>NC_038254.2:51058413-52466521 GCF_000004515.6 Glycine max | reverse complement strand
AAGGCCTTGTTTTAGTATTGAAAAAACGCGACAAAGAAGAATGCATGTCCCACGTAAGTTTGGTTCCATCCAATTTTGGAAGCAAAGGAAGAAAATGTGTTACATATCATTATTTATTTAATTATTTACGCAATCAAACAAGGAGTAAAACTCCTCTACCAAACAAGATGAAAAATCAACTCACTTTTACTCCTTCTACATGCAAAAATATGAGGTACTTTTCTGTTGAGGTGTGGCAATATGTGCGTAGACGGGGTACCAGTAATAACACTCCAATTAATGCTCAAGTCAAAGAGAATTTTAGGGCTCAAGAGTCAAGAGTATAATTAAATTAGGTTTAATTTATCTGTTTAGTGTGTCCCTTTATATTACCATTGTTTGTATATGTATGTTTTCCTGGGGTTGAACGTGTTTCTCCTTTTTAGGAGATATAAATGTTATTGGTTTTATTAGCAGGCAAATACTAACCCAAAGCACTTGTTAAGCTCTTAAAGAACTAAAAATAAAAAATGTTTTTTTTATTGAGACACATACGCTTTCATAAATTTTTTACTCTCCTATGCGATTCCTATAATAAATATCTTCTTTTTTCAATATTTCTTGCCCTAAAGATACTAAGCTCTTTCCAACTAATTCAATGTAGATTTATTTTCTTGTCTCTTCGTCCCCACCAAAAGTTTGCCATTAATGTATCCACACTACAAGTTGCTCAAGGACTCTTATAGCAACGTATTACATACGTTGGGGATGGTTTGGTCTATTGATTATTTATCAAAACTTTTAGTATTTGCTTTTTCACTTTCATCATAAACACATTAAAAGTAAATCCTTCTCACATAGTATCATTATTGATGTTTCACGTGAATCGTACTCTCTGAAACTTCTTAGTTAAAAGGAATATGGGAGGACATAATAATTGACAAATAAATTCATTTTCTAAACTTATGAGAGTTTGATCTCAAAAACTTGTGTGAATAGAAAAATACTTGTTGAGACAAACTAGTTGCTTAAATGAATTTTATTACCTTAAAAAATAGTCTTATAAAGGTTAGAGTGAGAATTTCCCGAGTTAATAATAAAATAAAATCTTAGAATGAGAATATTTTGTTATAGTTGTTGGGTATCTTTTTATAATGATTTAAATATACTTTTATCTTTATAATTTAATATTTTATTCTTTATTTTTTGTCTTTTTAATTTTTTTTTACTTTTAGTCCTTACAAATTATATTTATTTTATTTTTAGTCCTTAAAACATTTTAAATAATATTTTGAGCTGTAAAAAATATTATTTAAAATATTATATAAATGAAAAATACAATAAACATAATTTATAAAGAATAAAAACAAAAAAATATAAAAATAAAAAATAAATTGATAATAAATTATAAGGACTAAAAAAATATTTTAGCCTTCAATAATAATTTGGTATGAAATATGAAGACTTCAGTTAAAAGGTAAGTCACAATTTGTGTTTACTTTAATCACCTGATTTTATTTAGATAAATTAGACTATGATACCAAAAATCAAGACAGATTGAATTCATAATTTCAGTCGGGATGCATTTATTAATTACTCCCGCCATTTCTTTTTAAGTGTTACATTTAAAATATAAAAAAATCCTTTTTATCTGTCCGTTTTAGATTTCAAGCTAATATTATTTTCTTTTCTCAATTATACTCTTGTATCCTTTAATTATTTTATAAATTTTCCATAAAATTAGATAATAAATAATTGAAAAAATAAAAAAGGATGTATTTATTACTTATTGACCAAAAGAATATGAATTGTTACATTTAGAGAAATTCCAATACTTTGTATCTACTCCCAAAACGTTTTAGTATTTCAAGAGATGGCCACGGTCCTTCAATAGAAATTTGAGAGTTTTTAGTGGAAAGTAAATAACCATAAATTTTAGCATTTCAAGAGAGAAAAAGACCATTGAAAACTTTAAACGTGGGAGAAAAAATTGATGGCAGTTAATTTGGAGAATTTTGTGAAAACAAAACATTTAAAAGGAGTAAAGTAAGAAATATATTAACAAAATCACTTAAAATCAGAAAAATTAATAATTTTCTTGGTTATCTCAATTTAAGCTAAAACGACACCTAAAAAGAAATGGAATTAGTAATTGTTATCAATCAATTTAAAAATAAGCGTGGAAATTGTGTTGATAGACGACATCATCAGCAGAGGAATATGCCAAGGAATATCATATGAATGTCACTGTGGTACGTCGTGGAAGAAATTTAGGAGACAAGGGGGAAAGAAAATTCGTTAGTTTGTTAATTTAGAAGTATTATTAAAAAATGTATATATAAATTGAGATTGTCAGATTGATAACTATCAGAGATATAAATATTAAAAAGAGAAAAGGGTTAAAAAATCTTACAATGACACATGATCATTAAACTCTATTAAAAAATCATGTGTAAAATTAATTAACGATATTAACAAAATGATGACGGAGGAAGATGATAGTATTAGTTTATTAATTTCTTTGACTTTCTATTCATGATAAATATATGATGTCAGTTTAAATTATAAATCATTCTATTATAAAAAAAACATAAATCATTCCTTAGATAGTTTATAATCTTTTCATAATTTTTAGTTAGAAAATGATGTATTTATTTTAAGAATGAGTTTTGTTTAACTTATTTCTATTCAATAGTTTTTTTATAGACATTAAGTTCTATTAATTTATAATAGATTTTTTAAAGTATAACTTATAATATTATATTTTTTTATCTATAAGATAGATCTAAAAAATTTAAAATAACTTACACAGTGTGCTGAACAAAATATATGAAAATGAGGTAGTATCACATACTTATAAATGTTTAATTTATTTAAATTTTGACATATATTTTCTTCAAAAAAAAAAGTTTGACATATATAGTTATCAAAATGATATAACAAAATTCAAAGGTGGAGTTTATTAAATTTTCATATTCTAAAAAAGCCATTAATTAGTGTAAATTCAAAACACAGTCCTAGTAAATCTTTACTTATTTTTTCTGGGTTTGATAATTTATTTTAGTCATACCTTAAACTTCTTATCTTCAAGAAATAATTACAATGGCGATTATATACGTTAAAGAACAAATGCACTATGTTTGGGAGGGGAAATTCCACTCCAACAAAATGAAAAGTTCCCCGCTACTAAACAAGGACTACCTAAGCGTTCATATTGGGCCAAAACCCAAGAGGCTTTATTCTCGTAACCCAAATTAGCTATCAAGTTCAAATGTATTATTAGGATAAAAAAGAAACATTCACTTTCATGATTGAATTTGTTAGGTATTGATAATTAGGTCCTGGAAAATTAAAATTTTATTTTTAAATGTGTAAAAAATAGATAAATTAGTTTTACCTTTTAGTTTTTTCTATTTCAAATTATCGTGTTACATAATATTTCTGATAATAATAATGGTGATGATGTGATAGATAATTGTCACGTGTCATCATCTATATAATCTATATAGTTGTTATGAGTTATTTACATAATTGTCATGATTAAAAAGTTAACTTTTTAATTTGATTTTTAAACTTGATAATTTATTGTAATTTTAGTTGTTGAATTTAATCATTTACTAACATTTTAATCCATGAAATTAACTATATATTATCCTTTTAGTCTCTGAAAGTATTTTTAAATTTATAATTAAATCTCATGCTACATATAAATTACTATTAGCATAATAATAATAATAATAATAATAATAATAACTGACATTAATTTACAGTGATAACAATTATTTATAGTGATGAAAATTAAATAAAAAATATTTGTCAAGTACAAAAATAAAAAAGTTATATATTTATTTTAAATCACTATTTTATAGTCATAAATGAAACACCAGTATGACTTAATTGAAAATAAATAAACTTATGAAAATTAAATTAGTTTTCCAAAAGAATCAAATTAAAAATGCATATTATCTAAATATATAGATACTAACAAATAATTTATTTTAAAACTCAATATATTTATTAAATCAAGGAGAAATTAAAAGAAATAGATACAAAATGAATTATTTTATTTGATCAAAATTTAAGAGAATTTAGATATTTTCAGTTTTTCACCTTTTATTGTATTTTATTTTATTTTGTATACTTCAACATGACTAATGGATAAACTATATTTTATACTCAATTTTGTAGGTCATATATATTATATATTCCTACACATGACAAAAGATAACTACTTTCTCCATTGAGAATATAATGAGTGAACTATATTTTCAACTTATAATGGGTTATGTTTTCTAACTGTTGAATAATAATTTGAAACCCGCAAAGATTGAAAAAAAGTAATAGGGTTAAGATCTACTACACTTTCCTCATCAAAAGGTTATATAAGAAATGGTTCTAAAACTTTTTATTTTTCTTCATTTTATGCTGTCAAGTTTTTTTTAACTGTCAGACATTATTCCATAAAATTGGTTCACTAATTAATTAATCTAACATTCTACACATATTAATAACATATAAGATAATAACTTGATTTGAGTAGAAGATTTGGTTTGGAACCTTATAAAATGTTTTTAGTAATGTCTTAGATTTAGCACTTATCACATTAATAATTTCATGCAACATGACACTTAATTGAAAAATTAAAAGTGTTTTTAGAAACCAAAATGAAAGTATCATTTAGCTTAGGGATCAAAATGTCAATAAGTGATTAAATTTATGGACTAAAACGACAGTAAGTTGATAAGAGTTTAGAGATCAAATTAAAGAGTCAAATTTTTGCCATCGTCGGTTACTACATCATCACCAGAGGTATAAAATAGATATGATCATTTGAGTTAATGAAAAAAAACTTAACAGTATAATAAATTTGTCATACTTTTTATATATTCGTGGATAAAAAATTTAATTTTTTATCTTTGAGGGATCTAATTCAGTGGCTAATAAATTCAAATACAAAAGTGAGTATCTATTTTAACATTTTGATTAATATGCATATTTAGTGGGAATGATCAATATCATGTAAGTGAGTTTAGTTGTGTTTTTAACTTTTACAATTCAGAATCATGTTTGACAAGTGGACACTGGTTCTGTAACTAATAACTTATTTTTCTTTTTCCTTATTTTTATTTTTATTGTGGAATACTGAATGCAGTCCCTTTCATACGGGATAATAATGAATTTATGAAACTAATTAAAAAGTATCTGCTTTAAACTCATTTGATAAAATCAAGATGATAGAAGATTAGAAAAGGGTAGTCAGCTCTGGTCGTATCTTCGTCCACATGAAATTTGACCACATTTGTGTTATTTGAATGACTGAGAGTCAAATTTAAAATTTTAATATCATCTTTATTGGGAGTGTTATTTGAATGACTAAGTTCAAAATTTTGGTTTTTATCTCATGGTAATTGAGCCTGTCAAAAAGAAAAATCTCATGGCATTGAATTTAATATAATAAATGATGTTATTCATTAGTCATTTGGTATTGGGTTTAATACCAAATATGGTTATTGGGTCCGTCAAAAAGAAATCTTATGGTATTGGGTTTAACACCAAAATTGATGTTATTCATTAGTCATTTGACATTGGGTTATTTATTTATTATTTTTAAAAAAATTTGCAAAATGAATATTATTAATAAGCAATGGGTATAAGGGATACCCAACCACTTACAGACTTTGTGATAAGAAAAAAGAAATATCCACCAATTGGTTACTAAGCATTAAATGAACAAGCTACATTAAATACTAAATAACCAATCACAACACGTTAACCAGCATGAATGATACATTACTTGCTGAAAAACTGCATGTAAATGCATACATATAGCTCCACAATTGTTGCTATTCTCTTCCTTAAATTTCCCAACAATTATTTCACCTTGATGAAGCTAAGTATCCATTTCCGTAGCCCTTCCAACATCTCTAGAGATACACTTACAAGGAATAACTAAAGTCAATAGGCTAGTCAACTAACTCCATAAAATGAAGAGAATATTCACTGCAGTGGTTATGATATATATTTATACCAATGAAGATAGAATATTAAATAACTACAATACATGAAACTTCCTACTACCCGAGAACAATAATACCCAACCAAGCAAATTCTCTTCCTTACATTATATATCCTCCACTTTCTCCCCCTGCTACATCGTCTAGCAATGAAAATATAACAGCTAATAGCACCCGTAGATCCTTGGCACAACAACTTTTCATCCCCTGATACAAAAAACTCACTCCATCACCTTTCACCATGCATGCAAGATGCAGGGTCTCTTGTCCAAAAAATGAAACATATTCAAAATGTTCAGGATTTATTAAACATTCTAGTGCAATTAAAATTTTAGAATGTGCCAAATAATTTTTTGAAATCAAAATTTTAAATGTGATGTAAAAAGAATAATACTGAAAAAAGAAAACATGCTAATACAAAATGTTATTTCACAAGCCTAATGTTCAAATCCAGTAGAGTAGCCCACCCAAGCCTTTTTCTTTGCCAAGTGGGCCGTTTAAGCCTATAGTATGACAATAAAGGAAATACCCTACAGCGCCTATACAAATCAATCGTGCTAATGAATAATTAATTATTCATTTTTGGTAGAAAATGTTTGAGAAAAAAATGACCGAAAATGTTGAGAAAAGAAATTGAGTTAGAAACTGGAAAATTCACCATCAAGTGATTTGATTTTTTTTTTTAAAGAGAAAATTATATAGATTACCCTGTTCACCAGGACGGATCCAAAAATCTTATAAAGGGGGAGCTGTAATTTTTTTTCTTTATAATTGTTTAAATTTATAATTTAAAAAAATAGTATTTTTACACATAAAATTGAAATTAATTTTTATATTAAATATAATAACCTTAATTGTTATCATAATAACAATAAATACACAACTAATTTTATCCAATTTTATACTAATTATCACTTTCATCATTATAGTAAAATAACCAGCACAACTAATTTTATACAATTTTATACTGATTAATCTTAACCAATATTATAATAACAACACACAAAATTAATTTTATATTAATTAACTTAAAAATATATATTATATACATGAAAAGTTTTAAAGGAGGAAGGTTCGGACCCTGTCCGCCCTCCTCTAAATCCATCCCTACCCGTTAACTTTGCTTTTCATGGGAATTATAATTTCTTTTCTTCTTTTTATTCTTACAAAAATTGGTAGAACAGAATTAGGTTGTTGTTTTTGTTCTAAATAAATTCTTAGAAAAATTAGGTTGTTGTTTGGTTTGACTTGCATGTGAAGCATATGAGCACACCTAATTAAGCTTGCTCCTTATAAATTATAATGATATGATAAATTTCCACTTCAGACTTGGTTGATATTAATATGAGTTTTGTTGACTAATACCTTTGGTTAAAGAATTAAAAAAAAGTATTTATCGTAGAGATCATAGAAAAATATAAAAAAAATTATAAATAACATAAATTTACATATTCTAAAAAAAAATTCTCTTTTTAATTTGTAATTAATATCTTAAGGAGATTTACCTTAATATATTATATTGTCGTGGTTGGACACTCTTATCATAGTAGGGCAGTGGCTACTTCCAGAGGGAGAATATCCTGGAGGGTTTAAATCTTAGGTGAACACTCTTATCAAAGCTAAATGCAAATATCTGGAGCACCTCATCATGCTATGTGGGTACTTTAGACAAGAGTAACTATAGAATGGTCCATTTGTAAAGTTATCATGATGGCAGATTTTAATTAGCCAGTGAATTATTTTAATATTTAGTTAATTTTTTAAAAAAAGTGTATAACATTAATTATAGCTAATAATTCACCTTTATATTATAAATGAAATTCTCATTTTTGAACGAGATTTTTAGAAATAGTTTTTTTTTTTTTACTAAACTGCATCAGTTCTCTTAAACTAAATATTTAACTTATTTTTGTTTGTGATTTTGTACTATTTTAAAATATTATTTCTTAATTTTAATTTTAATCTGATTTAAATTTTAAATCTTGATATGTTGCATTAAATTAAAGATACCATCCTGTTTTAGGTAAAGAAAATTTTTAAATTATTGTAATTTTAGTCAATTTTAATTTGAATTTAATTTTTAAATATATCAATAAAGATAATGTGTCTTAATTTTAATAAATTTTCTTCATCAGTTTTTTTTATCAATTTTAAAAAATTATCTCTTTAATTTATTCGCATTTAATATAATATAATAATTGTTATTAAAAATGAAAATATCTACTATTTGCTTTAATTTATTTTTATTTATATATTTTATTTAAATTTAAAAGCACCCCGAGAATGCATGCTAGAGACTGTTAATTTATTCATTACTATGGTGATCTAGGGTTACCTTATACATTTTCCATTATTCAGTGGCTTCGAATAGTGTGAAAATCCACATGTAAAGAAATGGTTACTTTTTTTCTTATGTGAAAATATTTCCACCATTTTCTATTCTTGCAAACATTGCCTGAATAGCTAAATTCTGGAGATAATTAAACTCTAGAAGACAAATAAAACAGAGGGAAGGATATAAAGCTAATAAGGGTTTCGGACACTAAATAAAGTAATTAAGATAAGATAAGATGTGTGTCGGCAATGAAATTCTAAAATGAGCATATACCACCTAATTAAATTTCTATATGTTATGCTCGGTCTAATCATTATTATCATAGAAACTAAAAATAATAATTCAAGAAAAAGGAAATAGTAAATTATTATAAAAAAGTATAGTTATCAGCACCACGAGCCATTAGGAAAATTCTGAAGGTCCTTTTTTAATTTCTTAATCAAGGTGAACACATCCATAGTGACGTTTCTTCAAGAAATTTCAAAAGTAAGCAAACTACCCAACTCCAATTGGATAAAATAAACCAATAAAGCATCTCCACATTTTATACTCATCGAAATTCTATTGAATAATTAGTCGATATATAGAAAGTTGTTTAGTGCACAATGCCCGTGTTTATACTTTATCATAATATCACCATTTTATAAAGTATTTTGTCTTATTGTGGGATTATAATATGGACGAAATTGAACAACTCTAACTTGTCAAAAATGAAGTGATTACCAATTGTTTTCGGCTCTGTTTGTGTTGTATTAGTCTCAATTTATTATGTAAAATTAACGGACGAGGTTAACTCCTAATAATTCTGAAAATTTCCTCTAATAATCAGACCATGCTTCCATGTAATACAAACTGAAGGTTTCCATGTATTTTACAATGGTTGGAAGCGTCACTTATAAGGACTCTACTAAGGTTAACTTAATAGGTGCCAAAATTAAGGGGTAAAGCCATGTTTAGAAGTTTTTTTGGCCTAAGGCAAATACACACAATAAATAGTTAACGCGCATACACTAATACATATATATATATATGAACGAGAGAATAACGTAATAGAGAATGAGAACACATTTGTTAAATAATGATACCGTGAATAAGAGAGAAACAGTGAGAAAAAGTGTTGGGTGAATCATGAATGACGAGAATGAAGGATGCAAGAAGAGTATCTATTGTTCGAGAATGAAAGATGCTAATTGAAAATGTGGTATTGTTTGAGAATGAAAAGGTTCTAGATGGGGTTGCAACTGGGATCCCGATGAAACAGCAGAAAAAAAAATGTAAAAATCAGAAGAATTGTCACCATAATTTATTAAAACAATTATGGAAAAACTTTTAAAATGATTTTTGAAATCAACAAATGAGTTCGATAATCAATTATGTGTATGAAAAATATTAGCAGCCAACTGTCCTAAGATAGTTATCTCTAATTAATTAAACAAGTTATTTATAACTTTTAAAATATTTATCATTTAAAACTAATTTTAAAAAATATTTGTGTATTTATTTTATTTCTGAAAAAACTCAAATTCTATTTTATTATTATGGAAAAAGGATTATTATTTTTTTAGCTCAACAGGAGTGATTCATTATTCCTGCATATCTTTAGATGTAATGAAAAAATGAGACATAATTCTTTTTGTAAAAAATGTTTGTATGTTGATATTTTTATATTTTGAATTTTGTTATTAGTTTTTATGTATCCTTAATTTATGAAATTTTAATTATCTTAGCAAATTAATTTGATTTAATATTGCTAATTTAGAGAAAAGTTTTGAAACATCAAAACGTCACATCTTTAAAACCTCAAGATCAAGAAGATATCACCTCCGATTAATCCTTTACCTAATTATCATTTTGTTATTGTTATGATTGAAATTGATCAAGAAAGAAATTTGACTAGATCATGTCATCACAACTTGTATTCTCAAAATTTCAAAAAGATAAAAAAGATGTACATTCAATGAACCTCCTTTTTCACCTTGATCATTTCATTATCTATTCTATGTGTCCACTTTGTTTGAAAGCACGTATATAATTCTTTAAACAAAAGATTTTCTTAAATAAACCTATATCCTTAATTACCTTTATTTATTCCCGTAAACAAATCTAACTAAAGTTGATGATTCATGATGTTTGCAAACTAACTAAAAAAATAAAAAGTTGAGATATGCATAAATACGTAAGTTGGATTGAAACCAAAAACCCCAGATAGAAAAGAAGTGGGCTAAGCCCAAACGCATGCAGCAACGTGAAGGAGGCTATTGTTTCCTGCACCTTCCAAGTTGCTTCCAACACCTCCTTTATGGCTTCCGAAATAGTCAAGGGTGCAGGAAGTAACAGCCCGTGAAGGAAGATACCACTTAACATGAGGAAAAACTACCACACAACCCAACAAGTGAAGCATCAGAACAGTGTTCATAGCTGTAAACGTGAATCTTGTTCCGGGGCCGTGATACTTCTCCGTTGCTTAAGTTGCGGGTGTCACTTTAGCTTATGGGTATGTGAAAATGGTGTACGTGGTGGCTTTGGGGTTTGCTGCATGGGTCATGTGTAGTTTTTGCTTCTGGTTTTGGTGTCTCAGGATGGTCATGGTGTCTTTGTGCCTGTTGTAAGCGTCTCTAGAAACACTTCTAGCAGAAGAAAATAAGAAGAAAAATATGAAACGAAATTTTTCATAAGCTAAAATAATTGAGTTATCCATTCGTTAATTTGTAGATATTTTTTCATCTTTTGGAGAAGTTATACTAGAAAATTTTTACAAATAAAAAGTGTATGCATATGTGTTGTGTGTGAGTGAATTTGTGAGAAAGAGTGATGGTGAGAGTGAAAAATGCTGATGGTTCCAATTACAAAAGAGCATGCACTTGTGCTATATACCACCCCTTTTATACAGTACAGAAACCTTTCTCTCTTATTATTACCAAAACCCTTTTCTTTTTGTTATGGCAAGTCTTTATAGCAATGCTGGTTGTTATGGAGTGGTGCCAAAACTTGTGAACAAATGAGTTGTTGGAAGTAGTGGTTGAGGGATGCTACCATAAGACAGAATGATCGAGCAGAAGCAAAGTGGAGCTGGTGTAGTGCAACGGTGGTGATAAAGGCTGCATGTTTGGATATAGAAAATATTTTCTAGTACAATAGATATTGAAAGTATTTTCTCTATCTTTTTTGTTATTTGAAGTTACAAATAATTAAGAATGTCAATCTTGGTATTAAAAAAATGTCATTGCCTTATATTATATCAACTGCCCTAAACTGCCTTAGTTAACTAATATTTGTACACTTATGGATTCTTGTAATAAATAAAGTTTTTGTAAAGTGTAAACTATACATTAGCATTATTTTAAAATTTTAATAACAACAATGATAGAAAAAAAAATAGTAGAACATAAATAAACATCAAGCAGAAAAGATAGTTATATCTCAAGGTGACAACTCTCTTGATAGACATATATAATCCATAAATATATATAGTTTCCAATAAAATTTAAGTAATAATGTTATAGAATATGTTTGAGAATGTGTTATAGTAGTATTCCTCTCAAATTATTTATTTATAATATTTTTATAACAAAAGTAACTTTACTCTTTAGTGATGTATTTTCTTCTCTCATATTTTTGTTGCTCTTTCATATTATTTGGCCCTATTTTTTTGATAGTGCAACAATGATTTTTACAAGCAACTATTCCTTTTATTTTCTACCACGTCAATTTGCACTAGTTGTGTGACTTATTTTGCTACCATTTCTTATTAAAAAAATGGTAGGATTAGAAACCATTACAATAGTAGTTCTAAAAAAATTTGCTGCTTCCCAAGTCTGATATCTAAATGTTATTTTATGTGAAATATCATGAATTGGTCCCCTTCTCCCAGAACAGTGTCATACAACTTTACTTTTACTTTATTTTTCTAGATAGCATATGGATTGAGAACCCTTTAACAGACATAGCAGGTAGAAAAGGGGCATCCAAGGCTTAAAAGGCAGTAGTTGTAGTTAGCCCACCCACTATTATTAGTCAAAAAAAGTAGTGGTACTAATTGAATAAGGAATATGAAATTAACTCCACAACAAGTTTAACTTAATTAATAACTGAAACTTTTATATATTTTTTAGAAGAAATAAACACTAGCTATAAACTCAATGAATAAGTTGCCGATCAAATTGTAGGTTTGATTGATTGATTAAATACTAATAAATTTTGACTCGCAAAATATTAGGATTGACAAGACATAAAAATATAGTTGCATATATAACATTTTATATCATATTTAAAAAATTGAATAACACCTTTTTTTTTCATATGAAATAATTTCAAATTTTAATATAGAAATATCAACCCCTTTCCTCCGTCCGTATGAAAATCCTCATGAAAAAATTGACATTTTATCTTCGACTAATATTTTAATATTACAAACATGGGTGTCAAATGTCAATTGATTTTTTTTTTAAATAAAATTCGAAACCATGACAGGTCACATAATAACATTTTAACTACCAAAATATATGATATTCTTTGTATCTGTTCCAACAGTGACAACACGAACCGAAAGTACGTACATACATAAAAATTGTCAATTTCGTAAGACGTAACCCTTTTTTCTTATTAACATAGTTTCAATGTGACTGAATCAACCGTTTCCATATCTGCACCCTCACCCACCACCAAGTAAATACAAAGGAAGGTGCAAAAAAAGGTAACATTAAGTGGCACTGGCATCATATATACAATAATGACCAGTGATTATTGAGATCCTTAATCCCATGGACAAGCAAGCATTCGTAATAGTTTTTTTTTCAATTTAAATAAGATTATCTTTGATAAAAGATATTAATCATCTCTTAAAAAATAAGAGTAAGTGCATGTTTTTTTAATTCTTTGTGGTCCACAAAATGTTGTTATGCAACCACCATGCACCCCACTAGCCCCACTAACCTTTAATTACATTGTATTCCTTTAAGGGCAAGCCAGAGGATTGAGAAGACTGTTTCACAAAACTATATCATGTTCATATCCACAGTGAGTGATTGTGTTAGGGAGAGGAAAAGGACTAGAGTCTAATTTTGAAGGTGTGTATTACACACAACAGGGTACCCTATCCCTTTCTATGAGTCATTATTTCATAATATGTAATAAGTTGCACCTAATAAGTGTTAGTAATGCTGCATTAGACATAGAATTAGATTCCATGTCTGTGGTCCCAAAGATGTGACCCTTGAAACCTTTTGTGATTACTCAAAACAAAAACAGTATCGATGGCTCCAATAGATTCCAGAACTCTGATACAACCACTGCATGTAAGAACAAAAATATGAGACTCATAATAACTGATTGCTTCTTGATATTTTATATATTCAATCGATTTTTATTTATGACTAACGATCGACCATGAATGCGTCACAAAAAGTACAACTACAAAGGAATGAAAATTGCAACACTTTTTTTTTTATTGTTATAATTTGATTGTCATTAATTGTGGAAACCATGCCTAATATTAATTGAAGTGTCACTGCATGCAAGGTATGACATGGTGCAAGGAGCATGCATACCTTTTGTCTCGTACAGGCATGGATTGGACAATAAATCACCTTCAAAGTTTGGGGGTGGAAAAAGAGATGTGGGCCCAATGAACTATTTCTAGGCCCAACTGCTTCTCACGTGCTGCATAGACCCAAAACTAATCTACATGCCTCACACCTATAAAAACCTGCCCCCACTTTTCTACAATATAAGCAGTGTTGTTTTTACATAGATACTACATTGAAGGTGCCAAGGTGACATCGGGTTAGGTGATTTTGATTAAAATTAAAATGAGTTTGAAGTGAATTTATTCATAATTAAATATTTTAGTCTACAAATATGTTTTTAATAAACTTAGTATGGAACTCCTAACTTAAATGTTATATGATTTTGCTTTTACTTAAAAGTGCTTTTAGAGACAAATTTAATTTTATATATCGAAATCGAGGTCGTAACCATAATTAATCATAATAATTTTTTTTTATAAAATATGATTCAGTTGCCTAGGCAGAGCCATAGTATTAGACTGGATGTCTTACGATATGTTTGGTTTGTATTTTTATTTTCTGTTTTTATTTTTTGTTTTCACTTTTTAAAATTTGTTTTTATTTTTAAAAGATTAGAATTCTGAAAACATGTTTGATTTAACTTCCTATTTTCTGTTTTCATGAAATAAAAATACTGAAGATTTATGATATATTTACTTCTTGTCTTTTTGTATTTTTAGATTTGCTTAAAATTAGATTCATTGTCACCGTAATTTCATTTTACCCGAAATGAGATTTCTGTGCTCGAAAACGAGAATGTATTGTTTTCATTTTCTGGTTATTTCCTATTTTCATTTCCAATGAAAATATTTTCAAAAATCCAACCAAATACATGTTCATCACCATTTTTTATTTTCAATGAAAATGAAAATAAAAAACAATCAAACCAAACACTCTCTTTGACATTTTCTTCTACTTGAAATGATGTTTGGCTGTGAAATTCAACGACACGCATAACTCGAGATTATGAAGACAAAACATGCGACGCTAATTTGCGGTTAGATAAATTAAGGTAGAATATAATGAAGGTTTGGAAGGAATTTAATCAGGAATTAGGTGGCTTTTAAATTAAGTAATCAAAGTGTGGAAGTGTTAATTTACCATTGATAGAAGGAGAGATGAAAGGACACCAAAAAATAAATTTTACCAGCTCTATGATGATAACATTATATTTCTTTTGAGATTATCTAACAAGATATAATTTTTCTATTTTTTTTTCAGACGCGTGATGGTCAATTTTAAAACTTGAATCACTAAAAAAATTCTAATTATTTTGGTCTTTAAGATTATAAAATTTTATTTACTTTTATTTTGTTCGATGTAAAACGATAATGAAAAAAATAAAAATGATTCAAATAAGTATTTTATTTATATATAATTGAGAACTAAAAAGAAGACTGTCAGTATAAAGTTAAAAATTAAAGTGGTTCCAAATTTATAATTGTAAGAAAGAATTTATTTTATTATTAGTGTCGTAGTGGAGTTAGTGGTTAGGTTTACTGAATTTTTCATTTTAAAGTGTCATAGTTAATGGAAGAAATTAAAATATAAACAGCCCGTCAAGCATTATGCAGCCTGTAAACCAAATGAAATGAATAAAAATATTTAATAGTGTATTTGAGAATTTCGCTCTACCTAAAACATTTTTTGGCTCCTATTTTTGCAATCTAATAATTCATGAATACACTATGAACGAATATGTAATAAATAAGTAAATACACAATCACAAGTTCACATGCTATTTATATTAATTACTTGAACTAAATTACAACTGTAAATCTCATAGACATGATTACTTTTCATTGCACCATCAAAGTGGTGTGATCAATGGAAATGATGAACTCAAATTTAAGAAAAATTAAATATTTGTAAATGAAAAAAATATGTTGCTCATGCATTCTTTTTTATTGTTGATTTATGAGACTCACTAGGTCTTATATTTATTATTTAATAAATTTTACATGAAATTTATTTAATAATAAATAGTGTTATAAAAAGTTTAAAAAAACTTCGTATCCCATTATCCAGAGGCTCTTCGGTATGCGAAGGTATGGGGAGAGATATTGTACGCAGCCTTACCCTTGCATATGCAAAGAGGCTGTTTCCGGATTCGAACCCATGACCAACAAGTCACCAAGGCACAACTTTACCGTTGTACCAGAGTTATAAAAAGTTTGTAAAAAAATATATGTATATATAGACCTTTGCATTTGCTTTAAAAATCATTAACTAATGAAGTGAAAGTAATTAAATAAAGTACTAATTAATTTTAAAATTTTATAGAGTAATGTAATCATTTCATAATTTCTAATTCCGTTATTCGAGTAGTAAAACCCTCCCTCTCTCTCTCACCAATTAAAAGGTATTAGGTGCAACGCATGAAATTGGCAGTGTGAAATAACGATAAGAAATTTGTGATAGATCCCAATTATCAATTTAAAAATTAGAATAGATAGGGAAATATAAATATATATTTCCATTCTTTCGTTTAATTTGTTCTGTTTTTAAAAGTTAGTATGTTACCATCTAATTTGAATTTTATGATTCTGCCACCTACCTATCTTATTGTTTTTTCTTTTTGGATATGATTAAGTGGCATAATGATAATATTCTATAATACGTTCTGCCACTTAACGACCAAAAAATATTTTAAAATAAAATATTTACATAATCTTTTCAAATCATGTCATTTACATCTACCCTTTAATTCTGAAATACACATTTTATTTTACTAGAGAGAACCTAAAGTTGCAGTACAAAAAGAGGATCTAAAGATGAATCAATGACTAATTGATAGGTAGAATTTTCTGTAATTATATTAAATTGAACTAAATTAATTGTGACATTTGACGGTTTAAGCGATTGTATCTAAAATATTATCTAATTAATTAGTAATAATTATACTAATAAGATGTCAAAATTAAAGTCAATAATATTTTAAGAGAAAACACCCGTTGTCATGCCAACAAACCATTTATGATCCTTTTACAATAAAATAAAATTATCTGACGTGACATCATATTCTCTCTATGTCTATTATATATTGATCTCGTGACATCTTATATTTTTAGTGCTTCATAAAAAGTTGACTTCTGCAATATAGTTGGGTCGCAACCAAATTTGTCATGCTCTTGACATGCAGTTTTTTCAATCTAATTTGTAAAAAAAGTTTTCATATGATATAGCATCACTTTAATATTTAATTACAATACTCTTCATGAAGTAATGACTTAGCTAAAACCTTTTGTGTTTAATAATATTCTAAGACGCACTTTCTGATCAAAACAAAAAATAAGAAATACAGAAGTGTTTTCTGATCAAAATAAAAAATCCACTATAAATTTCTATATGATAAAAGATACCCATGTAAATAATCTCAAACTATATACAGAAGTGCTTTCTGATCAAAATAAAAAATAAAAAAAATACAAAAGTGTTTTATTAAATTTTGCCTTTAAAGCTTTGGCACGATGATGTGCAAACTTAGATTTAAGAACTTCATCATTATGATTATCATAATGGCGAAGACGACGAAAGTCATCGGGTAAAAAAAGAGGCTCAATCATTCTATATATACACACACTGTTAATTAAAAATTATAGTAAATATACTTTTTAAAATAATTATTATAAAAATAATAATTTCAATTATGTAACAATTTAAAAATGGATAAGAATGGGGAAAAAATTTGTGAACACTGTTCAAAATTTGCTAGATGATTTTTTTTTATAACAAATTGGTTATTAGGAATCTTGTTTGAATTGGAAGATATGAGACCGGCATTCCTTTATTTTATTTTTTCAATTTATTGCATAATAATTCATTTTCTATAAAATTTACTCAGCACTTTATTATTATTATTTGCAAATTGTACGTATGATAGTAATATTGTTATATGATTGTTTACTCTTATTGTCTTAGGTGTAGACATGATTTCGTGTCTTCACTTTTAAACAGAATCATTTAACTTTAAAGGAAAAAAATTACAGTTTTTTTATACTCTTCTTTCTTGTTGCATTTCATTATGATATTGTCTTGTAATCAATCACAGGTCTACCTCTAACATATTCGGTTAAAAGTGGCCAACACTACAATCCATGAAGATATTGATAAAAAACTATGAAGTCATTATAACTATAGTTATTAATTATAAAGTGCAGTCATGGATTTAAAGAAGTCCAATTTTCTTTTTTATATATAAAATATATCAAAGGAGAGATTTAAAAAAAAAATTGATTAAAAGATTTAAAAGGAGGAAGAGTAAAAGTAAGGGAACTAAATTTAACCTTCCATCTTTGTCTTTCTTTTAATATTGGAGAAGAAACCTCTGGTAACTTTTTTTTTTAATTTATTTTTTGTCTAGATAAACTAATTTACGTTGTATTTTTTTTTCTACACCAATTAGGGGTATGATTTTGCCGTTTGGAGATTTATTTTGGTCTGGTGCTCTCAAGTGTGTCGTGGTTATTGTCTTATTTTCACATGTAAATATTTTCTTTTTGTTTCTTTTTTAGGCTTGTGTTCTTTGGACTCTGTTGTGGAAAAATATTGTGTAGAATTGAGAATAGACATTATTTGCAAAATTAAAATAAAATAAATAAATCACACATTTAAGTTTAATTTTCAAATGATACACGTTTAAATTTAAGTTGAATTGATGCACGTTATCATTATATTGATAACATTTTATGTTTTGGAAAATGTTGACTATGACAACTTAGTAGTTAACCCCAAAATTTTAATTTTTTTAGATATATTTTAATTAAAAAACAGTTAATTTGAGTATCATGTTCCGTTAATCTTATATTCCTGAAAAATGTTAGTATGACTAGGGTGTTCATATTGATTTGATTTTTTAGATAAAAAATAATTCAAATCAAATATAAAATAAAAATATGATTCGATTTAAATATAATATTAAATATGAAACAAACCAAATTAATTTTTTATGGTTTAATTTTGTTTGGTTTCATAATTTTTTAATTTTATTATTATAATTTAAATCTATCAACTAGAAACTTACATAATTATTATATAATTTTAAAAATAAATTTTATTTAACATATTTTAGCTAAAAATTATTATCTTCATTTCTATTTAGCATAAATATAAAATAATATTAGTAAATAATATTATCACTTCATATTTAATATTATTTTTTAATAATATTAGTACATCTTTATTAACATATGAAAATAAAATATACATCTTGATTATAAAATAAATAAAAAATAAATTTTTATTTATTTATTATTAATTATCACAATAAAAATTAATATAATTAGAATATACTATTTGTTCAATTTGATTTAATTTTTTATAATAAGATTTTAAAATCTAACCGAACTACAAAAATTATACAATTTTTTAGATTTTTATTTTTTTTTATCAGTTTGACTGTCTACAAAAGGTTTTGGTTTGGTTTCCAACGTCCCTGAGTATGAGAACTCCAGCAATTCCCAAGTTCAAGAGAAATTAAGTAATGCCTTGCGTTTTAAAATAATTAAATAAAAAAATCAATCCATAATCTTTGCAAAAAAACGAAGTGATTTTAAATTTTCCATTCTATCCAAAGATATGTAAAAGCAAGAGTAATTCAATGTCAAGTTCAAAAATAATTTTAAAAACTTGATTTCCTCTTAAAATAAAAATATATATATTTCTTGTATGAAATGAAAATTATAGAAATTAAAAAAAAATCCATATACTTTTTGTGTGTGTGTATATATATATATATATATATTAAAAAAATTATTGTTTTCTTACAAATACAAAATTTACTGTTTACAAGCAAAAGAGTAAAACAAAATCATTATTTTACATTTTCAGTTATAGATAATCATTTCTAAAATAGATATATATATTAAGAATAATTTCTCATTTTTCGTTTTAATGGATTTGTTGATCCCCTCCCCCGGTTAAATAAACTTTATTGGCAACTCCTTTCTCATTAATTTGTTTTTAATATCTGGTTTGTTGCTCCATCACGATTACCTTCCATTTTCCTTCTTTGAACTAAACAACACTATTAAAGTCACAATCTGTTTCTACCATAATGAACCGTCATCAAATTATCATTCAAATTGGAAAATGAAAAGACAGATAGAAAAAATAAAACTTCTTTTTTAACTGTAATGAAAAATTAAGTAAGGAAGACTGACAAACATGATCACATTAGACATATAATATTCTTTTTTCTATCCTCTCGTGAAAAATCAATAAGCAAAAGCATTTAACATATTTTTATTAAAAAAGAAAAAAGAAAAGTAATACTTCCTCCTTATATCTCAATAATAATAGAAAAAACATTACATTTTTAGTTTTTATTTTTATGTGATCGATACAAATATTTATTAATTTTATGCATAACTAATTTATATATATATATATATATATTATAAATTTCTAATCCGTTATTACATTTTGAGGTTAACATGCATGTATTGTCCAATATTATCCTGAGCAAAAATATTTATAGTACTAACTAATAAAAAATTGATATGATTTTTAGGACATAATTATTTACTCAAACTACTCTTGTAGCATATTATTATCTTTATTTTGCCTATATTTTCACCCGAATCCAAAGTCCAAACCACAAGAGACAGAAATTCAGCACAGAAGAGGAGTATTCTATCCATATATGGATGTGTGTGCAAAGCATCTCTGCAGGTGATGACTTTGATGCTGAAATTGAAAACACAACAGAAAATGGTGACACCCCAAAAACACAGACATTTTTTTTCTACGTAGAATTTGACAAAAGCTCATCGTATATGGGCCCGCACCTCTAGTATACTGTCCCAACTCTCACGTATTCTTCTTCCTCTTCTGCCACACAACAAACAGCAACACCAACAACAACAACAACGTTGTAAAAGTTCTCCCCTTTCACTTTCTCACGATCCCATAGTAACCTTCTCTCTCTTCTTTCTGCCACTTTTTCTCAGTCTTTAATGGCTGCCCGCATAAAAATTCCGCGTTAAACAATCGTGGGTCGGTGCAAGTTAGCATTTTTCTTATCTTTTGGGTTGTCAAAAAGAAACCCAATAGGAAAAGTCTTGTTCTTTTTCTTTTGGGGTGGTCTTTTTTTCTTTTGGTAAAATTTGATGCCAGTTTCACCCCCCCCCCCCCCCCCCCCCAAAAAAAAACATTGTTCTGTGAGAATATAGTGTTCACAAGGCATTTTTTCTATCTACCTATATGTGTCTTGGTGAAACTGAGGCTGAGGGAGAGTTTGGTGATACAGCTTGGTTTTTTTTTTGTTTTGTTGTAGAGTTTCAGTGAGAATGGTGTGCAAGAGTTCACAGTTGAGTGGGAATGTCTTGGGAAACACCTCTATGATGATGTGTTGTTGTTGTTGCTAAATTATTGGGGAACTAATTGGATGTTTCTTCTGTGGTGAAAGAAGATAAATGCACTGTTGATTTCATTCATGGTTCTGTTATGCAGAAATTATGGAGTTCTGTTTCAATTGGTGATTGTGACATTTGGATTTGACAGTGCTGGGACCAAGCTTTTGTGTGTGTGAAGCTTTTTTTATGTTATTATCAAATTTTTTCATTACGTTTAATCATTCAACTTTCTTTTTCCCATATTGGAAGAAAGGGGGGATTCACTGAATAATGGTGGCTAGGTGTCTCAATTGCTTGCCCTTTTTTCTTTGATGGGAAGAGTGGACTGCAATTTTCAGCTTTTTGCTGTGGAACATGTTCTGGTTATGGTCTGTGCATGAAGAAAGAAGGCATTGATACCTTTCCCTCCAAAGAAATCTTATATTGCTTCTCTGAGATTCACTCGGTTAGGAAACTTGGGGGAGTGAAATTGGAATTCTTAAATGCTTTGAGAGTGAACTCACCAAGCTGCATCTCAGCCTTATGCTCCTTCAACATGTTGAGTAAGAAAAATCCCGGACTATAGGTACTTGGTTCAATCAATCATATTTTCCTATAACTCTTTTTAGCTTTTTCTTACATGCCTGAATGCCTAACCACTCAATTAAGTTGCATCTTATTCCGTTTTCAGTAGAAAGCAGATTTTTGTGCTCTGAGGAGTTGATGATTCAGATGATCAGCTGTGTAACTGAGTTTCTTTTTCTTCTTTTTTTTTGGTGAATCTGTGTGACTGAGTTTAGTCACGGTGAATAATATCCCTGAGAATTTGATCTTTTAATTGAATCCATTGGTATTGTATGATCCATATAAGACTTACGATCCATATAGCTGACCTTACCTAATAGGATATAAGACTTACGTTGTTGTCGTTGCTGTTGCTGCTGCTGCTGTTGTTGTTGTTGTTGTTGTGTGTCTGAGTTTAAATCCTTTAATCATGTGAATAGGTTGATATGTTTCTTGCATGAGTTGATTTGAACAAACTTGTTAGCATCAAGAGATTAGTCTGGCCTACAGATATTTAGCATACACTATCTTTCCCTTGTTAGGGTGTTGTACACTAACCATGACTTTGAACAGCATTTATTGACTTCCTGTTTTTGTCCATCAATCAGGTTGTGCAAGATTACAGTGAGAGGAGTTTTGTATGAGCATAGGCAACATAAGGTCAATATTACCTTATTAGCATCCTGAGAAAAGGGAAAAAAGGAAAAACGGAAGTCAACTGTGCCAATCAATCATTATGGCAAAGAGGTGCCAAAGATTCCCTGTGAATTATGAGAAAGATCAGTCAGGATGTATGTGGGGTTTTATTAGTATATTTGACTTTCGTCATGCCCGCTTTACTCGGAAGTTGATTGCGGATAGGAGGCATGGCAGCAAGCATGCTGTTGGTAAGAAATGTTTTAACATCTAAATTTGTACTTCTGAAATTGACCACTTTGCATTTGTGTGTATATCTATATATCCACAGGAAGGGTATCTTTATGCTAAATATAGTATAACAAAATGTGTTTGTGATAAATAATTTGGAATGAAAAAAATTGGAATATACTTCTGTGCTATTTTATATATCTTTTCTATGGTCATGTTTACTTTTAGAAGCAATGCTGTTGCAAATGTTTTCTATCAGTAAATGTTTTACAATGTTTTTTAGTACAAATCTGTCATCATAGTATGCTTTCCTTGTGTATAGTTATCAACTTATCATGTAATATTTTGTAGTTCAACTGTCCTGCATTTGCGGAAAAGAATCACAATAATCTTTGAATTTCATTTTGTTTTCTGCAGGTGCTGCACTTACCAAGAACAAGTTTGAAGTGTTGAGCAATTTGGATGAAGAATATGAAGGCAATTTTGTAAGTCTGTCCATCCATATACTTTTGCAAATCTTTTTTTTTTCTTTTTCTCAACCAAAAAGTTGAAGTTTGATTACAATAAAATTGGCAAAATTCTAAAGTAACATTAGGTTATTTGCCATGTGCTAACAGTATGTCTCGTCTATATCATCTATGTTTCAGGACAGAGGAGAGAGTAAGAGACTAACACTGACAAATGATGCAGATAAGCTTAGTGTGAAGAAACTCATAGAAGAAGAGATGATCATTGACCAGGATGAAATAAAGGACCAAGGTAATGCTGAAGTAGAATCAAAGCAATCCAGATTAGGGCATGAAGGCCCCCCAAAGACAGATTCCAAAAGAAAAAAGAAATCTCGCAAGAAAAGCCGTGATATGGATAGCCATGATTTGAATTCAGATGCAACCTTGAAATCTGAATTTTCACATAAACCGCATTCAAGACAACAGTCAAAAGATAATCTAGATTTGAACAAAATAATGGATGATTTTTGTCATGTTGAAGCTGCTTGTTCCATGATGAATGATGATCATGGCAAAATTGATGAACAGTCAAACCAAAAGCATGTTATCTCTGAAAACCTAGCTAATGCAATCCATGAATTTGCAAATCAGATGAGATTGAATGGGAAAGATCTGCCTGAAGATGGACAATTGCTTAGCTCACATGAACTCATGGAAGCACTTCAGGTTATAAGTTCAGATAAGCAATTGTTTCTTAGACTTCTACAAGACCCTAATTCACACTTATTGAAATACATTCAGGAGTTGGAAAATGCTCAAGGGAGAGGTGGCAAAGAATGCAGTTCAGTTACCAGCTCCAACTGCTCTGAACATGAACTTGTTAAACTGAAACAAACTAGGGAGACTGCCAACCGCAAGCATCGTAACTTTTTCAGGAAAAGGGTGAAGTCTCAACCAAAAGATTCAACAAATGAAAATGAGAAAACTGAATTTTCAAATAGAATTGTCATTTTGAAACCTGCCCTAACAGGCATGCAAATTTCTGAAAGTGGAAACAACCTTGCCTCAACGCTAAATTCTCATGACATCGCCCAGTACAAAAATCCTTCAGTGAGAGTTGGTTCACATTTTTCTCTTACAGAGATAAAAAGGAAATTGAAATGTGCTATGGGAAAGGAGAGGCATGGAAACCCTGAATTGATCCCACGCAAACTCCCCGTTGAACGTCAAAATAAGCTGCCAAGAGGAAAATGCAAAGATAATGCTGGAATGAGATCTCCTAATAAAGACCATTTCTTCATTGAAAAAATTACAAGACCTATGTTTAATGTAGTGAAAGGAAACAAGACCGGTACAATGAAAGACTCTGAATTGAATGTGGAACATGAAAGTGGTATTCCCAATCAAAGTGTTTCTAACATATATATTGAGGCTAGGAAACATCTGTGTGAGATGCTAGATAATGCTGATGAGAACACAAACATTTCAAGCAGGCAGATGCCCAAAACCCTTGGGAGAATACTTTCTCTTCCCGAGTACAACTTTTCAAGTCCTGGAAGGGATTTAGAGCATCATTCCGTGACTGCACAGGCAACATTTTCTTCCTCAGACAAAACTAGGGAGGTTAGTGAGGATAAGTTGTCCCCCAAACCAGCAACATGTATTGGTCTTCCAGATCAGGAAATTAACAATTCAGAGAAGCAGTCAAGCATTTGTGATGAAAGATCTGACAATAAAGTTCAAGAAATTAAGTTGGTGTCGAATCTCTCCCATGATGTTAATCATGTCAATACATCTGAAGCCTGTTATCCTGTTAGAGATGAGATAGTTACTGAAGGTACCATGTTCAACTTCAAAGTACATGACTTAAGTTGTAGATGCTACGATAAACTTTGGAGTGTATGCTTGTTTATATCTATATATATATTTCATCTTTATCATTTCTTAATTTTTATGCAGGTAATGTAGAATCTACAAAAGAGAAAAATGATTTGGAATCGTCTTTGGATCCAAATGGTTTCATCATAGGAAAGGACCAAAATATTGATATCTCAGAAATTCCTGATGGTGCAGGATGTTCTGAATGTTTGAATCAGGTAATGTTACTACATTATATTTTTAACTATAATTGATTTAGGGATAAATTTGCTAGAAATATAATCAAAGTGAGTTATATAATGGCTCCTGAAGATTTCTTCCACAGCCCCAATATCTGTAAGATTTTATCTGAAGTCTAAACTCTCATTAGATTCTTCTACAGGACATACCAGAAGAGAACCAATCATCATCTCTACTGTCATCTCCTCAATCTTCCATCACTAAGAAAATTGAAGAGCTAGAAAATGGTACAGATGTATCTGGGCGACCGAGTCCTGTATCTGTTCTTGATACATCATTTTCAGATGATGACTTTGGCCCTGGGCACTCCAGATATCAACCTGGTAAACATTCCTGCACTAGAACCTTGAGGGGCATCTCTGGCTATGTTCTTAAAAGTGAAAACCATTTTTTAGAAACAAGACCTAGAAACTTTTATGTTGCAGTTGTCTATTTTCTCTAAAACTCTAAACTAAAAGTAGAAATAAAAACAGCATACTGGTTACTGGGGTTCTGTAAATCATACTTCATCCAGAAATAGTTTCAGTCTCGGATATTTGTTTGGTTTTACATTCTTGTCCTTTTTATTCCCTACAGATGAACGAAGCTGGAACTGTTTTTGAGCAACCAACTAACCCTTTTTATTTTTCTTATTAATTTTAATTACTTTCAGTTAAATTACCAGTACAACCTCTACAAATTAAATTTGAAGAACACGACTCTTCACCTGCAGAACAATTTGATAGAAGAAAATATTGTTTTGAAGAAAGTGAATTGATATATGACTACATCAAAGCTGTCTTGCATGCCTCTGGCTTAACTACAGATCAGTTGTTGATGAAATGCCTTTCCTCAGACAAGATACTGGATCCTTCCTTGTTTGATCAGGTAGAGCTCTTCTCGAACCTGCTTTGCAACAATCAGAAGCTCCTATTTGACTCTATCAATGAAGTTCTCATGGAGATTTGTCAGCATTACTTTGGGGCCTCACCTTGGGTTTCGTTTGTAAATCCTAGCACAAGGCTAACTCCAAGTATGAAAAGGGTTACTTTAAAGGTCTGGGAAGGAGTGTGCTGGCATATGCTTCCCTTGCCCCCACCACGCACTTTAGAGCAAATTGTTAGGAAAGACATGGCAAGAAGGGGGACATGGATGGACCTTGGACTTGACACAGAAACAATTGGTTTTGAGATGGGTGAGGCCATTCTTGCTGAACTGATGGAAGACACCATTTTGAGCCTTGTGATTGAAAGTCCAGAAAGTAAATGTTTCTCTGCTTCAATTTGAGTTGAAGAACAATGAGAGCAGCTTCCACTTAAAAGACAACTCACTGCCTTTTGATCATGCAAGATGTTAAAGGAATTCACATGTGTGAGGTGGAAGGAAAGTAGAGAGGTGATGAAAATTGATCAGGAAGAATAATGGAGAGTTATAGACTTCTTTAAAGCATATACATGGACCTTGGTAATGTTTCTTTTCACCCTACCTGACTATTTTGATATTGGATAGTATAATGTGAGTGAGATTGAGGATACTCAAATAAGTCACAAGAAGTAAATTTTGATATTGGATAGTATAATGTGGAAAAAAAATTAAGCTTGTTTACAATGACAAACAGACAAAGCGACAGTTCTATTCGGTGTGTGACTCACTTCACCCAGTGAAGGCCAAAGGTGTTTGATTGTAGATTTTGTAAAGTTTGATTTGCTGATCCCATTAGATGGTGTGTTGTAATTTTGTTTGTATCATCCTTTGTATACTTGCTTTTTGGTTAACCTATATTGATTTCACAAAGTTTGGAAATAATGTACACTCAGCTTTCTGTGGTTTCGAAGGGAAGAACTGAGCAGAAATATGAATGACAAGTTGACAATAAAGAAACTAGGAAGCTGCAGCATGCTTTAAAACTCTCCGTGTGAATTACTACTATTGTTCTTGGTTTTGCTTCTTTTCCTGGCTGAGACCTTTCTAAAAGAGATGTCCAATATCATGGACATTTAAAACTTAAGCAATTATCAACAAATAGAAATAGCTGTAATTGTTATTTAACTGAATTTCAATATTAGAAAGGAATTTGAACATACATGTCAACTTGTCAAGTAGTTTTATTAATTTGAATTTCACTATTTAAGTGTACTGTACATCTAATGCAAATAATGCTTCATTAGTGTTTTGCATATTTTAGGAGTATATGTAATCCAAAATGTTAAGAAATGCTAATTGAACGTTTTAAATTAAATTATATACGTTCCAAATATGCACTGCAGATTAAGTCAACAATCTTCTAATGTCTTGATTCAAAACACTCGTTAGATTGCAAAATTGTTGGAATTTTACAAACGTTTTTATAAAGTCAAATTAAGTCCTCAATTAAAAGGACCAATTCACAACGGGCATAGTTTAGATAGACTTAATATTATATATGCTAGACATAAATTGAAGGATCATCATTTAAAATGTAAAATGGTTGTTTTGAACAAATGTTCATTCAGTTAATAAATAAACAAATTGTGTGACAATATGTAATTAGCCAAGTCACTATAACTCATAAAACAACACAAATATTCATCTAGTATTTAATGTAAAAAAATGTGGATGGGAATAGAATAGGCCATAAACTAGTAAAATTATCTTTTTTTCCTCAAGTACATAACTATGTTCGATGAAATTCCCATGTATTACACTTGGTTGAAGGAAAAATTCCTGCAAGGCAAATGCAAACTATGTGATAATTTACAGCCTTACAGAAAAAAATAACTCATTATTAAATGTCACTTCTGCTTCTTATTTCGCAACATAGACGAGATCAAAGGAGCTGTTGCCTTCCTCTTGGTAAATGCATTAGCTCTGCTATCTAAGTCTTCATTGTCTTCATCGTCATCTAAAGCATCTCTTGCAATTGTGGCAGACTCTTTAGCAATATTAGCTGCTTTTCTTTTTTCAGCATTCAACTTGGCATACAATTTCCTTTCAACAGGGTCATCTGAAGGCACAAATTTTGATTGGCGTGAAACTTTTGCACCTAGACCAAGCCTACAAAGTTGTGTGATGGCACAACATGAGCAATAATTACCATGGCAAACAAACAAGTAACGGGCCAGTTTAGGTGTAAGCTTTCCTAGAAGCAATTGTATGAAAAGAAAATAAAAAGAAAAAAAATAAAGTGAGCTTCTCCATTAGCTAATTTGTAGAAGTTCTCTCATATGCTTCTCTAAAAGATGAGAGGACATCTATAAACTAGCTAATGGAGAGCTAATTTTATAAAAATAGATTTGCTAAAGAAAAATGAACAAACTATTGGTGACAGATATACTGACCTAGAAGGTCGACCCTCTACATCCGCATTTGTTCTATCATCATCTGCATCTTTGCTCATATTATTTACCCATAACTCTGCCTGCCAATCAGAATGGTTGAAATTTAGGCACCCACAGCAACAAATTCACAATATTTTGATATAAATCAAGTTGAGTAAATCCTTCTGAAAGATGGAAATCACTGGATATGGAATTCTGAAAAATGGAAAAGTACTTTTTAAAAAATATTTTTTAAGAAGCAGATAGGATTTGCATCTAAAGAAAAACAGAAAACTGCTTTAAAAAAAAATAGTTTAGACAAACATAAAATAAAAAAAGCAGAAAATTGCTTATTTTATTAAAAAATAATAGTGTTTTGAAAGATAAGCTTAAAACAAACAGGCCCATAATAAGCTCTAGTCTTTAAACAAACTTAGCAAACACATTTAATAAAATGTTCATTACTGTTAGTGTAATGTAATTAATCTGTATGAATGCACATCAATACCACAAATAATTTGCCATCCATTTGACAACCACAAAATACATAATCCCTACCCTACGCCCACAGCAAGAGGGGTAAAAAAATGCTTACCAATTTCAATGCCTTGTCCAACTTAACAATTTGGGGGGCACCGGTTTTCTTTGGTGTTTCTGTGACACTCATTTCAAGCTCTTTGTGCCCTGATAAATTGAAGAGAACGATTATACAATATACACTCATGCTGATATATTCTACATATCTGACAACATAGGAGAATGGTTGATATACATTCCTGCCAATATATTCTAAATATTTGACAACATGATATGTTTCAAAAAATAACTGCTTACCAGACTTACATTTTCTATTCTAACAAATTATATATTCCCTGATTCAACCAGGTCTTAAATTTTATAATTTCAATGACTAGTGGGCAACTTAATGCACAAGGCTCCCACCTAGTGAGATGTGGGGAGGGTAAGGATAACTGTATGTAACCTTGCCCTCCCAACTTAGTGCACAAGTAGGGAGGTTGTTTTCAGGATTTGAAATTGTGACCTCCTTGTCACATTACTGGGGGGGGGGGGGGGGGGGAGAGCATTTTTTAAAAAATCCAAAGCTATTATGTTTAGATGAAATATTTGAGATAACCTCTTAATATTATGAATTGTTCTTTATTCACTAGTAAATAATAAAAAAAAAAACTAACTATAAAAAATTCTAGTGCTTCAGCTTCACACAAAAATATCACGGAAGTACATTGAAGAAACATTCTGCAAGTTGAAAAAAAGACAAATCAAGAATATCTATCTATCAGGGCTCCAGTCCAGGAGGCTTCTGTTTGTCGTGCATACTCACATGGAAACAAGATTGAACACAGAGCAGAGAGCAATTGAGATTTGAGAGATGGATGAAGGAAAGAGGAAAGGAGGAAGCAGCATGTGACAGCTGTTTAGGCTCAGGCTATTGGAAGAAACTAGCAGATGAACAAAGAAAAAAAAATACTAAGCTCTACACATAAAATTTGTGACAGCTGGAGTAAAGCAAAATTTGAACATTTTTTTACATTTTATGTTTGGAAACCAATGTTACCAAACTGCCATGCCTGACCATATAAAATTCTTGTTTTCAAAAATAGTACAAGCATACCAATGAAGTTAGCAACTCTAAATCTACCCTCAATAGCATGTCCCTGGTCAACTAACACAAACACGATCACAGCAATTATACAGGTGGACAAAATAACGATTGAAATTGGAAACTCTATTAAAATGCTTCTAGATATAAAACAACCAAAAAAAGGGAAACCACGCCTATATAAAGTTTTATCGCTTATAAACTTGTGGCCAATAATTTTAGAGTTGCCAGAATCAGAACTTCAAGTCTTGAACCCACATCCAAATTCAAACAGTAATAAATTGTAATATAGAGGCAACAGAAAATTGCAAAATATAACCAAATCATTTTTCAATGCATAACTCCAAAACCCATTGAAAATTTGAAATAAAAATACCCTCACTTTTTAATCATACTTTCCCTGCTCTAACTAACAAGGACACCAAATGAAACTGCTTCAGATGCAAGAGGCAAACAGACAACCCACCACTTGAATCGACCAAAAATCTAAACTTTAACATCAAATCCAAGCTATATACTCTACATGAGGCTGAATACGCAATAGCAATAATCTACGAAATCAAATTTAATGCGCGCTCCGATTGCTATTTTGCTCTTCCCCAACTCCAGAAACGCGTGCGCGAGCTAATTGTGGAGCTGAAAATTGGGAATATTCCAGTACGAGCAAAGCTAGGGTTTTTTATTGGCAATTTGACGAAACGTAACAAAAGGGGTTTTGTATATATTAATTAATAATGGTGAGATAGTAAAAATTAATGAAAAGGGAGAGTGAGGAGCCATACCCGGAAAGTAAATTTGGGAAATTTGACGGAAAGAAGATACAAAGAAGTCTGTCGTGTTCGCGTGGTGGAGGGTCAGGTGGCCAATGCCGTGTTTGCCTACTGAGAAGAAGATAGCTAACAACTGAGAAAATGTTGGATTTAAATTAATAAGACTTCATTGAGTAAATTTTAAATTTAAGATTAGAGTAATTAGACTTTGTAACATTCTAAAATTTTAATATAATAATATTATTATCAGTTTTACTTTAAAAATTATTAGTATAAGAATTTGTATATTAAATATTAAAGTAAATTTTTTATGGGTTGTTATTATAACGATGAGCCTTACAACCTTGACCTTGAGCCTTCGTCACAAACTGTGTGTTTATGTTTGCGCATATCGATCCTGAAAAACCCTACTCTTGCAAATGTGTTTCTATTATAGTTTTTTCATAAATTGGATCTGTTGAGAATCGTAAATGGAGGCACATGCAGTTTTGATAATCATATGTTGATTCTAGAGTTTGTGGAGCCAGGGGATACAATGGGTCAAATCCCATTATTCCATGTGACTTTTTAGGTGCAGGTTCACAATTTACTAGTAGGGTTTGTGACATCTCGTGGGAAAAAAATCTGCCAAACCATATTGTAGAATTTGTTGAATATGACAACAACAACAACAATGTAGGGGGCTTTTTGGAATTAAATGTGCATCAGAGTTCACTTGGATGTGTGTGCCCTACTAGAGAAGGAAAAGAAAGTGAAGAAGTCAGGGGGAATGGAAGATTGTATCATTCAGACATGAAAGGCTAGGGGTATATTGTTTTCTGTGTGGTATTATAAGGCATACCAAACAATTTTGGGATAAATTGTTCAAACTAGATAATGATGACGGTTTCTGAGATTGTGTCTAAAGTTAAGGGTGGACAATAAAAGGGGAAGAGGCGAGAGAAGAGGATCACGCTGGCTCCAAAGTGATGTGGTGACTATTCGTCATTGAGCAGGTTCAGAGTGACAATCATGTTGCACCAAATAATAACTCTAATTCAGGGAAAAAGTAAAGGCAAGACAATATGGTAATGGAAGATTCACATATTGATGTTAATAAAAAAGGAAAATAAGTAATTGGTAACGAGGTAGGCTCATTTAGCTAGCCAAGTACAAGGGAATCTACAATAATTATGCATGGTGTTGTCCCTAATTTGGGTATTCAAAATAGCCCGGGTGACAAGGAAGAGAAGACCATAATGAGAAGTAAAGAAAAAAAGGGTCAATTGTTAATTGGTAATGAGTAGAATGAAGTCAACACCAATAACTTCAACAATGGACATTTTTTATTGGCAGGTATTGGTTCCCAGGCCTGCTATGACACATGAGTATCCTCAGTTGGAACTATAGAGTGGATCATCTATTGTGGCTTTTTCAAGGTTTTTTGGAAATGGTGAAGGAGTGTCAATTGATAGATATGCCAATAGCTGGTTATCCATATACATGGTCATGAAGTCAAGGAAACAACCAATGCAGTCAAAGAAAGGCTCGTCAAAGAAAGGCTCGACAAAGCCTTAGCATCTCGAAATTTATCTAGCCATGATCCAGATACTAAGGCTTTGTCGAGTATACCAATGAACTTAGAAGCTTTAATTCTACCCTCAGGAATCTCCTGTCAACCTAAAACAAACACGATCACGACAATTACACAAGTGAATTCAATTCCCATTGAAATTGGAAACTCTCCATTAAAATGTTTCTACATGTACCAAAACATGCCTATAGCAAGTCCTATCGCTTATAAACTCATGGCCGACAGTTGCCAGAATCATAACTTCAAGTCTTGAATCCGCAACCAACAGTAATAAATTATAACACGAGATACAATGCAAAGTTGCAAAATTTAACCAAATCATTCCCAATCCACAAGCATAACTGCAAAACTCAGAAATAAAAATACCCTCACTTTCCAATCTCACTTTCCCTGCTCCAACTAACAAGGGCACCAAATGAAAGTTTTACGCAAGAGGCAAAAACTGAAGAAAAAACCCACCACTTGAATCGTCCAAAAATCTCAGCTTTAACGTCAAATCCAAGCTATACTCTACACAAACCTGAACAGCAATTACCAAAACCTACAAAATCAAATCCAATGCGAGAGAAAAGAAAAACTCCACAATTAGAACTCCAAAGCACGATCCAAAGCTAGGGTTTTTGAGAACGAAATTCCGGTTACTATTTCGTTCTTCCCCAACTTCGGAAATGCCGGCGCAAGCTAATTGCGGAGCTGAAAATTGGGGATATTCCAGTACAAGCAAAACTAGGGTTTTTGATTCACAATTCGGCGAAACGGAACAAAAGGGGTTTCAGAAAAATCAATATTAGCAACAAAATTAATAATGGGGGAATTGCAATATATTGAAGATTAATGATAGGGGGCATACCTGGGAAGAAAAATTGCAAACTTTGACGGAAAGAGTGAGAAAGTAAGAGAGAGAAACAGAGGAACAAAGTAGAAGAAGAAGGATCTCTGTAGTGTGGTCGAGGGTTAAACTCTGTGTTTTTTTTATTATTTTTTTTTTGTAGTGACGATGATGACTGTGTTGAGTTGGTGGTGTTTTCTGTGAATCGCAATAGAAGAACAGTGAAGATGGAGGAGCTAGTTATAATAATTTTTAGTTAAAGTAACAGTTGTTTAAAAAAAAAAGTGGTGAAAAATATCTATCTCTATTTACTTTGTTTTATTGAAAAAATTAAAATTTGACTTTTTAATAGATAATTAATATTTTAGCATGTCAATATACGTACGAGATAGATATTTATTTTCATATAAAGAAAATTTACAATAAATATTTTCTAATATATAAAATATGTGATAATTAAGATTTATAACAAATCAATATTTGAACATATATATATATATATATATATATATATATATATAAATTTTATTTTAAATATATGATATAAGGTAATTTAAAAAACATAAATTAAATTCAATTAAAAAACAATGAAAATATAAAATTAAAAAATATAAGCATCAAGAAAATCAAATATACAAATAAAGACACAAAGAGAGTGATTTAAGATAATCATTAAAGAAATTTGCCAAACTAGTGATCAAATCAAATTGAATTTAAAATTTAAATTATTATGTATATTTATAAGGGATAAAATTTTAAAAAAAAAGTTTAATAATTGATATTGGGATAAGTCATATATTTCAATCAATGAGAGAGGTAACAATACCTAAAAATACTTCTATATAACATGAAATTATAAAAACGTTGTCATTAAATACACTAGCTCATGTAGCGAGGGAAGTTCCACTAGCTGGAGAGGAACTCCCCGATATCCCAGTAGCTAACGCTTCTCCGCTTGGCAATCTGTTAAATGATAAATAGACTAGACTCTTGAAGCAGAGCACCCACAAGCTTTAAACCCACAAGTGTTGACAACAACATAATATGGTCTTGGAGAAAAATAAGCATAAGAGTCAGAGGTATAACTCAAAGGCATCATATCAACATTTGAACGTGTATCATCCAAAAACTTAAAATACATTATTTTAACAAATAAAGTCATTATATATTTTTGTTAATTTATTTATCTCCATATTTGTTAATGTATACGCATGCTTATTATATATGTTGTTTCATGAAATTTTATTTCACCTCCAAGAGTTCAAGGAGATGGTTATAAATATCACACTCTTTTCTCAATATTAAGATAATTGACCAACATTATAGAGGTTTCATAAATTCTAATAATATACAATCATGGTTACTTAAGACTTGCCTTCCTATTTTAGAAGAGAATGCTCTTAATACAAACTTGCAACTACAATCTACAAGGAAGTTTTTTTTCTAACTCAACTTTATAGTTAAACAATGTTTTTCACAATTTATGAATAAATTTTAACTCAAATAAGATATGCTTAATTGTTCATTGCCTACAGGTAAAAAAAAAAGACTTCAAGGAGTTGGTTATGAATATCAATCTTTTCCCAATATTAAGATAATTAACCAACATGATAGAGGTCTTAGAGATGTTTGACCATTTGGTTAGCCAACGGAAGAAGCATAAAGAGGGAGAGTAGTTGGGAGAATAATTTGATGGAACACCTGTTTCAAGTAATTAATCTCCTCTCATTTTGTAGCTATTTGATATAGTTTAAATTATTCCTTTTTTATAATAATACACATAAATTATTTAAATATTATTTAACTATAGTGAGCAGCTGAGTGTCAATTTTTTATCCCCTATTTTCATAGCAAGGTAATGTGCATTATATTATATTTTATCATGACAACCTAACCATGATTAGCATGACACAAAACTTGCATAAATGTTACTTTTAAATGAATATACAATATCATGGGGTGTGCTTGCTAATATGATCTAATTTTAATATTTTGGCATATGATACTTCATGAGTGGCTGATGTTCAGCTGTTAGTTTGGCCTATTGGTCTTCCATTACCCTATGTCAAACATGAATTTATGATTATTTTGTAACTTTAGGAATACATGCTATGCCAAAGGTGAATTTATGATTATTTTGTAACTTTGTCTATGATTTAATTTAGACTCAAGCATGCACTATAATTGATTAGTGTGTAACGGAAGTGTGTACTTTGTTTATAATTAGTATTAATGCTATCATAAGTCATAACATTAGACCATGTTTGATCATGTTGTATGCAACTTAGTATCCATGCCCTTTCTCTTTTTTTTTTGTTCTAACAAAATACATATATGAAAACTAAAGCATTTTTCTAGCGCATCCACCTCCATGGTTATCAAGTTAATCGCCTAGAGTAGCCTGGACTTTGGCTCAAGCTCCTACTGTAACTCCTGCTTATGCTATAACTCCTACTTCTGTTGCGGTTTTTTGATGCATAAGGTGATTTATAGTATGATCGATCCCTATATTTTATATCTCTTGGTGAGATTGACTTGAATCATAATAAATGTGAGTATAAACACCGTAGATCATCAAAAATGAAATTTTAGCTAATGTAATAACAAACCTGTAATGTCGTCTTTGTCTTGGAGGACAATAGTCTCGATTAGGTATCACCTAGAAACTTAAAATACGTTAATTTTAACAAATAAAGTCATTATATATTTTTGTTAATTTATTTACTCTTATAATATTTATGCTAACACTTACTTTTATCTTCATGTTACGCAATTTTAGTTGAGTGATTATACTCTAATTTTAAAATATTTTCTTATAAATATAAGGATAAATACAAATTATCTTAATTTATATATAATTTTTTTTAACTCATTTAACCGTCAATGATATAAAATATCATTAATAATTATATTTATAATTTTTATTTATCAATCAAATTATTTATTTAAATATTTATTTAAATTATTTATAAACCTGTGCTGTCTAGTTGTTGATTGTTTATGAAGGGCTCACTTCATTAATTCGTTAGGCAATATAAAAGAGAGAGTTCACGGCGATTATTTGTAGGGATGCCCCGAAAATGACATACCTTATGATTGCTTCATGTTCTATAAAGGCTCTAAAAACATTCTAGAGACTTATGAGATTTCCTCGGGCCAGGCCATAAACCTCAACAAATCAGAGGTGTTTTTTAGCTCTAATATTGATGCAAACATCAGGACAAATGTCTTGGTTGACCTTCATTGATTGATGCCAATTATAATTATAATATTCATAAATTGATCTATCATTAATTTGGTTTAAAATTAAAACGATTGTTAGATAACAATAAATTTTCTAATAATTGTAATTCTCATTATCAGATTTTTATGACAATATTCACCTTAATATTTAAATATAATATACGGTGTAATTCTTTTGCTTTATTGCTTCTCAATTCATCATTTTTTGCTTGCAATTTCAATTCATTCAAATGGCTCCGAAGTCCGAACTAAGACTTTTTTAGACATTATTGGAGTTCTTATGAGGTAGGTAAAAAATGTGAGTACAAGAAAAAATATGCTTGGACTAAGATGTAGGCGAAGATGGTGCTCAAGATCCAATTTTGTTATCAAATTTCTCTTTATTTGAGTTTTTATTGTTTTATTTCTTTATTACTTTAAATTCGACCATATTAAATATTTTGTTCTTCTCACATGTACAGTTGCATACAGATACTCACCAATTATGTGTCAGCCACATACCATCACAACATGTGCTCTTCCTCAACTTCTAATAATAATAATAACTTCAAACTTTATAAAATTGTCACTCCACCAATGAACACAAAAATCCCAATATTTATAATTGCAAGCATAAACTTTGTAAACGTGAGTGAAATAAAAGTACAACATATTGAAATTGTTTGCAACGGATTGTGACAAAAAAACTTAATGTATGTATTACAACACAAGAATGCTAAAATTTGTAGTGCGAGTGAAGTAAGCTTATAACAAGGGGAAAAATGTAATAATTTAAGAGGTTAATTAGATTTGTAGAATTTGTTGTCCCTTCATGGATGTAAAACACTGCGATACTCAACCACGATTTCTTTGATTTTACTTTGTTGATTCAATTACAAGCTATAATTTAATTCGAGGATATATATGGATTCAAAGTAACACTGTACATTCCTTGATGTTTTTGTTGTCTCACCATCACTAGAAAGGAATATATGAAAACCCCCCATCATTCACATGGTCCAATGATTTTCTCCTTATTTTAGGTGTCACATTATAATTAGTGATCAACGGTGATCACATGTTTTATAAATTAGAGATTGAGTGCGAATCAATGCGTTAAGGAGTGATTATGTGCAACTGAATTCAATTTCCATGTATAAATTAGAAGGATACTCAAAATGTTGGAAGAGGAGCTAACAGAGTGTTGAAATTTGATTTATCAATTTTCACTTGTTGTGGTTGAATAGAGTTATTCTTAGGTGTGCAAAAATAAGATCAAACTGTCACATGACTCACTAATGTAAACTTAGTAGGACCATTAGATTAAAATGAAATGAAGGGTTAAGGATTAGTGTAATTTGATATGAGGGATTGTTACGTGTAACTTTAAAAGTGTTACACTTATTCAAAACTTTTGATTTTAATATAATCTTATCAATGGTCTTAATAAAAACAATTTAATAAGGCACATGATTAGTTTCAAGGAAAAAAGGCTCCATTTAAGTGGCTTTTTTGTTGCTAATCACCTGTTGGATTATATATTTAGGGCTGGGATTTAATTGGTAGGTATTGTCAGGTTAAGTAATTTATACACTGCTATTCAATCATAAAATATAATATCTTTAAAAAGTTTGAGTATTATCTTAATTATCTTAAAAATTATATATATCATGTGCTTGATTTACAATGTAAAAAATTTTAGATGTGAATCATTATCCATGTGTAAAATATACACTTATAAATGTAATAATTAAAAAGTTATAAAAAAAGTATATATCGTTTGTCCATGTATACGTGTTTAATAGCAAAAAATCATTTCAAACATACAGATAAATTATTTAGTTATTATATAATATTCACAATTAAGATATTTGTTTCACAACATAAAGATGAATGTATGAAAACATATAAAAGTTTCTATCTCATATAAGTGGTATCCATTTGATCTCTTTTTTAACTTTTCTCTAAACAACAAATTACAATAAACATTTTAAATTAAAATTTCAACCTTCATTAGTATTGTACGACAATAAATTAATATTCAAATTTAATTGACTGCGTTCAACTTTAATTTTTTTTTATATTTTTTTAAATGGAACATGCACAATAATATTTTTTTTATATTGGAATCATTTTAAAATTTTGTATAAGGAAAATATTTTAAAAATGAAAAAAGTAGGAATAAATGGATATATTATTATTTATATTATTTAGTTAGAAAATTTAATTTTAGACATAAAAAATGAATTATTTAGTTATATTCTAATGTTCATAATTAAAGTATTTGTTTCATAATATAAAGATGAGTACAACATGCACAATAATAATCTTTATATATTTTTTAAAATGACGCACGCATGGTAATAATTTTTTTTTTCTTAAAAACGATATAAAATAATGATTCAAATATAATAAAATAAGAAATTTTAATATTTTATATGATAAATATATTTAAATGACTTAGTTGACATCTTAGATGAAAAAGGAATTAATTGAATTAATAGTTAACATAATGTACAAGTTAACAGTTAAATACATATATTTAAATAATTCATCCATCTTTTATGTGAGACCGTGGAGATAAATTATCAATAGAAGTTTTTTTTTTTTTTTTGTCTTGTGGCACTTCCTTAAGAGTATTCATAATTTTGTTTTGACAAGACTATTAGGTTCAAGAGCAATAGTGGATAGATAAATAGAAAATTCATTGTATTCTCTTCTACACCATAAGAATAAAATATTACTTTCCTTATCAATAGCAAAATTTTGTCCTGTAACTTATCTTTTGATTGTAATATTATAAGATAAGATTAATATTATGATAATATATTATATAGTTCATCATTCATATATACTTTAGCAACATAATCATCCCTACTTTGAAATAGTTATTGTATTTAATGACAACGCTTTTATAATTTCGTGTTATATAGAAGTATTTTTAGGTATTGTTACCTCTCTCATTGATTGAAATATATGACTTATCCCAATATCAATTATTAAACTTTTTTTTAAAATTTTATCCCTTATAAATATACATAATAATTTAAATTTTAAATTCAATTTGATTTGATCACTAGTTTGACAAATTTCTTTAATGACTATCTTAAATCACTCTCTTTGTGTCTTTATTTGTATATTTGATTTTCTTAATGCTTATATTTTTTAATTTTATATTTTCATCGTTTTTTAATTGAATTTAATTTATGTTTTTTAAATTACCTTATATCATATATTTAAAATAATATATATATATATATATATATATATTCAAATATTGATTTGTTATCACATATTTTATATATTAGAAAATATTTATTGTAAATTTTCTTTATATGAAAATAAATATTTATCTCGTACGTATATTGACATGCTAAAATATTAATTATCTATTAAAAAGTCAAATTTTAATTTTTTCAATAAAACAAAGTAAATAGAGTTAGATATTTTTCACCACTTTTTTTTTTTAAACAACTGTTACTTTAACTAAAAATTATTATAACTAGCTCCTCCATCTTCACTGTTCTTCTATTGCGATTCACAGAAAACACCACCAACTCAACACAGTCATCATCGTCACTACAAAAAAAAAATAATAAAAAAAACACAGAGTCAAACCCTCGACCACACTACAGAGACCCTTCTTCTTCTACTTTGTTCCTCTGTTTCTCTCTCTTACTTTCTCACTCTTTCCGTCAAAGTTTGCAATTTTTCTTCCCAGGTATGCCCCCTATCATTAATCTTCAATATATTGCAATTCCCCCATTATTAATTTTGTTGCTAATATTGATTTTTCTGAAACCCCTTTTGTTCCGTTTCGCCGAATTGTGAATCAAAAACCCTAGTTTTGCTTGTACTGGAATATCCCCAATTTTCAGCTCCGCAATTAGCTTGCGCCGGCATTTCCGAAGTTGGGGAAGAACGAAATAGTAACCGGAATTTCGTTCTCAAAAACCCTAGCTTTGGATCGTGCTTTGGAGTTCTAATTGTGGAGTTTTTCTTTTCTCTCGCATTGGATTTGATTTTGTAGGTTTTGGTAATTGCTATTCAGGTTTGCGTAGAGTATAGCTTGGATTTGACGTTAAAGCTGAGATTTTTGGACGATTCAAGTGGTGGGTTTTTAATTCAGTTTTTGCCTCTTGCGTAAAACTTTCATTTGGTGCCCTTGTTAGTTAGAGCAGGGAAAGTGAGATTGGAAAGTGAGGGTATTTTTATTTCTCTGAGTTTTGCAGTTATGCTTGTGGATTGGGAATGATTTGGTTAAATTTTGCAACTTTGCATTGTATCTCGTGTTATAATTTATTACTGTTGGTTGCGGATTCAAGACTTGAAGTTATGATTCTGGCAACGGTCGGCCATGAGTTTATAAGCGATAGGACTTGCTATAGGCATGTTTTGGTACATGTAGAAACATTTTAATGGAGAGTTTCCAATTTCAATGGGAATTGAATTCACTCGTGTAATTGTCGTGATCGTGTTTGTTTTAGGTTGACAGGAGATTCCTGAGGGTAGAATTAAAGCTTCTAAGTTCATTGGTATACTTACAGTTACACTATTTTTGAAAACAAGACTTTTATATGGTTGGGCATGGGGTTTTCGTGTCAATGAAGGTTTCAGAACATAAATGTGGAAAGTTCTTCAAATTTTCTTTACCCCAGCTTTCACACACCTATGTATTGGAAACTGGACTTAGCGTGAACAAGAGTGTAGGATTATGGTTTCTTTTATTTTTCGGAATATTTTATGTTCTTTGCATCTTAAATGAAACATTCATAGCTTGTTTGGATGTATGCCATGTTCGTTTCAAAATCGAGTCCTTTCCACGTTTGATGCAAAAGCTTAAAATGATAGCTTCTCTTTTTTTCGACTGATACACGTGTGGGTTTTTGGACACGAAGCCAAACATCCACTTAGACTATTGGATTTTTTTAAATTTATTTTTTGGAGCTTTCATACTGCCTTTGAGTTGCCCTCTGTAATCTGGATGTTAGTTAATGATTCTTCTTATGGTGCCTGATATGGATTTGTTTCTTAATTCTTTACCCATTTGTGTTTTACAGGCCAGAATAGTACCACTCTTCCTCATACAGCTGGGGTTCACAAATTGTGGGTTTCATGTTTTTGGGTATTTGGATTTCATTACATATTTTATAGTGGTTGAAGACGGTTCAATAACACATAGATTTGGTGCTTAAAGGTCATTTTCTCTTATTCTTTCTTCAATTTGTCTTTTTTTTTTCCTTTGTCACTTTTTTAGGATTTTCTTTTTAGTTTGCTTAAATGCTCTGGTTGGAAATAACACAGCACATTTTCAATGATGCAGTTTAGCTATTACAGCTACTTGTAGTGGTTTGATGCTTAGGGCAGTATGCTGGTTATAATTGGAGGAAATGCAAAGGTATCATGCTGGCAGCTGCACTAGTGCAGTTAATAACAGTGCAATTGGTGGGCCATCCACTAGGGACATTGGAAGAACTGATTCATCTTCTTTGCCAGCTAACTTTCCTGTGAGTTCAAGGTAAGATTCTATGTCTGCCAACATTTCTTTACTGAAAATATTATTACCTATTCTTTTGTTTCAGATTTTGTTACTGTAGTACATGTGATTAGGGTACTACATATTCCAAATAAATGTCGTTGCGATACAGCTTCTGGTGCTTCAGTCCCTGTTAGCTAATAGCTTTTTTTATTGCAACAGTGATCGATTTTATTTACTTTATGTCATTTTGAAACCTGAAAAACTCCACTTCAGAGCTGGTTCATTTATCTTTTGACTCTTGAGTAATCACAATATTCTAGTTTTGGGTTGTCACTTCTGTTCTTATGCATTTAAATGATTGAGATATTACAAGGAGTTTTATCTGTTATAACCAACTAAACATTTCCCCCCTTGTATGCTCTTTTCTATTAATATATAAACTTCTGATACTTTGCTTGGATGATCAGATGAGCAAGAAATATTAGGTTTCATATCCACAGTAGGCATGACTGCATGAGCCACTAGCGAGGGACATAGTATTTGTTATTAGAGAATTGGTAAATACAGGGTTGAAAAATATCTATTTCTTTTTTTTTTTTGATCGGAAAAGATATATATATATATATATATATATTAAAAGAAGTACCAGAGGTACTATTACAAAGTTGGGCTCCATATAAATGGTTCCTGAAAGCAGACAGCAAAAGTCTGATTTGGAACCAAATTATGGAAAAAATACATGTGTTTTAATATAAACTCTAAACCCTACTACTGCAAAAAACCCTGTCGTAAGTTACTCGACCACTGATTAAAATGCAATGAAAAGTCCTTCTCCAAATTATGAAGCCAAGTCCATATTAGAAAAGTCGCGTCTTCAAACAGTTTGTTTCCATCAAAAGTTGCATTGGAGAATAAAATTCTGTTTCTAAGCTGCCAAGTGGACCATGTAACCGCCAACCACCAAATCTGCCACCTCCTAGGTCTGATGCCATCTACCTGCAGAGAAGAATACTGCATGAAATGATCTTTTATGCTCCATGGATGGGCACCCTTCAAATTTATCCAAGACATTGTTTCCCACCATATAGGTTGGATCTTAATGCAATGGATAAAAATATGGGATGCATTCTCCTCCACCCTTCTGCAAAAGGGGCATGTCATATCCAAAATCTGCACTTGTCTAGCCCTTAAATTAGATTTTGTAGGTAGTCTGTCCCACAACATCCTCCATGCGAAAACCGCAATTTTACTAGGAATCTTGATCTTCCATAGGTCCTCAAAACATTCATGAAGGTTCTCAACAGCTGCCTCCTCCCAAAACGTTGAGTAAGCACTACGAGTAGAGTAGATACCCGACGTGTCTGCTGCCCAAACCCAACTATCAGAACCTTGAGTATGTATAGATTTACCTTCAACTTCAGAAAGAAAAGAGATGGCTATTTCAATTTCACTGTCAAACAGCTGTCTTCTCCAACTAAAGTTCCATTCCCACCCATAGTTACTATACTTCCCCAAGAGACCAATCAGCTGGTGTTGTTGAGCAGAATTCATGTAAAGCCGAGGGTACTTTTCAGCTAATGATTGGTCATGACTAATCCACCTATCCTCCCAAAATCTTACCTTATCCCCAGCGTGTACCTTCCAATTAATTTGCTGATGTAGAGTCTTGCCATGGTGTGACTGATGGATAACTTTTTTTAAATCCCTCCACCAAATTGACTGTAAACTTGAGCTTCCCTCTTCAGTTAGACCTCTCCAGCCCCCATATTTAGCCTCCAAAACTGCAACCCAAAGAGCCCCCATATTTAGCCCCCATATCTATTTCTTTGATGATGTTGGTTCTGTAGAATGGTTTATGTTTCAAATCTATTTTGATATTCTATCCTAATATACTTCAAAACAGTGGCATACTTATTCACTAATCACTAGAGATTGTTATACTATAATTTGTAAGAACTGTTCAAAACTTTAAATATTTATCCTCCTGGTTGTGTTGACTAAATAAGTGAAGTAAATGGTATTGTGCTTATGCTGGATGTTTTTCAACCCTGAAATTTAGTTTATTTTCTTTATACCGAAAATTTAGCAAAGATTTCTTGAACTGATTATCTAATATTATAGGGACCTCTCTGAATTGCCCCTATCTTTTAAAAAGTAGTGAGGTTGGGAACATAAAGTTACTGTCACCACTTAAGCTAGATAGCTGCTCACTGATTTATAAGAAAAAACTCAGAAATAGCCACTAGCTAGCTAAGTTACGTAACCAGAATATCTTTTTGGTTTTTTTCTGTTTTGAGGTTGAAAGTACACAAACTAGTGTCTGAAATTCCAAATTAGGAGTAATGAATTATCATATAAAATTAGAGAATGACGCTATGATAGCAATAAATCTGCAGAAGTTGGTTGGTCTTTCTGTGTAACCTTTTACTCATGTTTTGTGTTGAGGTTTCTCTGTTTTCTTTTCATTTAAATAATCAGAACCTTATATCATTTATTATTTTGTTACTGATGCTGCTATGTGGAGGAGCTGTTTTTTAGATGATAAAAGATATGGAGTTTTTTTTTTTATTTTTTTTTAAATTTTATAACTCATTTCATTTGAAGCCCAGATAACTTAACATGACACTGGTATGATGTGACACAGGTATGAGGATATGAAAAATTCTTTAAAAATTCAAGATATGGTAATGATACAGCCTAGATACATTAACGTGAATTCTTTTCTACAAATTCTTTATGTACATTAGTGAAGGATGGTCATTATTTGAAAGAAAAATACTTTTAATCATAATAAAAAACCATAGTTACATATCTCTCTCTTATCCATATCAGAATTTATTCTCTCCCCAATTAACATGCCAAAGAATTACATATTTTCCCCCAACTCCAGTTAGAATGTAAAAAAATAAGAAATCACTTGTCCTATTCAAAAGAAATATTGGGTCTACTTTATTGTCTACTATTTACAACAGCTTTGAAGATACCGAGAGAGATAGAGCTGTTTGTAATTTTAGTCCTTTGTTCTGTTTGATACTCCATAATAAAATGGTATATTATTATTTGTTCTCATAAATCATTTATTTGATGCTGTTAATCACTTTAAAAACAATGGTTTTACTTTTCAGGCGACAACCACCATTAACCCCATACAAGTTGAAGTGTGATAAAGAACCTCTGAACTCTAGGTAGTTCATGCTTGGAGCAGAACCTGTTTTCAATTTGTTGCTCAATTTTGTTAGTTCATGAGTAACAAACATCATAAGTTTTTCTGGAGTAAAATTTGCATGGGCACGGTTAATATCGAAAATATTGTTTGATGCCCTTGATCATCAGTATCTGTTTTTGTTAGTTGTTATTCAATGATATTAAAATTGCAATGTTTTAATCCTGGTAGTACTCACTTCTAGTTTTTGCTTTAAATTTCCTTATTGTCTAGTTGTATAAATATTAAATGTCACTGTTTAATCTCAGGCTTGGGCCTCCAGACTATCACCCCCAAACACCAAATTGTCCTGAAGAGATTCTGACCAGAGAATATTTGCAATCTGGATATAGGGACACAGTTGAAGGGCTTGAGGTACATTTTTTTTAAACTTCTGTATATATATCAAATGGATAATATAAAGTAACTATTTAGCTATGAATGTTTGAGTTATAGCCATAGTTGTTAGAATCTTACAATTCTTGATTTGAATCCTATGATTCGATACGATTCAGCTATACCTATTGATTCATATCATAAGTTGAATCTCTAATGACTTTGTATCTTATGATAATGAATGAATATGTGCAATTTCATATCATTGATATGAATTGCATGATTCAACTGTTTATTTTTTCTTTTTCTTTCACCAATTCTCATGAAAATAATTGTAAAGTCATAAGTTTTAATTGTTAAATGAAATGGAACTGAAGGACCATTTATGAACTTATCCAATTTGATTATTCCACTACTTAATTTGTCACCCACTCATTTAATGCATGCACTCTATTTGGCTATTTAATTGTTTTGTTTCCATTCTTCTAAAACAAGGCTTCACAAACTCAGATATAACTAGTAACTTTGCTTAACAAAACTTATGATTAAGTTGTTTTTATCTATTTCTAGTTTAAAATTATTACATTGAACACCGTATATCTTATGTTGGAATGAAGATCCTGTTGTGTTTGGATTTGTTTTATCATTATGTTTCTATCTGTGCTATTATCAGTCAATTTGAAAACAGTTGGTTTTTTCTTTCAAATTTCTTATTTGGATCTCCTACTGTTCTATATGATTGAAACTATGCTGTAGGGAATTTTATATTCTAGAGGATTGGCTTCCTTTGATGAATTGTTGAAAATCAACTTGTGCTTTCTAAAACTGCTTGTTGTTTTTATAACATGGTATTACCTTTTTTGTCTTAAGGAATCTAGAGAAATTTCTCTGACCCAGGTTCAAAATTTTAGCAAGAAAGTTGTCCTTAATTGCAAAGAGGTGAGTCCCTAGTCTCAGAGAGAATTATGCCCTGTTGTTTCTATAACTATGAGTGTGTGGCATGTCAAATAAGCTAGCTTATTAGCTTGTCTGCCCAAATTAAGGTGTTTGATAAACAAAATTATTTCACTACCTTATAGCATATAAGCTATAAACTAATAACTTATGAGCTTGAAGCTTTTTTTTCCTTCCATTTTTTTCCTTACCATTTTAATGTACTTAATTTTAATTTTAATGAAATATTTGATCTTTTAAAAAATTAATACGAATGTAACATTAATAAAAGAATCTAAAACTATAATTGCCAAAAAATATATTTTTTTGTCTACAAAACAAAAATTCTATTTATATTATATTTTTTATGAATGCTTTTTATGTCATTTTACATTTTTAGCTACTTCAATAACTAATTTTTACCAAACACTCGTAATACTATAAGCTAGTTTATAAGCTTTCAGCCTTTAAGCTTGCTTATAAGTCTTAAGCTGGCTTATATGCTTTAAGCTACTGATTATTTAGTTATGTCAAACATAGTCTATGCCATGAATATACTGGACATTTTCCATATTTGGTTTTTATATTCATTGGAAGTGTTTGCAGGTTAATTCTTTAATCTTTCATCTTCTCTCTCCAGGCTATTAGAAAACGGCTACGGGCCATCAATGAATCTCGCGTGCAGAAGCGGAAGGTGATGACTGATGATCTTTATTCTGTTATTTTATTATGCTTGATGAACCATATGTATGCCTCTAAAATATTCCATTTTTGTGTTTTTGGTTTTGTTTTATTTTGGGTTTAGTGGAGCCCCTACTTATTATGAAGGTATTTGATCTACATGGTAGTGCTTATTTTGACAGGCTGGTCAAGTATATGGAGTGGCTCTTTCAGGGTCACAACTTGCTAAGCCTGGTGTTTTCCCTGAACAAAGGCCCTGTCCTGAAGACTTCCGAAAGAAATGGATTGAGGTACTAATGGAAGTCTTGCTCCTGTTGCTTTACTCTTTGTACAACTTTCCTGTATAAATATTGTTTCGCCTGTTATTTGTTTCTGTTAGAATGTTAGTGTTATTGTTTTGTTGTTAGTGAACTTGGTTGGGCTTGTAGCCTTGTACTAGACTTAGTTATTGGTATAAATTATTAATAGCGTTAGGGATTGCACAACACATCATTATTCAGCTTACTTTAGTCATTTTTCTCTCTTTTCACCCAAACTACACAATTTTAGCACATTGAAATTGCAGGGTTTAGGTAAAAAGGATGGAAAAAAAGGGAAAGACTGCTAATACAATGGAGATTGATATTAGATGTTACACAATACCTAGCCTAATGCTTATATTTATACTTCTATAAAAAAATGTTTATATTTATAATACTACGTCAAGTAGTAGTGCTGCTAGTATAAGCTCAGGCCCTCTGACTAAAGCTAATAACCTTGGTATTGTAACAGTTTTTATCATGCTTTTGCTGAATTTATATTTAGAAAAGCATGAGGTTATGAATCATTTGTATATTTGGGTGGATATTTGTAGTTTAATCTGGTTGGACGAAGTGTGCAAATATGGATGGATACAGGACATGTTCATATGCTAAATACACCAGTACAGGCTATAGCTATTCTTAATTTCAGGAGAGCCATTGTTAAATACGTTCCTATAAGAGATCACTTGGGCTTTTTGTCATCTATGCTGATATTCCTGTTAAATCCTTTGATACTTTATTAAAACTTACTTATTAGTGCTTATTATCTGAGATGTTTTCTGCCACTAGTTTTTTTTTTTTTTTTATTGTTTTGTTTTAGTTTTTTTAACTCAATTTTTTTATAGGGCTTATCTCAACCGCACAAGCGATTACGATCTTTGACGGATCTTGTTCCTCATGTTAGAAGGAAATCACTTTCAGAGGTTCTTATTAGGAATAATGTGCCATTGTTGAGGGCTACCTGGTTTATAAAGGTTTCTTACCTTAATGTGGTATGGATGCCTCAATGTTGTGTAATTTACCTGTTTATTTTACCCTGAAGTGACCCTCCCCCTTTTCTCAATATTTAAGATAGATTATGGTTGATTGCAGGTTCGGCCAGGCTCTGCTAGTATTCCTTCTGGGACTGCTGACAAAACTCAGCTGTCTTGTTCTGAGCTTTGGACAAAAGATGTTATTGAATACTTGCAAACTCTTCTTGATGAATTCTTCTCAAAAAATTCTTCTCATTTTACTCCTCATAATCGAGACCGATCACCCCAAGTACCTTATACTGCGTCATTTCAGCACAGAAGTGACCAGTTATTATCTGTTGCTGATGGTGAAGAACCATCTTTACATTTTAGATGGTGGTATATTGTTCGGCTTTTGCAATGGCATCACGCTGAAGGGCTTCTTCTTCCTTCTCTTATCATTGACTGGGTTTTGCGTCAATTGCAGGTGATTGCATATAAGAAGTCTTGTGTGTTCATGGAAATTAAACTTAGTATTTTATATCTTTTGCTGATTTCAATCCTTTAGACTTCAGGTTTTGATTTTTCCCACTTCTGCTCCTTTCAGGAAAAACAATTGCTTGAGATTTGGCAGCTGCTATTGCCTATTGTATATGGATTTTTAGAAATTGTTGTTCTATCTCAAACATATGTTCGCACTCTTGCCGGTGTAGCTCTTCGTATTATTCGTGATCCTGCACCTGGTGGATCAGATCTAGTAGACAATTCCCGGAGGGCATATACGACTTCTGCTCTGATTGAGATGCTCCGATATTTAATATTTGCGGCTCCAGAGACTTTTGTTGCTTTGGATTGCTTTCCTTTGCCATCCTCTGTAGTTTCACATACAATAAATGATGGGAATTTTGTACTGAAAGCAACTGAAGCAGCTGGAAAGATAAAAAGTAGTTCAGAAGATGTTGTGTGTTTATTTAGAAGTAAAGGATTTGATGCACAATTCCAGTCATTGGCATTTGATCATGTTATTTCGTGCATTCAAGAATGTGTAGAAGATCTCACAAAGGCTGTAAGCCCAGGCTATCCAGGTCAATGTCTGGCTAAAGCTGCACAAGCCTTGGATAAATCCCTTGTACTTGGTGATATACATGGAGCATACAAATTTCTTTTTGAAGATCATTGTGATGAAACTGTATCTGAAGGTTGGGTTGCAAAAGTCAGCCATTGTTTAAGGTTATCGCTGAAGTGGTTTGTGACTGTAAATAAATCACTTGTTTATTCAGTGTTTTTCCTGTGTGAGTGGGCAACATGTGATTTCAGGGATTTTCGGAATGCTCCTCCTTGTGATGTAAAGTTCACTGGCAGGAAAGATCTTTCCCATGTCCATATAGCAATTAGACTTTTAAAGATGAAACTGAGGGATATGCAGATTTCACCAAAGCATAAGAGTGGAAGCACTCGTGGTTGTGGAGTCAGTTATTTAGCAAAATGTTCAAGTCAGCAGAGAAATCAGAATTTTGTGAACAATGCATTCAAAATAAAATCTAGTTCAAGAAATTTGGATCAGAATATCTGTTCTTCAGCTGTATTTGAAAGCCCAGGTCCTCTACATGATATTATTGTTTGTTGGATTGATCAGCATATGGTGCATAAAGGGGAAGGTCTCAAACGCCTACATCTATTTATAGTGGAACTCATACGGGCAGGCATCTTTTACCCACTGGCATATGTACGTCAGCTGATAGTGAGTGGGATCATGGATATGAATGTAAATGTAGTTGACTTGGAGAGACAGAAGAGACATTGCCGAATCTTGAAGCAGCTTCCTGGGAAGTTTGTGCGTCGGGCTTTGGTAGAATCAGGGATTAGTGAAGGGCCACGGCTCACTGAAGCATTGCAAGTTTACTTGAATGAGCGCCGCTTCATACTTCGTGGTTCCTTATGGGAGAACCATGGCAATGCCAATAATGTGAATATATCTTCTCTCAAGCAAAACCACTGTACATCTTCAACAAAAGACAAAACTTCTACAGTGTCAATTGATCCATGGAAAAGTGTTTTTTCTAATAAAACATCCTCTAAAAATGCAAAGGATGACAATGGTGTTGAAGAACTGAAGACATTCATCTCAACCCTGCTACAGCTCCCAAAAAGTTTATCTAATTTGAGCACTACAGGATTGGACGAATCTCAAGGCAGTGTCAGAAAACCTATTGGGTCTCACAACAAGAGTGATCTAGTGGAGGCTACCCCTGGGTGTGAAGAATGTAGAAAAGCAAAGAGGCAAAAATTGAGTGAGGAAAGAAGCTCATTTGTTCAAGCTCCGTCTCCAATACTATCTGATGATGAAGATACTTGGTGGGTGAAGAAGGGGCTAAAATCTTCAGAGCATCTCAAAGTTGATCAACCACTTAAGCCAACTAAACAGGTTACTAAGACTCGGCAGAAGACTGTCCGTAAAACCCAGAGTCTTGCTCAACTGGCAGCTTCTAGAATTGAGGGTAGCCAAGGGGCATCAACAAGTCATGTGTGTGGCAATAAGGTTAGCTGTCCTCACCATAGAACTGCTATGGATGGAGATACAACAAGGTCTGTTGATGGAATTCGATCAGGTCACTGTGAAGATATTGTTTCAATTGGAAGGGCACTTAAACAGCTACGCTTTGTTGAGAGAAAGGAAGTAACACTTTGGCTGATGACTGTAGTTAGGCAGCTTATTGAAGAGAGTGAAAAGAATGTTGGTAAAGTTAGCCAGTTTGGTAGGCCTTTTGCCACTGTGGATGATAAAAGTTCAATACGGTGGAAACTTGGTGAGGATGAACTTTCTGCTTTACTTTATTTGATGGATGTCTCAGACGATTTAGTATCAGCTGTCAAATTCCTCTTATGGTTGCTGCCAAAGGTTTATAGTAGCCCTAATTCTACAATTCATAGTGGAAGGAATGCTTTAATGCTGCCAAGGAATGTGGAGAACCAAGCTTGTGATGTTGGCGAGGCTTTTCTGTTATCATCACTGAGAAGGTTTGTACTCAACTTAGTTTTTGTATTTTTTTGGGTCTATTCTGCCACCATTTGAGGGCGAGCCCTGGTGCAACGGTAAAGTTGTGCCTTGGTGACTTGTTGGTCATGGGTTCGAATCCGGAAACAGCCTCTTTGCATATGCAAGGGTAAGGCTGCGTACAATATTCCCTCCCCCATACCTTCGCATAGCGAAGAGCCTCTGGGCAATGGGGTACGAAGTTTTTTTTTATTCTGCCACCATTTGTTATTTTGTTCCTTTTATCAGTTTATGTGCTATTCCCAGTTCCTCGTTTGTCTTTCCCTTCTAATCCTTGTGGTGCTTGCTGTGTTTTTAATAACTACGTGAATTGTTAATGTGATATACCACTTGTTTTACTTCATTTTTTTAATTATTCTAACAAGTGATTGTTGAATGTTTGCATGCTGGCGCTTCTTATGCTCTTGTTTTTCTTATATTTTTAATTAAGTAATTTTCCTGTGACTTCGTATGAGCTCCCAATTTTCCCCCTCATAATTTTTTAATCTAATGAGTATTATTTATTTTTCATCTTTATGTTAATCTGAGACCTTTTTTTTTATGTTTTTTATAATGTATGTTTACATATGATATTGATTTTGTTTAGTATGTCTGTCTTGTTGTATTTGATGCAGATATGAGAACATTCTTGCTGCAGCAGATCTTCTTCCTGAAGCTCTGTCATCTATAATGCATCGTGCTGCGGCTATTATAGCATCTAATGGGAGGGTTTCAGGTTCAGGTGCCCTAACTTTTGCTTGTTATTTATTAAAAAAATATGGCAATGTGGTCAGTGTCATTGAGTGGGAGAAAAGTTTTAAGAGTACATGTGATAAGAGACTTGCTTCTGAAATAGAGTCTGGACGGTCAGTTGATGGAGAGTTAGGGCTTCCACTTGGTGTGCCTGCTGGAGTTGAGGACCCTGATGACTTTTTCCGTCAAAAGATAAGTGGTGGCCGGTTACCGTCCAGAGTGGGTTCAGGCATGAGAGATGTTGTACAGCGTAATGTGGAAGAAGCATTTCGTGATCTTTTTGGAAAAGACAGAAAGCTCTTTGCTGCTGGTACACCAAAAGGTCCTGCTTTTGAAAAATGGGATAATGGTTATCAAATTGCTCAACAAATAGTTATGAGTTTGATAGATTGCATAAGGCAGACTGGTGGTGCTGCTCAAGAAGGGGACCCCTCTTTGGTTACTTCTGCTGTTTCTGCCATAGTTGGCAGTGTTGGTCCAACATTAGCAAAATTGCCTGATTTTTCAGCTGGCAGTAATCATTCAAATATGTCATTGGCTACAAGTTCATTGAACTATGCTAAATGCATTCTGCGAATGCATATAACTTGTTTGTGCTTGCTTAAGGAAGCCTTGGGAGAACGCCAAAGCCGTGTATTTGAGATAGCTCTTGCAATGGAAGCTTCTACCGCTCTTGCTGGAGTTTTTGCTCCAAGTAAAGCATCTCGAGCTCAGTTTCAAATGTCACCTGAAACCCATGATACTGGTACTATTTCGAACGACGTTGCTGCAAATAACACTAGTAAAATTGTGGTTGCTAGAACAACGAAAATTAGTGCTGCTGTTTCTGCACTTGTTGTTGGTGCAATTATATGTGGTGTTACCAGCCTGGAAAGAATAGTAACCATTCTCAGATTAAAGGAGGGCCTGGATGTTGTACACTTTGTAAGAAGCACAAGATCCAATTCAAATGGGAATGTACGTTCAGTTGGGGCTTTTAAGTTGGATAGTTCAGTTGAAGTTCATGTCCATTGGTTTAGATTGCTTGTTGGGAACTGCAGAACCATCTGTGAAGGCTTAGTGGTGGATCTCTTGGGTGAACCATCCATTGTTGCTCTTTCAAGGATGCAGCGCATGCTTCCTCTAACTTTGGTTTTTCCACCGGCCTATTCAATATTTGCTTTTGTTATGTGGCGGCCCTTTGTTATGAATGCCAATGTAGCAGTTCGTGAAGACATGAATCAACTTTATCAGTCTCTAACAATAGCCATAAGTGATGCAATAAAACATTGGCCGTTCCGAGATGTATGCTTAAGAGAGTGTCAGGGTCTTTATGATCTTATGGCTGCAGATACAAGTGATGCAGAGTTTGCAACCTTGCTAGAGTTGAATGGCTCTGATATGCATTCAAAATCTCTGGCATTTGTTCCGCTCCGTGCCAGACATATTCTAAATGCCATGATTGATTGTAAGATGCCTCAATCTATTTATACAAAGGATGAAGGAAGTCGGAATTATGGACATGGTGAATCCAAAATTGATTTTACCGATAGTGAATCTACACTTCAGGATAAACTTGTAGATGTGTTAGATGCTCTGCAGCCTGCCAAATTTCACTGGCAATGGGTTGAACTCAGGCTGCTTTTAAATGAACAAGCCCTCATTGAAAAACTGAAGACACATGATATGTCTTTAGCTGATGCTATACAGTTGTCCTCACCTAGTTCAGAGAAGGGTGCTGCTTCTGAGAATGAGAACAATTTTATTGAAATAATTCTCACTAGGTTACTGGTTAGACCTGATGCTGCACCCCTTTTCTCGGAGTTGGTTCATCTTTTTGGGAAGTCTTTAGAGGATTCAATGTTGTTACAGGCTAAATGGTTCCTTGCAGGTCAAGATGTTCTCTTTGGTCGGAAGACCATTAAGCAACGACTGATTAACATTGCAGAGACTAAAAGATTTTCTGTTAAGACCCAGTTTTCTGAACCCTGGGGTTGGTGCTCCCCATGTAAAAATCCAGTTGCTCTCAAGGGGGATAAAATGAAAGTTGATCCTATGCCTCTTGAAGAAGGAGAAGTTGCTGAAGAGGGAATGGATGCGAAAAGGTCCATAAAAGGGTTCTCCCAAGTGTTTGACTCTGAAAGCTCAACCAGTAAGCAGCAGCATGGGACCGAGAGGGCTCTTCTTGAGTTAATTCTTCCTTGCATAGATCAAAGCTCTGATGAATCTCGTAATTCCTTTGCAAGCGATTTGATCAAACAATTAAATTATATTGAGCAACAAATAACTTTAGTTACTCGAGGACCAAGTAAGCCAACAGCAAGTACTCCTGTGACTGAAGGTCAGACAAATAAAGTAAATAGCCGCAAAACTATAAGAGGTGGCAGCCCTGGGTTAGCCAGACGACCAACACCTGCACCAGATTCTTCTCCACTTTCTCCTGCTGCTTTGCGAGCATCAATATCTTTACGTGTGCAGTTACTCATGAGATTTCTTCCTATTCTTTGCTCAGACGGGTAATTAAGAACTATATTTCTTCTAACCTTCTAATTATTCACTATGCCATTCTGAGATACTTTCTCCTTCCTTCCTGGGTTGTTGCTGCACTGAAGTTGTCTTTTTTCATTGGATAAGTTGTATGAGATTTTCTTGAAACATGTTTATATAGTTAACAATTGTGGGGGTAAAAGACTACACCATTTTCAGTTTTCTTGAAATGCATAAAAATGGATATAGTTGCAATATGAACATTTTCAACAATACAGTTATCTACCATCTGCTGTTTTATCATGGTTTCCAACTACTTGCATTGAACATAGTTCATTGAGTGCTGGAAATCAATTTTGCTTGTCCTTTTCAGAAGTGAAATATGGATATTGGTGCTATGAAGGAATATGCTTGTTTTAATGTATGCCACATTAGTGTATCAAATGTAGGCTGTTGTAGAGGTAGTTTAGCTAGATGTTCAATTTTGCAGGGAGTCTTCTGCAAGGAGCATGAGATACATGCTTGCCTCTGTACTTCTTCGTCTCCTTGGCAGCCGGGTTGTGCATGAGGATGCAACGGTGAATCCCATGCACTATACTCCATTGAGAAGGGAGGCAGAGTCACATGCTGAAGCTTCTTTTGTAGATTCTTCTGCTGAGGGCCTGTTTGATCATCTGCTGTTGATTTTGCATGGATTGTTGAGTAGTTCTCCTCCAAGTTGGCTCAGGTCAAAACCTGTTTCAAAGACAACTAATGAACCTACAAGGGAATTTTCTGGATTTGAACGTGAGCCATTGGAGGCATTGCAGGTATGATCTTTTAGCCTATGAATGTACAGCTTTTAGTTTGTGACTGATCCCATGTTATTAAATATAGGAAGGCATTTTATTCTTGATATTATCATCTTGGTGATGCTGATTAGAATGAAAGAATGCAGGCTTCTTACTTTTCTTTTGGTCTATTGTATAATACAGAATCATCTTGATAATATGCAACTGCCAGACACTATCCGGAGGCGTATCCAAGCAGCAATGCCTCTGCTCCCTCCCTCTATACGGTGCTCTTTCTCATGCCAGCTGCCAACTGTTCCAGCTTCTGCTCTTGTATCTCTTCAACCCAACACTACAAATTCTGGGTTTAACTCCGGCAGTTCAACTGTCCCTCAGAGGAACCTGGTTCCATCATCAAGGACTACAACCTCAGGGAAGTCAAAACAGCATGACAATGATTTGGATGTTGACCCTTGGACGCTTTTAGAAGATGGTGCTGGATCTTGTCCGTCTGCAAGTAATACTGATATCATAGGAAGTGGTGACCGTGTTAATATTCGAGCTGCCAGCTGGCTTAAAGGGGCTGTAAGGGTGCGACGAACTGACCTTACATATGTTGGTGCCGTGGATGAGGATAATTGATTAACAAGATTTTTTATTGGTTTGGAGTATGCTAACCCCTCATCAGGTGTATTTGTTGTTTCATTGTCCATTATTGATGGCATGACTGGCATGAAGATGTCATTTGGTATTTGCCCTTCCTGTGTTGAAGGGAAGTTGAGGGGTCGTCAATTTGAGAAACAGGTGAAAGGGATGTTTTCTTTGTTGAAGAAAAGTGAAGTTGATGTCCTGGCAAGCTCATCCTGTTGGTTCTAGCCTGGTTGACTAACTAACCTGTTGATCACCCTACCCTGGACTTGTGCACTTCCAGACACAGTTCAGTGGTTTGTTGTAAATATAGGATCATTGTTTCAACTTTCCCAATTTATTTGATAATATATCTCAAATGATCTGTAGTTGTTCCGTCTAAGCGATAATATATCCCAATTTATTTGATGTCCTGGTAAAGTTTGTTTTTAGTCTTTAAAAAACAATTTGTTTCATTTGTGAAAACGTGTTAGATGTGATATTTATTCATATAATTAAATTGTCTCCCTATGGCATCTCATTTATGCAAATAAGGATTACATGACACATTTTTATAAATAATGGGTCAAAAGAGGATAATTATTTTTTTGAGAGACTAAAAGTACATTAGAGGGCGAGCCTTGGTGCAGCGGTAAAGTTGTGCCTTGGTGACTTATTGGTCATGTGTTTGAATCCGGAAATAGCCTCTTTGCATATGCAAGGGTAAGGCTGCGTACAATATCCTTTCCGGGTACGAAATTTTTATTATTTTTGATGACTATGAATTGTGGGTTGACTCAAAAAACAGAATATGCTCATTGTATAGCAGTTCTGTAATTTAAAATGGATAGAGTATTGGAGCACTTGTCTCCATGTAACGGTTGAGTTGCATATTTCCTATTCTAAAAACAAACTAGTGGGTTCTTTTTCTGATACAACTCTTCATTAAGAATTGCTTTTATTATAGAAGCAACCCTTATAGCATTATTTTTAACTCTTACGTAATACCTACAATATTCGTTTACCGAACTTGTTTAGAAACATTGAGAATAAGATGTACGATAAAGATGCTATACTGTCGGGAGATGCCACCAATCATGATTTTATTTGAATGTTGATTAGCAAGTGATTTTCATGTTACAAATCACCTGAGACACCGCTAAAGGTACAAGGCAAGATAAATATTTTCATTCTATATTTGATTTGAAAAAAAATAATTGAGATAACATAAATTAATTAGACAAGGACGGGAGAAAAATTTAACTTTTTATTATTCATAAAATCATGGGATAACTTTTTGTTCCAATTATAAAGTAAAGACATATATCCCTATCACTCTTGTTTATCAAGTATGAATGGTTAGTTATAACAATTGTATCATGTCATGTATTTTACATTCACATTATCTATTAACAACAAAAATCTTATATTACGATATATTTTGAATTCACATTATCTATTGACGGCAATCATACTATATATCTTGAATTTACATTATTCACTATCTAGTTTATTAGTATATATTTTGTATTTTAAATTCTCATATAATATAATAATAATGTAAATTATATTAAGATAATTAATATTAAAAAAGAATACTTTAATAATTTTTATATTATTTTGCTTTTGTGCTGTCCATTGTTAATTAAATAATACACATTATGATAAATTGTCCTGTAATTTAAGTATTTTGTCCGGTACTGTTTTCTTTGTCTTGTAAAATCAAAAGATATTTGATTTTTTTAAGTGATCAGTATCACGTAAGCAATAACTTAACTGACAATGTAAACATCCTTGAAATAAACGACAGAACAAATTTTGAAGTTCTTTTAATTAGCAAGAATGAAGTAATTATGTTTTATGTTGAACTTGTTGTTTTGGTATTTTTACACATTCGTTCCGCTGCTGTTATTTTAGGGGATGATTTGGTAGGGCGAATTACAATATTAAACAAACATTTGGACCTTTACCTCATGTTATATATATGGAATAAAAAATATATATACATTATGTGTGCTTATGTTCTCAATGAAGATTAATCAATATTTTCAATAGAGACAATTTTGTAGTATAGTATGTTACCAAAAAAATATAATTAGGTAATATATTATAATTTAATTAATCAATCCACAACGACAGTCTAGGCCGAATTTCATTCAATTCAAGGGACGAAACATTCCAGTTCAACAAGTTTTGCAGATTTAGTTGGAGTTAAAAAGTATAACTTAATTTATTGTTTTTAAAAAAATTGTGCCAGCGGGCTAGTGTGGCCTATTGCAAGCAAGTTCTTATTGGTCAAACAGAATTCATTCAATGGAGGACGAAATCCATTTCCAAATTCAGATGATTATACTTCTTTGACCTTTTTTGTTCATCTAACGTGAATAGGAGTAAAAGTTATCTATATTGTTGATGAGAGAATCAACGGTTAATTAATATTTCAATATATCTATGATTTGCCATGCATACATGCATGTAATATCAATGGTTGATTTTCTCATCCACAACAAATATTATTTACTTTGGTGAAGCTGCTCAAAATCTTGCTTAAAGAATGTGAAAACTGTCTTTCTGTCTTTACTGTTTAGCACATTTAACAACTATGATTCACACAGATGCAAGTTAATATCTTTTTCGTACAATCATGTACTATCTGTCTTCATTCTACTAAAGATATAGTTTAAGAAAGATTGTTGGATGGAAAGCAACACTGTTAGGATGCGATTACCAAGTTGAGGTTTCTAGACATCTCGGTTCCTCATTGATTTATCTACATAAAGAACATCTTCAATCCATGCAACAATGTTGAATGCTAGGCCTTCCAAAACTCTTGAATAACTCTCTAGTACTGCTTTCCCCACATCCTGCAAAACATAATCATCATCATTCTTAGTCCATGATCCCAAATTCAAACATATTTACTTTACATTAAATAGATGATATTCATATAATAGTGTCCTAAAATGTTCTTCATTTGGTTAAGGGGAAAAAATGATTATGTCATGGCCTTATACTATTTCTCAATGCTGCACAAATGACACAACTTCATAGATTGGTAAACTTACCCGGTTGTATTGGATCTTGCATGTGTCCAAAGAAGTTTGTGAAAGTTCAGGATATCTTTGCTTCAGGCAAAGCAATAAGGACTCAGCTCTCTCGGCTAAGGTGTAGTTTTTGTCCTTACAGTCTGTGTCTTCAATGAGATCTTTTACTTTGCTCCATGATGACTTTGAATGGCTCAGACAAGCTTTGCGTCTCCACGTGTACATCGACGATTCAACCCTGTCTGCTAGCTCAAGTGCTTCATGTTCAGAACTTATTTTGAGACAGTCAAGAAGTTGTTCAGGTGAGAACTTGTCTGCGGTATGCATGTAGTGGTAAATTGAGTCCCCTACACTTGATCTTCCACTCTGAAGAAATTCATGTTTGAAAAGAGTAAAAGAAGTAACATTAGAGTCTAGTCATTTTCATAAAAATGAAGCGAATGCATATACTATAGTAACATTAACTTGGTCAATCATTGGATTTTAATGATTAATTTCAAGGGAATAGGCATAAGATTAATAGATCTAATCGGATTTGCCTGCTATTTGTACCTTAATTGAAACTATATCATCTCGTTTTCTACAAGACTCAGCTGCTATTATTGGCTTCCATAAAAGGCTTATGAAATTTGATGAAAAATTCCAAGACATTTGCTTTATGGGGTCACATTTAAAGGAATCCTCAATCACTTGGCAATAGAATTTCAGCTGGAAAAACAAGATGCAGACTTGTTAGAAAAGTAGTTATTTGGAGATTTAGTTACTACCTAGTTGGAGATTAGTTACTACTACCTCTATTTCAAATTGATTGATCCTTAAGGTTTTCTCACATAGATTAAGAAAAAATAATTACTCCTAGACAATAGTATTTATTAAGGATCAATTTTATTATAAATATCCTTGCTTTCTTTCTTAATTTCTATAAATACATAACTAAATATTTCAACACATCAATGTTTAGGGGACAGCATTGGAATTTGGAATAGAAGTTTTAATATTTTATTGAAAATCAATTAACATGATTTTTTTTTAATGCTAAAACATCAATCAATTTGGAAATGAGGGACTGTCTGCTTAACTAGTTATAATTTGATTGATGCCTATATATGATTTGATGTAATTACCTTTACTCATTCAAGCAATTTTATTTTTCTCTTATCTATCTATAGTCAACCATGTTTCATAACAAGACTCATTCTGAGATTTCAACAGAGTTTCAGACTGGGACTTTTAGAAACAGAAATTATTATGTTTAACACTAGGGATCACCAATGAGGACTAACCTTGGGAAGATTATCTATATATGTTTCTGGGATATCTATTTCTGCAAGAACATTGCTGTTTATTGCCATGGCAGCCTTATGAATTTGATTAGCACAATCCCTTTTCTCTATCAGGTGCTTTCTTGACTTGTCAGAGAGGCCACCAGGAAGAACACAAGGAACTGGCAGCCACCATTTGTCATCTTTCCTTGGAACATTTTTTCGGAATGAGGCCCCGCGTAATCGACTCGAATTCCCTGGTATGTTCTCTGCATACCAAAATTCAGTGTCCTTGAAAGTATCTAATATTTCCTGAAAACAATATTATGTTAACAGTTTTAGTCACAAGAAGTCTTGATGAAAACTGAGATGTTACAAGCAAGAAGCAATTGAGATTTGTCTTACTATGAGCATTGTGTCAAGCTTCTGCAGTGCAGGGAGGTTGACATAGATGTCTGATCTTGGCCTGCTTTTCATCATCTGAAAAAGAGCATCAGATCATGTTACTTACATTTAGAGATGCCAAACAAGTTGTATTTAAGTTATAATTATGATCATTCAGCAAAACTCACCTCCACAATTGTGCCATCTTCTAAATATTGTGCAGTTGGAGCAAATTCTTGTATGTAGTCACACACTGATAAAAGAACCTTCATTTCTCTCTTCCACATAGCCTTCTTTTCAGGCTTTAGTGGTTCCAACTTTAAACTTTGTCCAAATACTGTTGCTGCAGAATTCCCAAATCAAGCACATTCAAGGAAAATAATTTTGACAAACAAATATGAGAAATGCTCACGACTAATACACTCTATAACGCATTCTTTTCAATGTACTATTATTTTTTTGAAATTTATTGGGACTCATGAAATAATGTAGGCCTAATTTCCTTTTTAATGAGTCTATCATAATTTTGTGATTTCTGACAAGGTTTAGCCAAAAATAAAGTGTCTTATCAGACTATGCTATTGAGTATTGATACAGTTAAATTACCATAGAGATTGGTAATGGCATTTGAGATTGTAACTGCAGTGCAAACACCTTTCCCACTTCCAGACATGTCTTCTCCCAGCAGAAGCTTTGCAAATCTTTCCTTCATTAATTCAAGCTCGGCTATAATGTGGACAAAATTAAGTCAACCACTACTGAAATTTGTAATCATTCAAACTTCAAAGTGTCCTAAAACTTCACAAATAACCACACAAACTATGCAAAGTGCAAACCAACCTGAATCAACACAGCCATCAAGTTTATCATCCTTTGAATGCTCACGCAGCTTCATTCCTAGCTTTGAAAGAACATCCTGTTTAGCCCTCCACCGAGAAGGTGAAGGTTCACTGGCATAGCTGCTCTCGTCTACAGTCTCAGACTCTGAGCTTGTCCATGTTGGGCAATATGCAAAAGAATCTCTACTCATTGGGGAAAAAGCAGGAGTATTGGAAGGTGAAGAAGGGTGATACCCCACATCAGAATTTTCATCAAAGTTGGATGATTTGTCCATCTTAGCTCAAGAATATGTGATTTAACTTCTTCAACACCTGCACATAAACATGAAGGTCAAGTCACAAGTTGAGCTTGTGTTTGTGGCCTCTAAATTTCAATACTTCATGATCACTTTGAGACATACTATATAGAATGTAAAAGCATCACATAGATAGAACTTAGCTTAAAGCATACAAATCTTCATTCAAATCAAACATAGATATAGAAAACAAAAAGGAGAAAAAAAAAGTGAGATAAAAAGAAAAAGCAGAATTTGAATGTTAAATTGTCTTGTCCCAAAAAAGCTCCCTAAGAATGCTTCTTCTGTTGAGACTCAAAATGGTTCAGTGAAGAACGCAGCAAAGGGTTGTGAACGGAACAAAAAAAAAAAGGCAATGTTGGACAAATTTCGGAGGTTGAAGCTAACTGAAATTTAAAACTTCAAAGATAACGGTTGGCCAAAAAGGAAGAAGGGTCCCCCAGCATTCTTTTTCTATGGAACCTTTTAATGTGTCAGATTTGAATTTGAAGTTTGAACTCCTATAACTAGTTAGTTAGCATGGTTTGAAACAGTTCCCTCCCAAGCCTTTGTACCTTTACCTTCTTCCCTGAACACTTTCCATGCAAAAAGCAAAATTATTGGCCTCCTTCTACTGTAATAATAAATTAATCATTGAACTGTCCAACTAAAAAAGACACACCAAGTTGCAGAAATTGCTAAATTCTTGGGTAGATTCGGAGGACAAATGCAGGAACTGTACTAGTTGAAAATGGAGCTAAGATAAGAATATATATATATATATATATATATATTGAAAAATTGTTAATTAAATACAAGACTTTTGCTTCAGGTGTCAGTGCATAAAATTTAAAATTATAAAATAAAAAAAAGTTACACATATGATAATTGTGTATTTTTCTTTTTATAATTGTATTTAAATAAAGTTATATGAAAGTAAGAAAGGAGTTATAAAAAAACTATACAAAATGCGCAAAATATTAGAAAATGTTAGAAAAAGTCGTTGGCTTATACTTTTGCATAATTATATCTTTTTTTTGTTACATTTGTATAATTGTATTTAAGTAAACTTAGAAGAAAGTAAGAAATAAATAGTAATATAAAATTATACAAAATGTAAGAAAATAGAAAGTTGTTTGCATACACTTCTGTATAGTTGTATTTAAACAAACTCAGATGAAGTTAAGAAAGAAATAATACAAAGTTATACAAAATGCCAAAAATATTAGACAATGGAGAAAGTCGTTTGCATGTACTTTTTTTGAATTTGAAAATATTAGAAAAAGGAAAGTCGTTTGCATGCATCTGATCACGAAGATAGCCGCCGGCAAAAGTACATAACCCCTACTTTAGACTGAAATTAGTAAGTAATTATTATGATATTTGATTAGTTTCTTTATTACGAATTTTAATAATACATTAAATTAGTTCATGAAATTACTTAACTGAATTTCTGAAATTATAAAAATACCATTTTAATTTCTAATATTATTAAACGATAAATATTTTATTTCTTGACATTAATAATTATTGTTATTTTAGTTCTTAAAATTATAAAATAAAGATTAAAATCACCTACATAACTACATTTGATAATTTCATAAATTAAGATGACATTTAGAAACAAAACTAATCGGTGCAGCGTAATTTCAAAAACCCATTTGTTACATTTCACAATTTTTTATTGCATTTCCAAGGGTACTTCCAATTTTCTATATGAAATGTGTAAAAAGAAACATGTAAGCAAAGTGTAAGTTGGGCATCTTATTAAACACACCTCATTGGTATGTGGAAAAATTACATACGTAAAAATAGGACGGACCAATTATAACCAAATGATTGAAAATAAAATACAATCTGAAAATATGTATAGCAAGTTACAGAATTTATACATGATTTCCAGCACATTGTCAAACGTTTCAGGAGATGAAGACAACATCATAATAATTTCAGTACCTTCACTGTTTTTTTTTTTTTTTGTTGGAAGGCCCTGCTGAAATATATAATTCTACTAGTGCGTGCATGCGTCGAACGGCTCTAGAGTTTTATTTTATATAAGATTAATAACTTTACATATAACATCAAAGTGTAATAGAAAATTTAAATCATCAAGGTAAAAGTAAATCTTTAATAATTTACATTAGTGATAAGATAATAAATAAAAAATAATTAATGTTTAGTCTAAATTTTTTTATTTTAGACATTAATTTTAGTCATATAGAAATTTATATAAAATATAATCATATTAAAATTATTTTTATAACAATGAACTAAAGAAATTAAATTTCACCCTTAATAATTTAGATGATAACGTTGTTTCAAATAAATTATTCATCTCATGAGTTAAAGTATAATTTTTTCTACTTGTTTTCATTAAAATTATATCCATTCCTTTGTCTTTTACTTTAATTTTTATTTGATATATCAATAAATTTACATATAAATATCAATATATATAAAATAAAATTTAAATTTTCACAGAAAAAATAAAATCTTCAATAGTTTGCATAATTTAAAAGATAATAAATAACAAATAAATAATAATTTCCTTAAAAATTGATTTTAAATATTAATTTATTCATATTTTCTTTGTTAGATAAATAAAATATTTAATAAATTAATCGATCAGAAAATAATAAATAAGTAAAATTATATTTATATTAAATTATTATAAAAAAGAATTAAAATAAATATAAAAACAATATCATCCCTTTCCAATGATATAAACCAAAAATACCTAAACTTGACTGTGAAGATCATTTTAAAATAATGGTCATGACCCAAAAATATTTCAAATTCAATCCGATATGATACGACACACGCATGTTATATTGCTAATGACAAATACCCAATACTTTTTCTCTTATATTTTGTCATATACTTAAAATATATATGTTGTACTTTTAAATTTCAAATTTAATACATCTCACAACCAACGAAAAGTACAAATTTAGTATGCAGTAAGGACCTAACCTCAAATCCTCTTGAGAAACACAGCACTTGACACCCAACTAAATCAAAGAATAAGATGGACCATAAATGAGACCCAAGTCAAATGACTTCCTAACCTGCAATGAAAAGCAATAAACAATGGTGAAAAAGTTAAAATGAGATAAAAACATAATCATGTGAGGCGAATAACCAACTATATAACCTGATATTCTCATTTATACATACAAACCCCATGCCATGCTCACACATAATGATGAGTAGTAGACAGGTGTGCATATGGAATTCTGAGTGAGCATTGCCAGAGTAGTAAATAATAAACATGCTTGACTATCTTTCATTTATGTAGGAAGTATTTTCCCCTAACAAATTGAATAATTGCTTACTTTGATGAATATTATTTTCCTTTGATCGTCTTAACCATTATGAGAAGCAACCATTGTTGTAATACAACATATCAATTCGTGCAAAAGTTAATGACTAAAACAAAACTACAATACTAATAGAATAGAGAGAAAAAGCTAACCACACCAAAATTTATCAAGGCATGAAGTAACACTAACAACATCATGCCATATGTTTAAGCATTTGCTACTCTTTTCATGCTCGACATCTTCACAAATGTGGAAAGATAAAGAGTCTCAATTGATTGAAAAGCCTTTTCACATTGCTTGAATGAACAATCTATAAAAATACTAGCTTTTAAGAGAGGGTTCCCCAAATGCTTGGGTGCTTATCAATTGGTATTAGAGTTGGTTGTTGTCTTAAAAAGGTCTACCTACAAAAAGTTCCTAATCATGGAGAGTTCTCGCCACCGAGAAAGTAGAGTTAAGTGTTTCAGAATGTGATCTACCAAGATATCAACTCATAAAGGCAATACTATGATAGAGACTTGGATATTATGGAGTGCCTGAGTGCCACATTGAATAGTATGAGATGCTCGGTGAAGTGTATTTAACTAAACATATCCTTCTCAATATAAACAAAAAAATTATATATCAAAACAAAATTACTACCCTCAAAATCAAAGACAATACAAATTCATAAGAATTCTATCCACCTTCTTGATTTAATGTTTCAGATATAAAGCAATTATGAAAAAAGAGAACCAAAAGTGTGAAAATGGAGAGAATAAAACATACATAGGAAGCCATAACACTTTTCAAAATTTAGAATTTTATAATTAATTAATTAATACTTTCATTTATAGACAAGATGATGAAAGTGGAGAAATATTACGGTTTAAATTTTGAAAATTTAAAAAGTGGAATGTGCAAAGAAACCATAATACCATGCAAAAGAAGTCATAATATTTTCCAATGTTGTAAATAATACTTTAATTTATAGATAAGAGTGTTAAAGTGGAGAGAGATGTCCGTTTGAATGTTAAAGAATGGAGTACAAGAAGAAGTCATAACACTTTTAAAATTTTAGGATTTTGTAATCAATTAATACTTTCATTTACAAAAAAGAGAATACACATGGAAAAAGATTACCGTTTGAATTTTAAATTTCAAAAGATGGAGTGTACAAAAGAAGTCATAATATTTTTTAAATTTTAGAATTTTACAATTAATACTTTCATTTACATACAAGGACATCAAAGTAGAGAGAGAATACAATTTGAATTTTGAATGTTAAAGAATGGAGCATACAAAAGAAGTATTAATACTTTTTAAAATTTTATAATTTTATAATTAATGCTTTCATTTATAGACAAGAATGTGAAAGCGGAGAGAATGAAGCATAAAGAAGCCATAACACTTTAAAATTTAGAATTTTGTAATTAATGATTTCATATACAAACATGAGTGTGAAAGTGGAGGGATATTACATTTTGAATTTTAAATTTTAATGACTGGAAAGTAGTAAAGAAGACGTAATATTTTTCAAAATATAAATTTTGCAATTAATACTTGCATTTATAGACAAGATGATGAATGTGGAGAAATATTACCGTTTGAATTTTGAAAATTTAAAAAGTGGGGTGCACAAAGAAACCATAATACCATACAAAAGAAGTCATAACATTTTCAAATGTTGTAATTAATACTTTAATTTATAGACAAAAGTGTTAAAGTGGAGAGAGGTCGACTTGAATGTTAAAAGAATGGAACACATGGAAGTAGAGTTGTCAAAACGGGTCAGCCTAGGTCATGTGGGCTGACCCGCAATGGGTTGAGCTAAAAGTGGACTAACCCAGCCTGACCCACTTTTGTGTGGACTAACAAAATGTCAGCTCGGTCCGGCCCAACACAGGTTGGTGGGTTATGCGGACTGACCCAGTTTTCAACTTTTTTTTGTAAAAAAAAATATTCCAAACAACTTAAAATAAAATTCAATATAAAAACCAAACTAAATTAACTTCAAACATTCAGTATTAAAGAGATTGAAGTCTTTAAAATTAACATTCAACATTAAGATAATTGGAATTTAAATGTCATAAAAAATAAACTTCTAAACTATTAAAATTGAAATAATATATTATTTAATGATATATTATTTAAATAATTATAAATTTATAATAATAATAAAATAAAATAATACATTATTTAAATATGGTGGGTTGATGGATTGGTCCACCAATCCGCGGGCTGAGCCCACCTAACGCATAGGCTAAATGGGTCGGGCTGAAAATTTGACGATACCGATTCTTTTTTAAAAAATTGAGCACGACTCACCTTTGACCCGTAATGAACCAGATTAGCCCATGTGCCGAAACCCATTTTGTAAGTAATACTCTCATTTACAAACAAGAGGATGCAAGTGGAGAAAGATTACTATTTAAATCTTGAATTTCAAAGGATGGAACATACAAAAGAAGTCATGATGTTTTTTAAATTTTAGAATTCTATCATTAATACTTTCATTTACATATAAGGACATGAAAGTGAAGAGAGAATACAATTTGAATTTTGAATTTTAAAAAATTGAGCATACAAAAGAAGTCATAATAATTTTTAAAATTTTAAAATTTTAAAATTTTGTATTTAATGCTTTCATTTATTGATAAGAGTGTGAAAAGGAAGAGAATGAAGCAAAAATAAAGAAGCCATAACTCTTTTCAAATTTTAGAATTTTGTAATTAATGCTTTCATATACAAACATAAGTGTATTTAGGGATAAAAAAGTAATTCAACCGAAAATTAATATTATTTTTGGAACAACCAAAAATTAATATATACTAATATTAGTTTGACTGAACATTTAAATATTTTTTAGTTTGCTTAATATTTATGTATTTTAATTATAAACCGGCCTCTTTGAATATTTTACAGTTCTCCTTCAACATTTTTACTCGTAGCGTGTATATATATATATATGAAGTAATGAAAAGATTCACATTTGAAGAAAAAGAAAAAGCAGTAGCAGATCGAAGATAACAATGTCTTTATTTGCTAGAAGTGTTTCCACACTACTGGTGCTTATATTGTTATTACCAACGTTGAACAATACTATGGCAGAGAAGGCACTTATTGGGGTTACAAATAATTTGGGAAGTCGAAACTTAACTGTTTCCTGCAAGATTGATAATCATCCACACCTTCTCGGCCCCACTGATTACTATGAGTGGAAGTTTTCTCCTGAATATAATGACGAATTTGGAACGGAACCATTATTCAGTAATTGTTCCTTTCAATGGGAAGGTGCCCATCACTCATTTGATCTCTACGTACTTGTTAGGGATGGTGATTGCAACAATTGCTCATGGCATATTAAACTAGACGCTGCATGTAGGTATACGGGTAATTTAAGGTTTGCTTGCTATCAATGGAAAACTTAAATGTACGATGTTTCAGATCCAAAAATCAAGTTGTAGCTGGATATTTTATCCTCTCTTATCTATTTTAAATAAAGAGTGATTTAGCATCACATAACATTGAGTGTAAAATATGTTGATTATTACTTTTCGTCGGAAAATTTAATAGTTTTTAATAAGTTTTTCTTTTTTATATTTCAAATCACTTTTTTCATCCCGAAGAGAATGGAGTTCAAGATCAGTCCACCTATAAATTTATTATTCTTGATTTCTATCTAAAATTAAAGAACTAGTGCCATTAAAAAATTTAATTAATTAAATCACTTGCAAAATTTTATATTTTCCTTTAAATACCTGGTTTTAGTATGTATAGAAGATATACAAAAGAAAACATGAATATTTTTTTTGTGTGTGAAGGGGACACATGAATAGTTTTGATTGGTAGTATTAACCACTTGATTTTCGATAAATACAATTAATTACTCATTGCTATCATTAAAAAATTACACGTGTCCATTCATACTATTCGTGCAAAACACTTTTTTTTGGGTAAAGATAGCAATTCTGATAAAAAAAAAAGTGTTAAAACATTAAAATCATGCATTTAAATGTTGTTAATGTCACTGGTCATCAAAGTGATGTCATGCAACCATAAAGTCAACATGTAAAGGATGGTAATCAAATATTAATTATATTTGAATTATTTTGTAAGGTTTTGTCAATGAGTCTATTAAAAATTAATAAGTTATTATTATAATTATAATAGGATTCTGATAAGGATGGTAATCAAATATTAATTATATCTGAATTATTTTGTAAGGTTTTGTCAATGAGTCTTGAAATAATTAATTAAAAATTAATAAATTATTATTATAATTATAATAGGATTCTGGTAAAGATAGAAATTATGATAAAAAAAATGTTAAAACGTTAAAATTATGCATTTAAATGTTGTTAATGTTACTGGTCATCAAAGTGATGTCATGCAACCATAAAGTCAACATGTAAAGGAGGGTAATCAAATATTAATTATATTTAAATTATTTTGGAAGGTTTTGTCAATGAGTCTTGGAATAATTAATTAAAAATTAATAAGGTATTATTATAATTATAATAAGATTGCACTAAAATTATAGATAAAATGTGTTAATGATATTTTTAAAATAATTTAATTTAACTTATATACATATAAAATATTTTTATACATTTTTCATATGATTTAATAATTTTTCCTTGTCTTCTTATTTATTATTAATATGTAATAAACCCTAAACACCGGTTTAAAATATTTTATATTAATCATGTATGTAGATTTTTCAATTGATTAAACAGAATATATTTTATTTATTTATAAAATTCCTGCCTTTAACGACTATAGATCTCCATTTATCTTTACAATTCTCTTGATTGTATTGGAAAAGAAGCGTTACAATGGAAACATTAAATATATTCATTTAATGGGTATAAATGATTCTGATGCTACTTATTTCCAAAAAATTAAAGAAGTGTTATAATGGAAACATTAATATTATGCATTTAATGGAGATAAATGATATTGATGTCACTTATTGACCAAATTAAATGACATTGTGGAATTAGTCTCTTTTATTTTGTATGACATATAAATTTTTTGGTACAAATATGAAAAAAATTATTTATAATTTTTAATTTCATAAATATATTACTTTCACAATAATTATTGTGTAGTAAAAGATAAACTCTGAAACTAATAATTGCTATCTTAATTTATCAATCTAACATTAGTTATTTTTTTCATTTATATTTCTTATAATATTCTATTTGTTCCATATTATATAACATTTTAAATAAAAAATATTTTAAAATGAATGTTATTTTACAAAATCAATAATGAATCAATATTTTTTTAAGACTATTCTTAATCAATATTTAATGGGAGTAGTGTATTTGAATAGTAAACAAGTGATTAATTAGATATACAAAGAGTATATTAGAAAGTTATCTATTATTTTCTTTGAAAGTCAACAAATCAATTACATTCTTTAATATGTGTGTCAAAACCTCAAACATTAATAATCTGAAACAGAGAGAGTATTAGTTATGAACAACAAAAATTAAAAAAATGAATTAATGATAATAAAATTAATATTATAAAAATGATACTTCATTCATCCCATAATATATGTGGAGTAAGAAGAAAAAATAAGTCTTAAAATATTTATTATTTTAGTCTTTCAATGTAATATTAATTAATTTTTAAAAATTATATCATTTACAATGATGGAGATATAATGTTAGTTCACCTCTTGGGGAAGAGAAAAGGGGGAAAGAGGTTGCGGGTTAAGTCCTCCAACTATCATTTCTAACAAAATTAACAAGTTAAAATTTTTAAAAAAAATCATATATAAATTGATACATTTATTGATTTTTCTAGGTTCCTTTGATGACATTATAATGTGACAAAGGGAGTATCTTCATTTTTTGTTAATTTGAAAAATATTAGTTACACTCTTCTAATATTTTTTATTTAAAATTTATTAAAAATCATTAATTTTGATGGATCTTATATCTTATTTAATGATTCTTTTTCCTGATTTAGATGTAAAACCGACCAAAATTTATTATTTTCAATAAATTTCAACCAATCACATAGAGAATAGTATTAACATTTCTCAATAACCTAGTTAGCATAACAATTTTAATGAAACAAAGGGAATATGTAACTTCTTTATATATCTTTTATCTATCTTATTAATTAGATTTTTTTTCTTGTTTGCTACAAAATAACAACTACTTACACCAAAAAGATATTTTATAGAAAAAATATTTAGTATCTCAGTTGATTTTATAAAATAACATCTAATTTTACATACTTTGAAGTAAAAAAAAAATTATACTATCATTCAATAAAAAAACTTTGATGGTAGAAAGTTTATTAACTTACACAACAATTATCTTTAAAGTTATTTGATTCATAACTTCTTATTAGTTGATAATGCAAAAATTTGCACATTTACTTTAATACTTTAATTGTTATTTTGGATTTTAAAATATGAATAAACTTTTCTTAATCAAATAATGATAGTTATATACTTTTATATAGTAGATAAATATATAATTTTGAATATTTTAATATATACTGGATCAAACCGATTCAAGTACTGATCCACCAATTGGACTACTAATCCATTACCATTACCTCAACCGAATCAATGCTCGAACCAAATTTTATAACTTTGATTTTAGTTTTTTACTTTTTATTTTACTCAAAACAATTGTTGTTATAATGTTTAATTAATTAATGTTTTTCTTCTTCTTAAATATACTCTTATTTACTATCAACTATTAGCAATGTTGGGATCAAAAGTAGGCACTCATAAGGACATTTTAGTTGAAATTTAATAATATCTTTAAAGCATAAGGACATTTTGTAAGAGAATGTAACAATATTACTTTTTAAGTTATCATTTAAATTTCAATTAATAAGGTCTTGAAGTATTTAGTATACTACTACGAAAAACACTTTTTATGTCGGTTAATTTACATTTTCTACATCTGTTATTATTCGTCATCATAGTCAACGTCGTTAAAAGTCTATATTTTCTACGATGGTTCCATGGATAACCGTTTTAGAAAACAATATCATCCTAAGACGTTTATTATCCAAAAACTATCTTACAATGATACATTTCTAAGACGATTTAGTTAAAAATCGTCTTATAAAAATGTACACATTCTCAGACAGTCTTAGACAGTTTTTTAAGACGATTTCATCAAAAAATCGTGTTAGAATGTTGACATTCTAAAATGATTTTTCAGAGAACCGTATTAGCATAATGTGTTTTTTCATTCACTAAAGTATAATTATTACATATGCTTCGTGTATCATTGTGACATGCAAACAAACAATTAATGAAGTTTGGCATATATATAAACATGTAAAATAGAATATTAGAATAATACATACCTAATATACTAATAGGGTTGGTTCTTGGAAGTCCCTTTAAGAGAAAAACATGGGTATCAAACTCAGTTTCTAGATCCCCAGTGACATGTTTGATTCTCTCTTATCTCATTTAAATAGAGAGTGATTCTTGTTTTAGAGATGCTCCATCAATGTTATCCATGCTTTTCAATGCTATAATTTCTAGTTTTTTTCTCTTATGAATGAATTGCTCTTGGTATTTCTTTGTTTTTAGCATCACATAACATTGAGTGCAGAATACGTTGATTATTACTTTTCATCGAAAAATCTAATAGTTTTTAATAAATTTTTTTTATTTCAAATCACTTTTTTCATCCACAAAAGGTTGGAGCTCAGGACCACTCGACCTATAAACTTATTATTCTTGATTTTTATCTAAAATTAAAGAACTAGTGCCATTAAAAAATTTAATTAGTTAAATCACTTGCAAAATTTTATATTTTCCTTTGAAAATTATGCTTGGTTGTTATTGTTCCTCTTCTTGTTCTTTCATACTTAATGTTGTTTGGCACAAATTGTGGGTTCTTTGTGAAGACTCTTTGTGTCATAATTTGGGATAATTTGTAACACGTTGGATAATCTATGTGGCACTAAAATTACCAACAATACACCTCACTAACGACATTACTTTCAAATTTGGCAAAGACTATTTTGCAAAACTTATACAAAGATAGAGATTATTTTTACATTTAAAAAAGATAGGGACTAATTTACAAAATGAGTCAAAAGTCATGGACCAAAATGCCTATTTACTCATAGAAGATATACAAAAGAATGCTCAATTGTATAAAAAAATATGGTGCATAAAAACACACGAATGGAACCTACAAAAGAAGTCGCAATATTTTTCAAAATTTAAAATTTTGCAATTAATACTTTCATTTATAGACAAGATGATGAAAGTGACGAAAAAATAGAGTTTGAATTTTGAAAATTTAAAAAGTGGAGTGCACAAAGAAACCATCATACCATACAAAAGAAGTCATAATATTTTCAAATGTTATAATTAATACTTTAATTTATAGACAAAAGTGTTAAAGTGGAGAGAGAGGTCGGCTTGAATGTTAAAGAATGGAACACATGCAAGAAGCCATAACACTTTTCAAATTTTAGGATTTTGTAAGTAATTAATACTTTCATGTACAAACGAGAGGATGCAAGTGGAGAAAGATTACTGTTTGAATTTTGAATTTCAAACGATGGAGCATAAAAAAGAAGTCATGATATTTTTAAAAATTTAGAATTTTACCATTAATACTTTCATTTACATACAAGGACATGAAAGTGGAGAGAGAATACAAATTGAATTTTGAATTTTAAAAAATGGACCACACAAAAGAGGTCATAATAATTTTTAAAATTTTATAATTAATACTTTCATTTATAGACAAGAGTGTGAAAGTGGACAAAATGAAGCATAAAGAAGCCATAACACTTTTCAAATTTTAGAATTTTGTAATTAATGCTTTCATGTGCAAAAATAGTGTTAAAGTAGAGAGAGAGAAAGGTCAGCTTGAATGTTAAAGAATGGAACACATGGAAGAAGCCATAACACTTTTCAAATTTTAGGATTTATTAATTAATTAATACTTTGATTTACAAATAAGAGGATGCAAGTGGAGAAAGATTACTGTTTGATAAGTTTGAATAGAGAGACAATTTGAATTTTAAAGTATGGAACACATAAAAAAAGAAGCAGTGGCACTTTTCAAATTTTAAAATTTTGTAATTAATTAATACTTTCTTCCATTGACAAGAGGATGAAAGTGAATAAAAATTACAATTTAAATTTTGAATTTTAAAGGAGAGCACACAAAAGAATTCGTAATATTTTTCAAATTTTAAAATTTTACAATTAATACTTTCATTTATATACAAAAGGACATGAAAGTGAAGAAAGAATACAATTTAAATTTTTAATTTTAAAATATGAAAGTTAGAAAAGAAGGCATAATACTTTTTAAAATTTTGTAATTAATGTTTTTATTTATAGTCAAGAGTGTGAAAGTGGAAAGAACGAAACTTAATGAAGAAGTCATACCACTTTTCAAATTTTAGAATTTTATAATTAATACTTTCATCTACAAACATAGTGGAGGGAGATTACATTTTGAATTTTAAATTTTAAAGAATGAAATGTACAAAAGAAGTGGTAATATTTTTAAAATTTTAAAATTTTACCATTAATACTTTCATTCACAAACAAGGGTATGAAAGTGAAGAGAGAATATGATTTGAATTTTGAAATTTAAATTTTAAAAAATGAAGTGCATAAAGAAATCATGATACCATACAAAAGAAGTCATAATATTTTTCAAAATTTGTAATTAATACTTTAATCCATAGATAAGAGTGTTAAAGTGATTAGAGAGGTCATTTAAGTGATTAGAGAGGTCATTTGATTTTTAAAGGAACATACCGAAGAAGTCGTAACACTTTTCAAAATTTAAAATTTTGTAATTAAGTAATACTTTCATTTACAGATAAAAGGATGAAAGTGAAGAAAAATTACTGTTTAAATTTTGAATTTTAAAGTGGAGCATATAAAAGAAGTCATAATATTTTTCAAATTTTAAACTTTTACAATTAATATTTTCATTTACATACAAGAACATGAAAGTGAAGACAAAATACAATTTGAATTTTAAATTAAAAAAATGGAGTGTACAACAAAAATTATACTGCTTTTACAAATTTTAAAATTTTATAATTAATATTTTATAATTAGTATATGAAAGAAACCATAATACTATATAAATGAAGTCATACTACTTTTCAAATATTGTAATTAATACTTTGAATTTTATATTAAGGGATAGAAGTATGTTTAAATTTTGAATTTTAAAAAATGTAGCTTATAGTATATGTGAATACTTTTCAAATTTTAAAATTTTGTTATTAACAAAAGTGTGAGAGAATTCGATTTGAATTTTGAATGCTAAAAAAAATGAAGTGTACTAAAAAAGAAGTCATAATTCTTTTAAAATTTGAAACTCATCCACAGACAAATTAATGTTAGATTTAGGTATGTTTTTGGTCAATTATAAATTTTTGAATTTTATTATTGTTACATAATATTTTTTTTACTTTGGTTCCTAATTAATTGTTTATTTTTCCCCTTAAAGTATTATTTAAATAAATTTATTTTGTTTTTCAAAGCACTATCCATTCAAATTTAAATTCTTTTATTAGACACAAAAACAAAATCCAGAAATTTATAACAGAACAAAACATATTTAAACCATTACGTTAGAGATTTCCTAAAGATCTTTTCTTGTATAATTTCCACTAAATATTAATGGATATTGAAAGTAACAGGTAAATGCAACCTTGAAATGCATATCATGTATTTAAGATTGTTCTGAACTCTAATAGTATAAGCAAGACAAAAGCAACCATATATGTATTTTTGGCGATGTTCAGCATCATCAGGAAGCCATGCATGAAATGATAGTCTGACAGACTATACTGTGAGAAATGGGGAGCACGTCTTAGTACCTTCAACAGAATTATTTTTCATTTTCTCTATAAAAAAAAAGTTCAGAGCAATCTTTAATTTTTTTAATTCTTCAACTAATGCCCCCAAACATTTGCCTAAAAAAAATAGGATACGGTCTTTGCTGCCATTTATAATGAGAATCAAACAACTAGTTATAATTAATTCAGCTCGATCACTCCAAAAAAAAAAACCTCCAATAATAATGATGCATTTGAAAAAATTAATGTTTTCTTCATCAATTATAATATTACTCACGTGTGTGGCTTTCTAACTGACCGGATCCAAACAGGCTAGCCAGCTAACTACCCATGAATGAGTTGTACTGAGTTTCCATCAAGAAAAGCCAAATGGCAACTTCTAAACCTTAGTCATAAGTTTGATTAGGCGTTTTTATCTTTAAATACTACATATAGACAGCTATAAGGCCTAGAAGGGATTTTATATTCAAGCGGTTTTTGCAGTATTTTTTTTTTCAAGCGGTTTAGGTGGATCCTTGTCTAATTTGTCAACAATGAGTTTGAGAAAAAAAAAGTATATATTATGGAACCATTGGCATCTCTTACACATTGACTTATGGAGAAACAATGATATGGATATTAAAACAACGTTCCTAGTTTTGATTGCCCTTTTTCAATTAAGTAGACATCAAAATGATAATCCTAATTAATAACCGGAAAAAGAGATATATACTACGGTTTTGAAACACTTTTTACTTGACAAAAATAAGATTTTCCATAATGGCCCAGATTCATTACTGTCCCAATTGCATAATTTTCTTTTCTGCTAATTAAAAGTATGATAGAGAGACAAAAGAGACTTTAAAATTATAATTTTAATAAAGTAGAGAGCTAATTTCAAAACCATATATAGGTGGGATTAATGAAAGAGAGATAGATGGTATGTGGTGTGGTGTTTTATATATGGTGTTTTGGAAGGGAAGCTAGAAATGAGTGTATTTTAAAAATAAGGTAATGGATGCATGTTTCAGAGGTGGTACAACAAGTGGAATTTCTGGCATGGATGAAAGACAAAAATAAATCTTTTAATTATTCTTTTTCTTCATGGTCACTAAACCATTTAGTGTTGCTGAAGGACATTTGTGCCTGTGATATGATATTGGGGTAATGTGTGCAGATCAGTAAATGTTTTTCTCCATATATATATATAATAGATTTTGGTATGTACTTCGTAAGGGAGACCAAAGTGAGCAGCAAAAAGTGGTGATTACGTATGAAGCATGCACACCTCTGTTGTTTGAATTAATAAGAGAGTGATTTCGATTAAAACAACGTAGAGAAATATAACATTTTTTAGTAACTACCATAATTAAAGACACAAGGATTTTGATCTTCAATTTTCAGGATCTCTTATATATGTACAGTGAAATTATTAACTCGAGAGTTTTTGAAATAAGTATGCATCAACAGATCAACTTTTTCAAAGAATGAAGATTAAGCGTCTTTTGAGTAGAAAAAATTATCCTTTTTTTTTTCTTTCTTTCTTTAACATGTTATTTATCACATGGCTAGGAACTTTTCCCCTCTTCTTTCAAAAGTGTATAAACTCCATTAGAGTGTAACAACATTAATTATATTTTTTTAATACAATCGTTTCTATCGAATTCAACAGAGCTGCTTAACTTTTCTCTGTGGCAAATGATAATATGGCATATTTCAAAGATTGACCTATATGATGAAGAAAGATTGACTATGAACATTAATTTATTGCATATTTCAAACAATGCAAGGCAGAATCTTGGCACTAAACTGCACTGGGATACATTATGGTTGCATTGCATCAATTACGTCCAGAAAAGGTTGCTTACAAATTTGTTCATAGCACTAAAGTGCCTGTTTTGATTAGTCACGTTAGGCACTAGTCAAATCTTGCAATAACCCCATTTTCATTCATGCATAATCAAATGCATTGCGACCGAACCCATTTAGGATAATCTCAAATTATATATATAAAAGGAAAGTAGGAATCTTGCACTGGTGTGGAATATACCATCGAACTATTTTCTGGTTCTATACTATGAGAAAGATAACAAATTACTTCAATTGCAGTGCCCAACAAAGGTTTGGAAGATTGTAGTAAAATACAAAAAAAAAAAGGTTTACATGGCTTTCGTTATTTCAAATTTTAGGAAATAGAGTTCATATTTCCATAAAGCTATTTGTTATCGTCACATTTTCGGTAATTTCAGATTGAAGTATCAATTTAATTCCTAAAATTGTGATTAAAATATAAAAATTTATCTATTTTTTATTAGTATAATATTTCTGGCTTTTAAAATGTAACAAGTGTCAATTATACCAGCATCTACCTGTCAACATATCTTTTTCTTTCTTTCTTTTTCATTTTTCCTGGAAACGCTCACCTCCGGTGAGTCGGGTGTCTACTAATTAAGTTAAAAAATCAGAAGAATGTTGGTAAGTACACCCAACAATATTACTGGTGACAATATTACTATGCATCCAATATTTTACATTTTGTTCAATTTTGCCCCCTCACTTATTTCGTAAGTTTTTTATATTTTATGGAAGAAATTCTTTCATAAGTTTCTTATTTAATACGCATGTAAATTTAAATAATAAATTTTGTGATAATTAATTTTAATATAAATCATACGAATTATTTAATCCGTATATATTAAAAGTTATAGATACAAAAACTATAGATACTTAAAATTTAAAAATTTTAAAAATGGAGAAAGATTACCGTTTCTTGTCCCAATATTGATCCAACCCGGTACTCACCATCTATGGAATTATTGTGGTGATATTCCATCTACAAGGTTTAAATGGCAAGGACGACGTGCCTTTCATTCTTTTAATATGTACGTTCCAACTCAGGATTCTAATTGCAAAGAGTGGACAAATCCATCAATAAGTGTGTAGTTTTTTTTTCTAAATTATCAAATAAAAATAAAATTTAAATTAATTTTGAAAAAAAAGTTATAGGATAAGATTTTGAGTAAAAAATCATAATTTTTTTATAAATATAATTTTTTTTCCTATTAAAATCGTAAAAATTTTTATGATTTTTTTAAATATGATTTTGAAGTAATAAGTATTTGAAAAAATATATATTTTTGTTTAAGAAGTTATAAATTATTTATGAGTTCAAAATCATAAATAATTTTTTATTAATTACTAATAAATTTAGTTTGCTTTCATTTTTAATTTAATATTTTGACTTGCACAAATGTCTTGACATATATCCTGTGCCATCCATCACGTGATAATGCATTGGCACGCCCCAGAATGTAAAGGATTTCATATTCATACCCCAAAAGCTTCTCAGGGTCAGCTGCAACGCCAGACTGAGATATATATGATATGCCCCAAGTATGCTACTGCATGTGTAAATACCAAAGTCACATTTGGCAGATTTGAGATAAAAATGGGTGTGCCAATGAAGGCTATATATCAGAATACAAGGATAAATTTGCACAAGAATGGCCTCAAAACATCATTCATGGTTGCCTGAAAAGATGTTTTGGTGAACAATCGAGCAAACCGCGATGGAGTATCCGCGGTCAATGGAGGTGGGTCAGCATCGGTGGCATCATTCGCAGACGGTAAAGTGACAGAGTGAAAGGATTCAATAGCATTCATAAACATATAGCGACAACACTGAGAATAAAAAGCATGAGATGAATTGGTAGAAGCCATCCCTACCAGAGTCACTGGTTAGTTGTTGTGAGAAAATTGATTTAATTATCTTAACAAATTTGTCTATTATATTAAAATATGTCATGGGAATATTACGGAGCATTAAGAACATAAATATTTATTGACATAATTACATATATTGAAAAAACAATTTTGAATTATTTTATAAGATCTTATTGAAAAGAGTCATAATAAATTATTTTTTCAAAATATATCATGAAATATCTTTGAACGGTATTAATTTTTCTTTATTTTTAAATCTGCTGTTAAGGTAATCAGTTGTTTTTAAAACTATCATTCAATACATTAACTTTTTTCTTTATTGTAACAAATGTAAACGTTGAATAGTTTTGTTTTTTTTTCTTTCGAATCTCATCATGTATTTTAACTATAAAAACCTCTCACAAACACACATTTATCTTATATCTTCAAGAAAAAAGGATTATGTCTTTCTTTGCCTCCATACTATCATTACTATGGTTGCTTATCCTTTTTTTGTCACCAAAAAGCAGTGCTGTGGGGGTGTACGTGAAAATGGTTGTAGTTACAAATAATTTGGATAATGGAAGTTTGAATTTAACCATTTATTGTCCCTATTTTTATCCTAAACTGCTGCACCCGTATATTCATCTTCGCCCTGGTGACCAACATCTATTTGGTTATTCTGGTGATATTACACCTACACTTCGACCATTCCTTTGCTTCTTTGCATGGGAAGGTGCTGCTCACACCTTTGATATGTATGATCCAACTCGAGATTCTGATTGCGAAGAGTGCAAATGGCATATAAGAGAAAAGGGACCATGTAGGTTTCGTTTTCCCAACCAGGAATTTGCTTGCTATAATTAGTTTTAAAATATGTTTTTATCTTAACACATGTTCTTAAATTCTACATGCATGTAGGGTTGAGAACTTAGTTGTAACAAGATATTTCCCTCTTATATCTTCTAAATAAAAGAGTGATCTCTATTTGGGTTAATATTATTCATCATTGCTTTGAAAATTGAGTTCAAGCTTTCTGTATGCTAGAGAATTACTTTTGATTTCATTATAAAATTGAGTATGTTTCTGACATTAGGAAAGAATGAAAATTTCATGAGAAATAAAGGTTTGAGTGAATAGCTAGTTGAATGACTTTTTTTCTTCTTTTTTTTTTCCTATGGATATATAATTATTATTTTTAATGTGGTTTCTATCGGGAAATCAACGTCCTTACCAACAAAAATACTCACACTTACGAAAAATAGTAAGAAGACAACAAAGATTATACCATAAAAAAATAATAATAAACACAATAATTTAACGTGATTCAACACTTCTTATTTATATTCACATAATCGTCTCAAAAAGTATTTTACTTCACTCAATGGTTACAAAAAATGATAATATTCTCACAAAACTTTTCTCTTAATAAAATGACTTTATTTTACAATCTTTCTTCTCACACACTTTCTCTAACTGTGTTGATCTTTATGTTAAAATATATAAATATGACTTGGGATAAAAAATAAAACTCATTCAACCTTCATTTGTTAAAATAAAGAAAAATATTTATGTCATTCAACGATATTTTGAAAAACAGCTCATATTCAACCTTTACAACAATTTTAAAAATAAAGAAAAAAATTAATGTCATTTAAATATATATATTTTTTGAGGGAAAATGTCATTCAAAGGTATTTATAACTAAATTAATAAGGAAGAATGTTAGTAAATATCTTTGAAAAAACTAATTAAAAAATTAAAAAAAAAATTTATAAAAGAATATCTATAATTTTTTAAAATATAATTTGAACATATTTTTAATAAAACTTACTAGCTAGTGATTCATTTCCCATTAATACTTTAAAAACCTTTAATAACAAGACTTTAAATAATAATTCTAAAAAATAGTTAATATTGTTTTACCAACATTAAGATGTTGACTTTTTGTGTTGTTATTTTTAATCATTATATTTTCATGATTGTTTTTAATTAGACCTAATACAAAAATGTTTCTTCATTCAATTATTTTTTGCTAAATGCGTCTGCATGTTAACCAGTGATAACTAATGTGATATTTGTAAAATTTGTCTCTAATATTTTAAAGATTTGTATCCTTTTTTAAAAAAATTGCAAGATTTGTACTGCTCTAACCGATTTTTGAGATTATAATCAACACGATGACCGAAATTGTATTTAATTGTGATATTTGGGATAGGTGTTCCTAATTAAGGATATTTTGGAAATAGGGAATGATCCATATCTTTGATTTGGCTATTTAGGAATTTTGTATGAGAAATTGTAGGAGTTATTTGAAAATTACTGTCAAAGCATATATATATATATATATATATATATATATATATATATATATGCGTGCAAATTATATTAATGAGAATCAGAATAGGTTCAGATTCTATAATAACATACTCTCCAAGCCTTTCTCATTGAAAATAAAAGGAAATGATCCTTAATTGATATTTTTTTACAATAATTGATTTTAAAAAAAAATCCTGATAAATTAATTAAGGGATAAAAAAGTAATTCAACCGAAAATTAATATTATTTTTGCAACAACCAAAAATTAATATATACTAATATTAGTTTGACTGAACATTTAAATATTTTTTAGTTTGCTTAATATTTATGTATTTTAATTATAAACAGGCCTCTTTGAATATTATACATTTCTCCTTCAATACTTTTACTCGTAGCGTATATATATATATATATATATATATATATATATATATATATATATATATATATATATATATATATATATATATATATATATATATAAAGTAATGAAAAGATTCACAGTAAAAGAAAAAGGAAAAGCAGTAGCAGATCGAAGATAACAATGTCTTTATTTGGCTATTTGCTAGAAGTGTTTCCACACTACTGGTGTGTTGTTATTATCAACGTTGAACAATACTATGGCAGAGAAGGCACATATTAGGGTTACAAATGATTTGGGAATTCTAGACTTAACTGTTTCCTGCAAGATGGATACTCAACCACACGTTCTCACCCCCGGTGCTTACACTACGAGTGGAACTTTTCTCCTGATTATTATAATAACGAATTTGGAACGGAACCATTATTCAGTAATTGTTCCTTTCAATGGGAAGGTGCCCATCACTCATTTGATCTGTACGTACAAGTTAGGGATGGTGATTGCAACAAGTGCTCATGGTTTATTAAACAAGACGATCCATGTAGGTATTCTTGCTATCAATGGAAAAAATAATGTACGATGGTTGAGAGAACCAAAAATCAAGTTGTAGCTGGATATTTGATACTCTCTTATCTCATTTAAATAGTGATTATTGTTTTAGAGATGCTCCATCAATGTTATCCATGCCTTTCAATGCTATAGTTTCTAGTTTTTTTTTTCTCCTATGAATGAATTGCTCTTCGTATTTAATTGTTTTTCGCATCACATAACATTGAGTGCGGAATACATTGATTATTACTTTTCATCGAAAAATTTAATAATTTTTAATAAGTTTTTTTTTATATTTCAAATCACTTTTTTCATCCACAAGAGGTTGGAGCTCAGGACCACTCGACCTATAAACTTATTATTCTTGATTTCTATCTAAAATTAAAGAACTAGTGCCATTAAAAAATTTAATTAATTAAATCACTTGCAAAATTTTATATTTTTCTTTAAATCCTTGGTTTTAGTATATATAGAAGAAATAAAATAGAATGCTCAATTATACAAAAGATATGGTACATAAAAAACATGAATGAAACATACAAAAGAAGTCATAATATTTTTCAAAATTTAAAATTTTGCAATTAATACTTTCATTTATAGAATAGATGATGAAAGTGAAGAAAAATTACCGTTTGAATTTTGAAAATTTAAAAAGTGGAGTGCGCATAGAAACCATCGTACCATACCAAAGAAGTCATAATATTTTCAAATGTTGTAATTAATACTTTAATTTATAGACATAAGTGTTAAAGTGGGGAGAGAGGTCGGCTTGAATGTTAAAGAATGGAACACATGAAAGAAGTCATAACACTTTTCAAATTTTAGGATTTTGTAATTGATTAATACTTTCATCTACAAACAAGAGGATGCAAGTGGAGAAAGATTATTGTTTGGATTTTGAATTTCAAATGATGGAGCATAAAAAAGAAGTCATGATATTTTCTAAATTTTAAAATTATACAATTAATACTTTCATGTACAATAAGGGCATGAAAGTGGAGAGAGAATACAATTTGAATTTTGAATTTTAATAAAGGGAGCATGTAAAAGAAGTCATAATACTTTTTAAAATTTTGTAATTAATGTTTTCATCTATAAACAAGAGTGTGAAAGTGGAGAGAATGAAGCATAAAGAAGAAGTCATAATACTTTTCAAATTAATACTTTCATCTACAAACATGAGTGTGAAAGTGGAGGGAGATTACATTTTGAATTTTAAATTTTAAAGAATGGAGGTACAAAAGAAGTCATAATATTTTTTAAATTTTAAAATTTTGCAATTAATGCTTTCATTTATAGACAAGAGTGTGAAAGTGGAGATAATGAAGCATACTCAAGAAGTCATAACACTTTTCAAATTAATACTTTCATCTACAAACATGAGTGTGAAGGTGGAGGGAGATTACATTTTGAATTTTAAATTTTAAAGAATGAAGCGTACAAAAGAAGTCATAATATTTTTGAAATTTTAAAATTTTGCAATTAATACTTTCATTCACAACCAAGGGCATGAAAGTGGAGAGAAAATAGGGTTTGAATTTTGAAATTTGAGTTTTTTAAAATGGAGTGCATAGAGAAACCATAATACCATACAAAAGAAGTCATAATACTTTTAAAAATTTGTAATTAATACTTTAATTTATAGACAAAAGTGTTAAAGTGAAGAGAGATGTAGGTTTGAATTTTGAAGTATGGAGCATACAGAAGAAGTCATAGTACTTTTCAAATTTTAGAATTTTGTAATTAATTAATACTTTCATTTACAGACAAGAGGATGAAAGTGAAAAAAAATTACAGTTTGAATTTTGAATTTTAAATAATGAAGCATACAAAAGAAGTCATAATATTTTTCAAATTTTAGAATTTTACAATTAATACTTTCATTTACATGCAAGGACATGAAAGTGAAGAGAGAATACAATTTGAATTTTGAATTTCAAAGAATGGAACATACAAAAGAAATTATACTACTTTTTCCAATTTTAAAATTTTGTAATTAATGTTTTCATTCCTAGACAAGAGCCTAAAGGCCTAGGTGGAGACTGATTACGATTTGAATTTTAAAATTTGAATTTTAAGAAAGGAAGCATATACAAAAGAAGTCATACTACTTTTCAAATTTTGTAATTAATACTTTTATTTACAAAATGAAGAGAGAGAAATCAATTTGAATGTTGAATTTTAAAAAATGTAGCTTACAGGTAAGTCAAAGCTTTTCAAATTCTAAAATTTTGTTAATGAGAGAATTCAGGTTTGAGTTTTGAATGTTAAAAAATGAAGTGTACTAAAAAAGAATCATAATACTTTTAAAATTTGAAACTCATCCACTGACAAATTAATGTTAGACTTAGCAATGTTTTTGGTCAATTAATTATAAATTTTTGAATTTTATTATTGTTCCATAATATTTTTTTTTAACTTTTGGTTCCTAATTAATTGTTTATTTTTTCCCCTTAAAGTATTATTTAAATAAATTTATTTTGTTTTTCAAAGCACTATCCAAACAAATTTAATTTTTTTTTATTAGACACCAAAAACAAAATCCAGAAATTTATAACAGAACAAAACATATTTAAACCATTAGGTTAGAGATTTCCTAAAGATCTTTTCTTGTATCATGTAAGTAACACTTCCCACTAAATATTAATGGATATTGAAAGTAACAGATAAATGCAACCTTGAAATGCATATTGTGTATTTAAGATTGTTCTGAACTCTAATAGTATATCTTAAGCAAGACAAAAGCAACCATATATTTTTGGCGATGTTCATCATCATCAGGAAGCCCTGCATGAAATGATAGTCTGACAGACTATACTGTGAGAAATGGGGTGCACGTCTTAGTACCTTCAACATAGTTATTTTTCATTTTCTCTATAAAAAAAAGTTCAGAACAATCTTTAATTTTTTTAATTCCTTAACTAATGCCCCCAAACATTTGCCTAAAAACAAAATAGGATACGGTCTTTGCTGCCATTTATAATGAGAATTATAAATAACTAGTAATAATTAATTCAGCTCACTCCAATAAATAAAAACCTCCAATAATGATGCATTCGACAAAATTAATGTTTTCTTCATCAATTTTAATATTATTCACGTGTGTGGCTTTCTAACTGACCGGATCCAAACAGGCTAGCCAGCTAACTAGCCAAGAATGAGTTGGACTGAGTTTCCATCAAGAAAAGCCAAATGGCAACTTCTAAACCTTAGTCATAAGTTTGATTAGGCGTTTTTATCTTTAAATATTACATATAGACAGCTATAAGGCCTAGAAGGGATTTTATATTCAAGCGGTTTTTGCAGTATTTTTTTTTTCAAGCGGTTTAGGTAGAATCCTTATCTAATTTATCAACAATGAGTTAGAGAAAAAAAAAGTATTATGGAACCATTGGCATCTCTTACCCTCTTGACTTATGGAGAAACAATGATATGAAAATTAAAACAACGTTCCTAGTTTTGATTGCCCTTTTTCAATTAAGTAAACATCAAAATGATAATCCTAATAACCGAAAAAAGAGATACTACGGTTTTGAAACACTTTTTACTTGACAAAAATAATATTTTCCATAATGACCCAGATTCATTATACTGTCCCAATTGCATAATTTTCTTTTCTGCAAATTAAAAGTATGATAGAGACAAAAAAGACTTTTAAATTATAATTTTAATAAAGTAGAGAGCTGATTTCAAAACCATATATAGGTGGGAATGAAAGAGAGATAGATGGTATGTGGTGTGGTGTTTTATATATGGTGTTTTGGAAGGGAAGAAATGAGTGTATTTTAAAAATAAGGTAATGGATGCATGTTTCAGAGGTGGTACAACAAGTGGAATTTCTGGCATGGATGACATGGATGAAAAACAAAAATCAAATCTTTTAATTATTCTTTTTCTTCATGGTCACTAAACCATTCAGTGTGGCTGAAGGATATTTGTGCCTGTGATATGATATTGGGGCAATGTGTGCAGATCAGTAAATGTTTTTCTCCATATAATAGATTTTGGTATGTACTGCGTAAGGGAGACCAAAATGAGCAGCAAGTGGTGATTATATAATATAACATTTTTTAGCAACTACCATATTAAGGTCTTTTTGGCTGTTCAAGACACAAGGATTTTGACCATCAATTTTCAGGGTCTCTTATATATGTACAGTAAAATCATTAACTCGAGAGCTTTTAAAATAAGTATGCATCAACAGATCAACTTCTTCAAAGAATGAAGATTGAGCGTCTTTTGAGTAGAAAAAATTGTCCTTTTTTATTCTTTCTTTAACATGTTATTTATCACATGGCTAGGACCTTTTCCCCCCTCTTCTTTCAAGAGTGTATAAACTCCATTAGAGTGTAACAACATTAATTATATTTTTTAATGCAATCGTTTCTATCGAATTCACCTGAGCTGCTTAACTTTTCTCTGTGGCAAATGATATACTTCAATATGGCATATTTCAAAGATTGACCTATATGATGAAGAAAGGTTGACTATGAACATTTATGGCATATTTCAAACAATGCAAGGCAGAATCTTGACACTGAACTGCAGTGGGATACATTATGGTTGCAATATTTCATCAATTACGTCCAGAAAAGGTTGCTTACAAATTTGTTCTTAGCACTAAAGTGCCTGTTTTGATAAGTCACGTTAGGCACTTGTCAAATCTTGCAATAACCCCATTTTCATTCATGCATAATCAAATGCATTCCGACCGAACCCATTTAGGATAATCTCAAATTATATATATAAAGGGAAAGTAGGAATCTTGCACTGGTGTGGAATATACCATCGAACTATTTTCTGGTTCTATACTATGAGAAAGATAACAAATTACTTCAATTGCAGTGCCCAACAAAGGTTGGGAAGATTGTAGTAAAAAAAAATAAAAAAATGGTTTACATGGCATTTGTTATTTCAAATTTTAGGAAATAGAGTTCATATTTCCATAAAGCTATTTGTTATCGTCACATTTTCAGTCATTTCAGATTGAAGCATCAATTTAATTCCTAAACTTGTGATAAAAATATAAGAATTTATCTATTTTTTTATTAATATAATATTTCTGGCTTTTAAAATGTAACAAGTGTCAATTATACCAGCATCTACCTGTCAACATATCTCTTTCTTTCTTTCTTTTTCATTTTCCCCCTGGAACCGCTCACCCCCATGACCCTGTCTACTAATTAAGCTCAAAAATCACAACCTTTGTATTTCAAGGGCAATTGTTTTCATTTACCGACATTTATTTAGATACAAAAACTATAGATACTTAAACCTTTTAAGTTTTATAAAAATACATATTTGAATCTTTTATTTTTTTACATTAATTTTACTAATAAAATAAATTCAAGAGATGAATTCAGTAATAAATTTAATAGATACTAAAAGTTCAGATAAATTTAGAAAAAAAATAATTTATGAAACCATTTTATTTGTAGTATAAAAAAATACAGCATGTATTTTATATTTTCATTTTTAAAAGAATTATAATAAAGTAATAGAAACTACTTTAATGATGATGTGTCTCCAGTTAGTTTTTTTTATATTTTTAAAATAATTAATTTTGGTTCTTAAATCCCATTAATGTGTCATGGTGTCAGACATAAGTTTCAAGAGATGAAAGATAAATGCACATTTTAAATTTCGGTAATATATTTATGATATTCTTTTCTTTGTATTAATTTTGAATTATCCTCTATGGAAGTAGTTTGTAAGCATGTTTCTGATGCTTTCTTTTGCAAAAATCCAAATCTTTCAGAATTTGGTATCACTTTGTCTGAAAATGTTGTTACATTCCAGATCATTGAAAACTCTACGATGAATTTAGTCCGGAGACAAGCTAATAAAGTCGAGATTTTATGTTATTCATCATATTCATAAGTTTTCCTAACTATGTTGATACTATTATTATGAATGAAATAATATGGGTTTGTTCTTTTCAGGAAAAAAGTTTAGGAATTACAAGAACTGAGAATATTAAATTCATGCATTTAATGGATATAAATTATATTGATATCACTTGTTTATGCAACTACAAAATCAATATGTAAACTTTAGAAAAAAATTAATTAAAGAAATAGCTCTCTGTTATTTTATAATAGTCGTTTAAGGATTTTGCACTCCAATCAACAAAATCAATTACTCCATTAAATTTGTTTTTTATTTTATTTTAAGGTAAACATTGAACAAGTTTTGTTTTCTCATATCACATTGTATTTATATATTTTAATAACTTTGAAGACCCCTCACAAATATATGTATATAGAAGATTCTTCATAAAAAAAAGGGGGGGGGTTTGATACAAGAGGTGCAACAATGTCTTTGTTTGCTAAAAGTGTTTCCATACTGTGGGTGTTTGTGCTTTTTTCGTCGTCATCAAACAATGCTATTGAGGTCACAAATTATTTTGCAGGAAATTTGGACTTAAAACGTTTCTTGTCCCAATATTGATCCAGCCCGGTACTCACCATCCATGGAATTATTCTGGTGATATTCCATCTACAAGGTTTAAATGGCAAGGACGAAGTGCCTTTCATTCTTTTAATATGTACGTTCCAACTCGGGATTCTAACTGCAAAGAGTGGGCAAATCCATCAATAAGGGTGTCATTTTTTTTCTATTAAAATCGTAAAAAAGATTATGATTTTTTTAATAGGATTTTGAAGTTATAAGCATTTGAAAAAAAATATTGTTTTAGAAGTTATAAATTATTTGCGAGTTCAAAATCATAAACACATTTTTTATTATTAATTATTAATAAATTTAGTTTGTTTTTATTTTTAATTTTATTTAATATTTTGACTTGCACAAATGTCTTGACATCCTGTGCCATCATCCATCACGTGATAATGCATTGGCACGCCCCAAAGTGTAAAGGATTTCATATTCATACCCCAAAAGCTTCTCTGGGTCAGCTGCAACGCCAGACTGAGATATGATATGCCCCAAGTATGCTACTGTGTAAATACCAAAGTCACATTTGGCATATTTGAGATAAAAATGGGTGTGCCAATGAAGGCTATATCAGAATATTATCACAGAATACAAGGATTAATTTGCACAAGAATGGCCTCAAAATATCATTCATGGTTGCCTGAAAAGATGTTTTGGTGAACAACTGAGCAAACTGATGAAGGAGTGTCCTCGGTCAATGGAAGTGGGTCAGCATCGGTGGCATCATTCGCAGACAGTAAAGTGACAGAGTGAAAGGATTCAATAGCATTCATAAACATATAGCGACAAAATTGAGAATAAAAAGCATGAGATGAATTGGTAGAAGCCTTACCTACCAGAGTCACTGGTTTGTTGTTGTGAGAAAATTGATTTAATTATCTTAACAAATTTGTCTATTATATTAAAATATGTCATGAGAATATTATGGAGTATTAAGAACATAAATATTTATTGATTTAATTACATATATTGAAGAAACAATTTTGAATTATTTTATAAGATCTTATTAAAAAAGTCAAAATAACAATTAATTTTTCAAAATATATCATGAAATATCTTTGAACGGCATTAATTTTTCTTTATTTTTAAATCTGCTGTAAAGGTAATGAGTTGTTTTTAAAAGAATACATTAACTTTTTTCTATATTGTAACAAATGTAAACGTTGAATAGTTTTTTTTTTGTTTTCTTTCGAATCTCATCATGTATTTTAACTATAAAAACCTCTCACAGACACATTTATCTTAATATCTTCAAGAAAAAGGATTATGTCTTTCTTTACCAGAAGCGTTTCCATACTATCATTACTATGGGTGTTTATCCTTTTTTTGTCACCAACAAGCAATGCTGTGGTGGTGTACCAGATAATTGTTGTAGCTACAAATACTTTGGATAATGGAAGTTTGAATTTAACCATTTCTTGTCCCTATTTTGATCCTACAAAGCCACCGTATATTCATCTTCGCCCTGGTTATCAATATGAATGGATTTATTCTGGTGATATTACACCTACACACAGACCATTGCTTTGCTTCTTTGCATGGGAAGGTGCTGCTCACACCTTTAATATGTACGATCCAACTCGAGATTCTGATTGCGAAGAGTGCAATTGGCATATAGGAGAAAAGGGACCATGTAGATTTCGTTTTCCCAACAGAGAATTTGCTTGCTATAATTGGTTTTAAAATATGTTTTTATCTTAACATATGTTCTTAAATCCTACATGCATGTAGGGTTGAGAACTTAGTTGTAGCCAAATATTTTCCTCTTATGTCTTCTAAATAAAAGAGTGATTGCTGTTTGGCTTAACATTATTCATCATTGCTTTGAAAATTGAGTTCAAGCTTTCTGTATGCTAGAGAATTGCTCTTGATTTCATTATAAAATTGAGTATGTTTCGTGATATTAGGGAAGAATGAAAATTTCATGATAAATAAAGGTTTGCGTAGCTAGCTAGTTGAATGACTTTTTTTTTCTTTTTTTTTCCTATGGATATAGAATTATTATTTTTTAATATGGTTCAACCTTCTAACAGATAAAATTACGCACATTCATAAAAGATTATGAGAACACAATAAAAATCATACCGTAAAAAATAATAATAAATACAAGAAAATGTGATTCAACATCTCTTGACTACGTTTACATAATCGTCTCAAAAAGTTTCACTATCACAAAAATAATTATAAGAATGTAACTCACCCCAAAATAGAACTCGAGTATCCCACTTTATGATTACAAGAAATGATAACATTCTCACGTAAATGCATTTTTCTTTCAACATAATATTTTATTTCCGAATCTTTCTTCTCACACTTTCTTTACATGTGTTGTTTCTTCACTAAATTTCTTTTCTATTTATAGTAAAGATTGTCACCAATTATATTAAATAAATTTTTTTGGAATTTGAAATAAAAATAATTTTCAATGCATTCATTTAACTAAGTTTATCTAGAAAAATTTAATCTTTCACTTTACATTTAAGTCACCTAAACCTTAATGATAAAAATTAATTTCTTATATATATACGCACCTTATCTTTTGATTTAATTAAAACTCTACAATTATTTTAAACATAAATAGCATGTTGTTAGTTAACATTAGTACTTGATAATAAAGACTAAAATTATTTTAACAAGTAAGATTAGTATAATGATGTAAAATTATGTTAAGAATGATTTATTTAAAAGTGCTAGACATGATTAATTTTTGATTTGGTGAATTAAAAGACATTCATGGTTTATGACCTAAAAAATACTAAAATTGCTTTTAACGAGAAGAACAAAGCATCAGAATGCAAAAATGGATTTTGATCTTTATCGTTAAAATATATAAATATGATGTGAGATGAAAAATAAAACTCATTCAACCTTCATTTATTAAAATAAAGAAAAATATTAATTACATTCAACGATATTTTGAAAAACAGCTCATATTCAACCTTTACAACAATTTTTAAAAATAATGAAAAAATTAATGTCATTCAAAGATATTTTTTGGAGGGAAAATGTCATTCAAAGGTATTTATAACTAAATTAATAAGGAAGAATGTTAGTAAATATCTTTGAAAAAACTGATTAAAAAATAAAAATAATATTTTTATAAAAGAATATCTATCATTTTTTTAAATATAATTCGAACATATTTTTAATAAAACTTACTAGCTAGTGATTCATTTCCCATTAATACTTTTAAAACCTTTTAAAAATATTGTAAGATTTGTAGCCTTTTAAAAAAATATTGTAAGATTTGTACTGCTCTAACCGATTTTGAGATTATAATCAACATGATCACCGAAATTATAGTGATATTTGGGATAGGTATTCCTAATTAAGGATATTTTGGAAATGGTGAATGATATGTAAACTTGTAGGAGTTATTTGGAAAATTACTGCGAAGTATATATATATATATATATATATATATATATATATATATATATATATATATATATATAATAACAGTAAATGATCCTTAATTGATATTTTTTTACAATAATTGATTTTTTTTCAAAAAAAACCCTGATAAATTAACTAAGGGATAAAAAAGTAATTCAACCGAAAATTAATATATTTATATATTTTTAATTAAAAACCTCTTTGAATATTATACATTTCTCCTTCAATATTTTTACTCGTAGTGTATATATATATATATAAAGTAATGAAAAGATTCACAGTAAAAGAAAAAGGAAAAGCAATAGCAGATCGAAGATAACAATGTCTTTATTATTTTTTAATGTGGTTCAACCTTCTAACAGACAAAATTACGTACATTCATACAAAATCCTGAGAACACAACAAAGAATACATCGTAAAAAAATAATAATAAATACAATAATTTAACATGATTCAACATCTCTTGAATATGTCTACATAATCGTCTCAAAAAGTTTCACTATCACAAAAATAATTACAAGAATTTAACCCATCCCAAAATAGAATTCGAGTATCCCACTTTATAGTTACAAGAAATGATAATACTCTCACATAAGATCATTTTTCTTTCAACAGAATACTTTATTTCACACTCTTTCTTCTCACATTCTCTTTAAATGTGTTGTTTCTTCAATAAATTTCTTCTCTATTTATAGTGAAGATTGTCACCAATTATATTAAATAAGTTTTTTTAGAAGTTAAAATAAAAATAATTTCCAATACATTCATTTAATTGAGTTCATCTAATAAAATTTAATCTTTCACTTTGCATTTAAGCCACCTAAATCTTAATAATAAAAATTAATTTCTTATATATATGTACCTTATCTTTTGACTTAAAACTCTACAATTATTTTAAACATAAATATCATGTTGTTAGTTAATACTAGTACTTGATAATAAAGACAAAAATTATTTTAACAAGTAAGATTAGTATAGTGATGTAAAATTATGTTAAGAATGATTTATTTAAAAGTGCTAGACATGATTAATTTTTTATTTGGAGAATTAAAAGACATTCATGGTTTATGACCTAAAAAATACTAAAGTTGCTTTTAACGAGAAGAACAAAACATCAGAATGCAAAAATGGATTTTGATCTTTATCGTTAAAATATATAAATATGATGTGAAATGAAAAATAAAACTCATTCAACCTTCATTTGTTGAAAGAAAGAAAAATATTAATTACATTCAACGATATTTTGAAAAACAGCTCATATTCAACCTTTACAACAATTTTAAAAATAATGAAAAAATTAATGTCATTCAAAGATATTTTTTGGAGGGAAAATGTCATTCAAAGGTATTTATAACTAAATTAATAAGGAAGAATGTTAGTAAATATCTTTGAAAAAACTGATTAAAAAATAAAAATAATATTTTTATAAAAGAATATCTATCATTTTTTTAAATATAATTCGAACATATTTTTAATAAAACTTACTAGCTAGTGATTCATTTCCCATTAATACTTTTAAAACCTTTTAAAAATATTGTAAGATTTGTAGCCTTTTAAAAAAATATTGTAAGATTTGTACTGCTCTAACCGATTTTGAGATTATAATCAACATGATCACCGAAATTATAGTGATATTTGGGATAGGTATTCCTAATTAAGGATATTTTGGAAATGGTGAATGATATGTAAACTTGCAGGAGTTATTTGGAAAATTACTGGGAAGTATGTATATATATATATATATATATATATATATATATATATATATATATATATATATATATATATATATATATATATATATATATATATATATATATAATAACAGTAAATGATCCTTAATTGATATTTTTTACAATAATTGATATTTTTTTCAAAAAAAACCCTGATAAATTAATTAAGGGATAAAAAAGTAATTCAACCGAAAATTAATATATTTATATATTTTTAATTAAAAACCTCTTTGAATATTATACATTTCTCCTTCAATATTTTTACTCGTAGTGTATATATATATATAAAGTAATGAAAAGATTCACAGTAAAAGAAAAAGGAAAAGCAATAGCAGATCGAAGATAACAATGTCTTTATTTGCTAGAAGTGTTTCCACACTACGGGTGCTTATATTGTTATTATCAACGTTGAACAATACTATGGCAGTGAAAGCACTTATTAGGGTTACAAATGATCTGGGAGTTCTAGACATAACTGTTTCCTGCAAGGTTGATGATAATCATCCACACGTTCTCAGCCCCGGTACTTACTATGAGTGGAACTTTTCTCCTGATAACGAATTTGGAACGGAACCATTATTCAGTAATTGTTCCTTTCAATGGGAACGTGGCCATTATCACACATTTGATCTGTACGTAGAAGTTCGTGATGGTGATTGCAGCAAGTGCTTATGGCTTATTAAACCAGATTCTCCATGTAGGTATACGGGTAATTCAAGGTTTGCTTGCTATCAATGGAAAACTTAATGTACGATGCTTCAGAACCAAAAATCAAGTTGTAGCTGGATATTTATCCTCTCTTATATCATTTAAATAAAGACTGATTATTGTTTTGATTTTTTTTTTTTTAGAGATATGCTCCATCAATATCATCCATACATGCCTTTGAATGCTATAATTTCTAGCTTTTTTTTTTCTCTCTCTTATGAATGAATTGCTCTTGATATCTATTTTTTTTTTCACCGTAAAGCATTGGTGCGAAATACACTTTATTCATTTTCGTTGAAAAATTTAATCATTTTTAATGAGATTTTTCTTCCAATTACTTTTTTCATCCACAAGAGAATGGAACTAAGGATCATTTGCCCTAACAACTTACTAATTTTTTATTTCTATTTAAAATTAAAGAACTAGGGCCATTAAAAAATTTAATTAATTAAATCACTTGCAAAATTTTATATTTTCCTATAAATCCTTGCTTTTAGTAAATATAGAAGAAATAGAAAAGAATGCTTAATTGTACAAAAAATATGGTACATAAAAAACATGAATAATTTATTTTTGTGAAGGGGACACATGAATAGTTTTCGGTAGTATTAACCGCTTGACTTGTGATAAATACAATTAATTACTAATTGCTATCTTTAAAAAATTACACGTTCATTCATACTATTCGTGCAAAACATTTTTTTTTTGGTAATAATAGCGATTATCATAATATAACAATTATATAAAATCAGAATATATTATCATATCTTTTAACATTGATATAAAAATGTTAAAAATTACAATTATGCATTTAAATGTTGTTAATGTCACTAGTCATCAAAGTAATGTCATGCAACCATAAAGTCAACATGTAAAGGATGGTAATCAAATATTAATTATATTTGAATTATTTTGTAAGGTTTTGTGAATTTGAGTCTCGAAATAATTAATTAAAAACTAAAATTATAGATAAAATGAGTTAATGATATTTTTAAAATAATTTAATTTAACTTATATACATATAAAATATTTTTATACATTCTTCATATGATTTAATAATTTTTCCTTGTCTTCTTATTTATTATTAATATGTAATAACCATAATAAAAATCCTTATAACCCAAAAGACCGGTTTAAAATATTTTATATTAATCATGTATGTAGATTTTTCAATTGATTAAACAGAAAATATTTTTTACTTTTTATTTATAAAATTCCTGCCTTTAACAACGACTATAGATCTCCATTTGTCTTTACTATTGTCTTGATATTATGGAAGAAATTAAAGAAGCGTTACAATGGAAACATTAAATATATTCATTTAATGGGTATAAATGATGCTGATGCTACTTATTTCCAAGAAATTAAAGAAGTGTTATAATGGAAACATTAAAGTTATGCATTTAATGGATATAAATGATATTGATGTCACTTATTGCCCAAATTAAATGACATTATGGAATTATTCTCTCTTTCATTTTGTATGACATTTAATTTAAATTTTTGGTACAAATAAGAAAAAAATTTATTATTTTTAATTTCATAAAATATATTACTTTCACAATAATTATTGTGTAAAAAAAGATAAACTCTAAAATTAATAATTGCTATCTTAGTTTATCAATGTAACATTAGTTATTTTTTTCATTTATATTTTTTATAATATTTTATTTGTTTCATATTATATAACATTTTAATTAAAAAATATTTTAAAATAAATGTCATTTTACAAAATCAATATTTCATTAATATTTTTTTAAGACTATCCTTAATCAATATTTAGTGGGAGTAGTGTATTTGAAGAGTAAATGAGTGATTAATTAGATAAGTAAAGGATATATTAGGAAGTTATTTAATATTTTCTTTAAAATTCAATAAATTAATTACATTACTTAATACTTGTGTCAAAACTTAAAACATTATATAACCTGGAATGAAGAAAGTATTAATTATCAACAACAAAAATTAAAAAACAAATTAATGATGATAAAATTAATATTTTAAAAATGATACTTCCTCCATAATATTTGTCATTTTAGTCTTTTCATGTAAGATTAATTATTTTTTAATTATATCTCTTATAATGATGGAGATATAAGGTTACTTCAGCTGTTGAGGGAAGGGAGGAGGGGAAAAGAGGTCACATATTCAAATCTTCCAACTATCATTTTTAACAAAATTAATAAGTTAAAATTTGTCTAAAAAAAAGTCCTATATAATGATGAATAACAAAAACTAAAATGAATGGATGGTTTTTATCAATTTGTGTAAAATTGATAAGATTAATTTTATAAAATTTGTATTCTCTTTCATTCATTTATTGATTTTTCTAGGTTCAATTCATGTAAAACAACTTTTGACCACATTGTAATGGGACAAAAGGAGTATTTTCTTTTTTTGTTAATTTGAGAAATATTAGCGACACTCTTTTAATATTTTTGTCTACTTAAAATTTATTGAAAATTACTAATTTTTGATGGATCTCATATCTTATTTAACGATTTTTTCTCTCGATTTAAATGTTAAATCCACCAAAATTTATTATTTTTAATAAATTTTAACCAATAATCATAGAGAGAGTATTACTAACATTTTTCAATAACCTAGCTAACATAACAATTATAATGAAACAAAAGGAATATATAACTTCTTTATATATCTTATTAATTATATTTTTTTCTTGTTTGCTACAAAATAACACCTACTTACACCAAGATATTTTATATAAATAATATTTAATATCTCATTTGATTTTATAAAATAATAACTAATTTTATATACTTTGAAGTAAAAGATTTTATACTACCATTCAATAGAAAAATCCTTTGATGCACAAAAAAGTTTATTAACTTATATAACAATTATCTTTAAAGTTATTCATCAATTCATAACTTCTTATTAGTTTATAGTGTGAAAATTTGCACATTTACTATACAGAAATAATTAAACTGATATTTTTTTAGAATGTTATTTTATTTTCTCATAAGTATTTTTACAAATCTTGTTCATATTTTTTTCATCCCTAATTATATAAGATCATTTTTAGATATTTATTTACTCCTTTTTACAAGATCATTTTCAAGTTTTTAGATGTATTAATTATTTTTTTTCTACATATTCTTACTTAATTATTTTCTCTTCAAACATCAATGAGAAACAATTAAGTGGATAGAAAAATGAAAAAAAATATAATTTAGAAATGATAGTATAAGTAATTGACATATGTAATGTGATTAACTGAATTAATTATTTTTTAAGAAAGATTAATTAGTTAAAAGAGTCTTATAAAGGTAAATTCTCTTCTTCTCTTATCTTTAGTTGTTTTAGCTTTTTACTTTTTTTACTCAAAACAATTGTTGTTATAATGTTTAATTAATTATTGTTTTTCTTCTTCTTAAATATACCCTTGTTTACTACCAATTAGCAAAAAATGTTTCCTACAGCGTAGTGGCATTGGACGTAAATGATGACAACTTGAGGACATCGGTTTAGTTAATAACCGATCTTGAAATGTACAACTTATAATGTTCTTTTGAAAAATATGGACAATTCCTAAAACGTTTTTTTAAAACTTTCTCACGCCCTCAATCTTTTCCACTCTCGCACTTCTCTCTCTTGAGAGCCCTTTCTCTGTATCTTCCTCCAAAGTTCCAACGACACTACACACAAGCTCACTCGTGTCGCAGCTTCGCATTGCAGCGCAGTTCCGTTCTCGTCGCACCCTGAATCCGTGACCCAACACTCGCGCATAACACCTTGGTCCTTCATTCTTGCGCGCTGAACCCTAAATCCGTGACTCTGTCAGTGTCGTCCTTGCTTGCACTAAGTCAAATTCATGTGCTACTGACCTTGCACTTCACTTTCGCATCCCTTCCTCTCTCGTGCACCAAGTCTAATTTATGGGTTAGCAAGTCATCAATCATTACATGTTTAGTTTTAATCTAGTTTTTAAATTTGTTTTAGTTAACTTTGTGAGTATGATAGCCAACCCAAAGCTTATAAACTAACAAGTTTCAAAGATATCACAAAGTAAATCATTGTTACTTGGTTACATTCTTTTGAATTTAATTAATTAAAAAAACCTGGTTTATACAGTGATTTCAATAGTGCTTAGTGTTGGTCATCCATTTTGTTATTCAGTATTAGCGAGGAAGATTTCTTTGTTTTTCTTGTCTGAGCATTAATATTAATTAAGAGATAGCTAATTGAAACAAAAAGAAAAAAAGAAAGATTTTGAAAGTTATATTCATTTGCTCTGTTAGTCCCTAAATCTGATCCCACTTGATGCAAGCTCCATTGGAGCTTGTAGGCCTAGGATCTTCTTCATCAATGGATTCCTTTGCTTCTTGGAAGATAAATGGCAGCGGAATGGAGAAGGAAGAGAGAGAGGAGACGCCACTTCAAGGAGAAGATGAGTCTAGAAGAAGCTCACCACCATAGGAGGCCATGGATAAGAGCTTGGAGGAAGAAGGAGATGAATGAAGGGAGAGAGAGAGAAGAGCACGAAATTTTGTGCTCAAAAGGAGCTCTGAAATCTGAAGTTAATATTCAAATGATCAAAGTTCAAAAAAATACACACACATGACCTCTATTTATAGCCTAAGTGTCACACAAAATTGGAGGGAAATTCAAATTTCACTTGAATTTGAAATTGAATTTGTGGAGCCAAACTTTGGAGCCAAAATTTCACTAATTATGATTAGTGAATTTTAGTTATGGTTCAGCCCACTAATCCAAGATCAATTCCAAGATTCTCCACTAAGTGTGCTTAGGTGTCATGAGGCATGAAAAGCATGAAGGACATGCACAAAGTGTGACTATATGATGTGGCAATGGGGTGTAGTAAGCAAATGCTCACCTCCCCCTCTAAAATTTAATTGGATTGGGCTTCTACCAATTCAATTAAATTTATTTCCAGCCACACACATCAAATATCCACTTAGTGCATGTGAAATTACAAAACTACCCCTAATACAAAAACTAGTCTAGGTGCCCAAAAATACAAGGGCTGAAAAATCCTATATTTCTAGGGTACCCTACCTACAATATGGAGCCCTATATACAAGGACCAAATATAATGACATCCTAGTCTAATATGTACAAAGATAATTGGACCCAACCTTGGCCCATGGGCTCAGAAATCTACCCTAAGGTTCATGAGAACCCTAGGGCCTTCTTCAGCAGCTCTAGCCCAATCTTCTTGGAGCCTCTTGCTCATGGTTCTAGTGATTGGTCCCTTCCTAGGGAGGATTGCATCATCCCCTTCCCCTTGAAGAGGATTTGACCTCAAATCTGTTAGTTCCTCCTCCTCAATATCAGCTCCACCTGCAAAAGGAGTTAAATCAGAAATGTTAAAAGTGGTGCTGACTCCATACTCTTCTGGGAGGTCCAACCTATAGGCATTGTTATTGATCCTCTCCAAAACCTGAAAAGGTCCATCCCCTCTAGGGCTAAGCTTGGATTTCCTTTTAGTAGGGAATCTATCCCATGAGGCATCACCCTAGACTTGGCTTGTAAACAAGCCACACACCTAGTGCAATGCTTATGGACATCTTTCTTCATATGGGGCCAATAAAACTTTTCTTTGAGGAAGACAAGGGTCTTGTCTATCCCAAAGTGGCCCATGAGCCCACCCTCATGGCTCTCTTTCACAAGTAATTTCCTAATGGATCCTTGGGGTATGCAAAGCTTTCCCTCTTTGAACAAATACCCTTCAGCCAAATAGAATCCATCTTGGGCCTTTTTCCCACAACTCTCACAAATGGGAGAGAAATGTTCATCTAAAGCATACAAGTCCCTAATATTATCAAATCCTAAAATTTGAGCTCCTAGGGAGCAAAACAATGTGTGTCTCCTAGAGAGGGCATCAGCTACCACATTTGTTTTTCCCTTTTTGTATTTGATAACATATGGAAATTGCTCTAGGTACTCTACCCATTTTGCATGCCTCTTGTTTAACTTGCTTTGCCCTCTAATGTACTTAAGTGATTGATGATCACTATGAATGACAAATTCCTTGGAAACAAGGTAATGTTCCCAAGTTTGGAGGGCTCTTATTAAGGCATAAAGCTCTTTATCATAGGTGGGGTAGTTGAGGGTGGCACTATGAAGTTTTTCACTAAAATAAGCAATAGGGTGCCCACCTTGTAACAATACAGCTCCAACTCCCACTCCAGAGGCATCACATTCTAGCTCAAAAGTTTTAGAAAAGTCAGGAAGAGCTAGAACAGGTGCCTTAGTAAGCTTTTCTTTGAGCAAAGCAAAGGCTTGCTCTTGTTTTTCACCCCAGGTAAATGCCACATTCTTCTTCACCAGCTCATTGAGAGGTGATGCAATTGTAGAGAAATTAGGAACGAACCTTCTATAGAAGCTTGCTAACCCATGGAAGCTCCTAATATCTCCCACACTTTTTGGGGTGGGCCATTCTTGGATGGCCTTGATTTTCTCAGGGTCCACTTGGACCCCATTTCTACCAACTACAAAACCTAAGAAAACTATATTATCTACACAAAAGGTACACTTCTCTATATTTGCATAGAGGGTGTTTTTCCTAAGGACTGAAAGAACTTGTCTGAGATGTCCTAAGTGAAAATCTAGGCTCCTACTATACACTAAAATATCATCAAAATAAACAACTACAAATCTACCTATGAAATCCCTTAAGACATGATGCATAAGCCTCATAAAGGTGCTTGGTGCATTAGTGAGCCCAAAAGGCATCACTAGCCATTCATACAAACCAAACTTGGTCTTGAAAGCAGTTTTCCACTCATCACCCTTTTTCATCCTGATTTGGTGATAACCACTTTTAAGATCAATTTTTGAAAAGATATTGGCACCATGCAACTCATCAAGCAGATCATCAAGTCTAGGAATGGGGTGCCTATACTTTACAGTGATGTTGTTGATGGCCCTGCAATCTGTACACATTCTCCACGTACCATCCTTTTTGGGCACCAACAACACTGGCACAGCACATGGGCTTAGGCTCTCTTGGACCCAGCCCTTCTCCAACAATTCTTTAACCTGAGACTCTATCTCCTTAGTCTCCTGAGGGTTAGTCCTATAGGCTGGCCTATTAGGAAGGCTTGCTCCTGGGACTAAATCTATTTGGTGTTCTATTCCCCTTAAAGGAGGTAGCCCAGGGGGTATCTCTTTGGGAAATATATCACCAAATTCATGTAAGAGTTCTTGGACCTTTGGGGGTAAGGTCTCAAATGTAGGAATTGTGGCAGTGCTAAGGGATGTTTCCCTTGATAGGAGAAGGTAGAAAGATTGTTTAAGAAGGAGTGCTCTTTTAATATCACCTTTTGTTGCAAAATGATTTTCCTTCTTAACAATCTTCTTGGAGGAATCCTTTCCCTCTTTTTCCTTCCCCCTGGCCTTTGAAGACAAGACCTTACTATCCTTCTTTTTCTTTTGTTTTTCTAATTTTTCTTCCTCATCCCTCTTATCTTTCATAGTTAGTTGATCTTTGGCCACCTGTGAAGGTGTTTGAGGATGCAACACAAATTTAGTGCCAAGATGGGTGAGGCTAATCTCATTAGTTAGGCCATTATAAATGATCTTCCTATCAAATTGCCACGGCCTTCCTAAAAGAATATGTCCTGCCTCCATGGGAACTATATCACAATTAACTTCATCCTTATATGTCCCAATGGAGAAAGGTACCTTCACTTGTTGGTTAACTATCATTTCCCCTTGCTCATTGAGCCATTGAAGTTTATAAGGTTTTGGGTGGGGAATGATAGTGAGGTTCAACTTGGAAACTAATCTTGTGCTACAACAATTGCAACAAGATCCACTATCCACAATGAGAGAACAAGTTTTATCTAAAATTTTGCATCTTGTATGAAAGATGTTCTCTCTTTGGGATTGAGATAGATCATAAGATTGACCTCCAAGGAGCCTTCTAACCATTAAGAGGTCACCTTCTTCATGAGGGTAGACTTCCTCACTAGACTCTTCACCCCTTACTTCATCTTCACTTCCACTAGAGGAAGGGCAAGAAGTAGTCTCCTCTTGACTACTATAAATGTCTTGACCCCTCATGATCATGGTTTTCTTTGTGGGGCATTGAGAGGCAATGTGACCTCTCCCAAGACATTTGAAGCATTTAATGTTGCTAGTCCTTTCTTGGGAACTAGTCTTAGGGGTGTATTTCTCTATGGTCTTACCCTTATCTTCCTTGGGTTTTGAAGGTGCAGCCCCTAAAATTCCATGGGCTTGGTCCTTCCTTGGATAAGAGTGAGAGCCATAAGATTTTGAAGAAGACTTTCTTTTAAGTTGTTGCTCCACTCTTATACAAAGTTGGACTAGCTCATCTAGGTCCCTATATGGAAGGAGTTCAACCTTGTCCCTCACTTCCATATTGAGCCCACTAAGGAACCTAGCTATGCTTGTTCTTTCCTCCTCCCTAAGTCCAGCTCTTAAAAGGAGTAGTTCCATTTGTTGTCTATATTCTTCAACACTCATACTCCCTTGTCTAAGCCTTTGGAGCTTGTCCATAAGCTCCCTTTCATAGTAGGAGGGAATGTGCCTCTTCCTAAGGGCACTCTTAAGATCATTCCAATACTCTACTGGAGGATCCTCATGAATCCTTCGTTCTTTAACAAGGGAAGTCCACCAATAGAGGGCATACCCTTGAAAGCTAAGGGTAGCCAATGGAACTTTTCTCTCTTCGCTAATATGATGGCAAGCAAAGAGTTGTTCAACCTTCATTTCCCAATCTAAGTAGGCCTCAACATTATCTTTTCCGTGGAAATATGGGAGGCTAATGTTAACCTCTTGAGGCCTTCTATCCTTTTCTCTTCTTTGGGAGTGATGTTTAGTATGTGAACTATGACGCCCTCTATAATAGTCGCTAAGTTCTTCACTTAAACTCTTGCAAGAGTCATGACTACTATAGGAGGCATGTTTTTCTCTTTTCATTTCTTTCATTATTTTTCTTCTTTCTTCCTCTCTTATTTTCTCTCTTTCATCTTGACTTATTTCTTCCACTCTTTTTTTACCTTTTTCTTTTCTCTCTTGTTTTTCTTTCCACAACTTAAGGGATCTCAACTCATCTAATATCTTATACAAGGGGTCCTTAGGAGTAGAACCCTCACCATTAACACTAGATGAAGAATGAAGACTCATGTTGGTTCCTAAGTTATGGTTCTTTCTTGTTGGGGGTTTGAAAAAAAGGTAAAAGAAACTATGGTTGAAACTAGCCAAAATAAACACTAAAAAAAGGTGTGAAAGATAAGGTAAAAACTAATTGGTAAAAGGAAAGTTATCTAGGCGGTTTGACAATGGAGGGTAAAGGAAATAAGCTATGAAAGTAAGCAAGAAATTAAAGTGCAAGAAATGCAAACTAGGCGGATCCTAAGAGTGTTTGGATGACCTCATTTAAGGTTCCCAACAAAACACTCACTATCCTAAGGGAAAATTGCCTAAAATTATTACACACAAATGGAAGTAGGGTGACCTAGCGGAGGCTCCCAACTTACTTCCAATGAAAGGCCTTTTTGTTACAAAATTTGAAAGCAAAGCAAATTGCCAATTACAAAATTACAAAGAAAAAAGTCCTCAATTGTGGTGGCTATTCTCTCTTTAGTGTTTCACTCAATTTAGAGTGCTTCTTAGTCCAATAGCTCTTAAGGTGGTTGGCCCCTTGCTTCTTGACTCAAATTCTTCAAGATATGGCACCAATCCTCCTTTCCAATTCCCTATATGGCAACTCACAAGCAAGGAAACAAAGAGACAAGCAATAACCAAAGACAAAAAAAATGAAATGAAAGCTAAACCAATAGAGTTTTAACAAGACAAATTTCCAAGGATTATTCAACAATTAATGCAATGGAAAGCACAAAAAAGCAAGCTAGGACTCAAAGAGAAACCTAGAATGGCTCTAGAGTAGAGTAGAAAAACTAAAAAAAAAAAAAGACTCAAGAAACCTCTAGTTTTGGCACTTGTTTTCACAATAATTTTCAATTGAAATTTCAGAACTAGGATTGGTATAAAATGGGCACCAATTATAGAACAAATTTTGAGCCAAAACAACAAGCACACTTTCCTTTCACTTTTTTTTTTCCTGGACACTGATTTTTCTGCCAACTTGTGAGATTTTTCTTTATTTTTCCTTTAATCCAAATCGCTTGGTTCTTTTTTTATAATTTTGGTCCAGATGTCTAAAAAATTCAGTAAAAGTTTCAGCTCAAAAAACGTAGTGACCAATTCCCAGTAATTTATACACTTTTGTATGTTCAAGCTGCCTGCACCAGCGATTTCAACCTAGAAATCAAGAGTAGTGTTTATGTTGCTTAAGGCTTGGATAGTTACAATTTGTGTTTGCTTATGCTCAATTATCTTGAATAACACAATTCAAGAGAGCTTAAGACTTATTTGATTCACAAATCCAGCCACAACTCAACACCACATCTCAACTTCATCATAGGCATCATGTAGGAATCTTAGAAAACAAAAAAGAGTTCAACAACAAGACTACTTCTAGGAATTGATTTAGAACATGTTATGAACTAAATAACATGCATGAATTAGACTCAAAATTCAAAAGATAGGCTAAGAATGAAAAGAATACATGAAAAAATGTATCTAGAATTCAAAAAACAAAATAAAAATTCAACACAAACTTAGAGCATAATGTGACAATTACTATGACTAAACATGACTCTAAGACAACATGGATTAAGTGATTTACACTTAGATTTTTGTGTTTTTTTTTTCTAATCAATATTTTGGAACAAAATTTAGATCTAAAGGTTCAGCACAAGAATATTATGAATGAAAAATGATAGAACCTAAAATCAACACAAAAACAAGATTCAAGAGTAGATCTACAAATTTTGAACCATAGAAATGCAAGAACAAGTGTAGATCTAAGATTTAATCGGTTTAATTTTTTTTGAATCTACTCTAAACAGCACCAAACCACAAGACAATGGAGGATATACATGGAGAATAAGATGAAGAACAAGGAATTAAAGAGAATTCACCGAACAAAAAGATAGAGGAAGCAAAAGAACATCACCTAGATGAAGATGCTCTTGATACCACATGATGCAAGCTCCATTGGAGCTTGTAGGCCTAGGATCTTCTTCATCAATGGATTCCTTTGCTTCTTGGAAGATAAATGGCAGCGGAATGGAGAAGGAAGAGAGAGAGGAGACGCCACTTCAAGGAGAAGATGAGTCTAGAAGAAGCTCACCACCATAGGAGGCCATGGATAAGAGCTTGGAGGAAGAAGGAGATGAATGAAGGGAGAGAGAGAGAAGAGCACGAAATTTTGTGCTCAAAAGGAGCTCTGAAATCTGAAGTTAATATTCAAATGATCAAAGTTCAAAAAAATACACACACATGACCTCTATTTATAGCCTAAGTGTCACACAAAATTGGAGGGAAATTCAAATTTCACTTGAATTTGAAATTGAATTTGTGGAGCCAAACTTTGGAGCCAAAATTTCACTAATTATGATTAGTGAATTTTAGTTATGGTTCAGCCCACTAATCCAAGATCAATTCCAAGATTCTCCACTAAGTGTGCTTAGGTGTCATGAGGCATGAAAAGCATGAAGGACATGCACAAAGTGTGACTATATGATGTGGCAATGGGGTGTAGTAAGCAAATGCTCACCTCCCCCTCTAAAATTTAATTGGATTGGGCTTCTACCAATTCAATTAAATTTATTTCCAGCCACACACATCAAATATCCACTTAGTGCATGTGAAATTACAAAACTACCCCTAATACAAAAACTAGTCTAGGTGCCCAAAAATACAAGGGCTGAAAAATCCTATATTTCTAGGGTACCCTACCTACAATATGGAGCCCTATATACAAGGACCAAATATAATGACATCCTAGTCTAATATGTACAAAGATAATTGGACCCAACCTTGGCCCATGGGCTCAGAAATCTACCCTAAGGTTCATGAGAACCCTAGGGCCTTCTTCAGCAGCTCTAGCCCAATCTTCTTGGAGCCTCTTGCTCATGGTTCTAGTGATTGGTCCCTTCCTAGGGAGGATTGCATCACCACTTAGAACTAAGAAGCCAACCCACAGTTTCGTTTCATTGTTTTTTTTTTCTTTATATATATTTACTTTCACGGTTGTTGTGGTGTGGATTTAATGTGGCTACATCTTCTGCTTGATCGTTTCCTCATGAATCACGAGTAGCAGTAGTAGTAACTATTACCAGTGGTTTTCATCAATTTGCTTTATGTTTTTGAAAGGTTGGTCTTTTGATTCTGAGATTTCTCAGGAAAGTACACAGTTCAACATGCTGGGCGATACTGTTTAAAAGCTTTTTTTTTCCTTTACTTTTTCTAATTGGTAAATTGTGTAACTTTTTATTGACTTTCCTCTAATGGGAACGAATTTGGGATTCCTTGGCACGTAATGTTGTAATTAGTAAAGCATTTTGGTCTCTTGAATTTTTTTTTTGTGTTGAAGGCCCATGGTTTTGATGTGGAGCATTCTAACTTCAATTTTGGTTCTCTCATGGGATATGAGCATTGGGTGTTGGTTCCACATTGTCTTTTTTCTGTTGGTAAAGGAATGCTTCTTATGCTAGCTGTCTTAGATTTCTTGTCTGCAACGAGCATTTCGTCAAACAGAAGAGGGGTACGTGGCCCTTGTGTCAGGCTCGTGGAATGCTCGACCTCAAATTGTAAGTGCTGAGACTTGTTGTCTAGTTGGAGTGATATTTCAATAGACACTCTTTGCGGCAAATGTTGGAGATTCTTGTGTTGTATTGGGCAAGAAAGTTGGCAACACTCGAGGTATAGCTGCAATTCATCTGTTTGCAGAACATAATGCAAATTTTGAGGCTGTTAGATAGGAAGTTAAAGAATTACACCCTCATGATCCCCAAATTGTTGTCCTCAAACATGGAGTGTGGAGAGTAAAAGGCATTATTCAGGTAATTTATATACTTGTGTCCTCTCAGAAGTCAGAACCTCTCATCTTGCACATATGAAAAACAGTTATAGCGTGAACATGGCCAAACATTTATTAATTCATTATATTCTCTATTGTTTTCCATTCTTGAAAGTGCTATGTGGAAGAGACGTAGATATTGATGCTGAAAGGTGTTGGAAGCTATTTAAACTGTGCCCTGAAAGGCCATTTTTCTGTTAGTTAAAATTGAATGCTACATATGGTCTATGATTTCTGAATTCGTATATGTCAACAGGCCCAAGCCATGTAAAGCCAAAGTCATATTATAATTGTAATTTTACTGTTTGTTGTACATTTTCTACTCTCATATGTATTATATTATTCATGATGAATTATCAACCCAGTTATATTTTTCAGAAGCTTCTTATTCCTCAATCTTGTACTATCTTCATCTTTTGCAATATTTTTTGCCAGAGTTCCTTTAAAAACATATTATCAGGCTAACTTTCCATAAGAAGATTGTAATTGTCCCCTATTCCCTTGTGAAGTTATCGGTGCTTAAAATTAGACCCTGCTACTGTTTGTATGTACCAAATCCCATACTCTAGTCTTAATCATTTTAATTTGCTATTTTACTTAGGCATTCTGGCATACAGCCTCTTTGGGTGTGTTGTGTGTGTTCAGTCGGTCCCTGATTCGTGTGGTTAAAAGCAAACCATATAAATGGAAGCAAACTATTTATATTTGGCATAGAATATTCAATTTTTTTACATTTGATTTGTAATGCATTAGTGTGCTAAAAATAAAAGCAATGGTCATATGAAATTTCCAGTTTAATTCTCCTCACTATTTTATTGTTGAAGTCATACATATGTTTTGTTAGTTAATGGTTCACAAGTTCTCCCAAGGTTCTGCCATAATTATTTTGTTGATCTATTTTACTTCCACACTCCAAATTTATTACAAACACTTCATTGATTGTATTTGGTACAGGTTTCTAGATCTATAGGTGACGTACATTTGAAACATGCACAATTTAATTTACGCGTCTAGTCCTGTTTTCACGCATTAGTAATGTGCAGGACCTATAATATTAATTTTGGGGTTTACACGTTGGTTTGGACAAGATTGGAAAATTCCCCCTGGCAAGTGGCAATTTTGATCCATGATTTCATTTTTCGTTTCCACCATGCCTCTATCTGATTCTGACATGAGAGATTTTAGATTACATAAATTGAGATGCTTGAATTGGACACTAAATTAATCATTAAATTCAAAACTGATCATTGGACGAATTTTGAAATTATGTAAAATTATTTTTCATGACTTCCAAATCATCATCTAACAAACCTACACCCTTTTATATCAATTTCAATACATAAACAAAATCAAAACTCTTTATAAATAGGAACTTTTCATCAATATTCTTCAAATAATCAAAATTTTTAATTTGAAAACTCAAAACCTCAAATGTTCAAACTTTCATTTTTAAATAACATCATTCATTCTTAAGTAATATTTAAGCCAAACCAAAGCAACCTAAGCAGAGAAAATGATAAAAAAAATTAAGTCTTTTCCATGGAACCCCTATGGGTGCCTTAGGGAAAAATGAAAATGGAATATAAAAAAGGGAGAAGAGGTGTTTGTTACACAAATGGATAATCAATGAACCCTAAAGAAAGGAAAAAATACTTCTTTTGAAAAAGATAACCAAATTCTTAAATCTTTAAGGAATGAATTTTCTTGAAAAGAAAGAAGAGAGTAAAATGAGAACTTTTGTGTTTGAGATTTTTGAGGGTTGAAGGAGAGTTTATAATTTTTATAATTCCTCCTTTTTACACCTAAACCTTACAATACACATCCACCTCTCCAATCATAAAGTAAATTAAAATTCATTCACTTAAGCCCAAAATACTAAACAATCCACTAACCACATACACATAAAATCAAATCACAAAATTTATTAGTTCATTCATTCAAATACTTAAAATTAAATTAAATTTCTCTTATAATATAATTAAATGACTTGAGCAATTAATTAATAAAACAACATTACAAAAACACAATGATACAAAATGAGGTTTGCAGCTAGACCCTTCCTTTTACAAAACAGAGTTTATATGCATCATTAGATTTACTTTAAATTTTGTGCACTGCATTTTGAACAAACATCCAAACACGCTCTTAGTAATTATCCACCGATTTTGTCGTCGGTAATCCATATTTTTTCTAGTAGTGAAAATCGGTCGCTAAACCACACTTTTCTAGTAGTGACATGCTTAAAATTGGATCTCCACACCCTTTCCCATTTAGCAACCCAGACACAACATACTCCTCCCTAATAAGATTCCTTGCCTTTATGAGTGCAATGGCCACGGTGTCGTCGAACACCATCTAAATGGCAATGGAGGTCACTAATGCAAGGTGGAATGAACATAGCTTTCTCTACAAAGGAAAATGCGCAATCCTATTTTACATCATGATGAGCACGTTGCCTTTAATGGAGGTTAGCGCGTGACGAGGAATGCATCTTTCACTAGGTTTGATCATCATATTTTATGAGCTCACGCTGAAATAATAGATAGGGAACCTTTATGTACAATTACTATAAACATATTTTTTTCTACTCATAAATGTATATAAATACAAAATATTGCGTAAAAAAATTTATTAGCTTTTTTTACCAAAAATATTCATAACCAATTGTCATAGTCTAAGTCTAATTTTTTTAAGGCATAAGTTCATCGGAAGTAAGTTTTATTTCTTCCAACAAAGTAAATTTTATACTGGACAATGCTTAAATAAGTTGAAATTTGAGAATTGAATTGGTTCTATAAAAAAGCCAATAAGATAAAGTTGTTTCTAAAAGACATCACTTTTTTTCACTTTAAATAAAAATGTTTGATTATTTCCCCCTATAACTATAGGTCCTAGGCTGTTGCACCTTAAAACAAACTCCAGTCCCGAGGCTAGAATTGCCCTTCGTCCTTGTGCACAACACCAGGGTGAGAAATTTGATTTTTATGTTGTCGTTTTATGTGCTGTCTTTTAAAATTATATAGTTTTTATGATTTTTAAAATTAAATATCACCAATAAATATTAACACAATTGTTATATATTATTATTTTAATAAGACAGCACATAAATAACATGAAAAAGGATAATAGAGAAGCCGATTCCGAGGGTGAGGAGCTCCTTCTTGGTGGTGTCAAATTTGTTGAACATGATGAAGATCCCAATGTTGCTGTGAAACGTGTTCATTGACAACAAGAACGCAAAGCAAATGCCAAGGAAGATGAGCGCGTGTGACATCTTGTGCGCTATGAAGCAACGACACCGGACACGACACAGGCACGGACACGTGGACACCTGTAATGTTCAAAATATAGAACGTAGTACGGGTGTCGTGTCGGTGTCGGACACTGACACGGACTCGTGTCGAACACCGGACACGACAAAGGACTGAAATGTCCGTATTTCATAGCTTGTGCGCAATGAAGCTGACCTTGCTGATGCTAGTTAATAAAATGGTCTCTTGTACGATAAGGTTAGGGTTTTGGGGAGCTCAATGTGGTAAAAAAAGAAGTTTAAATATCTTTGTTGGGACTTGAATAGTGTTGTGAAGGTGCTTTTGTCAATGTGGTTCCTCTCGATAAGGCAGTGTTTGGATGTCACGGGTTGGGAAGGGCCTGAACCACATTCCTGAAGGAGGAAGTGGTGCCATCACCGAAAATTGTTTTTGATGGCGATTTGCAATGGTTCTTACGATAAGGGGCTGAGAAAAAAAGTTAGGGAGACATATTCCAATGATTCTAATGGTAAAAAATATATGGTGTACCACTATAAAGGTGGCCCACAATAGCATTTGTCCATGAGATATCATATAATTGCTAACTCTTGTAAAAGTTCAATTATTCAATTTAATCTAATTGATATCAATTTAATTTCTAACTTTGATAATCTGATTTAAGTATATATCAAACAATTTGACTGTGTATAAAATAAGACAAGAGTCAATCGAAAGAAGAAAAAAACATACTTAAGCATAATCCGTTCATTAGCAATGTATTATGAATTAACATTACCAAATTGAAAGGTAGGTCCATGACATATATAAAGGATTAGATTCTTAATAGTATTTGTTAGTATTCATTTATTATTTTAATTTAATCTGACCGAAGAGATAACTGACTTAAGCGTTAGAGTGTTTTTAATACAAGTATTTTGTCTAATATATCCGTGTAAATGTAATTTTGAATCAAATTCAATTTATTTATAATTAATTTTAAAAAATGATTTAAAATTAGTTTGGTAAACAATAAAGGACAAAAAGGTTTCAACATAACAGAGAGAAAAAATTACCCTAACATCCTTATGTAAATATAATTTTGAATCAAATTCAATTTATTTATAATTAATTTAAAAAATGATTTGAGATTAGTTTAAAAGGTACTTTTATTTTAAAATTCAAATAATGTATTTAATTATATCCCTTAACTAATTCTATCACAGCAAAAGTGTGGATAACCTAACCTTGTGGTTTAAAAACAAAAAATCCACCCAATAATAATGACAAAACAAAAAACATACATTCCATGTGTTAGCCACTCATAAAGTTTTCTTTTTTAATTTTTTTTCCCACTCGCTTAAAAGTTGGCACGCATGCCTCGTTCGTGCCAAGTTCCCAAACACGCTCGTCTCCGCACACACGACACGAGCGAGAACTCAACCTCGTGAGACGCATCTCGCATGCTTCACTCGCTCGCACGCTCGCACGCCGGACACTTTCCGGTGCCGCAGTTCCGTTTCCTGATCTCGATCTTGCCGGATTCCTCCCCATCGCGGCCGATCTCGCCGGACCTCCGCGCCGGTCGCCGGTAATTGCGGTGCCTGACGGAGCTCTGAAGATTCCGGTGAGGAGAAGACGGATCTGCCGGAGAATTCGTCATTTGCAACGTCATTTCGATCTGGATGGTAACTATGTTCTAAACTCATGAATTAACGCCGTTTCTGTTGTTGTTTTCCTTGTCGTAGGTTTGGATGATAAAATGTCGTGCTTTCCATTATAAATTGGTTCTAGGTTTATTTATGTATTTATTTTAAATTATTGAAATGATGGCTTAGAATATTGGATTTAACATAAGGGGCTAGTTCTTCACAATGTGACGAATTAAGTTTCGAGTCCTCCATAGGAAAGTTGTCATATTTAGCATCTGATAGTGCATTTTCTCAGATGGAAGACACCAGTGAGGAGCAAACAAAAATGATGGTTTAAAATGATTTAGGGGGAGAGGAAACTGTGGTGACTTGAGTTTTAGATTATTACAAATATGCTTTTGTTTTGATTACCAAACATGTTCTAGTTTTAAGTTTTTTGTGTAATTATTGCCTATGAAGGCTTACAATTGTTAAGGGGAAGAGAAAATTGTCAGCTGGTATTGTTGTGTGTGTTGACTATTTCTTTTGTCTTGTGTAGCTTGTGGAGTTCCTGAGGACATGGTTTTTTTGGTTAGAGATGGAGGCTGTTTATAAATTTTGATGGCACTGGCAATCAACGGAATCAGTAGAATATTTTTTAATTGAATTTAAGTATTGAGGGTTCAGACTTGGGATTATGGCAACTGATATGCAGAGGCTTGTTGGAACGAGTGAGGATGATGAAGAAATGGGAATGGATGTGAAAGATGAGGATGATGACGATGATGATTATGAGGAAAATGGAGGTGAGCAGGGAAATGCTTCAGTATCAGGGATGGTAGAGATTGATGGTGGGAATGGGATAGGAACTGCCACTGATGACAACAGGTTTCAGCAGCACCAGCAGTTTCAAGAGCAAGTAGGCACCCCAGGTGGAGGTACTCGAAGATCTAGGCCGCTAGAAGAGAAAGAGAGAACAAAGCTAAGAGAGAGGCGCCGGAGGGCCATCACTGCAAGGATCTTGGCGGGGCTTCGCAGGCATGGCAACTACAATCTAAGAGTTAGGGCTGACATAAATGATGTCATTGCTGCTCTAGCAAGGGAAGCTGGATGGGTGGTTCTTCCAGATGGTACTACTTTTCCCTCAAGATCTCAGGTAATTTATCTGTCAAGACATAAGTTAAAATTTTCTGCTTGTGAAACTAATCTTTAGTTGAATTTTGTGACTTTTGGTCTGCATCTGCAGGCATTATATGTGGTTTCCCCATGATTAGGAGGACTATGGCCTGATCATTTTGTTTTTTTTTTACCCCTGTAGTTACACTTTGAAAATTCCTTATCAACATTTGTTTTGGAAGGCTGTCTTGCTGAAAAAATATATTTTATTTCATCTATAATGTAGACATTAACTCTTGGTACTTGTCATTTAGTTGAGTTCTTGGTTTAGTCATATTTAAATGTCTGGTTATAGTTGTGCATCTGCAAATTTCAGTTCTGACAAATCTCAGTAAAACTCCCACATTGGAACCTTTTCTTCTCAACCTTACAGGTTCAAAAGCCTGCTGGTGGTAATTCTACAATTGTCACTTCATCATCTTCCCATGCGGCTTCACAACAGACTCCATCTGCTTCTCTCAGGGGAGTTGCTTCTGGCTATAGGAGCCCTTTAGAGTATAATGCATGTCAAACAAAAAGTGTTTTTATGCCAACTCCGTCTCCTTATGGTCTATCCTCAAGTTCCCGGTCTCAAACATCTATGGTGGGGGATGGAGAAGCACAAAGAGACAATCGTCCTCTGATTGGTGGTTCAATGGATAATGCTGATGATAAGCAGGTATTTAATGAAAGTATTCGGTCAAAATATTGATTTTTTTTTCTATAATTAAGTTTCTTCCAATTGCCGTGGTGACTAGTGACGCTGATGGCTTGAACTAGTGTCAGTGATTATTAATTACTATATTAGTATCTAGTTCACTATTCCTGCATGTATAGAAGCACAGCAGGTTACAAGGAAAGGGATGGTAAGTAAAAGAATAAACACACAAGCTTGCAACACGGGAGGAATACAGAATAGGAAATAAAGGGATAATTTATTAAGTCTGGAGCATAACTGTTTGCTGAGCTGGCTAGGAATAGTGGAGGGTGGGAATTCATTTGGCAGGAAGCAGAATATAAGAGGGAAGGCTAGATAGTGCATTGTAGGCATGAATTAAGAGGAAGGGGTTTAGGGTAGAGGTTCTGTGCATATGCATAACTCTTGATTTATCTGTTATTTTCTACATTTTCTGTTCTTGAAAGAGCTTACCTCATTGTTTTTTGTCAGTAAAAGTCAGTTCCTATCATTATGAAAACTTGAAAGGATACCCGAAGACAAATAATTATCCAAAAGGGCATATTCATTATTTTTATTTTGCATGTAATTATTTCAGTATGGTGCCTTTGGAAGTTAAATCTCTTGGCCTTGTTTTATACCTTCTTCTCCTTTGCAGATTGCTGACTTACCCCCCAGATTACCAGAGCGTGATTTGGCTGGTACCCCATATGTTCCAGTTTATGTGATGCTACCGGTAAGCTATTATTTTACTCTTAATTTTCATCATTTTATTGAAGTTCTGTTTCTTGGTTTCTTAATATGCTTGTAGTGAGTAGTTCTAATATATGGGTATTCTTAGTATAAGAAAGGAAAAACTCTAATTTTCTTTAGGAAATTATCTGTAAATATGAATCTAACATTATATAGGAACATTCTGTGTATATTTTTGACAGTTAGGGGTGATCAATATTAAATGTGAGCTAGTTGATCCGGATGGTCTACTAAAGCAGCTGAAGGTGTTGAAATCAGTACATGTTGATGGTGTTATGGTAGACTGTTGGTGGGGAATAGTGGAGGCACATGCTCCACAAGAGTATAATTGGAATGGTTACAAGAGACTCTTTCAAATGGTGCGAGAGCTTAAGCTTAAGCTGCAGGTGACTATCATAAGTTTAATCATTGTGAGTTGCTCTCTTGCCGATTCAATCTGCCTTATGTGGTGTCTTGTCCTGTTGACACTTGACCAGGTTGTGATGTCATTTCATGAATGTGGAGGCAATTTTGGTGATGATGTTTGTATTCCATTACCCCATTGGGTTGCTGAGATTGGTAGGAGCAATCCTGACATTTTTTTCACTGATAGAGAGGGAAGGCACAACCCTGAATGTCTTTCTTGGGGAATAGATAAGGAACGGGTTTTAAGAGGCCGTACTGCTTTGGAGGTAATGATGACATGATAATAGCAATGAGAACAATACTGGTGTTAGTTACTTAGTTTTAAATCACTTTTCTTCCAAGCAAATCATTTGAATTATATATCAGATGCTTTTTGGGGACAAGATTGGAGGCAGTATTTCCATTTTATGTATGCTGATAAAATTAAGCATGTTGTACTTTGTAGGTTTACTTTGATTTCATGAGAAGTTTCCGGGTAGAGTTTGATGAATATTTTGAGGATGGGTTAATCTCTATGATTGAAGTTGGACTGGGTCCATGTGGAGAGCTAAGATACCCATCTTGTCCTGTAAAGCATGGTTGGAGATATCCTGGTATTGGTGAATTCCAGGTAATTAAGTGTATCATAGTTATCTATCTCTGTCACTTTTCAGATTCTGTTTTCCATTACAAATGCTTCCTTGGCTCAAATGTATTTATTTCCATATATTCTTTTAAACAACAAATTTTTTATTCTGTTGAGCCAAAAAAGTTGGAAATGAAAATATCCCTTATACATAGACTTGTCATAGCTCAAAAAGAAATTTGTTTTGTTTAGTTGTTTTATTCGCCATTTTTTTTCTTTTGCCACATGTTTTCCTGGACAATTTGTTTTAGGATAAGGGTCTTCATTTAACCTCTATTGATATAAAACTCAAACTTCGTACCCCATTGCCCAGAGGCTCTTCGCTATGCGAAGGTATGGGGGAGGGATGTTGTACGCAGCCTTACCCTTGCATATGCAAAGAGGCTGTTTCCGGATTCGAACCCATGACCAACAAGTCACCAAGGCACAACTTTACCGCTGCACCAGGGCTCGCCCTCTTAACCTCTATTGATATATGTGTACAAATTTTAGTTTGTTTTAGGAGGTGAATGTTAAATGTTTGATTCCACATAGAATTTTGTCTATACACCATTGCCTGTGTATGGTTGTTGCTGTCTTGTCTTCACTTGTTGTTGACAGTTGTTGATACCTTTTTGCCTATGCATATATGCCTTGGAACTCTTTTTAACCATTTTGCTCATCATCCTTGCACTTTGCGTACAGTGCTATGATCAGTATATGTTGAAAAGTCTTAGGAAAGCAGCAGAAGTAAGGGGTCACGCTATTTGGGCTAGAGGGCCAGATAATGCTGGTACCTATAATTCTCAGCCACATGAAACAGGTTTCTTTTGTGATGGGGGTGATTATGATGGCTTCTATGGCAGGTTTTTTCTTAGCTGGTACTCTCAGGTTTTGATTGATCATGGAAACCGGGTACTTTCTCTGGCAAAATTAGCTTTTGAGGGATCTTGCATTGCTGCAAAGGTAAGTTAATAAAAAAAAGGGTAATCTGAAGAAAATTTTGTACTCTTAATCTTGAAGAAAACTTCTTTGATTCTTTTCTGCATCTGAAACTGATGATTTTGTCTTACAATATAAGGAATTCCATAATTGATGCAGTCCTTGTCTTATATATGTGATGTTAATTTCCTATGCTTTCAAGCATCATTTTTGAGAACTTGTTTTCAGCTCAAAATATCTCCAAAAAATATTTCTTTCTTGAAAAAAGTCTTCACAAAAAAAAAACCCTCCAATCCTTATATGATTTTTGATTTGTTCCTGAAAATTACTTCCCTTAATTTAAAAGATTTGACTTGAGTTCTTCAGAATGACTTGTCTACCACTGATCAAGGAAGTATCTTTTATAGACTGATTCATTAGCAATACACTTTCATTCACGACCACCAAAAAACAATAGTATTTTCTGCACCAAGCCCCGATAAATGAGAAAAGAAAACCTTTCCATAAACTTAATACTACTTTAATGCTTATCCTTTTTGATTAGGAGTGTTCCATTTGTTAGTCTATCTTTTAGTTTTTGTGGATGCATGTGTATTTTGGCCATGTACAGTCTGCTTGATATATTTTAATTTCTATACAGTTATCGGGTATTTACTGGTGGTACAAGACTGCAAGTCATGCTGCCGAATTAACCGCTGGGTATTATAACCCATGCAATCGTGATGGTTATGCTGCAATTATGACAATGTTAAAGACAAATGGAATCAACTTAAACATTCCTTGTGTTGACTTGCACACATTGAACCAACATGAGGGCTTTCCAGAGACCTTTGCAGATCCCGAGGGACTAGTCTGGCAAGTAAGTATCTAATCCTTGCCAAAATTTATGTTGTTATCTAGTTGGTGTCTTGATTGGCTGATTGTATTACAGGTGTTGAATGCCGGGTGGGAAGTTGACCTACCAGTTACCAGTCAGAATGGATTTCCTTGCCTAAACAGAGTTGGCTATAACAAGGTTTTGGATAATGCCAAGCCCATGAATGATCCAGATGGAAGGCACTTTTCATCTTTTACTTACCTGAGGCTTAGTTCACTTCTCATGGAACGACAAAACTTCATAGAGTTTGAAAGATTTGTCAAGAGAATGCATGGTAAGTTGATGAAGAAAATTTTAAATGTATCTCTAGCCTCTAATTGATTTATGAAAATATCTATTAAGGAAAGAAAATCATCCCTTTATCTGGCCTTGATTGAATGAATGCTCACGTGTCATCTGAAACCTTCTTACTCCACAGTCCCACACTCAGTAGGGTAATCAGCAAAACCCTGAAGACCCAAATTTCTTTCAGAGGCATGGTTCAGCAACTGTACTAATATCATATTGAACTTTGGATTCCATTATTCGCTCCCACTGATAGTGTTCTTTGATCCACCTAGCACTAGTCTTTTTATCTGATTGGAATCATTTTATAAATAATTGAACACGAAAGGAGTATTAATGTCAGTTTTAAGAGGTGTACTTCTCTTGGAGAGAAAAACACTGAAACTTTAAGTAGCTGCAAAAGTTGTTGCTATCTTGTGGGACATTGATTATATTAGGGTTGATGACTGTGTCATTTCTCATTGCAGGGGAAGCTGTTCTTGATCTTCAGGTATAACCGGTGGGAAACAAAGTCTTGTTGAATTTGTATTTATAAGTCCCCTGACAAAATGGTTGGGGGTATTCTGTTATAGAATAGGAGAAATAGGATTGTTATTTGATGCGGCACATATTTGTTAGTCAAGTAGTTTGACTAGGATAAGCTTTTGTTCTTTACCCCTTTTTTGGGATCAAACAGCTTACATAAGAACCCTTATGTATAATTTATCCACACATGTGCAACTCATTGACCTATTGTATTAGCCAATGTACAGTGATCTGTACAATTATTGCACTTGCAACTTTACATCAGTGTAGCAGACTATGATAAGCTAAGTCGCCGCCGTCGTTGATGATCAATTAAATAGAGCAGATGGCGCCACGATTTTGCAAATCTAATAGCATAATTCATACATATGAGGAGCTGCTAAGTCAGTTTCATCCAGCTCTATTTCAGTTTCACAGTTAGAGAGATTTGTGTAGTTGTCACATGTAAGGAGCTGCATCTTTCAGTCTTTCACAAGGCTACGGTTGCATGCCAGAATTGAGTTTCATCATGTAGATAAGTTAGATGAGATAAAATTATATATGGATGAGAAATAGAATGTGAGAAAAATTGTGCAATTAATCGATTTTAATTGAGTTGAAAAATGACTTTTTTAATATTTAAACAAGTATTTTTAAAATAATTTTCAAAGTAAAAATAGAAGATATAAATTAGTTGTTATTTGCTAAATATTTATTACATTTTTTAATAAAATATATAATATAATCTTGGTATATTAATTTGAAAATTTTTTAATTTATTTTTCTTATAGTTTTATATTTTTTTTTTTAACATATTATGGTATTAAAAACATATATTTACATATTACTTATTTAAGGAACGTATCAAATGAAAACTCATTCTATTGTGAGAAATAAAAATTACAATATAGGTCATTAAATATAATTTAAATAATTAAGATTAAAAGTAAAAAAAAAAAAACATAATTTAAGTGGTTATGAGTTCACTTATTGACTTTTAATCATGGCCGTCTATGTGATTATATGGCTTAAATTTAAAGTTCTCATATATCACTACTAGAAAATTTCAAACTTGACATATACCATACTGATTTAATCTCAATTTAAAGTTTTAAACACAATCTAGTTGCATTGAAACACAGTTAAAATTATTGCGATACGTCAATGCAATCTAACGAATAATAGCAAAATAAAAGTAAAAGTCTTATGCTTTTGCAAAGTATTTCTTACCTCAAAAAGTAATTTTCTTATCTAATTTCCAAAAATGTACCAAGTGTCTTTTTACGTGTTTATCACTTTTCCAATTTTAAAAAGAGAAAGAAAGGAAAAAAAAAAAAAAACAAAGTGCCAAACTGAAACTAACAATTGCCCCGCTAATAATAGTTTATGAACATACTTGTTGAAGCAGTATCCAGCCAACCTTCCAAACCAGAATTTATATTATTCCAACAACCTCGGGTCCTCACTTTGACTCTGTCTGTAATGCTACAATACTACATAGGATCCGTTCCTTTCGTTCTTCATCAGTTAGTACTTAGTTATGGTAATATAACAAGTTAATGACTATACTATAGTCCGATTACAGTGCTTGAAACCGCTCAATCAGTGTAATGGCCAAGGAAGAAGGTGAGTGAGCCTCGCCGAGAAAATTTTCTGTTTGGATGCTGAGAAAGTCTACGGAAAAGAAAATATTAACACGATACAATTTGCATTTTTCTTTTTTAGTTGCATTTTTGTCCTGAGTATTACAATTCTGCGATTTTGTTCCTTCCGTTGATCTTTCTATAAATATTTAACAAATTTTGTTAATGTGATAGTTAATGAAGATGAGTATTGGCATATATGTTGACAAGGCTTAATTGTACACTTTTGATCCCTCGCAATTTACACCAGCAGATGACAAAAATGTAATTAAGTCAAGTAACATGTGATAATGAGTCAACTGACACATTATCATGCAATGATAGGGGACTAAAATTGTATAACTATTGTACCTGAAAGACTCAATTCACGCAATTGGAACTTGCTTGAGGGGTCAAAATCTCACAATTACAACATGGACCAAAGTGCAATTAAGCCTTTTACTTTCATTCATTTTCAGGTCAGTGCGTCTGAAGTTCTGTTTCGATCTTTAGATTTGATTTTCTCTATTTGATGTTGTTGCAGTGTTTGAGTTCCTTGGGAACGTTCCTCTACTTCAGAGGCTTCCTGGCTCGTCTGTGCAGAAGATATCCGAACTTGTGATTCTCAAACACTATGGTAAAAAAATTGGATTTTGAAATTGACAACTTTTGTTATTGAATTGGACTTCGTGCGATGAATTATATAGAAAAATGTCCAACATTTGTTCATATAATACTAGCTTTATTAGTGTTGCTATGTTTAGAGTGTTTTAGAAGTCAATTGGAAGAGATGTTTCATTTATGCATGTATTAATGTTTTCAATTCTTGAATGATGAATTATTGTGTAGAGCCAGGAGAGTATGTTGTTCGTGAGGGAGAACGTGGGGATGGTCTTTACTTCATCTGGGGGGGAGAGGTATGCTCATTTTTCATGTTATATTTCAAAATTGAAAGCTTTCTACAAAAGGGTCATTGGATCAGTTCGTAGTGATGTGGGTGTAGCTCTACAGATTTTGTTTGTGCAACATTATTCTTCAAAATTTCGGTTGTGTTGAATGTTTATTTTCCTGGCTTGCAGGCTGAGGTTGTTGGCTCTGTTAGTGCCGATGAAGATAATCATCCAGAGTTTCACTTGAAAAGATATGACTATTTTGGTTTTGGTAATTAATAAATTTCATTATTCAACATGGCATAGAAAATTTGGTTTACATACAAATTTTGTTAATTTTGGTTTTAGTAATATACTACTAATTCAGACTTCATTCTTATCCTATTTATTATATTTCCAGACTTCATCCTTATTTAGTTACTATGAGGAGTCTAGTACTAGTATAAATAAGTTTCAGTGTTTTGTAATTTAACACAGACACAAAAGAATATTATTTAAAAGTCTCCTTTCTCTCTTCCTCCATCCCTACCTATGACCTAAACCCTATAATTTCAAAAAATATTCTGCACTCAAAATACAACAATTAGTTTTAGATTTTGCAATCACACAAATGAGGATTGACTGCTGTAAAAAAGCATATATAGATCTTATTTGATATTTTTGTGAATAAGCTTTTTGTCTGGTGTTTTCTTGTTACATTAAAGACACGAGAGATATTACCTTAGATTGCTATATAACTATAATTACAGAAGGCTAATAATATGAATTCACAACTTGTAGGTTTACCAAATGATGTTCACCATGCTGATGTTGTAGCTTTGACAAAGGTGCCTTTTTGTTTCTTTTTCTACTACTTTCCAATGTCAACATGTTACGAAAACAAACCTGTTTTATTAGTCCTATAGCAACTGTTTTTGTTTGCTTTGACAGCTATCATGCATGGTGTTGCCCCATGAGCACTCAACATTGCTGCAGCCAAAGTCTATATGGAGTGCAGAAATATCTCCTGATACATGCTCACCTGTGGAGCATATATTGCATTTGGAACCTATAGAGGTACCCATATATATTATATAAATAATAGATAGAAAAGGAAACTAGTCAGATATGGTTGCCTTGGTTTATCTTTGATATTAAGTAAATTGCCTGTGGTTTCATCGCAATCATTGACACTGCCGAAATTGCAATCGTGATGCAGTTGCAGTCAGTTGAAAAACCTTTATGTTGCAGATCACAATTAAAACGATGTTAAGTAGTATCCTGCTATATTTTGTATAGTTCACCCTTATATCATTCTGTTCCTTCTCTTTGGAAGGTAGATATCTTCCGAGGAATCACTCCTCCAGATGCTCCAAAATTTGGGAAGGTATTTGGTGGACAAATAGTTGGACAGGTAAGAAAAATTGCCTTGACTTCATAGTACAGCATGTTCTCATGTCAGTAGCACTTTCTAGGCAATGATTGCTTACATGATAATGCGTAATATACAGGCACTGGCTGCAGCATCAAAATCTGTTGATTGTCTTAAAGTTGTTCATAGCTTGCATGCCTATTTTCTTCTTGTGGGAGATTTTAACAGTAAGTGTGCTTAATCTGAACTTCACTGGCAATACTCTAATTTAACTCCCTCCTCTGTTTCTTTCTACCATTTTTCCTTACTTAGAATATTCATTTTCTATTCTTGGTTCATCTACTGCATTGTTTTGTAGAAGAACCTTTTCTTCTATTTTATTTATAATTCGCATTGTTTGTTAGCTAATAATAGTAAAAGTATTATAACCGGTGTAAACTTTTGTTTTCCAGTACCCATTATATATCAAGTTTATCGTCTCCGTGATGGGAAGAGTTTTGCTACTAGGAAAGTGGATGCGATTCAAAAGGGACATATCATATTCACTTTGCTGGCTTCATTTCAGGTAATCCTCAATTTTTGACTTGGAATAAGATAAAATTTCAGTCATTTTTCAGTTTTTTTTAGCTTTGAATCTGGCTAATTATGCTTTCTCTCGATTTCATTAGTATATCTGGTTATCATTCTTAATTGAATATATAGTCTATAATAAGGAGAATTTTAGGATTAATCACATGCAGTTTTCTTTAGTTTAACATTTCAGAGTAGTACTGTAAGGAATTAAAAAGATGAATTGTTATTTGGACTTTGGAAGACTGAGGACCATCTGGGATTGTGCCAGACATCCCTGTCATTGATACAATAAAACTAGTATCAAATTTATAATAAAATCCAGGTGCAAAAATGGGATACCTTCTATAATTTTGGTATGAAAGACATTTATATTTACTTGGGTTATGGTCAGATAGGTTTTACTACTGTTAGGAGTAGGTACATTGATGCAATATCAACAATTAGTAAATGAGGTGCAATCTAGCATTTGCAGTATAATTGGAAGAATACGAATCTATGATAAGTTTCTCTTTTTCTTTTATTAGTTTTTAATGGTTACAAAATATAACATGTTTGATGTAACATGGTCTTTTAGATGCTTTCATTTTGATTGACATATGTACTTTACCACACATCCCCTAGCTCTTGTTAATGAATTCTGCTCGCAATTCCGGAGCACATCTAACTTTGTTATTATTGTAATTCTATAGAAGGAAGAAGTAGGGTTTCACCACCAGGCAGTGTCCATCCCATTGGTCCCTGCACCAGATGAGGCAAGTAACTACTAACTAGTTTATATTCATAAAAACAGTTATGAATTTTAGACTGTTACATTTTGTTCTCTGTTATAGCTTTTATCGCTGGAAGAACTACGGGAGCAACGTCTAACGGACCCTCGTCTTCCAAGGTAATATTTACTATCTAGCATATCATGCTTGGTTCTCCAGTTTTCTATTTGTTTTAGTTCAGCTCCTGACAATTTTATATGAAGGTTTTCTATGCCATAATGATAAAAATTGTTGCTTCAGAACTTACCGAATCAAGGTTGCTTCAACTGAATTCATTCCTTGGCCTATTGAGATACGGTTCTGTGAACCTAAAACTTCAACAAATCAGACCAAATCTCCCCCTAGGTTAGCTTGATACTCTGCCAATTTATGCTTGTATTTATATTGGTCTTTTATGCCAGGTTTGGTGGTAGAGATTTGGAAAGAGAAGGGAGAAAGGATCGGTGTACCATTCCAGATACATCAAACCTTTGCCTTACTTTCTCTCTAAATAATTTCTACAGAGCCTTGACATCTTGGAATTTGAATGCTACATATTATCTTAACTTATTTAAAATTTAAATGCAGTTTGAGATACTGGTTTAGAGCAAAGGGAAAACTTTCAGATGATCAGGCCTTGCATAGGTACTTATAACTTCTATTTACTGTTGGATATGTTCAGTTTTGAGTAGTTTTCTGAAATTGGCAAATGCATGAGGAGGGTTTTTTTTTTTTTTATGCGTTAATGCCTGCATTCCTTGAAGCCTTTTTCCATAAGTAGTTTCTAGTTATGTTAAAATTTGTGTTGTCTTTGGAAAACTTATAACTCTTCCTATGTTTTTCATAGTCAGTCCCAAGCCTGAGTTAAGGAGGAGGGTTGTGTTAGACCCTTGATAATCAATGTAAAATTCACCAATATACCAAACATAGATTACTCACAACAAATTTCTGCTAATGTTAGACCATTATCCGGAAGTAACACACTGTTTTTTTTTTTATCGGCAAATATTAGTTTGTTAGTATCGCCTCAGTAGAGAGGCAAACGAGTAAAGGTCACTGCATCAGCGCCCATATATATGTAGTGTTAAACGAGCAAGGGTTCTCACATTTTTCTAGATTGATGTGGGTAAAAAAGCTAGCTCAGAAGTGCTTGATCAGGTTCTTGGAGTATTTGATAGAAACGACACTGGCTCATTTGACCTCTCGGTCATAGTGGCTTTAATACCATGTTAAGACCAACTATTCCAATTGCTTAAACAATGGTAAAGGCTTATCAATGTTTTATTTCTAACACAATCAGTTAATCTGTTTTGTGTTGCAGGTGTGTAGTTGCATATGCTTCAGATCTAATCTTTCTTCAAGTGAGTTTGAACCCCAACCGTAAGAAGGGCATGAAGGCACGTGGTGTGAGTCTGGACCACTCGTAAGTATCTGAGTCATGTATGCCTAATTTATATATTAACATAATAACATGTGAGACATAAACATAAACTAACAAGTTTTCAAGCTATGTTTATGAATTTGCTCTCTAATTCCTTTTTGTGTAACGCTTTGTTGGTTTTTTTCAGCATGTGGTTTCATAGGCATTTAAGAGCTGATGACTGGGTGCTATTTGTGGTGAGTGTCGTTAAGTGATTCATTATTTTGGGAAAGTTAACACCAAAATTCTTGGTAAAAATATTTCTTTTGAAGCACAATTAAATTATTCAAATTTGGCTAAAAAAAAATTAAATTATTCACACAGATTTTTTTTGAATCACTCAAACAGCTGATAATTAGTCAATAAATTTGTTACTGGTTAACCACTCTTTGAATATCATTAACTATTTGAGTAGTTAGTTTTCCCCAAAATTCCTTTTTTTTTTTCATTTTATAAAGTTGTTAATACATCCAATTTGTTCTATACATGCAGATCTTTAGTCCTACTTCTTCTAATGCCCGGGGCTATGTCACTGGCCAAATGCTCAATCAGAAGGGAGAGGTAAGGGGTTATATCGATCTGTTCTCATCACTTTATCTAATCTACCATGCTCCTTGATGCATAGTGCAATTTTGAAAAGGCTTACACACACACATGAAGCATATTAGGTAAGTGATGAGAGGAGCAAATCTTAATTGTATAACTAAATTGGACAGTTAATTTTTACTTAAAAAGTTAGATTTATTTAACTTGTACATTACAAATTTAGGCCTATGAAAGTATTTTATGACCTTTCACTATTCTTGCTTGTTTCAATAGGCTTCACAGTAAAACTTATTAAAATAAGTTATTTTTAGTTTATTTTAAGCAAACTTCACAATGAAGTTTATGATATATAGGTTTTTATATGACAAGATAAGGTTATCAAATAAGCGCTTAATTTTAGTTGTATACCCGAAATATCTCTTTTCAGCATTTGTATAAGGTTTTTCCATTTGACAACTTGCAGCTTCTTGTGTCAGTGGTTCAAGAAGGTCTAATGAGGGAAGTTATTTCTGCAAATTCAGCCATCAAATCTAATCTTTGAATAACGTAAAATGCAGAGGACATGTGGCTTTCTTGTTAGTTCTGTCTTGTTTTATTTGTAGTGCATGGCCAGGGCATGCAATATTTTTCTTATGGTGTAACCATGCATGCATGTAATGAGGTAACAGGTAGTACGTGCATGCACAAGCATAAGTACACCAGAATCATCAGATACAGTTATGTATTAATTTTAATCCATGATTCAAATTTGTGAATGACAACTAGTTGATACTTGATGAGTTGAATTTATTTACAATGAATCATTTTAAAATTTACATATTGATCGTTTAATTTGTTGTTTGCTTCATTAATTACTTGCCTACCATCCCTTATCAAGATTCACACGCCTCTGTCAACTCTTATTTCATTGCTCGCTCGATCCAATCTCCTCGACCATGGGTGGTACAATGCCAGGACAACCACCGGATGGTGGCTGTGTTCGTGACGGAGTGAGAGAGAACTGACGCAAAAAGCATGAAGATGGTAAATTGAAGGGGCAAGACAATAATACATCAAGAAATTTTTCCTCCATGTATGTAAGTAATAAAACTTTTATTTTTTTGTCTTAAAAGTCTTATTTAATGAAATTATCTTCATCTAATACGATTAAAGACTTTTTTTTTATCGTTGATATTAAGTTCCAAAGAAAAATAGTTTAGGGGAAAAATTATTTTTTAATTGTAAATTATACAATTTAATAAAATTAATTAATTTTCTTAGTAAATATTAAAGATGCTTTTTGCTTATAATGGAGAACATAAGGAGTATGACTCAACGATTAGAGGCAGTTTGACACTTATACTTGGGGAAATTCTTTATTTAAGAAGTTGAGAAAAGTAGAGCTATAAGATAATTAGGGATGAAGAAAGATCTATTCAGATGTGATGAGTCCTTTTCCCCTACTCACATTTGCAGAAAACAAACACTTGTATGTCATAATTTAAAAACAATGCATGTATTTGAAAAAAAAATATGTTTTAATAACAACAAATATTATTAATCATATTTTAGAAATATTAATTGTTTAGATAGATGACCTCATTCAAAAAAAATCATCAAAGGTGTATTATGAAAAATATGATTAATTGTATTGAGAGTACCTCTAATAATGTTGTTTAGTTGAAAATGTGAAAATAAAATATAAATATTTGAATTAAAATATAATATAAGAAATATGGACTCATATAATTTCTTCTGGATTTCTCTCTTCCTATCCTCAACTAAACACACTGAAATTAATTATTCTTGTCGTTCTCAAGATCATGTATTAACAGATATGAAAATTATTATAAAAAAGATAAAATTTCACATGAGTAATTTTTTTAATATTATTCATAAGAATAAAAAATAAATATCATAAAATTAAACACCAACTCACAAACTCTATTCAATCAGCCGACTTAGATACCTTAATGTGCACATGAGTAGTCTAATTGGAATGATTTCATTCCAACAAGTCATTAAAGGTGTGGAAACTATTATACGAGAAAGACAATTGTATTGGGGGCACTTCCAACGTGGACCACTTGGTCATGTGGTCCACCGCACACCACTTTTTACGGCCGTTAGATAAATCAAGGTAGATAGTGTCATCATGGAACCTCTCACATTGAAGCATTCCATCTTTCCCTCCTTCCTCATTGAGTCTCCGTTGTTGTCATCGAACCAATGCTCCAACAGGCACCACAACCTTAGTGAGTGCTCTGGCAAGTACCACAACCTCGGCGTGCACACCTTGTCCTCTTCCTAGACCCCATTACCTCTTCACCTTCCATGATTAAACATGATTCAGTTTGATTTAGATCTAAGACTACGACAACAAATCCACATAATTAATATATGAAAAATTTAAAATATATTAGAATGATAATAAATTATTATACAATGCATACTCAATATTTATAGTTTTTATTTTATTAAGTGATATTTATTATTTACATCAAATTACTTATATAACAACATATAACATAGGATAATAAAAGTATACTGTAGGAAGATAGAAGATATACATGGCCACTCCTTATCCAGAACGTCATCTCAACATCTCAACTTTTATTTATTTATTTATTTTGGTTGTTCTGAGTTTGTCTGTTTTTATTTTCTTTTGTAGCTATACTATCAGTCAACAATTGTTGGAGTACGAATGATATAAATTCCTATATTAAATAAAAATAGAAAAGTTAAATATAATGTAAATAAAGGAAGATCCATCAACTTGAATTTTAAGGTTTTTAAGTAAAGTGTGAAGTCAAATTTTCTTATGTAGTTATTTATGACTCATTGATCTAAATCTCTTCGGCACAAACTGAGACCAATAAAATAGTGATGATATTCAATAAGAATGAATTAGAAAATTAATTTTTTTCAAGAGTAATAAGTTCATTTAAGACATTAATCTTCATAATAGGTGATTTATAATATGAGACAAATTTACATTTCTGATTTCTCTGATATGTTCCGATTTAATAACATTTTTTTGTCTGTCAAATCATAAAAAGTGTCTTTAGGTGTTTAATCACTTTTTTCCAATTTTAAATAAGGCAAAAAGAAAGGAGGGAAAAAAACGTGTCAAATAGAAACTAATAATTGCACCGCTAATAACAGTGTATGAGCACATCAGTTGAAGCAGTATCCAAATCAACATTCTTAACCGGAGTTTCTATTGGTCTAGCATCCTCGGGTCTACGCTTTGACCCTGCACTGCTACACACGAGATAGAATCCGTTTCTTTCGCTCTTCAAGAATCATCATCAGTTAAATAACTATTACAGTGCTTGAAACCGTTCAATCAGTGTAATGGCGAAGGAAGATGGTGAGTGAGATCAAATTATCTGTTTGGATGCTGAGAAAATTTTAATCTGCGGAAAATAAAGTAACAACACCACACAACACACTTTGCTATGCTATTTTCATTTTCTTTGCAACCAAACAGGAGAGGATCGGGAACTGAGAATATTTTTTTTTTTAATTTTACTTTTATTTATTTACAGTGTAGTGTTTCTGAGTTTCTGTTACGAATTACGATCTTTTGGTTTGGTTTTTGTCTGTTTGATCTTGTTGTTGCAGTGTTTGAGTTCCTCGGGAACGTTCCTCTGCTACAGAGGCTTCCTGGCTCGTCTGTGCGGAAGATATCTGAGCTTGTGATTCTCAAACACTATGGTAACCGAATTTGGATTCTGACAATTTGACCTCAGTTTGTTGTTGAATTGGATTTTGTGCAATGAATTAGGTGGAAAAATGTTTGAAAATATGTTAAAAAATAGTAGCTATATTATTATTTTTATATGAGAAATTCTACTAACACACTCTTCATCACATTCTTTCGAATATGTTCTCTCTAAATTTATTAAAAAAAAAATTGTGAAACTATATCATATTTAATGAATGTCTCTCCTGATATTTTAGTTTCAATAAATTTCAATTAATAGAGTGTTAGGAAGAGTGTGTTCCTAGCTCTCCTTTTATTATTATTGTTATTATGTTTGGGGAATTAGAGTATTTTAGAAGATTTCTAGTATCCAGAATTTCGACAATCAATTGGAAGGATGATTGGTGAACTAGTATATGCATTAATGTTTTTAATTCTTGGATGATGAATTATTGTGTAGAGCCAGGAGAGTATGTTGTTCGTGAGGGAGAACGTGGGGACGGTCTTTACTTCATCTGGGAGGGAGAGGTATGCTTATTTTTCATGTTATATCTCAGAATTGAAAGTTGTCTGCCAAAGGGTCATTGGATCAGTTGTAGTGATGATGTAGATGCCGATCTACAGATTTTGTTTGTGCAATATTGTTCTTTGAAATTTCAGTTTTGTGCTGAATGTTCAGTTTTCTGACTTGCAGGCTGAGGTTGTTGGCTCTGTCAATGCGGATGATGATAATCATCCAGAGTTTCAATTGAAAAGATATGACTATTTTGGTTTTGGTAATAAACTTCATTCTTTATGTGGCTATGCTTCAAGACTTCTGTTTATTGTTCAAGTGTTTTGCTTTCTCCCTAGAAGGTCATAGGGTTTGGGTCATCATGATTTGATTATTCTTAGTTATGTTTGTTTGACTTTCTGGAATATATCTCATAATATTATTTCATCTTAGACTATTTTAGAGTATCTTAGGTAATCTGTATGGAGTGGTTTCCAGATTTTGGTATACTTCCATATTTCTTTCCTTGTTTAATTAGGATTAAGAGTTCAGTAATAGTACAAATAAGGTTTAGTGATTTGTATTTTAACACATTCTTATACACAAGAATATTATCTCTTTTTCTCTTGTCCTCCTTCTCTACCTAAACCATTTAATTTCAACATGATATTAGACCAGTTATGACTGAGTGATCAAGAGTTCTATCCTTGCCACTTCCATTCTTTGGAAAAAAAGACTTTATGGATAAGGTTAGCTGGACCTGCGCATTCTTCATGTTTCAAGCTTAATGATGAGCTTTGGCTTGAGGGGGGCATATTACCAATATAAAACCATTTGTGTGTTCACTTGATCACATGAGCCTTTGGAATATTTGGTTCATGACATAGTATCAAAGTGATACCATATTAAGCGACCTATCCTGTAACTATTCGATGCTGAGTTCCTTACAATTTTGGAACACCATTGTGATGACACTATTATCTCCATGATTCTTTTCTTGCTGGCTGTTACAAATTCCTCCAAAATCATAATTTTCTTTCACCAATGTCACTTTCGTTTATATTTCCTTTTCTTGCCGCCATCTCAGATTTATAATTCTGTGGTCTGACTCTCATTAAATCAACCCACCACTGTTTTCACGAAGCAAATAGTAATCAGATCTCCATTCCACCAAAGTAGGGACATCCTAGTCACCGAGTTTTGCATGTTCTGCCTTATTAGCACGCCCGAGAGTTCGTAGTCTTTAATCACCACCAATTGTATTCTTTTGATGTCTTTGGTCAGATCCATCCCTGTTTTCCCCCATCACCATCTTGTGGTTCTTTGACTCCCTTGGACTAGTATTTTTGCGTTCGGTGATTAGGTTTGACGCGTTTTCCATTTGACATTCTTTTCTCCATCAGGTTTGACATGTATCTTGGCTATTTGTTACATTTAAGACACAAGAGATATTACTTTAAATTTCTATATAACTATAATTATAGAAGACTAATGTGAACTATCAACTTGCAGGTTTGTCAAATGAAGTTCACCATGCTGATGTCATAGCTTTGACAAAGGTGCCTTTTGGTTTGTTTTTCCTATTGCTTTCCAATGTCAACATGTGTTAGAAATAGGAATATTTTAAGAGGATTTAATTACTCATTTGGTTCCTATAGTTACAAAAACTTTTTCTTTTAGTCCCTATACTTAAAAGCATCCCCTTTAGTCCTTACACATACTGTTTTTAATCCTTGCCTCACCATAGGGACCAAAAGGAATTAAAATGATATGTGTAGGGACTAAAAAGGGACGTTTTTAAGTATAGGGACTAACTGGGAAATTTTTTGTAATTATAGAAGCAAACGAGTAATTAAACCTTTTAGAAGATAAGAACTTCAATATTTATTTTTCCAAGTTTCCCTGGGACTTGTTATAGCTAGGTGCCTAGGTTTAATACATCATAGGAAGTAGTGGTATCTTAATTGTTCTCTTGTAAATTGTTCTGGCTTTTATTATCTTTGTAATACTCTTGAATACTTGTTTCTCTCTTCTTACGACATGATACGTAAACAAACTTGTATTGTTCATCCTATAGCAACTGTTTTTGTTTGCTGTGACAGCTATCATGCTTGGTGCTGCCCCATGAGCACTCAGCATTGCTGCAGCCAAAGTCTATCTGGAGTGCAGAAAAATCTCATGATACATGCTCACTTGTGGAGCATATATTGCATTTGGAACCTATAGAGGTACCCATATATATTATATACTAGAATAGTCAGATGTGGTTGTCCTGGTTTATCTTTGATGTTAAGTAGTATCAGGCTATATTTTGTATAGTTCATCCTTATATCATTCTGTTCTTTCTTTTGGAAGGTAGACATCTTCCGAGGAATCACTCCTACAAATGCTCCAACATTTGGGAAGGTATTTGGTGGACAAATAGTTGGACAGGTAGGAAAAAACTACTTTTTCTTCATAGTACAGTATGCTACTCATGTCAGTAGCACTATCTTGGCAATGATTTCTAACGAGATAAAGTGTTAATATGCAGGCACTGGCTGCGGCATCAAAATCTGTTGATTGTCTTAAAGTTGTTCATAGCTTGCATGTCTATTTTCTTCTTGTGGGGGATTTTAACAGTAAGTGTGCTTAATCCAAACTTCATTGACAATACTCTTATGTAACTCCCTTTTCTGTTTCTTTCCACCATATTTCCTTATTTGAAAGGTTCATTTTCTTTTCTTGGTCCACCTGCTATAATTTTGTTTTGTAGAAAAACCTTTTCTTTTATTTTATTTATGATTTACATTTGCAAATGGTTGCAGTCTTTTTAATAGATGGCTCTCTAATGACCTTCTTCTTCTTGACAAATCCTACTTCTTGCTTTTCATCACCAGTTTCTCTTTACTAGTGTGCATGTTATTGTTTTGATTGGATAGCTTCTACTGCATATCTTTTTTCTTAAATGGCAGTAAGTAGTTTGAAGTTCTTTATGGGTTGTTAGCTAAACTCAATTCTGTTAAGTAACTTCAATGTTTTGTTTCTCAACAATTGCAAGCTCTGAATCCTTGACTTTCTATAGAGTCTTCAAATAAAGTTTCTATCTTCTAAGAAGACATATCTGATGCAAAAGAATGAAGAAATTAAGGATTATTTACTGCTAATTCATTTGTTTGTCAGCTAACAATATTTTATAACCATTGTAAACTTTTGGTTTCCAGTACCCATTATATATCAAGTTAAGCGTCTCCGTGATGGGAAGAGTTTTGCTACTAGGAAAGTGGATGCAATTCAAAAGGGAAATGTCATATTCACTTTGCTGGCTTCATTTCACGTAATCCTCAATTCCTCATTCTTCCTGACTTGGAATAAGATAAAATTTCAGTAATTTTTTCTGTGTATTCAACTGTGAATCTGGCTAAGTTATGCTTTTTCTCAATTTCATACGTATATTTGGTTATCACATGCAGTTATCTTTAGTTTAACATTTCAGACCAGTACTGTAAGGAATGAAACGATGAATTGCCATTTGGAGGACTGAGGACCATCCAGCCTCCAGGATTGTGCAACAATATAACATGACATCCCTGTCATTGATATAATAAAACTAGTATCAAATTTATAGTAAAACCCTGGTACAATATAACATGAGGACCTTCTATAATTTTGGTATGAAATGCGTTTATATTTACTTGGCTTTATGGTCAGATAGGTTTTAGGGCCAGTTTCTCTAAACGTAAAAAAAGCGCTGTTTTAATAAGCAATAGAATTTGCTTCTTAAAAAAAGCATAAAACTGTTTTGTTTTAGTAAAAGCAGTTTAGACAAACACATAAAACCATAAAACTTCTTATTTTATTTCTAAAAAAACACTTATTTTAAAATATAAGCTTAAACAAACTAGCCCTCAGTACCGTTAGGAGTAGGTAATTGATGCAAGGTTAACAATTAGTAAATGAGATGTAATCTAGCATCAGCAATAAAATTGGAAGAATAATGAATCTATGATAAGTTTCCTTTTTCTAGTATTAGTTTTTCATAATTACGAAATATAACACGTAAAATAGTCTTTAAGCCGTTTTAATTTCAATCGACATATGTTCTTTCATATATGCCCCAGCTCTTCTCAAGCAATTCTGCTCTAAATTCCGGAGCACATTTAACTTTGTTATTATTGTAATTTTACAGAAGGAAGAAGTAGGGTTTCACCACCAGGAAGTGTCTATCCCATCAGTCCCTGCTCCAGATACGGCAAGTGACTAGCTTATGTCCATAAAAATAGTTATGAATTTAGAATGTTACATTTTGTTCTCTGTTACAGCTTTTATCGTTGGAAGAGCTTCGGGAACAACGTCTTACTGACCCTCGTCTCCCAAGGTATTATTTACTATCTATCGTATCATGCTTGATGCTACAGTTCTATTTCTTTTTATTTAGTTCAGCTCCTCACAAGTCTGTATGAAGATTTTCTATGCCATATATTATAATGAAAAAAATTGCTGCTTCAGAACATACCGGAACAAGGTTGCTACAATTGAATTCATTCCCTGGCCCATAGAGATACGGTTCTGTGAACCTAAAATTTCAACAAATCAGACCAAATCTCCTCCTAGGTTTGCTTGATACTTTTCCAATTTGTGTTTGCATTTTTACTTGTCTTTTATGCCACGTTTGGTGGCAGAGATTTGGAGAGGAAAAGGGAAAGGATTGGTGTACCATTCCCGATATATCAATCCTTTGCCTTACTTTCTCTGTAAATCTTTTCTACAGAGCCTTAATGTATGGGAATTTTAATGGTGTATATTATCTTGACTTAATTAAAATTTGAATGCAGTTTGAGATATTGGTTTAGAGCAAGGGGAAAACTTTCAGATGATGAAGCCTTGCATAGGTACATAACTTGTATTTGTTGTGGGATATGGTCACTTCTTAGTAGCTTTGTGAAATTGACAAATGCATGAGCTAGAAGGGCTTTTATTGATGTGCTAATCCTTGCATTCCATGGAGCCTGTTGCCATAAATAGTTTCTAGTTTTGTTAAAATTTGTGGTCTTTGGAAAACTTATGTCGGAAGAAAGAACTAGCTTGGAAAGTTTATGATACAACGCATTGGGCCATTTTACTATGCTGAAATTCAACTCTTACATAGATCAATGGGAGAGGCAAGGGTCTAATTAATGACCTCTTGGTCATAGTGGTGGCTTTAGTACCATGTTAAGGCCAACTATTCCAAAATCTTAAACAGTAAAGGCTTATCAACGCTTTTATATCTAACAATCAGTGAATCTGGTTTGTGTTGAAGGTGTGTGGTAGCATATACTTCAGATCTAATCTTTCTTCAAGTGAGTTTAAACCCCAACCGTAGGAAGGGCAGGAAGGCACGTGCTGTGAGTCTGGACCACTCGTAAGTATCTGAGTCATGTCATGAGTAATTTATATAGTAACATAATAACATGTGAGACTTCAACTAACAAGTTTTCAAGCTATGATTGTGAATTTATTCTCTATCTTTTTGTTTAATGTTTGTTGGTTTTATTTCAGCATGTGGTTTCACAGACCTTTACGAGCTGATGACTGGATACTATTTGTGGTTAGTGTCATAAAGTTGTTCATGATAGGAAAGTTAAAACAAACAACATTCTTGGCAAAGAATATTTTTTTGGAACAATTAATTAGTCAAACAGCTAATAAGTCAATAAATTGGTTACTTGTTATGCACTCTCTGAATACCATTAGAGAAAATACACTATGCACTCGTAAAGTAAAATAATTTTACACTGTTAGGACATGATCATTAAAATCATATCATTAACTATTTGAGTAGTTAGTTTTTCCTAAATTAAAAACATTTTTCCCCAAAATTTCCTTTCTTATATTTTTGATTTTTTTCATCATGTAAAGTTGTTAATACGTCCAATTTGTTCGACAGATCTTTAGTCCTACTGCCAATAATGCACGTGGCTATGTCACTGGCCAAATGTTCAATCAGAAGGGAGAGGTAAGGGTTAATTTACTGTGAAGCCTATTGAAACAAGTATCTTTATGATATATGTTTTTATGTGATAAAATAGTTTTATCAAATAAGCGCTTATTTTAGCTGTATACCTGAAATATCTCTTTTCAGCATTAGTTTCTCCTATTTTCCTAGTTCAGTTTTGTCTTAAGATTTTCCCATTTGACAACTTGCAGCTACTTGTATCAGTGGTTCAAGAAGGTGTAATGAGGGAAGTTATTTCTGCAAAGTCAGCCATCAAATCTAATTTGTGAAAATCTGAATATGCATAGAACTAGTGGTTTTCTTTTTAGTTCTGTCTTGTTTTATAGTGCATGGTGAGGACATCTCTTTTGTTTTCCTTCTATGGTGAACCATATAATTGGTGGTGCCCAGTTTATCACCATCATATAGTGTATATTTATTTTTAATCAACGGTTCAAAATTGTGATTGACAAGTAATTGATGTGTTGGATTTATTTACATTAACTAGTTTTAAAATTTGCAAAATTGGTCCTTTTGTTGTCTGCATTCTTCCCATCCCCTACCAAGATTCACACCTCTCCGACTCTTCCATCACCCCGAGCTTCGTTCCTCCCATCCCTACCAAGATTCATGCCTCTATCGACTCTTCCATCACCATGAAAAATCATAGCTTCACTTCATCAATCACCATACATCCAAAATTGCAAAATTCAAATGTAAGAAAAATATACATATAACACTACCTACCAGTATAGTATACATTCTTAAGTCTTGGGAGAAGACAAATGATGAATTCTGGGTTTGTTTTGGGATCATTATGCTTTCCAAAACACGTTGAACACGAATTGTTATTTATTTGGAATTTTAGATTCACACTAAACGTGCTCTAACATGTAACGCAAATACAAATATACCCACAGTCATGGAAATATTATACTAGTGGAAAGAGCTTGACTATATCACTCCATATTTGGAGGGAACTAATCTTACTCCCAAAAACGTTCGAGATTACTCTAGGAAGTGAAATAGAAAAATGGATATGAACATAATTTTCCTCCTAAGAATCTTCATTCTTATAAATTAATGATTTATATGCATCATTCTAATCCTTCGTGTGAGGCAAGTGGCATGCCCTCACCATGGAAATTAGCCTTTCCTCCATATTATATTCACCTGGGTTGGTAGGGGTGACATGGAAAAGAACTCGGTTAAAAATACAAAACACCAGTATATGCATCTTCAAATTTGTTCGTCAAGCATTTACATCTAATTACATCGGCATCGGCATGTACAAAAGAACCCAACATCACCCCTTTTCACGAGGACTAGTTTCTTACAAAGTATTTGGTATCATTCTCCAATTAAAATTTGAAATTCTACCTTTGTAACCTATGTTAACTTTTAGTGAAAATCTATATTACACTTTTTTTTTTTTTTTATGAAACCTGGTATGCAAAGATCATGCCCAGGAATTATATAAAAACCAGAAGAACAGCATCAAGTATTTTATATGCATCTAAGTTTCGTCCTGTTCACAATTCTCATTTTTGGAATCAATAAAAAAAATTGAGAGCGCAAGAAAAATATATTATGAATATTATTTTACTTTCAATTTGTATATTCAGTTTACTATGTATTAATTGAATAAAAATTTATAAGTAATTGTCATATCAAAGTCTGGGTGGTGTAGTTGGTTATCACGCTAGTCTCACACACTAGAGGTCCCCGGTTCGAACCCGGGCTCAGACAGCCTTTAAATTAAATGTTTTTTTTAATTCTTTTTCTTTTAAATATTTTATATTTTATTTACATTTTTTTATCTTTTTATCTTTTTTTTTATCTTACTAATACATATATTTTCCATAAAGCAATATACCAGCTAATTGATGTCAAGTCATTGTTCACTTTCTTTGCCCAGTGAAACTCAATGATTGTTCTAGCCTTTTCTTATGTTTGGTCTAGACTCTTAATTTCCAAAACGTATGCGACCATTAGGGTTTTCACTCTCATTGCATGATGCCAATCCCCACTCCTCAAGTTTACATCCTTTCTTGCATGCCAACCCAGATATATAGTGGTCAATTCAAGAATACTATTCTCGTTTAATGCAAGAATACAGCAGTATGCACTTTGTTCTTCCTTGTTCAGTAAAATTAATTATGATACAAAAATGTTCTAGCCCCTCTAGTCATCCCTGAAGTTAGTACTTACTAGTAATGTGATCCATTTAATAGATAGTAGCAGCTTCAGAAATGGCTCAACAAGGAAATGAAATTCTTTCTATGAATCAGATAAAATCTGAATTTGATCTTAGTTCTTAGATTATTGTAATTGTCTTATCCTGGTGGGTTTTACGGGAAATTTCAGCAAGATTGAAGAGCTTATTAAGGAGGGTATTGAGAGGAGGTATTTTAGTTAATTTGTGACAAATTTTGTCAGTTTCGAATAGATGTTGTATGAATAAATTGACACTATATGATGACTTTTAATACTTTGTGACAGTTTTTAGTACAATGTCAGTTTCAAAATGTAAATTCAAGCGGTTAAAAAATTAAAACTAATTTATGAAAATTAAAAACTACCACAAAATATTAATTTATTATACTAGAGACTAAAAAGAAGAACAAGAAAAATAATTTCAAATTTTAGGAGTTAAACAAAGCACACATCTCAAATTCAGAGACTAAAACAGTAATTAAACCGTGTTTTTTTAATCCTAAGTTTTGACAAATTATGTTTTTAGTCTCTAATAAATTGATATTTTATGTCAGCTTTTTACATTTTGTGACGATTTTTTTAGCACTTCATGAGAGTTTTAAAATGCAAACAATTAATATATATATATATATATATATATATATATATATATATATATATATAACCGTAAGTATTAATATAATATATAATATATAAAATAATAGACTTAAAACTTTGAATTGATGTCATATTTAAATAATTTAAAAATTATTTCATTATTGTTTAAAATTTTGTTTATAAAATATAATTTAAAATACACAAGGAAAATACATCTTTGTGTACGTGAATGCATGCATGGTAATATAAGTATATATTTAAATAAGAAAATACTTGGCCAAACATTTGTTCTCTGCGAATTGCTAGTCATAGTGTTTGTTTGTTTTTTTTTTATCTTTCTATGTAATAGGGAGATATTTGGAGTTTTCTTCTTGTAGTCCACTTCACTTAATGATATAAGATTTTGTTTATAGTATACTTTTACCTTTAAAATTAGTTATTTTACTTCGTACTTACATATACATAACTCTTTTAAACTTTGATTATGTTCAGCAAAATATTTTAATTAATTTTTAGTTTTTTTTAGTTGATTTTTTTTTCTTTTTATATAATACTCCTTTTAAATTGTTTTCCACATTATTATTTTTAATAAGAAATGCTCTCAATTACTAGTATTTTATAATTTTTGTAGTCAATAAATAATAGTACTATAATTAATAAAACAAATTCATAATTTTCTAGTGGGGGTTGGATGGTGATTAACACACATTAATTAATTAGGAAAAAAATAATTAAGTGAAGAGTGAGGATAAGATAATAAGTTTCAATAATTTCAAGAATAATTTTAAAAAATAATATAAATTGTTAACAAAATCTAATATTATTAACCAAATTAACTTTTTTAATGAATGTGAATCAGTTTTAAAAAAACTTATATTCAGATAAGTAGTAGTAGTTAATTCTCTAATTTTAAGTACAACTTTTTTGTTAATGACGCACTTTAAAGGGAGCTACGCTTGGCTCGTAGGATCCTTAATATGGTGTTGGTTATTGAAGAAGATGATGAAAAAGGAACAAGATTTGTGAAATGAGAGTTTTGGTTTTGAGTTTAAGTTTGTATGGTGTTGGTTATTGAAGATCATGAAAAAGGAACATGATTTGTGGAATGAGAGTTTTGGTTCTGAGTTTGGAGAGAAAGAGAAGAGGTTGTAGTTTTTAGTGAAGGTGGGATTGGTTTGGGATGAGAGTGAAAGGGAGAAGCAAGAACATGAGTGAGTGAAATAGAAGGATGACATGAGGATAAGTGATACATTAGGTAGTTTAGAAACAATTAATTATTGTAAAGCATGTTTCCACACGTGTTAATCTTTTAGACGTGTGAAAGATATGCACAAAATAAAACAACATAATTCGCCTTCTACAAATAAAGCTTTTGGAAATGGTAATGAACATAGAAAATGTTTACGGGGTTTGCAATAATTATGTACAATTTTTAGGGATTAAATTCAATTTTTTTTTTTCTTTTTTACTTATTGAGAATGCTGTCTTCAATGATGAAACTATACAAATACAGCCTCTTCATATGCACCACATTTCATGTGTCGTAAAATATCAGAAGTTTCGGTCTGACCACATACTAATCTTGGTTATAGGCCTCAGTGTCTTTAAAAATGTTTAAATATGTCTTTTTTTATGAAAAATGATCAAATTTTTATTTTAGTTTTTAATTTGTTAGTTCATAATAAAAAATTTATTTCTGTTTTGGGTTTCCATTTTTTTTAAGAACACTTTAAAAAGTGATTCAGATAGCAATTGCTTGAAGGACAAAAAAAAATTAAGAAAAATAAAAAATTTATTAACAACCAAAAGGTTTAAAAGAATTTATTGAAGACAAAAATAAAAATTCAGTCATTTATTATGTACCAAATATATATTTAAACCTTTTAAAAATATGTACCTTTAAGATAATCTATCAAAAATATATTTAAACCTTTTAAAAATCATGTACCATTAAGATAGTTAACGATACCATATTGTTTTGACAAAGGTGGATGAATTAGAATTATTATGCGTAAAAACAGAGAGCTATTACGATACACGATCATTTTTTTGATTAATCAACATTGTGTAAACCAGCCTCCAATAGATTAATTAACAAAAACCTCTATTTATATACGCGATCACTATACTTTTTTGATAGAAAGAATACTTTTACCTTTTTAGAATGTGTATTTCTTTTATTTTGTTATGTAACAAGAAAGTGATGAAAAAGTTACATAAGAAAATATGTAAATATGATTATTTAATTGAAAATATCATAGTTGGGTGTCAATTCCAGACTGCGGTGAAACACACCCCACATCCAATGGAGTAATAAAGATCATGAAGCAAGGCATGTCAAGGAACAACATAAATTACATAAGATGCATGATTTTCATTTTTGAGTAATTTTTTTAATGATATTCAATGATGAATCCAACCAATTGCAAAACTATTACAGCACATGTATCAGTCTCTTGGGATATCTAAAAGTAAGTTAATCATTAAAAAAAATGTTCATGATAACCACTTATTCACCATACTTCTACCCAACATCAATGATAGGGGTTTCAAGCTCCATACTCCAAAGGATTACTCGGTCACTTTTGCAGATCGAAATTGTTCCTTAGTCCTACCATAATACACAGGCTCCTTGCCTGAAAAAGTGATGAAATTCCAGCCAAAAGCAGATCCTCCAACTACATATGTCCCTTGTGTCTGAGTTTCTTCAACCAGCTGCTTCTGGAAGCCAGGAGCTGGTGGAGTGAGCTTAATTTCAGATGGCCGTGCAAATGATTTCTCTACTTGACTCTGCTTGCCATGTTGAGGTTGCTGCTCTTTCAGTGTTTTCTGATCCATGTTCTGGCCAGCCTTCATCTGGCCATCTTGCACATTCTTAGACTTTGCTAGTGAAGCCGCATCTGCTTTCATATTCTCGTATAACTTGACCACAATCTTCAGCTCTGCAATTACAAGTTGAAGTCAAAAAACATATCTCAAGCTTCCATGTGGTATTTTTCATACCACCAACTCTAAAACTACCAGAAATCATAGACACGGTGGCATCATCAGGAACCAAGGTTCTACTTATATGCCAATCATTAACACATCCATCTCCGTGAAGACAAAACAGAATTATTTATTTTCGGTGGACAAACCCAAATATAAATAGACATAAATTCAATTGATTATCCATTTTCATAGAGTCAGAAGTATAACATATATACCATTTACATTAAGGTTTAATTATTTGATCAATCATGTAATAAATATAATTTTGTCTGGATGAGCTTACGTTCTTGAATTTCATGGGATGCCTTGCAATTTTTGTAGTCTGGAGTTCGGAGAACCTTCAAGATCAAACAGCAATGGTCAGGCACTTCAAACAGTATTTCAAGTGGAAAAGAGCCATTCTACACACCAGATAAAGGGAAAGTGATACATTGAGAAGTACTCAACCCACCTCAGCTATCAGGGACATTAGATACATTGAGAAGTACTCAACCCACCTCAGCTATCAGGGACATGACTCAATAGTTCATATCATACATATACTAATCAGCTTTAAAGAAAATAACTTCATAAAATGGTTCTTAAAAACTCATAATGCCCTCTTGGATCAAATAAAAGAAATTAGTTACTTGTTACTTGGTAGTACAGATGAAAACATAGTCAATACATAATCGTATAATTAACATTATAAGAGTTAACTGATGAAATATTCACATAAGAGGTACATGCAGCTATACGAGGTGTTATTGCCTTCTTGGTTCAATTGTGACTGAAGAAAGTTAAGAAATCAAAGAGTGGGAAGAAACAAATGTGGCATATGATTCACAGCCTGCGCTTGTAATTTAATATATTATAAATAGATCAGCACTAAACCCATTCATATCTTCTTTCATTAAATTGGTGCACAACCAACATCCAACCATTCTTATTTCCACTGTACTCAGTTTTTAGGATTTGTTTCTCAGGAAAGCAGGGCCATGGAGCACCTGTAAAATATGGGTGTGGGCATAGGGATGCTCTGACCAGAAATATGTGTGTGTGTGTGGGTGCATAGGGATTAGCTTAATATACATCAGCATGTGTTTTAGAAGGAGTACGTTTGCAACTTTGATTTTCTTAAAATACATCAAAAGTGTAGCTCACTACAATAGTATACATAATCAAACTCCTCTCCCTGATTAAAAGGAGTATATTATCAAGTTATAATTTTGATTTTATTAAAATATACCCGAATGTAACTTGCTAAAATATTTCTTCTAAAAACAAGTCAGCATAAGATACTCCCCCACCCCCCAAATATTTTATATCAACAAGACCACAGGTATTTCTTCATATCATTAGATTAGCTCACTTCCAGAGAACACACTCCACTCAAAAGTCCTCAACTTTTCAATCATTTGCCTTTAAATCATACTAAAACCTAAAATAATCTGATTCCTAATCAAGTAACAAGTTGACACTCCAAGTACCAAGCTTCAGTGATAGGTCTCTCACCTATAAATTTGTTTAGAGATCACTCCAAACAAATTCTAGATACAAGATACTGAGATTAGAACAACCCTAACTACCTTTCTAGCTCCAGAATTTGTTAGAACTCCACGTAACTATTTTCGATTGGTACTCGTTACACATTTTCCCCAATTTCCAGTTCCTTACGAATAACCTATCTAAATCCCAAACATTTTTTTAATGAATTGAACAAGGGAGTTCTGTGATAATCTAGCACTTCATTCCTTTCATCCTAAAAACCTCCAAAATTAAAGAAAAAAAGAAAAAAGATATTTACTTAAAATAAAAAATTCACCCTCTTTTTTTTTTTCTTTCCCAAAACCATCAGAAACCCTAACTGTAGTAGCAAAACAAACGCGAAACTCCACATGGAAAGATCTTCACGCGAAACTCAAAAGAGCACCAAAATCAACAACGCAAGTAAACTAAAGTAAAGATCTTTACACGAATTAGCCACAAATATAAAAATTGGAAAGCCAAGTAGTTTGAGGAAGACCCATTTCATGAAATAAACAAAAAAGCAAAGGAACGTGGAAGAGTTGAACCTCGAGAAAGTGAGGACGAAGGTCTCGAATAACAGCGCGAATCTTGAAGTAATTGGAGTGGGCATTGGAGTCTTCCAGTGGCCTCTTCTTCGTAGTGGGAGGAGCAGGAGGAGGAGGAGGACCCATCGCTGGTTTCGCTTCTTCCATTGGAACAACTCAAAGCCCTTTGCTTTTCTCTTCTGTTCCTTTCTCGCTTTCTCTTCTTTTCTACTCAATGTTGCCACAACAACTTGGATTTTATAAGAAAATGAGGGGGGAAATGTTGTTTTAGTCCATGTACTATACTTGGTAAAAATCTTGGTTTTAATTTCTATACCTCTATAATCAAACATATTTTTAATTTCTAAACTTTTAAAAATTAATATTTTTAATCACTCAAGACAGATCTTACTTACTTAAGAATCTTATTTAAGAAAAGATGTCAATACTATCGATCTTATGCACTAAAAACACTTAATTTAAAACTTGAGGACCAATATGTTGTGAAATGTAGACACTAAAACCAACAATTTTATAAAATATAGGAATTAAAAATTTTAAGAAATAAAAATAAAAAAGCTAATTTTTGAGGAATTTTTTACATGAATATTTCTTTTCTTTCCCTCGCTTTTTGTAATAATTAATTTACTTTGCCGATCCTCCAATTGTCTAGTTTTTGTCTTTTCATATATGAGTAGAGTATTATTTTTTTATATGTAAAAATTGAAGATAATGTTAGAAATTTTATAATAACTTTAACATAATATTCAACTAATTGAATTAAATTCCGTAAAGTATGTTTAACAAAATTAAATTGAAGAAACAAAATTCATATTAAAATTTGTTAAATTATCGTACTTTTTAGTTATTTGTTTGTATTTAAATTTTTTGCATTAGATTTTTATCTCGAAGAATATTAATAAAAAAATTGTAAGTAATTTATTTTTATCATCTACCTAGGTGAATGGGTGGATTACTTATTAAAAACACTTTAATGCTTAGATCAATGATAATTTTAAAAAAATGTTTTATGAAAAGTTGTTGTGTTAAGTTTATCCGTAATTCCCAAAGCGGCAATTAGAGAAAAGAAATTGAACTGTGATATTTCATATTTATCCTCTTATGACTCCCCAATGAATAAAAAAAAATTAAGATAAATCTTGAGATTCTTCCATAACCTTCGTTTTGCTTCTACTGAAAAACTTTAAAGTTTAAGCCGAACCTTTGCATAAACACTCCCGCATCAGTTGCATGAACATAGGGTGCTAGAAACGTACCATGAATCCTCAAGCGGACAGGGTTGTTAGAAGAGTAACCATGATAGCAACTATAACTGCTTCATATTTTCTCTTAACTGCTGATTATGAACCTACTGTTCTAGACCCTGTAAGTCTCTATCTCTATCTCTTAATGCCCATTCGTCATTTTTCACAAATTTAGAACCTTTGTAGAAATGGCTTTGATTGATTTTTACTCACTCTTTGTTTCTCTGCTACCCATTAGAGATTATAGGACGATGAAAGTGTCTGATTTGAATATCAAAGTGAATATTATATTTTTAGTGGAGAAGTGATACCAACATGTTCTACTAGTTGATTGAGGAAGATATGTGAATTGCTATAAATTTTCAAGTATTTGTCTTTGATTCCTACGCCTCAAAGAAGATATTCTTTACTTTTCTTTTTCTAATGTATGCCCTGTTATGATTAAAAATTTATTGCAGGTTACAAAATTATAAGTGAAACTCATAAATGTTACAAGTTCCAATAAATTTAAGCCAATCTAACAATAGGAAATGCATTTTAAAGAGTGGTGCCAACGTTTCTCAACGGTGGAAATGTCATTTAACTTTTACCATCCCAAGTTGTTTTTATCCTTCCCTCTGTTTTCTATATTATAGCATGTTTTGTTTCGTGACAGAATAGCAAAAACATGGGTAATCAATCTAAAAATTAGAAGCTAACGAAAGAATCTTCTATATTATGGAGAAACGTGATTTTGGAGCCAAACATTTAGACATAATTCGTAACATTTATGCTTCCAGTTTATAATTATTATCCTTTGTGGTTGGAATTTTCTTTAGCTATTAGTATCCTTTACTATTAGGAAGGTTCAATGTAGAACCTCTTTGGTTCAATTTCCTCACATTACTATCCCACCTTCAGTAGCAAAATTGAGTGAACCTTGTTTGAGAGCTTAGAGAGAGAACTGTGATCTCTGCAGCTATTACTAGTGCTTACTGGCAAGAGTGTTACTTTTGTTTAGTTCATGCAAGGACTACTTTAGCTTTGTTTCTGGTGCTGATGGTGTCCTTGATAAATTTTGTAACATTTCTTTTGTGGAGACTTGTACTTGTACTCAAACACAATTTTATCCAACCTTATGATGAATGAAAGGGATAAACGAAAACATGTGATTTCTATCTAATTTGATTCTGATTAAGTTGTTTCTTTTTCTTTTCCGTATGGTGGTTTAATTGAAGGCTATGGGAAATAGCCTAGTCTTTTCTTGTCTTGTTCACTGAGTTCCAATTTCTTAATTGCAGATTAAGAAGGGATTGCTTTCAGCTGAGAGCACTGTGAAAGAGTATGTTTTTGGATCAAAGAAACAGTCTCAAGAAAATCAAATGGAGAAATTGGACAGCAATAAAGAGCATCCATAAATTTTTGGTTGTTTTGTATCAGAACATCAAACTCTGAATCAAGGTTTTCCTTTAGCCATAAGAACGTATAGATATAGAATATCTGTAATTTTTAATGGATTGGTTTGACTTGATGATTAGAGGTTGTCAATGTATAAACTGTATCAGTTATATATCACAACTTAATGCATGTTTAGATTGAAGAGTTTGAAATTTAAGTCTGGTTCAAACATTAGTTTGCAAATTGAATTTGCAAAAGCAATCTTTATCTTGTTTCCATAAAACTGGGGTATCAAGTAAAGAATTTATGTGCAAACGTAGTAATTAAGCATGTCAGCAAAATAGGTTTACTCTGCAAATTGAGTTTGTAGTTTCCCATATGAAAAATCATAGATAGCCTTACTTTCCAAACAATGTCATATGTCATCGTGAGTATTGTTAATGGTTTGAGTAATGATACAAGCAAAACTTACTAAGTAAATTTGTTGTTGGGATGATCATTTTCCAGCAGAAAATAAATAGCAACGTGCAACCGCACGATACGCAAATTAAATTATGGTATAAAATTAAGTTTGAATAGTTAAATTTAATAGGTCAATCTAAATTTTCAATGATATGCTATGAATATGTACAAAAACCGCCCCTCCCATCTTGCTTACTCTTTTCGCCTTCTACCATTGGCCTGACACTGAGACAGCACAAGTACACACCACACATCACACTCTTGTCCCATTGTTCATCTTTTTTTTTTCTTTTGTTGATTGTGATCTCGTTCCCATCTCAACTCTCACCGTTTTTTTTGTTTTCTTTCTTTATCTAGTGCCTTCAATTTCAATACCCTCAAGGAGTGACCTCGTTTGTTATTTCACATGCTCTTGCTCTCACGATTTCATCCTTTCTTTGGTTGGGTTTCATGTTGCATGATGGTTTCTCTTGCACAAAAATTACAACATTAGGACCTCATTTGGCATATAGGTACTATATATCTTGTTTCGATTTTAATTTGTGTGCGCAAGTATAAGAAATATGAGATGGCAATGTCTATCGGTTCCTTTAACATGTTATTTTTTTTTAGTTGTTGTATTATTTTCTTAAACTTGGACCTTGTAGATTTTGTTGCTCTAGATTTTTTACAAAGAAGGTATCTCAGTGTTTGTGTTGTTTTTATAACGCAAAGAGAAACAGTGATTCGAGATAATTGGAATCGATATTTGGATAATTTTCTTTATTTGTTCCTGCAGATTATATTAATGTTGTAACACTAGGGGTTAATTTCTTCTTGTTGATGAGCGCATGAGAGTACTCGTTCCTGCAGATTAATGTTCTAACATTTAAAAAAGTTTTGTAGCGCCAAGCCATAATATACATGTGTGGACGAACTTCATATTTCCTGCAAAAACCTTGATTTTTTGTTCTTTTCTCTCGTATAACAAGTCAACTCAATGTATTCAAGAATTTTTTTTGTTAAACATGAAAAGCCTATTGTGAAAATCCATGTAAAATCAAGTTCTTTTGAATATTATTTTTTAATTCTCCTTTTGAATATTACTAGTATATATCTTGTATGTGATTGTGTAATATTTCATATACTAGGATTGTGTAATTCTAGTTAAAATGGTTATTAGACAACATATTTGTTAAATAGTCAATTATATGCTTTTAATTTTATAGTATTAATATTATTTTTTTTAAAAGAAATAAGTAGAGGCAAGTTGGTAGGGAAACCTGGTTTTTCGTCATCCGTGTCCAATAGGTTGAAGGATCAAGTTTACACAGACTAATTGAATGAATATTCTACACTACTCGTCAATTTATAAAAGATTGATGAGTGGAATAGTTATCCATATCCAACAGATTAAAGGGTCAAGTCTACACAGACTAATTGGTCATCCTATTGGATCATGGGTGAAGTGAGTTGACCTATTATCTATCTCTAACTTTTTCTATAAAAAAATAACTTTGATAATATAAATTAAAAGTATTTAATATTTTTTGTCCATCATTGACAATCTAATAGGTATGTTATCTAATAATCAATCCAACTACAATTTAAACACATGAAAGATCCTAGTATATGAAATAATGCACGATTACAAACAAGGAATAAACTTGGATACATGTGGGTTTTTACAATAGACTTTTCGTGTTTAACAGAAAACATTCTTGCATACATTGAGTTGTTGTATGAATGAAAAGTCCTAAGGCTTGGGGCATAAATGCTCACATTTTTCAGTTGGCAAACTATATAATCAATGAAGCTCGTCCACAAAAGGGGCTTGGAATTGCAATGTTTTTTTTAGTGTTGAAAACATTATATTTATACTTTTTTAAAAGTATTATTATATTTTATATTGTCAAAACAATCTAGAATGATTGGTAAATGAGATGCAATCTAGCATCAGCAATATAATTGGAAGAATAGTGAATCTATGATAAGTTTCCCTTTTTTCTAGTATTAGTTTTTCATGATTACGAAATATAACACGTAACATAGTCTTTAAGCCGGTTTCATTTCAATCGACATATGTTCTTCCATATATGCCCTAGCACTTCTCAAGGAATTCTGCCCTAAATTCCGGAATACATTCAACTTTGTTATTATTGTAATTTTACAGAATTAGGAAAAAGTAGGGTTTCACCACCAGGAAATGTCTACCCAATTTCACAAAGCTATTCAGAAGTGACCATATCCGGGAGGGTGAGACGAAAGATATAATACTACTAGAAAATATGTTTTTTATATCGATTATTAAGCTATTCAGAAGTGACCATATCCGGGAGGGTGAGACGAAAGATATAATACTACTAGAAAATATGTTTTTTATATCGATTATTAAGTAATGTTAAAATTATCAATGTTAAAATATCAAGATTAATATTGGTTGTTTAAGAATAAAGTATATTATGCACCAAGAGTAATTAATATAATTTATTAAATAAATAATGCATAAAATTACTAAAAAAAATTCTAAGGTGTCCTTTTATTAGGTAGGAAAAAACACCATTTACTCATGCGGTAATCATTGTGATTGCTTAAGACAACCTCAACAGAAGGCACCTGCGTGTGGATGCGCAGATCGATAGGGTTTTGTATCACTGCCACCCATGTTGCAAATATTGCATTTGTGAATTAACAATGCCTCGGGCGTGTATTTGTACTGATCAAAAACGAAAGATGCTACACCAAATGTAATGCCGCCCAATCCAAATTAGTACTCCCTTGAAATTAATAAGCAAGTTTTCAATAAATATATAAGATAAGATGTGAGGCATGTTAAAGCCACTTAGGCTGAGATATTTCTAAAAATCTGTTATATTAAATTTATCCGTCATTCACCAAGCGGCAATTACACGAGTTATGGTAATTATCCTCGTATAGCTTATCATCAATGAATGAAAAAGTTAGAGAAAAACCCTGATTCTTCAGTAACTTTCGATTTGCTTCTATACAAGATAACTTAAACTAAACCTCTCGTAAACCCTGTTGCATGAACATAGGGTGCTAGAAATTAACGTACAATAAATTGCAGTCAAAGGGAAGAAACGTACGATGAATTAATCCTAAAGCGTACGATGAATCCTCCTAACTGTTTCATATTTTCTCCTAACTGCTCTAGGTCCTGTAAGCCTCTCTCTATCTCATGGTCCTTTCTCAGTCTTCACAAAATAAAAAACTTTTATTACTTATATTTAAAAATGAAAGAAATAATTAATTAATAAATACATAATTCAAATATTCATTTATGATATCATTGTAACTCATTATCCTCTCCCATACATAATAATAAATTTGCATTTAAAACCAACTCTTTATTAAATAAACGTCTCACAAATTAATATAGTTTATTAAATAACTAAAAATAAAATAAGTAAAAGAATTGCGTAAAATATCCTTTTATTAGATAGAAAAATACGTCAAAACTTCTTTACTTCTAATATTACTAAATGCTTTTACTTGCACATTGGTACTATCAATATAAACCTATGCAAAAGATTATTGTAATACCGTATAACACTAGCTACTTCTTTTTCCTGTCCGTAAAAAAATTATTTTTATTTCAAATATAAGAAAATTTTAGTCACTTTATTTTATTTAATTTAATATTATTATTTTAAAAACATCATTCATTTATTTAAAGTGTTAGTTTTTATGACTACATTTTATTCTTAATATCAAATTTTAATAAAAGATAAATTAAAAGAAAAGTTATCTTTTAATTAAAATTTATATAATTAAATGTAATTAACTATTTTTTTAAAAGTGTGAATCGATTTATTTTGTTATATTTAAAACCAGAAAGATTAGAGGAGGGGCTGGACGCTACTCCCACATATGCAGCTTAGTCTTGCAGGCCACTGTGACATCAAGACTTTGCCAAGCATTTTAGGGACAAGCCATATACCCACCAGAGAACATTATTGTAAAGACCAGAAAAGCATTGTGAAGGGTATTTTAAATTTTTATTAATCAGACAAGTTATCTAATTTTTTAGTTTTAGAAAACTATAAAACTGTTTATGAACAAAGAAACAAACAGGCTCTTAATTTGGCATCCTGTTACTATGCATATTGATAAATTTAATTTTATATATTCTTTCTATATACCATTATCATCTATGTAGTAATCTCTATTTCCAAGTACATATATATGATAAGAACAGAGATAAGGAGAATGACGTTTGAGGAGGGTGAGGTGTGTTAAACAGATGTTATTATTTTATTGGTCCTTGCAGCTTTAGTCAATTAAATTTAATGACATATGATAATATGAATCATTAAGGTTAGACTTGAGAAGTAAACTAATAATAAAATATTTACAAATAACATATTAATTAAATATTTTAATAATATAATAAAGTAAAATAATAAATAATAAATTTCACAAATACTTAAATAATCAAGTCTAATAATGTATCATTAGATAATAACTTGCCTACTATAGTAATGATATATCATTCTCATTAAGAGTTTGATGTTATTAAAGAACAAGAGTGTGATGTTATTAAAGATAAGAATTTTTTTATCTGAGAATACTACATTAGATGAAGATATGTTGAATACTAAAATAGACAAGAAATAACCCAAAATGACTTACATTTTGGTCTAATTTTTTTTAATTTTCTGACTCGGTGATAAACTCGAGAATATACCAAATTACTTAGAATTTATAGAATTTATCCAAAGTCTATAAAAAAAAGAGTTTACACTTGAGTTAACTCGCACAGTAAGTGAACTTGTAAACTCATAAGAGTTAGCGAATTAATTCGAAAATTTGATAATCAATTGAATCATTATTTACTATAAATATTTAATAAATATTCATGATTTTTTTATACTCCATTAACTTATTAGGCCTACTCTCTCATTTTCTCACTAGATCCAAATGTCAAATAGATGAGAGATATGTCATGAATAATTTCTAAAACAAAATTTTAAATATATTTAAAACTTTTATAATTTAGTGATTTTGGTGTTTAGTCTTTATTGACTTTTTTATCTATGTTTTGTGTCCATTATTAATTTTCTCTCAACATAATTAGTCTCCGTCTTTAATTTTTTTTGTCAGCAATATATGTCTCAGGACCTTATATTTTAAAATTTACAATAGTTAAGATTCAAATATGGCAAAAGTGATTTTATATTCTAAAATGTATTCACATAACTCGTGTGTTAATAAAAAAATATAATTTTATTAAATATGTATAAAAAATAATCAAGAACAATTTTTTAAAAAAGAAAATTAAGGAATTAGAGTATGCTTGAATTTCTCGTAGAAGAGTCCAAAGGCATGTAGGAGAGTAAAATCAAATTGGAGTCATATTTTATCATCTCTCAAAAGTATGTTGTGATTTAATATATTTTTGCAAACTCAGTTTGTAAACTTTAAAAATCTTTTTATTTTAAATTCTTTAACCAAAGTGTCCTAACACATAACTTTTAACAACATTTTTTTCATCTAATACTTAGCAAAAATTTTGCTAAAAAACTTTTGGCAACATTCAAATTTTTTTAATCAAATATGAATAAATATTATTAATATATTTTTGTGATATTTTATTAAATATTATATATAACTTATGCTGTTAAAAAAAAATTTGTGATATTTTTAGTTTTTAACAACAATTATATTCAACATTTAATATAATATAACAAAAACATATTATAAATATTTATTTATAATTTGACGACATTTTTTTTAAATGTTATCAAAGATTTTTAACAATATTTTTATTAAATATTAAAAATAAATTATTAAAGGTCACATGTAGTAGTGTAAGGACACTGGTTTATATAATATTTTTTAAAAAGAAATATTATATATATATATATATATATATATATATATATATATGTATATATATAATATTTTCTTCATAAGTTAAATTGAAATATTTCTAAAATATAAGAAATTAAAAACCGATGACTATGAGATGGTTAAGGCGGCTACCAATAGTCGGCAGCTACAGTTAGAGCCACAACTAGCTTATCTAAATAATAAAAAAAACACGTGGAATGTATGAAGTGTGCACATATTTGTATTTGTCGTAGGTTCTGCTACAAATAGAACTACTAAGTGCTTGGTTCTTCACATTACTCACTGAAAGAGAAAGTGAGAGAGAGAGAGAGATGATGGAGTTGAAGAAGGTGGCATTGGTGAAGGTAGCTTTGTTGCTTTTCCTGTTAGGGTTCAGTGCAACCACTGCAGATGCTACTCGCTTCGACCCACGTTCCTTCATTACTCAGGTGCTCCCCAACAATTACTATGTAAAAATCAAATCCACAGCCACTGCATGTTGTGATCTTTGTCTTTGCACAAAATCATACCCTCCCCAGTGCAATTGTGTAGATGAGAGCGAGACAGGCTGCCACTCATGTTGCAAAAATTGCATTTGCAATAAGAAATTTCCTCGGACGTGTTATTGTTCAGATATAACCAACTTCTGCTATGACAAATGTAACTCAACTGAAGCCAATTAAAGCTCACTAGCTAGGAATATGAATGAGCATGTTTCCATAAATAAGTTGTGAGGCAAAGCCCCTTTAGGCTTTGTCTACTTGTCTTCGTGCATGTATGCATGCAAATAAATTACTATTTCAATAAATAAATAAATAAAAACTACTTGGCTAAGAATTTACTTTCTCGGCAAATTGCTGGTAATGTTGTTTGCTTTAGTTAATTTGTTTGATTTTATTTTATTTTATTACTTTTTTCTTAGACCACTTGTATCTCTTACGTACAATGGACAATTATGTTTGTGCAAGATAAAATTATCATCCGACGGCAAAATTCTCTCTCCAGCTATTAAGTTCAATGATTATTTTCATATTAATCATATGTGAGTTCTACAGTAATTAGACAAATAGAAAAACTAAAGAACAAACATTAAGATATTGCTTTGCTGACTCTAGAAATGAATGTTATAAAAAGAAAATAACAAACAAATATTTTTAAATAGGTTATGTTTATCGTTTTTTTCTTAATGATTTTTGCATTTAAGTAGTTATATACTTATATCTACTCTTAATCCTTTATTTCAGCGACGAGTTTATAATTTTATTGAGTACAATTCTTAATTTCTATTTTATCTTTATTTTATCAACCGAAGTTACCATAAATACTGCATGTGCGCTGTGACGTTCTCTGTAAAGAACCTTAGATGCAATAATATACTCATGAGTCTTGAGGATAGTCTTCGCTTGCCTCACAGAGATGACCATTCAGGGAACGTATTGGTAGATATCATCGAGGACAAAAAACTATGTGGATGAAACAACACAGTAACAAGAATTTGCTGTCTTGTCTATCCAATATGTGTCTTGTCTTTAAGGCTTCTTAGTAGTTATCTGTAACTATTATATAAAGTTATATTACATTTTAATTAGTTTTTACTTTTTATTAGATATTTTTATCTTTCAGTTTTATTAAGTGTACTTACCAAAATTTGGAACTCACACATTAAGTTGGACATGATTAAGGTGAATTTCTAAATTTTACACTTTGGATTATGAGTTCACTTTGTTAAGAAAATAACAAAGAATATGTAAAACAAAAGATTTTAATACTTAAGTAAGTGTGTTAGAAAAGTACACGTGAATATATGAAAAGAATATGAGAAAATATGATATTTATAATGTAAAGTGAGAATTACGGATCTTTATTTGTAGGAATTGTTATAATGACGTAACAGTCTTTTCAGATAATTATCAACTTGTAAATAATAGATAATGGTGATCTATATATAATGTTAGAAATAACGTGTAGTTTACACATAATGATTTTTCTATCACATGATAAAGAGATGAAATATATTTAAATATTAAGATGTTAAAGATAATAATAAGACTGACATGAAAAATTGACATATCTAGAAGACTGCATGTATATCTTGTGGACCCTAAAGAGTGGATTGAGTAATTATATATATATATATATATATATATATATATATATATATATATATATATTCTATTTAACTTTTCCTAGCTCTCTAGAGTTAAGTATTACGTACTGCACACAGCACATTGTGTACACAATTTGATGAAGGTGCGTTCATCTCCCATTCTCCCACAGTGTAAGCTTTCTGATTGAGCGAAATCAACTGACCTGCAATTAATGGGAAGGTTCACCTCCCACAGTGTAAGTTTTCCTGTTTTAGCAGCCTAGCAGCTGGTATAAGATTTTTATTAAATTGTTTATATTAGTTGTTGGATATACAAAGTCCCACATTATCAAGTTAAAAACAAGTTAAGAGATATAATAAGGATAACAAGGTGTTAGGAATTAAGCATAAGAGGAGGAGAACTCAATCCAAAAAATTAAGATATTAGGTAAAAGAATATCAAGACTTAAACATTACATCAAATAATTTATTTTACATGAAACTCCCTCCACAGGATCGTGAATTTAAAATTTTCTTTTATTAGTAAAAGTTTAACAGAGTACTAGGAATACTCTAATCTGAATACAAGATTCTTAAAAACATAATAATTGGAAAGATAGAGAAAAGATATAGGATCAATACATCAATCAGAAAAAGAGTATTCACAATACCACTCATTTTGACCTTTAATCAAACAATAATCTGACATTTATCACGTCCAAAAACACCATTTAAAGTAAAAGGAACAGCTGAAAACATATTTTTAACACGCATAATCGAAGTAAATCATAATACGACACACTAGAAAAGATGACAAACGGAACACACACACTACACCATTTTGCACCTTATAAACAGCAACTAAGAATCATTGCTGAAATTTATAAATGAAAAAAAAAAATTATTGCCTAAAAAGTAGACGATGATTTTGTAAGTGTACTGTATAACTGAGAAAGTCCATTCTGAAATTATTTTTATAATTTTTATGTAATTACACATAATAGGACATATTTCACATCCTAAATAAATAAACATGGTTTAAAATCGTGCCTTAATATTGAAAGTAATAAGTGTTTTGAAAGCACATACGTGTTATTAAAACATTACCTAAGAAATCATTTTATAACTTGTAATAAATAAGAGACTAAATTATAACCTAAAATAAAGTTAAAATATCAAGTGAGTAATATAATAGTTAACTTCCATTTGCATAAAATAATAAAAAAAAAACTAAAGCAATAATTCAAGATTCTCTGAGATATGCTTGTTTATTATGACAACCAGACAAACTTCCATTTGTTCCACGTACGAAGATATATTGATGGCACATAATTCTTATAAAGAAAAAATTCTAAGAAAAAAGAAAAAACAAGTTACCATTACACACAATCACACAGATATTTATCCATGCCTGCACTCTCCATTCTTTCTATAAATATATTTACGTAATTAAATGCTTGCGGCCACTTCACACATACAAGAAAAAAGAGAAGATATATTAGAAGCAAGAGAAAAACAGGGAGATGGAGTTGAAGGTATTGGTGAAGTTAGGTTTGTTGCTTTTCCTGTTAGGGTTCACAGCAACTACTGTGGATGCTACTCGCTTCGATCCAAGTTCCTTCAACACTCAGGTGCTCCCCAACCCCAAAAATAACGGTGATGCCAAGTATTACTATGTCAAATCCAGAGCCACTGCATGCTGTGAGGAATGACATTGCACAAGATCCATTCCCCCACAGTGCTATTGTGATGATGTTGGGACATGCATATCCTCAGAAGTGTACTGTGAAGATAGCAACACCTTCTGCTGTGACATATGTAGCTCCTCCCAAGCAAATGCCCACAAGGAATGAACAAGTTTCAGTAACTATGCATGATGTGAAGCAAAGCCACTTATACGCTTGTTTTCGTGTATGCATGCATGGAATAATTAACTTAATTTTTTTTTATAAAAAGCTACTTACTTTGCCAAGCATTTTTCCCGGCAAATTACTGGTCGTAGTGTTTGTTTTGCTTTTCAATTGTCTTTATTTGAAACAATTTTGTAAGTTCTCTAATTTAGAGTACGAATATTACTTATATATATAATCATCCATGACATTTTGATTGGATCCTGAGCTATTTTTATAAGTTTTAAAACTTAATTAAACTTAAAGTTTATCATATCTCCCTAAACATATATAATATGTGAAAATCGAATGCTAGTCCTCTAAAAATTTATTGTGCGTTATCAATTCAGTCAGTTATAATCATAATTGATTCTTGAGTAAAATATATTTTTGGTACTTTTAAAATTTTCAAAGTTGGGGTTTAGTCTCTGAAAAAAAAATTGTTTTTCATCTTTTTAAATTTGAAATGCATCACCTTTGGTCCATCAAAATACTTTAGATAGCATTTTATAAAGGGACGGAAAGTTATTTAAATAGCGCTTTATATGAAAAACGGACACTTCAAAATTGAAGAAAAAAAATGGTCAAATTTTTTTTAGAAAGACTAAAATTAACTTAGGAAATTTTACCGGAGAAAACATAATAATAAGTGTAAATTGATCTACCACTTGCTGGATGGAAAGATTAATAAAGGGAGTGTAATTTAGTGTAATCAATAATCTAAAGGAGTGCTATCAACACTACTTTTTTAACAAATTATTTTATTAGTTAAAATTTGTTAAAAATTACAAAATCAAGGAAAGAGATACATAAAATAAAAATATACTTACCAAAATTTATAAATTTCAATAAAATTCAATCAATAATTAAAAATGTGATAAATATATATATATATATATATATATATATATATATATATATATATATATATATATATATATATATATTAAAAAATGTGTTCCTAACATTTCTCATAAGTGTAAATTAATTTGTACTTTACTTGTTAATGACTTATTTTATCATATCTTAAATTGGTTGCATCATTCATTGGGTTTTTTTTAGATAATGTTGGTTTTTATGCAAATAATGTACTGATTTTATTCACAATTATTCTTTGTTAACAAATATGATTGATTACTTTTAAGCATATAATTTTTTTATATTATTAATATGTTAATGTGAGTAACATGTTTCTTTTAAAAAAATTAAATGTAATTGTCTTATACTAGACTACTCTTTTCATCTCAAAATAAAAATGTGATTTTATGTTGTTTTACACATATAAAAAAAATTCATAATCAGATAAAAAAGAATAGTAATTTTATAAAATTAATTTTATTATTAATATTACATTAAAAAAACTAAAAATTTTATTACATTCACACGAAAATAAATGATCTATTTAATGAAATAACATGTGTTTGATTCTTATTATGAATAAAATTTTCTTAGATCAATAATAATTACACACTATGAGTAATATTAATCCATGACCCAATAAGTCATCTATGATCTCTGACCTAAAATAAAAAAAGTAACAAAGTTAGTAAACAAATAATTAGTATTACATTAAAAAACTAACATAACACTTTTTTAGATAATTTTTTTAAATATCACACTTATTTTAGGATGAAAGTAATAATAGAGAGAAATCCAATTTCTTTTTTTCTTCTCGACAAATAAAAAGAATTATAATATTATTATCCAATGTTTCACTATTCTTTCCTTTCTCTTTATTTAAGGCAAACCAGATATAGAGTAACTCATCAACTATAGTAATAATTAATTGATCAAGATTCTCCTAGACATGGTTCGTTATTGCTTATTATGACAAACCAACAACTCTTCCAACTACATCTGGTGTAGCTAGGTGTCTATTGATTGCACATATTTCCAAACAACAAGAAAATCCAAATAAAAAGAAGAAAATAAAATTATTGTCTTGTTAGGAAGAAATGTTAGATAAAAATAAAGAAGAGACAAATAAAATTGATGAAAATATAGTATTAATTTTAAGAGTTTGGTTAGAAAAAAATAAAGAAGAAATGGGAATGAGAGAAATTGATAAGAATAAAAATGATTTGTGATTTCTGAAATTTGATTATGTTTTCCTGATCAATTATTATACGTTTGTAGTGATTTTAGACTGCAGTAACACCTCTATACCGCCAATTTGATTATGATTTCTAAAATTTGATTATGTTTTCGTAATCAGACCTCATCTCGATTGTATTTCTGTGCAGTTTAACAAAAGAAAAAAAACAAGGTGCAGTGTAACATGAAGACATTTTTATTTCTCTTACTTTCTATTTCCACTCTATAAAAAACACTATTTCATATCTCTCCAATATCCTTTTACTCCACTTAATTTTTTTTATTAGTGAGAGTCGAAGATAATTTTTTTTTTATAATAATTCAGACATCTTTCTTATTATCTTGATTTTAATTTATTTCTGTGCATTATAACCAAACACACCCTACCAATCACATGCATAGTTATTTATCCTTCCCTACACACCCCATTAATATTCTATAAATACATTTACCTAATCACCTGCTCTTCACGACAAAAAAAGAAATAAAGATATTGAAAATAAGTGAGGGGAATCATGGAGTTGAAGTTATTGGTGAAGGTAGGTTTGTTGCTTTTCCTGTTAGGGTTCACAGCAACTAGTGTGGATGCTACTCGTTTCAATCCAAGTTCCTTCATCACCAAGGGTGATTCTCATCACTATGTCAAAGTCACATACACATGGTGCGACCCAGAATGCGAAGTATGCCGTTGTGATTTTGAATGGCCTCCTAACTGTAAATGTATGGATAACACCGGCTTCTCTGCTTACCAGGAATGAGCCAGGTTCGATCAATAACTAAGATATGTGAGGCAAAGCCACTTAGGTTAGCTAGGGTTTATTGTTTTCGTATATGAATGCATGGAAATGGAATAATTAACCTTTTGAATGAAATCTGCTAAGCCAAGCATTTTTTTTTGTTTTAATTGCTGGTCTTAGTGTTTGTTTTAATTTTGTTTTTTCCTTTCATTTATCTTTATTTCAAATTATTTAGTTAGCATAAGTACAATGTCTTTTTTTATAGGCTTAGTTTACTAATTTGTCCCTTAATTTTTAATGCTCCAATAATTAGGTCTTTTAATTTTTTTAAATGTTTCAATCAATTTTTTTTTGTCTAATTAGATTGTCGCTCCCACCGTCAAGTTGTAAATTTAGGCGAATTTAATTTAGAAATAGGAATGATTTTTAATTATCACTATATCTTTTATAATTTTAAAATTAAAAAATGTATGATGTAAAAAGAAAAAAAAATCTGAGGACTGACCAACAATTGAAAAGGACAAAAAGAAGGATCTAGAAAATTCAATCCCAGAAAGCAGCCAAGGGTTTTTTCTTTTAATAGGAATATCAAATAAACATACCAGCAACTATGCAACAGCCATAAAATCTACTACGAAATTCAATTCCCCTGAACGCCGAGGTGAACCAAATTTAACAGAAAACATAAATTGAATGAATTAGACAGGGCCTGAGAAGGAACACAACATGCTATGGTTGCTTTTACAAACAGAGCCTAGTTCCTTAATTAATTCCGTGAGAAATGATAATTATAAAATGATTTGTAATTGCCTAAAATATCTAAACGGGTGTGGATGAGTTTTTTTTCTTCCTTGATACCTACTTTTTTCCCTTATATTTATTAATGTTAATGTACTATAATAACATGCTTTGTTAATATTTACTTGTAATTTTGTTCTACAAATTAATTAAGTATGCGGTATAAAAGAACATTTCCTTGAACATCTTGGGTACCACTCTACTCTGCTAGCTTCGAACTTCGAACATCACGGGTACAGTTTAATTAATGGATGAAAATAAAGTACATCAACTACCAAGCAATAATTCAACACTGTTCGAGATATGCGTATCATGACAAACCCGTAACTCCTCCAAGTGTAACATGCATGGCGACGTTGATGACACATATATTTCTTAAAAAAAAGTAATAAAAGAGAAAATTTTGAAAGAAAAATAATATAAAATATTGCATTCCATTTATGCTATAAATAAATCTACGTAAACGCTAGCCTCTTCAGAACATAAGAGAAAAATATAAATATATTGAAAATATTTGTTTATTATTTAAATTTTAAATACATAAAAAATATTTCATGTACAATACATAAACTTAAATATTAATTAAGTTTTATTTTATAATTTAAACATTTAATTTATTTTCATTCTGTGTTTTTTCTCCTCAACTAATTTTTAAAGTTTTTAATTCTCATTTTGTTTCGTTTTAATTTAAATTTTAAAAATTTCTTGTTGTGGCTTTCTTTTCCTCTCAGATAAGGAGAGGGTACGTGTACGATGTATCTCTTTCTATGAAGTACGGACACTTCAGCTTCTTGCCGTGTCTAGTATCTAACACATATTCGTGTCAGTGTCCGATACCGACATAACACTCGTACTACGTTCTATATTTTGGACATTACAGATGTCCACGTGTTCGTGTCATGTCCGGTGTTCGTGTCGATGTAGGTACTTTAAAGATCTCTGTTGCAAAAAAAAAAAGTAGGTCCTTTATTTATATATACACGTGAGCAAAATATATAAATGAACATAAAGATCATAAACTACAATAATGCTGGAGTCTGGAATACGGCAACATGTCCAAGTGTAACGTGTTGTTAACTCTCATGGTAGGTGGAAATTAAGATCATCAATTAACAAAGTTAGAACCACGTGCCATGGCATTGATGCATGCACATGGTTTTTAAATCTTTACAATGCACGTCATTGCGAGAAAATGCGATTGATGCAGTCATCACAATTACATTTATCATGTGATTAATATTTAAAAATTAAAACCATATATGACACATGCATGTTGAATTTAATTAAGAGTGAAAAAAAAAAAGAGTCGAACCTTTGCTTGATGGCAAAAGTACATAGGGGAGAAAGAGAGACCTTGAGAGAGAATGAAAGGTTGGGGGAGTTGGGGTGTAAATAGTAAAGGTGGAACGAGGTGCTGCCAATAGCAGCCTCATCTTATTTTGTTTCCCTGTTTTAATGGATCTGATGAGTAGGGCTCAATTTACGATTCTATAATTTGCTTGCTCTTATGATTGTTTGTGGCTTTATTGCTCTACATCCACTAAACCATGGCACAGTTTGATGGCATCGTGCTAACCAAGGAGCTTTCTTCAAGATTATTGTTTCTTCTCAGCATTCATTAATTACAAGATCTAAAACTGCAAACCAAATCATGACACCATCGCCCTATGCATGCCAGAAACCGATTCCTTAATTATAATAGAAGTTAGAACTCAACCTACTTCTCCACCACTTTCCCTGTTCAATGCCGAAGCTTCCAGTCCAATTCCTACACTCTGATTCGTATTAATTGGTTAAAACAAATTTGTATTAAAATTTGATTCACAAATTGCTTGTGTAGTATATATTGAAAATTGTTGACAGATCTCATTACCATATATATTTTATGTGTGTATGTGCAGTATTGATCTATTCTACATTTTGTAACTGTTTTATATATTGTTTTCTTGAGGAGGAGGTGGGTTGGGATTTTGTGTAGTGAAAATAGATTTTTTTTTTGTTCTTAAATATTGCGTGCTTAAAAAATAGAAAAAATTGTATTTTTGGTCCTTCACTTTGTCTCCAATTTGAGATTCTGTCCCCCAATAAAATTATTTATGAATTTTGTCATCGTATTTAATCAAATCACACAATGTTGGTCCCCCAACTCACAATTGAATGTTGACTATTACAAAAGAATGTTGATTGTTACGTGTCACATTCTTATTAGATGATGATTGTCACGTGTCATATTCTGATTGGATGTCAATTCCATGAAAGATGAAATGCATTGTTATTTTCATTGATCAATCAAAACATGACACGTGACAGTCATTATTCAATAAAAATGTGACACGTGATAGTTAATATTACTTTGTAACAGTTAACATTCAATTGTGGGTTGGGGAATCAACATTGCGTGATTTGATTAAATACGATGACAAAATTCGTGAATAATTTTATGGGGGGAACAAAATCTGAAATTGAAAATAAAATGGAGACCAAATTTACAATTTTACCTAAAAAATAATTGTGAAGTATGTGAATGAGTAATTTTTAAGACTTATCTGAAAACGATATATATTAAAAAAATGATATATATTTCATTTATAAAAAAACTTAATTAAACTTTAAATACAAACAAAATTTTGAAAAAAAATTATAAATAAAGATAAAGAGTAATTTTTAAGACTTATTTTATCATTGTTTAAAAATTTAGCTTATTCTAAGAGATTTTACATAAATATGAAGCCAAGACAATTTACATAATCACTGTTTGAAAAAAAAATATTTTAGACCCATATGTAACTAAAAAAATTAGTTTAAGTCTTAAGATTTTATCTGTTCACTGTTGGGGGTAGGTCCATTATTCACGCACGTGAGCCAAAACAAATGGATGGAAATGACGGGCGGACAAAATAAAAGATACGGAGCAATAATGCAAAAGAAATACTCCGACATGCATCATTATTTTTGACAAACTCAACTGCTACGAAATGACAGACTCACAAAATAAAGACTCATAAAAAATATAATTTGATAAAAAAAAATGCTAATTAGCACCTATAAGCATCAATTAACGAACTAAAAAATTATTAGGATGTTTAAATTTTTTTATATTTTTTAGTTTTGTAATTAATGTTTAAGAGCATTTATCAACAAGATTTATGATTTAGGATTTTGGGAGTAATTTATCAAGATTTACTATATTTCTCTATTTTTTTATTATATTATATATCCTTTTATCACATCTTTATTTCTCCTTCTCTTTTTCTTTTTTTCAATTTCTAAGTGTTAAGTAATTAGTTTTCTTTGTTTATGCACGTGAGCCAAATGAATGGATGGAAACAAAGACTATCAACTACCATGGAAATTGGCAAAATACGAGATTCTTCTTGGGGATGTATGTGCTATTATTACAATCCATGTGCATCGTGTCCTCATGACATCCATGACATGTATTTCTCAAAGAAGAAGAAAAATAAAAAAAGACTTAATTATATAATTGGTTTTTTATTATAATTTAAAATTTAATTAGATTTTTCAATTATTAATCCTCAATCGTTTGAAATGTGACAATTATATCATTTTCGTCATGTTGACTAACGACTATCTTTCCACCACGTCTCTCTCTCATGCCCCTTTTTTCACACTTTCAACCTCCACAATGCCACCTTTGCACCCTTCCACCCTATTGGGCCTCCTTGCCCTACACATGTCTTTTAATAATATGATGAATGTTTAATAATTTTTCTTTAATAAAATCATTTTATTCTTTGTTATATATGTTATTTTTTCAGAAAAAAAAATAAAAAAAGAAAAATTATTTCTTAATTTAATGTAATGAAGATCATAATCATATCTTCAGGATTTTAAATTTATTAAAATTCTCATTATTTTTTTATAGGTTAAACTAGTTTTCACTTATTAAATTATATCAATTTTTTGTGTATAATCTAATAGCTCACAAAATTAGATTAATTATATTAGACCCATAAAAATACAAATAACTCGATATGATAAATATATAAAGAAAATTAAGTTAAAGTCTTTGAATTGGTCCATTCATGATTCCTTGGTGTGGATTTGTTTAACAAATTAACCACGAGGTACGTGAGGGAATAGTTCGATTCCCAACCTCATCAATATTTATAAATATTGTAGTCGTTATCATCAATAAAAGCACAAATTTTAAATTCACTAAACTATAGAAAAATATGATGAACCTATTAACTCGATTTGATCATGAATATATAAAGAAAAATATGATATGTCTTTTAATAATATACTGCTAATCAATAGAAAAATGCTATAACTTTAATAAACATGCATTACAGTATAAATAATAATATTAACACTGTAAATTAATAAGAAATTACTTATGATATGTCTTTAAAAATATTATTATAAAAATTAATAAATTTATAATAAATCACAGTTTTGACTAAATAATCAAGTAACGTGTGGAGACTTACAAAAGAAGCAGTGTATCTTATTAGTATCAGTTACGTGCCTTATACTCCACGATGCTAATGACAACGGATAACTCTTCAAAGAGCTAAAGACAATAATTTTTATAAGATATATACTACTCAATGTTATAAGAATATTGATTAAAGAACAACTAAAAATATTTTTAATGAGATGAAAAATTATATTATCATAATCTTTTTTATATTCTCATATAATTTATATTGCAAATATATTTTTTTAATTTTTTAATTAATGTAGATAACAATACAAATACACGTATTTCAAAAAATTAATTAAGAAAAACAAGACCTTATCTCTACTTGAACCCCATCAAATTAATCCAAGTATAAATGAATGGTCTTCTATTCATATTCTAGTCGTAAAACTAAGAGACATTACAGTTTGTATTATTGTAGAAGAGAGAGGGAGAGAGATGGAGTTGAGCATGAAAGTGTTGGTGAAAGTTGCTTCGTTGCTTTTCCTATTGGAATTCACTGCAACAGTTGTTGATGCTCGCTTCGATCCAAGTTCATTCATCACTCAGTTTCTCCCCAATGCTGAAGCCAACAATTACTATGTTAAATCCACAACAAAAGCGTGCTGTAACAGCTGTCCTTGCACAAAATCAATCCCTCCACAGTGTCGTTGTTCAGATATTGGAGAAACATGTCACTCTGCATGCAAAACTTGTATTTGCACTCGCTCAATTCCTCCACAGTGTCATTGCAGTGACATAACCAACTTCTGTTATGAACCTTGCAACTCCTCTGAAACCGAAGCTCACTAGGAATATTGAGCATGTTCCAGTGACTAACATGTTTGACAGAGTCACTAGGCTTTGTTTTCATCTAGCTAGTACTTATGATGTATGGGAATAAATAACTACTGAATGAATAAAAGCTACTAGGCCAAGCAGTTTGTTTTCTACAAATTGCTGGTCGTGGTGTTTGTTTTATTTTTAGTCTTGTTTTAGTTTATTCTCACATCTGAAATATTTTTTTTTAAAGGCCAACTAAATATATCATTAATGAGAAGAAAATACACTTGTTCTGTACAAGATGTACAGGTTAACGGTAATTAGTGTTTAAAGTTTAAACAAAAGGTATCAAAGTAACAGGCCTTCAAAAAGTATATTATATATGTCTCCATCAAAAAGAAGAATTACTCCAAGAAGCATCCTCTCGCGTTCACACAACAAGAAGAGAAGAAGATTCTAGGTTTTAGCTTCCACATCTGAAATAAGTCGGCTTAGTTATGGAGAAAAATGTTACTTGTAGTTTGTGTTATGCATCTAAGGGGTTAAATGTCGAAGAAATATTTACTAATCGATCATAAATAATTATGCAAGAGTAAATTTGATACTATAATTTAATTTAAAATTTTAAAACTTTAGGTTTGTGAATTTTTTATTTATATATTGTTCAATTTTTTTACTTTTATCTCATGTATATAAAAGTTAATGTATATACTTGTACTCCAACCATTTTTGTTCTCTAAATTTAAGTGCAACAATATTTTTATAAAGTCACATAAAACAACCCACTTAAAATATATTCATATATACGTGGTATCTAGGACGAAAATAAAGTTAAAAGAAAAAATGTATTTTAAAAGATATTAACCATACATATTTTTATTTTTTAATTAATATTCATTGAAATTTCATTTTATTTTCACCAATCACGAGTGAATCTTAATCATTTAGTACCATCAGTGTAAATTTAGTGATATTTACTGCGATATTTAGAAATCAAAATCCAAAGATCAGTAATAAGTAACAATGCGAGAGTCGAACATAAGCATGTTAAGTGACATAATTCAATCATTATTATCTCACGCCTTCAATTTTATATTAATTACTAAATGTATTATATTATTAATTATTAACTATAAAATATAAAGCTAACCCGAAACTATCAACAATTACGATAAAGTTATCGTATTGGGTGAATTCACGTGAAGTATATTTTTATTATATAGATGGTTTCTGATACCATTGAATATAATTAGCAGCAAATAAATTAATTAATGATAAAGCGATTTGAGCCGAAGAGAAAAATTTGTCCTCCAACAATAAGTTTTCAGGCTATTCCAAAGAGTGCTTGGATGCTTGAAAGAAGGTGAGTTCAGAAATGGTTAGTTAGGTTCTTAAGAAAGAACTTCAATTCCTTTCTCCTAACTAATTTTTGTCAAATGATAAGTACTCTAAGAATGTTAAACATATAAAAGTATTTTGTCATGGAGGAAGAATATCAGAAATAAAAAGTGTTAATAAAGCATATTAGTATAAACTTTATGATAACTGACCCTTTGACAAAGGAATTATTGCCTAAAACATTTATAGAATATGTTAAAAATATGAATATTATTGTTATTCATGATCATTAAGTGTAATTTACTTTATATATTTTACTAACATCCTGAACTCATTTATTATATATGTTTTAGATTATTTGTTCTCTATATTTGTATGCATATTTGTATTAGAATAATATTAACATGTTTTGTTTTGAATGTACTCCTAACTAGTGATCATATTAAGAAGAAGACTAATTTGTAATACATGGAAAGGACTATATTAATTAAGTGATGTACAACCGCCATGACTCGAATTGGTTCCTATCTTTAATCATGAAATTATAATATACCCAATGTAGAGAACGATTTAGTCATTTTAATGCATATTATGTTAGTTTAATCTATTTATTTATTTAATCCATAATGTTTGATAATGTCACATGGATCAAGTAGGAGAATATAAGAATTAATGTCCCATGTAAAAGACATATGACTTATATATGTAGGAATTAATAAATAAATAAATAAATAATAATTAAGGATATTGGAAAAGTTTTTAGAAATAATTATTATTTGATGAGAGTATTGATTATAAAGACACTAATAACCACTAACATGAAATAAGGTTTTCTTCCTGACTAAAGAATATTCTCTCAAAACTCCTAATCCTCATAAACGTAGAGAGATTAAAAAAAAAAGTCAAGTGAACGAAATCTTATTTTTTTTTTTCTCTTTCAATTAATCAAGATGCTCCAGAAACTTTATAGAGATTTTACTATGGATAAATATATGTCTTACTCTCTGATGATTATTGTGTGAAAATTTTAAATTTCAAAGATCTTACTGATTTTTTATAATTGTTAATATTAGAAATCCTTAAAACTTACAAAATGGAGTTGATGAAGGTAGTTTGTTGCTTTCCCTGATAGGGTTTGCTGCAACTAATGTTGATGATCGCTTCGACCTAGCAAGTTCTTGCCTCATGATCACCGAGGTGCTCCTCAACGAATACTCCCTCAAATCCACAAGGTGACTTGAAATCATGCATTTTGCCGCAACACAACGCCATACGCGACAGGACTATTATGTCTTTGCTATTAATATATATCTTTATCCATAAGAATAAGTATCTTGTAAAATTAAGCTCATAATATATTTTATATATGAAAATATCATTGGGAGAGAGACTATTTATTGCTTCTACTAAAAATATTCTGAATCCACCACTGTTGATTGTCTTTAAAGAAAATTTTATTTCCAGTCATAATATTTTGTCTCAACAAAAGCTTAAATCATTTGAGACCTGCTTAAAAATTTAAAAATTAATTAAGTTTTATTTTATAATTTAAATATTTAATTTACTTTCATTCTGTAATTTTTCTCCTCAACTAAGTTTTAAAGTTTTTAATTCTGATTTTGTTTCGTTTTAATTTAAATTTTAAAAATTTCTTGTTGCCGCTTTCTTTCCTCTCAGATAAAGAGAGGATACGTGTATGATGTATCTCTGTTGCAAAAAAAGTAGGTCCTTTAAATTTATTTATATATACACGTGAGCAAAATAAATGAACATAAAGATCATAAACTACAATAATGCTGGAGTCTGGAATGCGGCAACACGTCCAAGTGTAACGTGTTGTTAACTCTCATGGTAGATGGAAATTAAGATCATCAACTAACAAAGTTAGAACCACGTGCCATGGCATTGATGCATGCACATGGTTTTTAAATCTTTACCATGCACGTCATTGCGAGAAAAATGCCATTGATGCAGTCGCAATTACAGTTATCATGTGATTGTGGTGAGTCAAAATATACCTTGATATGAGGATCAATATTTAAAACCATATATGGCACATATATTTCTGAAAAGAATAAATAAAGAAAATAGGAAGAAAAATGAAACTTATCCCTACCTGCACAACGCACTGCATTAATATTCTATAAATATATCTGCCTACATGCATGCCTCTGCAGACATAAAAGAAAAGAGAAGATACTAGTATTACAGATAGAGAGAAATGGAGTTCAAGGTATTGGTGAAGGTGGTTTTGTTGCTTTCTCTGATAGGATTCACTGCAACTACTGTGGATGCTACTCTCTTCGACCCAAGTTCCTTCATCACTCGGCTACTCCCCAACGGTGAAGTCGATCACTCTAATCAAATCCACAAGGGCACCGTGCTGTGGTGAATGTGTCTGCAACAGAATTCGATGCCAATTAATGTGCAGATGTTGGGCCAAGCTGCCACTCAGCTTGTAGAACTTGTTGCTGTCTATGGGGCAACCCTCCCAAGTGTCACTGCCTTGACCATACCCTAAACTGCTATGACAAATGTACCTCCTTTAAAGCCGAAGCTGACTAAGAATATTGAGAAAGATCCAATGACGACATGAATTTAGAGATCTGAAACGAATTTGAATAGAATCTCAAATTCAAGGTCGGTTTAATGTATTTAGAGATCAAAATGAATTTTAAAATGAAGTATTTTTTAGTCTAATAATTTTTTTCAACAAAAATTAATATTTTTATTAAATTTTATTTTTTGAGCTTTTAAGAATGCAAAATTATTTATCAATTTATTATAATTGATTTTCTTTATATTTATTTTTAATCAATATTAAAGTTAATTCATTCAATCTTTCTTGAAACATTATTGATCTTAAATAAATTTTAATTAATATTAGTTTTGAAAATCTTCTTTCTACTGAAATAACGCTTACCAGAATTGTTAATATTATTCTATAAGCAATAAAAATATTTGAAAAAGAATCATTTCTTTTTAGGCTTAATTGAAAAAAAAAATTCTTATTATTCTCATTTCACTAAATCGGCCTCTTATTTTTTAATTCATTATCAGAATCTCTCTATTTTTTAAAATTCACTATCTAATTCCCCAAAAGAAAATTTGAACATTGACTATTAGCATATTTTACAAACCATTGTCAATATGAACCAAAACACAAGTTCTTTCACTTCACTCTCTTATACTTCTTCAAGATAACCCATCATTTTACAGAGTGAGATCTTGAATTTCCTTGACTTAAGGGATCTTGTAGCGACGATCATTCCAAGTTTTGAGGCTACTTGGAAAGGAACTCTCATCCTTTTACGCTCATCTTTGATTTTCGTTTTTCCTTGATGAACACTTTTGAAAGTTCATAAAAAAGGTTCATTTTCATGGTTTTGATGTGGTTTTTGTTGGTTTTTGGGATTTATGTGGTATGGATGGTGTGAAGCTGCTATGTGGGTGGGAGAAAACTTTTATCTTAGATCCAAAGTTTCTTCCTTTCCTTTTTCTTCTTCACAAAGTCATCTTGAGTTTGATAGTTAAGAGAAGTTTTACCTTTCTTTCTATGCTTAGGTTTCTTTGGATTGGTTTAAATATTTCTTAAGAATGAATCATGTTTAAAAATGGAAGTTTGAGCATTTAAGGTTTTGAGTTTTGAAATTGGGGTTTTTAATAATTATTTAATGAATATTGGTGAAAATTTTCTATTTGTAAAGAGTTTTGATGTTGTTTATATATTGGAATTAATAAAAGAAATGGTTTCGATTTGTTTTGGAATGAATAGGAAGTCATGAGAGGCAATTTTACAGAATTTCAAAATTCAGAAAAAAAATGCGTCCAATAACCAATTTCACGTCCATTGACTTTTTGAATTTAGTGATTAATTTTCAGTCTTTTTTATGTGGATGCTATTAATTTTTTTGTTGCATAAATTAATTATTTTAAAATCTTCATGAATTTATAATGGTATGAGATGTGGTTGAGATGATGTTATTTTTATGATTAAAGTTGAATTATGTTGAGATCATGAGATTCACATTTATATGAGCCTTTGATGAGTTGTTGCAAGAATTCAAGGTGCCAAAATGTCTTGCTAGGTTTATTGAACTATAGGTGGATTCATAATTGTGATGAACATATGAATGATTAATCTAGGATGTTATAACTGATATCTGTAAAATTTGAGTTAATTTGATAATTAATTTTGGTTAATAATGATTACAATTTCTTCACTTAACTGTTGTTTTTAATGAAATAATAGATAAATTAATACCTTTGCAATTTTTTATCAGGAGAAGTTAAAAGGAGAAAATTTCAAGTGCTTTGGAGGAAAATTTATGCAAAAATGGAAAGAAAAACTCATGAAGAAAAGTTGAAGATTGAGACAGCTCGCTTAGCGCCAAGACGAGTCCTGCGCGTCACCTCGCTTAGTGGCTAGCTCGCGTTTAGCATGAAGAAGGCCCACGAAGAAACCCAAATGTGCGCTTAGCGTGAAAGCCTGCACTAAGCGCGAGATCGCGTGGAAATTAAGCTACCTTAGACCTGTAAAAAAAGTAGGAAGCAAAGGAAAAATACACCGAGACTCATAACTCTTTAATGAACATATCTTAAGCCCGAGTATCTTTAATAGGGGAAACCCTCTCTCTATGTCCATTATCTCCTTCTCCTCCTTTTCCATCCATCTTCTTCTATCCACATCAGCTCCTAAAGTGTAAAATCTCTCTTGACAATGAGGCTAAACCCTTATTGTTAGGAGCCTAACAACCAAATTTTCTTGCAATGTAATCTTTCCTTACCATTTATTTAATGCAATGACAATTTTTATTGTTTCTTTCCTATGCTTTATTGTTATTGTCTAGTCTAATCATCCATGCATTTGTTTTAGGAATTATACATTGGGAAATGGTAATTTCTAAAGAACTGAAAAAATGCATCTAAACAACTCATCGCTAGGGATAGAGTGATCTTGTTTTGCCTATATATACATCTCTAAAATTCATATAATTTACTGTTTTATCTCTGCAAAGGAATTTGAGAAAGAATAACTAAATTAGGCTATTTATCGTGAATGATGTTTTATTTGTCTATGAAGTATGAACAAACACATTTCATTTTTATATTCTTCATTGGTCTAATTCCAGTGTCCAAAACTCGTTAAACAATAATTAATTTGTGTTCAAAAGCATTACTCCAAAGAATCTCATGAAACCAAATCAATATTCTTCTATTTCCATTTTGACAACAATAAATTAATGTCATCATAAACAAACACAACTTGGGTATAAACGTCGATAGTTATTTTGTCCTTACCCCTTGGTTCCTTTAGAAGTTAGAAACATATTATTATTGTTTAAATAAAAAAAACTGGTTCAATTTTCTCATTACTAAACGTGTTTGTTCATGATAGACACTCCACCTTGTCATATTTAACTTTGAACTATAGGTAACATTCGAATAGAGATAGTGTTGCAACCAAATAAAACGGAACTTGCATTAAATATTGGATGAATTAATGTATGTACATGTTAATAGTTGAGAAACTAAAATAGACAGGTGTCCCGGTAGGACGAAGAGGTTGGTTATCCTATCAGTATCCACACTCACATAGGTAATAAATTTACTTCCACTGGACTTGTAGTATACACAATCATCAACCAAATTTACCTCAACACCATAAGAGATAATTTTGATGAATTTTGTAATACCATAAACGAGAGACATGTTTAAACGAGTAAATGGATTTCTTTAGTTTGTATACCATAAACTTTGGATCATCTTAAACAAGGTTTTCTTGTTGCACCGTAAATTGGTGACAAGACAAACTTTATATATTTTAATATTATTCATTGAATCACTTTCGACTATAGATATTTATCTACAACTTATGGATTTCACACTTTCAGACATTCTGACGATATCTCAAATGTCATGTTCAATAATTGGTTTTATTACATCATCTATGACATCAATTCACTTGAGAGTTAGAGCACATCACTTGACTAAAGTCGATTAGACCTTCTCAGTCAATCTAATGTCGTATTCATGTTCTTAAAGAAATATAACATAATCATATCAAATTACATTTTTTCTTTCTCTAGTGGATCTTCTTAATGACACTTCTTGAGACTATTGAATTTGAACTTTAGGTGATTCTTGAGAGGGAATCTCAGTGTTGTCTCGTCTTTTAATAATGTGAGGAGTATCATCATTATTTAATTACCATATCCATTTCTTGAACAATTGTAAGTACAAAGATTTATCTATTGTCAATAACAAGTTATTCTTTAAAGACAACACTACTTTTGTTTCCTTCCCCTCTAAACTCAATTTCCTCAATGAGATTTGCATTCCCGTCTCAAACTTGATCTTAAAGTGGGATTGTAAAACTTATACATGTGAGAGCTTTACATGTAGTAAAAAGGTAACTAATTATCTTTAAGTTCAGCTTACCTTCATGCAGCCTATAAGGCATTGCTTTGGGTGGACATCCCCAAATGTGCATATGCTTAATGTTGGGATTTCCCTGGCTCACACCTATAGGGATTATTAGTGACTACTTTAATTGGTATCTAAAAAGATATAAATTGCATTCTTTAATGTTTTTTCCCAAAGCGACTATGGTAGAGAAGAATCAAATTTCTTATCATATTTGTACAAGTCTAGTTTCATCATTTTGCAACTTCTTTCATGCTAGATTTGCTTAACATTATATGTTGTAGAACAATTTCACGATTGTTGAAGAAAACATAATGGGGACTTCAAAATTTGCACCCTATATGTCATATCTATCCCATATATAGTATTCCCTGCCGTCAGATTTTACCCACAATCAGATTTGACAACCTTAATTTTATTTCCTAGTTGAAGTTCAACTTCATCTTTGAAAGACTAAATGTCTAGAGGTCAAAACATTTCATAATTTAAATAAAGAGAAATCATATATGAACATAATAAAATACATTTGCTTATTCCATGAATCCATAAAGAATATAACACTACTATATATATATATATATATATATATATATATATATATATATATATATATATATATATATATATATATATATATATATTAGTTCTAAGACATCCTTATATACTTCTTTCAGCACCTAAATTCTATTTTGTTTGTTTATTTTCTCTTTATATACTCAATGTAGACCATAAGGTCCAACCAATATAAAGAATCTAGAATTACCTATAGCACAAGCATCCAAATTCTCTATTAAGAGATATGACTTAAGCATTTATGTTATAAAGTGACGAAATTCTCATTTAATTTTAAGTTTTGCACCGCCAAAATTGTTTGCAATAGGAACACTGAATATCCATAAAAGAACTCATAACTTGCAACATTTGAATCACAAGAGAGACTAACTTTATTATTTCTAATTGAACAAGAATCAGTAAATTTGTCCAAATTAGAATTAAAATTTGGTTTAATAAACAACTCAATATATGTCTCAACCAAATTCAAATGAAATTGAGTCTTTTAAAACAACATAAAAGTTCATATAGTTTCAACTTCAACTTTATTTCATCCCTCACGTAGATGAATATTTCATTATCACATGGTGGATGACTCCATAGGTAGCATCATATAAACATGCTTATGTGAGTAGTAGAACCAAAATCTACCCACAAGAGTCCTTCGGTACAAAACTAAATTAGCTTTAAAACAAACAAAAATGAAAAGTTTATCATTCTTCATACTCTAAATAGTATAATTGGGACATTTTTTATGCCTCATCTTACAAAAAGCAACAAGAAAATTCCTTATCTAGTTCTCTTGTTTTTTCCCTAGAAAAATAAATAAATAAATATGCAATATCCTTAACTCTCAACTAACTCTTTTCAGGCTATAAATTTTATACATGTAGCTTTATGATTCAAATAATGAGTAATTTAAATCGTAATAATAACAATAAGCTCATTAAATGTTTAGATATGTTTTTCTGTCATTTTTCTTCCTCTTGCAAACAATGAGATACAAGCTCATTAAATATTTTCTCTCTAGATGGGAGAACAAATTGTTTGTTAATTTGGAGTATTGTGGACCATAATCATAGTTAAGATTTTAAACCTATTAGAGTTCTCATATTCCCTTATGAGCCAAATTTGTTTCGATTTATTAAGTCCATATCAATTTTTTATTTATAATCTAATAGACTCATAAAATTAGATTACTTTTATTAAGTCCATAAAAAATATAAAATTAATTAAACCTTTTAATTAAATAAAAATTATAAAATTCTTAACATAAAATTGTTTAACAAACAGCGTGGGACGCGAGGGATTGGTTCCCAATGCCCCTCATGAATATTTATTAATATAGTAATAGTTATCATCAAGAAAAGCATAAATTTTAAATTCATTAAAAAATATGATCAACCTATTAACTCGATCTGATCATGAATATATATATAAAAAAAAAGTAAAATTGCATTTTTGGTTCTCCAGTTTATCTCCAATTTTAAATTTGGTCTCCCGATAATTTAATTTACAAATTTGGTCCCCCAATTTTATAAATAATGCAAAATTGGTCCTGGAAGTCCGATTTGGACGTTGACCGTTAACCTTAGACGTTGATTGTCACGTGGTACTCGAGGGGACCAATTTTGCAGTATTTATAAAACTGGGGGACTAAATTTATGAATTAAATTATCGAGAAACCAAATCTAAGATTGAAGATGAACTGAATGATCAAAAATATAATTTTATCAAAAAAAATTGCGTTAAAATCTTCGAATTTATCCATTCATGGTTCTGCGGATTTGTTTAACAAACAACGTGGTACTCGAGGGACTAGTTCCCAACCTCATCAATATCAATATTTATAAATATAGTAGTAGTTATCATCAATAAAAGCACAAATTTTAAATTCACTAAACTATAGAAAAATATGATGAACCTGTTAACTCGATCTGATCATGAATATATAGAGAAAAATATGATATGTCTTTTAATAATATACTGCTAATCAATAGATAAATGCTATAACGTTTAATAAACATGCATTATTAGTATAAATAATAATATTAATACTGCAAATTAATAAGAAATTACTTTTGATAAGTCTTTTAAAAAAATATTATAAAAATTAACAAATTTATAATAAATCACAGTTTGTGACTAAATAATAATATAAAAACAATAGTATATATTACATTATTCATTTATTTAAATGTTATATAAATAATATAATCAAGTAACGTGTGTAAAATAATTTTAAATTTAAATAAATAAATATTAACTAACTTTTATTTTATTTAATAATAATATTGCTGTTATGTTTTTTATTTAATAAGATTTTATTTTCTTGTGAATCATTTATCAAGTAATACAATAAAAGATATTTTAATATAAAACAAAATTAAAAGAAATTAATTAAATATTATAAATTAAATTTCTTAATTTACGTGCCTCTGTCAAATCCAGTCCTTATTAATTATAGTATGCATGGGTTTAATAAATGACAAGGAAAGACACAAGTATCGAGCAAGATTCTCCAAGATGCTACTCACAAACGTTCAAAGGGCTAAAAAGCATAATTTTTATAAGATATATACTACGTACTCAATGTTATAAGAATATTGATTAGAGAACAACTAAAAATATTTTTAATGAGATGAAAAATTATATTATCATAATATTTTTTATATTCTCTTATAATTTGGTACAAATATTTTTTTAAAATTTTTAATCAATATCTTAAGAATCTTAATTAATCAAATACTTTTATAATTAATGTAAATAACAATACACGTATTTCAAAAAATTAATTAAGAAAAACAAGACCTTATCTCTACTTGAACCCCATCAAAATCCAAGTATAAATGAATGGTCTTCTATTCATATTCTAGTGGGAAAACTAAGAGACATTACAGTTTGTATTATTGTAGAAGAGAGAGGGAGAGAGATGGAGTTGAGCATGAAAGTGTTGGTGAAAGTTGCTTCGTTGCTTTTCCTATTGGGATTCACTGCAACAGTTGTTGATGCTCGCTTCGATCCAAGTTCATTCATCACTCAGTTTCTCCCCAATGCTGAAGCCAACAATTACTATGTTAAATCCACAACTAACGGGTGCTGTGACAACTGTCGTTGCACAATATCAATCTCTCCAATGTGTAAATGTGCAGATATTGGAGAAACATGTCACCCTTCATGCAAAAGTTGTTTTTGTGATATTCCCACGTTTCCTGGACTGTGTCAATGCATTGACGTAACCAACTTCTGTTATGAACTTTGTAACTCCTCTGAAACCAAAGCTCACTAGGAATATTGAGCATGTAGTAACTATGATGTATGGGAATAAATAACTACTGAATTAATAAAAGCTACTAGGCCAAGCAGTTCGTTTTCTACGAATTGCTGGTCGTGATGTTTGTTTTATTTTAGTCTTGTTTTAATTTATTCTCAAATCTGAAATATTTTTTTAAGGCCAACAAAATATATCATTAATGAGAAGAAAATACACCTGTTCTGTACAAGTTAATGGTAATTAGTGTTTAAAGTTTAAACAAAAGGTATCAAATAAAGTAACAGGACTTCAAAAAGTGTATTATATGTGTCCGTCAAAAAGAAGAATTACTCCAAGAAGCTAGCATCCTCTCGCGTACCTTCACACACCAAGAAGAGAAGAAGATTCTAGGTTTTAGCCCCCACATCTTAAATAAGTTGCCTTAGTTATGGAGAAAAATGTTACTTGTTTGTGTTGTACAAGTAAGGGATTAAATGTCCAAGAGATCTTTACAAATGTATCACAAACAATTACACAAATAAATTTGATAATATAATTTAGTTTAAAATCTTAAAGTTTTAAATTTGGAAGTTTTTTTTCACTTATATATATTGTTAAACTTTTTTATTTTTATTCAATATACATAAAAGTTAATCTTTATATTTATACTCCAACAATTTATTCTCTAAATTTAAGTGAATCAATATTTTTATAAATTCACACATAAAGCAACCCACTTTAAATGAATTCATACTATTCATATATACGTGACATCTAGGACAAAAATAAACTTAAAAGAAAAAAAAATGTATGAGTATCTAAAATTTAAACTTTTGTAACAAGGTTTAGCTTTTCTTTGCTACTTTTGTTTTTTGGGTTATGGGAGATGTAGGTATCATATTTTAAAACGGAAACATGCACGTTGGTAAGTATTTTAAAAGATATTAACTATATATATTTTGAGTTTTTAATTAATATTCAATGAAATTTCATTTTATTTTCACAACCACATGTTAATCTTAATCATTTAGTACCATCAGTGTAAATTTAGTGATATTTACTGCGATATTTAGAAATCAATATCCAAAAATGAGGAATAAGTAACAATGAGAGAGTCGAACATAAGCATGTATGTTAAGTGACAAAATTCAATCATTATTATCTCACACCTTTAATTTTATATTAATTACTAAATATATAATATTATTAATTATTAACTATAAAATATAAAGCTAACCCGAAACTATCAACAATTACGATAAAGTTATCGTACTGAGTGAATTCACATGAAATGTATTTTTATTATATAGATGGTTTCTGATACAATTGAATATAATTAGCAGCAAATAAATTAATTAATGATCAAGCGATTTGAGCCGAAGAGAAAAAATTGTCCTCCAACAATAAGTTCTCAGGCTATTCCAAAGAGTGCTTGGATGCTTGGAAGAAGGTGAGTCCAGAAATGGTGTTACAAATAGCAACTCAGAATCTCAGGATACGAGGCCCAAAAGAAGGAGCAATATTCCTGGGCACTTGAAGGACTATGAGCTGCAAGCTTAATAGACCCTCGTGGAGGTACAGCAGTAAGAAGAACGTAGAAAACCATTCTAGAAGCTAGGGGTGGTGATGTAAACAGACTATAGGCCGTTAGGATTGTTAGTTAGCTGTTACGTAACTAACTACATGTATAAAAGCCATGCACGAACCCGTGAAGGGATTATGGAAATAATATTCTCATTTTACAGTTAGATTCTTTCTCTCTCCTCTCTTCTCTCGTAGAATATACAGTCTCGAGGAATGCTACCTCTAGCATTGGTGCTTTCATTGCATCCTCTCCGCCATGGCTGATGCAACACGATCAAAGACAAGCATGGAGCGTTGGGAAGACGCGTTTGCAAAGCTTTTTGCATCCATGACGTTAAAGTTCGACGAACTTCTCAGCCATATAAATCACCTAGAAAGCTCCCACGCCAACAATCAGGCTCCGCCGGCGTTCATGAACTCCGTTGCGCGGTTTTCGTCCTCGTGGTCAGCCTTTCTTCACGCCATCCATGCGCGGTTTTCGTCCTCGGCATATGAAGATCCCACTGGAGTTTTGTGTAAGCTTACACAGCAAACCACCGTGTCGGCGTACCTCTCGGAATTCGAAACTCTTGCTAACAGAGTCATAGGCCTCCCAACGCCGTTTGTCTTGAGTTGTTTCATATCAGGACTTAATCCTGCAATTCGAAGGGACGTTCAGGTGATGCAACCGCATTCACTAGCGCAGGCGGTTTCCTTCGCGCGCCTCCATGAAGAGAAGATTCTGGATAGTTGCCGTCAGACCAGTAAACCTCCTTCCTCCGCATCTCCGGGAACGAGTGTCAAGCATACGCCTTCTTCCTTGACCTCATATTCCACAGGTTCGTCACTACTTCCTTCTCCAAGCAAACCTTGTGCCTCATCTATTCCCTTCAAGAGACTAACTCCATCGAAAATCGCCCTGCGCTGGGAACAAGGCTTGTGTTTTAACTGCGACGAAAAATAGTCAAGGGGACATAAGTGTGCTTCATCCCTATTCTTATTTGTCACGGAGGATGATGATGATAATCGTGAGATGGACCCAGGACCATCGCGGTTGCCTTCCCCATTACCGGAATCAGTTTCGGTGCAAATTAGCCTACATGCTTTGTCCGGTCATGGTGCACTTGAGACATTACGCCTCACGGGATTCATTTGTGAGCATCGCGTCCAGATTCTAATCGATGGGGGCAACACCCATAATTTCCTACAACAGGAATTGGTCGCATTGCTGCAGCTGCAACCACAAGAGACCTCCACCTTGCGGGTCACTGTGGGTAATGGTGAGGAATTGCAGTGCACTCAGGTATGCCCTAATCTCGCCGTGAAAATACAAAAACATGAATTTCCGGTTGACTTGCATGTATTGCCCATACGGGGAGCTGACGTTGTGCTGGGAGTTCAGTGGCTCAAAGCTTTAGGCCCAGTCCTTACTGATTACACAGCACTTACGATGAAATTCATCTACAATGGCCAGTTGATTGAGTTAGTGGGAGATCGCGACTTGTCTTTTCAGATGATATCACCTTCCCAGTTACGTAGGTTGGTGGACACAGGTAACACCAGTACCTTCTTCCACATTAAAATGGAACCTTCCTTGGAGACGCCAATGACTATAACTCACCCAATACCGACAGTCCAGAAACTCTTTTCCAAACACGCTTTCCTCTTCCAACCTCTATCAACTCTACCCCCATCTCGAGCCACAGACCACAGCATTACCCTCCTTCCTAACTCAGCCCCAGTCAATGTAAAACCTTACCGTTACCCTCACTTCCAAAAACAAGAGATAGAAACCCAAGTCGCCGCAATGCTCCGACAAGGCCATATCCAGCACAGCTCAAGTCCGTTCTCATCTCCGGTTTTATTAGTTAAGAAGCGCGATGGATCGTGGCGCTTTTGTGTGGACTATAGGGCCCTCAATGCAATCACAGTGAGGGATCGTTTCCCTATTCCGACGGTGGATGAGCTTCTCGACGAGCTCGGAGGCGCGGTTTGGTTCTCGAAACTCGACTTGATGCAAGGCTACCATCAGATTCTGATGAGAGAATCCGATATCGGCAAAACAACATTTCGCACCCATCATGGGCATTACGAATTTCGCGTAATGCCCTTTGGTCTTTTGCAATGCTCCATCAACGTTTCAAGCGATGATGAACAGATTGTTTCAGCCCCACTTACGAAGGTATATCATCGTCTTCTTCGATGATATACTAATATACAGTCGCAGCTTGGAGGAGCATATCAATCACTTGGAAATCGCGTTTCAGGTATTACACTATGGCCAGTTTACTCTTAAGCTCACCAAGTGTTCATTTGCGCAGAAGAAAATAGAATACTTAGGCCATATCGTCACCGGTAATGGGGTCCAACCTGTACCTGAGAAGGTACAAGCCATTCAGGATTGGCCTCAACCACGATCCACACGAGCTCTACGAGGTTTTCTTGGATTGGTGGGATTTTATCGTAGGTTCATCAAAGGATACTCGATGTTAGCCCACCCACTTTCGCAGCTATTGACCAAGGCAGAGCTGGTTTGGTCGCCGGAAGCCGACAGCGCATTCCAAAAGCTCAAGCAGGTGGTCACGACGGCGCCAGTACTCACCCTTCCAGACTTCTCCAAACCCTTTATTGTAGAAACTGATGCTTCGGGCCTTGGAATGGGCGCGGTGCTTTAGCAGGAAGGGCATCCTATCTCCTTCTTCAGCAAGCAATTTTGCCCCCGATTACTACAAGCTTCCACCTATGTCAAGGAGCTCGCAGCTATCACCGCCGCGGTTAAGAAATGGCGGCAGTACTTGTTAGGCCGCTCTTTCATCATATTGACGGATCACAAGAGTTTGAAGGAGCTAATGAATCAGGCTGTTCAAACTCCAGAACAGCATAAATATCTCGCACGATTACTGGGTTTTGATTATGTAATCCAGTATCGAGCAGGGAAGAGAAATATCATTGCAGACGCATTGTCCCGGTCAACACCTGCTTCATTATTCATCATCTCAGTCCCTCACTTCGTCTTCCTCGACGAGCTGCGAAGAGAGTTGCAGGCAAATCCAGCGTTCATGGAATTAAGGAGGAAAGTGACTACGGAGCCTCACGCATATCCTGATCACTCACTAGCTCAGGACCTCATCCTTTATCGGGGTCGTATATGGTTACCCCAGGACTGCTCTTTCATCAAAATCCTCCTCTCAGAGTTCCATCAATCTCCCTCAGGAGGACATATGGGATTCCGAAAGACCCTAAATCACACACTGGAGAACTTCACATGGAGTACGAGTACTCGAGACACGCGTGACTTTGTCTCCAATTGTTTAGACTGCCAACTAGTGAAGTACAAAACAGCAAAACCTCGTGGCCTTCTATGTCCTCTTCCGGTGCCGTCGCAGCCATGGGATGACCTTTCGATGGATTTCATTGTAGGACTTCCGGCGTATCGAGGTCAAACATGTATCTTGGTCATTGTAGACCGTTTCTCTAAGGGAGTGCACCTCTGAATGCTTCCCTCCCATCACACATCACAGATGGTGGCTCAGTCATTCATGGAAATGGTGGGGAAATTACATGGGATGCCTCGCAGTATCACCTCGGATCGTGATCCGCTTTTCCTAAGCAAGTTCTAGCAGTCCCTGTTCTCTTTAAGTGGAACCAAACTTCGAATGAGTTCTGCCTATCATCCTCAAACGGATGGGCAGACTGAAGTTGCAAATCGCGTGGTGGAACAATACTTACGAGCGTTTGTACACTGGAAACCTAGCTCGTGGGGGTGCTTCTTGTTGTGGGCGGAGTGGTCGTATAACACGTCCGTCCACTCGTCTACAGGGATGACACCCTTCGAGGTCACGTTCGGCCGCAAACCCCCGAGTTTTCCTCAATATCTGACTGGCACTTCCACGGTAGCAGCAGTAGATGATTTACTGAGCCAAAGGGAGGAAACGTTCAACCTCCTTCGCCGGAAATTACAGAAGGCGCAAACTCGCATGAAGGACATAGCTGATGGTCATCGCAGGGACCATGAGTTCCAGGTGAATGAATGGGTCTTGGTCAAGTTGAGGCCTTATCGACAGACCACAGTGGCCAGAACGGGCCAGTCTAAACTCTCGAGGCGTTTCTACGGGCCCTTCAACATTATTGAGAGAATGGGTCCCGTCGCGTACAAGCTAGAATTACCGGCGCACTCTCGCATTCATCCGGTGTTCCATTGTTCACTTTTAAAACCCTTCGTGGGCTCAACTGACTCAGTACCAGCGGAAGCACTTCCTTCAGGAGCAGTGGATAATCAACCACTCACGACACCCTTAGCCATTCTGGATCAAAAGATGGTGCCGAAGGACCAAGGGCTCACACGTCTGGTTCTAGTGCAATGACAAGGCCTGCATCCCGATGAAACGTCGTGGGAAGAGTGGGAAGGTCTCAAGGAACGACATCACCTTGAGGACAAGGTGCTATTTGAAGACCATAGGAATGTTACAAATAGCAACTCAGAATCTCAGGATACAAGGCCCAAAAGAAGGAGCAACGTTCCTGGGCACTTGAAGGACTATGAGCTGCAAGCTTAATAGACCCTCGTGGAGGTACAGCAGCAAGAAGAACGTAGAAAACCATTCTAGAAGCTAGGGGTGGTGATGTAAACAGACTATAGGCCGTTAGGATTGTTAGTTAACTGTTACGTAACTAACTACATGTATAAAAGCCATGCACGAACCCGTGAAGGGATTATGGAAATAATATTCTCATTTTACAGTTAGATTCTTTCTCTCTCCTCTCTTCTCTCGTAGAATATACAGTCTCGAGGAAAGCTACCTCTAACAAATGGTTTTTATTAGGTTCTTAAGAAAGAACTTCAATTCCTTTCTCCTAACTAACTTCTCATTGTCAAGAAGCAGCTGTTTGACTTACAATGGAGCTTGGGCGCCTTTGGGTCCTCATAGTTATTATTTTGGAATTAATGCTGAATCTGACATTTTTGGGCTCTGAAGGAAATGATTATAAATAGAATGAGATATAAGTAGTTTTAATAGTTGGGGTATACATAATTGTCATATATGTAAGTAGGTGGATGAGATGTTTTCTTTGTAGATGATGATCAATCTCATTGAGGGATGAGATATTTTTAATAAATTTTAATCATTAGATTCACCGGATAAAAAGGTTTTCTAAAGAAACTGAAAATTGAGAAAAGGAACTTAGAAAATGGATAGAGAGACTTGTGCTTTTAGAGTTTGTGATCAACAGTGATGAGTTAGTTTTGGGTTTGTTCAGCTGTATACTATTTAATGATTTTACGCTTTGTGAGGCTTACGAAACAGTAATACTTAGGTATTGAATCTTGACGAGGCTTAGACAAGGAACTATAGAGTATAATTATAAATTGTTGGAAAAAAAAACAACTTAATTCTGATTAAAAAAAACCAGAAGCTGTATTTTGCAAACGATTTTTAACATTTAGCTTCTCAACATTTAGATATTGATTACATATGCCTAGTTCAATTCTGATGGTCTAATTAGATTCAAAAAAATAAAGACGATGATAGATTTTTATTTAATTAAAAAAAATCTTCAATTTAAATTATTTACACAATTCATTTCCATGTATTTACGAATTAGAGGATAATATATGGGACATGGAAACTTCGAACATAGGTATATAATGTTTTTGGTTCTCTAAACTATGGAAATACATAATTGGTCCCTCTAAAAAAAATTATCTTAATTATTTTAATTCCTCTAAAATTTTAATATGTTATTGTTCATCCAACATGTTAGTTGTGTTCATTTAAAACTATTGTAAAATGATTTGAACAAAATTAGTGTTCAACCTTGCATATCACATAAGTATATTTAAAAACAAAGTTAACATATTGGATGAACAATAACATGTTAAAATTAATTTTAGAGACATTATAATAGAATTAAATTTTTTGGAGGAATTAATTTTAATTTCATATATATTTTAAAGGGAACAAAATGTACTTTAACCTAAATAATATAATGATTTGCAAACATACAAAAAAGGAGCAATATATTATATGTAGGAAACTCTAATGCTGTGAATGTGAGTCCTTTATTAATTATTTTATGTATGAGCTTAATAAATGACAGGAAAGACACGTCATCAAATACCGAGCAAGACTCTCAACATGCTAATTACAAACTGATGACTCTTCAAAGAGTGTATTCTATTGTACGATGACAACATTCGTGTATGCAAGGAATAAATAACTTGTTGAATAAATTAAAAATACTTGACCAAGCATTTTGTTTTCAGCGAATTGCTGATCATAGTGTTACTGTTTCTCTTAATTTTGTTTTGTTTTTCATTTATCTTTACCTTTTGAAATAATTAACTTGGTTAGTTCTCTCATTTTAAGGGCAACAATTTTTATTTTATTATTTTTTATTAAAATCATACATGGCACAGGATAAGCCGTGATCTGATTCGCACAAATCGTACCTGGCAAGTGGCAACCATAGTTATGGGACAAAAGTAAATTAAAAGAACAAAAACTAAATTATTGCTAATTCTAGAATAAAAAAATGTTATGAGGCCAGGTGAAAAACGAATACTAAAAAAAATATTAAAGTGGGTTATATTTTTTTTTATGAACAGTACTCTTCACTAAGTGATCAATGCATTACATAAAGAACGAATTGTCATCTTTGATTATCATATAGGGCTTTTATGTTTTTGAAAAATGAAGAGTCTTATGATTACAACAGTAACTTATTTGAAAATTTATAGAGAAAATTGTTTTGTATTTGCTTTAAACTCCTCGAGAAAATTGCTATTTAAAATGGTCATAGAATTTAAAATTTGTAAAAAGCTTATGATCCATAGAAGATGAGATTTTGAAGAAATTGGACCCATTTGTTCAAACTTATATTTGTTAAAAGAATTAAAATAAAATAATCATTTTTTGTGTGTGATTGTTTTAAAAGTACTTTTATTACAATTGTTTTTTAATTCAAACAAATTGACTCACCATAAATCATGCCGTCAATAAAGCTGGCAAAATGGATCGATCTAACGGTGGACTAAACTAGACTAAGAAAATGTTGGTCCAAATAAGAAACAACCTATTTGGGTTGGCTTAATGAGCCTGTTGGACTAGGATGAACTCAAGAAATATAGGTCCAAATTTAATCAAGTCTATTTTACCTGATAGTTTTATTACTTTTTAATTATTTTCTTTTGAATTTGTATAAATTTATGTAAAAAAAATAAAACAAACTAATGTGATTGGGTTATCGATCGGCCTAATGAGCCATTATGCCTAATTGGACTCCAAAAAATAAGGTCCATATAGAATCTGGATTAGTCTAGTTCAACCCGTTTTTGTCACTTGATCCAATGGTTTGAGACCGATCTACCCATTTTATCACCCCTAATAGTCAAACATATAAGTGTTTAACCCATATTAATAATGGTTGTAATGGCTCACAAGTTTAAAAATATGTAAGATTACTTAAACCAGTTCATCTAAAAATCAACTATATAAATTGAATAAATTAACTAGGGATGTGCAAAAAAAAAATCAAGGTAAATAAGTTTTAAATCAACTAAATTGGTTTTATAACAAAAAAAAAATCAAATTTGTTTAGTTCTTAATAAAAAGGTTTGATTAAATTAAGGGTCTTGTTAACCAAGGACAGTGGTTAAGGAAATCAAAATATAGAAACAATTTATTAAACGGTTGCATTGCAAATAATGAGAGTGCGCTATTGCATTCATTATAGCAACCTAAACCATAATCAAACAAATCACTTTCTCTGGTATTGAATATAAGCAAAAATGCCGTGTGTGTTAAATATAAGCAATTATCAGTTAATTTTATCATATTTAATGTCATCATTTCCAAATTATCTTTCTTTTAATTGAAATTTTATTTTGAATGATTCTCTTTCGTTCTTGTAAGTTTCAAATGGCTAATTTAGGAAAAATCATAACTCTTTAAAATGAAATTAATGCAATTAAATTATACTACCTCCGATCATTTTTATAAGAAACAAATAAGTCATTATTTTGGTTCAAAAAGGCTCATTCATTCTTCATGTAAGTAGGTGCATTTCTTCACCTAGTATTAAAAATACAAGCACATTTATTAATGAAAAAACCATCATACCTTGAATTATGTGAATTGTTATTAAATATTTCCACTACTTTTTATAGGTCTTTTTGGAATAAGATTTAAATTTAGACAAATGTTAAGTAGAAATGTTTTTTTATTAAGAGATAAAACATTACACTACCCATGATATTTTCTATGTTCTCTTATAATTTAGATAATAAATATAAATATTTTTTCTTTTAATTTCTTAATCAATACTCTCAGGGTATTGATTAACAAGACCCTTAAATTTATGATATTATTAATTAAATTAGTCCACTTATCTATTTTTGTTGTTGGTCTTGATGAATTAGTCTTGATGAATTAGTGATATGTTTCTTATAGAGAGGATCGGGGAAGTACAAACTAATTCTTAATAAACGTAAGTTATTTTATATATATAAGACCAAATAGAGTATGACATAGTAAAACATGAAAGGTTGCATTTATTGTTAAGTCGTAGTCCACTATTTTACTATTGTATAGGCTACTGCGTTCTTCAGAGCATTGCTTTTTGCACTCTGTTTTTTGCTTCCTGCGCCCTATAGGAACTTGAGGGGACAAAAATATCCTTTTTTTTGTCTCAAACCCTACCATACCCTCCCTTCTTTCCTCTTTTCCTTTGTGAGGGGGCACACACCTTGTTGTGTGTAGAGAAATTTTCCCATAGAGCTAAATAACAATACAAAATCTAAATATTATCACGTCCTAATCTTTAAAACAAGAAACAAATTCCTAAAATAAGTTAAAACAAATTAATAATATATTTAAATCTAAATAAAATCCTAAAGATATGAAACATAACAAATTCTTAAAAAAAATCTCCTTGAATCTTCACCAACTTTGTTTATTTTGAAATTTGAATTGTTCTCCAACACATCTCCTTTGTGTCAGATCTGACACTTCAATGACCGGAAGTGTTAATGGAGCTGGATTTTATGATGGTGGATGGATTTTGAGAGTGAGATAAGTAGGGTGGTTGCATATTGAGCTTGGTATAGTCAAAATCGCGATCATGTTGTTTAATTTGTTGTTCAACATTTACACTCGAACCATGATGGAGGTATAGTCTATAAATAGAGAGGAGTGCAAGTGAGTTGTTACATTTTAGTCTCATGCAAAATCTTGTGGATCTTGGCAATCTCACACAATACCTAACAACCCTATCCGAAACCCAATTATTGTTTGTGACGTTCCCTTTACGGAACAACCTATTTTTCATAATTCCATATTAGGTAATTCAGAAACAATAACCTGTACTTTGAATAAGTTATTCCATAAGTGTGAGTTTTGTTGTATATTTAGGATTTGTTACTCCGGAACGCATTTGACATTGTTCTGGGTTTTTTTTTTAGCCAAAAAATAATCCTTCACAATGGTCCAGAATTCATATTTTTCTTAACATTCCATACAACCAAATTGGGAATGATTACATGACACCTACCAATTATGTGATCCGAAAAACTAAATCATAGGCTTGCGGATAATCCAATCAAGAACAAGAACATTCATTTATTGAAAAACAATTTCATAGTATGTATTTCCTCGGTGGCTTTCATGTCTGGTCAAGTTATAAAGTTCAGGGAGGTATAGGTAATAAAACGTATGGTGCAGAAAGCAATTCGATCTCTTCACACCTACCCACAAAATTTGAGAAATGGATCCATTTATTAAGGCCTTATATATATATCCAACACAACAATTACAATGACTAATATGGCTTATGTTGGTTTTTACATATGTTTTAAGATTATTATTTATTATGTTATAAATATTTCAGAATCAACCCACTAAGATAGGCTTAATACAAGAGATAATGACCGTAACCCATATTCCTTGCTTCTATCATAGGATCACTACCTCATAAATCCATGCATCTTTAGACAACGAATGTTGGTACTTTTAATTAACGGGTAAAAACAATATCATCTACAAAACAAATTGTAAGCAGTTACAATATAGGGATATGTATTTGTTGTTTATTGAAAAAAATATATATCATTGAGAGATTTGTGCAAAACAAAATTGGTTGTAAATCACTTGTGATATTAACAATATCATCCAATTACTGTTTTACATCAGGGAAGAATCTCATTATAGCTCAATTACATCAACGAGAATGTCCAATTAATTGCAGCAATGCAATATATGCAGTTTAAGATACATATTGTTCATCATAATTATCATTTCTTCAATGAGGAAGAATATAATTCATATATGTAATTAACAATCAAATTAAATTCTCATAATGTTGTATACTGAGATGCTGTGAATAATAAAAACACTTTTTGCCATCATTTTAAGCGTAGTGTAATTATTTTGCTGTGTGGCGTCTGTGCAGAAGTGGACATTATTTGTGGAAGAGGGGAAAAGTTCTGTGAATGAAAAGATTGTTGAATGTGTGTGTTGCTTGGTGGTTCAATGACCAACCCAGTGCAGTCATATCACACGCACATGGTGTTGTTTTCTTTTCGATCGGGTCTAAATATCATGTTCAATCGTGCATGCAACAATCTAGAGATAAGAGAATAGAGATCTTTCTACTCACCAACGTACGGTTCCTTGTCAGATAAAACTGAAGGTCTAAATGAATTAATTTTAGAATTTTGAGTTTGTTTAAATATTATTATTTTAGGGGTACATAGAAATTTTATTCAGCTCTTCTCAAAAAAATAAAAAATAAAAAGAAAGAAATCTTATTCAGTCTCTTTTATTTTTTCCTCAAGTTTTTTTCAGAGGTTTTCTCCTAAAATTAATTAATTACTAGAAATAATTATATTAATATTATCTAATTTTATGAAGTAATAGTGAATTAACTATATTTTTTTATGATAATATGTGAAAATCTTATATTCTATTTAAGATGAAAAATACTAAATATAAATTTTAAAAGATAACATTATTATATGATAAATCAAATCAAAGCACTAGATTTTTACATAACTGTACGTAGAGGATCCTAATTCCCAATATCTAACACACACAATTTCTTCGCATGCCATATCTCAACATGACATTGGTGTTTATTTCTCTCGTACGATGCATTAACAACATATGCCTTTGTACTCATCATAAAGACGACAATATTGAATATGGTACAAGTACAAACAATTGGACTGACCTGCTAGCCGTTTATATCAGATTCTCAGCATCATAAAAGAGGGTTTTGAGAATTTTAACACCATGCCGTGTAGTAGTCTTGAAGGCATAACAAACTAAATGAAATAAATCATGAAATTTAGCACTTATATGATTAAGAATAATTGTTTGGAACAGGAACACATATGAGAAAAACATGGAGTGCATCACATCAAATCAAATTTTAAAGTAACCAAAACTGTAGTATTTATATGTATGCATTTGTATAGTTTCAATTTATTTGAAAATGATGAACTGATCACTTGGAAATCTTTACATAAATTTTTTTTGGGCTAAACTTCCATTCAAAAATAAGTGTTTTGGTCTACACTAATACACATGGAGTGCATTTGTATAGTTTCAATTTATTTGAACATGATGAACTGATCACTTGGAAATCTTTACATAAATTTTTCTTGGGACTAAACTTCCATTCATAAATAAGTGTTTTGGTCTACACTAATAGAAAAAATAGATATAACATCGTTACGTTAACATCGATTTTTTAACACGAATTCGTTAACAAAAATCGATATTAATAATAAAAATACGATGATATATTTGTAAATAACGCGAGTTCGTTAACAAAAATCGATGCTAATGAACTCATGTTAACATCAATTTTTATATAAAAAAAACGATGTTAACAAACTCACATTAACATCGATTTTTTCAAAAATCGACGTTAACGAAATTATGTTAAAGTTAGTTTTTTGGAAAACTGACGTTGTGTTGATTAAATTAAATCTATCTTTTTCTCTTCTCGCGCTCACTCTGAACCATCGCTCACTCTCGTTCTCACTGTCACCCATCTTTCTCGCTCTCACTCATCTCTCGTTCTACTCTCACTCTCATGCACTCTCTACGGTGGCATGACCACACCGTTCTCGCCCTCGCTCTAGCTATCATCTCTTACTCTCGTTCTCACTATCACTCTCGCACTCTCGTTCTCGCTCTCACTCACAGCTCTACTCACTCTCGTTCTCGTTCTTGTTCTCATTCTCGGTCATGAAAGGTTAGTCTTTTATAAATGTTTATTTTTGAGTTAGGTTTTGATGGTGATGGTAAGCGAGAAGTTAGGGCTCGTTTTTGGTTTTGATGATTTCCATTTCTTGTTTTGATTTGTGTATTGCTTCTTGTTAATGTGTGTATTACTAACATGAAAATACTTTTTTCTGTGTATGTTGCTGAAAACATGTGTTATTTTCTGGATATACAAATACTAATAATGGGACTTTGTGCATATTACTAACATGAAAATGCTTATTAATGAGACCCATTTGGACATAGTGTTTTCTTCTTCACTGTCTTCAAAAACAACTTGACCAAAAGCAAATTCTAAATGACACTCCTTGTACCACCAAATTTCTAACTTAGTCACTTTTAAAGTCCTATTGAGTGAATACAAAGTGACTTTTAGTAAGTAGTTAAGCACTTTTTTGTCTGTCAAATTTTTAAATCATATACATGTTTGATATGAATTTAATGTTAATGTCAGGATGTGTAAAGTACCATATACTCATTTATGAAAATTGCAGGATTCATCCATCTAAATTTGAAAAAGATTACGGAGTGCATGATTGTTTATAATAATTGGAGGAAGACTGCAAAAATTAAAAATTGATGGAGGACTTTTACACAATCACTAAATTTGCAAGCTAGACCTAGATGCAACTTCTAACTTTATTTTATTTTGGATTTGTTTGCAATTAAAGTATATTACACTATACTATTATCAATATGTAAATTTTTGTTTATAAGTTTTGGTGGTATATTTTGTGGGAGTTGGAACATTCTGAACACATTTATGATATATTTGGTTTACAAATGTTTTAAGTACTCTTGGTGTATTGTATATTTTGTTTATAACTTTTGATGCATGACTTATTTGATGAGTTTTTATAACTTTAAATGATAAGTTGTGATATGAATAATTTGGTCATTAAAAAAATAAATAGGATATTAAATTTTTTTAAAAAAATAGCACCATTTAAAAAAAATTGATGTTGTTTACTGATAATATCGAGATTTTTATGAGAAGAAAATAGTTCATTATACCAAAATCAAGTAATTTCCAGTTTTGAAATAATCAGGTTGCTCTTTTTTGTTATTCTCCGAAACTATATCAACTGTTTTAGCGAATGTTTTCAGTCCAGGAATCTTTTACATGCTTTCATTATTTAATTAAAGTGCAGTTCTAATTAAACAGACAAAATATTATTTTGAGAAAACAAATCTGTTTCTTCATTTGGTTGATCCGTGACTTTATTCTAATTATTAGTCATAATATATAGCTATAATTATAGTGACGTTGTATCGTCATGAAAGGAGTGCTAGCTCGTCCTTTTATAGATTTGGTGATTGTTTAATTTACTTGTAAGTTGTAACAGTGAATTTCTTTTGCTTAGTTATTATTAGCAAAGAAAGATTTGGAAGGAATTCCTAACAAATAACAACTGATGAGTCAACAAAATACTCATATTTATAGAGAAACCTTTTTCTTTACTATATATGACACCACTTTATTCCTCTCAATAGAGTAGATAGAGGGTGGAATTTGCTTCATCAGCCAACATATGTTAGCCATTCCAGCTCCCACCCCTCTCTTATATCTTTATTTATATATTCTCTATATTCTTTTTCTCAAAATGGATGATTGAAGATAATAATAATAATTTGCCTTATTATTTTATATTGAGGTTCCGTTACTTTCTCATCCAAAGTCTTTGCTCTCTTAGTTTTCATTTCTGTGATGTAGATGTATTGATATTGTCATATTCAATCGCGTATCTTCTTCGATATGCAACCATATAATATGATATTGGTCCACTGCAGTCCCTTCTCTTCGTGATTTTAATCAGTGATTTTGATACTAGAGTTAGTTAAACCACAAATTCAATATGATATACAGGACTGTGTCCAGAATTTTTGAGGCCTTAAGACAAATTTTATACTTGAGTCTTACTTTGATATCAAGTTTTATTTTATTTTAATTATTTCTAACTTTTTGAACAACTGATCAACAACAAATTTATTAATTAAAGTTTTATAATAAAATAATTTCAGCATTTCACTTGGTATTAATAGATTAATTTGATAATTAAATTCATTTTAAACTCAAAATAATATAAAGAGAATAAATTATGAATGTTTAACGCTTAATAGAATTAATATAAAGAGATATTTTGAGAATTTTGAATTCTAGTTTAATTGGAAATTTGAAATAATAACCTAAATATCTTATTCTGTACTTAAATAATTTTATTAAAATTATGCAAGATTTACAAATAGAATTTAATATATTATTTTCATAATATCACTGTTATACACATATATAAATGAAAACTTAGGAGCCTAAAACGAAAAACATCCACATAAAATTCTAAAACTCTTCCAAATTGTGCATTTTCAACTTCATTTCTCACCACAACCGATATAAAAATTGATTTTTTTACGTCAATTTTGTCACAAACAATCAGAAAGTGATCTTCTATCAATTGTGGTAACAATTGATGTAGAAATATTATTTTTGTATAAAAAAACCAACAAGTGAAATATAATATTCTAATTCAAAACTAAAAATAGAGAAAAAGAAACAAATTAAAAAAACAAAATTATTTTATTTTATTATATATATATATATATATATATATATATATATATATATAAATTTGACGAGTTTTTTTAAAACGCATTATTGTTTTGAGCTTATTCATTGTAAGAGGGATCTATACATTTAAAGAAAAACAATGCATTTAAAGAAAAAAAAATCGTCAACTTGCTTAAGAAATCGTTTCCTTTCACAAACAAAAAAAAAGAAGAGATCATCAACCTTTTATTTCACAAGTGTATAATGATAAAATAAAATTCTTTACCAAACTTTGAAATGTGAGAAATTTGACTGTTCCTTCTATTTGTCTAAATAATAACAAACAAAAAATTATGTAAAAATTTATTCATATTTCTCTTTATAAAGCTGGACAGAATCTTATCGATTTATTTTTTAATTAAAAACATACTAATAGCAAACATTTTACATAATCGTAACACATGTATTAAAATTTCAAATAAAAGGAATAATTCTCCGACATTCAATGTGAAATAAGTCTAGCCATAAATACAGTGCTTCACATTTAATATGCACCATTTGTGGAAATCACATTTATGTGACTATTTGTCTTGTTTGACTATGTGTCTTGTTTGACTATTTATGTGACTATTTTTTCCTCCTACATTTCTCTATCTCTCTATGCGAACTTATTTTATTGAATGAAATGATGATATGAGCAAGTTTCTGTAAAAAAAAGAGTAATAACGGTGGGTATGAAATTACTATTTTATTTTTAATTAGCATGTATATTTTGATTTTTTTTTAAAGTTACTCTGTAGGACTTTATTATTTTGTTATTTTCTAAATAAGTTTTTATATCTTAAGGAATTTAATGAACTTCTCATAATCCCATTTTTTAAAATGTACCTTTACTTTCCAGCAAATTATATATCAGCATGTTTGCAACTTTCTATTAAATTTTGATGACTTATTTAAATATTCAAATAAATAATACAAATTTACTTGATAGATAATATAATTTAATATCCTTGTATTTGTTGTTTTTTAAATGAACTATTAAAATTTAATATTAATAAGAATTACCAATTATTAATGAGTAATACAAATGTACTCGAATATTAGTTTTTTAAAATTATAAAAACTTATTATTTGAAAACTTCATTACCCCACAAAAACTTAAAGGATAATTTAAGTTTAAAAATGCGTTTAATTAAAAACTAATTGAGTGTGTCTTGGTTGTAATTTGGATGTTACGTTAAATCAGTTCGAATAAAGAAAATGAACATAGTGAAAAATCATTGTCAGAAGTGATAAAAAAAGAGAAAAAAAAAAGTAATTCCCAATTCAAGTACTAATAAGGACAACATTGCATTTGCTCGTGGACAAGATGATAAGTTGTCCAATGCAATATAAAAACATTAAAAATGTCTTTGGAAGTTAGGATCTTATTATTATTATATATAAACCGAGAATTAGAATTTATCCTCAAAATATATCATGAGGATCTTCCGCAACAATCATCAATATGGACAAAGACTTCATATATATTTTGCCATTATAGTAAAAAAAAAGAAAAGAAAAAAAAGAAGAGTTCATAAGTACTAATAAGGACAACTTTAGATCTGCTCGTGGGCAAGTCGTCCAATGCAATATAAAAACATTAAAGATGTCTTTCGAAGTTAGGAAATTATTATATTATACTATAAACTGGGAATTCAAGTAATTCCATATTTGGATGAGGAATCTAATATAAGATCCACGTGGGTCAAATCAATAATTTTTTTAATTATATCTTCACTTTATACTAGCGATTGAGATCTCTTTTTTTATTTTTTCCCCTTCATTTAATTAATTGGACAGAGGAAAGGGTAGATACATTGATATCAAATTCTGGTCCATTATTATAATATAACATGTGGAAAATAACAGTTTTAACTCTTTTTTTACAACAGTTTTAACTTTTAAGTACTTCAAATAATGCTCAAACTTATATATATTGCTTCGAGTACGATTGTCTCTTTTATGTTATTTTATCATTATACTTTAAGTTCATGAACGACAGTCATAGTCATTTTTTTTCCATTAGAATTATTTTTCATCAGCAGTTCTATGCAAACTAAATATAACTATTATAGATAATAATTTTTCTTTTAAATACTTAATATAATTATGTATTTAGGATTTCAACTCAATATCATTAAAAAAGATGAAATAATTTTATGCCAACCAACTATATTTTGATATGCCAAAAGTCTCATATCACTTATTAATTAGAAACTAAAATCAAGGAGAGTTTATAAACATTTTTCTATCACTTAATCTACCGATGTATCTTTTAAAGACAAAATCATGATAAACAGAACACTAAAATAGACAATATATATGATGAGGTGACATTAACGATGATGCTGCTGATGCTTAATGATTTGAAGTTGGAAAAGTATATAATATAAATTAAATTATTTTAATGAAGCCATTATATAATTGAACAATGAAGTTAAAGTATAGTAATTGCTTTAATAGATTACCTAATTAACAATAATTAGTCACATCAGAATGGAGAGTTAATTTCACTTTTTTTTACATGGATTGTTTTTTTTTTTAAAGCTAAAAGAAACTATAGAAGGCTAAGATTAAAATTGTTAACTTAAATCATCACAGAAACAGCATACCCTTTTGAGGAGATGATGAGAGAGTGGAAATGTATAATGTGTATTGATGATATATGGCCTCTGGGGTGATGGGAATATGAACATAGAAGAGATTCTTTGTCCAAGAGGTTTGTGTGATGGAGGTTCAGTGGGTGAAGTTTTGATAGATATTTAGGTTGGTTGTGGGGTGGATGGGCCATTGCCATATAATATTGAAAGGGGTTGGGATCACATACAATGCACACAATGTCAGCCATGTTCCTTCCGGTTGTGGCCTTATCCCGTTTTCAGTCAGCTCACACCTTTCTTTGTCACTGCCCCCAACTGCCACGCGCTTACTCTCTCTCAGACCAATCCCATGCATGCTGGTGCATTTACAATCAAGAGGGAAGAACCTACTCAATCATTCCTTAATCATCATTTTAATTCGAGAATTTGTCTCTTCATTTTGATTGTAATATACTAAAGTGAGTTTTCTAGGTTAGATAATATCTTTTTCATATAGACAAAACTTTAATACAATACCATAGATAATATTGAAGTCATTCCCTAATCAAATTTAGAGTTTTACTTTGATAATATATCAATTTAATGATTTCTTTTATTTTGCGTATTAAGGAACTCTTGCCTATTAATAATAAGAACTTCATACCTTTTTAATTTATAGGCATAAATTTATAATGGGTAAAATCACTCTAAAATCTGAAAAGTTGAATTTTAGTCCTATAAAATTTATTTAGTTTTAATCTTTTTCACTTTAAAATGTATTAATTTTCATCCTTCAAGTCCAAACTACCTTTTTGTCTCTTATAAAACTTTATGTAACACACACAAATGACATTCTCGGTTATAATAATTTTGAGAATGTGATTTCCCGGAATATAGAATATTGTGAAAATTTTCACTTTTCACTTTTAGTGAAATTTTTTTGTTTTAATTATATTCTTTTATCTACCAAATTCAAATATATTATCTTATTTAAAGAAATGAAATTCAATATTATTTGAATTAACTACTTATTTGGTACAATTTGTAAGTCTTTTACTTAAATTATTTAAATTTTCTATCATTACACTGAAGAAGTCCCTATACAATTGACTTTCGATGTTTTAAGTAATTTATAACTATTAATAAAGAAAATTATTATATTTGGTTTACATATTTTATTAAACAATTTTACCTTTAAATTACTTCTTAAATTCCAAAATTTTCTTTTAACTTACATTAACTTTCCATTACTTTTATATTATTAATTTTTAATTTTGTCATTTTTTATTAACTCTTTAATTTTTATTTTTTTATTATTTAAAAAATTTAAAGAAACACGAAACTCTAGTTATAATATTAGTAATATCTTACATATAATAATGTGGGCACATGATATAGATTCTCCAAAGTTAAATATACTAGTAGATATTTTCGATGATATTGAGGCCAAGCTTTTAGGCAACACCACAATCTCAGTGGGACTGATGCACACTAGATTACAAGCAGGGCGCGTAGATAGAGATTGTCCCCTTTTTCTCTTCACAATCCCCATGGACCCAAACTTCCCCATTTTTAAATCTCAATTCTTATTCATTTAATTTTCTTATTCGAAAATAAATAAAATAATAAATACTATATTATTATTATTCGAAAATAAATTAAATATTTCAGTATTATCCAAAACAAGAAGTGCTTTTTCTGTTCAACTTTTGTTTGTTTCTCAACCCCTTTCTTAAATCCCAGAAACATCACACTCACAGAGAGAGAGCATCGTCATCATCATATCACGACTCAAAAAAAAAGAAGGAGAGAGAAAGTGAAAAAAAAACCTTTTTTTTTAGAGAGAGAAAGAGAGGGTAGCCCTAGAAAAATATGCAACCGGATAAGGACTTTTGCAGCTGAGACACTGCAAAAAGAGTTATATAGAGAGAGAAAAGAAAAAGTATTTTTTTTTATATATATTTTATCCTTTCAATTTTGATGTTTTCTTTTTTTATTTATTTAATATCTTTTTTCCATTGTTGTGGAGTAATTTGCTTCTTTGCAGTGCACACTGACACAGTGACACAGTGGTTCTCTCACCTCTCCTTCTCTGTGTAACTCTGCCACCACTCTTCATTTCCCCAAGAGAAAAAGAAAAAGGAAAAGAAAAAAACTGTTCAACTTTTTTTCAACTGAATCAATCACTAGCTTCCATTTCTTCACAGGTGGAACTGTGAATGTGCACCACAGCTTTTTGATCCTGTTCCTAAAATGTTAGTATGATTCCCTTTTCCCTTTTCTCTGTGCTCTCTGAAACCCATGTTGCATTCTCTCTTTTGTGTGTTTGGGGAGTTGAATCTGTTCTAATTATGAACCCAGTTCTCCAAAGTTTGTGTAAATTTCCATGGAAAAGCCATTGTGGCTGATGTTTTACTTGTTTTTCTTTGTGATTTTGGGGGTCCCTTTGGTGTGATGCGGCATTTTCTGCTCTTTTTTGGAACTGGGTTAGGAAGCTTTTTATGGCATTGGGATTGGCCTAGAGTAATTCCTTCATTTTGTTTTTGTTTCACTTGTACTTTTTTGCGGTGGTGATTTTCTGGGTGTCGGCACTTGTATTGCTTGGTGTTTAAGGTTTTTGATGGGTGTTGGTCAGAGTGGACCTTTTTTCATGTTCTTCTAGTCCTTTATCTTCAACATGAAGCCTTTTTTTGTTGTTTCTTATAGTTTGGTAAGCTGTACATAGTTTTTTTTTTGTCTTCTGTTAGACATGTCATATTGTGGTTGGAGAGTGGTTCTCTTGTGTTGTGTTGATGCCTTCTTGGCTTTCCTTCTTTTCCTAGGATCTATCTTCTACTTTATGCTTTATTTTGTATATGTGTGGATTCATATGTTTAATTTATATATATGGTGCCATTAATGAGAAATTTTATCTGCTGGAAGCTTCAGTATTTTTAATTTTAAGGACTTATAGTTGTTCTTCTCAAGATACAGTTACTTACAGCTGATGTAATTTAAGCACTTTTTTGACACTCTTGTTGGTCATTGCTCATTGGATTTCATACTTTTTATGGTATTTTGAGGTGTTGGTGTTTTTTTCCTCCACAATTTGTCACTATACTCTATTTGGGAACAGAACTAGGTGATAACTTTTGGTGTACTGAATATTGGGGTGTCAGTTTCCTGTGAAAGATTCTGAAGGCAATTGAAGTAAATGCCATGGATCGTGGGGACCAAATGGCGTTATCCGGGTCTTACTATATGCAGCAAAGAGGAATACCTGGATCTGGAGCACCACCTGAGTTACATATTTCGCCTAATATGCGTCCAATCTCTAATCCAAATTTACCATTTCAATCCAGCATTGGTGGTGGTACCATTGGATCCACATTGCCATTGGAATCTTCAGCAATTTCAGCTCATGGTGTCAATGTGGGAGCTCCTACTGGGGCACCTCCAGGGGAACCTGTTAAGAGGAAGAGAGGAAGGCCTAGGAAATATGGAACCGACGGAAGTGTGTCATTGGCATTGACTCCAACTCCAACATCATCTAGCTATCCTGGAGCCTTGACACAAAGCCAGAAACGGGGCAGAGGGCGCCCACCCGGGACTGGGAAGAAACAGCAATTGGCTTCTCTTGGTAAATCTCTATTGCAATGCAACTTTTTTTAGTTTTTTAAACTGTTATAGGTGATAATTATTTGAAGCTGAAAGGTTTATCAGTTTAAAATTTTGCAAATCCTTATCAAACTGTTATTTGGTTGAAAGTTCATTTTTAGCTGAATATTTGTTTATTGATTTTTTTATGTTGACATGCTAGTATCATAATGGCCTGAATGAACAATGGCCTTTAAATCCCTACATAGTTTGCTATATACTTCCATGTCCCTAATTATAAGATCCTTTTTAGAAATTTGTTTGTCCCTTTTTATAAGAGCCTTTTTTTAATTTCTAGATGTATTAATTATTTTTTTCCCTAAATACGCCTAATTATTCTCTCTCCAAACTTTAATGAAAAACAACTAAGTGGATAGAGAGATAAGAAAAGGGTAATTTTAAAATGATAGTACAAATAATTGACATATTTAATGTGATTAAGTAAATTAATTATTTTTCTTAAAGAGCACAAATTAGTTGAAAGGGCCTTATAATTAGGGATGGAGGGAGTATTATGTTCCTTGAATTTAAAATTTTGCTGATCCCCAAGAGAGAGATGCATTTTTTTTATTAATTTTTTGATAAATGTGATTAGAATTAAATTGGTTGATTGTCATCTATTTGTATATCATTGTACGTTTCCAGTTTCCAATATTTCCGTAGAATTGTAGACAGCAAACAATTGTGTGTTTAGTTTTGCTTATTTTAGAGAAATAATTATTTTTCCAGGTTCTTATCACTTTTGAGAGAAAAAAAGATCATTTCCCTACATTAATCTTTCCAAAACATGCACTGTTACCTTGTTCAGTAATTACTGCCTCAGATTATAATAATCAAGTTATTTGGAAAAGATATTTCACTATATTGACAAATTAAAGTTTCTAACCAAGTATGCACACACAAATGTATATGTGAGATAAGTGATCTGAATTGTATGTTACAGTATAATAGGTTGAGCATGGGATACAATACAAGCTCATAAAATTGTAGACTTGTAATAAGAAAAGTTGCAAGAATGTTATTAGCATTTAAATAACAACAATTTCGCTGATAAAAAAAAAAAAAACAACAATTTCACTAGGACAACATTGGTGAAGTAAAAGCAATCATAGCATGACCGATGAGATTTTAGGAGTTGTTTGGTTTGAAAAAATGCTTTTGTTTTAATCATTATTTTTACTTCTACTTTTAATTACAAAAGTGTTGCATTGTTTTCACTTTATTTTCTATTTTCAAAGGTTTGTTTAGAAAATGGGGAAAACAATGAAAATTTGTTTTCACTGTTTCTTGTACAAATATTTGAAAACAAAAAATAAAATGAAAACAATTTGTCACTTTTGTAATTAAAAGTGAAAACAAGAAATGAAGACAGAAAACATTTTCTCAAACAGGCCCTTAGATTTCTATTTCTTCCTTTCTTTGGATGAATATTACAACTTATTGTTTCTTTGGTAAAGCCTAGGACCCACTTGTGGGATCCTGGGTGGTCCCCCTAATGGGCCCTGAAAATTACAGCCTATCTAATTCTATCCAGAAGTCAGTTAGAATTCTAACTATATTTGGTGACACTTACATTTAACATAATGGCTCATAAGTTAGTAAATTTCTGCATTTGCACCCTTTAACCTAGTGAATGTCTATACAACCCAACTTAGATTTGTTGTTAAAGCTGATTATAGATGATTGATTTATATACTTTTGTTTTTGATGTTTTGAGTGGTTAATTCAATTGTGGCCAGGTGAATTGATGTCTGGTTCAGCTGGGATGGGATTCACTCCTCATATAATCAATATTGCAAGTGGAGAAGTATGTGACAATGATATTATTTTTTGAAAATGAATAAATTTCTCTGTTTTGGTGGTATATGTTATTATGATTGTTGGGAGAGTAGATGAAAAAGAGAGAAGGGAGAAATATGCTGAATGATATTATTTTGTTAGTTCAAGGCTCTAAATGATAATATTATTATATGATGATTTGTTGATTTGGAATGTGATATTCACTGGCTAGCCTAATATACCTATTTATACTAGTTATTCTTGGTCAAGTGCTGGTGTTGTATATCTAGTACAAGCCTAGACTAATGATATAATAAGATTCATAAAACTATATGATTCCTAATATTTTTATGGATTTAAACAAACATTACCCTGTGATTTCTGTCAATATTTTTCTTTTTAACATGAAGCTGTATATATTAATTATTATTATTTATGCAACCAAAATTTTGTATCTTTGGCCCTAGAAAGGTGGCGCTATGTACTATTGGTCTCTTGAAATAATGATAAATAAAATGTTAAATACTTAACAGTTATTCATGTTTGTACTATTTTTCTCTTAAAAGCAAAAGTAGACTTGGTAAAGCCAAAACCAAGCTTTATTGATTGGCACTGTGCCATATCTTCTGGTATTTATGTAAATATTGGTGAATTACTCTTCTGAACTTTTTTACCCTGTAGGACATTACAACAAAAATCATGGCATTTTCTCAGCAGGGAGCTAGAGCTGTATGCATTTTGTCAGCCAATGGTGCTGTCTCTACTGTCACACTTCGTCAGCCATCAACTTCAGGTGGCACTGTCACATACGAGGTTTAGCACTTTCTCAGTGTTATGTATGTGTTGATATAGATACACTTATAGGTTCATACTGAACTGGGATTACATAAAGACCCATACCCCTCATTATGCATACAAAATACTCCACATAATCAAATGGCAATCCTTTATGGAGGTACTATGATTGATTGATTTAAAAAGATGCATGCTTTTGTTATGTTAGCAGAATTCCTTAAGAATTCATTTCATGCATGGAAGTTGATACCAGCATCATTACTGCAAATTAAGACCGTTTTGTGGCTACATTTCAAATTGTTTTATATGAGCCTTTGAACATGTGTTGTAGCTCTTCTACAATGCCAGACTGAATGAAACCGTGTTTTGAACTTGAATCATGATATGTGAGTGGAGGGGTACACCTTGTGCTCTTTCTCACTCCAATTTGTATAAAATTTAATTTTTCTTCTAAAAAACAAACTTGAAGTATGATATTTGTTGCATAAATAAGGCATTCCTTAGAATGTATGTTCATACTTGCATGCATACGATATGGTTAAGTGGCACAAATAAACTTTAATGTATTGGAAGATAGAAACAAAATAATCTTTTGCCATTGAATCATTTTGACTGAGTTACCATGCCTTTTTTGGTTGGTGGGTACTTATGGGAGAAAATGTTGGCTTCAAACAGGGCTGACCTAACATTTATTTATGTCTAAAGCAAATTTTAAGATAAGACCTCTATAAACCAATTTTTTTGGTTACCCCTTTTTAAACCAATTAAAATAATTTATTAAAACTATTAAAATTTGATTTAAAATTGATCTGTCAAACTTTTTGAAATGCAAAATTTCGTATCAAATTATCGTAATCAATTTCATTTTAAATCCTAATAAGCAAGCTGCAATCTTTTTACCCAGCAGAAGAAAAGATTGGGGAAAATAAAGAAACACAACTGTGTACAAGGGGAAAGAGAGAATTGCATTAACGAATGGAGAGAATGAAGGGACACACACACACACATATATATATATGTCTCTTCTATGGGAAAAGAAAAGAGATATCAAGTAATTAATATTTTTTTTGAAAAATATTAGTGGGTGTTTTCAGTTTCGATTTGTTTTTTAACTTTATTGCTGCAAGTGTTTGTTTCTGCACGTTGTGGCTGGTTTGCCAATATATATGTTGCTTCTTGCTGAAAAATGAGACACGAAAATACAGCACACAAACTAGTAAAATGTACCCACTATTAGTAAATATTTTTCAGGACCTTAAAGTACGTGTTGTATTCACCTTGTTTTTTTTAAAAAAATATTATTACTTATTAGTAAGTAAATATTTTTTAGGAGCTTAAAATGAGGGCTTTACTCACCTTACCATGGCCGCAAATATTTGATCATCCTACTTTAATTCACATATGTTGATTGTGAAACATCTGTAATTGTTTGTCTTCCTAGTAAAAATCATAGATTCCAACCTTTTGTATTAACGAGTATCATTTGTTTTGTTTTATTCTTACCCTTTTTCCAAATCATAACTCTATTGCGATAAGCTTATTCATTTATCCATGGTTATCAAACTTGAGTTAACTCACTAACTCTTACAACTATGAGTTTATTTATCCTTTGCGAGTAGACTCGTGTGCAAACTCTCTTTTCAATGTGAAATTTATGGTTTACTATTTTGCTTTGTTATGTTGTTGAAATGTTTAATTGGTATGTTATTTATAGGTATTTTGTTATTATTTTTATATGAAGTAAACTCATAAAAGTCTACGAGTCGAGTCTTTGGAGCTCTCACGAGTTTAGTAGACTCTTGAGTTTGATAACCTTGCATATATATTCATATGCATATATAATATATAATATTGATTGTTGGTGGACTTCTGAATTTGATAGGGGCGCTTTGAGATAGTGTGTCTGTCAGGCTCTTACTTGGTCACCGATAATGGTGGCTCACGCAATCGAACTGGTGGATTGAGTGTGTCCCTTGCTAGTCCTGATGGTCGTGTCATTGGTGGTGGAGTTGGTGGAGTGCTTATTGCATCAAGTCCTGTTCAGGTAACAGCATTCTTAGTGTTGCCATAAAATATGATGATATTATAGATTGAATACACATCTCTGATCCCCCCTTGTTAAAAATTAAAAAATTGCAGTTACTCAATATAATAAGTTATGGATTCGTTTATTACAGTTTTCTTTTAGTATAAAACCACTTCTTAAAAGATGATCATTTTTAAAAGTTTTTCATGCATTTGTTTCAGCTTTTCTAATAATCAAAAGCTATTTTGAATAGCTTCTCATAAAATCAGCTGCTTCTTTTAAAGAGTGATTTTTATGATTGTAAACAAACATAAATTAGCTTATACTTTTTTCTAAAATCTCTAATCAGAATCATATTGTTTAATTTTGACTTAAATACTTTTTTAGTCCTTGCAATTTAGTGTTTTTTTGCTTTTCTTGCTTGCGATTTTTTTTGTTTTTAGTTCTTACAACAAATTATGTTTCTTTTTGTTTTTTGTTCTTAAAGCCTTTTAGATAGCACTTTGAACAGGGAAAAAAGTGTTATCTAAACCACTTAAAGGACGAAAAATAAAACAAATGTAATTTGTAAGGACTTAAATAAAAAAAATATGCAAGGACGGAAAAAGTATCAAACCTTTAAATTTTTAACAAACTGGCCATGTGATCTTAGATCTGCTGCTTCAATCCCCCTAGTTTTCTTTTGGATGGCTAGACTGAATTAGTGATGACTATAGGTGGTAGTTGGGAGTTTTCTATGGGGTGGATCAAAGACAAAGAACAAGAAAAAGGAATCCTCAGAAGGTTCAGAAGTTGCTGTGGAGTCAGATCACCAGGGAGTTCATAATCCAGTTTCACTGAATAGCAGCATCTCACCAAATCAAAACCTTCCTCCAACCCCCCCATCTTTAAATCCTTGGTCGACATCGCGTCCATTGGACATGCGTAATTCCCATGTTGACATCGATTTAATGCGTGGGTGACACATTGTTGAATATACACTAGTGCTGTGTATATATATTTCAGATTCATGGTCGCTCATCTAATTTTTGTTGTAGTAGTAAAATGACAGAATGGGAAGTACCAACAGCAGAGTAGAGCCAGCTGACTTTTGCAAATTGATAAATCTCACTTATATCCATCCACCCTTGATGATTATTGACTTGGGGTTGTACTCATATTTTTGTAGCTGTGAGGAATTTTCAATTTGAAGGTTGTATGTTCCTGATTGGTAATGATACAATTTGTCTTATTTGGAAAAATAATTGACATTGGGCTAGATGTTTTATGTGGTTTAGGAGCATCGATTGTTACATAATATCATGTGATTTTTGTCATAGAATTGTCTTCTAGAAGGCAATGACAAGGGGAACATGAAGATTTATTGCTGATAATGCATGATGTAAAATCATTTTGTATTCTAATGGTGTGAGGTTGTAGAGTTTCTTATTATAGCTATAGTAGCTGTCCCTTTGGTGCCAGTAGTTAGTTGTGCCCTGCTATGCACTCATGCATTGTACACTCCATTTCCCTGTCCAACCATCCATAAAATTTAGTGCTAATAAAAGGGTAAAAGGCAAGAAAGAAAATTAAAAAGGATATTGTAATCATGGACTATAGTACCACTTTTTGTCTTTTTGCCCATATGATAATATAATACCACTTTTTTTCACAGAAGTAGTGCTTAAAATAATAGACTATAGACTAGAAATGGTGCACCTAGCAAAGGGAAGGCTGTATGATTAATTCGCTGTTAAGAATTGATATTTAGTTATTACAAAATTAGCTAATTGAAATATTAGTACTCTTTCCAACTGCAAGAAATGAATTCCACTCAGGAAAGGAAACAGAATAACCGTAACTTTTCATTGGAGAAAAGAATGATGTGAAACTTTGTTTTTTGATTCTTTGATTGCCATTGCCTACCAGTATAGCTAGATTAATTTAATTACAGAGCTAAAAAAAGGATATATATCTCGATTTAAGAATTTTCTTAAGTGGTTTTTTTAATTATTGTCATCTATACTTCCAAAATTTATATTTAAATACTGATCGAATAATTACTAAATTCAGTGAGAAGAACTTTATAACCAGTTCTCTCAGCATCCCTTCGTCCTTTACAATATAAATTCTGAATGCGATATTACGTTATTTTATTAATCTTTGTCACATCAGTAAAATTACTTACCTATCACTTTCTCTACAATTCTTTCTTTTTTTTCATTCTTCATTGTTCTCCTTCCATATTCATTAATGTGGCTGCTTTACCATCTAACTTACCTATCACTTTCTCTACAATTCTTTCTTTTTTTTTCATTCTTCATTGTTCTCCTTCCATATTCATTAATGTGGCTGCTTTACCATCTATTACATTTACTTTTTTCTTATGGTGGCTTCTATACGTTCTTATTCTATACGTTCATATTCTGTCTTTGCTTCCACATTTGCTATTACTTATAAAAAAATTTCAGAAAATATTTATTATTTTTCTATAACTAAATTTACAAATTAATCATTGATATTTACTATTAATACAATATCAAATTATAAATTACTCATTGCATTTTGTAACAACAATATATTGCATTTATCACAATTTGAAGCCTTTCACGCATTCTATTCGAAACTGATTTCCCTTTTAATTACTCATTGAATGGAGAAAAATAACAATCCTTTCTATTTCACCTGCCATCAGAGTGCTCAGTCAGTGCCACATTCGCTTACATACCATGAACTAGAGTAAGGATTCTGATCTTTAAACCAGTAGTTATTTTCTCTATCAAAAGTCCAGTTCAAGTTTATAACTCTCTCATAGGATAAGCTCTTCCACCACTTTCTTTCTTCTCCATCCCTCAAGAGCTCCTGAAGACCATAAACCTGAAGCAGTGTCTTCTTCATGAGAAGTCCTTCATATGCAATATTATCATCAAAGGTACCACTTTCATTAGCTAATCATGTACGTACGTGTGTAAAGTATGTGTAAATCAAAATTCGCCTAATGCAAGCTAAGAGTGTGTAATACAAAAATACTGGTTCCTATTTGAAATTTTCCTACTTAAGTTTTTTTTTTTATTTGATTATTTCAATTTCCTTTTCTCATAAAATTTATTTTTTGGTTTCGTTTTCTGTTTAAAACAGTTGTCGAGGAGGATGTTTTGATACCACAGCCTCTCTCTGTGTCATTATTTTAAGGTGTTGTTGTAGGATAAGCTTGGTGGAATTGGAAATCTTGCTTACATTTGAGTATTTACTACTAATGAATTTATGTAATGGAGACAACTCTACTTATCATATGTGTATTCTAAATGGCAGGATATTTTCTTAGATGAATATATTGGATTGCATGATGGTTGTTGGATGGATGTCATGTCTTCGTAAAGGTTGTCTTTGCTTTCACTTTATGTCTCTGGTTCTCAGGTGACAGATAAGGGATTACAACTCTTAGAGGATAGCTAAAATCTTCAAGTATTGACTTTCAATTATAATGAGTGTGAGTGTGTGACCAATTTTAAGGTGGTCTCAAACACATTAGTGGCAGCCAGAGATAATATTTATTATGATTATATTTTTCTGACCACATAGCTTTTAAGCATAGGAGCATACAAATATGTAATGGGACTTTGTGCCATGAGGTTAATGGTATTTAACACCAATCTAGCATTCTATCTTTATAAAAATTATTAAGAGCTAGCTTTAGGACTTCTGATAGTGATACACAGAAATTGAAAAATCAGGCACTATTTTATTGATTTATATTGCAATAATTTGTCGTCTGGTGATGATATTTAGGTGATACCAGAAATAGATAATAGTGGTGACTGACAAATTACCAGCTACATGCAGGGAGGTCTCAGGTACAACAGAGGCTGCAATGGAGAAGCAACCTACAAGAGACAGGTTCATGCCAAGTTCCCAGGGACATCAGATTAGTACCATACCTTCACTGTAAAGTGATTTTGTGGGACCAGTGATTGCAAATATATAGAAATTTTCTTTGCTCTTAGTTCTTAATTTGCCCTTATAGGAATTTTAATTGATTCTTTAAATCACAGTCGAGGAGGATATTCTCTTTTATTCATTTTGGTTATTTGGTAAACACCATTATAATAGCTATAATTTGAAGGATAAATTATATACAGAAGACTAGAATGTCACAAGCAAACAACTTACTAAGGTTACCCAATTATATGAATGGATTGAATTTTAGCATGACTAGTTGACTACAAAATTGGTCCTCTGGTTTGTGATTCTGTTTAAGGAAAAAAAGAGGTTGAATGAATAATTTAGAATTAATAGTCAACACACCAGATCAACAAATTGGTAAAAAATGGAGTTTTGATGTAAATCACCGTCAGTGGCTGCAAAACAAACCTTCTTATCCTCTTTGTTCATCAGGTTTGCAATACTGCATAAGGTAAATAACAGTGTGCGTTTTTACTCTAGATTATAACACTCATGTATAGCTATTATAAGTTTTGCATCATCTATCACTGAATGGATGGAGATACATGATGCTGCTGTAGTAACAGACCAAATTTTTACTCTTAGCTGGGATATTTGGCTTGGAAGGAATACATTATTACTCTGCCAAAAACAGAAGCTGGATTACATATATAGAGGTGGGCAAACTTTGATTTTTCAATAATGAAAGGAAAACAAGATGGGCAACAAGTTTAGGGATCAAGCATGTGAAGTATTTTATCCTCAACAACATTTTTTTTTTTTTTATCAAACTGCCTACCGGTTACTCTAGCAGAAGCGGTTTGTTTTAGATGGGGACTACATTTGTTGTCTTATCTCTCTTTTTAAACCAAAGTCTGCTATGAGACCAATTACATGCAACTTTCTGATTATTGGAGATTCTAGATGCTTAAATTGTATTACACAACATTTCATTGCTATTCACCAAGAGACTTGGCTATGTTGTAGCTAATATAAGTAATAAGTTATCCTTTACTTATCAACTATCGTAATAGATATTGGATCAGGGATTTGTCTCATCAAGCATATCTGATTGCTTTAGCTGATGTTATAGGCTCAGACCTTGAATTTCGATATTTAAAAAAGCCATGCTCTTTCCTCAAAAAAGAAAAGAAAAGAAACTACTACAGGAAGGGAAATATGCAGGGATTGTAAAATTGTAAAATTATTATTCTGTGAATTCTCAATTACTGTAATAAGTTTATATTGCTTAGTCCAAAGAAATTATATTTAAGGTTAAAAAAATAACACATCAAATAATAAAATAATATATTTTAGCATCCTTTTTAATTACCACTAATTTAAACAATTAACTTATTTACCTACGCATCACGATGGTTTATATTTAGTTTTAATTATAAGCTGAAACATCTTAGTGCCTCACTATGCGAAGACTAACTACGATTTTTTTTACAGGATCTACAAATTTTAATTAATACTATAAATTCACTTTTCTTTCAAGTTATCAATTATAAATCTCAACCACCACTAAAATTTTAAATATTAAATCAAGGGAATTGAAGGCATGGATATGGTCCAACTTTTGTTAGGAGCATTGAAGTTGAATACAGCCAGAGAATGACGTGAAACTTTTGTCATTTGGTTCCTTCCTTGCAGACTGCAATTGTACTAAAACTTTAAATTGAAACCATGGTTACACAGAAACAAAAACAATTAAAAACGGGGAACCGTGGTGCCTAACGAGTTCAAACGAACAAGAGTAGCGTCAGAATGTGTTCCCAACTATGGTAACGTATGAAGCAGTGAGCAGTCTCAGTCATGATTCAAGTAAGACATGATGTGCAGTCTATATATTTCATTTGCATACAGGTGCTGCGGACAAATTTCTTTATGCTAATTTATTTAGCTTCTTGATTTGCATTTTTTTTTCGATTTACACTTCTCTCAACATGTTGCGTTTCTTTTAAATTATTTTGATTGTTTGAGTAATCAATCAAATTCAAGATAGTTGGTAGATAACTAGATTTAATCAATCAAATAATGAAGATAACTAGACTTTTGGTCACGAGAATATCTTGTTTTTAAAAGGTAAGAAAAATCTTAGTTGTGTAAGTAACTATGTTGAAGTTATCTTCATTATTTGAGTTACCATCTTTATATTATTTTACTTTCTAACCCAATGCCATAACGAATGGTAGTTCAACATATCAAATAAAATATAAAAAAACAATTTTGGCCTATCATTATCCATCGTGGCTGTTGTTATAAAGTAAGTCTTAACGATCTTTGCTCATTATTGATTAGAATTAACTTCCATAAAAAAAACTGCGAACATACACATAATTATTTTAACAAAATGTCATATACAGTTGCTGTCAAAAAAAATATCATAATAGACAAATTGTTTACAACAATTCATGCATATTTTCACAATGCAAAATAAATCTGCTAATGCAGTATTTTTTTGATAAATAAGAATTGAACTTAGTCAGCAGAAAGTTTAAAATATTTTATGCATTGAACCAACTAAGTTAGACTCTTTTGATTGCTAACATGGTATTTGATTGTAGGAAAATGTATATTCAAACAAACAGCATGAAAGCAGTACCTTTGTTGCTGAAGCACGTGAGGAGCATTTTCCTGCAAAGGGGAAGAGATGAATTGTTTGATGCCAAGTTGGAAAAGTTGACGTTGGCACTGAACAAGATAAAGGACGTGTTTATGGGAGTGAGGCAGAACGAAGATGAACTGCTTGACGTGTTGGTGGAGTTGGATGGCCATCTTCGCAAGTTAGACAAGAAGAAGTTGGATGAAGAGGTGGATGACATTTGCAAAAGAATAAGTGATTCTGCTCTCAAGTTGCTCCCAGTAGAGAATGAAAATAAGGATGAAAAGAGTGAAAAAGTGCCCTCAGATGATGATGATCCTTCTTCAAGCCAACAACACAAGAAAGAGTTGGAGGCTCAAGACTTGAATTTGAATCTGCTGTGGGAAAGTTATCGCAAGCTAGGATCGAAAGCGAAAGATTGCTTGCTGTCTCTCTCAGTTTTCCCTGAAGATGCTGTTGTAAAGAAAAGACAAGCAATCTATTGGTGGATTGGAGAGGGTCTTGTTAGAGAAACATCACAGAAAACAGCAGAGGAAGAAGGTGAGGATGTGATTAATCAACTTTTGAAATTTAATGTGATTGTACCACATGGTAATGGTAAGTGTCCCATTGTTAATAAATTTAAAGTTAATCACCATTTCCGTGGTAAGTTGGAGTCATGACTGTCAAGAGAATATCAACATCATCTTGGATTTTGTCTTCGAATACTCTTTTATCCTACTTGGTTAGTACTTGAGCGACGAAAAATTGTACTAGGTGATGAGGATGGTTTGAAACCTGAACGTTTGATACATACTGTGTTTAATGTTGGTGCGAGTTATCTGGATTTTCGATCTGATTGGTCGGATAAACTGGAGAATGATCTAGTGGTGCTTCAACTTGGTTGTTGGCAAGATTTACCTTTACATCACATTGAGGTGGGGAGTGAAGAATTTCTAAATGAGTTGAGGAATTTAATGCAGTTGAAGTATCTTGGTCTTCGTGGGATATCAAGAATATCCAAGCTTCCACCCTCCATTTTTTCAAGCTACCACTCTTGCAAAAGTGATGTTCAAATTTTTAGACGATCCAATTATTAACGAGACTATGATTGTAATTTTACTGAAATAAGGTTTGGTGTATGCAGGAAAAAGATTAGGTTTTAGGAGAAAAAAAAGAAAAAAAAATTGAGAGGAAGAGAAAACATAAAAATATAATATATTGTAAATGTAAAAATTGACTTAATATATTTTTATTTATAGGTAAAGTATTTTGAGTTTATTATTTACTATATTATATTTTATTTTATTATTTTATAAAAATAAACTTTATTTTACTCTTTTATTAAAAAAATAATCAATTAAAATATCCCTTTATTTTTTAAAACTATCATTTTTTTCTATTTATTTTTTAATATTATGAAACCATTATTTTAATTTAAAAAAATCATTTTCTTTCATTTATTTAATTTCTAAAAACTTTATGAATTTTTAAATAAAATTCTGTTTTTATTTATTTTACGAAAAACGGGATATTATATCGGTGGCATGTTGCAAGAATTGAAATTTCCTATTTCATATTGCTAAGTGAGAATTTTTTCAGAGTATGCTACTATGTTTCTTAGAGCAGTTTAGACTCTATCAAATTTAATGCGTCACTTCATGGCTCCAATGATTACTTCTTAATATCCTCCCGTTCTCCCATAGCCCTAACTAACAAGGTGTTGGAACATACTTTTGTTTGAGCAGTTTATATTTATGCTTGCTGTCTTATTGTTTGGATGATGGCATGTGAAACATTCTTGCTGTAGGCAAAATTACGAGTTTCTTGATTTTGAATAGTGCCAAGAAGTTAGTCAAAATAATTATCAATAAATAACTTGCATGGCCATGGCCGCTAATCCATATTAAAATGACCAAACCCTTAAAGAAACTAGATTGATAAACATAATAAGAACAAAGTTGCAGTCTCCATAAGAAATCAAATAAAATATTCAACAGACTAGCTAGGAGAGTATGTGATTATGTTTCTTAGAGCAGTTTAGACTCTATCAAATTTAATGCGTCATTTCATAGCTCCAATGGTTACTACTTAATATCCTCCAGTTCTCCCATAACCCTAACTAACAAGGTATTGGAACATACTTTTTGAGCAAAATAAATTTATGCAAGATTTTCAAATTAATTTCAAATTGTATTATTGTGTTATGTAGCTCTCTGTTTATCCCATGAATTTGAACATGCTGAAAAGCTATTCTAAAATTAATAAAGCTTGGCTGTCCGTGGCATATATAATATATGATTGCAAGATTACAAAGAATTTCGGGGTTTATATACTCCCGTATTAATATCATGGTGGCAAGCTAGGAGAGGAGCGGGTTGTTGAATGAAAAAAGGTTGGTCGGGTTCTACCCAAATCATACAAGGCCCAACTCAAATAGAAACTTCAGCATTGTTGGACCAAGATCCAAAACTTGTATTAATTGAAGACTTAAATATTTTTTTAGTCTTTATAATATTATATTTCTTTTGTTCTTATAAATTGTGTTTGTTTTGTTTTTCATCTTTAATTTATGCTTGTTTTGATGTGACTACACATGGGTGGTGAACATTCGTATGTGGGATACACTTTATTTTCCTGGCACACACAAGACAAATCACCCTCTATATTGCAGTGCCCTGAATGGGTCTTTTCACCTTTAACTTGGCCACTATATAGGCCGACATTTTTGAGCTTCAATGTTCAAACAGTTTGTTAATGAAGAAGAGAAATTAATCTTCATTTTCTACGCACCTTGTTTGGAACTATTGTCTTCTTTTGAGTGCTTGATGCAACAAGGGGAAGTTAGTTAGTTTAATGAGAGGATGTTTAGCAAAAAGGACAACCAACAGGATCAAGTAGTTGATTCTTATAGGAACTAGGGGCTTTAGAAAAATATTAATAAAATATGGCATGGGTTTTATGTATAAAGGTTCCACTACACCAAAATTTACTATTAGCCGCAATTATTATGCTTTTTAAAGATTATAAAAATTGCCACTAAAATGTTTACGGGCAATTATACATTAGCCAGTGTCAGCGTCAGTAAATGTGTTCCCGGCAATCAAAAGAAATGCGGGTAAAAGTACATTTTATGGCCGGTAAAAAACAAGTGTATAGCAGCAATATTAATTAACGGCAATTCAAATAAGAAGGCAAGCTCAATTGTTACCAATGGTACACCTGATGATGATACGCCAAGGAAGATAAGATCTCCACCATAGTGAACTTTGTCATTGCCTCTATACAGGATAAGATCTCCACGATGCAGGTCCATCACTTTCAGTTTCCAGTTGCGGGTCCATCTATGTCAAGAAAAAGGGAAAGGGAATGGGGTTCAGTGAGGTCATATTCTTCAATGTCACCCCATGAAAGATCTTCTCTCACTCCAATACAAAACCTACAACAAACAAACATTCATAGTAACTATGGTATAAAGGATTCAACAGTACATGCATTTGCAATTAAAGTGTATTCGAATTTTAAATTTTATATATAAAAGCAAATCAAGCCAAATGCAAAATCAGAAAATCGATAAGAACATATTACTACACAGTGATTTGGAAAATGAATAGAACTCACACATATGAAGTTGTTTCCCTATTCTTGGCTCTCAGCTAGTGTCCAACACTACGAAAATCCCCATTACATTTTTACTGTCGCAAGAATTTTCGTGCACTAGAGAGTGAATGAGGGAGAGTACCATCGGAAGTGTCAACATCAATGGAGCAAACCTTGGGAGAAAGCAAGTGCTAGAACTAGCAAGGGTCACCACAACGCCGTTGGAACTTCGTTGCAGAAACGAAGTGGGATTCCAATTAAGAGAGAAAGAGATGCTTGGTTTATTCACTCAGAAAAAACCCTAAAATGTGAAATCTAAGTGTTTGATGATTTATTCTCTCAAAGAGAAACCCTAAAGAACAAAGGGTGTTGCTAGGTGTACCCAGCATTATTGTTGGTGCTGTGCACCCAACATTTTTTTAAAAATGTTAAAATTGTCCCTGCTTCGCATTTGTGGTGGGTGTGCGTGAAGGTGGTCCGTAAATCGTACGGATCAAGTTGATTTGCAAGGTTGATACGAATCAAGTTGATCCATATGTTGATATTAAGCATACGGATCAAGTTGATCCGTAAAAAGGCTTATGGATCAAGTTGATCCGTAAAAGGCTTACGGATCAACTTTATTCGTAAAAGACTTACGAATGCTTACGGATCAAGTTGAAAGACTTACAGATCAGAAATATTTCAGTCTTTTTTCCTTAAGTGTTGGGTGCACTAGCAATAATGCTGGGTGCACCTAGCAACACCCAAGAACAAATTCAAAGAAAACGAATGGACTGGGAGAAGAAAAGTGAGAGACTGAGAGAGAGAAAGCAAAGGACGGAAAAGAAGAAAAAAAGTATTAAATAAAATAGGGTTAGGTACAAGTGTCTAGGTGAAAGCTATGTCAGCTTTGTTAAAATAATAAAAAAAAAAGCATTAAATGTATTATTGTGCTTCAAAATCTTTTATCAAAACTTTCAGTTACTTTCAAATGAAACTTTTTATAACCAGCTTTGTAAGGTTAGGATTGCTTTTACTTAGTCACATTTAGATTCTTGCAATTTTGATGAACCTTCAATATGAATTTTATCATTCTTCAATTTTCAGTAGAAAAATGAAATTTGAATCAAGATCCTATTAAACTGGATAAACCAAAAGCATTAGTGCATAAAAGTTAATATATTACAAAAGGATGATCACCTCACAATCACACTCTCACAGCATATACAAGATAGATGATGCACACAGAACGAAAACTAAAAACTTAATTTACCCAATCACTTGCTATATAGAAACGAAAACATTACTTGAAAACAATACTTTTACAATATCAAGCATCAGACCAGGTAATATCCAACCCACCCCATTCATTTAGGGGCACTCCTAAGGCTTTCCAAACAGCCTTTGATGCATCAACAATGTTGTTGGGACATGGAGGTTGATAGTCATGCTCTGCATCACATCCCTTTCTAGAGTCACACTGATCAACCACCATGGCCACCACACTTCTACCATTGCCGCTAATGGTGATGTTGTGGAGGCACCTGCTCTTGTGGTTGAACCATCCCGTGGACAGTGCCACAACCGGTGTGTCGTCAGAATGGTACTGGTTATCACATTCTGAAGGGCCACCACCATCTCCACCCTTCTGAAAACTGTTGAGAGTGAGATAGGCCTTGGTGTTGCTTGACATTGGTGGTGAACATTCATATGTTGTGTACATTTTGCCTTCTTTGCAACAGTCAGAATCATTCTCTTGGTTGCATTGTCCTGGAGGGGCCTTCTTTCCTCTAATTCTTCCACTTGGGCGGCACTTTTGAGCTTCAGAGTAAAAACAACTTGTCAAGATGAGAGTGGCTAATAAAATGAAGGATGCATTTGGGATAAACCTCTTCATTTTTTGTATGAACTTCTTTGTTTCTACTCTTTGTTGTTCTTTCAAGTGTTTGATGCATTGATATGGATATTTTTATTTGTATATATAGAAAACTCTTGATCAGGTACATGATTTGGCTTCAAAATATAGGTTTATTTTGGGGTCATCAAGCAATGAGTTTTAAATTGTCGTAATTTGCCAAAATGACAAGTACAACATTCTTAAAACATCAATAACTCCAATTCCAATTCCCATCATACAAACTTTATAGTTTGATTTTGAACACATACTTGTCCTAGTTACAATAAATAATAAGTCAGACTTATGTAACCTCTTACATTATGAAATTTATTCCTTGTTACTGTGCAGCACAAACAACAAAATAAGTTTCTTTTACTTAATTTTTCATTATTACAGCACTTAAAATATACATATTGAATAAAATTGGAATAATTATCACAGTACCGATTTTGAAGGTAATATATGTTTAGAAACTAAAAATCTAGAATACGTATATGCTTGGATTAAGGATTATATTTATGCTTCTTGTCTTATTAATTGGATGATAACATGTAAAACATTCTTCTTGTAGGTGAAATAACTAGTTTCTTGATTTTGAATAGCGCCAAGAAGTTAGTCTTAATTAATAATAATAAATAAATAACACGTATGGCCATGGCTGCTGCTAATCTATATGAAAATGATCAAATCCTTAAAGAAACAAGATGGATAAACATAATATATAAGAACGAAGTTGCAGTCTCCATAAGAAAACAAATAAAATATTCAACAGACTACGTGTAAAATATTTATTTGCCCGCCGTATCTGCAACCTCTGGATCCATACCTCATGCAGCCAAGTATGTCTTTATTTATTTATTTGTGTCTGTGTTGATGTTAGTTATGTTAGGGAAGTATTATTTAAGGATTATTGGATCTCATGTTATACATCACAGGGTAGTAAGATAATTTGTCTTTATGTTATTGTAATTACCAAAAATTTATTTAGTAAGTATTTGATGTTGTAGATTATTGTAAACTTGGAACGAACCAAAACAAAATGTAACAGGAGATGTCAGTTAAAGTTAACACTGCTAGCTAGGTGGCTTTTAGCTAGCAAGAAGCAAAATTTCCAATTGCGTACTGCTAAGTGAGGATTTTTTCAGAGTATGTGACTATGTTTCTTAGGGCAGTTTAGACTCTGATAACTTAATAAAAAGTTGAACCGTAATTCAATAGATAAGTTAATATTGGATTTCTTAGGGCGTCAGATGGTTTCTTTGGATTGTTCTGTAAGGCAGTTTTGGGTTTGGTAACCCTTGTACTCTTTACAAGTAATATAATCTTTGCCTTTTCAAAAATAATACAAAAATAAAATTGCACAGACAAGAATTAGAGGATCGAGCAAATACAAGCTACTTGAATAATTCATTTTTAAGAATTGAGTAATTGCAAAATTAGCTATTTGAAGATTTGGTACTCTTTCAAACTGCCGAGTAATGGATTCCACTAGTGAAAGAAAGGATAGATCACAGTACCTTTTCATAGGAGAAAATATTTTATTTGGGTTCTCTTTCAAATTGCCAAGAAAATAATTGACATGAACCTTCGGTTGTTGTTGCTTTTTGATTCCTTCCTTGCATGAAAAGCTTAAATTGATGCCATGATTAACTAAATCTTATATACAAGTACATCAAAGATTTCTTTCATTCATTTTTCATCAGCTTCTCCTGAAACTACGTAAAACAAGCCTCATCCTATCAAGGTTCGCTTTTACCGCCATTTTACACTCATTATTTCTATTATGCACTATGTTGATTTGGTAGCTTCTTGTTTTTACTTATTTTTCTCAATTTAGCTTCTCTCAACATGAGTTACATTTCTTTTAAACTATCTTAATTGTTTGAGTTACTATTTGAATTGTTTAAGTTTTCTTAATTATTTGAGTTACTATATTTAAATTGTTTCCCATTATAACCTACCTGCATAACCAATAACGGTAGAAAAACTATAAAAAGAAAATATCAAAAAGTAGTTTCAGCTGGCTTACAAGTTAATTTTATCAAACACATCATGAATAAAAATATAAGAATCATATATTTTATTATAAAGATTTTACCAAAACATTTATATTTACAGTACACAACTAATCACTATATTTTTTACACTAGTGTACACATTTAACAAAATATAGTGTGCACAACTAATCACTATATTTTTTACTATAATATATATAGAGTCTGAAGGGGGAGTTAACTAATTGGCATGTCAACATACAATTCTCTTCGATCAATAATTACATCATATACTATATGTTGTTCTGTTAGCTTTCGGTTTATTTACTTACTATTATTCTTCAACATGAGTTACATTTACTTTAAACTACCTTAAATATTTAAGTTACTATTTGAATTGTTTATGTTATATATTTGAGTTACGTTGTTTCACATTACAACTTAACTTTGTATTCCCATCTTACCAAAAAAAAAAACATTACAACTTAACTCCATATGCTAACCAAGAATGTTAGAACAAGTATCCCAAGAGAAGATTAGAGTTTTTTAGGTTTTGCCTATCTAATCCATCATCATCACTGTTACAAGTCTTAACAATATTTAGTCATTACTGATTAATTAGAAATAACTTTGAACATACTACCTTAAAGGTTCACCAATTACAGATATAAGAATTAATCATATATTTTCTAAGGGTTAATTATGTTTATGTATCTATTTTTTTTACAAATTTCACTTTTACTCCTTAAATAATTTTTTTTTTGTGTTTTTGATTGTTATATTTTTCCTTTGTTAATAGTTTTATGTCAAATAACAACGTCAATTAATTCATGACAATTAATAATCATGTTAGTAGTAATGTGACTTGTCACAACATCAGCGAATATGATAAGATAATCACGTGTAATTCTTTTAATTCTTTTTTATAAACTACTGTGTTTAAATTTCTGATGTTCAGACGAGTTGATGACATTAGCAATCAAACTAGTTGATGTGAGATTAAAATCCGATTAACCAAAAAAGTTACACGTGAGTGTCTCATCAATTCCTTAATGACATGGCATGTGATCACTAGGCTGCCAAAGGGATTGTCATGACATCAATATTAACAAAGAAAAAATATAGGGACTAAAAATGCTAAAAAAATTGTTTAGGAACTAAAAAATAATTAAAAGTTTAAGAATAAAAATATAATTAACCCTATTTTTTATTATAAAGATTTCTCCAGATCATTTTTACTATGATATTTAAAGTCTTTAAAGGGTCAGTTATTTAATTAACAAGTTAAAATGTATATATTGTATATAAGATGAATAATATATATATATATATATATATATATATATATATATATATATATAAAATAATTAATCAACAATTCTTGAAACCAATGATATATCAAATTAACTAAAATTAAAATAAATTGTAATTAAATAGTTTACTATGATTAACACTAAATTTTTATATACACTCTTTTTACATTCTGCAAACTTCAATTTCTATGATACAGTACATTCTTTTATTTTATTAATTTTTTATGTTGCATTTATTTTGTATTTTTTTTTAGTAATTGAATTTTTGTTTCTTTGGAAATAATCTTGTTTGAGGTATGTTTTAACTCTAAATTTCTATGATTTTACTATGAAATATTAATGAAAACTACTAATACAAATTATTTCCATAAGGTCATTATTTAATATATAAATAAATTGCTAATTATGAATTATATGGATAATCTTGTCAATTTATTACTGTATTTAGATGTCATTTTAATTTTTAATATTAGTTTTATTATAATATGAAGGAAATTAACTGAAGCATGAGCATTGAAGTGTAATCCTTCATTTTATCAAGGTTCATTTTTGTTTTTTATTTTCCTATCTCTTTCGTCAAAGCATCATTTTTGTAATGCTTGACACATTAGAAGAGGTGGATGGCCATTTTCGCAAGTTGGATAAGAAGAGGTTGGACCAAGAGATGGATGGCATTTGCAAGAGAATAGGGGAATGTGCTCACAAGTTGCTCCCAATGGATGATTATGATGAGGAGGATCACAAGAGTAGTGAAATACTACACTCATCTTCAACCCAACACAACAATCACTTGTTGCTGGAAAGGTATTGCATGCTAAGACAGCAAAGAAGTGTTTGCTTGTTGTCTCTCTTAGTTTTCCCTGAACATGCTATTATAAAGAATTTAAGTACAATTTATTGGTGGATTGGAGAGAGTTATGTTGAAAATACAGAAGATAAAACAGCAGAGGAAGTGGGTGAGGATGTGATTGATGAGCTTTTGAAATTAAATTTGATTGTACCCTATGGTAATGCCAAGTATCCCCTTGTCAATAAATTTCAAATTCATCCTCACATCCTTCCTCTCTTGGAGTCATCAGATCTGTATGAAAAAAGACAACTGCATCTTGGATATTATCTCCAACAATCCATGCTTGCATGTCTAGTACTTGAGCAACAAAAAGTTATACAAGTAGATGGGGTTAGTTCTATTCTTGATGATTATTTGATATTGACTGTTTTTAACGTTGGTGTGACTAATCTGAATTTTGGATCTCAATGGCTGGATAAAAATATGAAGGATTTTATATGTGCTCCAACTTGGTCATTGGCAAGATTCACCTTCCCATCACATTGAAATCGGGAGTCAAAAATTCCTAAAGGACTTAAGGAATCTAAAGACGTTGTTTTATCTTAGCCTTCGTGGGATATCAAGAATATCTGAGCTTCCACCCTCCATTGCTCAACTTGAGAGCCTAGAAATTCTTGATCTCAAAGCTTGCCACAACTTGGAAACACTGCCTAATTATATTTCATCAATGAAACATCTCACACATCTCATTGTATCCCAGTGTTACTTTTTGGAGGGCATGCCAAAGGGGATTGAAAAGCTCACAAATCTCCAAGTTCTCAAGGGATTTGTCATAAGTACTTCTAGAAAGACTCCCTGCAGAATATCTGATCTTTAGAATTTGAAAGAACTAAGGAGACTCAGCATACATATAGGAAGTGAGGCTGTTATCAAAGATGGGGAGTTTGAAAGCTTGGGAGAGTTGTCGGCACTTAAACATCTCAAAATATCATGGGGAGTGTCTGAAACAAGGTACAGTGATTTGCCTCCAACATTGAAAAAGTTGCATCTTGAAGGCTTTCCTGGACAGAAAGTTCCAGAATTCCTGAAGCCTAGCAAGCTTCCCAGTGGATTCAAACAGCTAAAAATAATCGGAGGAAAACTCCAAAGTATGAATGATGATGATGATGTGAACAAGTGGGGCATGGAGATCGTGCATCTCAAGTAGCTAAAGGATTTGAAAGTTGACTTAACAAATTTGCAACAATTGTTTCCTTTGCTGAGGTATGCAGAAATAAAACAAATCTCAAACCATTCATACATTGAATGGAGGAGCATTGAAGAGAAAGGTAAAATTAATTTTATGTCATAAGATGTTTCATATATTTAATTTCTTGTCTGAAGAGCAATACTATTTGCAAACTCTATATATGCAGAGTGTGCCTATAAAGACAAGTTGAAAAAAGGAACAAAGAAACATGGTTAATATCTGTGACTAAACTTATGTTTAAAGTAGATGCGTTGCTATAATATACATCTTCTATCACCCTATTAATTGCTATGATTAATATGTCATCTTCTACTCACTCCACTTATCCTCAACTTCTCTGTTTCTACTCTTTCTTGTTATTTGAAGTGTTTGATGCATGGGTATTGAGATTTTAATTTGCATTCAAAGAAGTCTCCTAATAGCATTCTTTTAGGGTGAAGAATGTGTCCTAAACTGTCTTATGTTGCCAAAATGACAACTATACAACTTTCTGAAAACGCCAAAAACTGATTACGTAGTTATATGTTAGTCTCGTATATCATGAAATCTCAAACTACACAACCAATTTTCCTTAATTTTTTACAATTATATTACTTATATGTATGAGAAAGGAAGAAAAATTGAAATCATTATCATAGTATTGATTTTAATTAAAGGTAATAAATACACATAAAATAATTTTTAATTAGTTCACCATGTGAAAAATTACATGCAGCATATCAAAATTAATCCCTTTAGAATTAGAACCAACAACATAACCAAGCATTTTCTCAGTAGGTGAAGGCAATGGATCAAACAATGACATAATGTTTAGTCGTAAATCATATCTATAGATAAATTATTAACTAACTTTTTCCTATGTTTGTCCAAATTGTATATCCGAAAGTTTTTTTTTTAATTTTTTTTTCTAAAATATGTGTTATGAATTAATTTAAAATTAATGTCCAAGCAAGAATTAAACCTGTGACTTTTAGGTTATTAGCACAACGTTCTAACCAACTAAACTAATAGACCAATTATATTATAAAATAAATAATGTTGTTATACATAACACTAAACTTTCTAATGTATATTTAATGTGCATGTAAATTTAAATAATAAATTTTGTGACAATTAATTTTGATATAACTCATACAAATTATTTAATCCGTATATTTTTTTATAAATAAAAATATTTACTATTAAAATTTTTAATATATTAATAAATTTAAAAAAAACATTTTTGAAAAAAAAAAAACTTACCGATCATGTAATCCATATAAGTTAACTCAGATGTTAGGTGTACAAGCAATTTCATTGGGTGCACGTAGGAGTGCCCTATCATAGGTCTTATATCTAGGCCCCAAAAATTTCCCACAAGCTTGAGGTGTACCATCTTACCATATTCGAGGAAATCCTTCATTTCATCCATCCCACATGAATCTACGTTTTACATATCCTTCTATTTCTTTGTCCTTTTTGTATAATGGACCTAAGATAGTTAGACCGCGTGACTTAAGGTAAAGTATGTTTTCTAAGTTTATTTTCTGCATAAAAGTAAATTAAATAGGCCCTTAAATTGAGAAAATTCAATAGGTTCCTTGACTAATTTTTTTTTAATTGATTCCTTAAACTAAAAAAGTATGTCATTGAAGTTAACTTTTAACAGCTTAAACAGCTAGAAAATGTCACTTTATGACGATATTAAAAATTCCAAATTTAACTACGTTAAAAAAAATAGTTTAGAGACCTATTTGAAAATTCCCAACTTCCCAACTAGTTGATAAACCTACTTAATAATTTGACTTAAAAGGTAAAACTCGTTTTATGTTACCACTTTTAATTCTTTAAAGTTATCTTAATAAATAAAAAAAATCAGAAGTTGTATGTAAGGAAATAAACTTTAAATATCAAGTATTGGGAAAAAAATAATCAAAGAAAATAAAAGATAAAAACTTGCCTTAGAGAAAGAAAACGGAGAAAAGGAGAAGCAATGAAACTTAAAAAAAAAAAAGGATGAATATTTTATTTGTTTTCGATGACGTAGCAAGTTTAGAGTTTTTTCTCCAAAGCCTATTTTCATTTATTGGTTACTCTCACGAGAAAACAAATAAAAAATGTGTGTATTCTGAAGTTCAGAAGTACTCCTGAGAACTAACCAAACCAGCTTTGGCAAATTTATAATCGACCAAGAAAAATTATATTTTCATGAATGGGACAAATATGTAGCACTACCTGTAGAGAAATTCCCTCCTCTCAAGCCCTTGCAGGGAAAAATTAGACAAATATGTAAACTACATCCAAAAATGATTGGAAAATCACCCAGCTTTAGATGCCTCACTTGTAGATTTCAGTTCTATGTTCTTCCTCACAAATTCAGACAATCTTGCACTAGCAGCACGCCCTCGCTCTAGGCAGTGAAGATAATCATCCACTAGAAAAAAAAAATAGAAAACTAATTAGTGTATTTTGACCTTATCATTTTTTATTATTTTATTACTTAATTCATTTTACTTATTTATAGGTCAGCAGGCCTAGCCCAAAAATATATAATAAGGAAAGAAGAATGAACAAGCAGGTCCACCAGAAGTGCTTTAATAGATTCATGACCCAAGCCCAATTAGATCTGGGTATAATACTTTTTTCGGTTTTTCCAATTTTTCCCAAAATTTAATAAAATTGGAGGCAGCTCCATTCATTTTCAGAGTCACAACAATCACAGCAGAAAATAAAACCTACACAAGCACATACTGTGCAAGCATATGATAAAGCACTAGGCCAATGTTGGAAAAAATAGATACTTATGGCACAAAAATTGCTATTGAGGGTAGTAACTAAAAAAGGTTAAAGAAAGTGCGGCAGAATACCTGACATAGCACCCTGTGTAATAGATGTCATGATTCCATGTGCCATAGGCTCACTACCCGCCTGCAGTGATCCCTCTGGGAGGACAGAAACAATTGTATTTGGAAAAACTAAATTGATGAATGCTTTCATTTTCTGCCATAAGATAAAAAAAACATTGAATTAGAGTTGTATACAAGAAGATGGGACCTAGGACCAATAAAAAATCTGTCATGCCAGTATGCCAAAGGGACAAGAAAATATTAACTGTACCATGGTTATGGGCTTATGGCAAAAAACATATCATGTGCTGAGTACCACTAAGCCTCAGCATGTCATTGACTACACACATATGCATGAACATTTCTAAGATAAAACACACAATGACTATTGGATGCATGAACATTTCTAAGATAAAACACACAATGACTATTGGATGCATAATTAGTTACTAGTCCAGAATCTAGATAGTTAGCATCTCATACATAGCTAGAATATTGGCTTTTGCCCAAGTAAAAAAGGTTGCTGAAGTTACAAGGCATATCAAATTTCCACTAATCATGAATAAAGACCTCTATATTTTTAACATGGGGAATAAATATCTGCCGGGGTAGCATTGCAAAAGAACAAGGTATTACTGAACTATTTCCTGAATCATGTCTTCTAATATTGCGGAAGCAGATAAAGGCAAAAGGTTAAATAATGTAAATTTATAAAAAGGTTAACAATTCTATGCCATCAAAAATAAAGAAGAGGTTGTTTATATTTTCCAATAAGAGCAGTTAAGTTAATCAAACCTCAAATGAGGATAATGTAATTTATTCAAACAAAGAAAAGCTAGAATAGAAAAGAGTTAGCCTCATGACATGAATAACGAAAGGCCTGTCAAGACAGCAATAACTGAAAAGTGACCACAAAAGTTTAAACAATTTTTTTCAACTATTATCCACAATGCATTTAGAATACAAATACAAATAAGGTAAATGTAGACCAAATTTTATTCAGCTTACTCAATTCAGTAGACATTAGGTGAAAATATAATAACACTTTAAATGAACCAAAAATGATTCTACTAACCTCCTCTTCATCTTTGGTCGGGTCCAATATAATACAGCCACTATCTGTTACAGAACAACATATCGCTACTGTAGAGACAAGGATGAGAATTCATTATTTTTAATAGAATGAAAACATAGAAAAAAACCAAAAGAGAATAAACCAACAAGTCTAGATTACCAGCAAGATGTTTTAGGGGAATTCCGGCATCCACAAGTGCAGCGCATGCTGCATTTATTGCACATGGAAGAAGCTACATATTAAGTCAAGAAAAAGGAGCAAAAGATCTAGAATCATATATATTATTTATTGATCACTTCAGATCTCCACTCCTCATATAATAAACAATAAAATCAAACTGAAATGTATGTATTTGATGGAATTGATGGTAATCCAATTTGTTCTTTCAAAGTCATAAAAAAGAAATAACTCGACCCTAAAGGCCTGAACAGAGTAACTGAATACCACTAGGTCACTACCCACCACCCATTTTAATAGTTGACCATTGAACCCACCCATTTTAATAGTTGACCATTGAACCTGAATTGTAAAAATAGCATAAATGTGTTGGCTAGACGTTACGGAAAATATAATTTCTCCATTTTTCATACCAATCAAAAGGGTCAAAATCTAAAAGGAAGATGGCTAAAAGATTTCATGAATTAAACATAATAAATTCAAAATAAAGGGATGAAACTGCTCTCACACATGCAAGCTATGGTGTATGGATCATCAGTAAAATTATTATAGATTGTCATGCATGTCACAAGCAATCAAAATGGCAAGCCGGCAAGATCTCATAGCTTGCCCTTTTGATGTCAAGAAAAGGGAACAAATTACCATAAAGTGATTAGAAAAATAACAAAAATCTTTCACGGAAAAATAAAGAACTATTACAGCACCTCAGGACTCTCAAAGGATTAGTCTTTCCTTCCATTTTCAAGCGAGTATAACACTATGTCACTACCCACTTAAAATACGGTTAAAGTAGAATGACAAGTTGTGACATACTTTCACATCAGACAAAAATCCTAAGGAATACATGTCACGTTGAATCAAATCACAAAGTGAAGAATTGCCAAATTAAAAGGGAAGGTTGCAGTAAAAGTAGACATATCATAACCTTAAAGAAACAGTTACCATATAAATCATATTAGAACTGAATTTTTAAATAGGATACAGCACCATCATCGTGGACAACCTGCAGTAGAAACAAAGAGTGAAGATATCAGTTAAATACAAATCACACATGTCACTTAACAATTTATAAAGCAATCAGCAAGGCAATAACTATGCGAAGGCAAGAAAATAAAAGTTCCAATTTTAACTGAGAACCATTCACACAAAAGAACCACACAGCAGCACAGTCCTTATCAAAATTAGAGTAAAACCAAAAGAATAGTTGCATTGCACCATGCTCTTTGAATCTAACTAATTATAAAATTTGTAACAAACCAAATTTCTAATACTGAGAACAAAACTTGCCTGGACTATAACCGAAGTGGTGGTGTTGGGATATATTGTTCGAATGCAGATGCTTTCCAAAGTTCTCTTCAATATCATCTCATACTCCTTCTCCACTTTTCCTAAACCAATGTAAACAGTATATTAATTTTGTTTCTTAAAATGAAAAGAAAGTGTTGAGTTGAATATAGTATTTCTCCAACCAATTTGTCCAGTCTTCGGTTTCCAAATAACTTCAATGGATGCTTTTTCGGGGTTTTCGCTCTTCTTGGTTCCAGCTTTGGGCCCATAAACTGCAGCAAGCACTTTAGTTTCACCTTGAGCCCAACTGGCCGAGCCATGGGATCGATGTAGGATGGAGCAGGAGCAGACCAGGGGTCTCAGTTGATTGGGAGTCCGGCCGTCAGGTCTGTCAGTCTCCATCGGAAACCCAATCCTTTACGTCCCCACCTTGTGGATCCCAAAATACTTGAAACAGTGAACTTAACTTGCTCAAAAGAAGAAACAAGAGGAAGGCTGCACTGTCAATCTGCGACTACTAGAAAACCAAAAAGAGACAAAATAAATTTATTAAGAAAACAGACCAAAACCATAGCAAAACACACTATTTAGGCCGTGGAAAAAAATACAAGATAAAATTTTGTAACACTCTTGTTTAGCTAGTAAAAAAAATTTATAAAAATCCTACTCCATAGCATTTTAGCGAAACAATTCAAAGAAAATCTCAACAATTTATTCAATCACATCTATAATAAAATTCTAATATTTGTACAGTTCTCAATATTATTTAGAAAAATATCTCCCAGTGTTATTATAATAATGTACAGGGGCTTCCAACTTAAGATATGCACAATAGCCTGACAGCACCATTCTTTCTTCAACCTTACTAGAATTATTGAATTAATATTTTGCACAAATATAACTACATTTTAATTACAAAATAAATAAAAGGTGAGAAAAATGATACTATTTCAAAACTACACATGACTGTGGAAAACTGAAAAGCGAGAGGAGACGTAGTATATGCATAGAAATCAAAGAAGCAACAAAATTGGCACAAAATAAAACTTTGCTCTGCTCCGCTGTCACCGCCGCACCGGAAGCCACCGAGGCGAAGCTCCTGGGGAGGCTCCGGTGCACGAAATATGAAAGTGAAAACGATGAGGAGAAAAGAGAGGGAGAAGGAAGCGTGTACTTACCTAGAACTGGAAGTAGCGAAATCGTAAAGTAAAGTTGAGAGCTTTGCTGCGAGCGAGTGCAACGTGCAAATGTCAAGACAAATCAGAGAATTCACGGTGAGGCGCGTAAAAAAACCTAATTTGCAAATTGAACTTTTAGTACTAAATTATTGCATAATAATAATCCAATTTTATTTAATTATGAATATTTATTTACTTTTTATTGTTTTAAAAGTTATATTTAATAATAATAAAATCTATTATTATTATTAACAAAAGGTTGGTCTAGTTGATAATATGTATAAAAATATTATTTATTTATTTGAATATATATAAATTTCGTAATATTTTTATATTTTTGTCATGGGTCGAAGACTATGGGTGTTTTTTTAATTTACTAAGTTGATATGAATTATGTTGTGTTTGGTTGTCATTAGCTTAAAAAAATATTACACACAAAGAGAATTAAACATAATTCTCTTATTATTTTATTTATATAAATGTAGTTTTTAAAAATAAATTTAATTAGTTAAGTTTATATTTTAATTCCCAACCGATATCCCTCCTGTAGATTCTTTAACTTTATCTCTTGAAAATTAAAATGTAAATTTCATGGACTAAAAAATTTACTTTAGAAACAAAAAAATTCACTTATTAAATTTGAGGACTAAAAAATCAACTTATTAATTATAGAGACTTAAATGAATAAGTTTGAAAATTATAAAAATTAAATGGATAATTAAATCTCAGCAATATGAACTAAAATGGATAAGTTTTCTATTATTTCTCCCCGCCTAGAAAAAGAAAATAAAAAATCCATTTGAAGCATACTATTACAATACTAATGATAAGTGGAACTCACTTGCTCACCACATAAATTGAGTTTAATTTCTATATATTGTAGGAGTAAAATCAAATAAAAATTATGATTTTTTTTATAGGCAAATTGATTTTATAAATGATATCCAATTGCCACAAGATGTGCCAAATTAGATTACAAATCAAATGAAAATTATAATAAGTATATTATAAAAATTTACAAACTTATCAAACATCATAATTTCTTATTTTGACCTGAAAGCAGTGAATGCATAAGTATAGTATTCCAATTTTCTTCCAGTTTTTATAAGTGCCAGCGTATAAGCTCCACTACAAGCATCTAATCCAATCCAATAAGGCCAGCACAGAACCAAAAACCAATATAAATAAAATACACTTGTGAATTTTCAAAAGCATGTGTACACTTGTGTATCAACAATCATGACTAAAGGAACAAAAGACTTGTACAAGCACTGCCAAAGAGGCTTAAACCAGATTCAAGTATTGGCAGCACAAAAAGCTTCCAAAACAAGCAAGGTTCAATATATACATTTTACAGCATGCTATCTGTGAGAGAAGGCAACCTACGGAAGAAATTGACTGGTGCTCCTGGTGTCTTGCCCCGAAACTTAGGGTGCCTCATTAGGTAAAATCCAGATAGAATAAACAACATCTTTGGTGGTGTAACATACAAAACTATAGCAGTCACAAGGCAAAACACCATGAATATCGAAGTGGCTCTCGGATCCCTCCAATTTATAAGAGCATGTAATCTTTCTCCCTGAGTTGCTATCTGTCCAACAACACTCTGAACCTTCCCTGCCAAACTTCTCAACCTATCATACCTCCAACGAACGATATCCATGCTCTTTGTGGTTGGAAAAGTGTCCATTTCCTCATCAAAATCCTCAGGGCTTGTTACATGTGCACAAGAGAGACTAGCATCCATGTGAGGAGGGTATCTTGGGCGGAACCTCCATTTCCACATCCCTATTACAAACACGTATAGGAACACGGTTGGTAGAATAAGTTCTGGGAAACACATAAACATTAAGTAGAGAATGTGCAGCAGCACTGTCACAAAAGTGTTCTTCCATTTGGCGATTTGTCCAAACCAAATTCCAAATGCAAATAGGCCAGAAAACACCTCCTTCAGACGGTTGAAGTTGGCCTTGCTGCGCCGCATGCTCCACAAATGAGATTCTGAGTCAGACATGTACTCAACCACTTCCTTTCTAAGAGGGGGTTCTGCCCTGCCTAGTCTAGATGCAACAATGAGCACAGCCTGGAGTCTCAGCCTTTCCTGGTCCATGATGTTAAGGGGCTTTGTGTAGTGCATCTTTGGCAAATGGGGTTTGAAATACAAAGCCATCGTGTCAAACATCGAGGTGTATGAGAAGCGTATGGCCAAGTGCACATCACCATTCTTCTTGAGACCAGAGTTTTGCACTGATAACAATGGATAAGAGTGAGTGTAAACGCGGCCAGCTTCTAGGGTTGATATCCTTATCCGAACCTTTCCAATCTTGGAATCTTTGTTACCATTTGAAGAATTGGTAATCTGTGCATTATCAAATACTCCCAGGGTGAGAACTGTAGCTATGTCATAAACTTCCCAAGTGTATTGCTCATGGAACATTGGGTTTAGATTGTTAGCAATGGTTCTAGTGCGCACCCATTTGTGGCCATACTTTGCCACACAGTATGTATCTGCTGTTCCCCTTCCATCCCTATTTTTGGTTGGAACTGGCAATACATCAGCATTCAAAATGCCAAGTTCTAAGACACCAATTGGCTTCTTCCATAGCTGCCTTGAGGTTGGCCTAAGATCACTACTGTAATAAGTTGACTCATCTAGCACATGGTATCCACCATCAAGAAAGGCAATGACACGGATTCTGCTGAAGAACTTGTCCTTCTCCTTCTCTTTCTCTTGCTTTTTTGCTTGCTCCTCCATAGCAGATGACATGTACTTTTCAAGAAGATACCAGTTATCACGGATAGGCCTATCATCAGCACGCTTTTCAATTCTGCTTAAAGGAATAACAACATTGCCAATAGTCTCATCCTTGTTGCCACCAACGCGTTCCTCAACTGTGAAGACCAAAGGCTCTTCAAAAGGTTCAGCAGCAACAAACAACGCTTCATGATTCCACTGCGGGTTCATGGCTCTTAGTGGCTTCGTCTTTGTAATCTGGTTGCCAATGTGTACCTTAACATAGACATCTGGAACTTTAGACTTGTCAGATGAAACTAAGTCCTGTGCCTCCAACACTTTGACGCGTACATACCATAATCTTGGAGACATGTAAACTTTCGATCGAATCTGAGCATAGTTAGATATAGTGCTTCCATCAGGGGACACTACTGCATCAGAATGCCAAGCATCTTGAAAAGCCTCATCAGCTTGTGTGCCTCTCCAAACAGCAAGCATCAACTCCCCTCTCTTTTCTCCATTCTTGTTTTCAATCCAATACCACTGAGGAGCCAATGGACTATCAGGTGGAATACGTTTAGGAATATCATGCAGATCATAAAACCTCACAGTTCCAACAACATCATCTGATATCCGATCCTTGTCTTTGACCGTAACATCAAGAATAAATGATTGCTGATTGTCCTTGGCAAAGGCAAACACCTTGTTCCATTCAGGATTTTGGTTTTTCTCAAAGTGATTGGTAATTCCTTTGAAGTTTCCAACCTTTACCTCCACATAGGGGTCAAGGCTACCTGTCATATCCATTGAAGGAAGGTCTCGGGCTTTTACAACTCTTACAAAAATGTACTGCATTGGTTCAACAAGGTCATAGCTGCTGGATGTTGCTGGCAAGCTCCCGCGAATAACCCTTCCACCAACAACTTTTCCCCCTCCAAGAGTAGGGCTTGTTTCTTTCACTGAAAACTCTTGTGGACCTGCAAATGCTTGAACAACTTTTGGAGGAGCCTGTGATGATTTCATCTCATGAATCCCAAAGGTTACACTTGGCTTGGCATCTGCTGCAGGCTTAGACTGCTGTTTTTGTTCATTACTAGATTTTGCAATGTTATGAAACGTGTGCCTTGGCTCAGTTTTCTTTCTAGACATGTTGTTTTGGATTGAGTTTGTAAATGATACTGGTGGCGGTGATTGGTATTCTGTTAGATTTTCATTTTGGTCTGTATTGAAAAAGGATTCCACAGCAGGAAGAAGGTTTGAGGCTCTTACAGAAGGGTCATCTGTAACAAAAACCTTCAAACCAATCTCTCCTTTGGAACGCGAAAAAATGTTTTTCTTTTCCAGAGGGTAGTGCAAAAGAACAGCATCAGAATATGAAACAAATGAGGTTCCGGTGAGCCGGACCTTCCCAAGGAGTACATTGGAGCCATTGTCTTTGTTGTAGTGGTAGATACAGGCTTCAAGAGTGAGACTTGGTAACTTGCTTGGATCTGTAATAGTGAAGTAAAAGCTCTCATTCCAAAAAGGACTCAAATCTTTGTTTTTAGTAGTTGTCCGAAATCTCTGGCCATCAAAGTGGAGTTCCACATAAGTACTAGATGAGCCTTGCCCATCTTTGGGAACAAGGTCATGAGCACTCGCAACTTCTACTCCTAGCTTGAGGTTGTTCATTGCCAATAAGTAGCTGCCAGCAAAAATCTGACAGAGACAAGATATACTGGTACCTGTGAAAAAAAATCAATAAGGTTGAAGATTAATATTGTAATGCATCAAATATAAATTTCAATAGCTACCATAAATAAATAAATCACAGTTGTTCATGCGCACAATATATATATCTCAGGAGGACAAATTAACAGTCTAGTTTTTATTTATCTGGGAGTGGAATCAGTGGATAGGCAACCAAGTGTTCAGTTTCAAACTCAGTGGAATAGATAGATTTTGATCCTGCATGTTGGTTTAATGAAACAGATTAAATACTACCGTGAATATCTCTGCTAATAGGTAAATATTAGTCTTATCAACAATATTGATTTTCCAGACCATATTAAACATATTCTAACGATTTGTTTGTGCTTTCTCATTAATATATTCAAAGATGCATTCTAGCATAGCTATAGAGATTTCATTAAACATATAAACTTGGCAGAAAATTCTCTCTGTGAAAGAAAACAAGAAGCCAGATGGATAACGTAGACTTTTAAACATACAGTATACACTTTACAAAAGTCACGAAGCACAAGTTCTATCGAAAACTTGAGTTCCTATGATATCCTTATGAATTTGTGAATGATTGGAGGCCCGCTCATAAAGTAAACATTCTAATTACTTAATGAGAGATAATAGATATCCTCAATTTCCCCTGGTTTGACTCATTTCATAAAGGTGCCAATGGTCATTTAAATTTTATTTGGTCTTCTTTTTCTGACAGTAACAATTAGAAATTGTGTGAAAACATAAATCACCCTAGTCTATTCCCACCTAAAACTAATATCATGTCTAAAATAGGAAAGAAAAAAAAACAGCATGAAAATCATAAAAAGGAAACGAAGTTGGAATGATATAAGAAAAGATGGAAAGGGAAATTGTCGTGGAAAGCAAGTAATACTTATTAAAGAACATTAAAAAAGAGGGAAGATTCTGAAATTATCAACCAACCAATCCTACAATTGTCTTCTCTCCTCTCCGTTACCAAAAAGTAAGACAAGAATAAAAAAGAACCTTTTTAGTTTTATACTTGTTGGAGAACATTAAAGGGCATGGACTCCTTGTATGTTGACCTCAATACAAGGGATTGAGACAAGAAGCTTCAGATTACATATAGCAAAAAAGAAAAACTTTCAAAAGAAAATCAAAGATTCATGAACTCCAAACATGGGAGCTGAACTAGTCCCTTGTGGTATACACTAGTTTTAGCCTTCTAGCTGAATCAAACACACACTAATGTTTTCAAGATTGAAATTAAAATAGAAGTCAAAAGTAGTGATTAGTAAAGCAAACAAGGTGCTTTTGTGAAGAGGCAAAAATCCCCATTAAACTTTCTCAAAATAAACATTTGTGCTCATTTCTTGTAAACACAAAAGGCTTTGACTAGTCTCTCATTGACCAAACATCCCAACACAATAGCATCCAAAAATTCAAGCTTTTGAAAGACTATATAACAACTACCAAAAGCCAACCAAATTCCTCTTACAGTCTTACTAGACACAAAATCCAACTAGAAATCAACAAAATGCTCCACGCACCCAGAAAAAAAAAATACTAAAACAACCCCAAAAGGAGGAAGAAGAAGAAGAAGAAGAAGAGTAGGAGACGCACCTTGGTATTACTTAAGAGCTGAAGAATAAGAAGGAGAAACAAGTCAGCAACAAAAACAAGGCTTTTGAGTGGTTGGAAATAGCATAGAGCAAGAGCAAGAGCAAGGGTGAAAGATAGAGACTTATAAAACAAGGCAACGGCCAAAGGGTGAGGAAGTGACTTCTGGGATGGTTCGCACATTAAAATGGACAAAAGTCGTTGAAAACGAGTGAAATTGGAATTAATACATGGACGTGCCAATTGAATTGTTCTAATGTCTTTGATTTGCTAGGAAAAGACAGAGAAAGAGAGTTGTACTTGTGATAATTATAAGAACCGTCCGTTTCAGTTTGTTCTGTTGTTTAAGACAACTTCGGTCTTCGTTTTCAGTTTCTCTCTCCCTCCCCCAGCACTACACGTGTCCTTCATGTATTTGTTCGTTTCAAACTATCATTTCTTATTGTTTTATAGTATTTACTATAAATACATACTGCTATCTAACATGTTTTTGTTTGAGAGTAATTATAATTATTTTTAGACTTAAATATGCTTTTAATTTTTATAAAATTAGTAAATAAATAAATTTTTTCTTTAATTTTTATTCTTTAAAAATCAAAATCATTGGTCTATTATCATGTGACATTTATTAACTGGTTACGCATATAACAAAAGGGTCGAGTAACAATCATATGTAAAATCAGCTAGTCTGTTGTGCTACATCATTGTATCAGCATGTGACATTTTTAAGAGAATTCTAATTTTTTTTAAATAAATATTATTTATCTATCTTAAAAGATGAAAAGTTGGGAACAAAAACAATGATTTTTTATGAAATAAAAAAAAGTTAAAAACCAAAACTAAAATTTATTCATTTTATAAGAACCAAAAATAATAATTTCAAATTTTAGAAGAGTGGAAAATATAAAAAAAATAATGAAAATATATTTAAGACTTATTTTAAAAAAATTGATAAATTAATGAAAATTATTTTTTTAATAGTTTGAATTGAATAGGTATTTAATTTATAATCGATATAATTTATAACATTGTCTCTTTCAGCTGAGGCTATAGTGTTGACTCTTCACATGTAGTTATTATTATTTCCGGTGTTCATGATAAGTTTTAGTATAATTTTCCGTCCTGTATTTAACTATTTATATTTTCTATAGATAATTTGTATTTATATTTTGTACTCGTATAAGAATGACAACGACAATAAGCGTACGTTGTCATGTTTTTTTTTTCTCCCCATTATTATAAGTCTTAGTACTTAGTAGGGGTGAAGTAGCTAGATGGTCAAAGATAAACTTCTTGGCCTGGTGGTGGGAAAACGTTATATTAAAAATAAGCATGAGTAAATTCCACTCTCTGTTTTAACATATTCATGGGTCTCTTTTTATAAGAAAAACAAATTTAATGACTCATGCTTTGACCAAGTCTTGTAGAGGTTATGCTAGGCCTCAAGATTTTAATTAATAATCCTCCTGATTGTATTGCTGTTATTCATTCTAGTGAAATAATATGAGCCATTGATATTAAAAAAGAAAAATCCACTCTCTGTTTATATTAAAAAAAATAGATTAACCTCTTTTGAAACATATGAATATTACATTATCCTCCTCTTTTCTTTTTGGAGTATGTGTTTTTAATTTTTTTTATTTTTAGGGAATATTTATAAATGTTTCTAAAACATTAGTTATGAATCAAAATATATTTTATAAAAAGGTATTAGTACGTAACACATCTGTTCATATCTTAAACAAACACACCCGTTCATAATTTCTTATAAATAAATTATTTATTAATTTCTTAATTAATGGATGTCCTAAAACTTTGGTTAACAAGATTCTTATTATACTTCCAAATATATATGATGACTGGATATGGTAACAACTGATAAGGCTATGAATATTAAAATATTTGCCATTGTTTCAAAAATTCAAATATGAAATTCCATATATTAATAAACCTTAAGTTAGGTATCATATTTTTAATTTTATTCATTCTACCTGCAACTGCAAAGTCAATGTACTCCTAAGTCTTCCAATTTGTCCCTTAGCCTATAAGATCATCTAAATAGACATGGCAATGTCCGTCAATAGTCTTCAAATCTAAATTAAAGAAAAACAAATAAAAACATGGTCATTTCCTTCGATCATCAAAGATCTTTTAAAAAAAAACTAATGGATATTTCCTTGAAATCATGTAAAGATCAAGATTGATGTGTCTTTTGTCTTGAAGTAATTAAACAATGACTTAAACCAAATACTTGCTAGTCTTGCCTCTTTCTTTTTGCGTTTGAGCCTTTTTAACTCTTATTATATATAGCACCAATCATCCATGGATAAACATTAACAACTAAATAATCAATTTGCATTCCATATTACTATATACTTAGCATCTTCGTAGAAGCATAACCAAAAAAAAAAAAAACTTAGCATCTTCGTATTTTCTTCACTCAGTTTTCGTGTTTAATAAAGTGGTTGCACATCATGTCACTATCATTGGTCAATGGCAAACGTAATTTACAATTTTAGATTGCATACTCCATAATCCATATGGTATACTATATAATCTCATGTTGTAATGACTAATTGTTACAAAAAAAAAAGGTTGTAATGACTTGATAAAAGAAAAAAAAATAATAACTTATATGATTGTTGCAATTTAATTTGTACTAGATAAATATTGTGTGAACAGAAAACATGCCACAAAATCCAGCTGTGTGCGACTAATTACAATTAATCAATGAAATGAATTTACAATTCGGTTTAAAAAATGCAATTCTTGTGAAAATGATGTCAATATGATAAACGGAATTGAAAATTGATCTGTTGTGGGCATAAAATGTTTACCAAATCGATAAACTGTTTGATGTTTATTTTCCTAAACATTGCCACTAATCTCTACCTCTGTTAGGATTGGCCATATATGTATATGAAGTTATTTACAACAAAAAACTGATAATATATTTTCCATTTTTCTAAATTATCATGCTTCCATGGCTTATTTTACTTCACCCTCATTTTCATCATAAGGGGAAGCCATTATCCATGGATGTGTATCACTTGGTGACTTGACCATGGACTCAACCATATACTCCATCCAAGGCCATTCTTAGGACAGGCAAAATTTTCAGAACAAATCTCAACAGCTCCTGCAGGTATGGTTGGTTCAAAACTCAAGAGCCTTGCATATTCAGTCAATAGATGAAACATGTAATCATACACAAACTTCATCTTTAGGTTTTCTTCAATGAAATTTGTCCCTGCTTTTCCAATCGCTTCAGCCTGGTGTAGACATAAAAAGTACCATCTAAGTTGCAATTAATTGAAAAGTTACAAAATATATAAATGGGGTCCTTTAGGATTGATTTCATTATTGATCCATGGGCAGGGTTTATTTTGCTCAATTGACATTTTACATAAGCAAATGGCGGAAGAAATTAATACAGAGATGCATTAAAGTAAAACTCATATTGCTTTGTGTTCTTTAGAAAAAATCATTACATAATCCAAGATATTTTTGTGTCCATAGTCTTAATTAATCTCTACCTAACACGTAGTTGAGCTTTTTACTTTATGAGAAAGAATTAATAAAACTCAATTATATATGTTTACACAGATTAGTAAGGTCATGGTGGTATTTGACCATGTAATCATTTTTCATGTTTTTTTTTCATTTTGTAATATTCTCTAAAATCAAAATTGGAGTTTTGTCCAAGTACAATATGCGGATTTTTAATGCTAACCTTTATTATTATGCAAAAACATTCTAATTCTGATTGGATAACAATTCCAAAAAATATTTAAGAAATTGTATCTAAATTTTGTCCATATATTTACCTTGTCTGGATTGGCATTACCCCATTCAACAACATACTTAATATCATTGCACATGCTTTGGTTGTTACTGCTAATGGGCCAGTAGTGCTGCCTAGGTACCAAGCTTCTTGTAAAGAAATCATAGTATATAGGCTCTACGAACAAGGTCATGGAGTCTCATGCTAATATATACTTTTCACTCACAGACCATGCTATCCCTTCCACATAAATTTTGTACCTTTCATAAGAAAAGTGACACAAGAAAATCTAGTGATTAACTTACCTAAAGATAACAAAGCAGAAATTCACAATACCAAGTTATAGAAACTTAGAAAGGGCTTAAAAGTTTTATTGGATAGTTCCTTACCTGTGCATATATTGGTCTTCTAGCTTTGTGTTCTGGAACCCTTGTGCAATTTCCTTATCCCAGTGCTAAAAATTAACGATTCATTATATGCATCTCAAAGGTTTTCACATACTATAGGCAATATTTTCATTTAACATTACACATTTAGCAGAGGATGTATTTGAGCGTATGAATCATGTTGGTCTGAAGCGTTGCACTTGGTGAGATCATTCCTTTTGTGGGACACCCATGTGTTGCCCTTCCAAAAAGCATAGGGTAATCTATCCTTCCATTTGATCTTCTTGTTGCCTTCATCTATGTTTTGTAGTAATGCCTCCCATGGCTTTATTGCAAGCTCAGCCCTAAGTAATGCATAAGAATTAGGAATATAGAAAATTTAAGTTGTCAATTTTCGTGTAAATCCAAGGTAAATATTAATCTCTTGAAGTACCCAAATCCTATTTAAGAGACAAGCATCTCCAATTTATGAAGAATTAGTTCATTCTCTGCGCAAGAAAGTTGTTTTCTCTTATAACATGAGAGAAATTATTGTATGGTCAGGTACCACATGATCAGTCAATCTTACACAACAAGTTATTAATTCATTTATGTAAGTTAAAATGTGTAGTGTGAAAATTGATTAGGACCATAAGAGCGAAATGGTACACGCCATTGAAAGAAAAGCAGATAAAAATAGAAGTTTTGGTCTAAATTAACTTGAGAATCATAACAACATCAATTGAAACTACTAGTAATTCAATGTAGAAACTTTACCAACCCCAGAAGCTCCAATCAGGAAAGACAATGTCATATGCATTTTTATGCCCGCAATAATGGAAAATAGGTGGTGGTGTTCCTTGGAAGTGTTCTTTACCCACCACAGGCTTATCCCCAGTCTCAAATAATAGCTCCAAATCAGGTACATTTCCAGGGTACAACCTTAGAAGTTGTAGAATTCCCCATATTGTGAACACATCCCTTGTCTCATATGAATCCGCATACATTTCTGCATAAGCTTTTCCTTGTTTAATCACAAGCCTAAAGTATGAAACATTTCTTCCCCTCTCCATCATTTCCCTAGTGATTCCTGTTCTCTTCCATGGTTTTAGATCTTCATGGATCCATTTGAAGTACTCTGGACATGTTGATGCTGTTGATGAATCTTGGTCTTGCTCCAACTTTGTAGGGTAATAATCCTTTGGGCAGGTATAAGTCATGCCTCCATTGAAGCAGTTCAAAGGGTATTGGGTTTGTTGCCTTCTGAAGGTTGTGATTGTTTTGGAAACATTAGTGCTTGTTGCTTTGAACTGAAAGACAATAAATAAAAGAATTTTGATCCCCTGCTAGATCAATACTATTGACTGCATGAGAAATTATACGCTGAATAGGATTGATATGTAGCTGTACAATTTATTGTGTATCTATGATATGAAAAAAAATGATTCTATATGTTTTTGTATCCCTTTCTCTAAGTGAAGTGAAACAGATAGAATCATACAACAGAAGGTGCACATGTTGAGATTTGAAATTGATATTAAAAAACCGTCTATATGTTAAACAGCACAAATTTTTTACATGCTCATCTAATAATAACTTTTTATGTACAAATGATATTTGACTTTAAATTCATTTAAGATAATTTCTGATTAGTATAAAAATCTTGATACTAGTATCAAAATTCAACTCGTATAGGATTATGATGTATTAGAAATAAAAATTAAAAATTAATGCTTTATATTTTATAATACATTAACATATTTTAAAAAATTATAATTAAATTCATCCAGTAATTATATAAAAAGATAAATCATGAAGAGATATATATGAAAACTAATTCTAAACAAAAATTATATATTATAACATTCTCATTTAGTCATTTTTACTTGTCATCCAATAATAATTGACACAAGTGATAAAAACTTGTGTTTCTTAACCAAATAGTCTAAGGTTTAAATCCTAACTTAAATATGAAATAAATTATGTTAAAAGAAAAATATTTATCTTGTGTGTCTAATAAATTAATCATTACTTTTAATGGGATTATTTGGTATCAATATCATAGTTAGAAAAAAAAAACATGACACAAGAAGATTGAAAATTTGAGTTAAACAGTTAAAAAAACTTAAATTTAAATATCATTTCTGAAAACATTTTAACACTTAAGGCAGATTTGATCTATTATGTAGTTTTTCTTTTTTCTTTTTTCATACATTTTTCTTACTCATGATTCCAATTATGAATAACATTGGGTGCGTAATTTGTGTGTAGTAGAAGAACACAAGTGGCAGCTATCCATAGAGTTTTAAATTTTTGTTTATATTTTTCTTCTGTTAGAACTGAGAAATCAGCTCCTCCGTTTGGATTATTACTCTTTTTTTTATCTTCTTTTCGTTTTTTTCTCTTTTTTTTTATCACATCACTTGTCACAACTTTCACTCTCTCTCCCTCTCTCCTATATATCTCTTTCATTCACGCTATCCACTCGGTTTACAGTTTGAAAACAGCACTATTTTTTCTAATTTTTAAGAAAAAGACAAGAAGACATAATACAAAAAATAAATGTCACGGTAATGAAACAAATAAAAGACCAGTTGAGCATCGAAAGTAAATAATCATCTGAAAAGAAATTAGATTTGAAACCAATTAAAAAAGAAAAGCTGTACAAAATAAGAATCATATTGAGAGTAACATAGCAAAGACGAGTTTTAAACCCATTTAATTACATGAAAATGAAAAAGTTTAAGAGAGGCTTACATGATTAATCCGATTGATGTAGTTGCTCCAATCAATCATAATCGAAAAATAGATGAAAAAGATGTGGCTGACAAAACCCATCTAATCACCATGCTCTATGATTGATAAACCTTAAAGCAATGTGCAAGCCTAATGCAACAATTCAGCAATGAAGTTCCACCATTTTGATGTATGAGAATTAGTTTTGGATATATAATAGTGTATAATATTCACTAGCCAAAGAATTAAAAGATATCTCATACTGTGATTGCACATAAATAGATTTTTGGATTGGCAGAATTAATTTCGTAGTAGTATATGAGAAATAGTTTTGCTTTCATTAGCCATATTTAATGCCATATTCTGTTGCCTAATTTATTTGCTATACATTCATGGGTCAATATTCCATATTAAATGCATGCCTGGCTTGTTTTTTCTGACCTGCAGCCTGAAACCGCGATTGAGCAAAACATGATTTTCTCATGGTCAAGGATAGTTTTCCTTAGGACCTATTGGACGTTACTGTCAATTTTAAGTTTTTGGAAATTTTAAAAATTTAAATTGATTTTGGTTTTATATAGTAATTATTAGATGTCTATAAGCTTTATTTCAAAGAAAGTATATTTAGTAAAAAACTTTTTTCTATTTTGTGTCTCGTTGTTGTTTATTTAATTTACAATCAGTGAATATGTGCACATGAATTGATTTTTATTTAAATGAAAATATTTATGGATTTAATTCTCATTAAATACAAAATGCATGTTAATAGACATAAAAATAAAATAAAATTTATGTCTTATGTGGTTTAATTAATTTAGTTATGATGTGGAAATAAACTATTAGTGAAAAGTAAAATAAGTGATCAAGAAAATCATTGGAAATAGTTTAATTATGGGTTAAATGAATTAATTTAGACCATAGAAAAATGATTATGAGGTGGTAGTGATTTAAAAATTAACTTAAGTGAGGATCAATGACACGTAAGGACTAAAATAGACACAAAACCTATCCCTAGCATGAAAACCCTAACCCTAAACTTAATTGGGCCTCATAGGGGTCCAATTAAAATCAAAACTTGGACCCCCCCAAGCCCATGGAGAAGGTCGCTGACAATTAATAGGAATAGGGGGAGTCATTTTTAATTTTAAAAAATGCTTTCCTTTCTCCTACTCTCATTTGTGACTATTCATTTACTTCTTCTCCAAGTTTCCCTAATTTCTTCAGCTTCTATCTAAAATTTCTCCATGGATCTCAAAGCCCCTTCCAACCAAATTAGGATATATTATTCTCTAGCTCAAGCTTTATTTTATTGCATTTAGTGTTGTTTAAGAGTAAGGTATGGGGAGTTTCTTCTCTTTTCTTCATAGACCAAGTTTTCTTTTGTTTTTGAGTAATATGGGTTGTTTAGAGTTGTATTGTACCATGTGTATCTCTCTTTGTTGTTAAAAATGGAAGAGTGCATGTTTATTACTTTGGACTGAGAGCATTTTGTTTTTTAAAAAATTAATGGAAGCAGGTTTTGAGGAAGTTAGACCATATTTTCCTATTTTGGACCCTCAGGATGTTGTAGAAATTTTTAAAATTTATTCTGATCACTTACACTAATTTTTCTTTATTTTTGTGTAAATATGTAAGCTGGGTTGGTTTGATTTAAAAAAAAAAAAAAATCAACACCTTTTCTTGGAAAACTGGGCTGCTCGTTCATAGACATACCCTAAGGACTAACCACAAAAATTGGCTGGCTTGACCTAAAAAGCTTAAGAAGTATTTTTAGGAAATTAATTGGTAAAATCAAGCACGTGTACAGCAGAGGAATATAATAGAGGAAAGTTACTTTTATTGAGAATCTGAGTTTGGTAAAAGTTATGTTGTTCCCTGACCTTGAGAAGTGTCTAGTATTTTTCTTGATTTTTCGAAAATTCGTCTACTATTTTTCAATAATTTTGAAAATCTGATTTTCTGGCAACTGAGATGTTTATTTATTAGAAAAATTGTTTTAGTTTTGAGCCTCTGGAAAAATATATATGGTATGAGAAATGTCAAAGGTGATCTCTGTAAAATATTACGAAAAACAGTTGTTTTACTATTTTCAAAAAATGCAAGACATTGAATTTTAGTAACTTCACTGCAACTGTTTTTAATTTTTAAAAAAAATCTATTAATGAATTTTTGAGTGGTAAAATTTATGAAAGAGTATACCTATTAGGGAGTGTCCCTGTAAATTTGGGTGAGAATCAGAGTTCAAATGATATTTTTATAATTTTACGAACTGAGATATCAGCTTATAGGAAAAGTGAAATTTAATTGAAATAATTGTCTTATATATGAGTGAGTTAATTATGAGGATTCCATCTTAGAAGGAGGATATCCATCAATGTTGTGGTTATTAACGGTTAATTTATCTGAGTTTCTTTGTTGTTTAAATTAATTGTATTGATTAGGAGCGTGATCCTTGGGCAGTGTATATATATGCTGGGTTTGTTTGTGTATGATAATTGGTTGATTAAATGTTGTTTGGAGAATGAGGATCTTAACTTGTGGGACAATTGGACTCTAAGTATAGTGCATTTGAGAAAGGAATGATCAAACTAATTAAATTGTTCATTACAAGTAATGAATTAACTTTTAAGAAAAAGGGTGTGAATCTATTAAATGCATGGACATGTAATAATTAATTACTCTAAGCTATGAGGATATAAATAATTGGACTTAGAGTAAGGATTAGGACCTTTGCGAAGGAGGATTAAGGACTAAGACCTAAATTGAGCATAAGACACTAATAGTGAGAAAGGATTGATAAGACGTGAAAATTTTGGGAATCATGAATATTGAGAAATGATAGGAATGAATTGTGTGAGTTTTGCAAATGAGGAATCTTGGAACTTAGTGTTGTGTGAGATACGAAGAGAGAGGAGGAATCCTTCTCATGTTGGGTCATGAGTGACTGATGGAACATGACATGACATAATGTGGAAAACACTTTGAGACATATATTTCTCTTCGTCTAAGAAATCACCATCATTAATCTAAATTAAGCCCTAAACAAAGGGACTAATTAACTCTTGTTAATCTATTATATTTCTCTTCGTCTCCATTCATAAATCTGACATATATAAGCCCTAAATAAAGAAAATGAAAACCTTCGTCTCTCCACTGTGGATTTTAAGACCACACTATAGTTTAACAATTATCTAGAAATTCTACACATAATAAGAAAATTTGCAGAACAGTAGATTATGTATCATACAAGAGAACAAAGCATAAGGAGATCACTTGCTTCCGAAAGTGATCCATGTTTCTAACTAGAAAGAGATATTTCATAATATTCAACATTGAAGTGAAGAGAACACAAGGGAACCACACCAAATTTTAAAAGTCACAAAGTAGCTATAAATGAATATAAGTTAGCTAGATTGCAAAGTAGCACTTTATTTTTCATGGAGCACGTGTAGTTATGAGACATGCATGTCAATAAATACGCCAAGCTTTTGTGGTAGCTAGACATTGTACCGAAGGTATATCTGCATTTTGAGTTGCACATTTGAGGATCAAAGTGTATATATATATACTTTATTCTCAATTATTTTAAAAAATAATATCAAATAATTTGTGTTAAAAACTATATTTTTATTTCCTTAACCTATGCATACATATGATGTATATAGGATAAAAAATTGTTAACATATATTTCTTTTAGTATCGAATATAAATTTTAACTAATTTGACCATTTGGTTTTATACGGTTACGTTGGCTTATGGTGTGAAGAATGAAATTGGCATTATTTCATCGATTCATACTTGTTCAAAAGATACATTTAGATAAAAATAATGATTTTGTTAATGACTAATGAAAACTAATTTTACGATTATCCTCTTATCTGACCATTTTTATTATTCATAACGTTTTGATAATTCGTTCTATAAATACTAGCTAGAGACATAACATATTACACCGTTCTGTTGTCAAGAGGAGGAGTGTACATCTCATCCTCTGTTTTTATTCTCTTTCTCTCCACTTGCTTGGAAAGAATGCTACAAGTGGTTAGGGGTTCAAGTAATGATAACAAAAGATTATATATAGGAATCATTTTCTACAACATTTCTGCTTATAAAATTATGGTGGGTTGGCTGATTTCACTCGATCAGTACGAACTTTATGGTTGCATAGAAATAATATTGTCTTAAAAAACTATGTGTCAAATGTAGAGTATGTCCTAATTTTAATTAAACTTAGATCTTTGTCATGGTTGAGTGCTAAGGTGAAAGATTTTGCTTTTCCTATATTTTAACAGTCTAAAGAACCTATATTTGTACAAAAGCTTTGTAGGAACTTTGACACTTGTAAATTTGGCAAAAAGCTTTAAGATTTCAGCTGTCACAAACAAACTCTAAAAGAGTTGAGGTATCCCTCATATTCCTGTCTTAATATATAACGTGTCTTTGCTGATAAAATGAATAATTCTTTAGAAATATTTGTTATACTATTTAATCAAAATTAGAGTCTTATTTTCAAAGACATCCTAATCTTAAATGTGTTGACTTTTACTGTGGAAGTTACTAAGATTAAAGTTTTAATTATAATAAAATAGTTTTTTAAAACAAGTCTACACCTAAATTTATCACTCCAAAACAATTCCTAAGTAGCAAACTGAAAACATCGCTTTTGACTATAACGTGAGCTTGAAATGTTTGACTGCATTTATTACTAGTAGATGATTGCATTGGATTGACACTGTTGCTGTCTGTGGTTTTATTTGACCATTCGTTGAATTCCCTCCTTCCATGTTCCATCCACCTTTCTGCCATTCACTTGCCGAGTCAACAGTAGCAAATGTTCTACAAATAAAACATAAAGGCAAAGAAGATTAAGAAAATTATTATCATGTGACCTTCCTTCATGCGTACGTATACTACAGGTGATATGTTAATAATAAATGTATTAAAATGTTAATAACTCGTTTAATGTACTTTATGTACGTTCATCAAATTAAAGGAGCTTTTGATTCTCCCTGCTCTCCAACATCCTTTTGAGTTATGATAAATTTAAATAAACACAATGGCTAAGAGACTTGACTCATTTAGTTTTACAAGGGATTCGTCTAATTCGCTTTTTCAAATATAGGACCTGAGTTTGATATTTAAATTTCACCATAAATTCCCATTGGGGTGTTGGTGATGCCTTCCTAATCCTGACCTTGCATGGAGTCAACCTGCTAATCTAAATTAACCTTATATAGTTACCAAAATATACACACAATAAGGTTATAAGGCCAAGTGTGCCCTTGATATTCCGTTTAGTTAAATTAGTTGTGAATGTCTGTTCAATGATATGTGACTATATGTGGGAGTAGAATTCATGTTGAATGTTGAATGTGTTTTGAAAAGTCATGAGAAATAGCTGACAAAAAACCCATCTAGACCTGAAGGTAGATGAGTTTCTTAGTGGAGTTCAAGATGACCCGTATTGTCATTTGCGTTCAAATAGGATGTGATGTGATTTCTCTTCATAAAATAAAGGAACTGTACTTTTTCTACTTTATTTATAATTTAATTTTGTTGCAGTTTGGTACGAAAATCTTATACAGCCATTATATAATGTAACATCAACTTATTTTATGAATCTGATCTGACAAGATATATCATAATTCTTTTACGATTTACATAAATCAGATTCTTTTTATTTAATGTGAGAGGGATGTATTGTACTCCACTCTCACAAAATTTTATTACATCAAAATAAATTATATAATCCAACTCAAATTATTTTATATAATTAAAGTAGTTGAATTGGTTGAACAAAATATAAAAATTATTATAAATTTTTTTATATTTATCTTTGATTTTTATGAATATAAAAAAATATTATTTCATGTAATCAATAAAAAAACAATAATATTCACAAAAGGGTATGAGATTATCAACGACTGAAGATTACAGAATATGTAATTGTGTATACAAAAAGACTATAAACCTACTCCCTAAATCATCACTCTTTCTCAAACCTTACCAAAATAATCAGCATGCAGTGATAACTCTACTTATGAGTAAAGCAGTACATTAGTCCTTAATCCTTAGAGTTTTTTCTCTCATTTATAATTTGCCTTTTGATTAAAATTAAAGCATACGTTCCAATCACTAAACTAATTAAATTCGAATGATGCTAATCCTTATGCTTGATTGAATGTGTAAACTTAGAATCTAGGACATTGTGAATAACAATAATAATAGGTCATGGTCTTCTATTTCTAATTAAGAAAAATGAGAATAAGTTGTTCCTCTTGGTCATGTTTGCCATAAAGAAGAAAGAGAAACATCATGTCTTGTAGTAGCATTCATTCATTTCCTGGTATGTGTTCGTACCCTGCAATGCCATTAATTGGACCCTCCATTAATGTCCAAGTCCTTCCCTTTAACTGTCTCTGTTGGTTTTGAATCCTGCACTGACTTTTCTGGAAGAGAATCCGCCATCAATGCATTCCATTTTTTTTTCTCTCCACAATTAATGCTGTCACTATCAACCTCACTGCAATCTTGCTTCTCTCTCACCCCACTTCAGTGCAAATTGAAAACCAAAAAAATGCAAAACGCACACCCTCATTAAGACCCTCCTCCTCTTTCATTGTTTGTGCATCTTCTTTGTCTCAATGATGATGCAACCTCTCAATGCTACAGCACACGCATTTATTGCACACTTCATCAGCTTGAAACTCGCTGATCATACTTGCAAGCAAGCCCCCATCCAATAGCAATGCCACCTCAAATCAACTTTTTAGCATCTCCAAGTCCTTCACTATTTATTTATGCTCTCATTGCATTGAGTGCCTCAAGTGTGCCTTTGGGGTGATTCTGTAGTGTTGGAAATATAAAAGAGGAGTGTGGACTTTAAAAGGGTACTCTATAAGTTTGTTGCTTGTGATATTTGTACTTTGTTCATGTGCTGTGGTGTGTGTTGTTGTTGAGAGAGTTTGAGAAAGAATAATGGGAAGAACACCATGTTGTGACAAGAAGGGTTTGAAGAAAGGACCTTGGACAGCTGAAGAGGATGAAATTCTTTCTAGTTATATCAAGAAAAATGGTGGTCATGGAAGCTGGCGTTCTCTTCCAAGGATGGCAGGTTTTGACACTTTGATTGCTCTTTTCTTGTTACTTTGCTTAATTTGTATTAGCTTTTGTTGAAATCACTTTAGTTTTTGTTAAGTATGTTAATATGTTACATAACTTTGTTTAAATTCGGCTTTATTCCTTGCTTCCAAGTGACTTGGATGATTTTATTTTGGTCCCTTTAATGTTAGTGACATAGTTCCATTGCACTGAGTTATTAGAAGTTTACAACAATATTGGGTTGAAGAATAAGAAAGTTGTGCTGTCTTTGGCTATATTCACATTCATGGAATGATGCTATGATAACATTAACACATGACATACCAATTTAACAGCTATTGAACAAGTGAAGTGAAGCTTTACCTCTTAACTCCTCTCGACCTTTTCCCCTACTCTTCTTTTTCAAGTTCTTAAAAGTTAAAAGGCAGGAATATGAAAAGCAAAGTAATTTAAAGTAGAAGACAAATTTAATGCCGTACTTGGAGGTTGGAGCATTATATATTACGTTTGCATTACTCTTTTTTCATGTTAAGCTATGAGCCTATGATCTTATTTTGCTCTATTTCTTTTCTTCTGTCTGTATCCTAATCTTAACCAAAATTTGAGCTTCATTTTCTTTTCATTAGATTTCTATTGCAGACAAACTTGTCAAGTGCCCCATGACTCCTCCACTTTGGACACTTAATCACAAAATTTTTGTTCTTTTATTTCCTTCAAACCTTTGTCAAACAAATAAAAGAATACTTGACCATTTATTCTGTTTTTTTTTTTTTAACTTAATATTCATGACCTCTACGTTTCCATAGATTTATAAGATTAATTTTCACTTTCAGGTCTTCTTCGTTGTGGCAAGAGTTGCAGGCTTAGGTGGACAAACTATCTGAGACCAGACATTAAGCGTGGTCCCTTTACTCTTGAGGAAGAAAAACTAGTCATACAGCTTCATGGCATCCTAGGAAATAGGTAAACAATTAATTGAGCTGAGCTATACATTTCTGTTTCTCAATATATCTATATAAATAAATAAATAAATATTAAATAAAACAAGGTAAATCTTGCTTTTAATATTTCCTATACAAATATTAAAAAAACGGCAAAAATAAGGTGAGAAAAAAAAACTTTTTCTTAAACCAAGCGTACCACCATTAGATTCCCATCTTTTGTCTTCTGCCTCATATCCATAAAACCAAGACATAACAAATGTGTGATACATTTTTATATGTGCTTATTGAGCCTTTTCCTCCCAACTCAAAATCTCAACTTCGCTGATTTTTTCAAGATCCACTCATTTTGTGACTGTGAAAGACCTTCTAGACCTCTCAATATTTTCTTTGCAATACCTTATAATAAGAGAAATTCTATGAAAAATTTAAGGGTTTTTGGTACTTTTATTGAGAAACTCTCACTCCCTCTTTTCCCTCTTCCTTGGTGTGGCCAAACTCGTTTAATTATTAGCCTAAAAAGATACGAAAAAACAACTAAATCAGAACACTTAGACTTCTCTGGAGAGCAACTCTATTATAATAAAAGATTGTTGGGTGAACTATTATTCTAACACAGTACATAAAATTGCTGGTTTGTTTCTTTGAATTACCTGAATCAGTTCAAATTCATATTTTAAATGCACATTTATGACTATATACATTGAACAAATTCTCAGGTGGGCTGCAATAGCCTCTCAGTTACCAGGGAGAACAGACAATGAGATAAAGAACTTATGGAACACCCACTTGAAGAAGCGTCTCAAAAGCATGGGGCTTGACCCCAAAACTCATGAACCATTGGCCTCATCAACTTACCCTTTTCACAAGGCACCTGCATCTGTCTCCACACGCCACATGGCTCAGTGGGAGAGTGCTAGGCTCGAAGCCGAGGCCAGACTCTCGAACGAGTCGTCAAGGTTCAGCCACAACACCACCAACAATTCCAACTCTGATAACAACAAAACCACTGATTCTGACTACTTTCTCCGCATTTGGAACTCTGAAGTTGGAGAGGCATTTCGCAATGTTCATCATCACAAAGCTGATGATGACAACAACAACAACAAAATCACTACTAATACTCCTACTAGTTCCTGCCACAGTCCTCTTTCTACAGGGTCATCTTCCAACAAGTGTGAGTCAATTGCTACAAATGCAGACTTGGCTTCTAATGCACCAGAAATTATCACACCCTCTAGCATTGTGAAACAAGAGTTTGAGTGGGGGACTCGTGGTTCCGACTCGTCAAGCTCTAATGACATGGAAGACTCATCAGACACTGCTTTGCAGCTCTTGTTGGATTTTCCTATAAACAATGACATGAGCTTCTTGGAAGGAAACTCTTTTGTGTGTCCACTTTAGTGCATGTGGAAGCATGAGTGATATTTTGTGTCATGCAGCTTTTTGTGTTGGTGTTTTGTAATATTGCTATCTATATAAGCAGTTGAAGAAGTAGGAGAATGACATGACTTGGACTTTGGCTGAATATGGTCATCATTAATCAGCATAGGTGTGGCATCCATCAGTGTGGATTTTTTTATAGTTAAGTCTTATTAGGAATATAGTAAATGTTAATTGCACGTGTTGTCTTTGATTATGTTTTGAATATGTTGTTTATAAGATTTCGGTATACAAAACCATATTAATAGCAAGCAAGAAAATTAAGCACACAATTCGCAATTATAACAATCCATAGCTCAAAAGATTCTGAACTGGATCCTTCATAGTACTTTATCATATGGTCTAGTGTGATCCGAACTCAGAAACCTGTGAAATTCACATTAGCTTCACTTTGAGGACATTTCCTCTGCCTTAAAATTTCTCACTTTTCCTTTTCTCTGTATTTGAATACTTGTATTTAAATATGAGAGGTTTAAAGGTAAGAGAAAAAGTTTGAGTGATGATATACACTTCACTGACACTTATTATTTTTCTTTTTCTTTTTTTAACGCATCATATTATTTATCATATTTATACTTTTCTCTATTTTCTCTCTCTAGATATCATCTTGATGTTAGCTATCCATGAATACTTATTCAAGTTTTTCAAACCCGTGTAGCTTAGAGCATTACCAGACTCCAATTCAAGAATTCAATTTGAGTTCTTCTCTCTTTTTTAGTAGGTACCTCATCATTACATAAATATTTAAAATTATTTACCAATTTTCAGTCTAATGCCAGAAACTCAACTCTTGTTCTTAACTTATTTTGAGTGAGTCTTATTTTATCTCTGTACTTACACTAGAACCTTTATTTTTACTTGGAAATTTATTTATTTTTAACTCTTAAGTAGTTTATACGAGTAACTTCTATTCTATACAAACTTTTATTTACTCCAATGAGTTGCTCATAGATCAATGTCTTAGGTGTTAATTCTATACTTCGATCTACCATAGAAACTCTTTAAATTAATACTCGATAAATTAATAAATTCTCTAAAATAATAAATTTGTCCGGTCCCAACTTGGACTAATGTAAAAAATTGAAAAACTCGATAAAATAATAATAAGATAATAATTTTTCATGAGATCTCTTTATAATTTTCGATCCCAAGAAAATAATAAATTAATAATTAAAATTGAAAAAAATATATTACACTCTATTGAAATATGATTTAATAGTTACTTAAGACATGGATGATTTTCCAAAAATAATTTATATATGTCAAACTTCTTAAGAATATATTGAACACATTTGTTCCTCATGTGTCATTATTGATTTCCAATGTATATGAACACAGTAGTCACTAATTTATGTTGAGTTTCAAGATTTGCTGCCTCGTAATTCTAAGAGACATAGGCTAATTTGTCTTTTTGTTTGATACGTACAGTATAATTACTTGAAAACTCTTTAAATTAATAATTATTGATTTATCGATAAATTAATAACTCTCTAAATTAATAAATTTCTCAGGTCTTTGACATTATTAATTTATAGAATTTTAACCGTATTTCATAAATTATGAGAAACAAACATGTTTAATTTTTTTTTTTTGCTAATTTATATAAAATAACTATTTATTTTCCGTTTGACCCTAGACTATGTCATTGTAAGATTTTGTTGCATCTTGACTTTCCTCCTAGAGAATGGTTTATGTCCTATGAATTTCAAGATTTTTTTTCCTTTTTATATTTTCATACATGTTCAAACTCCAGTTTCACCCAAATTTAATTTATTAGAAAGCCAACTAGTGTCCTTCTGTCTCAGAATATGAACCGTAGTGAGCAATAAACTTGGCAAAATATCCCTAGCCACACCAACCATAGATATCCTACTCAGGTATACATGGAGCATTCATCCTGGACTACCGAGCCAAACAGCTCAGGACCTTTTCAGTTTTCATTACACCCCAACATGACCAACAAGGAGTAAAAGGATCTAAAGTAACAAAATGAAAAATAATTAAAATATCATGACTCAAAGTAAATGAAGTACTGAATTCATAATCACATAAATGCAAGCTAATCTTATGAAGAGACCGGTTACTCCCAAGTCCTAAGTACAAAGACCGGTTACTCATAATATCATATATATAATGTTTTTTAATTATAGGAAATTATATATATAATTTTTGTTTATTCGTAAGAATCAAAGATAAGTATAAGAAGATTTGTAATAACTCACTTATCTTTCAACTAATTAAATTAGATTCCTTTTAATATCTATAAATAAATTTAGCTATAATGGATTTTTTTTAAAATATTAATGAGAAATTTCTAATACCTGTTAATAATAAGTAATTATCTAATGAAGTTATTCATTTTAAATAGATCGGATAATTGTAGAGCAGAATTGATAAGGTTATGACATATGAGCAAATAGTATGACGTGGCAACACATTGTTTCTTAGTTAAGGACCATGGGTTCGTTGAGGGTTTTCCTACGTTAAAATTTGGTGTCAATTGAGTCTACTTTTATGTTCTGTGCATAAATTTGTTTTGTTTTTAATTTTTGAATTCTAGATACTGTAAAGGCTGTTATGATCCAATGGGAAATAGTGATCAGAAGAGTGAATAAAGAGAAACTCAATTACTTGATCATTAAATTAGAGTAGTACTCTTGGGAAAAACCACCATTGCATAGAACATTTCACCCAAGCAAGATGATCAAAACAAGAGACAATTAAAAAATTATGTTTTATTTGGACTAATTTTTGCACATAGACAACAAACATTGAGAACAAAACAGGAGAAACCACATACAAAATTGGCAATTAGAAATTATTTTGGACATCAGACCCAAAATGCAAAAAAAATCAAAAGCATCCTATAGTCTTCTTTGGAGTGGTTCCTGTTGCTCGGTATTTTGCAGCCATTTCCTCTGTCTGCAGAATCTCTTCACCACGCTTGGCTTCAATCATTGCCCTCTTCTCCTCTGCTTCCTTGTGAACTAAGGCCACCTTGTTCTTCATTTTTTCACCATATTCTGCTTTCTTTTTCTCCAGTTGTTCCTGCTCACACAAGAAGTTATTAAAAGCTATATTAATCAGCAAAAGTATTACAAGTTAAAATCTGTTCTAAACTATTTCATAGCACATGCTTTTAAGTTATCTTTAAAGACAAAAAAAAAGGATCCTCATAACAAATATATTTTAATATCATGCATCCTAGTCCTTTTCATGCAGGGAAACATGGACCTAACTTGTCAAATTTATTACTATTGTTTGATATTAAAGAAAGGATGCACTGTCCTCGGTCCAGTGCCATATAGATCATGTTATTACATAGCATGCATATAAGAAATGTCATCATGTTAATAAATGCTGAACAGGTTAATTAAGTATTACCTCCAATTTTTTAAGCTCAGCTTCAAGAGCTGCCTTTTTGCTGTTTTCCCAAGCAGCGATAGCTGAGAGATGTTTTTGAGCTCTGTTAACAAATCAAATAATTTTTACAGTTTGGAGATGAACATACATTGGAAATTTGCAAGAAGGATCAAATAATCTATGAAATGGCATATCATCATCATCATGGCCTACTAATCACAAAAATCACAATATCTTAAGAATATGGGAGGCATGTACACTTTTTTTTTTCTTTTTTCTTGTCCACGGTTATTCTTTTTCAAAAGCAATCATATTTGAGACACTTCTGAACACTAAATATGGTCAAACCTTGAATTGTCACGTTATAGAGGAGTAGAGGACTAACTCCTTCCACTAGACTCAACTCTGGTTAGTGGAGGCATGTGAACTATTAAAGGGTTGGGAGGAATATTATGCCATGCAATAGTAGCAACAAAGTACTTATTTGACAGGTTGTCTATTTCCTAGTGAGATTTGCTGTAGCAATGTGACTTGGTTTTAACTTTACAAAAAAAAAAAATATTCACACATCTTTGAAGCATATACACCTTGGAGGGAAGGATGAGATGAAAAAGAAAGAGAGAGAAATAAGGTGTGTCTGAAAATTGGGAAATGAAAAAAAATCAATATTGTTAACTTTTATGCCTCCATAGGCAAACTGTTAAAGTACATAAAGTCTTGCCTGTTCTCTGCTTTGGCCTTCTCACTTTCTTCCCATGCCTTCACATAGGACAACTTTTTCTCTTTCTCTACTTCAGCCAGAGCGATATCTGTAGACCATAGAAGTACATAAACATCACTGAATTGCTTAGGAATAGATATGCCATCAAAAAAGTGAGCCGGAATCAGCATCTCCCAACAGGATTTTTGTAAAGAGATTACGTAATTGTGTTAGTCCTAGCACATATTCATGTTACCAAGGAAGAGACAGAAATATGCCAGCTACAAATCCGTGTATACATTTGCAAATGTGTATATGCGACAGGATTTTGGATAGTAGTGAATATAGTTATTCAGGCGATTGTGAAATAAATTAGGACCTCCAAATATTAAATGAATGTACTTTTTAATGAAGATCAAATATTCAAATGAACATGAAATGTTGTTACAGTGTAAATTGAAATATGTGAACAGTCAACACTTACCTCTATCAATGGATCCTCTTGAGCTTTGCTTGTTTGCAGGAACTGGTGTCTCTGTTATTCCAAAACAATCATGTAAAATTGGTAAAGTAAAAATATGATATAAAAAGGAACAAAGGGTCTGTTTTGGATAAACTTATCCAAAAGAACATATAGGAGAAGAAAATAATAAAAAAGTAAAATAAATTTCTTTATAAGCTAAAATTAACTTATACACAAATTGATTTTTAGAAGCTCTCTCACCATATCTTTTAAAAAAGTTATTTGAAAGAACTTCTACAAATTAGATTATGAAGAAACTCATCCCATTTTTTTTCTTCTAGAAATCATTTTGTATAAGCTTACTCAAACATACCCTAACTATATCAAAAGAAGAAATGTGGGTGTAAAAAAAAAACCATATATATTTGTCAAAGTGTTTATTTACTAAACCTTCACAATCAAATATCAAGTATATGCTCAATTAACATTTCACCGGTCATACAAACATGATCACTGATCAACTGAGATATTTCAATTCAGCAAAAGACAGAAAACAAACATCCTATATACTTAAGACTTATGAGTATGCTGTATGTACACGTCATGTGATTCATGTCAATGATTCAGTAAAATCATCAATAGTCTATCTGTGTATGCAAAAAAATATTAATAACACGAAAAAAAATTCTTCACCAAATTGACTTTAATTTTAGATTATTGAATGAATTGTCCCAATCAAGCTAATTTATTGGTTACAAAGAAAAAGCTAATGTGTGGATGGCCATGGAGCTGCATTAGTGCTGTGCAATTGGTTGTCTTCATCCAAATCCAACTATGTGCAACTAAAGCATCACCAATAAGTGTTTGTTTAAAAGTGAAATTCAAGCATGACCCACATAAGTTTAACCGTTTATTGATTGTCAAACCAAACTTAACAATACATATCAAACAATGTAAAATTATCATACAGAACCAAGGAGAAACATATAGAAAACTTATTACCAAAACCTCTAAAATCACCAACTTAAATAATAATAATAATAATAATAATAATAATAATAATAGAGTTGTGTTATTCGTACAACTTATGCAACATTTTATAAGACTTTTTGTGTTTATTTCTTTTCATCACATAATTTATTACGTCTCATATTTCTCTCTTTCTGACTTTCTGTTATATATTCTGTTGTACGAGTTGTTGTATAGATAACAATTCTCATAAATAAAACCAATATATCTTTAACATTTTCCTAATTCCCCACCCCAAAAAAATAAAAACCTATTCTAAAGATAGATAAGCACAAAAAATTGAAAATGGGAAAAAATAGACACAGAATTAAGTACTGATACAGTTGCCAACAGCCTGGAACATAAGAATCCATTCAAAAAGAAAATATTTAAGCATAAAATAAAATATACACATAACTTAATGCAGTTTTTTCTTCATTATTGGATTTGAATCATGATGCGCACTGTCTTATTATAGGCAATAAATTAAAACACAACAGCTAGTCAGTCCCAAAAAAGGTTAGAATAATTTTGCCTATAAATTAAAACATCGTTTGCCAGAGTGGAAAAACATGTTTCCTTACGCCGTGGGAAAGAAACCATTTTATGATCACATGGAAGGCCTAACTAAAATCATTTATTGGGTCAGGGAAGAAACTCATCATTCATGTATAGAACAAGATATGATGAAGTATCGCTAGTTGAGACAATATTTCTAGAGTATAACTTCTTGTAATAAAATATTTTTCATATACAAGAATCAAAACTTCAAAGCCTAAATCAACATGCCCAAAAATCGTAGCTATCTATGTTGTTCTTATGGGTAACAAATCATTTCTCTTTACTATAATAAAGGAGCCTAAATACAGTTAGTTTCACCTGACTCCAAAAATACTACAGTTAGCATAAATGCACTCACGTTGCCAAGATAAGCATTGAATAAATCACAGAACCACCTTTGCAAGCCAAAGAATACACAGGTTATATATAGAAGATATTTTGTCATTTGATCTTTATTCACTTTAATTCTATGATAAGTATAATTTTTTGCATTTCTTATGATAACTAATAATAATAATAATAATAATATTTAAATATTAAAGTTGATCTAATACTAGTTAAAACCAACTCCTGCTAGCCAAATAACACAGTATACAGATCATATATAGAAGATATAATTGAACGTTTACCTTACCCTATCCCCATTAAGAAGACATCACTCACCATACAGATCTAATAATTGAAAGAAATATCATCAAGAGTACAATCAAAGCCATGATCATATAGGAGATATAAGGTTGGTCTAATGGTGGAGGGAGAAGAAAAGGAGGAAAAGGTCACGGGTTCGAATATTTCCGTTAACAAAAAACTAATAAAACCAACAATTAACATTTACAGGAAAAAAAGAAAAAGAAAAAAAAGTCATGATCATATAGATAAAACTCAGGAAGATCAGCCAAAAGTGAAAGTGAATTTTTGGAAGAATTTGTGAAATGATCCTTTTTCATTCAAAACATCCAATCCATGCATATCCTCAGAACTCTCTCAAAGGATCAAAACCTTAGAAGTGTTGCACCAAAATCATGTTTCCAAATTTTCATACTAACAACAGTGACACAAACTAACTCCACAGTTCAACAAAACACACACTCAAAAACCAAATTTTGAAGAAAAACCCACGAATTTTATCCCTCAAAAACGATCATCAGAGAATGAAAACATGGACATGAACACGTGGAATGCAAAAACTCACTCTCGGATACAGAAACAATAGCTTTGGATTCCCCTGTTTCAGAAGCTTTCTTTGCAACGGCGTCGTTCGATGGCACCTCAGCCACAACCGGAGCCGGAGCAGGGGCAGTTTCAGACTTCGATTGCAGCTCTGCCATTGCCGTTGCCTTGATGGAAAGTTGAATTGAGAAACAGAGAACACAGAAGCAGAGTGAGAGGTAGAAAAACAGAGGAAATGTTACTATTTATATTATCTTCATAAGTTCCAAGAAACATGGTGGACCCTTAATAAAGTGATGGTTTCTAAGGTGTTCAACTATTTTGCACTTAGAAATGTGGAAGCACATCCAAGATTTTGAACCGTTGATTGTGGTTACATTGGATACAAACTCTGCTATATTGGACATTACCCGGCTTATAGTAAGCCTTAAGCCAAAAAATATTAAGCCTTAGCATGGAAAAAGAGAAAAGAAATAAAGGAATAAAAATAAGACTTAATTGTAACTTTTTCCTATAGAATTACACAAATTTGTAAATTTTGTAACATTTTACTTTCAAGTTTACAAAATATCAGAAATTTTACTTTGACATATTTAAATCGTCTCAATTAAGACAATTTCATTCATTTAAACCCACACAATTCAGACAATTTGCAACCTTTATAAATTGGGAGACAGAATTTGGAAAAATAAAATAAAATAAAAACTTTAAGAGCAAAATCCGCAAGATTGTGAAATTTTGGAGGTAGAATATGTAATTAACCCTAAAAAAATTAAACCCCTTTATTTGTATAGTTAAGTAAATATGGTTCTCTTGTTTACCTATAATCTTCAAAATCTATTGTTTTTGTTCAAATAGTTACGGATTTGCGATAATTTGAAATAAAAATTATTTTAAATTTTTTAGACGTTTATTAAAAAATTAATAAAACTTAAAGAATTAGTAGGGTGTAAAATTACTTGAAGAGCTTTTTTTTTTCGTTTTACATGTGATTTGATATTTTGATTTGTGAGTTTAAATAAACAAAAAAATTATAAAGGTGTTAATTATAGAAGTTTGGGCTAGTTTGGTGATAAGAGAAAATAGGATAAGTATTATATCATGTTTGTAATCTATTGTTTGGTACACCAATAAAATATGATTTGTTTGCCATTATTGTTGAAACCCTAAACACCACATTACCATCGTCGTCATCACTATCACAATCACCACTATTGTCGTCATCACTTCACTACTCCACTGTCATCACCACTACCGTCATTGCCCCCACTTCCACCATTGTCTCCACCACCATCTCCATCATAGTCACCACCACCGTCGCCTCCATAACAACTATCACCACTGTCGTTGTTATCACTGGTTATCATTATCGTCGTCAAAACCACCATCACACCACTGTCACCATTGTAATCACAAGCATCATAGCTACTATCACTTACCGTAATCATTATCATTATCATCATTGTTATTGTCATCGTCACAACCGTCACCATTAATGCTATTGTCACCTCAACTACCACAACCACTATGACTGTCATCATCATTGATGTCACCACCCTCTATAATTAACATATCATATCATACTGTACATCAAATATTGAATAAAATTGTAACTTATCTTATTATATTTTTATCATATTTCTATATCTTATCTTATTCTATGTTAACCATCAAACGAACCTAAAGAAATGATGGATCAATTTCACTAACAAATAATTATTGCAAGTATAATAAGAAAAGTAAGAGAATGTGTACCAAAAAAAGAAAGTAAAAGAATAATTAACTACAAAAAGAACAATAAAGAGTAGTTAGGTTGTGGTTCATCTACTAATCAAAAAGAAAAGAAAAAGATTGTGGCTTATCACACGGTGAATGTGCAGTGGAGTAACGAGAAAGATCAGGGGTTGCAGGTACTGAAACATTGCCCGAATGTGCCGACACACGACACGTTGCCACGTGTACGTGAGTGAAAATGAATTCGATTTTACATGCATCAGCATCAATATGTGTGGGGCTCACCGGATATTGATTGTTCTGATCGAGTTCCACGGTCTGTTGATTTGTTCTACCAATCTCACCCTTCCCGTATCCAAGTAGAAATAAATAATTCAAGATATATTGTATAGTGGAAAATCATGTTTTTCCACCAATGTTTTTACACTAGTTTTATATGGGTTTATGATAAAGACTTTTGTTTTTACACTTGATTTCTCTTATTAGTAGTAGTACTTGATGGAATGGATCAAAATAGAGAATTTTTTTTTGTCAAATTCTATCTTAATTTTCACAAGATTTATTTCAAATTCAAAAAAAAAAAAAATGGCTTACCTAAAAACTTAGGTGATGGTTGCATAAACTTTTGTTCAAAAAAATAACCGTTTTTTATTTTTATAAAATTTGTAAAAGAAATTAGAATTATTTATTTTAAAAAATAGTAGTTTAAACACTTGTCTCTATTATAAAAGAAGTCTAACTAGGTATATATGGTTTAGTTTAGTTGATTAAATATTGTATGTGAATTAATATTTATCTTCTATTTATATGGATTAAAAAAAATCTAACTATTTAATAAAAGAGGAACACTGGTAAGGACAAAAAAAAAGACATTAAGTAAGAAAGCTTAAAAAATGTAAAAAGTTAGTTTTCTTCTTTGGGTGGTTCTATTGAAGTTGAAGGTAAGTATGATATTTAAAGAGTTAAATATTGTTTTGATTTTTCATTTTTTTTCATTTATTTTTTTAGTCTTTAAATAAAATTTTAACTAGTCTTAATTCCCCATATTATATCTTGTTATCATTTTTATTCTTTGCTATGAGTTATTATAATTAAGTGATGATATCATAATTATATATTTTGATATGTAGTCACGTAAAATAATAATCTGATTACATGTAATTTTTTTTAGATAAATTATGTTTAGTCTCAATCTATTCAAGAAATTTATTTTTAGTTCGTCAACTGTTTTTTTATATTGATCTTAATCTCTCAACTATTATCTCTCATTATTTTAATCTCTCTTATTAAGTATTACCGTTAAGCAAGCGATAATGCAACAATCATATGTAACATGAATAACTAGTTTAATGTGATAGTTGCATGATAAAATGCTATTTAACAAAGATATTCTGTGACGATTTTATGACACTAAAAAGTTTCTAAAATTGTAATATATTAGTCCCAAAAGGGTTCATGAGAGCGAATTTGAAAAATAAAAAAAGACCCCAAGCACCAAAACAACCCTATAATCGTTCTACATACATCCACCACCAAAACCCTATCTAATTTTCTCTCTCCCTTTCTCATGAGGTCAATCCCCCCCTCCTTTAATATTTATTGGCATGACCTCTTCTCACTCTCCCAACCTTGCCACACGACCTCCTTCATTCATTTCCCCTCTGTTCAGACATTTTCATCTCTCTTTCTCAAGATCAAAACCAGTCGTCGTTGATCATTTTCTTATCACCATCACCACCCATCTCTACCCTTTTGTGCATGTCTGGTTCAAAGAGCAAAAAGGTTCGTGAGAGTGAGATTGGAATGGGAGGGTTTATCATTAGTTAGAGAAATCGGGTTCGACATTGGGTTTTGGCATGGAAGAGTTCGAAGATTATGGGTTTGAAAGGGTTCTTATGTTATGTTTCTAATTACTTCTTGTTGTTTTTTTTTTCTTATTCTTTTTTATTTTTCAATCTCACCACCTTAGAGCTGTTAGAAAATGACTTTAACCAGTAACATTTTATCACTTCACTGTCACGTTAGACTAATAATTCACTTGATTGTCACGTGAACACTTAGAGTTGATATTTGATGGAAAAAATCATAAACAATGAAAAATAATATTTGATGACTAAAACCGATTAAAACATTATGAAGAACATAATTTACTCAAATATCAAAACAGATTATGGTCAGAATTCATTTCATAATTTTTTTTGTCAGAAACACTTCGTACTAAAAATAGCAAGGCTGATCTAAAAGATAATTGTATAAACCGCGGAGAAATACTTGTTATGTAATTAATTGGTAGGTGATGTTGTTTCGTTCTTTATCTATAGACGTCAGGTTCTTCTATATGCAGGTTTAACATCTCACTGAAACTTGTACTAAGTACGTGCGTACTTAATAAATGGAAGCAAATGATTCGAAGTTGATTGTGATAAATTGCAAGTGCAAGTTGTCCTAATAAAGGAAAATGTATATCATGAAAAGGATTGAATACCATCATGAATTTTGTTTTTTATTTTTCGGTTTAAATGAAAAGGGGGTTGGAATAGTGTACTTATGTGAGATACCAAGAGGAAACGATTTAGGTTGATCACATCACCTTAGATAGATCATGAGATGAGAGAACATTCTATGGCGAATATTTACTGAATTATTTCCCTTTGATCTTCAAATGACATCGCTTTGATCATGATTCTGATAAAATTTCATGGTCATTGTGATCTCCACCTTATAGTGCCCTTTGAAATTTGAACGTATATTTGATATTTGATGATTAGGCTTCTGAACAGTTGATGGATATATATTGATTTATAATATTTATTATATGATCGGCAGTCAATTTTAATAGTCTTGAGAGAAACACCTTTGTCTACTATCATCTTTGATTCAAAACAAAATGGGGTAAGAGAAGACATATTGTGGTCATAGAATCCTGTCAGTTGGTTGAAATGCCATTGGTGCATGTTCAAGGCTTAATTAGTCTCTATACTATGACTATGTTTAATTTATATTGACATAGCATATTTTAACAAAAGGTGTTCTTTTAAATTATTTTATTATAAATTGTGTAAAGAATATTATATCAAAATATGTACTAAGTATTTATATATTAAATAAAAACCATTAATATAAACATTAATTCTAAAAAAATATTCGAACAAAATACACAATAAATCTAACTAGTTTCTCACTCCGGTATGATAAAGTTGTGTACATTAGACTAGAGCTAGTGTTTGTTTAACAATTTTTTTAGGTGTTCAATGCAGTCATATGACAATTAATCTCTCAAGATATATAAATTTATTTAAAGAATTAATTTTTTTATAAATATTTTTTCCATATAATACACTTGGGATTAAATCTTAACATGTGTTTCTTAGAAACATAATTATTTGTCAATTATAACATAATATATATAAAAGATTGATTTAATGATAAGAGAAAAGATAATTTGAATTCTTCCACAAATAAATTAATAATTAATGTTCACCGATTAAAATAATAAAATAAAATAATCACTACCAATATATTTCACAAAAATTTCAATTGTACAAAAACAACTTTTTAATTTCTTAAAAGAACTTATTTGACTACTGTATAATTAATGTTTGGCGTACACAAGTTTATTTTAACTTTTAGCGCCTTATAAGATGCTAATTGTGACAAAATTTTAGATTTTAGCTTCTTATGTCCTATTTAGTTTTAAAATATTTATTACTCACTTTTTACATCCTTTGGATCAGGTAAGGTTTTATTATTCCTTTTAGGTTTATTTTATTTTTCTATTATTTTTTGGATATTTTTATTATTTATTATATTATTTTAGCATTATAAATTAAGACACTAATAATGAATATACGCAATTATTTAAATGTATGCATTGATATTATCATACTAATTAATTAGCATATTAACGAATGTATGACGTATAGTGTATATCTTATTTTTATTTTATTTAAATTTGATTGATGATATTTTAAGATATAATAGTGTAATAATCAAAACAAAACAATGTAATTAAAATTATTGGTATTAAATAAAAATTATAAGATTTTAAAATTATTAAAAAATAAAATTATAATCAACTAAAATTATATTTTTATCCATAAAATAAGATTAAAATTTATATAAACAATATTATTTTTATCATTTCATATTTATTACTTATTTTAATATATATAATTTTATCAAACATTGATCTGAGTAGAATTGAATTTGATTGGAAGAAAAGATTTTAAATTAATCAGTAATAAAACTAATGAATTCTCGATACTAATGTCAAGATAATTCAAAAAATGAATTACACAGCTAGAGAACTCTTTTATTTTTTTTTTCTTTTATTTTCCGTATTAATTTGACAGCTTAACATCGTGAAAGTGGGAGCCATTGCTCCAGAATGGGTAACAGTGCAGAGGATTTAATTAGGTCAGACTCAGAGGTTTTAGATTCAATTTCTTTGTAAAAATTATTATAAATTTGTAACATCGTTTTAGTTTAGCCAATCCTATTCATAATTAAAAAAAAGAAACAGTAGAAAAGGCATATATATGATCTTTATAAATTCGTTATTCATTTTTATAGTATTGAATAGTTTTACATTGGAGAGGTGAGGCTCAAATTCCTTAGGACCAATTGGGTGAGATATCTGAGAAGAAAAGAGACTACCTTCACTCTGTAGCCTTTTTATAGTATTGAATAGTTTTATATTGTGGAAATGGTCAGAGAGCAACCTTTTTTCACTCCACAGAATAATTTTATATCCACAAATTACGGCAAAAATTTCCCATCTTTTGCTTAATATTTTGAGGTCTCTAATCATTTGTCAATCATTTACCACAGCAATCAAATCCGTTATAATCTGATATAAATTACTTTGCTTACACATATCAAAGACTTTATTCAATCCCCATTTGTCTGAGGTGCAATAAGGTTATGAGTGCTGTTTTCTCTTCTTGAACTTCTCTTTAATCCTCAGATCCTGGATTAAAGGAAAAACATAAACATCAGCCAGAAAATTCCTGAGCCTTGTTTTACATCTTTCTTCAGGAAGGAAAAGAAGAAGCAAAATGTCATTCACAGGAACTACAGATAAATGCAAGGCTTGTGATAAGACTGTTTATGTGGTTGACATGTTAACTCTTGAAGGTATACCTTACCATAAAAACTGCTTCAGATGCAGTCACTGCAAGGGATACCTAACGGTATGGTTCTTCCACACCCTCTGTTGTTGTTGTATTCAGTTCTTTAATTTGTTGCTACAAAATATGTGTTCTAAATATGCTTGTTTCATTCTTAGAGTGTTATTATGGCTGAATATGGCATTCAATAGTTTGTCATTTAGCCTACCTAACCAAATACCTCAAATGTAATGACATCAAAATCATATAGAATAGAAGCATGCAAGGCTTTACTTAACTCCTGACCAAACTTTGAATTAGTCAAGATCTCTTTTTCTTAATGAATAGGAGGGTTAAGACAAAAAAAAAAGAAGCATGCAATTACTTAGCTATTACATGCACAACTCATACATGAAATGAAGTATATGCTTTGGTATCTAGCACATTATTAAATTCCATGGATTATGTCACAATTTTGATCTTGGATTCCTAGCGCTAAAATTTAAAATGTGATGACATTATCACCAAGCTTGTATTTTGATATGGTTTGATTCAAGGAAAGAAGAAATATATGTAGTTTAAAATTGTTTCTAAATTTGGTGCTAATGGTGCAATGTTATTTTGGTCACCAGATGAACACCTACTCCTCAATGGATGGTGTCCTCTATTGCAAGCCACACTTTGAACAGCTTTTCAAGGAATCTGGCAATTTCAGCAAGAACTTTCAAACAGGTAAGATGTAACCATCCTTTGTTCATCACTTTGTTTACTATTTTTATTCAACCGCAATCTCATTGAGTACAAATTCATATGCACCTGTCACTTTCTATTGACTTGGCTAACATGTTATGTTGTTTTCATGACCATAATTGCGGCACAGCAAAGTCTTCTGATAAACAAAATGAGACGGTATGTTTACGATCCAGCCTAAACACATATGTTGCCATTTTGAGTATAGGGGGTGTTTTACTTGGGACATCATCATCATCATTACTATTATTATTAAGAATCTTATTTTTAATAAGCTTAAGGCATAAATTAGCTATATATAATTTTATTCTTTCAAATATTGTTGTGTAATCTTTCTATCATGTCTGTAACAATAATCTTCATTTACAGAATAAGGCCCCCAACAGACTGTCATCCATGTTCAGTGGAACTCTAGACAAATGCTCAGTTTGTTCAAAAACAGTCTATCCTCTGGAAAAGGTTTGTAATATCAGCATACTCTATTGTAAGACTTGCAATTAAAAACGACACGAAGGAATTATAAGATTTTTTTCCATTACTATCTTAGACACATTTTACAGTGTGTTTGTAAATAGAAAAAAACTTATATGTGGTTCTTTAGACGATTTTGGTGCTGTTCGTCAATAAGATTTGCAGTTTCACCTCAATGATTCTCATAATAAATGTTTACTTTAAAGGTTCTCTGAGATGAAATTCTAATTCTGATTGGAGAACAGCCTGAACACCTAAGGAATTGCATCTAAGTTTTGTTTTTGTTAGCTGATTTCTTATCATATAGATTAGATATAGAATTTTGATTGAAATGAACTAATTACAAAACTTTTGCTTGTTAACCAGATGACACTGGAAGGGGAATGCTATCACAAGAATTGCTTTAGGTGTGCTCATGCAGGTTGCCACCTCACACATTCCTCTTATGCTGCCCTGGATGGTGTCCTCTACTGTAGGCACCATTTCCAACAGCTTTTCATGGAGAAAGGGAACTATCATCATGTACTCCAATCTGCTAACCACAAGAAGAATGTCACTCCTGAACCTGCTGAACCTGCAGCTGAAGGAGATGAAGAGCCACCAAAGCCAGAAGAATCTGATTCTGAGGAACACACAGAAGAAAAGCCTCAAAATGAAGCATAGGACATGAGCTGCTTCCTCCCTTTCTTTCAGGATCCTACTATATATAGAAAGGTGTCTTTTGTTAGAGTGTTGTTGGCACACTCTTTTGTCTGGTTGAATTCCACTGTCTAACATTTCTTTTTACAAATTAGTTTAATTGTAAGCTAATTTGAGAGGTTTATTATGTATTTAAACAAAGAGTTGTTAAATACAATATATTTTTTACCCTTTTGTTGGAGGTTTTTCTCCTGCAGTGATATGATATCATATCACTACTGTGTAATAACATAAGGGACACAGTCTCATATTGTTCACCAATTTGTCTGCCGATTTGCACTTCAACACAATATATAATATATATTAGTATTTTAGTTTGTCCATTGCGCGAGATAAATATTTAATTATAAAGCAAAATTTATGATAAATAAATATTTTTATTATAATAATTATAATATATTAATTTATGTAAACATATAAATTATGTTTTATACTTATGATAAAAAATTATATTATAATATGTAATGCAATATCCAATTTTTTTAGCTTGTATTATGACCTGTGATTACTGATGGCTGCATTAGTAGTGGAATTCTTGTGTGATAATATGTGCTACTAGTATATATTTAATCTAAGTGTCAATTACATCAGACTGGCATATTTAATTATCTAGATATTTGTAACTAATAATTTGTACTACTAAAATAAGTCTTTTAACCTACTTCTAGGAGGTATGATAGTTTTCAATCGATTTTGGAGCGACTGTTATTAAAAGTTAAAGACTTTTGACAAGAATTTTAAACCATCATGAAAAGTGATATTTTGACAATGATATTTTAAAATCATTGTAAAAATTATATCATTAGTTAATATTTTCAAAGACAGTTTAAGGAAAAGTGACGTAGATAATACATTTTTAAAGATGATTTTGTAGTTGTACATAGAGACATTCAACATGGATTTTGTGCCAAACAATGTAATTGTTGCATTTTCTTTTTTAATGTTGGTTTTTCATTGAAACAATTCCCCCTCCTCCAAAGACTAACTTTTTTGGTAGAACAAATTCTATGATTAAAAAAAAGGTCCTTGATTTACATTTATGCACCTTAATTTTAAAAGTTTTATTTCTTTAGTTTGTTGTTGTTTAATTCAATAGAATATTCATTCAGACTTCTATTATAGATTTAAGTCTTCATTTTTCAATGAGCTTTTGTAGGATATTTTTTCTTTTTTATTAACCCACACATGACTATTCTTGCATTGAGTATTTGATTTTATCATTATATCTTTTTTTTATTCTTTACAAATATGATTACTTAGTTTTGATTTTAATTTGATTAAAAAATTTAATATTTATAAATTATATTTGATAAATAATTGTAAAACATTTTAAATTTTGACACAATATCAATAAAGAAAATAATACATCTTAATTTAAACAATATATTTTCATAATAAAGCATAGTTAAAATAATTGTTTGCAACTAATTAAGGGAGTTGGGTTCAAGTCCCAACTTGTGCATATTTGAGACTCGGTTCAATACTTGCATGGTTGAACAAACACATTTGTACAAAGAATTTGAATTTCCATATCGGTTGAGAGTCTAAACCGGACGAGTTGAGTGTTCATTCACATCTGTCAAACCACCCCTTTCCTCAAGTTTTTCTTCCTTAAGAATCCCTTCAAACTAATGCAACTACCTCACCACTACTAATACATAAATCTCTACTTCTTGCATTTTTATCAATTCTACAACATCCTTATCCATACATAGTTCTTTCTCAAAGTGTCCACCTTTAGGTTTCCACTTCAACTCCTCTTTATACTAATCCACTAATCCTAATGATTCAAGATATGACTACATGTCACAATTCCATCCATGAACCACATTTACTTCACCCATTATAGTGGAGTACTGGGGATGTTACAAACTCCCTTGTGTGGTGAAAAGCAAACAGAGAACCCCATTTCCTAAAAACAACATCTATAAAAAAAAGATATATAATGAGATAATTGAAAATGTTGATGTACTGGGGACTGCGGTAAGACCGGCGATTTTGTACGGAACAGAATGTTGGGCGGTCAAGAGCCAACATGAGAATAAAGTAGGTGTAGCGGAGATGAGGATGTTGCGGTGGATGTGTGGTAAGACTCGACAGGATAAAATTAGAAACGAAGCTATTAGAGAGAGGGTGGGAGTAGCGCCTATTGTAGAGAAGATGGTGGAAAATAGACTTAGGTGGTTTGGGCATGTAGAGAGAAGACCGGTAGACTCTGTAGTGAGGAGAGTAGACCAGATGGAGAGAAGACAAACAATTCGAGGCAGAGGAAGACCCAAAAAGACTATAAAAGAGGTTATCAAAAAGGATCTCAAAATCAATGGTTTGGATAGAAGTATGATACTTGATAGAACATTATGGCGGAAGTTGATCCATGTAGCCGACCCCACCTAGTGGGATAAGGCGTTGTTGTTGTTGTTGTTGTATAATTGAAAATGTTGATGCAACTATTTGTTGTTTTGACCTTCAATGTGGTTATGGAATTGATTTTAATAGAATTGAAAGTTAATCTAAACACACATACCCTGTATTGTTGTATTCAAGTATCACGTGAAAATAGAGAAATAAATAATGCAAAATTTACTAAAAAGTATCACATAATCGAGGACATCACAGTATTCACATCACCATTTAACAATAACATTTTTGCTAAACGAAATTTAGCCCTACCCAAGCAAAATTTGGTAACATTTTTGTCCCCAATTTGGTACCCTCTTAAAATCCCTAAACGTAAATCTGTCCCTGCATGAACAAACCTCAACATAGGTCTACACCAAAACAAAACCGTAATTTCATTCCACCCACACAACCCTAAAATTCATCCCCACCCATAATCTCTAAACAAAAAAGACCTCAATAAGAACAAAACCCTATTATGTCCCCTACAGAATTGACTCATTATCATACAACTCAAAACCAAAAGACATTCACAATGTTACCTGCAAACTCCACAAATGTAAGCTACAGAACACACTACAAAGAATCTCTATGAACACCTGGGCACAATCAATTTTCCTTCCCTGAAAAACCATCTAGTTCCTCGCATGTCAAAGCAAAAATCAGAGCTTTCGATTCCTCCTTAACCTGGGTCACTAGTCTAAATGTCCAATCTTTAAAATCAACCAGGTTCTCTTCTTCAATTCTCAAGCCCAGTGGCGATGCAAACCAGCACCCCTGAGCTTCTTGACAGGTTACCAACGAGTGGAGAACAGTTTCCTCTTCCAAACCACATAATGGGCACAATCAAGGTTTTAAATATCAGTCGCGATCGCATTGCAATTTTATTGCATTTGTTGATATCACGGCAAATCATGAACAAATGTAACCGATACGATTCCAATTATAGTCACAGTCTTCAACAAATCATGAACAAATGTAACCGATACGATTCCAATTATAGTCACAGTCTTCAACAGTTAAAAAAGCTTAATGTTGCAGCCAAAGTTCCAAATTTTGTCCGGTTCCACAGATGAAGATTCAGTGGGATAAAACTTCAATTTCACCACATGATAGCCAGAATTTACGGTGTATATACTGTTGTTGGTATGCCCCTAGCTCAGCCAGGCATCAGAAGAAACATGTCTCACAGAGATACCTTTCATACACCTTGATGTAGCATTCGAGAAAAAAGTCTCAATCAACTCCTCATTTCACACTCCATTTGTCTTTTTTAACAAACACACTTTCTCCATTTTCAATCTTCCAGTGGCAGCCCTCATTCATTATCCATTTTGACTCAAGGATACTCTCGACCATGTAAAGTTTCTATATCCTTTTTGAGCTTCCCATATTGTGTTTTTTGAGAAATATCGTGCCTTTAACACTCTTTCCATAAGAGAAATCTCATCCACTATAATTCTCCAGAATTCCTTTGCTAAAAGAGCCAAGTTGAAAGCTTTCATGAATCCAACTCCTATCCCTCCTTCCTTCTTGCTCCTTGCTAGCTTTTTCCAGCTCAAACTATGGACCTTTTTTCTGAAATCCATATTTTCTTTATTTGCCTCACAAAGGAGTGACTTTTCACTTCTCATTTACAATTATTTAATTTTATTTAATAAATAATTTAAAATAAATTACTTTGCCCAATTCAACATTAGTGAATGGTACATGTTCAATAAAAAATGTGAACCTGAATTTCGTTTGTCGAATGAACAACAGCCCAAACTTCGTTGGAGAGAAAAGACTAATTCCACTAAAGTCGGGGGATAAGATTTATCAAATGAAAGTATATATATATTATCCATAAATGAAAGTGTATATAAACCATAAGCAGCACATTAATCAACAAGTAAAAACATATTTTTTTTTTCTAAAAAAATATTGTTAGAAAACACTCCTTTTTGAAGTGAGTCATCTTTTGGATCCTTGAAGTTCACTAATTTTCTTTTGGAATAAAATTATCTCATTATATTTCGTCAAAAAGTAATATGTCAACATTACCAAACAAAATTTACCCAAAAAAAAGTTATATATCAATTTAAATTATTTTTTAGAATAATATTAATTTAAATTATGATATATTAAACTATTATTTTTTATTTACAGAGATGCATTTCACACAGCAATGAGCAATTTTTTTAATAATCTCAAAATACTATCCTTTTATATTTGCATGTATATTATTTATTTTTCTTAATGTCCCGTCCTTTTTTATTTTTGTATCCAAACTAAATTTAATTTTTTAAAAGAGAACAATTTAAAATAATCTCATATATTAATTTAAATTATTCAATACAAATTTAAAATATAACTTAATTATTTAAAGATATTTATTTAATATAAATTTTAATTATAATATATAAAACGTGGTAAAATACTATTCTACTTAAAATAAATAATAATTCACAAAAAACTTAAAAGAAATATTCAATCATCATATAACTATATAATTTTAATTATTAAATTCCTAAAAAGAAATACTCAATTACATTGAAAGAGTGTAGTTGTTTAGGTTATTCTTGTTCCAGTTCCAACTTCCAAACCCCCAATGGCGGCCCCGGGCACCGAGGAAGCTGTTAGTTGTGTTAGCAATAGCACACACACAGCGATGGAAAACGACGACGAACACAAGCTCCACAATCACAGAGAACAAGTACAAGAACAAGAACAAGAAAATGAAGAAGAAGAACAAGAAGATGAGGTTTGGAGTTCTTCGGATTCTGAAATCGGTGAAGCGTTGGACTGGTTGGATTCAAGGGAGGAAGATGAAGGCTCCTCCTTCTCCCTCACTTCGTGGCGCCCCAACGCTCATGGCGGCCACCACCACCATTCCTCCACTCTGCAACCTCTCGCCAATCGCAACCAGAAGTTCTCCCATCACATTCGTGCTTCACCCTTGGAGGTTTTCTTGTATACCCTTTTGCTTCCTTTCATACATTATTGTAAATAACCAAATGGGTAGCTCCTTGATCCCTCTAAACATTAAAAGGCTCACTTTTTTATTTGTTTTTTTTATTAAAGCTTGGATTTTTTTTTTATGCCTGTTCATAAACTAAGCTAATTAATTAATGGGTGTTGGGTTTAGCGGAAGGGCTAATCTTACACAACATGATGAATCAAAGGTTTGAATTCTGCCTAGGAGAGCTGCTAACATTTTTTGGGTATTGGGTTTAGTGTCTCACAGTTTTTCCAATAGGATTTGATAAAGTTCAAGGTAGAGAGATAGAAAGAAGAGAAAAGAGACACCGAGTATTACTTTAGATAATGCTCAAAATGAGCAAATCAATTTTTATATGAATACATTAGGTCTTATATAGCTAAACTTGTAACTAATTTGTAACTAACTTGTAACCAACTAAACTAATTTTTAACTAACTTGTAACCAAGTAAACCCATATGGGTGATTGTATTCTTTGGGGGTTCTGTGGAGTATGTTTGTTGGTTCTAGTTTTAAGATAGTACTTGGTGGTGCAGGAGTGGGAAGGGAGAATGAATGTTGGCATGTCTAATTCTGTGACGACAGCAATTCGCAGCAGTGTTCGAGACTTGGCCATTGGGAAGACTAAAACTACTGAGAAAGCAGACCGGGCTACTGTTGAGCAGGTGAGTGATGGTGATTTCATGAAATCCAGTACTTAAATATCTTTTTTTTTTATTATTTGATTTTCTTCTTCATAAAGAGAAGAATTTGTACCTGTTCATAGTTCAAACAGACATGTATGAGCCTTATTCTTTTGCTGATGCCTTTTCTACCATTACTATGCAAGTAACTCCAAAGTTTCCTCCAGGCAATTGATCCTAGAACGCGCATGGTCTTATTCAAGATGCTGAACAGAGGTGTCTTTCATGATATCAATGGATGCATTTCAACTGGAAAGGAAGTATGTGATCCACCTGAAGCTTTTGTTTACCTGTTTGTTTTTATGATGATGACATGGTTTGGATCATCGACTATATGTGATATCAAGACACCACATTTCTGTTTCTTACTGTGTTGTTTTCTAACAGGCAAATGTTTATCATGCAACTAAATCTGATGGTCAAGAACTTGCAATTAAAGTATACAAAACATCTGTTTTGGTATTCAAGTAAGTACAACAGCTGTAGCTTGTTTCAGCCTCTTCTGTTGCTCTAAATTGTATTGAAGGCTGAAGTGTTTAGAAAGAATTATATAGGCAGCCATAAATTCTTTTCTTTTTAAAGAAAAAAACTGGGACATGTATTCAAGCATAATTCTTTTATTGTTTTTGTTTTATCATGCAAAGTTTTTGTCCATGTGCTGGATATTGGTATCTTTCTCTTCTGTTCTACTGTTCGTAATTAAATTGGGGTTTTATTCACTTACTGATGCATGAGGTATTTGATAATCCGTACTTCTTTCTGTTCTCTCTGTTTATCTGTGTATAAAATATTGTTAACGAATTTATGAATACTCTGGGCTTAGGATTACTGATACATTCTAGATAGATGTTCTTTTAATATATTCCTTAGATACATACAGCACAAATGCAGCTTGTAAATCCTAATGTATTTCTACTACTTTGACTGGAGAAGAAGTTTCTTGATTCAAAGTTGTTTGTTTTATGAACTAAATTATATGATCTTATTGATATCAGGGATAGAGATAGATATGTGCAAGGAGACTTCCGATTTCGAAATGGATACTGCAAGCATAATCCCAGGAAAATGGTAAAAACATGGGCAGAGAAAGAAATGAGAAATCTTATGAGGTTTGTATTTGTTCTTATTTCATTCTATTTTTCTACTAAAATGCTTGTAAAATTGAAGTACAATATACTAAATTAGACTATCTAAATAATCAATGAAGTACAATATATGTCATTGGGGCTATTGTTAATAATCCTTCTTTGTAGGTATGTATTGAAGCACTATAGATCTTAGATAAGTTCCATAATGTCTTTCACTTGAACCCGGAACTTGTGTGCTTATCCTTTTAGGTGCAGGATCTTTTATGAATTTAGTGTTTCTATGGAAGGAATTAAGTTTTAATGTGCACTAGAGAGGCAGTGTTTTTTGCATCAATTTTTCTTTCTGTACTACGTTTTCTTTTTCTGTTAAAGTGGCTCCTTTTGTATACTTGCTGTGCATGTGGGCTTGTTCCTTTGGTTGTTTCCAATTAAGAGAAACAAAAAGTTTGATTTCGTGCTGGCCTGAGTTGTTTCTTTATTTAACCCTGTTTATATTTGATTGCAGGCTTAAGGCAGCAGGAATTAGGTGTCCTACGCCATATCTTCTGAGGCTACATGTTCTGGTTATGGAATTTATAGGTATTACTTTTGTTCTGAATTTCAGAATATAATCTGATGACTCATCATTTTTAGAATACAATTAGGTGTCCTACACCATATCAACTGTTTGTGTGTGACCAACTGCTTTTGATTATCTATTAGTCTATAGTTGATTATATGGAATATCAGTGTATAAATGTCTACCATTGATAAAAAAAAGGGATGAATAGTTCATTGCTCTTTTCATTTGTATTGAAGGTGGAACTACTTGTAGTTACCCTCAATAAATGCAGTAGAAAAATTACACCAATCCATTGAGATATGGTATGCTACAAGTGAATATTTTCGACAAGAAATGAGTCCTAATTTTAGGATCAAATTTATTATCATCAGTCATAGAAATTTCAATTTTTTGCTGCTGCATATATAATTTCAAAGTTATGTTGTTTTTGTTGTTTCTCACAGGAAAATCTGGTTGGGCTGCCCCTCGTCTTAAAGATGCAGCTTTATCTTTAGACAAGTTGCGGGAAGGCTATGTTGAGGTGTGTCAAATCAATACAGTATCCCAATGATGCTAGCATGGTTTAGTAATTAGAAGTTAGAACGCTTTCACAGTTGTCTTAAATATTATATAAGCTTCTTATTTACGTTGTCAGAACTCAGAAGCTTATTGTCTAGAAGAGAAATGCCAGCAACAGTGCAACACACTCTCCAACATGCTCTTTTGATGACACTACTATTGTTTTAAATTTATTAGAGCTCACAAATATTTATGGGTCCTTATTTGATTTGTATCATACTTGATTTTGTAGTTTCCAATAATTTTTAACCAATAATATAGTGTGTTGGAATGAGTGTGTTGCTAGTACTCTTGTCTAGAATGATTACTAAAAAAAGCTCACTAACGTGGTTAATGTATGACAATTTTATACTGTCTCTGGAGTTTCATTTAGGGATTCTTAATGGAAACACTTCTGTCACACATTTCTTCTAGGTTTCATTCTTGATGGAAACACTTCTGTTTTAGGTTTCTAAGGGTTTGAGGGTCTTTTCCATGCATCAAATAATTACAGTTGAAATCGTGAGCATTTTTTGTTTCAGATTATTATTGCAATGCGGACATTGTATCAGAAATGCAAATTGGTGCACGGTGATCTCAGTGAATATAATATACTTTATTTTGAGGTGAACACCCCTTTTCCAGTTTATATTTCATTGATTTAATGTCTATTTGTCAATAGTTAATCAATATGTTCTTTATTTGTCAGGGTCACTTGTACATTATTGATGTTTCTCAAGCTGTTGATCCTGAACATCCTCATGCCCTTGATTTTCTGCGTGAAGATTGCGTTCATGTGTCTGTGAGTACTTCCAATTGCTAACTGTAAATTATGGATTTTTTGTCCACTCCCTTAATTGATGTGGGGATAATATGGAAAAAAAGTGTGATTAAGTAGCTTTTTATGGCCTGCAGGACTTCTTTAAAAAGCATGGTGTAGCAGTCATGACAATAAGAGAATTGTTTGAATTTATTGTCGATGCATCCATTACTGATGATGCCGTGGATAGTTACTTGGAAGAGGTATTTGGTATTTGTTTTATTATTGTTTATACTTTTTGAATAACTTCAAAGAGATCTTAATGGTTTTCAAAATATTTCTAGATGCAACAAAAAATTTTGACGAGGGGAGATATATCTGCAGAGGATGAGATTGCAGACTCTGTATTTGTGCAGGTAACTTGCCTTGTTATCATTAAATAAATTTCAAAACCTGATCTAAATCACCAACATGGGAGTTATTCCCTCGAGTCTAACTGACTTGACTCGGTTGTGACTTGCCTTTAATCTTGTTGTGTTCTTCAAGTTTCGGTCTTAGAAATCACAGATCTTGCTTTAATATATTTCTTGGGTTTGTGTTCCTTTTCTTGAGTCTTAGAAACATCAGTTCCGAATTTCATTTTGTAAGCCCTATTTCAAGTTTTTCCTTGGATATGAACTGTGAATCTGTGATACCATATTAGAATTTATGTGTGAACCATATCTTAGAATGTTATAGCCAAGTAGCCTGTTTGTTCAAAGATACCTTGACACTTTGGACTCATGGCCCTCTTGCTCTTAACTAACTAACGTGGGACATGTTCTCCAACACTCCACTAGTTTGTTAATATATAATGGAATTATAAAATTCGTTCTTTATTCTTATTTAACTCTCCATTCCCTTATTTTCTTTTCAAAGCATATGTGATATTGATTTTAATTATTTTTGTTTTTATATTTTGAAGAACTGAAATGGTGTTCAGATTTGGTCATCCAGAGCACTATCTTTGTGGTCTGTTTAGCACATTTATCTTTTCTCTCTTTTCTTACATATTTAATTTCTTGAAATCTTGTTACAGTCCTATATTCCGAAGACACTAGAGGATGTGAAGAATGCTGAGGAGGATGTACAACGGATAACAAGTGGGAAGGACACCAAAGATTTATACTATCAGACCATTACTGGACTTAAACATGCTCTGTCATTAACACAGCCTTCCCAGCAAAAAACCCAACAGAAATCAAGTCCCACAAAGGATTCACCGGCTGTTTCTGATGATAAATCTAAACTCTTAGAGGATGATGCTGAGGGTCAATCTGACGAGGATGAAGATGATGAAAGCAATTCTGAAGAGGATTCACCCTCAGAAAGTGAAGTAGATGATCCTGCAGATAAAAAAGCTGCTAGAAAAGAGGCTAGGAAAGAGAATAAGAAGAAGGTGAAGGAGGAGAAAAGAGAAGCACGTAAAACTAAAGTCCCTAAGGCTGTTAAGAAGAGAAAGAAAAAGTTGGCTAAAGCAAAAAAGACCAGATAGATAGTAGTTATATATAATGTGGCTGAGTATTGAGTTTCCCTGGTAGTGTGGATTTTAGATACAACCTAATACAGCAAATATATATATATATATATATATATATATATATATATATAAAAACAAGAGCAATTTTGTTCACTCATATTATCTTGAGAGTATCTGTTATAAGGAGAGGTTACTAAGCACAAGACAACATTGTTACCGGCCTATAGTTTCTTGGCATTCCACACAGTTCCTGTTACATATGTCTGCATTACCTTTCTGTCTTTACACTTTGTTGTTTCTATTCAGTTGAATGGAAGTGTGTAATGGAAATAATTTCAACACCTACATACACTTCCTTCGTTTGGTTTTATTAGATTTCAAATTTTGTTGGTTTCTTCTGGGAAAAAATGCCGCAGTATTAGTTTTCTAGTTTAACTTGTGCATATACCATCGAGTTTCTATTATAATTGTAACAGGGTTATGCAATCATCATTTGATAAAACTTCATATATAGATACTGGCAGTTAATAGAAATAGTATTTTTTTTGTCACAAATAAAGAGACGATATTATAGTCATGTTTTTTTCAAAATTTGTGATATCTTAAAGCATCTCCATGGGAGTGTTTATATGAATTATTAAAGTCTAAGTAATGTTGCTTCTTTTTGTTTCACCGGACAATTGACATGAAGTTGTTTATATAAGTATTATTGTTTAACTAAAATTTTTAAGTATTGTAGGACCTATAAGATTAATTGAAGCACTCATTTTAGTAAAATAGAGTGAATTTTGTGCCAAATACTTAAATTTATATAAAATTATAAGACTCATCAAGATAAATAATTCATTTAAATTATGATGTATGATAGATGCTCTTATTTGTCATTCTTTTTCCTTGCATGATTTTACTAAGTGCAACTATTAGGTGATGAGATATTCAACATGCACTTAGGTAAGTTCTATGATATGTAATCAAATTTAAGAATTTTAATAACTATTCCAATAATACATTCATCTAACAAATTTTCACTCTAACACATTAACAATACAATCATCCAATATCTTAAAATGAGACTCACATAATTATTTTACAAAATACTTTTTTTTATCATAAAAACGAATTTATTTATATAAAATTTCGTTTTTATTTTACAACTGAAAATAATGTCTACATTCTCCTCCTATTTATTAAACTTAAGAATCACAAAGTAACTTACATTTAGATAAAACACAAGTTTTAACTAATTAAGAAATATCAAAAAAGTTTAACACAGATGATAGATGATTGAATTCCTTAAACATGTTGATAGGAGTTCAATTATCTGATTATGCATTTGGATAAAACTTTGTTGGAAGATAAAAAAATTTACTTTCATATGATCTCTATGCTTCAAAAGTTTGTCCCATGTACTAGAATACCTTGATATCCATTAAAAAAAAAAAAGCTAGCTAAGAAATGTGAACGGCAAGGAGTAGAAAGAAGGCAAGAGTATAAATAGTTAAAATATCTTCTCATGTTTGAAGCTTAGTCTTGTTTTCAGAAACATGGTATAAACATGGTGAACCCAAATCTCAGAACAGACCCTTCCACCATTTACAACCTTCTCAAATCCTATGCACTTTCCCCCTCAACCATCCTCAAAGCCCACCACCTCTTCCAACAAATCCACCGACCCACGTTGCCCTTTTGGAACCTCATGATCCAAGGCTGGTCCCTCAGTGACCAACCCACCGAAGCAATTCGCATGTACAACCTCATGTATCGCCAGGGCCTGTTGGGTAACAACCTCACATACCCTTTCTCTTCAAGGCCTGTGCTCGAGTCCCTGATGCTTCTTGCGGTACAACGATTCATGCCCGCGTTTTGAAACTTGGGTTTGAGTCTCTTCTCTTTGTTTCCAACTCCTTGATCCACATGTATGGCTCTTGTGGTCATTTGGACCTTGCTCAGAAGGTGTTTGTTGAAATGCCTGAGACGGACTTGGTTTCGTGGAATTCGTTGATTTGTGGGTATTGTCAGTGCAAGAGGTCTAGGGACGTGTTGGGTGTTTTCGATGCAATGCGGGTGGCTGGTGTAAAGGATGATGTGGTGACTATGGTGAAGGTTGTTTTGGCATGCACTTCTTTGGGCGAGTGGGGTGTTGCTGATGCCATGGTTGACTACATTGAGGAAAATAACGTGGAAATTGATGTTTACTTGGGGAATACACTGATTGATATGTATGGACGGCGTGGTTTGGTTCATATGGCTCGTGGAGTTTTTGATCGGATGCAATGGAGAAATTTGGTTTCTTGGAATGCCATGATTATGGGTTATGGGAAAGCAGCTAACTTGGTTGCTGCTCGGGAGTTTTTTGATGCTATGCCGCATAGGGACGTGATCTCGTGGACTAATTTGATCACAGGTTACTCTCAAGCAGGCCAGTTTACGGAGGCCGTGAGGCTTTTCAAGGTAATGATGGAAGCTAAGGTGAAGCCGGATGAAATAACGGTTGCCAGTGTGCTTTCTGCATGTGCTCATATTGATTCACTTGATGTCGGGGAGGCTGTTCATGACTATATACGGAAATATGATGTGAAAGCTGATATTTATGTTGGAAATGCCTTGATAGACATATATTGCAAATGTGGTGTGGTTGAGAAAGCATTAGAGGTGTTTAAAGAGATGAGGAAGAAGGACTCTGTCATGGACTTCGATCATTTCAGGCCTTGCAGTTAATGGCTTCGCAGATTCAGCACTTGATTATTTTTCACGGATGTTGAGGGAAGGTGTGCAGCCATCTCATGGAGCATTTGTTGGAATTTTGCTAGCCTGTGCTCATGCCGGATTGGTTGATAAAGGATTGGAATATTATGAAAGCATGGAGAAGGTTTATGGACTGAAACCGGAAATGAAACATTATGGATGTGTTGCGGATCTTTTGAGTCGCTCTGGCAATTTACAAAGGGCATTTGAATTCATAAAAGAGATGCCTGTGACTCCAGATGTGGTAGTATGGAGGATATTGCTGAGCGCTTCTCAGGTTCATGGAAATATATCCTTGGCTGAGATTGCCACAAAGAAGCTTCTTGAATTGGATTCTTCTAATAGTGGTAAATATGTACTTTCATCTAATACTTATGCAGGCTCCAATAGAAGGGAAGATGCTATTAAAATGAGAGAACTGATGGAGCAAAGTAATGTACAGAAACCATCAGGTAGCAGTTGCATAGAAGTAAATTGTTCAAACAGTTTTCAAGATTCTTGTTTTATTGAACATAAAGAGAAGAGTGAATTAAATGATGTTTAGAAGAACCATTTATTTATTCACAAATTGATTTCATTTGTGGGACAGCCATGGACAGAATAAACCAAGGGTCTGAAAATTTTGAACCTGACCCCTGATGGCCTAATCAACTTCGAATTGTCAATTGTTACACGAATGACTTAATTCTAATTGGTATCAGTTTCCATGAAGCAATATTTTGATGTAAAACTGACTGAGTTGCTCATTATGGATTACAGATGGAATTGCAAAATGGGCATTGGTTTGATGATTCCTAAATTGTATTTTTAGTATGTGCCTTAATGCTATGTGCTCATTTTGGATTAGTGGTTACACCAAATTGCAAACTATGCCTCACTAAAATCGTTAGTGGCTGCTACAAACTCATCTATGCAACTATCTTCTTAACTCTCCAAAGCTGCAGCAAAAGATGGCTGACCAGCTCCCAACGGCAGCCATATAGCATACTGAGAAACGAATAAAAAACGATTCCTGAAAAATGTTAGATTTCTCAGAATAATTTTTAAAATATTCATACCAAAACATAAGAATCGCATTCCCAATAATATTTTTACTGGAAATGTTATTCCAGGGAATATTTAAAAAAATTGTTTGGTTGGATATTAACATTCCTAGAATTATTTTTAAATTTTAAAAATTGAAATAAAAATTGAAGTTATAAAATATCTTCAACGCTTGTTGATTAGCGAATTGTTTATTTTAAGACATCGTTGTTTAATTATTTTTCTAGTGTTGGAGAGTTACATGTCATGTTGGGTTATTTAAAATTAAGTTTTAGTTATAAGCTATCAAAAAATGTTTTCTTACCATTTGAGAATCATTTAAAGAAAGTCATTTCAGGTTGCTTAAAGGAATATCATTAGAATAAAATATATAAGTTGTTTAATTATAATATAATATTGTGAGGACCAATTAATAAAATACAAAGAAGTTGAAATTAGTTATTTAAATTATATCCATTAGAGATGTTCTAAGTGGATAAAAAATATCTTTTCATATTCTCATGAGAATACAACTTACTTACCCCTCTTATTAGAATAACAATTAAGCAAATTATATTGTAAATCACATTCCAAGAAATAAACAATACTTAGGAGTATTTTTTTTCTTAACTCCAAACAAACATAAGACTACCATATTCAGAAGTTCATATTTTTTAAAATAAGTTTTTAATTTGCTAAACAAATGCAATAAAAAAACTTAAAAAATCTCCTATGAAATACCCATTAAAGCTAGACTTGCCTACCAACATACAATCAAACAACCAACTTTCTTGTTTGGTATACAACATTTACTTGCCATTAAGGAGTTACTTACCACAAGAGATTTGATTTCTTTATCCACAAACTAAAAAAAGCCATAAAATTTATACAGCAAGAAAACAAAACATTGAAGTGTAAAGATTTAAACCACGCAATTCACTCCGTCTCATGTCCTATCTATCTTCTACCCCTTTCTCCTTTTTCACGAAATCTCATAATCTTCGTGACTCATTTTAGTGACTTGGCCTTTCTTAATGATTACAAATGAATAAATACTAAAACCAAGTCCAAGTCTACAACCACTTGAACACGTGAGCGAATACAAATGAATGACCTCAAGAATATCCCTCTCTTATACTCAATGGCCGTTTTTGTTGCCTAGCCTTGTTGCTATCTTGAAAAGTATAAAAATATCCCTTCACCCCCAAAAAAACAAAATGCACAATAACATCATGAGAAATGTCAGAAATATAATTTTTAACACATTCTTTAAATAATTATAAATTTTTAAAGTTTCACTTAGGGTCCTAAAGCAAAAAATATGTGAAATATACAATCAAGTGAGATAAGATTCACACTTTTACACTTTAATTTAAAATTTTCATTTCATTTCACTTCACATTAGGTAAGAGCCCTTATTGTTTAATGGATTTTTTTTATAATTTTATATTTTTTAATAAATTTTAACTTATAGTGCGTATTTAAAGAAAGGGTTACTGCTCCTAACATAACATGACCACCAAATATGTGTAATCAACTGGTGCAACAATATTATAAATTAATAAAAAAAATTCAAATTCAAATACTTGATATATAATTATAATAAATAAATTTTATCGCTCGTAATAATAATCGTAATCCAACATTACAATTTAAAAGCCTGACATGTTTACCATAGACCGAAGACGGAGAAGTAGTGAAGTACTAAGAAGGAGTAGTAGGTGTAAGAAAAGAAAAATAATTAAAATAAAGTATAAATCTAAAATATTATATTTCGCTGTTTCAGACGCAAAGTGAAGTTGAGCTTTGCAACTTCGAAGACAACGCCGATTTGTTCAACGCTCTCTTCATTTCTTGATCAATCCTCACACTCTTCTTTCCACTGCGAAACGAAACCTATCATTCCATGATGCACAGGTATGTGAATCTGTTCCAATCTCGTCCTGTCAAAGAAACGAGTGAGTAATTTGCTTCTTATGACTGTGCACGCGTTGGATTCAGTGGTTTCTAGTTTTTTTTTTTTTTTGTTCGGATATTTCATCTCACGGTTTTATGTGAATTGCTGATTAGTGTTTGTGAAATGTGTTGAACAGTGCTGTTGTATTTGAATATTGAGCTCGGATTCCAATCTCGCTTTATTGAGTAATTTGCTTTAGATGAATGTTGAGTTATTTTTGTTTTTTTGCATCAGGTTTTTGATGAATTGGTGATTGGTGTACGGTGTACGTAAAATGCGTTGAACAACAAACAAAAGTTTTGTCTTTCTGAGTGTTGAGTTGTGATAGGCTGAGGAATATGAACATGGATATGGCTGGTAGTTTGCCGCAGTCGAGAGTGTTGCATGGAGGTGTGGGGACGAGTTACAAACGCAGATCAGTAGGTCAGTTAGGTTGCTTTGATTTTAGAGGGAGAGATTTTGGTTGTGCTTCTTTTGGAGACTCGAGAAGTGTTTCGAGATTGCGGAGGAGTGGGATGAATGTTTCTGCTTGTTGGAATAATTCGAGAGTAGTTACTGGTAGGGAGTTTAAGGTTTTGAATCCGAAGAGAAGTTTGTCTTGTAAGAATAATAATCTTTTCATGGGGTCACGAGTGATTTGGTCGAAGTGCCAGGGTAATGATTCTTTAGCTTATGTTAATGGAAATGGCCGGAATGTTGATTATGTGGAAGGTTCGGGTGAGGATGCAGGATTGGGGCCTGTTTCTAGTGCTGAACTGGATGCACCTTTGGAAGAAGAAGAAGAAGGGCAAGCTGAGAGGAAAGAGGCAGGGAGTGAAATAGGATTAGAGGAACTAAGTGTGGATGAACTGAAAGAACTATTGCAAAAGGCCTCGAAGGAGCTAGAAGTAGCTAAAATTAATAGTACCATGTTTGAGGAAAAGGTTAAAAAAATATCAGAGACTGCCATTTCCTTGCATGATGAAGCAGTCAATTCTTGGAACAATGTTAATTCTACCCTTGACACCATCCAAGAAATAGAAAATGAAGAACATACAGCCAAAGAAGCTGTCCAAAATGCAACAATGGCTCTTTCATTAGCCGAGGCAAGGCTTCAAGTAGCCATAGAAACTTTGGAGGCTGCAAAAGAAGTTCTTGATTCAGCACAAGGTTCTAATGAGAGCAATGGTGATAATGACATGGTGGAAGAGGAGCAAGCTCTTTTGGTTGCTCAAGAAGATATCAAGGAATGCCAGGCTAATTTAGCAAATTGTGAGGCAGAGCTGAGGCGCTTGCAAGATAAAAAGGAAGAGGTGCAGAAGGAAGTGAGCAAATTGCAAGAAATTGCTGAAAAGGCTCAGCTGAAAGCGGTGAAAGCTGAAGAGGATGTTACAAACATAATGCTAATGGCAGAGCAAGCTGTTGCCTTTGAACTTGAGGCTACAAAATGTGTAAATGATGCAGAGATTGCCCTACAGCGAGCAGATAAGTCTAATTCTAATTCAAATGCTGATACCATAGAAACTACACAAGCACAAGATGTTGGGGCTGTTTCTGAGGTGGAGAAAGTGGTTCAAGGTTTTTCGGGTGATGTTGTTGAACGACACAGAGATTTGGCAATTGATGGCGAATCTTTGCTTGCCAATTTATCACCTGAGACTTTATCTGATAAAACCAGCCAAATTTTGGAAGACAGAACACAGTCTGATTATTTAAGTGATAATGAGAATGCTGTGCAAACAAAAAAGCAAGAAACACAGAAAGAATTGACCAGAGATAGTTCACCGTTTGCTCCAAAGGCATTATTGAAAAAGTCTTCTCGATTCTTTTCTGCATCATTCTTCTCTTCTGCTGAAGATGGGACTGAGTTCACACCAGCATCAGTCTTCCAGGGCCTTGTGTTATCTGTACAGAAGCAGTTGCCCAAGCTGATATTTGGGTTATTGTTAATGGGAGCAGGGTGTGTATGATCTTGCTACCTCTTTTTTATTTATTGCTGTCATTTTATTTTAATCCTTCTAAAAACAATTTATCTGGAAGAATATATACATCATGGGATTGGCATATAATATATATGGTATAAGAGTACTACATGCAAAATACTAATATGACTTTTTTGAGCTTTCTGTGCAACATGATTAAGAATGTCAAGGGACACTAGTCATTGGCTTGTTTGAAAACTGATTTTGAAGTTAATTAGCTATTGTTTGAACTTTGGACAGGGATATATCATATATGCCTTGACACATGCCGCCTTTATTTTAGTTGCTAAGAAAGTTTTAATGGAGTCTGACTATATTGTGCCTTCTTGTTGAGTTAATTTACATGCAAAGGTTTAATATAAAGATTTCCTAGTATCAATAAATAGTGGGTTTTTATTTCAGGGTTGCCTTCTATTCTAATAGAGTGGAGAGGAATGCTCAGCTGCTTCCACAGGCAGATGTTATTATGACCAGTGTTGAAGAAGTTTCCTCTAGTGCAAAGCCTTTGGTTAGACAACTTCAGAAACTACCCAAGAAAATCAAGAAAATCATTGCATCATTACCTCATCAAGAGGTTTGTTTTTCTTTATTCTTTCCCCTTTAGTCTTGTGCTCAATGTTGTAAATTTTATCTGACTTTGTAAGACATGTATCCCAGGTGAACGAGGAAGAAGCCTCCCTTTTTGACATGCTCTGGTTATTACTTGCCAGTGTTATATTTGTGCCAATATTTCAAAAAATCCCTGGAGGTAACTTGTTTGCTCTGTTTCCTTAGTGTTGAATTGAACATAGTCTGTCAAGTATAACAAAGTTGAGTAGGACTCTAGATGATTTAGTAAGAATGTGATTTGGCACCAAACTCCACATATTTTGGTTAAATGAAACTTTGATGCGTAGATTATCTCCACTCTTTTTAGCTCATTGTTCTTTTGCTTGGCGACAATTGGTTAGTTTGCTTATGACCATTTTTTTTTTCAAAATTAGACTGGTCACTGCATGAGAGAGGTTCAAGGTTGAGGATGAACTGAGTTTTTGAACATACCTATATATTCTACAAATATATGACATTATATTAAAATACTCCCTCCATCCCAAATTGACTGATGTTTTAGCATTGAATAAAAATTGCATATTGACCGATGTTCTCAGTTTTCAACGAGATATTAAACTATCTATTTCAATTTTTCCCTTTAATAAATATTGTTGTCTTGATAGACTTAATAATACATTTATTGAAATTAAGAAAGAGAATAAGGACACTTAGTAAAATTGTCCCCTAATAAGTGCTATTGTCTTGGAATACTTGTTTTTCCTAATTTGTGTGCATAAACCTTAAACATCAGGTAATTTGGGACAGAGGAAGTACCATTGAAAAATTACAATATATGTAATTAATTTTTTATAGATGCTTGAAACTATAAAATACAATATTTTCTAAAATTCCCCATATTTGTGATACTTAAACAACAACTAAAGCTTGGCATAGTGGCAATTAGTGGCAGAAGCATTTTGTTGAAAAGTATCGTCATTAAAATGAAAAACCGTGTCTGGATTGCATGGTTTGACCTATTCACTGGTTCAAACACCGGCTTTCAAACAGAATTTTTTATGCTGACTGGACCAACCTGTAGACTGGTTAATGGTTAAACTGACCTGAGTCTGGGTTTGAAAATTATTGTTATGACAATATGAAACTATTATTTAAGGAAAATTTGTCACTTAAAGTAGAAAATTTGTGCTTTTGTCAGAGGCATCTAACCTTTACCTGAATGTGTTAAATTTCTTTTAAAGGTATACTCAATAAAATTATTTGTCTTACATTCACATTTTTTTACCGATGTTATTCCCTCTGTCTTGCAACAATGTTTAGGAAGTCCTGTTCTTGGCTACTTGGCTGCTGGTATCTTGATTGGGCCTTATGGTCTCTCTATCATTCGTCACGTTCATGGGACAAAAGCAGTAGCTGAATTTGGAGTTGTTTTCCTTCTATTCAATATTGGCCTGGAGGTGGGGATTCTTATTAGTTCTGGTTCAGTTGTTCTATGTTAACTTTGTCCATCACCATTATCGAAAGAGCTAAATTGAGGCTCTTATTTGCTTTTTTGTTTTAGCTCTCGGTTGAAAGGCTTAGTTCAATGAAGAAATATGTCTTTGGATTTGGCTCTGCACAGGTGATTGGGAAACTCCATCTCCCACCCTTGTTATTATTGTTCACCTCAAGCTATACTACTGTAGTAATGTATTAACAAGAATGAAAAAATGCAGGTGTTGGCAACTGCTGTAGCTGTTGGCTTGATAGCTCATTATATTTGTGGCCAAGCTGGTCCAGCTGCTATTGTCATTGGGAATGGCCTAGCATTATCATCCACTGCTGTTGTTCTGCAGGTAAATAACCTAAGATTGCATGTTTAAGCAATATCCACCTTTTTTTGACAATCGTTAACTGTAAAATTTGGGTAAGTGATTGCAAAAGTTTTTGTTGTAGCATGCATCTGTTAATAAATGTTTTAATGCTTATTAATATTTAATCAAGCTTAATGCCCGTAGCTGTATCACTTAGCCCTTGTTCAAAGGTTCTCATATCATATGAGTTCAATACATACAGTCAAGGTTATATTGTCATCAAATGGAAAAAAAGGCAGTGTTCATTCTAATCTTTTTTTTTTTCTTTTATTTCTGGTGAATCTTTCATTCTGCAATAATTTAGTGAACTTGTTTTGCAGGTGTTGCAGGAGAGAGGTGAGAGCACTTCACGGCATGGCCGAGCTACTTTTTCTGTGTTACTTTTTCAGGTTACTTTGTGCCTTACCCATCTATTTAGATGCTGAAAGAATATTCTTGTCAAATGTTGTGCTAGATTGTAGAGAGAATGTAATTCTTGTGACGCATAGTTGGCTGAACTTTGTCATATGAGTGCCATATGTATCTTGCTTCAGTATCCCAAACTGTTGTTGCACCTTCTGGATAAACTAACCACTATTTCCCATAGCTGCATGTTATTGGATGGCCATATTATCTTTGCAGTTTATTCAATCTAGAATTTTACATACATGTTGATGGTATACTAATACCATGTTTTGAGAGACACTAAACAAGCAAAGATTAAAATGTGAAACCGTTGTCTCCAGTTGGATGTTGGGGCAGATGGCTGTATGCATCTATCTATTTGTCTCTTGAGCACTTTATTATGCTTTTCTGTATAGATCCTCAACAAGCATCCTCTACTATGTCTGCTCTATCTGGTCAATTGTTATATGAATTTGCCATTTCTGACGTTGATTATTTGTTATTAGCTCTTAAATGCCTTTCATTTCTTATTGTATTGTATTTGCAATATTTTGACACAAATTGACTTTGACTCTTTGTTTCTGTTCAGGATCTGGCTGTTGTGGTCTTGCTAATACTCATACCTCTTATTTCTCCTAATTCTTCCAAAGGAGGGGTAACGTTTTTCTAAGCTCTTGGCCATGAGGTTTAGCTGTTTAGTTTAGAACATGATTAAGTTGTTTAGACTCCTGTGAAGCCTGGGAGACAGTATATGACAACATTTAATTTAACATGCTGAAAGGAGCTTGAAAACATGAAATGAAAGTGCTAGCAAAAATTTCAACAATACATTGTTAACATAACCACATCTCATAATGACAAAGGTTCTTTGAATTATTTCCCCTCCACTGGCCAAGAACTTAATGTGGGAATTAATAATTATTTATAGGATTAGCAATTAATTGCATATTTTATTTTATTTATAGTAAATCAAAAAGGTCAAGACACAAATATCTTTCTAATTAAAGTTGGTTCACGTAAGTGCATGATTGGTAGTGTTGACATGAGAGCTGAACTTCTGTGGTTGTCATTGTTATTTTTTCTACATGTATACTCTGCTATTGCTTCTTTGTTGTCCTCAACTCCTCATTAGAAATACCAATCTATATTTTCAGGTTGGTTTTCAAGCTATTGCTGAAGCACTTGGACTGGCTGCTGTTAAGGCAGCAGTTGCCATCACTGCCATAATTGCTGGGGGACGATTGGTAATATTCAGAACTGGACTGTGACTTCTCTCATCATTATGAAAAGAAAAATGATAAACGTTTTCTAAGCACGGTACATTTACATTGAATGGAATAGCCATTTAGAATATTTAGTAATAATTGTGACAAGATGCTAATCGTAATACACATAATAATAAAAGCCATTTTATGAAAGGATAAGTGATATCATTTTGGGGTTCATTTGGAAGGCATTGCATGCTTCAATTGCAGATGTAGAGTATGCTTTGTGCTGAGTTTTCTGTTCTTCTTTACAGCTCCTTCGACCAATATACAAGCAGGTTGCAGAAAATCAAAATGCAGAAATTTTCTCAGCTAATACACTCCTTGTTATTCTTGGCACAAGTCTTCTTACAGCCAGGGTATGTCATATGTGATTGTCCTATTGCTTTTTATTTTATCCTTCTTGGGTGTTTGTTCCTTCTCATGTTTTTGTTCATTGTAGAAATGAGCAACTTTTCATGTTTTCAATAAGTATTTGGGGAAATGAAAAAGCCTGTGAAGGTTTGGCTGTTTGGTCTAAACATTATTCTGGAAAATGACCGGCCGGTTGGATTGGTTCTATTGTGAAATTCTCCACTAGCCAGTCTGGTCAAGCCTTAAACTTGGAACTAGAAAACTTGTCTTATACCCCTTGAACTGGATATGGACCACTTAAATTTGATAAGGTTTGAGTCTAATAGGTTTAACAGGTTAGAAGTTCTTACAAAAAAATGCACCAATTGTGGGAAGTAGGAATCGAACATGATTGTGTAGCTTAAGAAGACAACATTCAGCAATTGCATCACTAGTGCTTCTTGCATAATGTTATCAGATTAATTGTTCATATATTAAATTTGATTGCTGCATAGAAACAGAAATCAAACATGGGTGTGTAGCCTAAGACGGCAACATTCAACCACATTAACAAATATTCATTATTTATGTCAATAAAAATTGATAATACAAATATAAAAAAATCATTATATTACAAGAGTGTGTGTGTGTGTATCAGTTATTGATAGTGTGCTATGGTGGTGCAGAGCAGCCTTCATTGCCACAAAATTTGCATAGCAGTGCTTTTTTTAATAGCTACTTTTGCGGCCTCAATCACAGCCTAAATAGTGTTAGTTCATGGCGCTACAATGAGGCATATTGAAAACTCATTTCAGAAATATAATTTCTCATGCTCCTCTCGTTTGTGTGACCAACACCGACCCATCCCTTGCAGTTTTTTTTACCTATGCCTAAACTGTTCCATTTTCTTGTATGTTTTGCTTGAGATCTTTTTTTTTTGCTGAGACCTATATTTTGTTATTGTTAATTATGAATGTTTCATGGATTTTGTGTAATTTTTTATTGAGCATTTGTAGGTATATAGTATAAATAAGTCATTTATTCTGTACAAAAAATTGAAATTGTGGTCATCTTGCTGTGCATTATCCCATTATTGTTTCTGGAGTCAGCTACAATCCGCCACTATCTGTGGTTGATAACTATATTGTGTATAGAGATTTGTAATTCAACCGTGGTTAATCCGGTGAGCTGTGACCTAGTTTGATGACTGGTCCGGTTTTCAAAACCTTGTGTTCAAGTTCAGTATTTTTGAGTTCATTAAATTGATCTTGACTTGTTTTTGTTTTCCTTTACTTAAAACAGGCAGGACTTTCCATGGCATTGGGAGCATTTTTGGCTGGTTTACTACTGGCAGAAACTGAATTTTCCTTACAGGTTGAATCTGATATTGCTCCATATCGTGGCCTTCTTTTGGGGCTCTTCTTTATGACGGTAGGTGCCGAATATCAAAATTCACAAATCTATTAATTGTATTGTTTTATTTGTTCATGTGACAAATATTTTTATTTTAAATTGCGGTTATGGTTGTGTTGCTATTTCAGTAGTGGACAATTATTGTTAATGTGGTAACAAATGCGGTTGCATAGTTCTTTGAAAAACCAATATGTGGCTGCAATTTAAAACCATCTATTCAATTATTAACGTGTGAGATATTCTTATGAGAATATTCACAAGCAATGAATTGCTTTTAGTTGGATTGTCTACTAGTTTGATAATAACTGAGAAAAAAACCTCAGAATTAGAAAGGCTATAAGGGGGACTGTTTATGTGGAGTATTTCTTAGTTTTAGTGCTAAGATGGATAAATTGTAACTTGTAAGTGTTACTTGTGTACTTATGTTCTGACAATAGGGATACATTAATCATTTCATGGTCTGTTATGGATAGAATTTTACACTATCACAACAATAACCATGCCTTATCCCACAAGGTGGACTTGGCTGTTTGGGGATAGAACTTTGTATTACTTGAAAGAAAACTAATTTTGCTAAAGCAGAAAAAAGCTTGAGCAAGTACATTTTGAACTTTTATTGATCTAGAATCTAGAAAATAACAATTATGCTACATTGATCAGAAAATCTTGACTGCTTAAATGTAAATTTTTCTTGAGATTTTTAGATTTATTTAGTCAATGTGTTAATGAGCAACCAGCTTTTATCTACATAATTGATAGCAACTATTTTTTTTTTTTTACTTTTCAGGTTGGAATGTCAATTGATCCAAAACTTCTTGTTTCAAACTTTCCAGTCATCATGGGCGCACTAGGACTCTTAATATGCGGAAAGACTATCTTGGTTTGTTTGATGGGTAGAATGTTTGGGATTTCTCTCATTTCTGCCATCAGAGTTGGTCTTCTTCTTGCTCCTGGTGGGGAGTTTGCATTTGTGGCTTTTGGTGAAGCTGTTAATCAGGTTTTTGTCCTTAAAACTGTTTTTTCTGCCAATAGTTGTCTTTCATTAATAGGGTTTTACTCTAGGTCTTTATAGTAAAATAAGTCACTTTTTTGGAGTTTATTTAAAAAAGGATATGCAATAGGCATGTGCTGGACAAGTGTTGATAAAATAAGGTTGTGTCTCCCTATTTTTAGCCTGATGTTGAGACTCATTATCATTTGTTTTTGCATTGTTTATTACCTTTGAATTTATATGTAAACATTATTTGTTTTAAGAGGGAAGCTTGGATGCATGCCCTAACCTCCATTGGTTTCCTCCAGTTGCTTGTAAAGTTTTTGGTAGCAGTACAGCAATAGGATTCTATCTATCGAGATGTGTTTTATTTCTATTACTTGGAGTATAAGGATGCGGAGGAGCTCTGGGATTTTCTAAAATCTGAGAATCATTATATCCTTGTTATTAGGCTGAGTTGTACATCTTTCTTTGTTCTGGTGCTCAACTCTTGCAACATTTATGGGAATTTCTCTTGTGGATATTCAGATAGATTGTGGGGCTTTGCTAGCATGATTCTTATTTAGATGAAATTCTCTCTCTTTTGTGAATTTTGTTGATTGATCTTCCTCGTAAGTTGAAAAATAAAAAATGTAGATCATTGTACTGGTAACTGCTAAATTGTTGTTTTCTTTAATAATTTGCAAATAAAACTACTATTTTCCCCCACTAATTGGCACTTCTGCAGGGCATAATGTCTTCCCAGCTGTCATCTTTGCTGTTTCTTGTTGTGGGCATTTCAATGGCCATCACACCATGGCTAGCTGCAGGAGGCCAGTTGATTGCTTCCCGTTTTGAGCAGAATGATGTTAGAAGTTTATTGCCGGTAGAAAGTGAGGTAAAATCTCTTAAATGAGTTGCTGACTAGTAATTTTATAAATAATAGTCATGAATTTTTAGCTTCAAAAGTATCTATGATTGGGCACTCTTACTGGTGCATTGTTTACCATCATTCTAATAGCCAAATAGATTGTTTGCTGTGTTTCATAGGGATAGGAATTTTTGCCATGCAGGTATGATGTGGTTGTGTTGTATTTAGACTTATCAGAGTTGTTCAGAAACTGACCTTTGAAAAATATTTCAGTTAAAGTATCTTAATCATAATAGTAGTACATAATAGTATTGGTTAGTAGTATTTCCTGAAACTTTATTCATAGATTCGAATAAAACCTAGAGGCTTCTACTATCGGTTAGTAATACATAATAGTATTGGATTGGCTAAATTATTCTTCAATTCCCAGAAATGTAGATCAGTTTAGTAATTTCATGGACTTTTTTAACCTTTATTTTATGAAATTGATTCAATATACCAAATTCTTTGATGGCTAGAAGTTTGTTGCTAATATTTTATCTTGTTTAGTGATTGAAAGAAAAAAAAGATTTCTTACATTTGATGTTTATCTGATGATGTGAATAATTTTACTGCATGTAAACTGCCATACCATCACCATTATCAGCATTATAGGGAAGGGAGAAAACATAAATTGTTGTCAGTATTTAATGTTAAAAATTTTGAACTTTTCAAGAGACAATATTGATACCATTGATCAGTGGTCATGATATCAAAACCTAATGTGAAGTAGTACTAAATGATTGGATAACAAGCACCCATTATACCTATTTATATTTTGGAGTTTGTTATAACCTTGCCCAAATTGCTAGAATTAAATTTGGCAACTCTTTTTAGTTTGACAATTCTTATCAGAAAAGGAAGGGATGTAATAAATTGAAAACTATAAACCTAGCTGAGATGGATGAAGTTAGTTGACTACAGTCCTCATTGCCATGTTAAAAGTTTGTACTTAGTGTACCATAGGGATAGTGTGTTTGGATAGAATTCATAGTCAGAGAAATGATTAATATGCCTATTATTTTGAAGGGAAACTTTGATATCCTTCATACCTTTTTGATATTAGGAGTGCTTATTTCTTGCATTTGAAATTTTTGGGCTGTATGCTCTTTATTAACTTATTTTCATCCTGATCACTTGAGTGTGGTTATTTCATTGTTTATAATTTAATTTTAGGTTTGTATCTAAAAAGTATGTAGTATTTTAAGGAGATTATGTTGGAGTTCTTCCTAGACCAGAGGTAGATAGTGGACGCAGTTAACCCATATGGGTTTACCATTTGCAATTTTTTATTTTGGAGTGACATGAAAACTTAGTAGTATACTTCTTTTTGGTTGGCATCTTTTACAGACAGATGATTTGCAAGATCATATCATTATTTGTGGATTTGGACGAGTTGGCCAGGTAAGTTATCTCTTTTTTTGGTTTGACTAATTAATTCACTGTTTACATAATTGATTTAGGTGTGACAACTTATGTTTGTATTTTGTTCAGATCATTGCCCAACTTCTTTCAGAGCGTCTTATTCCATTTGTCGCACTAGACGTAAGAAGGTAACACAGCTTGCTAACTGAAACTATTATCCTCCTGTGGATGAATTATTTGATACCTGTTTTAAGCTTTAAGCTTATTTAATGTTATTTCTATTTAAAAAGGAGAAAAATTGCATGCACAATACTGACTTCTGTCTCCCAAGGAGAAAAGAAAAGAAAATTATCACAACAATATTTCTGTATGTACAGGTCATAAGTCACCTATATGGGCCTTAATATAATGTCTGTGATTGTGCTTTACTTTCCTTCATAACGGTTGGCTTATGAGTGATTGAATGTAGTGTATACTTAAATGGAGCATATCAAAATAGTTAGTTCTAGTTCAATGATTCTGGTAAATAGGGACTAGGATGAGACTATCTTGGAATGTACATGGGCAATTAAATTGACAGGCCATGACACAATTGTGTCAGACAGTGATCTTCTATGTATGCTATTTACATGAAGAAATTATAGGAATTGGATACCCAAAAACAGGAGCACCCTCAAGTAATTTATCACATTTTTTTCTCTTCACGGAGTTTATCGAGATTCTTTAACATGGTTTGCTTCAAGATATGTGTGAAATACTATGTTATGTGCAGTTTTGGACAGGATACAGAGATGACAAACTAACTTGTTTTCCTAATTTTCTAATATCTTCAGTGATAGAGTGGCAGTTGGGCGTGCTCTGGATCTCCCTGTGTACTTTGGAGATGCTGGTAGTAGAGAGGTAGTGCACATTACTTCAGCACATTAGTCGCATAGCATGTTCTTACCTGATTCTATCTTTGTTCTTTTTTTGGATGCATGGCTAGGTCCTACATAAGGTTGGGGCTGAAAGGGCATGTGCTGCAGCAATAACTCTTGATACACCTGGTGCAAATTATAGAACAGTTTGGGCTTTGAGCAAGTACTTCCCAAATGTGAAGACTTTTGTTCGTGCCCATGATGTTGATCATGGATTAAATTTAGAAAAGGCTGGAGCTACTGCTGTAATATTCTCATACCTATTTTAGTGTTCCCCGTTTGATTGGCTGATGGTACAATTTCAAATTACTGGTAGCATTTGGTAAATGCATTCAAACGTCTGAAGAAGACACGAGTTCTAATCTATATTTGGTTTGTTTGAGAAAAGAACACGATTAAAAATTATTACATTTTGAAATCTGTTTAAAAGGATGAAACAAAGAGAACAGAACAGGGCATTCTATTCTATCCTATCTGCACACCAAATGCTACCAGTGGAAAAAGAGTTTTGTTGTTTTAGTCTTGCTTTTTGTAGCAAAATTGAAAGAAAAACTTACCATTAGTGAAATGCTTATCTAGAGAACTTTCTGCCACTTGCAGGTTGTCCCGGAGACCTTGGAACCAAGTCTTCAACTAGCAGCTGCTGTGCTTTCTCAGGTAACAATTATCATTGAATATCATATTTCTGTGGGACGAGAAATATTGATATAATGGAAAATATTTTGGCATGTCTCACTCATAATATTTATGTTAATATAGTCTTATTCAAACATGACAGATTCAGTAGTAATATGGCTATTTCTTGTTGTGATTGAATCTTGTGCACATTAGCTGAACTATTGTTAATTTCCCTATATAAATAATTTACTCGAGTCTTGGTCAACTTTTCTTTGAAATTGTTTGAGCATACTCTGTTCTTTACTGCATTTGCGAGATTGACTTCATATCTTGTTGGCAGAACAAGCTGTTGTGTTCATAAAATTGTAAAGATGGTGTTTAATTAGGCCTTATTAGAATCAATATTCAAAGAAAATATTTCATTATATTTATTACTAATTTATTAAAATTATGACACAATGCTATAACATGGAAATGTGTGATCTTTATTTTTCAAAACATTTATTTCTTTAGGCTAAACTCCCCACATCAGAGATTGCAGCAACTATAAATGAATTCCGATCTCGACATCTGGCTGAGCTCACAGAGGTAGGTATTCCTTTTGAATTCATGCATAAGCATACACAGCTTATATCACTGTTGTATAGTTGATATCTGAATGGTGTTTGTGGTTCTTGCTCTACCCGTGCAGCTGTGTGAAGCAAGTGGAAGTTCTCTTGGTTATGGATATAATAGAACTATGAACAAACCCAAATCTCCATCCCCAGATTCATTAGATGAGACTACAGTCTCCGAAGGGACACTGGCAATATGAAGATTGCCGCATATATACAAGTAGATGGCAAAGAAAATGAGAATTAGGGAAAAAAAATAATTGTCAAAAAAATGTATAGCAGATTGTTGGTTCCATTGTTATGTACAGAAATATAGCCAGGATTAGTTTTATTTTCTCTTTTCCCATTAAATTTTGGTTCCAGGCATCTCAAATTCCTGTTAAGGATGATATCCTGTTGCTGTAGTTGTATTGCGCCAATGGCATTATTTTCATTTGCCTTGGTGGGTTTTTTCACGTCAAAATCGTATAAAAGACACAAAAGCTAGTATTATTAGCTTCACTTGGATGGATGCGGCTCCTGCGTCCTCCCTCAATATGTGTCCAAAACACATTGTCATAAATAGGCGAATGCCCTGGACAAGTAGGGTAACTCCTGCAGGTAGATAGTTGATGATCCTCAAACTCATCGTAGACATTAGTTTTTGTTGTTGTATTGGAAAGTTGCTACTTGTATATCTACTCAAATCTATGCCACCCCCAAACTTGTTTTCCATATATTTGCTTTTTTAGCTATATGCTACGATCCACTTAGTCTGTTCATATGACTAAAGTTGAGTAATGATTTCTCTTTTTGATGTGTTTGGATGTTTTTATTATTAATGGATTAGCTGATGTGGCTGTACATGTCACTATTTTTCAGTCTGTCGCGTGTAAAAATCGTTGACATGGCACTTATGTATCCTTTAGTCTCAAATTTTTTAGGATTTATTTTTTGTTTTTAAACTTTTCATTGGCTAGATAGGGTCCCTAAATTTGTTTTTCGTCCATACTTTTAGTCCTTCATGTCCATTTCCATCGTTAAACTCACAGAGTTGTACATCTCTCCCCATGTTGTCAAGATGGCGATGTGGTATTTACACCATGCAATCATTTATTCATGTTGTCTGTTTTAAGTAAGAAAAAGAGATGTAAACAGTAATGTGACATTCATAATGAATTTGTATGAAAAGTAAAAGAACTTCATGCAACGATTGTACACTAGATAATATTTGATTTTTTTTTCAGAAGGAAAAATATTTTCTTCATGAAATGCAAACTCTGTAGCCCATCTCCATCATTGTGTCTCCTTTTAAGATTCGAAGTTGAAAGATTACTCTAACTTCTGTGTTTTCTATCTTTTATTAATTATCAACGATGATTGTCTGGATTTACCACAAGAATGTAGTTAAAAGAAGTTGATTTTTTCTATACAGAAAAACAAAAGGAAAAAAAAGAAGCAATCGAAGTTGAAAATATTAGATATCAATTATCAAACTATTTCCTTTAACTAGGTGCGCACAAAGTCACAAACAACTCAGTAAAAAACAAAATATTACCTTTTAGAAACTACAAAAGTGTTTGTGAATAAAAATTAAAAGTTTAAGATTAAAGTATTGCTCTTAGTTTAATTGTCTACTAATTCAATAGTAACTGAAAGAGCTAATTATGTGGCTATAAAAGGTGGAATGTTTATGTGGAGTAGCTTTACACACTCATAACAATAACCGTGCCTTATTCCACAGGGTGGGTTTGGCTGCTTGGAAGTAGAGCTTTATATTATGTGAAAGAAAACTGACTATGTTTAAAAAGAAGAAAGAAGTTGTACAAGCAATATTTTCATCTTTTATTGATCTGGAATCTAGACAATAACAATTATACTACATTGATTAGAAAATCTTGGCTGCTGAACTGTGAATTTGTCACAACTATCCTGTCGATGCCATAATGATCAGCCAGCATCTATCTACATAATTGATAGCAATTATCTTTTTGTGACTTTTCATGTTGGAATGTCTTAACAATATCTTGTATAATTGATTTATAAGTTATAGTTGAAAACATGTTTCATAAAATATTTCTATTAAACATAATATTTAGTTCCTATTAAATGTTGTATTTCTATTCAACAATTCAATGCCAAAGGTATTAACCCTTTATCATTTGTTTTTATTTCTAATTGTAACAAAAGAACTGAACGAAATAAATAATCTGTAATTATTTTAACTTAAATTTAATTTGTCAATGTCATGATAAATAAAATATTCAATAAATTTATCATCAAATCAAACCATATCAAATTATACTATTAAATCAAATCAAACCATACCATATTTGATATTTGGCTTCAAATTAAAATTACATTTATAATCAAATCCGATTCACTCTTTGGATTCACAATAAAAAGAAAACTATATGAAAATTACAATTGTCAATAATCACAACCCGTGGTAACAAGAATTCAATTGAACCAAAAAAACTCATTTTTATTTCATCATAATGCTATGAAGTTTACTCAGACCTCATAACACCATTTTCATTACATCAAAACAACAAAATTAAAAGTCAATTACACTAAAATCACTTTTGTTATAAATATAAATAAAAGACATGCATCTTAGTTAGAATATACAACACAATTTGCATACAGTAAGATGAATAGGTAGGGAACCAATAAATCAACCAGCCAACCCAAACCAAAGATCAAGTAATCAGAAAGTGAACAAAAAAAAATCACATTAACACCCAATGGGGATGGAATAACTGTCTCTTAAAATCCCACAACCAAGCATTTCATCACGAAAAACAAGATCATTAAATCACACCTTGAAGCGTAGAACCTTGAGCGACGACACTTCTCCCGCAAGAAACTGATAAAAGACATGCAAGTTTTAATTAAAAAACTATTGCAGTAAAAATAAATAAATAAATTAAATTAAATTAAAAAACTATTAATCTACTAAATCTATTAAACTAAACTAAATACTAAACTACTGATAAAAAAAAATACTAAACGCATAAAAAAGCATCGTAAAAATGGAATTAAAAAACATAATTAAAATATTCACTAATAAGAAGCATAGTAAAAAGTAAACTTACTTATACTAGTTGTTTTTACGTTACTTGCTTCTTTTTATCCGTTAAAAACACAATTTATGTATTTTTCTTCTTTTTTATTTTATTTTTCATCCAAGCATGTTGATGTAAATTATAAAATAAAATCATAGAAGAGAAGCCTTGTGTTTATAAATCTAAGATAAACTTTGATAAACACATTATCTCTCGTGAGATTCATCCTTTTATATATATATATATATATATATATATATAATTTCGTGTTTCATTATTCTACTTTATTAATTCATTATTTAAGTGAATAAAAGACAAGATTTTTTCAAAAAGGATAAGATTAGTTATCCATCTTTTTATATATATATATATATATATTAGGAAAATAATTACTTGTATATCTAGTATTAAAATAATAATTTTTATTTATATAAATCTAGCATAGTGTATATGACACAGTAATTACATAGCTTATTTTCTCTGATTTTTAATGGAGCCGTTAGAAATACAATTTCACTACACACACTAGTGACACTCACTACTGACACATTGGTAGATTCAAAATTTGAAAGTGGTCAAGAAAAGAAAATTTGTAAACCCAGAAGAGAAAAACCTCGTCTTTCTTCTTCTTCTTCTTCTTCTTCACACTACTTCTCTTCTCTGCTTTATCATCTTCTTCTTCTTCAACTTGCACACACAAGTGGTCGAGTTTCTACGAACAATGGCTCCCAAAACGATGGAACCTCACGAATCTGAAGAAGACTCGGAATTGGAGAGGTTGGAGTCTGATTTGAAGCAAATGGCGCACAGGATTCTCGATTACCGAACAAAGCTTCCGGATCAGCTCAACGCCACGCTCCGTTCGATTCTCGATGCCCAAAGACCCTTTCTTTCACCGGGTACCTCTTTCTAGGGTTTTTCATTTTACGACTCTAAATTTGGGAAATTAATCGAATTTGATAAGATGTTTTTGGTGTGGACGAAATCTATGTGTTCCGTTTGAAAATCAATTTATGTACCTAGAGATGGGTAGTGTTGATTCGGTTCTGGGATTTTGGTTTTAAGTTAGTTTCTTCAATTTATGTGCTTTTGGCTTTTGGGGGAAAGATTTAACCGTCTTTTTGGGCATGCTAGTTCTGAATATGATGTGGTTTGAAATGGGTGCTGTTTGAATCTGGTTTCTGGTGTTGTAATTGCTTCAATCTGTAATGATACTTTGCTGTATTTTAGAGCTGACTGTCATTGCTTTGACATGTCCTTTTTTTTTTCCTTGAGCTATTTTCTTTTTATTTTTTCTGGTTGGCTACATGAGTTTTGGACCTTGCTACCAGAATTCCTATTATTTGTTGTTGTTTTACTGAGATTATTATTGGGCACAGATTAGTGAAACTGAAATCTGATTTAGGTCATGAGTCATGATTGGATAAATTTCTCCATAAGCACTCACATTACAGGAGAAGAAAATAAGAAGGAAAAATGAATTGAGGTTTCCTCTTAAGTTAAAGTCAACTTATGCACTTAACTTTTATACAAGTGCATTTAACTTCTCCATACACTAAGGCAGATAAGTTAATTTTAATTTATGGGAGAAACTCAATGCATTTTACCTGCTTAATTTTTTCTCCTATCAGTGTTTTTGGAGAAGTTTATTCAAATAGGCTTTGGTGTATGTAATTTCTGGAGTTGGTACTTGGTAATGCAGGTATGTTGCTGTGTTTACTTTTGATGAATGTAAAATCTAGCTCATTTGGTTGATAAGATGCATGAAATTGCTGGTTTGGTTTTGTAGGGAGGAAAACTCAATTTGCTGATTTTGTTCATGGCATTTTGGTAAAGCCATGATATTTTTTGTTATAAAAATTAGTGTGTTTGTACAATGAAATTAGCTGTTTATTCACTGGGGATGTTATACTTTGCTTAGAACTGAACGAGAAAACTTTAAGATAATGACTTAGCAATTTTGCATGATCTATTAACAAAAAAGAAAAAATGGTCATCATTTGAATCTTAGCAATTTTGGTTTTGGAAGTAATGAGATACAAGTTTTGATTTTCTGCTTTGTAAACGGAAATTGACCTCTAACTTATTTAAAACTCAAAATGCAGTTTGAATATTGTCATGTGGGCAGGCAGAAACAAATACTGTTTTCCAAATATTTAAAGAATTGACACTCAACAGATGATATTTTTTTAAACTGAGCATAAAATTTCTTTTGTATTCCCTTCATTGCTAGGGTCTTTCTCGTCTTTCCTCTTTGTTTTTTTTTATCCTAAGTGCTAGCAGTTATTTTTCTATGGATATTGTATGACTGTATGTCATTATTGTTACAGTTTCAGTCTTTCATATATGATCCTTATGTCATTTGGTGGTTAAGACTTGTTCTGTTTATGTTATTTATTTCTTTATCTCTTTCAAGGTGCAATATGTTTTCTTTGTTTTTTTTTTTTTGTCACTGTATTTCACTCATTGACCAGGTTTATATTGTGCAGGTACATCAGAGCAAAATATTTCTAGAGAAGAAAGTTCATCTGCTCCAGAAGATCCAGAGACTGCCAAAAAACTAAAATTGCTGAATGAAAAGATCTCAAGCAATTGCTCTGCTATGCCAATTGTTTTGAAAAGGATGAAAGACTGCATTGCCAGAATCGAGAAGTTTGATTCATACAATGATTCAATGATACATCCGGCCTTCAAAAGGAAGAAGACTGGATAGTCAAGTTATGATGTATCATAATTATGTTATTTATCTGAACATCTAAGAATACAAGTAATCCAGCATTTATCAACTTGGATTTGTTCAATGAAGCCAGGTGTTCACATTTTCCTTATGCTGCAAGTAGGACGAAAGCTTCGTTTCAGATGTATAATGTATTACGTTGTTTGGTCCTTTGTGGTAATATTTTGAAAAGCATCCCCTGCCTGCAGGACACGGATTGAGACAGTGAAGGATAAGACAGGATGTTGTATAGTCCCTGCCCCTTTGTATTAGCTGCTTGAGGCTTGAGCATATTAATTGTATGTAAAAAATTTCTTGCGTTGAACATATTCATTTGTCCTATTGTAAGCTTGATCATTTGAAGAGTTAGCCACCTCAATATACCCAATTTAAGGTGGTCTTTGCTATAGACACACTTTCATTGGCTATATGATTGTTTGCTGTTTCTGACTTGATTGTTTACGTTTTTTGGTCAAGTATCATTTGGTTTCTACATCTGTGTCAATTTTTGCTTTATGTGTAAGGAGCACACTCAACATAACTCGTGCAATTCTCATTTTGTCCTTGCGTAAAACTGATACAGATTGGACAATCCGTATGAGGCTTATAGATTAACTAATCTGTATGTTCAATCCGTATTAGTTTTATGAAAGAGCAAAATGGAAATTGTGCAAGTTATGTTGGGTGTACCAGTAATTTGCATGATACGCGTGGTAACACCCCTTTTCTTTGTTATATTTGAGTTTCTCCCCACTCCTAGTGCGTGATATGTTCAATGTCTTTAGAGCCAAATCTCAAACCTTAATACTTTCTAGTGACAATCTATTGTCTAATGTCAAATATACAATATAAAAAGGATAAAAGCTCAATTTTGTTTGTGTTTTACACTCATTGGTCCTGTATTATGAAAATGATTAATTTAATTCACAATTTTGTAAATTGTTGACTCGTTGGCAAGTGTACCAAATCGTTACACGTAGTAAAGTGCTCGGAAGTCCGAGTGTCGAATCCACAGGGACTTTGTTTGTACTTAGAATAATGAAAACCCAATTTACAAGCAAGAGATAATAAATTTAAAATAAAAAAATAGAAAAAGATAGAAGATAAGAAAAGATAAAATTAGAAGATAAATGAAAAGATTAAAGATAAAATTAAAAGATAAAGAAAAAGGAAGAAGATTAGAAAAGTGAAAGATAATTAAGTTCACACAGCTCACCGGGACAAGATAAAGTTAGGAATTTAAAAACAGACGTTCTCTCATAATTAAGTTCACACAACTCACCGGGACAAGATAAAGTTATCGGCTTACCGGAACGCGATCTCTTTCCATCAAGCTAACCTTTTCTTTCTTTGTGATTCATGTCTCACTGTTTGACTGACTCTTGCTTCTAGGAAACCAGTATTTTCACAATTGTCATGTAGCATTTCAAGTGTTGAATCCTTCAGAAAAAGCCTAAATAGTGACTTCACAAATATCATGCAATTTTTATTCAATGACTAAATTTAAACTACTGAAATTAAAATGCATAAAATCAAAATGCACAAATTCAAAATAAAGAAAAGAAATAACACAACTATTCTAAAAGAAACAAAATGCGATTAACTAAAAGAGAGATAAAGTAAGAAATCCTGGGTTGCCTCCCAGTAAGCGCTTCTTTAATGTCATTAGCTTGACGAGTCAAATGCCTTCAAGGTGGCATGAAGGTCACGTAGAACACATTTTCCTTGCATTTTCGCCTCTTAGCTAGAGACGCCATGAAACTCATGTATGCTGGAAACACCTTCCATATTGTTGCAAGGGAAGTGCTGGTGATCAAGGAAGGAATGATACTTAAGGGTTTATCATGTTTTCCATGTCTTTCTTCCTTGACAATCAGTTGATAAGGAGTGGTATTGACTTGGAAAATACTTTTTTGTTGAATTTTTACTTGTGAGTACTTCTCCCATTGTTGTGCTTTCTCCTCATTTCTTTCTATCTCTTCCTTCTTTTCTTCTTCCACATCTTCCTCAGTTAAAATTACCTTGCACTCCTTTTTGGGCTTCATCTCAGTATTTACCGTAAAGGTTTTGGTGGGCCTTTCAGCAACTAGCTTAGCTAATTGTACTTCCAGATTTCTGATTGCTGCATCAGTGCTCTTCTGATGTGACCTTGTTTCCTGCATGAATTGTACCAGCAATTCTTCTAGCCTACTGCTTTCTTCCTGTGGCCTGGGCTTTTGGTCGCATAGAATGACATAATCATTGGCCGCCATATTCTCTATTATCTCAATAGCTTCTTCTGGAGTCTTTAACTTGATCTTCCCACCGGCTGAGGCGTCAAGGAGCTGCTTGGAATGGGGTTGCAAGCCATCAATAAAGATGTTGAGCTGGACTGGCTCGCTAAACCCATGTGTAGAAGTCTTCCAAAGTAACCCATGAAAGCGATCAAGGGCTTCACTCAATGATTCATGAGGGTGTTGGTGGAAGGATGAGATTTCAACCTTTCCCTCAATGGTCTTGGACTCTGGGAAATATTTCTTCAAGAACTTCTCCACCACCTCGTTCCATGTCCGCAGGCTATTCCCCTTAAACGAGCGAAGCCATGTTCTTGCTTCACCGGCCAAGGAAAAACAAAATAAGTCAAGGTGGATGGCATCTTCAGGCACTCCTACTATCTTCACCGTGTTGCAAATGTCGATGTATGTGGCCAGGTGTGCGTATGGATCTTCAGTTGGTAGGCCGTAAAATAGATTCCCTTGAATCAGCTGGATCAAGGAATATGGATATGAGAAGTTGGCCGTCTGCACCTCTGGTCTAGCTATGCTGGTGAAGTACTGAGGTATAATAGGGCTAGAGTAGTCTTCTAGCGTCATTCTCTGTGGATGATTTTCTGTCATGATGCGTTCTTCGAAGAAGGAGTGTGCACTGTTAACAAAAGAAATAACTACCGTGCACGTTATCACAGAATAAATAATTTTTTTTTTATTTTAATTTTTTTATTTAAAAAAAGAATAAAGTAAGAATGAGTAAATAAAAAAAAATTAAAAAATAAAATAAAGCAGCTACAATAAATAATAGATAAAAAAATAAAAATAAAAATAGAAAGTGAAAATTAATTGCTTACAAATTGGAATATGCAATTAGTCAAGTACAAAAAACAAAGTCCCCGGCAACGGCGCCAAAAACTTATTAACTCGTTGGCAAGTGTACCAAATCGTTACAAGTAGTGTAAAGTTCTCGGAAGTCCGAGTGTCGAATCCACATGGACTTTGTTTTTACTTAGATTAATGCAAATCCAATTTAAAAGCAAGAGATAAGAAATTTAAAATAAAAGATAAAGAAAGATAGAAGATAAGGTAAAGAAAAGATAAAAGATTTAAATAAAAAAAGATAAAGTCAAGATAAGATAATGTTGGGAACTGACTTGCCTAGTCTGCCTAGGATGTATGAGTTTATGATTTTTTCTTTACCAATTCAGGTGATTTTATCCCACCCACATCTATTCATTTACTTGCCCCTGATGCCTCACGTTGGCCAGCCTATTTTACCTATCTATCCCCCAAATGCCTTTGCAAAGACTCAATAGATAAAATGCATGAAGTTCTAATTCTAGATGTTTGCTTTGACGCATGGGCATAATGCAATCACTCTATGCCTAGCAATGATTTTATTATGATATCTTTTCTTCTTGTTCTATTAGAAGTTATCCTCTCTCGAGCGTCTAACCCCTAAAACTAATGCATGCATATCTTCTTTAAATCTTATTTAGAAGTTACCCTCTCCCGAGCATCTAACCCCTAACAGAATATAAAGATGAGTATGCAAGATAAAAACAGAAAAGAAAATAGGAAAGAAAAACCTGGTATTGCATTGATAAATAGTGAAGAGTACATCATACATCACATTGGCTTCTAGGCCTGTCAGACCCTAACTAAGGGTTTAGCCACTCATGGCCATTGAGGACTTTACAATGAGAAGGGGTGAAAGAAAGGGAGTAAATGAAACCCCTAGGAGAGGGGGTTCTGTCCTGGTGTTTTTGTCCCTTGGACTGGCTCTCTATTTATAGCTGGTGAAATGGGCTTTGGGCCTTCGTAGGCGCGCTCAGCGCGACACCCCCTCGCTAAGCGCGTGTAGATCGCGCGCATGCTGCAGGCTTAGCGCGCACTTCTGTTGGATCATGGGCTTAACGCGTAACGCGCGCTCAGCGCGCGTATTGGACTGGCCCTGCTTCAGATTTTCTTCTTTTCTTCAATTTTTCTAGCCTTTTTGCTTGTTACACCTCCAGTTTTTATATCTGCAGCCAAAATTCAACAAAACATCAATTCTTTAATATTTAAGCGCAAATAACTGCTAAATAATTATTTTTAAAGACAATTTTGCCTTATTTTCTATTATCAAAATACAATTATTTAGCAGTTATCATAAATGTATCGACAATTTAATTCTATCAAGTTTCATTCCTTTCTATTGACCTTGAGTGCCAAATTGCTACATCCTTGATGACATGGCCAACCCACATGTATAGGGGATGTTCCATGTCAATGTATAGGGGATGTTCCATGTCAGGTAAAATGTTATGGCATTTTTTTTAATAAATTTTGATTTTCAAATTTACAAAAGTTAATGATTATTTTGAGAATATTCTTCTATAATAAATATAACTTAATAACAAAATGGTCAACAACAATAATGTAAATATAAAAACATGTAGGTGCCATTAAACTGCAAATTATGTTCAATACACATAGCTAACACATCCTCATCATTATCAAACGGAGTTAAACCATCATCAAACCCTCTTCTCGGTACTAAATAAAACACCTTTGGAAACTAACTATATCCACTGCAAGCCTTACACAGGTCACAAATAGTCCAAATATTCATCCGGTTAGTCTCTAATGACTCCAAGTAACATTTTTTACCCTCCACATACTCCAACACCCCTTCATCATTTTGGACATATTGGCCTTTGTGGTGCAATAAAAGGTTAATCTTATAAGACATTCTGTAAAAGGAAACACACAATAATAAAGTCAAAAGAAGAAGGAAACAAAGCATCATTGTTTCAATTCATCAGAGCATCATCAACAAACCCTAAACCCTAACACATGTTTAATCCCTTGTTTTGTCTACAATAGTGAAAAAACTAGAAGAAATCTAATGAAAACGATGGGCACAAGGAGAATAAAACGAAAATAGAGGTCATCAACAAAAGTCCAACCAAACAAAAAAAACACTTTACGTTACAAAGTTAACTTTCATCTTCAACACACAGGATGAAATTGACCACAAACAATGACCACAAAAACCATGTTGTCACAACCCTTGGCGATGCAAAGCAAGAAGGAGCAAAATAAACGTAATAGAAGGTAAAAAAAAATGCACATACTCCAATTGACAATTTGGTCTACACATACTTAACCCATACTCAATATTTTTTGAAATTGATATCAAACATTTTTTTTTTTAATTCCAAGGTATCTCTTATACGAAAGCTAGAGACTAATATACTAAAATATTAATATCCATTTAAAGAATTGACATATTTCAATAGATGTTTTTTCATACGTAGAGATTTGAAGATCAAATCTTCAATGGCATGCTTAAGGACTATGTCCAACCATACTATATCATATTGGTACATCAAAAGTCATTTAATAAGAATGATATAAGCTTACACAAAATGATGAGTAAGATCACTTCATATGATGAAACTTTTTTTTTAATTTTTTTTAAAAAAAATTAAGACATAAATTCTTGGAGACTCAAACCTTACCTTAGACCAATATTATGTTGGTCTAAGTGGATATGAAATCATGTATAAACAAATGTGGTTGAGAAATAAGATTCTATTAAAGCTGATTAATCATATTTTTTTATTTATAAAAATTAATCATTGACAAAGTCAATGAATATTTTTCAGTAAAAAATAAAACAAGACATTTTTAAATTAAGTTAAAATAAGCTCCTACAAAATATTAGTTATAACATTGTGTAAATTTTCCTTTGATGATTTTTTTGTCCTTGGTCAGAGAATGTCTCCGATTTACTAGACCAGAGAGACTAACTATGCTTACCATACGTGGTTGCTGCTAGCCAAAGAAATTTTGCATATAGAATAAATTGAACTTGAGTTATTTTACCTATTCTCTTACATGTAAACGCAATAAGACCTTATATTATTGTGTCAACTCTTTGAATTTTTTGGAGATCTAACTCTAAAATGGTTAGATAAAATTTAAATCTCTAATAATTGACATATAGATAATTAATACTCTTTTTTATTGTATTTATAATAATTTTTCACAATTATTACAAAATAGGAAATAAAAATATCCAACGGAAAGTACCATATTTTTTTTATTAGCAACTCAAAGTGCTATAAAATAAATTACATCGGATAACTTGTGTTGAACCAATCGAACTCATGAATTCCATAATCTTAATCTTATCTTAATTTAATACAAAATCAATGTTAAGAACAAAAGGATTATTTGAAAAACGGTAAATAAACAACCGACCATGACAAAATTTTAATGAACTTCTTTAGGTATTTTAGTATAATTTTTTAATTAGAGTTAAAGTTTAGGTTAAATAACTTATGCTGGTTTTTAATGCATCACTTTATTACAGTATAAAAAAAGGAGAAACTATAATTTTGATAAAAGAAAACACTAAAAACATTCAAAAGAAATTGTATTTAAATGTTGTGCTTTAGTGTTGTATATAATAAAATATTTTTGAATTTGTAGCTTGTAAAGTCATTAATTCACTTTAGAAAATAAAATGAGTAACTTCACTCGTTAATAAAAAAATAATAATTAATGTAACAAACAATGTGTATGTCAGGATACCAATCACTAATATTATTATTATCTTACTTTATCATTATTCACTTAAAAAAGGTGAAGTATAATATTTTCACATAAAATCCAATAAAATTTTACTTTACCACTATGCCATATTAATGAATATAATAAGATGTTAAATAAGTCAAATCTTATAAGATGACAAGATAAAACGATAAAAACTTATTTTTATATAAAAACTGAAAAATGATAGTGTTTTTTATCATTAAAATTAAATAGAATAAAAATATACGCAATGCATACATTAATTTTACACTACTCCTATTATTAAATCATTACCATTCTAAATTTGTTATTTTTTTAATAATAATTACCTTCAATATTATAAAAATGATGATTTTCTATTTTTGATTAATGATAAAAAAAGTGAGGATTTTTTTTTCATTGGTTAAAACTTAAAAGTGTATACTACACCAAATTAAACTCTTAAAAAAAGAGTATCAGTCCCCTGAGAACCCCCAAAGTAAAGTTTCACTTCGGAGAATCCTAGCGTCGTGTTTTTTACACAAACAAAAACACAGGGAAGAGAACAACAACAAAGCACAACGTATAGCTTGCTGAATCGTTGTTTGAGGAACCACCGAATCTCAATGGCTTCTTCGGTGTTCTTCACTCACTCCCATTGCTACTCTTCAAAGCCCTCTTCTCTTGTTTTCCGCCAAGTTGGTGTGGGTCCCACCTCTCTCCGATTCTCTTCTTCTCATGTTGCCTCCGTTGGTATAAAACTCTCACCTTCTCTTCATTTTTTTTTGTCTGTGCCAACCTTCTGTGTAGTTTTTGGCTTCTGGGTTTATCTGGGTTCTCTCCTTTTTAACAAAAAAAATGTGCCTTTTTGTTTGTGGGTCTTGTGAAAAGGTATCAAAATTTGTTTTTTTTTTTATTTATTTACTTTGTGAAAAAGTATTTAATTTGTTTTTGCCATTCACTGCAAAAACAGCGATGAGTCGTTTTCTGCCTATTTGTGTTGGTTTAAGATTGGTTTGCTTGTGCATGTATTCTGCTGGACCTGCTCTTACCTGATGAAATTTTAGTTTGTGCTTGTTGGTGTTTCTTTACTGGCTGATTTTTTTATTTTTTATTCTATTTATTGTTGGGGTGATAATTAGATACAGTTCCTTCGGTGTTTTTGGTGCTACTCTCTAATTAGAGTTACAGTTTCATCCTGGTAATCTGTGTAATAAAAGTTTGCATTGAAGGTCAGTATAGGTTACTGAGGTAAACTCCATTTTTTGATTGGAGAATAACATCAAATGCATTAAACTATATCTAATTTTTTTCCTTATTGTTGCTATGATTGTGGTCTGTTTAGTTCCAAATTTTGAAATTAGCATAGGAGCACTGTGATTTTGGATGACTATATGGTCTTCCAGTTATCCCTTGGTAATATATGTGACTTTGTAGATGCATAAATTTTGTGGCTCCAAGGTGTCTTAATGACACTGCTTCTCTCTGTGTTTGGCTTTGCTTGTAGTTGATTTAACATGTCTTTTGCCCAAATTGCCTGATAATCAGATTTAAGATGGTTTATCCTTTAAAGAATTTGAGAGGTCTTCTTAGTAGGTTGGATCATGATAATAGACTTAGGATGCATTTCGAATTTGCATAGGTGTTTGGGAGCACTTGTGAAAATAACTTATGATATGTCTCTAAGCTGCTTTCAGCTTATTTCAATGAACACAACTGACAACTTATATAAAACCAATTTTTATTTGATTATATAACCAACTTATTCATGAGGGCTTACATGATAAACAATTTTTCAATAAGCATTTAGAGCTGTTTACCCTAACATACCCTTAGTTGTGCAATTATTTGATTTTTGAAAGGTTCATTTGTTCTTTTAGTTATTAGCCTATTGTTGTCATTGTAAATTTAACACTGTTGGTTCTTATACACATGTTTTTTCAGTCCTTATATATGTATGTGTATTCCCTTACATGCACGTGCCAGTGTGTCTTTCCTCTGCTTGCTATTTACCAAATAAGGTTTTGCTAACCTGTGCTCATATGCCTTCATCTGATTTTATATAATATGTACAGCTGCTATGGCTATGGATTCTTCTGCTAAGGTGATTGATGGAAAATCCGTTGCCAAGCAAATCAGAGATGAGATAACGGCTGAGGTTTCCAGGATGAGAGAATCCATTGGTGTGATTCCTGGGTTGGCTGTAATTCTTGTTGGGGATAGGAAAGACTCAGCAACTTATGTGCGTAACAAGAAGAAGGCTTGTGAATCTGTTGGAATCAATTCTTTGGAAGCAAATCTGCCAGAGGATTCCACAGAAGAAGAAGTTTTGAACTATATTGCAGGCTACAATGATGATCCTTCAGTTCATGGCATCCTTGTTCAGTTACCCTTACCTTCGGTATATTTCTAGATCTCTAACTTCACTTTCTTTTTCTGAGCAAAATATGCTAAATTATGCCATAAGTCTCTTTTTATATTTAGGTCTGAAATATTCCCAAGTTCTTAGGGTACTAAGTGAAGCTTTTCAGACACAGTACATTGATAACTTGTATTCTTGTAGCCAAGTTTGTTGACACCTAAATAACTATAACTTGAAGATTGTTTAATGGACATTTAATTAAATTCCCTTCGCCTTGTTACAGCATATGAATGAGCAAAACATCTTGAACGCTGTTAGAATTGAGAAGGATGTAGATGGTTTTCATCCGTTAAATATTGGTCGTCTTGCTATGCGTGGAAGAGAACCACTGTTTGTTCCTTGTACACCAAAGGGATGCATAGAGCTACTGCACAGATACAATGTTTCTATCAAAGGAAAGAGGGCTGTTGTGATTGGTCGGAGCAATATTGTTGGAATGCCAGCTGCTCTCTTGCTGCAAGTAATATCACATTTGGCCAAACTTAAAATTTTAGTTAACAGTTCAAAACTAATTTTATTTCAGTTGCTGTTCACTCATTTTCGCTTCACATGTATATGATTCTACTTCTATGTGTCTCTGATGTTACTAGAGGGAAGATGCTACTGTCAGTATTGTCCATTCTAGAACCAGTAACCCCGAAGAGATCATAAGACAGGCAGATATTATCATTGCTGCCGTTGGGCAAGCAAACATGGTGAGGGGAAGCTGGATAAAGCCTGGTGCAGTCATTATTGACGTCGGAATCAACCCAGTAGAGGTGAGTAGATTTTATATCAAGTTCGTGTTTATAGCATTCTACCAGGCTCCTATCTTGGTTGGTGCTGTATTTTAGGAATCAATTTCATATTTAACACTTAAGTTTCAATATCAACATTATTTAACCAATGCATGTTTGGGTCTATATGTGACAGGATCCAAATAGTCCCCGAGGTTACAAACTGGTGGGAGATGTTTGTTATGAAGAAGCCATAAGAATTGCCTCTGCTGTTACACCAGTTCCTGGAGGAGTTGGTCCAATGACCATAGCAATGCTTCTCCAAAATACACTCATTTCTGCAAAGAGGGTGCACCATTTTGAATAACACTGTGAAAGGATGTATACTATTATGAGCCATCAATTTTTGTTTTGGGGAGTCTTGGATTTTAAGGTAGCATTTTTTCAACATTCGGGGGAGGGGGTGTTTGAGTTTCTTCCTCAAGCCAAAATAAGAAGAGAAAATGTTCCTTTGGATGATAATATAAAACATCTTCCATATATCGATGGCTACGAAATATAAACTGAGTGGGACGACATACAGCAATCAATGCATTAATCTTTAGGCATACATTAGAGACTAAAGTGGATATGTCTGTGGGAGGCATTAAAGTAGACTAAAGTCAGTTGCAAGTTTCGGGAGTCTAGTATACATTTTAATTTATAAAAAGATTATGACCCAAATCATTTAATGCCTTTGGTTTGTCATGTTTCTGAATTTGCAAGTTTGTCCAACTTTGGAACTAACTCAATTTTTCCCCATTGCCCTTGGGTTATAAATGCTCAACCATTTGAGGCATTTGCTTGAAATCCCATGTAACATTATTTTTTGTAAATGCGTTTTATCACTTAAACGAGGCATAGAACTACATATGAATAATGGTAAATACGTTGAATTTGTGATACCTACGTTCCTACTTATACCCTTCAATGTGGTAGGATCATTAAGTAGACAATGACTTTATATCAATTTAGCAGAATGATAAGCTTATTATTAAATCCAAAATGTGAAACTGATAATAAAAATACAAAGAAGTATTATGATTGCAGCCTGTGGTCTTCTCTAAAACAGTTGAGTACACTACTCCCTCTTTAATTCTCAATAACAATATGTTGCTGCAAAATTCTTTAATTTTCTAGGAACAGAGATTTACACTGCTTCACTGTATCATCAGGGCTTGTAACTGAAAAACAAAAATACAAAATAATAAGCATTACACATGATCAATACAAATAATAAGGATCACATAAAAATTTTCTTATACCCTACATTGATTTGGTTCTTAATTTTAACTGGTTTATTTAAAAAAAGGTTATTTTAAAATTCTGTAAAAAAGTTATTATAATAATTATTTTTTGAGATTTTATAAAAATCTGCACTTACAGTTTCTTGAATAAGTTTAAAACAATTTATGTTTTATTCTGACTTGTTTTTTAAATCCTATAAAAAAATCAGAATATTGAGAAGAATTTTTTTTACAAGAAATTGTTTTTATTTACTAAAATAAATATGAAATAAATTGGCTCTTAATTTTCAAGGAAATCGAAATCTAATTGTTTCCCCATGCCACCGAAACCACAATTATTTTTTTGCACATGATAATACAAGTTAAAGCAACCAACTAACCTGTGTGCCCAACAGTCCTTTCAGACTCATAGATTTCATGGTCATTTCCACCCTGCACAGCGGAAAAAAAAGGAAATTAATCAATCCTTCTGCCTATTACCCTAGCAATGCTTATGGAAGCTAAAAATCTAGCAGTGGAAAAACCACAAAAATAAATCAAACAAGGTCATGCAAAGTGAGGGATCACCCTAAAACAAGGGGTAAATAGCTTAGACTTTGGAGGTGATATTGCACCAGTAGGTTATTATAATAAGAGATGTTTTTCAATAAACAATCTAAAAGCACTCCATTGTTCTGAATAATTTGAAATACTCAAAATGTGGAACAAGGACTCATGTCACTATGTCAGCATCTATAAAACTGAATTAAATTGCCAATTACTTGTTTGTCACAAAAACATTTGCCCCAACTCGAAGGATTTTCATAAAAATAAGTGACATTGGTGATCAGACAAAAGTGAGTGCTAACAAATGAAGACTACATAGAATACACGAACTAGCATATGTATGAAGGGAGGCAGAAAATGTCTAAGATGTTGATTTGATACTCCAAAAATGTACTCCATGATAAACTTATGGACTAACCTTGTAAGTTTTGTCACCGAAGAAGTGAATTTCATTGAAACCATCAAGATATCTCAGGCAGTATGTTTTGTCCCAACCTTGAGGGAAAACCTGTGGAGTATATTTAAATTAGGACCTGTTGAACTATCACTTTATCAAAAATAAAATCACCACATCATGTCATGAAAATCATTACTTACATCAAAACTTATCTGTCCTCCAATGGAGAATGTCAAGTTAAGATGAGCAAACTTCTCACGAAGTACAGAAACCATTTTCGGGCGTATATTGTGAACCTGAGAACTTAAATTGCAAACTTTTAGCATAAAATTATACGCCTAACATTTCAATATGGATAGTGAAAATTCTAGAGAATGTGATAAAAACCAAAATACATAACCTTGTCATATTTCTCAAACTCATCTCTTTCTTCTTGGCTACAATTTCGGCCAATAGGTGACACATTCAGCATCCCACTACGGAACTCTATAAATGTTCCCCTAAAAATATTTTATATCAATTAGTAACCAACAGTTTCATATAACATTATAACAAATCTAAAAATATATATATATTAATCTCTGAATCCCACTAACCTCTTAATGGGGATGTCCAAATCAGCAATATAATGAAGTGTAAAGTTAATAAACTCCTGCAGGATATCATCAATTCTGTCATTATTAAACGGAGTTTATTGATATAAAATGCCTTCTTTATATGCTCACAACTTTATTGAATTTCACAAGTAGTTAACAAAAATATAATCTCTTTTATTCACTTGTCTTCTGAGCTTACTTGAAATGAATTCACAGATAAACTAGATTTTTCTGGCCAATTTTTGGTTATGGTAGGCATAGAATGCCCTGGGATGAGAATATGTAGCAACCCCAAAACAATATTAGGTTCTAGTCAGCATGCAGCTTCAGTCTCAAATAGGTAGGATGAATTGATTAGGATTAGAAATAAGGCCTTACCTTGAGCTTTTCTTCACCAAGGAATGACTTCAAGCTCTGAAAAGAGGGCAATTCACAACTAGTCATGATATATTAGAGAGAAAAAAATATTACATTGCTAAAAGAGTGAGAGTGTGTAGGGGATGACTTGTGCTAAAGAAAAAGTTTACCAGCTCAACTTTCAATAGGTGTTAATGGCTATAATTTCCTTTACAAACTTTAGCAAAAAAAAGGCCTTATAATTTTTTTGTAATGTCTGCTTTGCTTACAAGTCACAACATAGTGACACTAGCTGTGTTCTGTTTAATAACTCAAACGGAGCAGCAAAAATCTACTAAGATACATCTCTGGTCATGGAAATTTGCTTCTTTCAGGGATTGAGGTTTATGTGTTGTACCTGAGTTCCAATGAGCTTTCCTTCCTTGTGAGCCACAAGACCATTCTCAGAAAATACATAATCATAGTCATTGGTAACTGCAACAGACAAATTGGGGCAATCAAAAGATAAATCCTTTTGGTTTTTTCTTTGTTTTCTTCTTTAATGTTAATAACTCAACCACAAATCAGATAATGTAAGAAGAAGAAAGCAGATAATGTAAAGGGAAACTTTGTAACAATTATTATAAGCTTATATAAGCACACATAATTCCAGACTTCAGCCCTTTTTGGACATCAGAACACAAGAAGAATAAGGAAAGAATAAATATATGATGGAATTAATCAAGTAATGAAAAGAAACACTAAAATCAATTTTCTCAAAGTGGTTTCCTGCTTGTTTTTAACATTACAGCATCTCAAAGTAATGAAATAGCTAACCTGTGCTGCCAAGTTGCTCTGATATCTTTATAAGGTCAGAACCCCCAACAACTCCAACAGTTACAACCTGTACCCAGACAACACAAAATTCAACAGCAAAAAAAGAACAAAGAATATCAGCACAGATTTATGCATGGCAAAGTAAACGTTGAACAAAAACACCAAGAAATGAAATACACTTTATGTTCAAAAATTTCCAAATCACACACACCTTCCGCAGTTCTTGCATGAATGTCAACATCTCCGGTGTGACCACCTAGCATTGAAGTAGGAAATAATAAGCAGAGGTGATGCAAGACTAAACAATCAGAAAGAACAAATCCAGATTTTCTAGTTTTGTTTAGCAAAGGGGAACAATAGCATATGATGATTAGTGAATTATGAACAACCTCAGGTGGCAAACAGATAACAGATCTGTCTTGGAACTATATCAAATTGCAGCATGCATATATTTTTCAGCTACGATTGTATTTAACCAAGGTTTTAAGGTTGCAGTTTTGTTGCAATCCTTGATATTGTGGAAATTGCAAACAAATGCAGCCGAATGCAGCCACAATTGCGGCCACAGGGACCCCAAAAATTTGTTGCTGTGACCAAAATTGCGGTTGCAGATAAGTGTTTTAAAATGTAACAAAACAACCACACACATGGTCATGGAGTGCCGTTAGCTCTAGAAGAAACAGATACCTTCCTGGGAGCTGTAAGAGTTCCATCAACATCAAACAAAGCAATCAAACCCGGTCTCCTGGCAGCCATTATAGCTCAATCTTATCCACAAAAACCTGCAAAATTTTAAAACATTGTTTTATCAAACTTCAAACCTTCAAATAAGCTCCATTTTCTTCAATTCTCAAAAGGCACATACATCAAATGATAGAACAAGTCCACAATTTATTAAAAAAAAATAAAATTAAAAGAGTTCAATAAACATAATCCAAAATTAGATAACACCCTTCAGCAAATACACCATCCAAGTTGTTTTGCAATGCTTATTCATCAGAACAAATAAATAAAAATTGGAAAAAAGGTGAGATTTTTGTAATTGAAACTGATGCAAATGCAGAAGTGGAATTGAAAGGTGAAAACTTGCCTGAGAGGGGAGTGTGGATGTGGAAGAAGGGGACAGAGCTTGAAGCAGATCTCCAAAGGGGTTTATAAGAATTGGTTGAGATCTGCGAGGGAAATAGACAGAGGAAGAAGCTCTGTGTGGGACCCAGCAAGTTGGAGAAACATGTGTCTCGTAACATTTAAAATTTCCAAAGTGAAGAAGCTTCAACAACAAATTCATCAATCAAATTCAAGTTGATGATGTTTACTTTTCTGTCATGAATTTTGGGGTTAACCAAACGTGAATGAGTATTTTGTAAGATTAGGGTTAATTTTCAAATTTTGGAAAGAAAAAAAAGTGCAAGTTATTGATCTTTTCCATCCATGCCACAGTTTTGCACTTTTTAAATGTACTCTTTGTTTTAAGTTAGTTTATTTGAAAAATAAACACAAAAAAACTAATTAAAAAGTTGTATCTAAATTTTATGGGCATGATAACCTGATAACCATATATTATAATTTTTTTAATGACATTATGAGTTATACCTTAATTTTTTTTTGGCACAAAAGCCTTAATTTGCTCATTGAATTGGATTGTGGGGGAAGAAGACTTCACGACGTAAAGTTAGCAAAGTCTAAGTCAAGCAAAGTTGGGAGACCTTTTTTTATGCAAAGAAATCCTTATTTTCTATATGTACAGGTCACAAAATTTATATTTGTAAGGAAAATCAAAGGTTAAATATTTTTAAATTATATTATATACAATTAAAATTGTTGGAACTCTGTCCCGGAAAAGAATTTGGAGTATCTTAATAACCATTGCGAATGACAAAAAATAAAAACAGATGAGGAAAGAGCTTGCTTTTCTCCTAAAGGGCATACTGCCACAGATAATTTAATTAGTTTTTTTTAACCTTAATCTATTTGGCAAATAATTAGGGTTAGGAAAAGTTGTTTATGTACCATTTGGATGGATTTTCAAAAGTTGGGTTTGACGTGCGTTAGTCCTAAGGGTAATTTGGAGGGATAAGGCGAGTTATGAGTAGTTACATTGCACCTTTTTGGCTTTAAGTTGGAAGGCAACTTCTTAGCAACTTCACTTCACTGTCTTGCTTCACACTAGTTCTCTCTTTTGCCCATTTTCCTCACAATAATGGACAAAGTTTGTCTTGTCAAATTTGGAAATCTGCATATAGTGTGTTGAGGTTAGCGATTATAGCTTGCTAAATTCTTAACTTGTGAAATCGAAATAACTTTTTGTTGTTTTTACGTAAAATCTTTGTCGGTGCTTTGACATATAAATATAAATTTGATATGACAATTAAACACGTGGATAAACTTGTGGAACTTCTATAAATATATAGTGTGCTTCAATTCACAATTACAACTGACAAACACATTAAATCAAAGCAACTCTTTATTGTTTTTGGTAAAAGTCTTTCACGTGATTTGATACATAAATGTAAATTGGATATGACAATCAAACACGTGGATAAACTCGTGGAGCTTCTATAGACGTATAACGTGTTTAGATACACAACTACAACTGGTGTAAACACGTTAAATCGAAATAACTCTTTGTTGCTTCCACATAAAAGTTTTAGAGAAAAAGAGTTATGCATTGACAATATAAATTTTTTTACATAATCATCCAATCACAATCATAATGTATGGTAAGTTTGTTGACTTTTAAAAATAATTATCTTAAAGTAATTCAAATAAATTTGTGATTAGATGACACTGTAAAAGTATTTTACACTAGTGTATAAACATTAAACTCAAGGTTTTATGTGATTTAACACAAGTGTGAATTCATATGACAATCCAAACACATAGATAAACTTGTGGATCTTCTATAAACTCGACTTGTAAATACATAAAAATTTATCCAATATAAAAATAATATTAAAAAATCTATTAATGACATATATGCATAGCATAATACTCTTAACACAATAATAATTCAATATTTTAACTCATAGTAAACCAAAGTGGTAAATAAGATCAAACTATATAATTGACCAAATCATATATAAATTCATGAAAACATAAGTTGTTCAAGTGAAATCATTTCAAAAGGAAGTTAATTTTTTCATATCATTTGAATTGTAGTAAAACATTGCTACCGTGGGATAAAAATTACATTTGATTTCAAATTTGCTAACTCATTGCTTGACTTAGAGTTCATACAATTTTACATAAGTTTAATAGTTTACCTGTTTATCCAAAAAAAAGGTTGAATAGCAAGTTAACTCATTTTCTCTACCTAATGGTAAACTCATAAGAATCTGCAGGTTAGCTCGACAGTTTGACAATAATGATAATCGGTATTCATATTTTTCATCACATGGAAACAAAATATTGAGCTAAAATTACGGCTCTAGATTCCTGTTAAAAGAAACAAGGCTAGAAGGCCACTATTTGGCTTAAATGTTAGCTGGCATTTGAGGATGTTCAGTTCCTTCCTTCTTCCACTGGTTAGAGTCATAATTAAATAGCTAGGGTATAGCAATTTGTTAAAGAAAGAGAAGTACTAACAATCCAGCTTTAGATATTAATACGCATACAGATAGGTAAGGCATCTATTTAGCTTCTAGTAAAGATCATTCAAGTCTTTCATAAACCGATTCCAATTTTAACAAACAGATATCTTTATATCCAAAATTAGATTTCTCAAATTAGTAATGTCATTGTAATATCTAGAATTCACTATAGGGTTGTTCTCATCAATGATGGGCAGCCATCAGTGATCAGACATGTGGCTTATTTTCTTGTTGTGCTAGGTACAAATTTGATACATGTCTTATCATGAAACCATGCTTATTATTTATCCTCTTCAAGTACACAACAGTCTTTGGATCAGAATGGTGCCACTTCACTTCGAGAAAAGAATAGACCAGAAGGACCTCCATTAGGTAGCAGAGCCAACCTTACAACACTTTCAGCACCTTCATCAACACTAAGATAGCCAGTATTGTAGTTGAGATCTGTTTTCACAAAGCCAGGGCAAACAGCATTGATGCAGAAAGATGGGTACTTCTTAGCAAGAATCCTTGTGTAGGCAGTCAAAGCAGCTTTTGAGACTATATATGCAGAAAAAGCATGTGGCCACCCTTTGGTTTCTAATGAACCCTCTTTAAAATCTTTTAGAAACTGATTCAAAACCTCATCCACCTTTTCTTCTGTTAGGCTCTCAGCATCACTTAGGGCTCCTCTAGCCCATGCATTTGGTATTTTCTACATCAGCATGAGCAACAATATCAAATACATCATAATGGTTGAAAAAACACTAAAAGCATAGTATTAGTCTGAGTAGTAAAAGTTGGCATGCTTGATTGTGATTCAAGAGAGTCACATACCTCCAACTTCCCCATGGAGGAGGAAACATTGACAATCCTTGGTGTGCCTGACAATTCTAGAAGGGGAATAAGTGCTTCACACATTAATTTGACTCCATAGTAATTTGTTCTAATGCCTGCTTCGGCAGCTTCAAAATTTTCAGTTGAGATTTTTCTCCAATCAACATTGGCAACTTTTTCCTGCAGTCGAAGAGAAGAAAGTTAACCTCTTCATTACTGAAAATAAGTGCAATTATCTTCAAATACAACAAAAATAAAAGATCTTTACAATTAATCTGTCCTTTACAACAACAAAGATTAAGTTCTATCCAAAGAACAGAGAATATAATAAAAATGTTAATCAAGTTATTACTTGGAGAGAGAAATGTTTGTAGCAGACATGACACAGAAACATGGATGAGAGGATATCATTGACCAAAGGAAAAGAAGTGGGTGTTGGAGTTCCAAATTTTAAGATGATATCAAAACTTATTCTAGCTATTGTTGTTGGGCTTATCGAACCACCTATTATCAGGTCATTATTGAATCACTCGCAGATGTTTAGTCCTACAAACTTCATGCTCGAGAGGGGAGTGAGTTGGATATCTCACATCAACTAGCAATAATATGACCAAAATAGAGTATACAAGTAGGGGACAACCATCACATCTTAAGCTAACTTTTAGGGTTAAGTTAGGCCCAATTTGAAATTCCAAGAGTGGGTGTATGTTGTAGTTAGGAAACTAATGTTAGGTTGTGCACATCATCATAATTATAAGCACTGCAATTATAACTCTTATCGCAGACACTTGACTTTTGGAGAAGCAAGCTAAAATTTGTCTACTTTTTTAACCGAGCAGTATATGGTGTTAGGCCTATCACCTATGCAAACTAAAAAGCTGCAGACAATACATTCCGGAAAATCATTCCCAAACTAGATCAACTAATCAAGTATGTCCTAAGCATTCAATCAAAAATACTTGAAATTAATGCTTTATAGTGAAAACTGCCTTTACTTTGAGCTTTCAGGTTAGAAGATGAAGGAAATATTCTATATGGCTTGGAATACATACCCCAGCAGCAGCTAAAGCATCACGGTCAACATATGCTCCATGAATTCCTGCATTATTCACCTAAACAGAATACGGATATTAATCATCATTCATTCCAATTCCCAAATAGGCGTGCTTGGTAATGGGAAAAATAATGAGTTATGGAAGAAAACACACAGCAGAATAGCAAAATCCTACCAATCTAAGAGTTGGTACCAGATAAAAAACTAAATGACATGTTCAAGCTAACTAAGAGTGTCAATATGAACATGGATGAAAGACAATGAACGTCCAAAAATGAGGATTTGGACTATCATAAATGATCTTATTGGGAAAAAAGAAAAGACACAATTTTTGTCATGCAAGGAATATGGATTCCATTCACGTTATATAAACTACAACTTTTTGGACTATAACCTATTTCTCCTTCAAGGATTGGCTCTGTGAGGAGGGTGGCGGCCTGGTGCGCCAATGATTTTAAAAATTAACGGCTATGATTGTGATAAAATATAAGTATATATGCATATCTGTTACAATTTCAACAGTTGATTTGCAAATCAATGGCTGTAACTGTACTTCATTCTCTAAAGTACACCAACTCACACTGTTGAAGAGTCAAATCCCTACTTTGCAATACCAGTTTAGTGAGCAATGGCAATAACAAGATTTAAAACTCGAATCTTGTGCAAATTACCAAAATTCTCCCACCATTAGACCAATCCCAGTGTATATAATAATCTTTATCTTGTGATTGTGATAGTGTACTCTTTCTAAGCTTTCTAACAATAACCTGGACAGGATAAGATATGTGTGTCCCTGGTGCTTTACTGGTATCAACAAGAAGAAAGATGTAGAAACATAACATAATAAGAGGCAAAAACTTAATCATACCAAGATATCAAGTTTTCCAAACTGGGTTTTGATGAAATTTGCAAGGGATTCAATGCTTTTAGGGTCAGTCACATCAAGCTGATGAAACACCACTTGATCAGACACACCAAACTCTTTCAGCTTTTCAACAGCTTCAAGACCCCTTTTCTCATCCCTTGCTGTTAGCACCACTGTGATGCCATTAGAAACCAATTGCTTGCATATTCCAAATCCTATCCCTTTGTTTGCTCCCGTGACAACTGCATTCCTGTAACATTGAACAATCCATGACAATTATGAAAAAATAAGCACTTAAAAGCCTTTTGATTTTATTATTGATTAAAATTTGTGGACCATATAGTGTGTGTGGATGATGAAAAGTGTACCTTATTGTTGCTGATGCCATTCTTTATGCAAGAGAAGTTTGTAACCTTTTGTAAATCAGATACCAGTTTTAAGAAGTGAGTTTATCAGTTGTTTTATCAGTTTATATATGAACTTTTCAATGTTTTCTACAAACTTCGGGATAGCGAATACTTCTCAACTTTGATTTTCAACATCAGAAACAAAAGTAATAACTGGTTTATTTATTTATTTATTTATTTATTTATTATTTTCTAAGAAATGGATTTGTTTTTTTTTAATAAATAAAAATGGTTTTCTTTATTTGTTTGCAAATAACTTTTCAGCGTGTCAAAGTTATTTGTGGTGAATTCCATTTTTTATCCGGTATACATTAAAGTTATTTCACAAAATCGGTAAATTATTAAAAAAAATAGTATTGGGTTCTTGTGAATAAATATCAGACACTAGAAATATTGGCTTAGATTTCATACACGTGCACGGATTTATTATCATTAGTCCTCATGAACTAGAGCACTAGAAATATAGGAGTTCATTTTAGGGATTGACTGGACTCAGTTATTTCATGTTTCTTTTACTTCAAATTCCAACAAAATCAAAGTTTTTTTTTTCCAATGTGAACTAATCTGACGTGCCAATAAATTTTTTAATTTTTTTTACTTAACATTTTTAAAAACTTTAAATTAATTTATCTTAAACTTTAGAACTTACAATTTTCTTCTACTTTTTTGTCTTTCCTAATTTGTTCTTCATTTTGAGTTTCTTATGATTTTATCTGGTGTTACCAAGGTCTTAACTCATTAGTTTTTATCATGTATTTTTAATTCCTCTATTTAATATTTAATAGATAATAATATGTATAAGTGAAAATTAAAACTGCACAATTGTGAAGCATGAGGAACCCAATTAACATAATTGAAATCTAAGGATTAAAATGCCATAGTTAGAATACTTATACCTAGTGACTCAAATTGAATAAATTAAAACTTAGAAGAATAAAATTATATAATTACAAGTTTTCCGTGTGAACATTTTCACATGCATTTTTTATTCTGTCCCTGCCTTACGCTCTATTTAAATCAAATAGATGCAAATAGGAGGGAAGAAAATTAGAAGAAAGAAAAGAATATTATTATTGTTATTGTTATTTAAGTAGATGAAAATACAAGAGAGAGGAATAGGGAAGTGGGATACAACTTGAACAAATCACCACCAGACGTGAAAAGGAGGAAATAAAATTAGGTGTATTTACTTAAAAAATGAACGGTTTTAATTAGAATATATATATATATATATATATATATATATATATATATATTAATTTTAGGTTTGATTTACAAAATAATATATCATCTATCTGATTTTATCTATTGGTTATGATTAATTTTTCACTTTAAGTGACGAGTTTTTTTTTTTTTTTCATTCATGTAAATAACACATACTACCATATTTTTATTTACGTCTTTATATGTTGCTGTTTCACTCCGCTCGTAGTTGTATCACATTGGTTTATTTTGAAACCCTAAAGTTTGCCCCCTTACACGTTTTTTGTCTTCTTTTTTCTCCCATCTTTGTTTCGAGAAGCATTTGACGAAGAGAAGAGACAGTGAATCGCGGTTTCAATTCAACCCACTTCATCTCAGGTACCCCCTTCTAAACCATCCTTCAATTTTTCTCTCTCATCATCAAAATACAACACTGTTCCTTTTTTTTTCTTTTTTCCTTTTATATTGTATTATTTTTGTGAATCTCGATTACGTTGCTTTTTCGTGCACCCTGTTGAGTTGAAATTATAGAGGATTAATTGGAATTTCGAGAGTGTTTACAACTCACTTTTTTATTTTGCATTTTTTTCACCCCACAAAGTGTTTGTGAAAATGCTGCTGTGAGGAGGAAACTTGGACACCATACCTGTGTATGTTTAATTAACCAAAGTTATTTTGTTGTTCCTTTGAAGGTGTTTGAAGTTGAGATAAAAATGAGCGGAACAGAGAAAGCAGGATCAGGAACCACCAAAACCCCCGCCGATTTCCTCAAATCCATTCGTGGGAGGCCGGTTGTCGTCAAGCTCAATTCTGGTGTTGATTACAGAGGTTCCTCTCTTTATTTACCACTTTTGTCTGAAAATTCTTTAAAATGTTTGTGAATTAACGGGTATATCTGGGTGGGGTGATGTATTGAATATTGATGTGTTAATGTTTGGTCCATATTTGCTTGTCGCAGTTTTTTCTGCCTTGTTGAGGGAAAGGAAAACCTGATTTTGTTGATTGGATGAGAAAGAAAGTTGTTTATTTAGTCTGCTGGTGATTAGTGTTGGATTTTGATCTCAACTATTGGTTTAGTTTAGATTCCTGGGTAACGTGTATTTGAGCCTTGCCCAAAATTGTTGGAAAAGGATGGCATATGCTTATCCCTTTGATATATCAAATGTTGGATGTTTCTTTTCATATTGACACTATTTTAAGATCATATAGTCTATGACTTTATGATATTTTTCTTAAATTTCTTGTTTGAGAGTAGTTGAAAAGGAATTGAGTATCAAAGTGACAAAACAAGGTAGAGCAGTTGAAATTGTGACCATAATTTTATTGTCAAATTTCATGTTTGATGGCTTTACAATTTGTGTATTGGTGCTCATTGTCCACTGTATAGTTGTATTTGTTATGTTATGCTTCTCTGTATGCATGAAGTAGTCTCACTCCTTTGGGCTAATCTTGCAGGTATACTTGCTTGTCTAGATGGCTATATGAATATTGCAATGGAGCAGACAGAGGAGTACGTCAATGGACAACTGAAGAACAAGTATGGTGACGCTTTCATCCGAGGGAATAATGGTACTAATGTTTGAAATACAATGTTCTTTTTTATATCTTGCTGGAAAATTGAAACAATGTTCTGTATTCACGATTAATATTTGATTGCAGAAATAATTGGAAATTTCTTTTATTTGATGCAGTTCTATACATCAGTACCTCAAAGAGGACTCTAGCAGAGGGGGCTTAGAAAGTATAGGAATCTGATATTTTTTTTAATGTTTGGAAGACGCTTATAGTTTTGAAAGGCTTATTGGACTGCCCTGCCTTTATGTTTCAACTCTCGCCTATTGTAACTTATTTGCCCTGGTTATATTTTTAAGGTAAAACGGTATGACCAGTTTGTAAAATGCTCGTTGACATATTTTAGTAGAATATTTTAGCCTGTTTTGAAAATTCAAAACAAATAGAAACTGCCATTACTTTAAGGACTGTTTGGTTCAAAGGACGGGAGAGATTTTAATGAGGGGGTGGGGTGGGGGGAGGGAAGAGATTTTGATTAGACATTATGTGTGGTTGAGATGGGGAAGTGAGAGATTTTAATGGAGGGGAGATATCCATTTTCTTGTTTGGTTCACATGGGTAGGGAGGGGTTTTAAAAACTATTTTGCTTTCGTGTCCTTATAAGTTTAAATTTCAAAAGATAAATAGGGATAATTTAGTCATTACAGTTCCCTTATAAATCTGTCAATATTAGAAGGAGCACTTATAAATCTGTCAATATTAGAAGGAGCAAAAATTACGTGAAGAGGGATTTTGTTCCTTTCCATTCTCTCCCTCTCCTAAAACTTGAACCAAACAAATTTTTTTAAAATTACTCTCCTTCCTTCCCCTCCATTTTTTTTCCCACCAAACATTATGTTAATGTTTTTGTTCTAGTTCTTTTTAAATGATTTTTTATATTTTATGTTTTTTTAACTCACTAAATCTTCTTTACCTGTCCCAACTGAACGGCCAACTGAACGTGTAGAGGTGTCAAACTGTCTATATGGTCAAAATTTATTTACTCCCTTATATATAAATATAACCCCCAAAAGATTAGGCCCCTCATACTAATGGTTATATTTTTTTAGGTTAAACATATAAATTAGTCCTTGTATCACGGATTCTGAATATGGTCTGTGTATATAAAAATTTATTAAATCTGTCAAAGTTGTTGGTTTGGTTCTTGTCACATTTAATCTCCTTATGCATTTTTAATGTGTCTTCGGTAAATGTAGTTTATTTGGAGATATAAGGTGGGTTGAATGGTTAAGGGAGAAGAAAAGGAGGAAAAGGTTGTGGATTCAATCTCTTTTACTAACAAAACTAATATTCTAACAACTAACATTTGTTAATAAAAAAATTAATTCATACTTAAAAATAAAAGAAATGGAATTCCTTTCACAACTCACTCAAACTTTCACACAAATTTAAGGATAAATAATCATTTTTGTCACTAAAAGTGTAGTACACTTTTGAGAGAAAAAAATTAAAATTTAGTCTCTGAAAGTATAAAAAATGTGACAAATATATATATGTATTAACTTTCTTCTATTAACATTAATGAATTCGTTACATGACACGTTGAGACAAAAATGTTTGCTCATGTAGATTTCATTGCTTGGCATTGCCTTCGTCAAGGTTCTATGGTGTGTCGATGAGAATTGGAGCCTCCACCCTTCCTTTCTCAAATTGAAAAACACATTGATCCCACAACCACTCCACAACAATCACCCTTTGACAACGACACCATCACCAACCCTAATTCATTGTGATTGCCATACCACAACCATTCACTCCAAACTCTAACCCAATCCTCAAAACATCAAACTTTTAATAGATCTTAGTCACTCCGAAATCCTTAAAGCATCAAACTTTTAACAATTATTTTATTAGAACACTCTCTATGCCAACAACCTCAACCTCCTCATTGTCTTTTTCGTCAAAACCGGCACACCCTCCATGCCACCTCTATCCTCCGCTTCGGCTACATCCCCCATATCAAGTCATGGACCGTTGTTGTTGCATGCCCCGACTCCTCCTTCGTCGAGGTCCTCAAACTCTTTTGCTTTCAAATGTGCTACCTTTGCAGGCTCTCTATACCCATGTGGTTGTCGTGTCGCTCAATGAGAATGGTGAAGCCGAAGCTTTGAGCAAAGTGGATGATCGAAAAATATCTGAACTCAAGCATGAATGGTGGATTGTTTGGATTTGGGTTTGGTCCGTGGGTTAATGATGAGATTATGGAATTTGTTGATTTGATTTGTAAATGAAATTTGTAAATCTGTATAAAAAGAAAAATAAGGAGAGAAAGTCAGTTGGAAATATCCTTTCAAGGTGGCCGGTAGTGATCAAAGAGAAGAAGAATGAGAAGGGAAGAAAGAAGAGAATAAACAACAAAACTAACAAATTAATCCATTGACATTTTGATGAAGGTCACGTGAGTAAGCATTTTCGTGAAATTTTCATCCCAACATGTCAGGTAGATAAATCCATTAACATTAACGGAGGGCTGATTTATCATACTTTTTATACTTTTAGGGACTAAATTTTAATTTTTAATCTTTTAGGGATGAGTTTGTTAACATCCTAGACTTGTTGGATGAAAATGGTTATATACTCCAAACATAAACATATTATTACTTGGTTCCTTTTTTTTTAAAAATATTAACAAGGTTTTTTTTTCCAATGTGAACTAATCTGACGTGCCAATAAATTTTTTAATTTTTTTACTCAACATTTTTAAAAACTTAAAATTAATTTATTTTAAACTTTAGAACTTACAATTTTCTTCTACTTTTTTGTCTTTCTTAATTTGTTCTTCATTTTGAGTTTCTTATGATTTTATCTAGTGTTACGAGTGTCTTAACTCATTAGTTTTTATCATGTATTTTTATTATATATTGAGAAAATTTAATTATACAATTTTAATTCCTCTATTTAATAGATAAACAATGTTCTGATTAATAAATATGAAATAATATGTATAACTGAAAATTAAAACTGCACAATTGTGAAGCATGAGGAACCCAATTAACATAATTGAAATCTAAGGATTAAAATCCCATAGTTAAAATACTTAAACCTAGTGACTCAATTGAATAAATTAAAACTTAGAAGACTAAAATTATATAATTACAACTTATAATAACAAGTTTTCCGTGTGAACATTTTCATATGTCCCTGCCTTACACTCTATTTAAATCAAATAGATGCAAATAGGAGGGAAGAAAATTAGAAGAAAGAAAAGAATATTATTATTATTATTATTACTATTGTTATTTAAGTAGATGAAAATACAAAAGAGAGAGAGAAATAGGGAAGTGGGACACAACTTGAACAAATCACCACTAGACGTGAAAAGGAGGAAATAAAATTCGGTGTATTTACTTAAAAATTGAACGGTTTTAATTAGAATATATATATATATATATATATATATATATATATATATTAATTTTAGGTTTGATTTACAACATTATATATCATCTATCTGATTTTATCTATTGGTTATGATTAATTTTTCCACTTTAAGTGATGAGTTTTTTTTTTTTTTTTTTTCATTCATGTAAATAACACGAACTACCATATTTTTATTTACGTCTTTATATGTTGCTGTTTCCCTCCGCTCGTAGTTGTATCACATTGGTTTATTTTGAAACCATAAAGTTTGCCCCTTTACACGTTTTTTGTCTTCTTTTTTCTCCCATCTTTGTTTCGAGAAGCATTTGACGAAGAGAAGAGACAGTGAATCGCGGTTTCAATTCAACCCACTTCATCTCAGGTACCCCCTTCTAAGCCATCCTTAATTTTTCTCTCTCATTATCAAAATACAATATTGTTCCTTTTTTCTTTTTATATTGTATTATTTTTGTGAATCTCGATTACGTAGCTTTTTCGTGCACCCTGTTGAGGTGAAATTATAGAGGAGTAATTGGAATTTCGAGAGTGTTTACAACTCACTCACTTTTTTATTTTGCATTTTTTCACCCCACAAGGTGTTTGTGAAAATGCTGCTGTGAGGAGGAAACTTGGACACCATACCTGTGTATGTTTAATCAACCAAAGTTATTTTGTTGTTCCTTTGAAGGTGTTTGAAGTTGAGATAAAAATGAGTGGAACAGAGAAAGCAGGATCAGGAACCACCAAAACCCCCGCCGATTTCCTCAAATCCATCTACTTCTCATAAAATTGCTTTGAATGTACAGGTTTTTATTGAATTTATTCTGAAATTCATCTTCGCAAAGTTGCTGATAGTTGAAGATGCTTGCAATAAGAAAGCTCAAAACAGGACCTGATATCCCTTTTGTTTTATATGTCATGGTTGCTAATTGCAATTATGGCACAGCCCGAGTTTCTAGTAACAAAAGTGTCCAGTCTATTGTTAAGTCTGTTGGCTCTTATTTAGCCAACTCAAGTTCTCAAGCATTTCCACTTGGATCAGAGAATAAATTTACTCTTCAAGGACTATATTTCTCTAGTGTGGCTGAAAGAATCCTGGTCCAGGCTCAAGACCCAGCCAAAGTTAGTTTGGAGATACAAAATGCTATTGATGATAATCAATTAGATTATTCATGGAAATTATTTGAGCAGCATATGCACATGGAGGGATTTCCCCGAAAATTTGTCATCAGCAAGCTTGTAACAAGTTATGTGGACAGCCTTGATGTTCAATATCTAGAAAAAGCTTATGAATTGGTTGAACGTGCCATTGAGGAAGGTAAACAAGACTTGTTAGAAAAGGAGGTGCTTATCTACCTTAGCTTTGGCCTTGCAAAAGCCAGGCTACCAGTTCTGTCATCAACTGTTTTAAGAAAGATGATAGCTATGGAGCATTTCCCCCCAGTCACTGCTTGGTCTGCAGTTTTGGCACACATGTCACAAACAGCAGAGGGAAGTTACCTTGCTGCTGAGTTGATTCTTGAAATAGGATATTTGTTCCAGAATAATAGAGTAGATCCGCGTAAGAAGAGCAATGCACCTTTGATAGCCATGAAGCCAAACGCTGCTGCTTTTAGCATTGCTTTGGCAGGGTGTCTCTTATTTGAGACATCTAGGAAGGCAGAGGAGCTTCTTGATATGATGCCTCGAATTGGCATCAAAGCTGATGCAAATTTACTGATAATAATGGCACGTGTATATGAGAGAAATGGTCGAAGAGAAGAGCTCAAGAAGCTGCAAAGGCACATGGAGGAAGCTCCAAACCTAAATGATTTACAGTTCCGACAGTTCTATAATTGTTTGCTGACATGCCATTTGAAATTTAGGGATCTAGACTCTGCATCAAACATGATTTTGGAAATGCTTAGCAAAGCAAAGGAAGCAAGAAATTCTCTTGCAGCTGCCAAATTTATGACAAATGCTGCTGACATTGATCGTAGCCACTCTCCTGGACTGGCTTCTGTGCATAGTTTGAACAACAGTGAAGATTTGGATAGTTTACAGAATAACAGGTCAATTACAAATGCTGTATTATCTTATGAGGAGTTTTCTATAGATAGAAACTTCTTAAGGCTTGAATTAGAGTCAAAAGCTATACTTGGTTCTTTATTAGCTAAGTTGCAGATGCAGGTGGACTTGATTACAACCAAACATGGTATACTGCAGCCAACTGAAACAATTTATGTGAAATTAGTTAAAGCTTTTCTAGAAGCTGGCAAGACCAAGGATTTAGCAGTGTTTCTTCTCAAGGCAGAAAGAGAAGATTCTCCCTTTTCCAATGACAACTCAGCCTTGGTTCATGTTATTAATGCATGCATTTCACTTGGATGGCTGGATCAAGCACACGATCTTCTCGATGAGATGCGTCTAGCCGGAGTTAGAACCGGTTCATCTGTATACTCTTCTCTTTTGAAAGCATATTGCCGGGCAAATAGGGCTGCAGATGTCACATCACTTCTGAGAGATGCTAAGATAGCTGGTATCCAGCTTGACTCAAGCTCTTATGAGGCAATGATCCAATCCAGGGTGCTCCAACAAGACACACAGGGAGCACTCCAACTATTTAAAGAGAGGAAAGAGGCTAGAATTCCAAAAGTCACTCAACAAAACTCTGGCATGATGGCTAAAAGTGGTGCAGAGACTGATGAAGCTGGGCTGGTGACCAAGTTGTTGCAGGAAATCAAGGAAGGGCAGAGTGTGGATTGTGGAGTTCATGACTGGAATAATGTAATCCACTTTTTTTGCAAGAAGAGACTGATGCAAGATGCAGAAAAAGCTCTAAAGAAGATGAGAAGCTTAGGAAACTCGCCAAATGCGCAAACTTTCCACTCTATGGTCACTGGGTATGCTGCCGTTGGAGGGAATTATCAAGAGGTGACAGAACTGTGGGGTGAGATGAAAGCTCTTGCTTCTTCTATCTCCATGAAGTTTGATCAGGAACTTCTTGATTCCGTGCTGTACACGTTTGTGAGGGGCGGATTCTTTGTTCGGGCCAATGAAGTTGTGGCAATGATGGAAAAAGGAAAAATGTTTGTTGACAAGTACAAGTACCGAATGCTATTCTTGAAATACCATAAATCACTTTACAAAGGGAAGGCTCCGAAATTTCAGACAGAATCCCAACTAAACAAAAGGGAAGCAGCCCTGGCTTTTAAAAGGTGGATAGGCTTGAATTGAGCAAAATATCATCCAAACCAAGTATTAGCTCTTGCAAGTTTCAAAGATCATCTTCATGACATAAGGCTGTTGAATTTTCGTTATCTCTCCTTTTCTCATATTTACAGAGTTAACACCAATGTACTACCAATGTGAATAAACCAACACAATATTTTATGTAAAATATTCAATCAAGTTATAGATCTTCAGTTGCATCATTTTTAGGCAACAATAGAAGATTGTATGACACATACACCACTTGCATTCATGCATGCATGGTTGTTGATCCATAGGAACATAGTCCTACCCAAACTCTCTTCCACAATATTTGTTGATGTATTTTTGTCAATCATGAGAACATTGTTGTTTGTGAATTCTGAGACACCAGGGTAGTGACAGAAGCAAAGAAATGGAAAGGATTTGCGTGAATGTAGTACATGCAGGGCTCAGCAATGCAATACAGCATTAACTGGTTAATAACATTAACAGTAGCAGGGTTGGAAAAACAAGAGGTTTTGTTTTGCTTTGGCCTCCACGGGTATGCATCAAGAAATGGGCCATGAAAAAGTAGTTACTGAACAGTAATCTTACGCCAACAATGATCACTTGCTGATACATTCCACTCAATGCAACTGACAATTTGTACAACAATATTGTAGAAAGATTAATGTTGTTTTAACATCAATTTTCTACAATTTATTTTGTTTCCCCCATTTATTCCACTCACTTTGCGTATCTTATATCTCATGTTTTTTCTCTTTTCTTATATTTTTTTTTCTAATTGTAAAAATTATTGTAAAAGAGTGTTGAGAGGAATATCTTATTAGAAATAAAGGAGGCAAGTGAAAGTGTTTTGTTTTTTCTTTTGTTGGGCGAAGGTGGGAGAGTGGATAAAGGGAGTGGGATAAAAGGTGATTGTTAAGAATAACATATTTTATTTTGATATAAATTTTCTATTTAAAATATAAATATTGTTAGTCTTCACGTGAATATTAGTTATTATAATTACATAAAAAAATTAAAAACTCGTTGATGAGATGGGGAAAAATTGGAAGAATAAAAAGTACAAAATAATTATGATTAGATTATGTAAAATTTGTGAGAATCTTTTGTATATATAATTATTGTTCTAGACATAATTAACCCATTATATTTATTGAATTCTATATAATGAAAATAGGAATTGGTAAATCAGGATATATATCTTATTCTTTTCTACAATTTTAAAACTGATATGTAAAGTTGTTATGTAATTTTATATGTTATATGAAAAAAATTGTAATTTCATATACGAAATATTACTAGTTGCTAATAATAGTTTGTGTATTAAATGTGTATTTTTTAATATAAAAAATATGATATAAATTAAAAAAAGTATATAGTATATATATCACTGTTAAGTCGACTCTCAAATGATAAAAACTGAGATAAGCACGCGCTTGAAATACAGTAGAATTATACACTTATTTCGGCAATAATATCATTCTGAAGTTATTACAAGATTAATTAAGATTAGGCATATACCAACTGGTAAAAAAGAAAGAAAAAAAAGTAGCGAATCAAAACACTTTTTCTTTATTGTTTCTTCAAGGTGTTGCCTCTTTAAACTGCAGTCATTACTCATTAATATGTCTACTTATTTGGTGAAAGACCTAAACTATTTGGTCAATTAACAATTAACTAACTAATTTTGAAGACCAAGACCAGTTATTCGATCTTGGCCTTCATTGAATTTTGAAGTTGTAGGAAATAGAATTAATGGAAAATCCGAGTTTGGTTTTCTGTAAGCTAAATTCTAAAGGATGATGGAACAGGGTAGAAAATATTTATGGGAATTTTCTTGTCTTGTTTCAGTTCCTTCAAAATAGTCAAGTTGATCTCATAAAATAAGAATTATTGGCATTCATCAAAAGTAGTAGTTCATATCAGTGAGTCAAACTGGCGCTAGTGGGGACGTGGGTGCATGAAGAACGTAGGAAATATTTAAATAAGACAAAAACAATTTTTTTTATTGACAAATGTTTATTTTGGTCACGGGTGATCTTTTTTTTTCTTCTCTTCTCTTTTAATTATCCAACTCATCTTATATCTCTATTAAGACAAGCAATTGTATTTGTCATTCATTAATTTAGTGTATTTTGATAGCAAAAGCATTATTTGAAAAGAAATTATACTTTAAAACAAAATATAAAAATATGAGAGAAAAAGAGAAAAAAGTAAGATAAAATTGAATTTAAAATGAAATAAATTATATGGTGGAGGAGAAAAATAGACACTATATATAATATTGTATAAACTGAGTTGGACAAATTATTATACATACATCACTTCACTTCTCTTATTTAAACGTTATAGTAAACTTAAAATTAATGCTTGTTTTAGGTTTTTAATATATAATTTTTTTCTCAAATTTAATCATTCAAATTTATAAAATTGTCACAATTAAGTTCTTTTGGTAATTTCTTTAAAAAATGATTGGTAGACACTAGAAAATTATTTGACAACTTGAGAGAAAAGTAAAGAGATACAAATATAAATATATTGTAATAAGAAAAGAAATAAAGAAAAATGATAAGTGTTAAAGGAATTTCTAGAGAGATATAAAATCTCACCGCACTTGCAGCACCATGGTCAACGGACAAGAAGCCACTGTTTCTGTTATTACATTTCTTGATTTTTATATAAAATCTTAAATGACACTTAAAAATAAATATAGGAAAAAAACTAATTAAAAGACTTAATCAAAATAATTAAAGCAATTCATAAGTTATAGTTCATCTAGGATCCTAAAACATGAGTGTCTATAAAAACATGGCAAATGGAAACTTTGATCATGCTAATTAAGTGTGACCAATGTGAGAATCAAGGTCTAACTAGCAAGTATTCCTCTTGCAATTAGGAATCCACCATGGAAATTAAAGAAAGAAATTGTTTTCACTGTTTTAATCAAAAGAACAGAAAATATCCTCTCCTTTAAGGATTTCTCCTTTAATGCTCAATCTACAAAAGATACAAAACAGAATGAAGCCACTCCCCTGTTTATTTAATCGCTGACCCCCTAATTGTCACTAACTAATTTTCTCTTCTAACTCCTATCAATGACACAAATAATGGGTAAAAAAAAATGTCAGCAAGAGACACATTCTCTTGTGTTTATTCTTGAATCTGCATGATTCTAATACATTTAAAATCATTCAAAAGTTTGACAGTTCTTGCCTACTATAGAATAGGCCAGAAGGGGAAGCATTAGGCAACAGTGCTAACCTCACAACACTAGCAGCACCTTGGTCAACGGATAAGAAGCCAGTGTTTCTGTTTATGTCTGTTTTGACAAAACCAGGACACACACAATTAATGCAAAAGTTTTGGTGCTTCTTGGCTAGAATCCTTGTGTATGAATTCATGGCTGCTTTTGAGACCATATAGGCAGACAAGAAGGTTGGCCAACCTTTCTTTTTGAGTGAACCTTCTTTGAAGTCTTTGATGAATTCTTTGAGTACCTCATCTATTCTATCTTCTGTAAGATTTTCAGCATCATCAAACACCCCTTTGGCCAATTCATTTGCTATACCCTGTAACATCAGCATAACACAATTTTGTCAATTTTTAGACTTTAGTGTAAAATCATATTTCAAGAAAAAAGTTAAGGCACTCTTGTACCTTTAACAATCCTGCTTGGGAGGAAACATTAACAATCCTAGGTGAGTTGGATAATTGAAGAAGGGGAAGAAATGCCTCAGTTGTTTCCTTTGCACCATAGTAGTTTGTTGTTAGGCACTTTTCTGCCATCTCACAAGTTTGAGCCAGTTCCTTCCAGTTAATTGTTGATCCTTCCTGCATTCATGCAGAAGAAACTCAGCTTTAATAGAGGCTCCACATAGACCATAAATCCCACACATCAGACAAAAAAAGATAAAAAAAATACACACTGACCGTTTCATATGGATTGACACCACTGATTCCTGCGTTGTTCACCTACACAATAATGTGGGATTTTTCAAAGGTTAAAATGATTCATTCATAAATGACTTCTAAGCCGGGCAAATTATTCCAAGTACTCTATTTCTGTTTCGTCAAGAGTTATGAGTAATTATATTCTATTAGGATTTAGGGCAATACACAAACTAAATGGTGCACATTGCCCAGTTTATGCACAAGATTATCTCATATTTTATAGGTGTAATGTTTTAACTTATTTTTAAGTCTCTCAAATTATCATGAGGTTTTATTTCATTTCTCATTTTTTAAAAATTGAAATTTATTTTCTTAATTTTTTTCATTCTAATGTTTTTTTAGTGTACAACCATGATAACAAAATTTATCAATTAATTATTGATGTAAGTAATATTGAATTCGATTTTCTTAAGTGTTAGATGATAAAAATGTAATTGGAAAAATTTTTTTTATTAAACGTGACTAATTAGATTTTTTTGGCAAGAAATTAGTCATTAAGAAACTAAAACTACATCAATATTAATGTGATAAAAAAACCTTACATGTTTTTTTGGACAAAATGATATGTTGAGGCGTCACAATACTACAACTTCAACTAGATTCACATCCCAATTAATATTTATTATTTTCAGCAAGCTATAATATTATTGAGAAAAATAAAAGGAATACAAAATCATGGAGCATAAAGAAGACTAAAAGAGGGACTATATAGGAAAGGAAAACATTTTACATTTACTGGATTCCAACTCTTTTTGAAAAAGGGAGAGAAAAGCTTGGTGATATTTAGAGAGACCAAAAGTCAGGTTGAGTCAAGTCACAATTCAATAAATTCATCCATTTACCTTTATATTTGGAAAAGAACAATACCAATAAAATAATATATAATCCAAGATATATCACTACATGTATAGTCTTGGTCAATCTTCATGTAATATGTAACCAAGTTTTATTAATTCTTTCTCATAAATTAAAAAATTCAACTATGTATCACGGAGAGCTTGGCAAAGACCATAGACATATGTTGGTTGAAGATCATACAACAATTTCTAAAAAAAATAAAATTAAGATACTGAAAATGAATGCTACAGTTGGGAATATTCAGTATTATGTTACCAAGATATCAAGTCTCCCAAACTGTGTCTTCACAAACTCTACTAGTGAAACAATACTAGCAGAGTCAGTCACATCAAGTTGGTGAAAAATCACAAAGTCAGAGAGACCACACTCTTTCAATCTCTCAATGGCTTCATGGCCTCTGTCCTCATCTCTTGCTGTGAGCACCACCTTGACTCCATTTGAGGCCAATTGGTTAACAGTCTCCAATCCTATCCCTTTGTTTGCCCCAGTAACAACAGCATACCTGAAATCACAAACCACAAACAATAACAATTCCACCTGATGCTACAAATAATGCAAACATATCACACACAAGAAATTAAGGGAAAATGAATCATTGCATGTGGACAATGGTGTGTCATGTTACATGAATGGCCCAAGAAAAATGTAAAAACAAATAAACATAGTTTGAAGTCGTTAAAGCTACTAATTAACCTTAGTTTTGCCTGTGTCATAGATGCTGAAACTTGATGGATGTCTTAAGGAGAGAGATGAATGTTGGATGATATATATATATATATATATATATAAAGAAGTAAAGTTGTAATTTTCTCAAAAACATTAAAAAAAAAATGGCGGCTAGTCAAATGGGTTAGTTGTTACTTGTTACTAGAGTTTGTGTCGTCTTTTCTACTGGATTATTCATTCTTCTAGATATATATATATATATGTACAAAATTTTTAGTGTTTGTTGCACGTACAGTGGCACATGATGAAATGGAATACTAGATGTTATATTAATTGGACTAGCCACAACATGTAGAGAAAGAGACAACACAAAAATCCAAGAATGTTCCACCTAATCTAGTATGGACATTCTCATGTCACTTTTGCAATGCGAAATCATTTTTTCCTCCTTTCATGTTGTCTTTTAGAATAAATATTTAACACTAATCCATTAATAATCTTCTATATTAAATATGAATATTCAATTTTTTTTTAAAAAAAAATCTATTCTTTTCTGTCAGTATTGTACATTAAATATCTCATTTTCACACTATTTGGTTATTTCTGTAATTCTCAAACATATTTCCTCGGATTTAACAAATTTTAATTTTAAATTTTGATTTTTGGTAGAATAAAAAGTAATGCATATAAATTGATCTGTTTTAATTTAAATAATTTGTTTCTATATTTTTCTTTTCAACTTTAAAAAAGTTGTCTTTTAATTCATTCATATTTAATAAAATAGATTTCTTGTTATTAAGAATAAAAATATCTCTTACTATATTTTTTTCTTTCTTATATATAATTTTTGACCATTAGTCAATATTGATGATTTTTTTAATTTATTATAAATTTTATTTTTTTATTTAAATTTTAAGATATCCGTATAGTACATGGAAAACTTCCAAGTTCCAATTGTGATAGATCTTGAGTTTATTTATTGTTATATTTTTATATTGAGATTGCTTTTTGGTATTTTATGTTTCCGTATCTTTTCCCTTTACTTAATTAAGTGAGAAATATTGAGCTAAAAAAACAGATCAACAACATATAAAATCTGAATATGTTAAGCTTTCCAAATTTTAACATCGATCAGTTTTTAAGTTAAGTAAAATTTTGGCTTCAAAAAATAAGTTAGGTAAAATTCATAGACTTAAAGTTATATATTTCATTGGTTGATATGACTTCTCAACACCCCAATCTATATCAACGTTCATGTGTATGGCAATATAGCATATCCATCCTTCAATTTTACATGGAAAAGATATTGCAGTATTAAATGATAAGAATATAACAAAAAATAATGGCTGCTATTAATTTAGTATTTACATTTTACATCTTTTACATATAAAATTGTATTGATAATTAAAATATGTTTTCTTATCTAGCTAAGTTAGTTAAATTAAATTATCATATTCTTTACATTATAATTCCACTACATTTAAATCTAAATTAAACTCAGACCTACTTAGTTTCAAATAAGATTACCTCCTAAAATATATTTCTGGTATCCACTAAAGAAAAATCTAAATTAAAGTCAGAAATAAAAACAATGTGAGAATCGCGTGCTAATACTAGTCCATCATCATTATCATAATACGAAATATAGTTTTCTTGAATAATCAAATTTCACTTTTTTTATTATCAAGCGTAAAAAGATAGACTAAGATATTTCAATCAAGTTTCATTTTAATATTTCCAAGCCTTCTTTTATTATAATTTTATGGAAGGACTATCCTATATAAGTTCTACATTAATTGTCTCAATTCAGCAAAAAAATTGTCCATTCTGAAGTTGTTTTTTGCTCAAACCTGCCATAATGGTTACGAGTAGTTGTTGTTGATCAATGGTAGTACATACACTAATTAAAATACTATTGTTGGTCAATTCACGCAACTTCTAATACTTTAAAGATTGAGATCGTTCTAAATCTAATATTCCAGTATTTAAAAGTAATTAGAAGTTTAACCTTTTTATTCTTTTTTTAAACAAGAGATGTATAGCGTAGGAAACAAACTATACTCTCATGGTTCGATTGTCTACATGTGCAAAATTTTCTTAGTCAGCAATAATCATACACTACAAATATAATTAATCTCTAAAAGATTGAGATACACTATAAATATAATTAATCTCTAAAAGATTGAGCCAAAAATCATATGTGGTCTATGATCTAGAAAAACAAAAGTAATTTGAAAATCCTGACATAGGATGGGAAGAACTCAAGATTTTATACACACATGTAACGCTTTGCGATCATGCAGACGTAAGATGCACTCATCATTTATTTCTTTGTCGATATATTTTACAGGATAATAAGGAATTTAAATAATTTATATAAAGTTACAGTTTTAAATTTTAATGTCACCGTTAAAAAAACCTTCATGTCTGTGGCTTCTAGATATGGATGAAAACGAGATATGTTTAAGTCAATCTTTTCTGAAAACAAGTGCAAGTGGCTTATTTCAGTTCTAAACCTTGAAGTTAATTTATTAACTTAATAATTTTTTTAAAAAAATTTAGTCTAATTTTTCTATAAAAAAAAACTTAGGAAAAATTAAACTCATCACCTCCTCTAAGGTCATTGTCTTTTTTTTTTCAAAGAATCTATGGTGTTCTTAAATGATACTCAAACTATAGTTTTTAAGTTGAATCACAGTACTGGTCAAAGACTAGATCACGAACTCTAGTTTCTAAACAAACACTCCTCTCGCTTATGTATTTAATAAAGTGACACACCATTTATCATGCTGAGAGAAGTGAGTGTTTTTTAAAGAACTAGACAAGATATGAATGTCATTTAAAAAAACTTGAGTGAAGATAGTGCAGTTTCTCCCAAAAGTTTACTTAACTTCTTTTTTTTTACTGCAAAAACTTTACTTAAAAAATTTATTTGTAGGTAATAATGTTGTTTAAATAAATTAACAAAACTATTTCTAAATAAAATAATAAGTTTAGGTCTTTATACAGGTCAACATATAATTGTAAGAAATTATAATTAAAATTTAATATAATAATTCCATTATTATTATATTCACTTTAATATGTGGTGGTTAATGAGTTGTGATAAGTTGTGTGATGTGTAGATGAAGGAAGGTCCTCCAAAAGAGAAGAAAGAACCAAGAGGAATGACCTCTCAATTGAACCAAAAGGATCTAAAAGGAAGAGAAGTAAAGGGTTTGAATTTATAATTCGGCTTAAAATACATGTAAAAGGAAGAGTGAAGTGTCCTAAGGAGTATATAAAGGTAATCAACACTTTACGAGCTTAAGCCCAAAAAGGAAGAAAAGAGCCCAAAGTGGCGCACTTGTTTGAAGTGAAAAAAAAAAAAACCAAACCTAAGGCACTTGAGGGAATTGTTTTGGGCACCCAGTCAATTGCTAGTGAACCCAACACCTTTTTTTTCTCCAAAATTATCCCTTGCAAACTTACATATTCGTAATATGCAATCTTACAGATTGTCGATCCGTATGTACGTACGGATTACATATTTTTTTTAATTTTTTTTAAAATGTTTTACAAATTAATTGAAAATGAGTGTCTCATGTATAACTTGAATCTGTGACTTTCAAGTTATTAATTAACTAAACTAATAGGTCAATTATGTTATAAAATAATTAATGTCGCTATATATCACACTAAAATTTCTAATGTATATTTAATGCACATGTAAATTTACGTAATAAATTTTGTGATGATTAATTTTGTTCAAATATATTTAATGTACCAAAATTAATTGTCACAAAATTTATTATGTAAATTTACATGTGCATTAAATATACATTATAAATTTTAGTGTTATATATAACGACATCAATTATTTTATAACATAATTGATCTATTAGCCCAATTGGTTAGAAGGTTGTGTTAATAACCTGAAAATCATAGTTTGACATGAGCCATTAATTCATAAAACATATTTTTTTTTTTTAAATCCTATGGACCCATACGGACTATGGATCCGTAAATTTGTCATGGGTAATTTTGAAAAAACAGGCTGGGTGTGCAAAGCCATTATCGGGACATAATAATACATCAACCATGGGCTTACAACTTTTTTTTTTTTACTTTATTTGAGTATTTTTAAACTTTTTTTAATTGTAATAAATGAACTAGTTTGATACTAATAATAAGGAACCCAAGTGTAAATCCTAGATTAGGTTTTCTCTTAGTTTAAGTTGTAATTTGGGTCTCTAGTTTGTTTGAGTCTTTGCTTATTTTGATTAATAGGACTAATGATTTTAGGACAATTGCTTCCTGCACCCCCACAGTAAAATTTCATTCTGGATTACCCTATTCATTGAACTTTTACATTCACAAAAGGCATTCCAAAATGTTTTTTAACATTTCAATGTAGGTGTCCTAGAAGCTTAAAAAGGGGCAGGAAGTAAAATTTGAATGCGGGAAGTGACTGCCCAACTTGAGGATTCTAAAAAATTTAGATTAGCCATCAACCTTATTAGTTATTAGAAATTAGAACTAGTTATTAGAAATTAGACGGGTGTTACTTAGGAATTCTAAAAATGAGTGTACTTCCATATTTGACAAGTTGAGTAATATTTGAAGTTTGCTCATTTGTTAGTGTGAGTTGAATGGCAGTATATTTCAATCATCCTGGTAAATTAAAAAAAAAAAAAAGTGTTTTACAGTGTTACATTTCTCTCATCCAAAATATACAACATTTACTTCGTTCATAATATCAAATAATTAAATCATTTACATTACCCCTAAGTATCTTTCAAATAATTTATCATTCATTTTTGGAAAGAATTCATTATTAACGAAAATAATAATGTAGCAATTCATGAATTGCACGCTTGTAGGTGTTAATAAGGAAAGGAACCCTAATGCACTTCATGATTTGAGAGAAACAGAACTTAACAACTGTCTATAATGCTTATGAAGCTTCTCGAATCACGTTATTCTAAAATCACATTTACTTAAAACCATGTTGATCTCGAATTAATTCTACAAACGCTAATCCAAACACACACTAAAAGAAAGGGAGGGCGGCATTACACATACAATTCACGGCTGCAACAAATGAGGATATCTCTCTCTCCCCTTCTCACCAATTGACCTTCAACTATCAAAACCTTGCTAGTCATAAATTGCTAAGATTAGAAATCAAAATATTAAAGGGCTTGGTTGCGCGGAACTGAGATATCAATAGCAAAAAGCCTTCATAAAAGTTCATTTTTCATGAACAAGAGGGCAATACTCAGGGTACCACATATTGCCTCTGACATACTCCACAGTTTCTTCCTGCAACCAAAGCAACAAGCATGAGTTAACAGCAGCAAAAAATACGGGATCTAACTAATTTGCAACATTTAATCTTGAACAGTTCGCTATCCCCTGATAGCATGCAAAAATATAACAGTCAACTCAACAAGAATATAATGTATTATCGGTGAGTAATCAGAATTTTCCATACTTTTGACATGTTCTCTAGCTCTTTGAACCCTACATCACCATGTCCTTCAGCCTGCTTTTCTGCAACTGCTGCACATACAACAGCAGCCCCAACCTCTGCTGTAACATCTCGTATACTGTAGAACAAAGTAGCATTGATTAGAGAAGGCCACAACATCAACTATCGAGAACCATTTATTATCTGCCAACACCACCGAATACCCAGATCATTGTTTCTTTTAAAAATTTTGGGTAAATGTCTTCGTAAGTGTTAACCATATTAAAACACGATATTAGGGAAATTGTTGAACATATTTGATAAGGGATGAGTAAACTAAAACTATTAGTTAGATTTAGCACCGTACTTGGCATCCAAACGCAATATTCAGAATTGGTTTTAGTGTGTCTATAAAAATGGAATTTTATTTCTCTTAGTAGCTCAGAAAGGAGCCAGGGAAAAGGAGAGGCATGAGAAAATGAAAATCAAATGATAACAAGGAAAAAAAAAAGGAACATTACCAGTCAATGGATGGATACAAGATTCCTTTCCGGACATCATCTTCTGTCATGTATGAAGCAAGGCTGAGAGGATGACAGCATGTTAGTAATTTATTTAAAAGGTACTGAGTGGCATCTCATCATAGGGGAAGTTATTTACTACTGAGTGGCAATGTATTAAAAAAAAATTTAATAAGCTTTTCACCATATAACTTTTAGAAGAAATGTGCTGAAGATGAAAAGTAGTCGAGAGCTTATGGAGAGTGCAGAGGACTATCATGTATGTTAACATTTACTACTTAACAGTTAACATAAAAATCCTCACATTTTGCACACATGCATTACTGAGCTAGAAAAAAGAATGGCCCAGATGTCAGGACTCGTAAAGAAAACATTTCAAAGAAAAGAGGTAGAAAACAGACAAAATGATTAGACAACACACAAGACAAGGTCAGACTGCTCAATTGTAATGCCTAATAACACCAGAGCAGCCCTACAAACATCACGAAAATAATTCACTAAACTTCAATTCATGCCAAGTCTAAAAGCTTTTGGTAGAACAAAACATGTGCCCAAATAATATATATACCATTCGGCTGCTGCTCGCAACATTCCATCTGTTATATGACGAGCACCTGATAAAAGTGTCCCCAAACCAATCCTGAAATGAAATGTTGCGGTAGAAATTATGCCAATGTTTCCACTGAGTGGCATGATCCGTGAAAAAATATAAGCCACAAAGGCATGCCTACCCTGGAAACAGGTACATGTTGTTGGCTTGATTTACATGGCCAACTTCTCCATTTCCTGTACAAAAATTCATTTGGAGGTTGTGTTAAAACATAATATTGAAATGAACAATGAAACTATATAGCAACAAGATTCATCCTATAATAAAGCCTCCATAGCTGAAGAAAGTTCCAACTAGACAAGATACTTCAAAACCAATGAATCATATTACAAAGTGGTAATTACCAAGATCTACATTTTCAAAAGGGCTTCCACTTGCAAACACTATATTTTCTCCTGCATGACTGAAAGCTTCAATAGCAGTGCACTCAGCTGTCACAATGATAACAAAACAATAGTCAAAATGAAAAACATGGACATTATTAAACAATTGTGAGTGCTGAATGAGCCGTGTACAAACAAACCATTCATGGTGGGATTAGACATTGCAAAGATAGCAGGTTTTGTTGAAACAGATTCTCTCATTGCCTTAAGCACCTGAGTTGAATCTCAACCATTAAAATGAAGAAACCCAATTACAATAAAATGAAGGATGCAGAACCCAACGATGTCAAAACAAGACATTTTCAAACATGTCTATTTCATTTAATGGAATATACTTCACTGAGGAATAAAACATAATAAGAGTATGTATTGTAATATGAAAGGTAATTACCTCAGTGTTGAAAACACCACCAACTCCAGACAATCCAAGGAGCACATGTGGCTTAACCTTCTTAACCTAAAGATCATTAGATTCAACAATTGAAGCATGGATATCAATGAGTCTGCAAAATCTTTATTCTTTAATATTAGCATCATTTAAGTATCCTCTTATAGAAAAATAATTGTTTATATATAATAACAAAAATATAAAATAATAACATAAAGGCCAATGGAGTTTTCTTGAACAAATCCTGTAGCATTTACCACTTCAATTATACTAGCACCCTCTGAAAGCCCTTCAAGATCTCTTGGATTTTTGGCAAATGGAACTGCAGCTGGATCTAGATTGCTCCTTTCTGTCGTGACAAGTCCCTGCATTCAGGAATCACATCATTATTCGCAGACGTTGTATATCATAACAACAATTGAACCACACACATACACTGAAATAACAGAATCCAAAAGAGGATTTCATAATAATATGATGTTAACCATATAAATGGAGACAAATTAAGAAAAAGAATTTGATGATAAAAAATAATAAATATTTGGATAATGAAGTTGAGCCAAAATCACGAGGGAACTAGATCATATATTATTATGAATACAATTTTGGTTTTTGAGAGCTGCAACTTAAAGCATTAACAAAGAAAGTAAAGACAATGGAGGCATACATCTTTATCAATTAAAAAAAATTGACTGTTGGCATCTGTTCCACTGCCCCCTGACATCCTTGAAACAGCCTGGACAGCCATGCTGAGAACACCAAGCCCTGCACTGCCCACCAGACAAAAAAGTTTCACGTGAAACAGAACTGGACAGTCTTTTGGCAGCCATGTTAAAGCAGAAAGTATCAATAATGAGGAGCATGATAGAACAACAAAACAAACTGGATACCCAATAAGGATTAGATCAAAATTAGTTTTGCAAGTACCTCCCAGCTCCAACCACGACTATCTTTTGTTTCAAAAAATCAGACAATGGTTGACCTTGAGATCTAACAGTTCCCAATAGTCCAGCAAGTGCAACACCAGCCGTGCCCTATTGGACAATGGCAATGAAGGAAAATTGATATTTAGAAGTCACTTCAAGAACACAGTGCATTACTTAACACACTGAAGATTTTAAATGTTAGCAAAATATAGTATCACTTTCTCACCTGTATATCATCATTAAACATGCAAAACCTTTCTCGATATCGTTTCAGGGTTTCAAAAGCCCACTTCATTTGGAAATCCTCAAACTGAAAAAATTAATCAATCATCCTTATACTAAATGAGTAATACTAAACTGAACATTAAGAGAAACATGTTTTAAAAACAATACAAACCTGCACAATAGCCTTTGGCCATCGAGCGTGTACAGCTTCCATGAATTCATCCACAATCAATAGATACTCTTCACCTTCCAACCTAGGTTGCCGAACTCCTAAATCTGACACATGAAAATGATGTCAAAATACAGTAACTTTTATGATGTCAAATACAAGGAATTACCATATTAGCTTTTTGCATGCTCAAGCCATCAATAATGTCAAAGTAATTGAAAAATCCCACTCCAACACATCATTGGATGATAAGTTAATCAGATATATTTAGCAAACAAAAGCAGTAAAGCCATTACCTACAAGATTATATTACTCAATTGCAACCACATAATCTAGGACATCTTCCTCAGTTTACAAAGCAAATATGTTCATGGAATGAAAAAGTGAGACAAACGACAACTAGAAATAAGCAAAAAGACAATTGAGTTCTACTCACAAAGGGGATCCTCAAGTAGCTTTTGATTGTTTGTGCCAACATCTAACATAACTGGAAGTATCTGAAACAATTGGAAAAACAACATACTGTATAAGACATAGGTTAAACCAGAGTTACTAGCATTACAAAGTTGCAGTTAAAAAGAAAAGAAAATTAAAATTAAAATATTATTCAAAATCAATAATTATAAGTTTATAACAAAGTCAAGATTCATAAACTCATTTTTTTTCATTTGTTGATTATGTATGTAACTGCAAAAGATAAACATACAAATACTAAACATAAGCAAAACTATATTTTTTCAGCATCATAAAAGAGTTAACAACCCAACCCACTCTTCAAAAAAATGCATCTATCCCTTTCACAGAAAAAAAAAATCTGAGTCCTAGACCACCAGGTAACAATCCATAACTTATATCACATGATGTACGCTAATATTTCAAATATTGACTACAAAATTATACCAAACATGCAGAAGTGGAAGTTGAGAGAAAATTAAAGATACAAAGAGAAAGGCAGGGGAAAAAAACATTACTTTTTGAGGGTTGATACCAGCAGCAGCAACATACATGTCAAGTTTTCCTATAGGTATTCCAATGCCCTGAACTCCAAGGTCACCCAAGCCAAGAATACGACTACCATCTGTCAAGACAATCATGTCTACCTGAAACAAGGAAAAGAGATTATTATAACCAAAAATAAATGAAGCCAGGGAGCAAGTTTGCTACTCACTGAACCAAAAAGCTCCAAAATTATAGCAAGGCATATACATAATAAATGAACTGTACCCAGTTACCACAACATTTTTCATTGAAGTCAGGTAGAGTCAGAAGAAATGAAGCAACCACAATCACAACTCAATACCTAAATCACTAAAAAATTTCAATAAAAAAATTTAAAACAAGTATCATTATCATGCAAGGCAGATAATTCAACAGTATAGAATAATGTCACTTAATGAAACAGGAATAAAATACTCCATCCTCTAGATTTTCCTATTCTTTCAACTACCTCCCCTCTATTTTATAAACCTAATACCTACATAAACCTCCCTCTAACAGGGAATACATGCCAAATTTATATATATATATATATATATATATATATATATATATATATATATATATATATATATATAGGAAGCTACAGTAACATTCATGTCCAAGAAAAGTCCTCAGTGACACTAATAATGCAATAAATGGATCCTCATAAGATGAAACTTCTTTAGTTCGTTGACAAATCTTACAAATTTTAACATATACAGATTTTTTTTTTCTAGAAAACAAAAATACAACAATATCCATGCTAGTTGAATTCCAGTTTATCCATCAGGGAGTGCAAAATTTAATAAACTTGGCCACAGAATTAGAGAATTCCAATAAGTACAGAATTCACCAAGTTTCAATAGTTTTAATACTCACAAGTCACAATCTTAAGAATGGATATAGAAAAAAGTCAATCCATTTTCTATCATGAATGAAAAGAAAAGGAATGCAGCATTTTACCAAGATGAGTTCAATACCTGATCAGATGGCCAGTTATAGATCATTGACATCATCTCTCCTTTATCTTTCGCACTAAAATACATTCCACGCGGGCGTCTAAATAACCCGGAATAATTTTCACACACTAACCCAACTGTAGGAGTATAGATTATTGGAGCAAACTCTTTGATGTTATCAATAAGAACCTGAAGAGCATAAAAGGTAAACAACATAAAAATCACATAATGATAATTTTTATGATGTATTCATACATTAGAAAGCCAACTTCATCGTCAACTCACTCTGTAATATAGAGTCTCATTCCTGTCATGCAATCTATTTAAGATCCTCCATTTGGATAAAGAAACAAATCTATCTGATTGGCCCTGTGTATTCTTCTCCAAAGATCTATATGAATTCACTGAAAAATAATAATATATTACAGCTATGAAATATTACCAAAGAAGGAACAAACATGAAGCCAAACACACTAACAGTCTAAAGACGGCCAACCAATAATTACTGAAACTGAACAACATATGTATATAGCATCAAAAGGTTAGGTTTAAAACTTACTAAACCGATCATATTGATGCTCAAACGAAATGACACGAGGAGGAAGCAGGCCCCGAAGCCCCAATCGATCCCTTTCAGTTAAAGGAAACCCAGTATCCTACATATCAAGAATTTAATAAATAAATAAGTTTTAGGATCCCAAACAATGATCAAGCACAGCCATGAGTAACTTGCATTTTTTTATATCAGATAGTAAACATAATATATTTATCTCAATAAACAGAATTTTGCAATGAATCAATTCAGCATTTATCCAAACTAACTTAAATCATATATCATGTAAAATATCAATAGGTAGGTGACGTTAAAGAATTTTCTTCACCTTAGATTCCACATTCATACAATTTCATGCATGTCACACGAGTAACATAGTTACATACTTGCTCCTCAAATAAACCAAACCACAGAGCCATAATTTTATACGGAAAAATCATTCATGATGACATTAAATTATTTTTAAAAAATGTATCCGAATTAATCCTGCAATGTTTGGACTTTCAATAAAAGCTAGGAAAGTATTTTTGTGAATTTCAATGCATGTTTTCGCATTTCAATACACATAAAGAAGAAAAAATTTGTTGCTTTAATAGTAAAAGCACTTTTGAGTCCTCTCAATTAAAATCCAAACATATACTTTGGTGCCCTCTGAAAAAGTAAGAATAAAATAGTTATATACTAGTCAGTTTTATTTTTAGAGACCATAGCAGGATAGGCAATGTTGCTCGAAAAATCACTTAATTTTTCATGATAAAGGTGAAACAACAATTAGTTGCTTCTACTTTTTCATGGTTTCGCCATGATTTGGCAGGGCCACCTATCAGTTTCATTTTTAGAGACCATAGCAGGAGAAACTAAACGGCTAATAAAGCTGTGAGTGACAAAATTCTCCCTTCGAATATTTAAAGCAGCAACATAGTCAGACCTAAACTTGAGAGACTACTGATTAAGCTCTCCAATCATGCATTCAAGCCAATTGATCCACACAGTCGACTGCATTATTCAGTTTCATCCAAATAAAGTAAAATTTTATTATTTATTATTCTTTATGAAAACCTTGCCCTTCCATCTCTTTTCAGGTTAAAGTTACTTTCCTTCCAGCCAAACAAATTAAACTAACACAACAAACGAATTCATCAACATAAAAAAACAACTAAATAAATAGAGTTAGCGAAATCAAATAAAAAAAAGTGTAGATCGAAGGCGAAGTTGAAGATGAAAAGACAGTGAGTGAACCTTGTTGAACCAAGGGTCGTGGAGGATATCAGTGCCACGCTTGTGAACCTTGCATGGACCGGGAATCGCCGTCGAGAACCGCCGCGATCTGGCCGCCGCGAATCGCACAACCTTCCACATTCTTCCAATTCCAAATCAAAATCAAATGCACCAAACAACCAACACCACCTACTACAGCGCTTAAGCGAAGAAAATTAAAACAAATGCAAACAAATGCGGTTTTGTTTTTTCGCTCTGAGCTGCGCGAAGCGCATTTTCAACGAGAGAAATGTTTGCGAGGTGGAAACTGGGGTAGCGCGAGGGTATTTATAGCGTGAGGAGCTTTCTCTCTCTAACTTTCTCTCTCCTCTGTTTCGGAGAGGTGAAACAGTTTGAAGCGGGTTGTTGTTGCAGGTGCTGCCCGATGCGGGTTCGGGCAGCGCGAGAGGGGGGAATTACGAGAGGGGACTCTGCCCGAGAGAGATTTGGGCAGGGATACACAGAGAAAGCGACAAACTCTTAACTTCATTGAATAAAACAAGCGGAATTTTTTTTTCTTAACCCAAAAATAAAAATGTTTTAGACAAAAAGAAAAAGAAAAAAGGTTGGTGGCGATGGCGAAGTGTGTCTACTCGTTTATGTAATAGTTTGTTATTTATTGAAATTTATTAATTATAATATTACTTAAAGTGATATTATTTAAATTAGTATTACTATATAATAATTAAAATAGAGTATTCTAATTTATGTAAAATATATATTGATTATTTGATATGTTTTCAAATTTTGAGAAGAAATTATATTATTATACACACACGGACACACTCGCTACAATACCTTGGTACTTTGGAATATTCTTATAGAAATAAATTGCTTCCAATTTCAAGGAACGTAATGAGTAAAAAATATAATAAAGGTTTTACATCTAGTGGCATCATATGGTGGTAGGTTGCAGGAGGAGACCAAGTGTTTTTAAACTTTGTGTTGATGTCAAATAATTTTACTTGTCTTTTCTATAGTATGCTCCAAATGTGGTGGGCCCAGAATGGAGAATATTAAATGTATTATGACACTCAAATCAGTGTTCGACTTAAAGGAATAAGGATAATAAAGAATATATATTATGCCAAAATAAACAGTGATTATTGTCTGGTTTCCTCTTATTTATATAAATTTTTTTGACCTTGGACCGTGAACCTTCATACAAGAATTACCTAATTTTTCTTAAATGGGATTAAGTGGCCTAAATCTCACTTTTTTCTTAATCAAATCATTTTGTTTTATCACGAGTCTAATAGTCTGTTTGTGGGGGCTGATTAGGGTTCTCTTGTGCCAAATAAATATTTCATGGGATCAACTAGGTAGTTATAGATCCCACCAAATACCTATTCTAATATATATTTTCATTTTGATTGGTATCATGGAAAAGAATATATGAAAAGAAAAGACATAAAAACTTAATATTTTCTTTATTTTTTATGACTAATCTTTTTCTTTATTTAGGGCATAAAAAGGAATGGAAAGAAAACGAAAATGCAGCCTACTTAATTATTTTTCTTTCTATTTTGGAGAAGAAAGAGATGTTTCCAAGCAATTCTTATTTGTTATACATCTCTTTTTTATTTGAAAAAATTATTTCATTATATATATATATATATATATATATATATATATAAATAAAAGAACATGTATTTTTAGTTTCTAAAGAAGGACTAAAATTACATTACTTTTAATAAATATAAGATGTAAAAGTAAATGATTTTTTATAGAAATAAAACTAAAAACTTAGTCTATTTGGGGTGGTTGAGTTTTTATTTTTTTGGTTTTCAAATGTAATTTTGAAAACAAAACAGGTTTAGCAAGAATAAAAACTTAAATGATATTCAGCTCATTTTTACATTCATTTTTAAAATCAAGAAAAAATATTTTCTAAATTTGGTTTAATTTTAAAAAAGTATATATTTTTCATATTTGATCATGACACCTTTTGTTGTCACTACCACTACTATTATCACTATCAGCACACTCGTTATCGCCAATGTTACTATCATCGTCACCACCAATACCACCACCACCATTGTCACCACCACTAACATCATCATTGTATCCCGTAACTAATATCACCTATCATCGTCACCACGATCACCAACGTTGTTGTCATAATCACCACCAATGTTATCGTTGCTACCACTATCATTATCATTGTCACCGATACCACTAACATTACTACTACTGCTACCACCACCATTATCACCAATACCGCCTTTGTCATTACCTCCATTGTTTATTACCATTAATGTCATTACCACCACCAATATTATCACAAATACCATCGGCATCCCTACTAGCCACCACCAATCACTTCTATCATCATTGTCATCATAATCACTATTTGTATTTTCACCACTGTTACTGACACCATTACTGTCACCCTTGTTGTTACTTCGCACAAAAGTACTCTTAAACTAATTTTATTATAATATGAAACTTTTAAAATGAGCTTATTTTGAATCTAATCATATTTTAAAAATTGTTTTTAATTTTTTTAAAACTAAAACTAAAAAGTATTTGTTATTTTTAAAATTTTCAAAACTAAAACCCTTGTTCTTACTTTCTTTTATATCATTTTCAATTGTCAAGCTGAAATGGATGAGGATATACAACACATGTATGACAATAGGTATTATTTTGCTGAAATTTCTTCCTTCCTATTCTGCTTGAATAAAGTTACATATTGTATTGTAATAATGGTTTGTCAATTTTTTTTCATATTACAGACTAATATATTCCATGCATTCTGTTGAATGGATTCATTTTTATGAAAAAAGTCAATAGTGATTTATTTACTTAATTGAATGAATTCAGGTACATGGATTCCATAGACACTCATATTTAACTTTAACCAAAGTAATTCATAAACCCTTATTAGGACTCTATATGTGAATATCAACGTGATTTTATATTTTTTTAAAAAAAATATTTTCGTAAGAAAATTTTCATGGTTTTATATTATTATTATTCATAAGTTGGTTGTTTATTTCTTATTTGCAGAGGCCCATTAGGTTGCGTTTATTTTTTTCAAAAGATTTCTATGAAGAAATCATATGATCAAGCCAAGTTTAAAGACTTCGAAGTTCGTGTTAAAAGGAAAAATGATATGGTTTATTTGACAGAAGGTAGTGAATAATTGGATAGATTTCTGAAATTTTAAATATAGTGGTTGGTTGACTTTAATATACTGAGATTGTCATCGTTTCCTTATTAGAGATAGGCTTCAAGAAAAAGTTAATTCCCCTGACGGCTTCTGATATATATCGTTTCGCATAAATTGACTAGTAAGCAATTTCAATTATTTTTTATTAATCTGTATTTCATTCCTGTCTCTAGAAGAATATCATTTTAATATATTATCTTTTTTTTTTCCCACTATTTCTCTTTCGACTTTGTCAAATTACATTATCAAAGGTTATTTAAGTTATTCAATTATACAATTTTAAAGGTGAAAATGAATTTACAAATTCAAGTAATATGCCTTCCCATGTTCCCTTTGATCCTAACATCAAAATGTTTGATTTTGGTTTTTCCCAATATTTCCTTTAATCAAAGTTAAAGGTTTATTTTTTTATATATTATTATTAAGAGTTCTACGGGATGTAATCAGTAGTGGTGCAAGTGTCATGAGTCACTTTTAGTAACAGACATTAAATGTAATTTGCAAAATTGAATTACATTATGTGTTGAAGAGCAATGAATTTATAATTCTAAAATATTAGAAAAGTGCATACAAATATATTATATTGGTTGAGGTATATTGTAAGTGTAAAGTGAGGAAAATATGTATTTGATATTTTATGTATTTTGAGGGTCATTTTTTATGGGCTTGGTGGTAATAACAATGGTTGGAAAATAAAAATTTTGGTTTGCTACTGGGAACAAGTATGTATATACATAATTATTGTTTTTGTATTTTTTATAGAATGATATATTGTGACTGTGTTTATATTTAAATTTCACTTAGTAATGTATGATGTTATATATTTAATTGTTATTACAAAATAAATATTAAAAAAATAGCCCGTGCATAGACACAGATAACCCAACTAGTTATTAATTAAAACAAGACATTTTCATTAATCCTCCACCAATTGCATTGATAACTTTGCGGGAGGTTAGCCAAGTGTATAAGTTTTAGGAAATCTAATTATTTTAAAAAATTTAAGGGAAGTTTTGTCACTCCTTATGATTGGCTAATTTAATTAATGAGTTTTAGTGAAATTTTCTCTTCTATTTTTTAATCAATAAAGACTTACATAGAGTTTGAAAATAAGATTTAGGTCCATTTTCTTTTATGGGTATTGGTGTCCAATTTATACTAACAATACAAACTCGTGTGGTTTAGTTTAATTGATAGTCATTTTCTTGTATTATTGCTCACTGTTTCTCTATCATACCATCATCCTTAAAGTACACTAGCATTTAACTCGTTTAAAGTTCATTTATGTACATCTTCTGCAACTTGGTGAAAAGAGTATTTCAATATTAATCAACTCTTAATGAAGAATTAATAACAAAAATAAAAACACAACTCAAAAACTATAAACCGTTGATTTAAGCTTTTTATTCAATTACAAACACTGTTCACTCTTCTGATCACTTCTGGTTCTCTCATAAGAAAAAGTTCTCTCACTTTATATATGTGCACACGCGCAATATTCTATATTTTAGATATTAACTATATCAAAATATACATGTCCATGTTAGAATATGTGCTTTATAGATCAAAACTTCCTCCATATTTTATTCTTCATTTTATTTGGTTTTCAATATGTGTTCCTTTTGGTTAAGTGGTTAGCTTTGACAGATTAAAGACTGTGCATGTGCATGTCAGTTTAACTTAGAACCAAGTGAAGTTAAGAATATGTGCCGTGTCCACAATAGATGGCCAATAATAATACCTTCTTTGGAAACAGGTACCCTAAAACACATGCGAACCAGAAGTGGTCTTGCAAAACCACAGACAACAACTATGTATATTATCAGAATACATTCCTCATGTTCGTTTTCAAGTGGTTAAAATTCACTCAATAGAATAAAACCCATTTTTCAGGAAGAGAATATCAACACTTGTTGGTTCAAGTGGAAAAGAGTTTAATTAAGATGGTAAATCAAACTCTTCTGAATGAAACAAATATGCTAAGAGGGTCTTATCAATATCTACTTGGATAAGTTTAGTGAGAGCGAAAAAAATATTAGAAACAAAATGGTAAAAAGAGGTGCAACAGATAGATTTTTGCTGAAATCAAAGAATTTGATTCCATTTGGTTCAACGGATGGAAACAGTTTGATCCTTCTAAACTTTGGAACCAAATCTGTTCATTCCATTATTTTACAACTTTCAACTCATTCCATCAGTTGGCAACTGGGCATTACCATCGGTTTAACATGCGCATTCTATTTTCTCGTAGCATAAGAAAACACGTATCCATTTTGAACAGAGCTAGTCAAATTATATATTTGAGCTGACATGCTTACACAAATATACCCTTATTCTTTTTTTACTGTTTTCTTTTTATATTCTCGTATATTATGCGTCTAAACATAAAATTGTGGTTTTAATCTAGACAGTTATATTTTAAAACTGACGATAGTGGCGGGTTGGAATAATTTATACCTTTTTTCCATTCATTTAAAACATAAAAACTCTAATTTTTCTATCCAGCATTTAAATGGGAAAATCGCATAAAATGTTAAGAGTTTTTGGGGAGGGGCAGGAGCTCAAGACAGAAGGTATAGATAAACTGATAAAAGCACAATTACCATTATTATAGTAAAACATCGGTTTCAACAAGCTCTCAAATAAAATAAAAAATCAGAAATAAGCACTTATTTAATTTCACATTTTTAAATGGATGTCCATTGCCCAAAAAACAAAAGTATGTCACTACATGATGATCCTAGATCCAAGTCTTGCATAACATCAACAACAGCAATCTTTAAAGCTGTTCATATTCTTAGCATTTAACAAATAAAGTTTGCTTCACATGATGTGAACATCCACTCAAGTTATGCAATTGATGAATCATGGATCATTATAGTCTTTAGTTCCAAAGTTCTTGCACCAGAGTTGAGAAGGGATGGGGCGAACAGGGTGATGTGGCCGTTGCTGAAAGATCAAAAAAGAAACTCTTAGCCAATTCATGCATTCAAGCTAAAATTACTACGAACAAAATGTTAAAAAAAAATGAGGAGAGTACATCTATGTAGCATTACTCCAGCAAGGTCACAAGGCAGCAACTTGAAAAAATAAAAAAATAAAGTTGCGCTAAGACTCATCCTCCCCTTACATTTTACGAAAATGAATAGCGGCAACTTGAAAAGTTGAACCAGATTCTTCCACTTTTAGAAAAGAAATTAAAATCAGCCATCTATTTAGGCATTTCAAACCAAACCATGGGGAAATTTATCATGTTGCAGCAAAAGCAAAATAATATTACTTTTATATGCACAGAATTCTAGAATCCAGAGAGCATAAGATCTAAATAATCGACAAAATATGCTCCATGGTAAGTAGCTACCAAGAATGAGTTATATCCTCAATAATTTTAAGTAAGTATATGAAGTCCAAGAGGCATCGAATGAAAGAGGTGTAAAGACAAAAAACACACAGCCAACTGAATCTGAATTCCTATAAACAGAACTAGTGTTTTATATTTCATATCATATCATTATCATAATACACCTATCAATATAATATCTTATATTCAGAGTTTATATTCCCATTTATTACATAAAGCCTACAATTAATAAGTTTAGCGACAAATGTTAAATAGTTATTACTTAGCACAAAGGAATATAGCAATGTATTCCTTTAAAAAATGAAAAATAAAAGCTAGCAGTAGAATCATGAAAAGAAAAAAAAATGAAATTTGTTACACCTTTTGAAAAAAAAAAATGTAGGGGAGATGATTGTTGTCATTTTCAACAGCAAAGTGAAACACAACTGCCCATCTTCCCCAAATTTATTTTGCAGGGAACTCTTTCGGAATAATGCAATGGTTGCAGCACAACACCGATACACACAATCCCTGGCCAAACAAGGCCTCATTCGACTCCAGTTTTTCAAGCTACACTATTTGGAATTGATTTAAACTGTGTATCTTCATATACCAGACAGGAAAAAGAGTCTAACTTATCTTTTTTTTTTTAAAAAAAAAAAGAAAAGGTTAAGGTGAATACAGGATAGATGACATATGCTGAAATAAACTATGAAATAATGTCCAACTTAGCACAACCTTGTGGAAAGGAAGGAATGCAGCAATGTATTTCTTTAAAAAATTTAAAAATAAAAAAATAAAAGCTGAAAGTAGAATCACCAACAGAAAAAAGAATTATTTGACAATTTGTTTCCTCTTTCTTTTAAAAAGAAGTGTAGGGGAGATGATTGTTGTTATTTTCAACAGCAAAGTGAAGCACAACTGCCCATCTTCCCCTAATTTGTTTTGCAGGGAACTCTTTCGGAATAGTGCAATGATTGTAGCACAACACCGATACACACAATCCCTGCACAGAACAAGGATTTATTCCACTCCATTTTTTCAACCTATACTATTTGATGTCATATTTAAGTAGCAGCAGTTTAAAATGTCCCTATTATCCCTCCTCATTTTTGTAAACAGCAAAACAGTTGGGCAAAATTGCAAATTTGGTCCCCCTAATTTAGTCCAATTTCGATTTTAGTCTCCCTTTAAATTTATTCATGGATTTAGTCCCCCTTTTATATCAAATCACGTAATTTTGGTCCCCAAGCCCAGATTTGGACGTTGACCGTTACAAACAAATGTTGATTGACACGTGTCACGTTATGGTTGGTCCATATACTGGTCCGTATGAACATCTTGGAAGCCACCCTCTTCGACGAAACAGGAAACAAAGCAACAAAGGAAGGGTAATTCAAATTCTCCGGCACCGGCCTTCTCACCGGAAAATAGAAAGTAATCCAAAGTATAAGCTCAGCGTGCACTTGCCCTCAGGTTGGGCAAAAGTCTGTGAACTATCTGGGTCTGGAAAGAAAACGAATGGCCTTGGCCAGATAAGGGATTTGGCCAGGCAAAATTAGGGTGTAGGCCATCAAACACTGGCCAGAAAACGGATGGGTCAAAGTGCTAACAGGAAGTAGCCGTGCTATCCTCCGCAATTTTGCTCATATTCAGCGGCAATTTCACCACATATCCTCACAACACAGAAACATGGTGCAATGTGTTTCCTATAGTGCTCAGCAGCCACAGCACTGACCACTCAACCCAACCACATCATAATAGCAGCACACTATTTGCCGCTATTGATAACTACGACCCAGACATTGCAAACTTGAGGCAACATAATCGAGAATCAATTGAAGCAAACAATAACATCGGAGAAAATAGTAGACACCATTCGAAAAAAATATTGAATTCAAACAAAGCCACACCATTTATCACAGGGCTTACACCGGAAAGGAACACACAAAACTAATAAACAAAAAAGAACGCCATAAGCCTCATATAACCTTCACTTTACATATACATACAATGAATCAATCAATCATCAACATATAACCATGAACAGCGAAATCAAATCTTCTTTTCTAAATCGCATCGGTGAAAATGAAGCAGATCGGTGAGAGAGAGAGAGAGAGAGAGGTACCTCGAGTTCAGCGGATTTCATAGCGATGGGGATGCAGATGAGAACGACGCCGACCATGGCAATGGCGGTGTTGCGCTTCCAGTGCTTGGGACGGCAGTAAGGGCCACCGCTCATACTCCAGACCTTGTTCCTGAAATCGCCGTGTCCGTGTCCATGGCCGTGATCGCCGCCGCCGCCGCCCATTTTTTCCGATTCCGATTGGAAATTTGAAACCCTACTCAGTACTGACTCGCTCACTCTCTTTGGGATAGACGCGCACACGAGTGAGGACAGAGAAAGGGGAACCAACCACCAAGGTTTCGTTTCGTTCGAGCTGAGATCCGCTGCGAGAGTGCCTAACTGCCTTATGCTGCTCCCTCGGAATATACTTTATGGTATATCCATTAACAACCGAATTTAGGTTTGATTTTGCAATTTATAGAAATAAAAGAGTACTAAAATTAATTATTGTGTACGATCCATTGTGTTTTAAGAGATTAATTTATTATTATTTTTAATTAAAAATATTATAGAAATAGGGAAGAATCTCAATGTTACTACATATTTTGGAAGTTGTTAACTACTGTATTAATTAGGGGATTATAACTTCTTTTTTTCTCTCTCTAAATTTAACCAGATAAGATTTAGGATTTGAAAAGGTTTCACCACTAAAGTGGGGACTTCCACTTGTAAACATAAAAGAGAAAATTAAAGTTGTTATTAAGTAAAAAAATTGCTTTGTAAAAAAAAAAAAAACAAATTGGTGGTTAGATGGATGGTTTCAATACAAGAAGTACTAACATATTATAATTTATTAAAAAAACATGTTATAATATTTTAGGTTGAATGATGATTTTGATTTTTTTTATCTTATTTATTTTATCAAAAACAATTTTTTATTTTTAAAAAAGTTGTCTTTGTCGTTTATCTTATTTAAAAAGTTCACCACTTTGGTAGGCAAATAAATAAATGCTTGAAACGATACTTGGCTGAAGTCAAACGATTGCTCATATGTTCAAAGTGAGACCATTGAGGGGTTGGAGAACCTCAGAGTTTGTGAAGTAATAGATCATAATGCTAAAGCTTGGCGTCAAGATATTATTGAAGATATCTTCAATGATGATGATGACAAATTAATTTGGAAATTCACCAAAGATGGAAATTACTCCATGAAATCAGCCTACTACCATACTAGAGTCCCTAATTGACAACCAGGTTAATTTAATTTGGAAACTCACCAAAGAGTTGTTTATAAGACTAAGATTGTGTTTACAAAAAAACCAAAAAGAGCCCAAGTTGTAGTTGCTGGATTGAAGTAAATCATGCACATGTTTGCAGTCAATTTGGAAGATGACATTGTTGTATCCTTTGTCAATTGTCCAAGCAATGGCAGCTAGCAATGTTGATGCTTCGACTTCTGCTATGAGAGCTGTGCCTATAAGAACTGAAGATGTAGCAGTTAGGAATTCACCTTCTGAGTTTCTAAGGACTGCACTCATACCATATAGGGTATCTTCCACTACTAAAAAAAACTTATTCTAAGTCTTCAAAACAACCACACTTTTAAACAAAGCGTTTTAGAATGTGAGACGGTGACAATTTTATAAATAAATAAAATGTAAATCATGACGGTTTTACTAAAAATTAAGCTGATTTGCACTTGAAGGCATGACCAGTGTGGGTTTTTGGTCCACCTTGAAATTGCATCAGGATGGATAGTATTTGCAACACGCCCAGTGAGGAGAGTTTTAAAACTGATGGGCTGATTTGCACTGCATAATAACTTCTTTCGCAGTCCCTAGAGACAGTGATGCAAGCTTCTCTATATTCTCCCAAAATTTCTCATTTTGCCTTCTCCATATACACCAAAGTGTAGCTACAAAATTAACCTGGTGAATTTCCCATCAAGAGCGTCTTAATTCTATGCTAGTCCACAATCTTTTGATCATCCACCTGATTGTATTAACGTTCTTCTTATTAATGGCATAATATGAGCCATTTTGCAGTAAAAAAAAGTAAACATTGAAATGTTAAACTCAAATTTTGAATGTTCAATTTAGATGGATCCAACTTAAATTTGATTAATTTTACACGGTGCATGTTTAAGGAAGCTTTTTTCAGGACAAACAATCAATCATAAACTCTCAAAATATTTTTTTTTAAATATATTAAAATAAACTAAATTAAACATGTGTAGTTATTATTTTTTATGAAACTAACAATAGATGTAATCAATTATTGATTAATAAAAAATGAACAAATTCTAATTTGTATCCTGGTTCAACAGAAGCTTGTCTTATTCCAGAGACACAGGATAAGTGGATAAGTTATCCAGGATAACCCTTATCTTGGATAACAAAATAGAGAAAAGAAACAAAGGAACCGTTTTCACATTTGTGGTGAACAGAAAAAGGACAACTTGGAGAGTATCATAAGATTTAGATTCTACACCAGAACTTCAAATTAGGACAACTACCCTTTAGTCCATTTCATTCACACACGTACCCTAAATATCTTCAAATCAGATTGTGCATCTGAGACTCAATCTTCTTCAGTAGCAAGTGATGATATAATTCACCATTCTTGGATTAGACCTATTTTCAATATTGGACTATTGGCCGAAGATAATATTGTTTCCAATAAGGATGTTGATGTAATTTTGGTGTGTGGCTGCCTTTAATCAACAAGCAAATGTTCTGAAGAAAGGCACATTCTTTTTCTGTGGCTATGATTCATCAAAATTGACTGTGTTTGGTCTCATATATGTTACTTCTGAAGACCAGCGAGATATTTTCTAGTAATTAGGAGATTAAAAATTTTCATATCTCATTTTCAAGTGATGCCGCATTGATTCTAATTTGCAATAATGGAATGAGCAAAGGATTCAAACAGAAAATCATGATTGAACCAGTCCTAAAACAATTACTGATAATTTTAGAACAAATTCCCAATTTATACTGGGGAAGATTTTGCAAGATTAATTTAGTCGAAGAAAAATTATTATATATATTTTTTTCTTGAATAAAACTTCTTTAACATCAAATTTGATGGTGCAGTAAATAGAAATAAAAAATTTAATGTGTAAAAAAAAGACCAATTTGATATTATACAAAACAATAAAAAAAATCCTTCATATATAACATTTAATTAAATTAGATGCATTAAATTGTTAATTGAGCTCCATGTAGATATTCACGATGAATTGAAAGGAAAACATTAAATTAAACCCTCCATACAAAATTCTGAGACTCATCAGAAAGGGGGGAGATAAGACTTAAGAAAACAAACCTCATCCAAGTTTGAATTGTCAAAAATCAGAAGGGCACAGATATATAACATCAAATAAAAATGAACATTAATTTCCTTTGAATATTCTTCACAATGGCCTCTTTCAAAATGAGAGGGAGACAACATTATTAGTTGCTTTTGTAGGAGGGTTGTTTTTTCTCAATAAACTTTTTCAACCCTTTCTCACCCCCAGGAAAACCCCCTGTTAGCCCCATCATTTCCTTCTCAAAACCATCTTCTGGTACCTCAACACTTCCTTCATCATCATCACCACCTTCACCTTCTTGCTCCTCTTTTTCACCACTTGGTGCTTCTTCTTCTTGTGATGATATTGATGATTGTGGAACAACAACTTGCCTTTTCAGCTCTTGCTGAAGACCCTTTTCCCCGTTGCATAGTCCTCTCCCTCCCATCATTTCCAATATGTTGAACTTTGCAGCACGTGGCATTAGAACTTCATGAGTTGGTGCTGTTTTGTGATGCACTTGTTGCTTGAGAGGGAATTGGTGAGTGAGAGGGTGATCTTGGCCTAGGAATTGAGATCGAGGAAGAGGATTGTGCAGGCCATGAAGAGTAGGAAAAGTAGCCATTCTTAGATGTTTAATAACTAAACACGCCACAAATATATTAATGTAGAAGACTGTGACTAACCATATATATTGGATATATAAGTGATAAATCAGTCCCTATCTTTCTCTTGTAAGAAAAGAGGTTCATCATTTAATTCTAACCACAAGTTAATATCGTACGTTTATGAGATACAATAGGTGGCTGTCATTGATTTGAGCCGCACCAATAGCTTGAAAAGTACAATGTTCCTTTCTACCTCCCTCATATATACATTTATACATATAGACACACACACGACCCTTTTAATTGATTTGTAAAAATTAACTTAGTTGTTTAATATAATTAGTAACATTAAATTTTTAAGATTTATATTATTTTTTCAAAATTATTCTTAAGATTATTCAGATTTATTAATATTTCTACTTAATTAATTTGTGTTATTTATCTTCTCCAATCTTTATAAGAGAAAAAAAAACTGAGTTTATCTTAGTACTGTTGTTAAATTATAGCATTTATTATTTATTGACAACAAAAACTATAAAGTAATAAAGAATATTTTGGTCAAAATAACAATGCAGGAGACAATTTGAAGAGAATCTTAAGAAGGATAAATTGAGGAAGTGAGAGTGTGAAAAAGCTATACCCCAAAATTTGTGATAATGTTCTACGCCGGTAGTGATTATTTGTATATAACGTCCATTTGATTAAGCTGATTTGGTTATATTATATGAAGGAAAAAAAAAACAGTGGAGGCTTTTGTTATGGTATAGAAATATACCAATTGGGCTATATACAATTAAAATTAAAAAAAGGACTAAAAATGGAAGAAACTAGTAAAAACAATTATGTAATCAAAATTTGAGGTTCTAAACATCTACAATCCTCAGGCAGAGTTCTATGGGGTCAGCCATAGCAGTGACACAGTAGCACTAAGATAATGAAATCATTATTCACTATCTCCATAGTGATAAATAAGGTACTATTAATTTGGAAACTCCTTTCAATTCAATTCTTGCACTGCTAAACTATGGTACCTTCAGCTGATGGAGGAAGAAGCATGCGACTTCTCAATAAGCAACTCAAGTCTCTGGTCATAATAAATACAGAGAACAAAAATAAGTCAGCTAAAGATGAATGCAAATAATAAAAAAAGTTAACTCAATTGGAGCTAGTAAATGGTCAACTAATACAGAAAATTTTCCAAAAAACCATGGTTAAGGTCTGGAGCGAGGACAAGAAGAAATTAAGAATTTGTGTTTCTATCTAGTTGAGAGAAAGAAAGTTGTAGGTTCTTCAGTAGAATCCATGCTCTATTAAGAAAAGATACAAACCTTCACTGATTTGTTGACTTCTTCAAGTTTATTAAGCAGCAATCCTCCGGTTACTCTGCGCTCAAGTGACGAAGTATGTGGTGAGCCTGCCATCTGCAGATGAGTATACAATAGAGGTTTATGAGTGAAATTAAAGCAGTGCATCTGATATTATTGCCATCTAATTGGTGGCTTGATTTTGAACAGCAACATATCAGAATGATTTGTTATCATTCTTATGTCAAAAGGATTAAAAAAAATGATACAAAATTTCGTTTCTGTCAAAGCTAATTACTTACTATCAACAACTTTCAAATCTATCACCTAACCAAAAGTTGTACCAAATATTTATAGGATGATTAGAGAAATTAAACAAATAATTATATGAATTTATTACTGATCTCCAATATTTTGAAAATGGTTAACTATGCATTTTTCCTTTTGATAGGTGCATATGGATTGCTTTCTTTACATGTTTGGACAGATTATTTTTCCTCATGCCTACAATTGCCAAGCAAATTAAAATATCATATATTCGATCAGTTTTCATAGGCCATAGCCCATAAGCCTTTAGCATTAGAATTCCTAAATGGTATTGCTTTATCCAGAATCTCTCAAAACATGTTGTGCACCTTCAAACTTCAATTCAACCTACAAAACTCTAATAATTCAAACAGTTGCATAAAAACATTAGCATACTTCTTACAAAGTTCACTATATGGGTAAAAATCATTGTATGTTAATCCAAGGCCATAGGTCAAATTGCTACCAGCTCAAGATCGTAAAGCTAAAAGCTAAAAACACCGGCATTCATCCAATCGCTTCAGTTATTAGGGGTGACTCTTTGTCAAGATGCATGGCAGGAGGTATAGCATTACCTTCAAACTTTTTGATGGTGATCTCAAAACAACTGATCCCTCAGTTGCTCTTGGCATAAGAGCGATGTTTTCCACATCTGTGCTTGGACCAGCATGGTTCCCACTTGTACTCACATCTTGTGTGATCTTTGAAGCCTCTGTTATAATCATCTGCAAACCAATTGTAGCTTTTTAAGATGATGACATCACATACCCTTTGTTAGTACTTCGCAGTATAAATTAAAGGAAACCCTACAATATAAAATGTAAGGAATAAAATTGAACATTAAAATCTGTCTCCAAAAATATAATGAATAATACTATGAAACATATTTTGTTTCACCTTTCTCAAAAGAGAAGGATCAGAAACTCCCTGAACTTGTAGTTCATCTACAGGAGCAGCTTTTCCATGTGCAATACTTTCAACTCGAAAAGTATGGATACCATATATAGACTGCAGGCAACCTGGACAAAGAATTGAGAAAATCTAGTCAAAGAAAAAGTATAAGATATAACAAACATCATGTAGGTAGGTTTTAAGCACAAGTTGTGCTTTGTTATGCGTATTTAGTCAGTAATTTTTTTAGCCATTCAAAACCCCACTGTCTCTTTCATTCTTTTGAATGATATAAAACTCACAATTTATAAGGAAAAATTGATATGTTAGACGTCAGTCAACAGCAACAAAAAAAATATAAATCTAATCCCATTTCTTATTATTGTTAGTTTAAAATTTATACTGATTCCAGAAAAGCATTCATATCAGCCCTTTCAGTCTGACTAAAAAATATAAACCGTGTGCTAGAACACTTCATAACTCTTTGCAGTAATGAGGGATGAATATATATATATATATATATGGTCAAGTCTCAAAACAAAAGTAGAAGGTATCTGAAATTAGTTTAAACAAAACACACTAAAATAGAGTGCAAGAAAACATTCTGGTATGCCTGTCAGTACCTTGTTCGATAATAATATCAATCACCAGAGAAAGAGGTACACGCCTCTCAATTCTTGCAGTCCCCCAAAATGGTATATACGAAGGCCTTGATACCTAGACCAAGGGAGAAAGGGAATAAAAGATCACTTCCCATATCAAAACTCATATATCACAACATCATGATCATGTAGAACAACTCATATATACCTTGTAAACTACTTCGGTGCGTGTAACATATAATCTACGAGAAGACAAATCCTTTTGAAGCACATATCTCCTGATGGGCAGGTAAAGCAACATAAGAAGGCCAATTCCCCAAGCTAAAACCAGAAGTAATGATATAGCAAGCCATATGACCGTGTCATATTTAACACAATTTCTTGCATGCTCTTCAAAGGATGCTGAGTACAGTATCTGTTCCAAACAACCTTCCTGTTCGTCATCACTTAATTCAGACCCAGAGTAGGCAAGTATCTGATCCTTCAATGATCTAGACTCCGATATGGGATCTGCGTGACCAATCAACATTTCTTCAACCACAAACTAGTCAAGAAGAAAGGTACACAGATAATAACATTAGCTCCAAAAGAACTATAAAACCAATTATTCCAGTGCAACCACTGCAGACATGCCTTAATCTAACCTTTCAGAGTGAAATTACAAACCTCAAAAGGCTAGCAAATTGAGATCAAATAACATTTTCCACAGGAATTATGTTCACGTGAATTGAACTGAATTATACAACGCACAAAGCTCTAAATGCCAAAACACTCAACAGCATTTTCAAGTGCATTTATATTTATCTTTCTAAAAAAATGCAAACAACTATAGTGAGTTTGTGACTTTTCTTTACTATTCAGCTCCAAATAAAAGACCAAACAGCGATCTCTTTGGAAACCTTGAAAACAGGACAAAAGAAATGAAACAAACACCAACCTAATAAACCTTTTATCACATCATCAGGAACACAAATTCCACATGGCACCGAGTTTCCTACTTAACCAAATAACAAAACAAAAAGAAAAAAAAAATCATGGATACCCATTTGCTTTTAGACCCTAAAGAGAGAGAAGTTGCCTCAGAATTTGAAGGAAACAGAACAACTTGATGAAATCTAAGACAAAGGTGAAACTTTTACCTTGAATTTCCAGAAAAATCGTTGAAATGGTTTAATGGGTATGAGAATGGAACCTGCAAGACGGTGGTTTCAGACTTTCAGTACTCTAGTGGGTAGGGTTTGACGTAGAATATTCAAGTGAAGTGACCAAAAACAGAGAAATATAGCAAACTTAAAAGGTTGTTGCCGCTGGTTTCCACGCAAGAGGGACAAAATGAATATCACTAATAATTTATGAGCATTAATTTAAAGAATTTTATATTATTAATTAGTCATTAACTAATAAAAAATATATGAGAATTTATAATTATATAATAAGATTAGGATAGTTAAAAGATGTGTGAACTGATGTAAATTTTTAATATTTATCTTTTATTTCTTATGGATAAAAAATATGACAAGATTTTATTTAGATGAAAAATATGATAAGATTAATACATTTAAATTAAATTATCAAATTATGCATTATAGTTTATTGATTAAATTATTCTAATATTTTTTTAATTAATTTGAACATAATTTTGTTAATCATTTTTTTCAATTATATATTATTATGTATGATAAATTTATTAATTTTTAAGAGATATTTAGAATAATTTATAATTGATTAACAATATAAAAATATTTATACAAAATATTTATACTACCCGTACATGGAAATTAAACCCATCAAATATTATATTTTTCATTTTACTTTTTGATTTTTTATCTAACAAAACTTATATGTTTAACATAAAGAAGTTTAATTATACTTTTTTCTCCAAGTTTTTCAATTTAGCATATTTGGTCGCTATATTTTTAAAATTTTGTTAGAAAGATCCCCACTATTCCAATTTTACAAATGTGGACTAACCGTTAATTTTTCATCAAATACACATCTGTAATTATAATTTACAATCTATAATATGTAATAATTTAAACAAAGCTACATAATCTATCAAGAGTAATTTATTTATTGTTCAATTAACAGTGATTTCCCTTTAATGACCTTTTTATTATTAAATCTATTTACACCCTTTTTCCAAAGAACAAATGCAAGAACCAAGCATAGTGCATTTTAGACTGAACTTTTGCCTCTGTTTTGTTTGGGTATATCTATCATTTCACAACATTTGTATAGCAAGAAAATATATTATTGATCTATAATTTTGCAATTTTTCTTTCTTATCTACGACTTCTTTCTTTATCCCATTTTTAATCAAACTATATTTTAGAATGATTGTAAGGACTTGTCTTTGTCCTGCAGAAAAAAAATTGTGTTAGAGTCCACTTATTGTCTTTGTTTACTTAACTTTTTTTAGTACATAAACATTTCAAACATGTATAAATAAAATAAATGTTTATTACATATATTAGATTTTTTATATTCTGATAAAAAATGTTATCTTCATTCTAATATTTATAGGGCCCATTGTTAGGCAAATTGTTTACCCTCAAGCATATGCCATATTCTCAAGGATTGGAAATTGCAAAATTGAAATGAAATATAGTTGAGACATGGATATATATTCTTAGGAGGATGCTGATAAAAAAAAATTCTCACAATGATATAAGCAACAAGAACTAAACTCTCAACTTTTATTTCTTAAGTTTCTCAAAATTGGTACAATTTTCCTTATCATTTTACATAAAAGAATCTGACTTCCAACTTGTCTTGATCCATAATGCTAAAATGTCAATAAATTTGTTTCACTATTACGATTGAAGAATATTTATATGCACTTGACGAAAAAGCAATCTTATTGTCTTAAATCTAGAGGGTTATTATATAGATTTAAGACTAACATAAGTTTATATTATATAATCATTTTTAAACAAGTGTAAGATATAGATGTATTTTTAACATGTTTACTCTCCTCTAACTTAATTCATTTATTGAGTGTGTTTTTATTTAGCATATAAAAGTATGAATTTAGCCTTTTTTTTTTAATTTACTGTAATAATTCTAATATGAATTTATTTTTTCTCTTGCTTACTATCTCATGACTTAACTCATTTATTGACTTGACTACAATTTATCTCGTCAGTAATTTTTTTTACATCCCTGTCGGTTGTATATAATTTTCTTAACTAATTATAACATAATTAGATTAGATTATTATATAATACAGTTATATAATTCTTGATTAACATATTTAAACATGCATTAGGGAAATTGACTATTTATCTTGTGTTTATAAAAAATTAAAATTTATTTTATCTTATATGCTTTACATATTTAATTAAAAAAATCATATCAATTAGTCAATAATCCGTCCGTGCATGTCACGGGTCATCAAACTAGTACTATAGAATTGATAAATCAATGATATGGTTGTTTGATTTTTCTTTCCTCTTGGCTGTGATTTTTCGTTCACCACCACGACACTGTTTACTCAGAATAGAGATTATATTCTATTTCTCTCTCCTTAATTCCCTTCGTTTCTCTCTCTTCGCCATTCATTTTCCTCCAACTTGTTGGTCTCTCTGTCTCTCTCTCTCTAGGATCCCTTCCTTACCATTCTTTACTTCTCCCCTTTTACTTGACCCCTTCAAGGTACATTTTATATCCACAATTTCACCCTTTTATTTTCTTATTTTATTTGCTATCGTTTTTGTTAACATTTATATGTAAAGTTTCTATTTTTGGGGTGTTCAAGATTCGAAAAACAGAAAGGAACTAAAAGGGTATGTGAGATTCAATAGGGTGGATTATAGTTTTGGAAACTGAACTGGTTTTGCTGGTTTCTGAAGTATGCTTTTGTTGGGGGCTTACTAATCAATCATGATCACTAATCAGTCCTTAAGAAAAACATAAGCTTGATGCTGGTTTCTGATGAATGGTATGAATTGTGGTTTTTCTTGTTCTTTCTGGCTTCCTGTTTGATGTGTTCCCTCTAATTTGTTCTATGATGGATGAAATGGAATTGTTTCAAAGAAAAATTGGAAATTGGGATGGGACACGATCCTTTTTAATATCAAAATATGAGAACCTTTTGATATCAAATGCATGGTGGTTGATGGTTATTATGGATTATGGAATGTGTAATCAATGGTGACTATGAAAAAAGCTGCATAGTCCTGGCTGCACCAACCTTTTTCTTAAATCCTATTTTCGATTTTAGCAATTTTTCTATATACCTTTTTATCTCTGGAAGGAGGTAGGGATGAATTTTCATTGACATTATCACTTTATTTTTCAAGCTGTTTTGTCTTTAATAGGTGGTGCCAATGTGCCTGACATGTACTTTTGGAGGCCTTTCAGTTGCTTTTAAACTTGTAAATATTATAATATGCACTAATGTGTATTGTTATACATTTGTTTCGGTTCATGTTTGGTTCATTTTTCTCTCGTATATGTGTCATTGTGTATAAATGTCGGCTAATATTTGTTTTATTTTTTTTTGCAGTTGAAGTGATCACATAGTTATCCTCTAAAGCAGTATTTTGCTGGTGATTTTCATCTGCAATGGAGTTCTGAATCTATGATGATGGGATTTCTCATTTGAACCCCCAGAGATGGACAAGAAAGAGCATATTGCAATTTTTACTACTGCTAGCCTTCCATGGTTGACAGGAACCGCTGTGAACCCTTTGTTTCGTGCCGCGTATCTCGCCAAAAGTGGGGAAAGAGATGTCACTTTGGTGATCCCTTGGTTATCTCTGAAAGATCAAAGACTTGTATATCCCAACAACATTACATTTGCTTCACCCTCAGAGCATGAGAAGTATATCTGCCAGTGGCTAGAGGAGAGAGTTGGATTTACATCTGGTTTCAGCATACAGTTTTATCCAGGAAAGGTGATAATTTTTTGTGTTTTAACATTTTCCATTGACAGGAAAAATTGGAAGCTTTCCCACCAAAACACAGAAATATGCACATTTCCAAATGAAGACTACCAGAGTATATAGGACTGTTTGCTGTAACTGTAAAATGTCTGTTGCTGTTAAATGTTCTGTTAGCTGTAGCCACCATGTGATCTGTTGGCTGTTGTTGGTTACTGTCTGTCTTTTCTTGGTAACTGCATCGGTTAGATGCATTTGATTGAGGTCCTTTACATAGCTTGCTCTCTGCATCAGAGCATACACTTTATGTAAATCTCTCATTACTAAATAGTTTTGAGTCTCAGATTCTGTCTGATATTTTCTCTCTGTTGCTTATGTTATCTCTCATTTTCTCAACTCACTGTTTTTGTGTAATAAAGGCCATAGTCTAAGTTTGGCCATAATGAAAAAAATGTTGTTTTAGTAATTGAGGTCTTCAATGTGAACTTGCAATCTCTCATTACTAAATAGTTTTGAGTCTCAGATTCTGTCTAATATGCTTTTTTGCAAGTTATTTGGTCATAGATATGAGCATCTGTCAGCTTTTACTCTTAAGAATCCTCTGATTTCTGTTTTATGCAAACCTTATTGTTATGTAAGTTGTGCTAATTTATTGTATACTCATAGTGCAGTTTTCTAGAGATAAAAGGAGCATTCTTGCTGTTGGGGATATTTCAGAGATTATCCCTGACAAAGTTGCAGATATTGCTGTTCTAGAGGAGCCTGAGCACTTGACTTGGTATCACCATGGGAAAAGATGGAAGACTAAATTCAGACTAGTTATAGGGATAATTCATACGAATTATTTGGAGTATGTGAAGAGAGAGAAGAATGGAGTCATGCAAGCATTTTTGCTGAAATATTTAAACAACTGGGTTGTTAGTATATATTGTCACAAGGCAAGTTATTATATCATCATGGAAAATAGTATTTATGTATTCAATATTCAAATTAATATTAAATTGTTCCACCTAATATATGTGCGTTTGTGTTTGTTTGAATGCAATTTGAAAGAATGTAAATATCTGTAATTTCCCATCTTTGCATGAGCTTGAGGGACTGGACAATTTGCAATCTATGCATTTGGTTGGAGTGAAACATGTATTTTAGGGAGGTTTATTTTGTTCATAAACCGATTTGAGATAAGCTTTAGGTGATTGACTTCTATTTGGTGCAAGTAATGTGGTCTTTTTTAAAGCGGGTTACCTAACAGATGCAGAGGGATCGGATAGCTTCTTTTGTTGTTGCCTTCTTTTTTTTTGTTGCTTTATATTTCTTTCTTCTTAAGGATCCCTTATCTTTGTCTTAAAATTTCTTCTTTGACACAAGACAAGAAATGCAGACAACATATTGACTTGAATTGTTAAATATTCATGGTATCCTAATTTGGCTGACATACAATGTTTTATCAGTTCATTTTGATTTATTAATTACTTTAATTCTGAATGAGTAGTTCCAGGTCTTTTTATTATGTGTGTGCTCTGGTTAGGTAAAGATAATGTGGTGATAATGTTTCTTAGTGTGTTCATTTGTGTGGATGAAAATCTAAGATAATATGAAGCTGTCCTCTAGGGAGCAACTTTACATGCTCAACTTAGGTAAGTGAATATCATCCTAGTGAGAAATGAGAATGAGACTTCACTAGGATGATTAGTCTGTGAAAATAATATTAATGGTTATCACAATCTTGCAAGCATTGCATGCTTACTCTTTTGAAATTGATTAGCTGAATATTTACAGGTAATTAGATTATCTGCCGCCACCCAGGATTACACTGGCTCCATCATCTGTAATGTTCATGGAGTTAATCCGAAATTCCTTGAGATTGGCAAGAAAAAGAGGGAACAACAACAGAAGGGAGAACATGCCTTTACCAAAGGTGCCTACTTTATTGGGAAGATGATATGGAGCAAAGGCTACAAGGAACTGCTCCAACTTCTTAAAGATCATGAAAAGGAATTATCTGCTCTTGAGGTTGATTTATTTGGCAGTGGAGAGGACTCAGATGAAGTTCAAAAAGCTGCAGAAAAGTTGGAACTAGCAGTTAGAGTCCACCCAGCTCGTGATCATGCTGATGCTCTATTTCATGAGTAAGTTCCCTACTGATATGCTCACATCATGTTTTATTTCATTTCAGTTATAATTGTTAAAATGTACCAATGGTGCATAATTTGGAAAGGAAATAAAAAGAAAAAGGGAATCTGCATTGTAATATTCAATTGGATGTTAATGGACCAAATATTGACTCTAAGATTTAAGCCAATAAACCACTTATTACTTTAGTGTAATTTTTCTGATCTATATGAGGCTCCTCCATACCCTTTAGTTTTTTTATACAATACTAGTATTTTGATGATAATCCCCTTAGGTAAACGGAAATATGTTAAGTTATAACATTTTTTGGTGACTGTTAAGTTATAACATGAAATATTACATATTGTGAATATTAATTTGCAAGTTTAAAAACCATCCTGGTATTTGTTAGAAACTGCCAATTTTTGCATGTCTTGTCCTACTTGCTATTTGTTCACTTAGATGTCAGTTTGTCACTTTGTCAGCTGTGTAATTATTAAGATTCACCTAGTTTGAGTATTGCATGGCTGTAACTGTAGCAGATAATGGCTTAGCATATTGACATTATGCCACCATACCAGCACTCATTATTAAGGAAATCAGCTTTCTTCATCTTTCACCATTCTTTTCTTCAAATGTTTTTGTATAGTCTTTTTAGGTATCCTATTATCTGAATTGAAATTCCTATTTGACAACTTACTGATGGGAACATGCGTATGCTAACACCTCATTTCCTGCTTTCCAGTTACAAATTGTTTCTTAATCCAAGCACAACAGATGTGGTCTGCACAACAACAGCAGAAGCTTTAGCAATGGGCAAAATTGTTGTTTGTGCCAACCATCCCTCAAATGACTTTTTCAAGCAGTTCCCAAATTGTTGGACGTACGACGACGATGACGGATTTGTTAAACTCACACTCAAGGCACTGGCTGAACAACCTGCCCAGCCTACTGATGCTCAGAGACATGACCTATCTTGGGAGGCCGCCACAAAACGGTTTCTTAAGGCAGCTGACTTAGACAAGCCGTTAGAGAGAAAATTGTCAAGAACAACTTCAAACTTTCTGGCTGCCTCCTTAAATTTGCAAGAGAAAGTAGATGAAGCATCAGCATATGTGCATCATGTAGCTTCTGGGTTTGAAGTATCAAGAAGAATCTTTGGTGCCATTCCAGATAGCTTGCAGCCAGATGAAGAGCTACGCAAGGAGCTTGGGTTGACTGATGCTTCCACGAAATAAAGTTAAAGAAAAATGATGTTGGAATGCTGTGATGTTAATTAAAATTTGTAGAGATTCTATCTTCTATACATATATAACTAATTAGTTACCCTTGCATTTGAACGGTTGTGCTTGTCTTTACCCATGTTTACCTTTTATTGTTGCTATCTTCAACATGTACATCATAGTGATTAAAACAATTCATTAACTACTACACTATGCTTATTGCTACCTCCCGTTAATCCCCAACTTCAATTCTTCCATTCCAGGACTAACATTCAATTGGTTTTGATTATACTGGGGAGGTTTTTAACATAATTGTTCACTACTTCAATTTGATTGCAAAATTTAGAAGATTCATGATTAAAATAACATGGATTTCAAATAAATAAACAAATAGCATCTTCCTTCAACATTTCAAGCAATAGTTTATTACAAGTCATATTTCAACCACATCTAACACATTTTCCAAAAAAACAGTTTAATATTTTAACTCAAGTCCATTGACTTGTACTTGACAATATAAAGACATGCTTAGAAAGCTCCATTCAAATTGGGTAAAGAAAAAAATTAGTAATTGGTAACTAATGTAAAGATACTTGTAGAGATTCTCCTCGTTAAAATACAATACGATTTTACAAGCAGGAAACATATAGGGCTTTGGTCGTTGCACATTAGTGACTGAAACAAAAGTTAGTCGTATCCAAAACCAAAAATAAAACAAATCCAACGGTGGTCAAAGCAAGCAGCCATTAGGAGTGTCTAAGGGTGGGAATAATATACGAACTAGGTCATGAGTGTTAATTTTTAAACCCGTTGATCCGTGAATCCAACCCATTATTAATTAAAAAATCAAATATTATTATTAGTGATTAGAGATAGTAGTTTTATGAAATTCTTTAAATATGTCTTGTGTAAGGTTAAAAAAGATTTAGATGATAGGATGAAAGTTCATACTGCACATGATATTGCAAATTTTTTGAATGGTATGCTAGATGTAAGTTCTAAGATTATCCTATGTTGGTTTTTAAGGATTGGAACGTAATAGGAATTGGACCCAGACCTTGAATTATGTATTATCATTTGCTTCTATTTTACTTTTTTTTTTTAATTTTGTAAATTATTTTGAATTTTAAAAAACAAGACAAGAAGACACAAACGACCCAATCCAACATATAAAATTTTGATTGGATTAGTTTATAAATTTGATCAAATCTAATCGAAAATAACATTAGCTGCCATAGTGTTTGGTAAAATAAAAAGAGATCTAGTACTCCGCAGACCACAAAAGAGACATGCACTTTTGGTCCCACCAACAACAATTAAGAAGACACATTGCATTGCTTTCGTACACGTGGCCATAGTACGATTAAACCCAGAGATTTAGAGTTGTTGATTTTTGAACGCATATTGGATCATTGGCAAACACACCAAATCATATAACAATATTTCAATGAGTAAGAGTATTGTTTTCAAAAGGGACTTGCACAATAGTTGTGAGTTTTCATAAATTTCTACAAACTAAGCTTAATGAATAGAACAATAGGTAAATAAGCATGACATTGTGCGACAATAAAACAAAAAAATCAAAACTATAAATTTTGCAAATATTTTTGGATTTCTAAAATAAGAGCAAGCTTAGATAAAATGAAATTCAAATAACAAAACTATAAATCCTTTAAATAACATCCAAAAAGTACAACACTTTAGTGAAATATGGCTTAAGCCAACAAATTCTGAAGCTAAACATTCAATGCCATTTTCTCTTAAGTCAAAAAATTCCGACTTAAGCAAATTCTTCTTTCTGTATGTTCCTAAAAAGACAATTTCGTTTAAGCCAAAATTTCTGGCGTAAGTGAAATTTGCTTCAAATTTCTTTCTTCAAGCTTTAACACTCCTTGCTCCAACTTTCCTTTCAATCTAATCTTCATTCCTTAAAAAAGATCCATCAATAATTAAGTGTAACCTATCAAAATGATAAACTAGAATGAAAAACTAGATATTTACGAAATTATAACCAAATGAGCCAAAAATAACGGAGAAAATAAGTTTATTGCCTAAAAATTGCATCTCACAACTCAGTATTTATGACAATTATCTACGTGTCACATCACGTGAATAAAGGGCTCAAATTTTGGACACCAAAATTTCACTCATTCGTTGCCTTTTTTTTTTTTGTACACTAACAGAAATAGGTCTAGTTCGGTGGGATGAGTGTTCGGCTAGTAGGCAGAAACCCAACGCAAAACTTCTTTGTTCGGTTTGATTTTTTGTACTTGAATGCATTTATTAATTTAAATTTAATAAACTAGCATGTTAAATAAGAAAAAAAAGATTACATATGTAAAATAATTTTATACCGTCATTTAATGATAATTCACCGTATATAATAAGTTAGTTAATTAATTTTTGTTTAATTATTTTAAAAATTATATCAATGATAATTTATGATTACATGATAGTATATAATAATTTTATATTTTAGTAAATAACCACTAAATTGTTGAATAAATGTGAATATTTTTTGTTTAATCTGATCATAATCCACAAAAACCTACCAAAAGTTAAAAAGAAGAGCTTTATTGGGTTTGTGTATTATCATTTTAGAGACCTGAATTAAATAAATGTATTATAAATAAAATAATTATAAATATACATTTTTAAAAATATAAATTATATTTATATTTATGATAAACCATGTAAATAAAAAACACGTTGGATTTTAGAGTATAATATTTTTAGTTCTTAATTGTTGTTGTCTATTATCGATAGATGGTTATATATGTAGTATTTTTTAAATATTATAAATATATGAGAGATATTAAAATTAATTATCTTACGTACGGTAATAACAATATAAAGTGAGAGTTTTTAGTTATAATAAAAAATACATGAATGCATGACATTCAAATTACACGAAATATAAATTGCTTTTCCTCGATTCATGGGAACATAATCTCATAAAAATAGAAAAAAAAGGAAATCGATAAAATATAGTATTATATAGTTATCAATGCATTAAGGAGATTTAATTTAAATAATTAAATAAAATGTGGGAGTTGTTGTAAATCTTTTTAACATATCTATAAAAAAAAATAGTCATTAATGTAGTCGAAACGGAAAGAAAGTGTAGTAAATAGGTAAGACTTATTATTCAAGGTGGTCAGCCAATTCAATTACATAAAGTCATAAATAACCGATCGAAATGAATTGAATATAGTGACGCATTTATTACACATTTATTATGAATATTAAATATATGAATTATTTATTATATTGATATTAAATATTTATTATATTTATTGAATATAAGTATAATTTGATCCTTAACTGGTCGTTGGTTGCCACCACAGAAACCAAGACAGAAACTATATATCAACAAAACCACGTACCACCTAGTTTCATATTCTGCTGTCTCATTGTTAATTTTTCCTCTTCCATCTGCTGACTCTTTTGAAAAGGAAACAACCCTCCACTTGGTTTTTTGAGGTTACATAAATGTAAGTACCCCTGGAAGTTTTCTTTGAGTCGATAGGCTTTTCATGCTTTAATGGGGTGTGCCATCCTCTCCCCCTTAATTTTATGTATCAGGACGAAAATAAGCACACTCTCTTTTCCTTTGCTTATATATGTGGCAAGGAAAATTTGATCTTTGTTAATTCATTGGTCAAATCATGTGTCAATTGTGTTGGTTCTTGGATATACTCCCTCCGTATAAGATATTGTTTTGAAATTTTCTTATCCCTTTGTCAAACTTTTTTTCTATTATCTTTTCTTTGTATTAATATTTTTTTTATCAAAATACTCTTAATTATTTGAGTCAATAGATAATAAATGATATGATTGTTTTCCCTCTCTTTCTTGCAGGGATCGTATAATTAAAGAGTTTGATTTTAAAAATTAAAATTTCATTATTATTATTCTTTCTCCACAAATTAATTATTTAGGTGAGAAGTAATAATGTAGAAAAAGTTACATAGTTAGTCCTGATAACTTTAAGGAAAATTTTTAAAAATATTATAATTATGAACAAATTTTAAATTATTAACTAAATCAATTTTTTTAAATGTGTCTGAATTAGTTAACAATATCCTATAATTAGGAATTGGGGGAGTATCTTATTAACCTCTTTTTCTCATTAGTTTACCTTTTGCAGACTTTGGTTCTTGCTCATAATCTGTAGTGTAATTTAGGGTTCTTGTGCTGAAGTCCCAATGTCAGTGCTTCTTGCTGAGGAACGGAATTAGTTCTGTTTGGTTTGATGGGCCATATACTAATTACTTGACCACCAATCTTGATTCTAGCTATGTTTGATGACCCATCTAGTTTGACTGCCTAAGTTGATATTTTGTTTGTACTACCATTGTTTGTACTACCATAGTTTCAGAGTTTTGTTGAAAGTGTTGTCGAGATTCCAGATTATGATTCTTATTGTCCTGAATCTTATGATTGAAATTGATAGTTTATTGATGGTATGTTTGTAAGTGTTGAAATACACACTCTTTTCCAGTGTATGATCTGATTCTAGCATATTTTTCAATGAGACTGCTTTATAGATAGGTAAACATAGGTGAGTGCTACTTTGTTATCAATTTTTCAAAAATTATTGAATTCCTTCATTTCTTTTTGACGATGTAATGACTGTCCTGAACAATTTTTGAAAGCCTTGGTTTAATTAACTTCTTTAGGATAGGTGATACATGTAGAAAACTATTACAGTTGTTTAAAAAATGACAACCTTGAATTTATGATCATTTTGTTACAGAAAATTGGACACAAGGGATACACTTGTTTAAAGTGAGGATCTGTTTTTCTTTACCAATTTGCTTCACCATCTTGAAAGATGTTAGCTTTTATTTCTTCCTCTTTTTTGTTGAGTAGTTTTCTTTTGTGCACTAGGCACTAACAATTAGCATGGTTGGTGCATGATCCTTATAATTTACTCTCTTTATTTGCAATTATGAAGTGTTAAATTATCATGGTTTGAGAGATATTTTTTTGCCCTTTTTCTTTGTATTGATACCGCCAGGGAAAAAGGAGAAAGAAAGAAAATGAATCTTTTTCTTATGTATATTGCCCAGGGATTTTGACTACTTTACAAATTTTTAGTACATGAATGCATTATTGACCAATTAATCCCTTCTTAAACATAGTCAACCACTTGTAAAATTGATTATTCCTAAAATAAACCTTTTTTTTTCTTGGAATAGCTAAATTCTTAATTCTAAAGCGACTTCTAGATTCAGTGAATCTAATTTAGTAGAAATACAGTAAGATTTCAACAATTTTTTTTTGTTACTATTCACTAATATTTTTACTTTTTGTCAATTTTTTTTCTTATCAGCACCTGTATTTTAAGGGTCTCATTAACAACTTCCATGAGTCATGAGATCTTCAGAATTATTATTATTTTTTTTTTAAAATATTCTTTACCTCTTGTCATTTCACTAAATCACATGCTACGTAAAATATGCAAATGCATTTTTTTTTATCTCATTAGAGATCAACTCAGTAAGTGATCAATGTTTGATATATAGGATGTTGAACACTTACTATTTGGCATTAGCAAGCTTGTTTCATCTTCTTGCTGAATGATTATCAGATTGATTAACAGCAACGTGTCACATGCCAAATAAAATTAAAGCATGTTGCAATGTGGCATTATTACTATTTTTTTTAATTCACATTACTGAATGTCATGTCACTAGTGCTCCAAAACCCAATACGTACAAAGGATGGTGGCATGCTTTTCTCTCATATAATTCATTAAAATTGCTTTCAGAAGTGATATGTATAGTACTCTAACCAGATGTAGAGAAATGGAACTGATGCTGGTTTCATGGGAATAGGCTGATGATATTAGCATCTTTCAATGGTTGTATTTGATTGTTAAAGGTCTTATAGGACTGCTTCATTTATAAATAAGTGAATATAGGTTACTACTTTTAGTTGTCAATTTGTATAATACATTTAATATTTATCAAGTTCCTTGACTTTTTGTTTTGTTAGAATAAGACTTTGACGATCCATTTTCAGAAGACTTGAATTTTGATATGTGAGGATAGCTAGTACATGCACTAAGTTTTTACATTTATACAAAATCGAAAGTATTCAATTTGTGGCTGTAGTGTGACACTCACATGGACGTGGATGATAAATTAAGTTCAAAAAAACCACATGGTTTGGCTGATGAAGCAACTGCAGCAACAGAAACTGTTTCTGAAAAAGTGAGTTTTTAATTCTTTGTTGTTGATTATTCTTTTTTTCTTTCTCTCTAACACTAATATAAGAAAAAGCAGAATAGTTTATTTCCTACTAACCTACCTCTCTTTAATGGTAATTGCTTTCCGAGTTGCCTGGCTTTGAATGCTTTTGTGGTGGCATATCAAGCATTGTATAGTCTTGGATGGTTTAGCATTTGTTTCATTCTTTTTTCAGCATTAAAGTTTTTAGGTGAAAGGAAAATAAGGAAATTCTCTTTTATGTGCTTTTGTCTCTGGGCTCAAGTGGGAAGTCTCTGTCTTGGAGTTACATTTTCATTTGAAGAAGTGATGATGAAAACTTACATCCTTTTTCTGAGAAAATGATATACTTGATATTCAATATTAGTCTTAGAAGTACTTTTGATAAAAGAGCCAATCTAACAATTCATCTTCATCCTAAATTATCCCTTTCCATTTTAGAAGATGTAAAGTTGAAAAGTAGTAGGAGGTTTCGTTAAGCTTTATTTTTCCTGCAGTAGTTTGTGTATTTGGTACATGAAAAATGCAAGGATTTTCAATTGGAAGGTTTAGCCTGTTTTGATGTAATCTATGAGATGGGATTTTGTTCTTGGTTAATTACCTTGTAATTCCCAGAAAATGTGTTTTTAAAAGAGATTCTGAGATGGAGCTTTGAATATTGGGATTTTGTTAATTATTTGATGTGTTTTATGAGTTTTCTTGTAGTTTATATTATTTTCTCATAATTTAATAACAAAACCTTATTCATTAGGTGGGGAGGGTTACATGGATCATACTATACCATAAATTTCTGTAATGTATTAAATGTACAATTAAACCATTTACCTCTAAGGATCTAAATATCTCTTAGTATGGTTTGAGCTATATTGTTTTTCTTGTCTACTGATTTGTTTAGTACTGTCTTGCAAACCGATCATACCTGACTTCAATTCTAGCCTTAATTTATAGTTAGTTTTCATTCTTGTTCTTATCTTTGCAGGAAGAACGACCATTACGTTTGTATTTCGGTAATGGTCCAAGAATCCACAAGCAGTTGTGCATTAAGTATGGTGTTGTTGATAAACGCTGTGAAAAATGTGGTAAAGTTGGACAGTTAACATGCTTTTCACCGGCTTTCCGAAAATGGGTATGTAGAGTCTGCATGTATTTGTTACTTTTACTAATTGACCATGAATATAATACAATTATTCACACTAGTCTATCTGGTTTATTCAAATTTGTTGCCCTCTTTCTCTTTTTCCAGAATATATAGCTCTAATGACTTTTTCATATGTATTTATGATTTTAGGCTTTAGGGAGAGTTACCGAAGAAGAACTCAACCAAACTTGCAAAATATGCAATGAACGTGGACACATCTATCTAGACTGTGATCTTCCTAACGAATTGGTACTTGAAACATGAACAACTTTATCTCCCCTCACTTTTTAAGAATTACTAGTATATTGCCCTCATGTTGTTGTATGTTTATATTAGAATGAAATTTATATTATTATCGAATAGCATAACGCAAAGAAAGTATACGCTAATAGTAAACTCATCAATAAAAAAAAATATTTGAATTGACGAATGCAGAAGATAAGTACTTCTGGAAAGAGAGAAAAAGTTGAGTCCTTTTGGTTTTCCCATTTAGCAATGCCTAAGAAACTAATAGATTAATAATGATTAGAGATGCCAATTAAATGGACCACATGGAAATTTGATAAAATGATAATAAATTTTAGTGCGAAACTTCCCTTAAAAAGGAGAGTAGAATCTTTGGAGGAAAATTTGCTTAGAAATAATTTAGCATGTGACATTGTTGGAGGGCATGTACTCTTATATTATATATAGATAATCTAACTTCTTTTTCTCAATTTGTAGGCTGAAGTTCCTCCTCCTAAACAAAAGAGAACAGTGCGTTGCGGATTATGTGGTGAAGCTGGACATAATAAACGGACATGTCCGAAAGCTAGGCATAACTGAATGTTTAATTATGAGAACAATCTCTTGATAGTTTTTAGTTTGAAACATGGTAGACATTTTTATTACTAATACTTGGTGCACAACATTTGGATACAACTTTATTTCAATATTGAGCACAATCACCTTTCTTTCTAACTTTCTCATTATAATTAAACAGATCGATTATAAATAGAGGTTTGATTCTTCCAAGTTGCATGCCTTGCATTTCTAGGTTATTTGTAAGTATTACATTAAGCCCTTGAGAAAGTTTGTTGCAATGTTGCAACCGTGAAATTGGACAAGGTTCCCTTAGCTCTATCACGAAAATAAGAGATGGAAAAAGATATCAGATGAATAAATTCCAAAACAGATAGCATGATATATAGGGGGGTTAAGCTCCTCTACAGTCTTGAAAAACGGAATGAGATATTAACCATTCCTTTAGTTTTAATATTTGATATAATTTTAATATATAATGGAGGGGAAAGCTTGCATGAATGGTGACATCAGTAACTGCACAGTTGCAATTCTTTTTAAACAGCACCAAATCCATTTCCCATGATATGGCTATAAACCATTATATACAGGTAATAATAAGCTATTGTGTACCTAATTATTTAGAGTGTAGCCACAAGTAGAAGTTACTTCAATCACACGTGACCTAAATCATGAGTTCATATTGAAAATGTTATTTTAAGGATAATGTGCAAGAGAAATCCTTCGCTCTCTCTTGCCAAAGCCTGGTGCTTATATCACTCTCATGTCACCATAACATAGGAAAACACATGATGCAATGTTCATTGAGAAGTGATTAACCTTTTGTGATGCTTAATATCCAAAATGTCTGTTACTTTGCATTGTTGGTATACCATAGTGCATGTTGCGTGCAGCATGTTCCCCCATTTTTGCAACTGAGATGCATCCAAATGTTCGAACTTCAAGAGAAGTGTAGGAGTAATGTAAAGAAATATATGTACCAAAATAAGACTTTTTTTATCCAATGAATAAAAAAAATATTTATCCAAATAATACATCTAATAAATTATTTATATGGATGATACACTTTACCGAAATAAGTGAGAAATCAATTTTTCCTAATCTGATTTGTCACTTGCTTTTACTTTATTTTACAATACTTAAGAAATTATACTTAATTCTAATATTATTTTTTCTTAAAGACGTTATGAAGGAATTGATTTCAGTGTGTTTTGTGTTTTTTCAAAATATTTTTTTAAAATTTAACTGGTTTTATTGTTTTAATTTTTTATTTTACTGATATATATACATATATATATATATATATATATATATATATATATATATATATATATATATTAATTTATAAAAATATAATTTATCCAGAATAGTATTATTTTTTAAAAAAATTAATCCGTAGATAAAAAAAATTTATGAATTATATTTAAATTTAGTTAAATATTTTTCTTGTTATGATTTATAACTATGATATGAAAAATATTTTTGTTTAACTAATATTTGAGAAAAAAAAACTGAATTTAAATATCTAAATACTCATAAAATATGAAGATGTATATTAAAATTATTAATTGTATGTACTATGGATATGCATTTTTAGGAAAAATATAAATTTTAAAAAAAGTAATATAATATCTTACATGTTAAATAAAATCCTTACAAAGAAACAAATACGATCAAATGAAGTAAAAAAACCATTTTAAATTTTCTTATCATATTTTTATTATTTTTCTTAATTATTAAATATATTTTTTAAGAAACATGGATATATTTTTACAAAAGATAAAGAGAATATTATGTTAGATTATCAAAATAATAGTATCCTCTTACTCTTTTATAAAAAATATATAAATAAAACATGTTCAATTTTAATAATATGTATTGATAATTGATGTAAAATTATGAGTTTAGAATAATATTTAAAAAAATAATTAATCTTTAAATGAAATCAAATTTATTTAGATTGAAGATGAAAAAAAAAGAATTAGATAAATAGAGCTTTAGTAAATATTGTCATAATCTTTTGAATCTAACATTATTAAAGTAAAAAATCTTTAAAAAAAAATAATAACAATATTCCTTGCAAGTAGTATATGACTTAGCTATAAATTTAGGGCCATCATACATTTGTGTATTCCATCTCCGGAAGCAATGCACAGAAATGACAATATATTTGGAGAAGCAACTATCGAGGGACCAAGATACAATCTTGTTGTATTAATTGCAACATCCAGACGGAAAAAGTTGCATCAAGAATGGAATGCTATGATGGGAAGATGAAATTGGAACAAAACATCAATTATTGGATTGTTTTTATTATTTTAAATAATAATCTACTAGATAGATATATCATCACATGCATGGTTTTAAAAGAAAACGTCTGCAACTGTGATTTCAGCCGTAACGTGAGATTTTTGGAGTATCCATGTACAAAGCAACCACACGTATGGCTACATCGGTTGCAATTGTCTGCAATTTCATGCAATATCAAGAAACATGACGAAACTACAACTGCAACTGCAATTTAAAGCGTTGAGCACATGTAGTTGCATAACATTCACCACAACATCCCCGAGTTCATCTCAAATTTGATGGCATGCTGGAGTGATGCATCTTGTAGATTTTGTCAGGGTTTTAAATTGCGGCTGCAGTTACGGTTTTGTTACAGTCCTTGACATTGTGGGAAATTCAAAGCAAATGCGGACGATGTAGCCAATTTGTGATTGTGGTGAGACAAGACACCTTGATGTTGTGGCCAATATTGCAGGAGTGGACCACTTCTTAAAAGTATGGATTCTGCTAGCCATATCCATGACACACATCTTCATAGGTCTTGTATTGTTCATCGATGAGAGATAAAAAATGAGGCTAGTTAGAGTTAATATTCATATCATAGTCCTTATGCTAAAGTTCCTCTTTTTACCATGCTCTCTAATTTCAACCCCATATCTCCTTGATTTTTCTCCACCAACAAATCTGATGGAGTGTTAGCAACATAAATCAGAACATACCTGAGACCCTAGCTATGGATGAACCCGAGACTCGCAATGAAAAAAGGACCTGTTTATCTGGACGATTACGCATGGCTGTGATGAGGATAAAAGAATTAAAGTAGTTAGTCGCAACTATTTTCCATTTCAGCATTATGTTAGAAAAGCTGTTAGCAATCTGTTATTGCAATCGTGCTTGTGAATTCTGTTATTATACAGAATCACCAAATGTATTTAAATAAGTTTGCAATGAATGAAATGGGAAGAAAAGAATTTCAACTTAGCTTATAGTGTAGACAGGAGGCCCCTTGTCCTCGAAATCAAGGTCCCTTCTGCTCTTATCACGTAGCTTTTGAAGAATTCTTCATCTGATAATGATCAATCTCAAAGAAAATAAAGGAAAATTTATCTATAACATAACAACAAATTTGCTAAAAGGTGACGTCCAAAATTTGCTAAGGAACTCATCACAAACTAATTTGTATGGAAAGGTTAACTACTATTACATCAGATGAGGATTGCTGAGTCAAGTGGTAACCAGGAGTTTACATTCTTCAAATACCCAGAGTTTAATTGTTTTTGACCCATCAGCAATTACTTTAGCTACCTAAAGTTCCAGCTTGTTCTACCAAAAGCAATCCCTCATTGAAGGTTCGGCGTGAAAGTCTTGATGACATCATTGTTTATAGAAGTGAAAGGTTCTCTCCTTAATTGATTGATTGAGCCAACAAAATAATATGACGCATTTAAAGAGAAAATTAACTTCAGCTTCAGATTTTAGCACAAGATGTGAACCAATTTAAATGTTACACCAAGTCATTATCTAGCCATGACTGGTGAGGCAAACAAATGGATCAAAAATATTTTAAAATGATCGCGAGAAGAAAAAACACCATCCTGAAATTTATTATTGTCACATAAAGTAAATTACCCTTTTCTTTGCTTTTGTAAATCCTTAATAACTATGAAATAGCCAACCTATTTAACAATTAATGGACTTTGTTCATGCAATACTTCAGTGTTTTTAAATGATCTTTTAAGTGGGTTTCACAATATCATAATCATGCCTTATTGCACAATGACAGGGATCGTCATGACTTTTTATTTGGCATATAAGTACTCTAAAATGTAAATATATACAACACATGAATTACCTTCAACAGCTTGGCATATCCTCAGATGTTGGTTGTGGAGAACTTGTTTTGGAGTTGGTTGTGAGGTGGACCAATGATAAAAAGACACCTGGACACACTTACCACGTCTACTTTAGACTTCATTTTCTTAATATTGCACTCTGGTCTCAAGAACTAGTTAACAATTTATTTTTTTTATTTTCCTAATAATATACGTTTTGAAAAAAAAATTGAATACCTACTTTCCCCCTCTTTGAAACCCTAAAATTAGAGAAGGGTGTTCTAACTATTAGAGAACCACGGTTGAATCAACAACCATCATTTCCCTGTCTGTGAACTGAAGGTTGTTGGTATTGTCCCTCTCCCCCTACACATCACTTTTCTTTGTGTTTGAAAGTTGTCTTCTCCAATTTACGTTTCCCCCATGTGTTTTGGTTTATGTGACTAACATGATTGTCACACATAATGAGGAAAGACTTGTAATGTGATATTTTTTTGAGATAGATCAATGATGAATAGTCAAAAACCTATATTATTTGAAAATCTAATGGTGGTATGCAATGGCTTGAAAGGAATGTATAATAATTTTCTTTCATGTCATTGGATACCACTACTAGATTTTCAGTAATACATGTATTTGACTATCCTCTATTGATGTATCTAAAAAAATATCATTTTATAAGCATTCTCCCATCATGTGCAATATCAACCATGTTACTTAGATCAATCAAAACACAACATTGGGATTACATTGGAGAAGACACATTCAAGCGCAAAGAAAAATGATGTTTAAGGGGAGAGTGACAATGCAAACAACCATATTCACCAAAATCATGTTTGCGAAGCATGCAAGACATGCAATGAAAACAGGCTTTTTTCAACCATTCCATAATGATGAAGCTTGACTGTATGAAGGAAACATATACCACCATATCATAGTGGTTTTGCTACATAGAATAGTCAATGGATAAATACTTAGTTTAAGGTATAAATCCAATGGGACTATGACAACAGCTAATGTTGTGATATGAAGATGATCTAAGAAAACAAAATGGTAACGGTGGAGGGATTATTAAAGTAAATCAAAGTATTTGGTGGTGTCATATTGGAATGTAATGAGGATCATGAGCTAATGTTGTGATATGGGAATTACCATTCACGATGCTATTCACGTGAAGTTAGTAGTAAGCGTGTGGGAATTTCAAGCTCCTCGAGGTCCCTTTTATCTGTAGCATTATATATGAGGTGAAGTACTCTGGTCCTAGCTAGATTGCCTCAATACTCACACACACACACAAAATCTAATTATGAATATTTTAATGAATCATTAAGAATATTAATATCAAAATTAAAATAATCTTGACCAAATTACAATTAAATTTAACATTTAATATTTTAATTATTAATTACATTACTAATCATGTATGAATCATTAAGTTTTTTTAAAAATATTAAAATTACTATTGACCAAACTAAAACTAATTTTCAGATTGAATATTTTTATTATTAATTACATTATTAATTTTATATGAATCATTTAATATTATTTTTATTAAATTAAATTACTTTTGACCAAACTACTATTAGTTTGAACTATAAGTATTATAATTATTAATTACATTATTAATTTTATATGAATCATTTAAGATTATTTTTATTAAATTAAATTACTTTTGACCAAACTACTATTAGTTTGAACTATAAGTATTATAATTATTAATTACATTATTAATTTTATATGAATCATTTAAGATTATTTTTATTAAATTAAATTACTTTTGACCAAACTACTATTAGTTTGAACTATAAATATTATAATTATTAATCATATTATTAATTTTATATGAATCATTAATATAATTTTAATCCAAATGAAATTACTCTTGACCAAACCGCCATAAATTTTAGCATTAGATATTTTAGTTATTAATTTTATATGACTAATTAAGATTATTTTTTAATCATAATTAAATTACTCTTGACCAAACTACAATTAGTTTTAAATTATAAATTTTAATTATTAATTACATTATTATTTACTAAGTAAATATTTTTGTGTATTAAATTCCAACATAAAACAATTTTTTCAAAATTAACAATCCAGAATAAACATGATATTTTTTCTCAATCATTTTAGTTGAATAAAATGTTTCTGTGAACATATAAAATTTGAATCAAAATAATGAAAACATTAAATGTTCATGAATGTTTTGAAGAATTTATTAATTCTCATTCATTTTATTTGAATTAAATATAACCATTAAAATATAAAATAAGAAAAAAAAATAAACACATTAATTATCATGAATAGTCTTCAGATTTTTGAAAGTTCATGAATGTTTTATAGTATTAACTAACTTATTAAAAAATAAATGATATGTAGCTTTGTACTTTTAAATAGAGAAAAAAAAACTGTGTTAAAAAGTTCTACCCTGTCATCTAAATCATATTATTTATATATAATAATAAATTTATTAATTTTTATAATAGAAGTCAGAAAGAATATTATAAAGTAAGAGAAAGAGTGCCGTTAACATATGAAACAAAAAAATTATAATTAAAAGCATTAAATGTCAATAAATGTTTTTCATGTATTTCATAAATAAAACATTACATGTTCATGTGTAGTATTTTTTTTAGAATTTCCACTATCAAAAAATATAAGATAAAAATTAAATAAAGACATTTGATGTTCATGATCTTTTTAAGTCATCACCTCTTCCTCTTTCTCCCTTGTGAACCCGTCTCTCTCATCAACTCTTCCTTTCTTTTCTTTTACTTCCATTGATTGATTGTGATTGTTAGTTGCAGCCTTGCATGTTGCTTGCAGTAGAGGCAGCTCGGAGGTGGAATACCATATTAAATTTTATAGTGCAGCAAAGACATCTGAAAGGCCCCCTTAAAAACCGGTTCATAAGGGGGTGGTCTACCTAGTCCCACATCGGGTAATTCATGAACATGATAAGTGCTTATATACCCACTCCCTTATGAACCTATTTTTAAGGGGACCTTTCGAATGCCTTTGTTGCACTATAAAATTTAATAGAAATCTCCTTCAAGGGCTTCCATCATGACTATAGATTGCTTGGAACCCTCTCCATGACAGTTTGCATAGAGAGCTAGGCTCTCCACCATCATTGACATGCTAAAAAAATTGAGTCCTTGCAAAGGTTTTGCTTTTAAAATATTATTATTATTCTGTTTTATTTATATTAATATGACAATAACCAACCTTTTTAATGGGTTTTGCTTGCTTTTACGTGTTCTTAGAATGTTCTGAGTATGTTCGTTGTTAGTGGTTTTAACGTTGATTGTGTTTATTCATTGATGAGGTTTATCAGTTTTGTCATTGTTGTTGTGATTTCATCTCTAGTTTTGTTTTGAATACAATTTTCTTTTTTTATTTAGAAATCATAGGAGAAGGTTAAGGATCTGTTGTTCAAGAAGTGTCCAAAGCACTTAAGAATAGGAGGGGCTTTTCCTCCGAGGAGAGATCTAACTTTTTTCGATATATATGGTGGTTAACTCAGATGAAACATGATCTGACTAACGCACAACCTAAAAGGGTGTCTCAAGTTTGTCTATCAAAACAACATTCGAAAGGGGAAGTAGATTTTGGATTTTCTGGTGTCATGGCTATGGCAAGCAGAATCTGTGGTTTTAAAAAACAGTCTATGACTGTAATATCGGCCACAACATCAAGGTTTTTGGCATCACCACGACTGTATTTGCGGTCACATCGGACACATTTTCCCGTAATTTCCTGCAAAATTAAGGATCGCAAAGAAATTGCAGCTACAACCTCAATTTAAAACCTTGGCAAAATCTAAATGATGTATTAGGAGAACTGACTCCAACATACCCCATTGAACATACTTTGCATTCACTTTTATATGAGACCTACCTCTAGCTCAAATTCGCTATCTCCACAACCAATTAGATCATTCTAGAAGCCTTCTAAAGGAAGAGTTGCAGCCATGCATGAACAACTCAGGGATGTTGTGGTGAATGTTCTATGACTGTGATCAAGATTTTACATTGCGGTGGAAGTTGTGGTTTCCTCGTGTTTTTTTGAAATTGATTTCTCAGTTGTCCTTTTTTAAACTGCTGTTCCCATGTGCTCTCCTTCAAAACGACGTCATTTTGAGAGTTGTGTTAATATTTAATTGTTTAAATATTAACACAACCGTCAAGATGACGTAGTCTTAGAGAGACAGTCCGGGAACAGCTTGAAAAAGGACAGCAAAAAAGGCAGATCCTATTTTTTTATATTGCAGTAAATCGTGGACAAATGTAACTAGAAATGCGGTTGCATTGTGGTCGGTAGACTCCAAAAACCTTGATGTTGTGGCCGAAATCACAGTCACAGATTGTTTTTAAAACCATGCATGTGATGGCATATCTATCTAACAGGATATCATTTAAAATGATAAAAATAAAAATCCAATGATTGATATGTTGTTCCCATTTCAACTTCCCATCATATAACTTTCCATTCTTGATGTAACATTTTTCCATCTGGATGTTACAGTTAATACAAATAGATTTGTATCATGGTTCCTCATGAATTCTTCTCCAAATTTATAAGCTTGAGATCGTAAAAGGATGTGATTGAACAAATTAGTAAGCTTCTAAAATCAGAAATCACGGTTTGCTTTGGACTTCCATGAATATAATGATTCCTTTTTGGATGACTCAATTGGTCGAGTGATTTTGTTCACAAAGTGGAAAATTTAATTTTATACCAGCTTGCAAATTGTTCTCGATTTGGTGGATGTTTTCAAGGGTGTGGATCTAAGTGTCAGGATTTTTTGGCTTCGCTAACAGTCTTCAATTTTTCTCTACCACTGTAGCTGGGGAATAATGCAGAGTAAAATAATGCGGAAAGCTTCAGAGAAGTTGTTGGAGGTGCCTGCAGAAAAAATAAAGAAATCCTCATATTCTAGCATATCATCAAAATCCAAAAGTAAATCTTTGGTTGATGAGGATAAAGGTTATGTTTTATGGTGATGAATATTTGCCTGTTACAAACTATGCAGGGGTTGGAATTGTTAAAGGGGAGGTGGATAGTTGAGAAAATTATATATGTAGGGATTTTGTTATAATGTCACATGGTTGTATTTTGCTTCACGAATGTATTGGAGACAATTGCTTTTGTAGTTGCATAGCTGCCACTCATGTGCACCTCTTGTGCATTATCTTGATTTTGCCTTTTTGTAATATGGATTTTGCTTAGAAAAAAAAAAAAAACAGGTTGATGATATCATGAAATTGGCTTAAAATATAATTTAAAAACAGAAGTGTTGTGTGTACAAAGCCCATTTATCGTTACACAGGTTGATGATATCATGAAATTGGCTTAAAATATAATTTAAAAACAGAAGTGTTGTGTGTACAAAGCCCATTTATCGTTACACAGGTTGATGATATCATGAAATTGGCTTAAAATATAATTTAAAAACAGAAGTGTTGTGTGTACAAAGCCCATTTATCGTTACACAGGTTGGTTATTTCTCAGTTATTAAGGATTATAATAGGAAACAAAAGAATAGTTGCATTCTCATCATTGGCATTAGCATTGGTAATAACCTGATTGTTTACTTTACGTGACAATCTTAAATTTCAGGATGGTGCTTTTTCTTCTCACATGCATATATTTTAGATCCTTTGTTTGCCTCATCAATGATTGCTAGATAATGACTTGGTGTAACATTTAAATTGGTTGACATCTTGTACTACTATTAATCCTCGACAAGCAACCAATTTACACACGTTGGATTGTAACTATTCATTGCTAAACGGACTGCGAAGTGTGAATGTTAAGAGTTGGAGGAGTTTAAATGTGGAAAAAGAAGAAGGAAATTAAAGCCAGAGCAGAATATGAAGAAGGAAGAAGAACGTTTCATGTTGTCGCCATTACAAGTAGCAATGATGGCAGAGCTGTGAGCTAGGTGTTGGTCAAAATGGGTTTTTTCTTGAGATTAATTAAGGGGAAAATTAGAAATAATATGAAAAGCATTATAGTTGGTGTATTTTCTAAATTGCCGCTTATCAGTGTATTTTGCTGAAAATGGTGTTCATTTCAAAGATCAGAAGGGGGAGAGGTTTCTGAATTCTGAAATCGTGTGAAAGAAGAGAGAGGGAAAATGGTAAAAATGAAAGTTATTTTGGATGTTTGGAGGTTGTGGGTTTCATTGGATGCTTCATATTCATTCTTTAACCAAAATGAAATTATAGCCATTACATTAAAAAAAAACAGTACTTCAATGACTCAATCTAAAACAGAAAAGTGTCTTAGTAGTATTGGAAGAGAAATCGACACCTGACATGTAACAAAGCCTCAATCAAAAACAGAAAAATGCCTTGGTAGTATTGGAAAAGAAATCGACACACATGTAACAAAGACTCAATCAAAAACAGAAAAGTTTCTTAGTAGTATTGGAAGAGACATCTACACCTGACACGTAACAAAGCCTGAAATATTATATTTATAGATAGATAGTTTTTGGTATAAATCCAATGGGACCAAAACTATCCTCTCTTTTTTAAGTGGATGGGAATGTTTTAACAAAGATCACAATGTTTAAGAAGTAAATAGTTATTTATTTTTCTTTTTAAAAAGTATTACAATTTATTGAAAGTAATTCAGAAAAGCTTCAATAACATTGTTATTACTGTAATAAGGAGATTGCAACTATGGTTCAAAGATTAATGGGTAGTGTCTAACAATACCCATAGGTCTACTATGACTCAGCTATAAGCATGATGAAACTGCAACCACGACCGCAATTTAAAGCCTTGAGCACATGTAGTTGCATAACATTCACCACAACATCCTTGAGTTCATCTCAAATTTCATGGCATGCTGGAGTGATACAACTTGTAGGTTTTGTCAAGGTTTTAAATTACGGCCGCAGTTGCGGTTTTGTTATGATCCTTGACATTGCGGATATTGCAAGCAAATGTGGACGATGCAGCCGCAATTGTGGTTGTGGCGAGGCAAGAAACCTTGACGTTCGATCTGGCCAATATTGCGGTCGTGGACCATTTTTTAAAAGCATGGATTCTGCTTACCATAGTCATGACACACATCAATTCTTTCCTTATTGCATCCACGCCACCAGAAAATCCCCAATCTACTTCGCCAACGTACCAATGTTTTAATTTGGTAGACAAACTTCATACACCCTTTTAGGTTGTGCACTAGCTAGTCAGATCAAATTACTCTTGCAACCTTCCCTTTGGTCGGTCTACTATAATTCTAGTCCCTTCAATTTATTTAATTCTTAGTCTATTAGTTTCCGCAGGCAAATTGACCACATTCAGTTTCATTTATAAACTATTTTCCATTAAGGGTCCATCTTAAAACATATTGTGTGGGGTCTGTTTTGGTAAGCATTTCGTCAGCAGTATTTTCGTCATCGGGATTTGTGAAATAGGCTTGGAGTTAGGAGTGGAAATGAGCCAAGCCAAGCCAAGCTTTACTAGGCTTGAGCTCGGCCTGAGTTGAATACGTAAGACTTGAGCTTGGCTCATTACCTGTCATAGGCTTTCTTTTTTTTTTAAGGCTCGGGTCGGCTTATATAAAAGTCTGGCTTAGTCCACGAGCCTATTTAAAAGTCTGCTTAAAGACGTCTTTGATTAATTAATTATTTTAAAACCTAGTGAAATACTAACTAAAAAAAGAAACTTATAAAATTTCGTATAAGTAATGTACAAATCCAAAAATAATTGATAAACAAAATCATATTGAATTCAAATCGTTAAAGCACAAAGTATATCAAAAGAAAATAAAAAGAGCATAATATTAAAAAATGTATGGATTAGAGATGATTTGCAGAAAATGAATTTTATTCTACGTGAACAGTGTGCATGAACAGTAATAAAAACTGAAATTTTAAAATCCTAGAATTATTCTCTTCTCCGAAAAAAACTTCCTAAACTAAAACCTTGGTGTGTTATATAGGTCCTCAGCCCCAAAGTTTACAAATCTATTTTAAGTCCAAGCCCATAAACGAAATAAAATAAAATCTAGACAAGATAAGATAAGATGAGATGAAATAAAATTTGGACGAAATAAAATCTAGATAGAATAAAATCTGAATAAAATAAAATCTAGATAGAATAAAATCTGGATAATATAAGATTTAATAAAATAAAATTATTATTATTATTATTATTATTATTATTAGTTAAACAAGTCGGCTTGTCAAGCTTAACAAACTTTTCTTATGGTTTGAACTTGGCCTTTTTATCTAAAAAGACTTTTTAAAAAGCTTGAGTTTGACCTTTATAGTAAACAAGCCAAGCTGAGCCTTACATAGGTCGAGCCGAAGGCCCTCGACAAGCTGCTCGGCTCATTTCCACCCCTACTTGGAGTGCGTTCACCCCTGGGCATGTTTCGCTGGTGGTGTTAACGAAACAATTTTGGAAAGATTAAAAAATCGTTTATAATTATAAGATAATTGATGCTAGTAAATGTATTTATTTTATAGCATAATTGATGCTAAAATCGTTTAATCAAATCTCTTAATTGATACTAATAAATGCATTTATTTTTTTTTAGCATCAATTAATATTTTATTTTATAATTGAAAATAATTTTTAATCAAATCTCTTAATTGATGCTAAAAAAAAATTCAATTATGATAACAAATTTGGAAAGATTAAAAATTGTTTATAATTATAAGATAATTGATGCTAATAAATGTACTTATTTTATAGCATAATTGATGTTAAAATTGTTTGATCAAATCTCTTAATTGATGTTAATAAATGCATTTACTTTTTTTAGCATCAATTAATATTTTTTTATAATTGAAAATGATTTTTAATCAAATCTCTACTAATAAATACAATTTCAGCACCAATTTCGTCAATGAGGATGACGAAATTCACTCTCTGCACCTATTTCACCAATGAGGATGGCGAAATCCACTCTGCCAAGACTGTTTCGCCAATCCCAATGACGAAATGCTGACTGTTTCGCCAACCCCAATGGCAAAATGCACTCCAAGCTGTCACGTTGACGGATTCACTGATTGTACTGGCGAAATACTTACCAAAACAGACTCTGTGCAATATGTTTCAAAATAAACCCTTATTGAGAAATAATTTGTAAATGAAACCCAATATGATTAATTTGTCATTTCTGCACCAATTCCTTAGATTCAGTTACTACAGGTTTTGGAATGTGGCCTGACATTACTGAAGTGACTTTATAATGAGTTGGTCATTGTGTGATTTGGGTACATACCAACCCTTTCCTAAAAAATAGGAGGTAACCATATTTTCTCATAAGAGTTTAACGCATATGCACTAATAATATAAAACAGTGGTTTTACACTGTCATTCAATCGTAATTCACTATTTGAATTACTTTAAGATAATTTTAAAAATTAACAAACTTATTATACATGATAGATTGTGATAAAATCAGTATATAAAACTTTTTACACTGTTAGTACATAACTTTTTTTTCTCTTTTAATGTATAATGGATATTGGTCTAATACAATGGTGGTCAATTTTAACCAATGTGTCTTAAACACTTAAATTTAATATTGGTCTTGCTATCGGATGTCTTAAGGATATTGATCAAGGAGATACCATATTTGACAAATATCCAACTGAAGAACACAATTTTGTTGTAATTAGCATGTTTACAACTGTTTTCTTGTCGTTCTCAATGTCCAAAGGATGCAGTGTAACATATTCAATAAAATGATATATCTATACTTCACTTTTCACAGGTTTACTGTGCCCGTTTTTGCCACCAATTCTACTGTTTACAGTTCATAACATATTCAACTGTTTTCTTGTAATTATGCATTTACTAACTCAAACAAGGAATTTTAGGCTTGATAGTTACAAACCAAGTTTGATTTCAGTGCCAAATCGATTTTCAATATACTACATTGGCTAGGTGTATTCTCCTTGTCAAATTCGATTACTTGTTTAACAATATTTAGTTCAACTTTTTGATTAAAATGCTCAATATTAGGAGAAAAAAGGTCTATCTTGGAAAAGAACAATCTTCCACAAGGGAGATTTGCTCCTGCATTATTCATAGAAACATAATAGTACTAGATTTCAAAAACGTTATGCTGTCAACCTGAATCAGGTATCTTCCGACACTGGCTAATACAGCATTTTTTAACCACTACTCACCGATAAGTGAGTAGTTCACAAAATCCACTATATACACTTCAGATTTTTATTGAAAGGCTAATTACTTTTACTCTAATAAAGAGAGTTGTAGCTGTAGCAGGTAGCAATAATGGATGAGATGCAGATGAGGAGTGCAGGGAGTAAGGTGGTATTCAGGAGTTTACTTTCACTGAAATACCCAGAGATTGTTATTGTTCCATCTGCAATTACTCGGGCTAGAGTTCCAGCTTCTGTTGACAGCAATCCCCCATTGAAGGTTCCACGTGAAAGCCTTGATGACATCATTTTTGATAGAAGTGAAAGGTTCACTCCTGGATTAATTGAGCAAACAAAAAAACGTTGGCACATTCAAGGAGCAAATTTCAGCTTCAGAGTTTAGCATAAGATGTGAACCAACTTAAATCTTTGACCAAGTCATTATATAGAAATGAATGAGGCAAACAAATCTATCTAAAATATTTTCAGATGAGAAGAAAAAGCACCATTATGAAATTTAAGATTGTCACATAAAGTAAATTACCAGGTTAATGCCAATAACAGAAATAATCAACCTGTTTAACAATTGATGGGTTACATGATATCATAATCAGACCTTATTACATGATGGGTACAAACTAACTATGTACCTATTCATAGTCATCAGAATAGTTGAAGTATTGCCATTTTCATCTGATAATGCAAAGTTGTCAGCAAACCTTTCTATTCATGCCAGTTCTGTTTATTACTAAATAAATTTCGAGCATTACTTAATGAGAAAAAATACCTTCAAGAACTTCAGCAGACACAAATGTGATAAGGGCTGATCCAACATATTGAGTCACTGAGTAAGGAATCATTATATGGAAGCTTAGGAGTAGTCCAATGCAAACCATGATTTCTGATGTCAGTAGAACTTGCCTGCAAGCAGAAGCCAACCAGAAAGGAAAGATAAAATATGTGAGCAAACAAAAGAAAAAAGAGGTAAGACTCATCGTTTCGAGATAGAAGATGATAATTGTGGCACAAACTCCATTTAAAATGCACATTAACCCATGAACAAGTTGATAGATTTCTTATTACAAATCAAATCCTGGAGCTTTTCGAGGATCAGAAACAAAACTGTTCAAAATGGGAATTTTAAGGATCTAAAGATACACATTCTGCGATGTTAACTAGAGTCTAAGTGGTCCAATATAATTAACAATTCCTTAAGATTATAATGAATAGGACTGATGTTCTATAATGGAATATGATTCATTCTTAATACACTGTCTAGTCACTAACAAGAAATAATGAGTAGAATGAATTGAACTTTGATGTTGATGATGATGATTAATAAGACGAGATGTTTTTAATAGTAGTATAGTACTTGAATCTTTACCTTTCTTCAAACATATTGCTGATGTAGTTTCCAACAACAATATTTACTGGAAGCACAGTAAGACCAAGGCATGCGAGAAAAATGGATACATTGCTGGTTGTCCAAATAAAATAGTATTCTGTGATAAGGCTTGATTCAGCAAGAATGATCTCCATTGCATACTTAAGCATAAAATACACAAATAATTGAACCTGATAAATATATTTATTGTCAGTGCAAAAAGCTTGAATCTGAGTTCATACTATCATAGTTGAGATGATTGATTCATATTCATATTAAAGAAGGTTCAAAAAGGAAGGAATATGGGAAATGTTTAAATTTGATCTATTAAAGTCTAAGCATATATTTTCACCAATCTTACACAGGCTTCTCCCTGAATTGAAGTATAAATTTTCTGAGTCATATTAGTATCTCATTTTCTAAAAGAACCTACAATTATACCTGGTAAGTGCAAAGTCTGTAATTCGAGTTACTATATTTAAACATGTAGTTAATGCATGTAAAGTAACTTGGAAAATCAGGGATTTTTGAAGCGTCAATTATGAAGCAGAGAACCAGAGTAATTAATTTTTCCTGAATTCATAAGGTAGAGGCATTCAGATTTACAATAGTTTGGGAAAACAGAGCAGTGGTTAGTGAAAAGGGGAAACCAATAGAATAAGATATATTTCTCCTGTTCTGTTCACTTTAAATCAAGAAATAAAATCATGCTTCTCTTTTCTCTATTTCCATGGCGGAAAACCTAAAAGGAGTGGCTTCTAGATATCATGTTTCCTTGTTTTAATTGAGTAAGAATAGGAATCCAGTGTTAGTATAATGGGGGTTAGTACTTTGTATTTTCCATCACATCAAATCATTATTCATTTTAGATTATTCAATTGCTTAATGTCTCTTTTCCTTTCCTTTCCCTTCCTAAATCCATATAATTTCAACAAATACAAATATAAAATTATATACATGAAGCAAAAGTCATATTGATTGGTTTCTTTTTCTTACCTTTACTGATGGAGTAAGTAACTTATATGCCACCACAATAGAAGTCACAGGTTTCTTAGTTTCTTCAGTATTGTCATTTTCTTCTTCTCCATCTTCATCCAGCTCCTTTTCTTCTGAGTTCATTAGTAATGGTTGTGTACGCTCGTTCCCTACTGCAACTTGTACTACTGGTTCTATGCATTTTGACAAAATGCAAAAATATCTAATTAAGGATGAAGCATAAAATAAATAACTAAATATCACTTCATATCAACTTGGTGTTTTGGTAAGTTTAGCAAGATTGGAAAATGGATTTACTAACATGGAATCTAAAAACTTAAGTTTGTGGCATAGGATATGGCAGAAAACATTGACATAGAGTAGTAACACTGAGATTGATTGCTTTACAGGAGAAATTTGTATGACACGCAACAAGTTAACCTGATTTATCTAAAGGAATAATTGAATCACAATAAACATCTACTTTGAGCCAACATGTTGGATTTATTTTATTTTCATTTTCTTTTTCAATGTGATAGAGACAAATATTCGAATCTTGTGCCAGGGGAGATCAAGTAGACGGTAAAACGTGAGGATCAAACAAGGAAATGGGAAGAAAATCAACGAAAGTAAACAAATATTTTGAATTATCTCAATTTCTACAGTTCAATAATTAGTGAAAGTGCAGCAACCTTTTGATAATAAAATCCTTGAAGGCCAAGGATACAGATGTGGATATACTTACAGGAATGGGAAAGGTAAAATTCTGAATGTTACCTAACACTTAAGCAAAATTCAGTTTTTCTTATCCATCTCTCAAGCTTGGAAGGGATGGAGATTTATGTCAAGAAATGGAAGATACAATCGTGATAAGAAAAGCTGGTCTTATAGGATCATTTATTGAACATTAATAGGCAAAAAAAGACAAAAATAAATTTGATCTTGTTAATAAAAAACAGTAACCAAAATTATCCTTGGGGCATAGGCCTACACCAAGCCAAACAGAAAGGTCTGATATTGATGAAGGAAGTTAAAACATATACTTTTCAGAATTAATGTATGTAACTGTTGTTGGATACTAGCAAGATCAATGTGTCAAATCTCAAAAAACATAATAATCTTCAATATCACTACTAATGCAAGAGGAAGAAAGCAAATAGGAAAACTGATATAAATCACTTTTAAATCCCCACTCCCTCTCCTTCTATCATCTGGAGGAGGAAAGAACAATAAATAAGTGACTTCCATATAACTAAAAGAAACTAGTGGTCTTGCTGACATACCTGTATCTGCATGATATAGCACAAGATTTCCTTGATTCTCATGTGCGGGTTCCTTGAAACAAATCCACAACCACAGTAGATAGACAAGCCAAGCAAGAGCCATTATCCAGCCAGGCAGAGTGTCTTGGTTCATGGTGAACCTGTAAATCCTAAAATTTGTCTGTAACAAACAAGCAAGAGCTGGACCACAAGCCATTCCCAGAGCACTTGCACTAACAAAACCTGCTGAGGCCTGCATCCGAAGTTTCAATGGTACACAGTCACTGATATAACGCCTATTAACAGCCCTAGCAGAGCCTAACCTGAATATCATGATATTGAACACATCAATAGTGTCATGTCAATAAAAAACAGCAACTAGTTTTCAAAACAACGATGGCATAGTATATGCCTCAATATTTTTTTTCTTTTTAACAATGTTTTTGGTATATGTTAGGAAATCCCACATCTCATGTCTTAATTCTCGGGGTGCAACTTATATATCTATTGAACAACTACACTTAATGCAAATTGGTTGATTTCAAGTTGAAATCTAACATGCTATCAGAGTCTATAGCTCATCTTGATCAATCGCCTATTCCGGTCAGCTATAGCTCATCTTGGTCAATCGCCTATTCTGGTAGGCTCGCCTATTCTAGCAGGTATCTGTGGAGGGGGGGTGTTATACTCATAACTAATCTGACTGTAAGAAGCACTCCGATGAGTCATAACATACATAGTCTCACATTTCAGATAGTCAGTCAAGAAAGATGGTATTTTTCTATATATTTCAGTAAAATAAATATGTTTAGATTAAAAAGATCAACCACCAGAATATAGCTAAGTTACCTATGTAAAATTTCATCTAAAGCATTATGTACTTCATAAAATGTTGCATTTGATTACCAATTAATCAAGAGAGTATGTAAATTGCACTGTGTTTGAAATATAGGATATATAGCTACAAAGGCAGCATAGGAATACCTGAATATGACCTTATTTGTACTTCTTTTACTAATCCATACTATTTCATGTACTACCTAAATTTCAGTATGGTATGCAAATAATACATTTGCAATATAACAAAGGTAGCATAGGAATACCGGATTCTGAAGTTATGCTACACTAAGTTATGATATTGTAGGTGAGTATATCTTGGGTAAATCAGGCACAGTTGATTCTTTAAGTCTAAGTTACTCTACAAACTTATGATAAAATATACCATAATCTGATAAGATAAGTCAAATTTACAGAAAGGTATCTCGCAAATTTTTTGAAATGATCAACTGGCTGTAAGTATAATATGTAACAGTTTTTTGCTAGCAAGAGAATAGCATAGAAGTTACCAATATGGAAGGTATGAAATATTGAGTGACAGGGATAACTTACCCACAGAAAAGACGTCCCATCAGTAGAACTACTATTGAATTCATATCAAAAGCCAATGCATACAAGGTGTTCCCAACTACAAGAACAATGCTACTGAAGATGAGTGGTCGTAGATATGAACGGTTCGACCATGCACTGAAATAAACTGAAGAAAACACCTGTGCAACAGCCATCATACCAATGACCACACCACACACACTTGCTGCAGCTCCAAGGCTCAAGGTATAGTTGTCTGCCGTAGGTACAATAATGTAGGTGTTCACCATATACAAAAATGTATTTGCCAAGTTCAAAAGAAGCGACATGAAATGATATCTTTCATCAACAATATGATCTTCACTTGGAAATGGCAGCTCCTCTTTCATGATAAAAGCATGTCTTCCCAAAAACTGAAGGAAGTTTGTTGAGTTTGACAATCTGGCTACAGCTTCTTTGATGGAATCAAGAATAGGATCCTTCAAAAGAAGTCAGATGATAACTGTCATCGAGTGTTGCATGAATACCTTAAAATGTGAGTAATTATCTTCAGATTTAATATATGTTGATATAATAACAGATGGCTCTTAATTTCCCTGATTATAATGGATGGATTTTAAAAGCCTGTGGTGTGGTTGATACCCACAATTTCAATATCCCTATGCCTATCTTTTCTCTCCCCCAAATTGGTATCAGAGCAAACACAAGAGGTGGTAGAGCTTAGCAGTATCATGCATATAATTGATCAAGAACTAACCTGATGAGTATAAGAAGGCTGGTCATATATAGAAATGTAGCTTCCTAGAGATTGTTGTAAATCCTGAAGGTCAGCCAGACCATGAGATAAGACTCCAACAACAGCCCCAATGCCCTGCAAAGAAGCTATTACATTATACTACCTAAAACAAACAAAGAGCAGACAAGAAAAAGCTATCTTATATTTTGTAACATTAGTGTTTAACATTAAACAGAATGGTTGATCAGCTTCAAACAACTTAAAGTAAAATTTGAAATATATTGTATTCAAGGTCAGAAACATTACCACATGCCTGAAAACCTGCCTTAATTGGGAATAAGGATGATTTGCACGTGTCTTGACATAATAGTCTGTGAATTTATAGCCGAACCGTTTATCAAACTTCTTCAAGATCTTTCTCAAACCAATAGCATTCATTTCCACAAAATTAAGAAGCCTTAAAAGATCTCGTCCAACGTCTCTATATGCTTCTTGAAGTTCAGAGATGTTTATACTATTTGACTGCTGGAAAAGAGTATGGTGATCTTGTCCAATATTTGACAGCCTATGTGCAAGTACTCCTTGTTGTTCAAGCAGAAATAAAACAATTTTTTCTATCTGAAATTCAAGGTTACGGAAAGATTACTTAGAATTTATTGGTTGTTATATGGGCAATATATGATTAATAAGACTCTTTATCCTCAATTTGTTTTTTGAATTTTAAGTGACATATTGATAACACAAAAGCTCTCTGGCTCTTCTCTCCCATTCTTGTAAAACGATTACCCTGAAGTACAAGTTTTTGTTTGGTTTTCTTCATGTGGTTGCTTTCTAAACTTCAAGGTTAAATTATAAATTTCAATTATAAAAAGAATATATTTAGGTAGATGATTTTTTTTCCTATTATATAAAAATGATAAACATGTCTCGTCAGATACCTGATTGTCTAGCAGCATTGAGAAGTCTCTTAGAACATTATGGCGATTTTGAGCTCCAACCTCCATTTGTTCTACATATCTCTTGACTTTCTTCTTCATTAACTTATAGTTGATGTAATATCTGAAAAAAGTTTAAACATGTATAACCTTAAGTTAAACAATCATTTCTTGCTTTAGTGCAAGTATTATTACCACCAATAAAACAAAAGGGTTGAAAATATTATTACAAAATAGAAAAGAATGAATTGAACAATATTAAAGTTCATTAACCATGTCAGAGAAAAAACGAATAAGAAATAATATTATGAAATCATCTTTATTTCTTTTCCTCATACTTATTATTTAGAGTTGATGCTTTTATTGCCTTTGTTCAAGGAAAGTGTGTAGAAGTTTGTATTGTCTTTGTTCCTTAAAATCCTTCTATTTAGATGCTTCTTATCAATAATAATTCTGACGGCCAGAGCTACCTCAGAGTAACAACTCTCCCTCTCTGTGCGTGTGTGTGCCAGTGCCAGGAATTGCATAGACAAGACTTTTTATGAAGAGGTTTAATTACTCATTTGATTCCTATATCAGCACAATCTTTACAATATAGTCCCTACAACTAGAAACTACTCATTTTAGTCTCCAAAAAGTAAATACTTTTTAACTCAATAGTCCTTGTACATACACTTTTTAATCTGTCTTATTCCTTATAATTCTGGATGAAAGGGATTAAAGCTGATTAAAAAGTGTATGCAATGCATAGGGACTAAAATGGTAATTTTTAGGTGTAGCCGTGTAGGGATTAAAATGTAAAGATTGTGTATGCATAGGAATCAAATGAGTAATTAAACCTTAAAAAAATATCTTCAAAACTTGGTCAAGTGAAGCTGAGCTACATTATCACTCAGAAACATGCATAGTATATATAAAACCAGAGTGTTAACTGTTAAGAAGGCATAGGTCTGATAGTAAGTCAAGTAAATCCAAACTAAAGCAAAGAAATAAACAAAAAGAAAATGAACTAAATGTGATATTGAGCACAGTCAAGAGATGGCGTAAAATTGGGAAGGCATGGTATATTCTGTCTAATATAAATAAATAAATAAATAAATAAATAAAAATCCTTCAAGAATTTGATAGTAGCTGATCTCAGTTAAATAAACGTACCCTTTCCATTCTTGAATTTGTAATTCTCTCAACTTTTTACAGTAGCCAACCATACTGAAGAAAGAAATATCAGTGAACTGCAGCAAACCAGGAACAAGAAGAGTTAAGACACCTACAATGCTACATAACAATTTCAAGTAGGGGTGCTCATAGTTTAGTTATTCTAATAACCATAACTAACTAATAACTAGATTATAAATAATTATTATAACCATAACAATAATCAATTTTGCATAACCGGTTATAATTTGGTATAACTAGTTATTAATTTTAAAAATCAGTTATATAACCGGTTATGAATATATGATTAATTATATAACCAGTTATATTCATAGCTAGTTATATAAGCAATTATATCTATAACTTAGAAGAGAGGATAAAAAGAGTGAGAAAAAAAAACAAAATTAACATTTTAAATTGTACAGGTTATTGTAATCTGTTAGAAGTTATAACTAGTTATAATAACCAGTTATAAAAACTAAATAACCAAATTTTAAATAACTAACAAAACAGTTATTATTTTATAACTAGTTTTAACTAACCAGTTATTATGCAACTAGTTATATACAGTTATGAGTAACTGGTTTTATAACTAGTTAATTTGAGCACCCCTAATTTAAAGCTTTACAAAACTGTGTAAATAGAAACATAAACCTGATGATAATAGCAGCAACTCTCTTTCCTCTCAGAGATCAATACTTCTATTGGCAGACCCCGAAGAAAAGGAATACTTGTAAGGGTACAACATCATGGACTTTGGTAGCTGAAACACTGAAACCACACTTGTTAAGCTCAATCAGGAACACTTTAGTTATGAATAAGAGAAGCACAACATAGAAAGAAATAACACAACACAAATGAGAAGAGCATATTCAGTGAAAACTTATGATCTTCTCCATGCACTATTGATATCATATCATAACTCAGTAAACACAAAACTCACATTTTGAAATGCCAGACACAAAAAAAAAAATCAGCACTAAATTCAAAATCCAAAACAGCAATAGTGGTTCTGTGCAGAAGAAAAAACACCAAAGATGATTACCAAAACTAAATGATCGCCAGGAAATGAGGAGAGTGAAAGTCAGAAGGTTAACAAAAAAAAAAAACAATACCAAGTTCAAAATATATAGTGAAACACCTTTGTCCTTGTCATTGTCAGGGACATACATGGCTGTAATATCTTCTTGTGTGTTCTAGTTTCGTCAGCAGCAACAACAATATACATAAACAATTCAGAAACTCAAGTTCCCATGACAAAGACAAGCCAAGAAAATGTGGTTAAATGGTAATTGCTTCTGAGTGAAAAGGGTGTAATTGAGAATCACGAATTTTTGGCACAGGGGAAGTGAAAGTAGGGTGTTGGCATATTGGATTGGATTGACATTGAAGAGAAAAAATCATTGCACCAAGTTATATTAATTTTCTTTAATTTAACATCTAATCAATTTAATTTGAAATTTAAACATTATATAAATCATTTTAAAAGGGTTTAGATCAAATTAAGAGTTTGACTGTGATGATTGATTATGTAAAATAAATTCTAATTGAATTATAATATAAAATTATTTTATAATATTTTTAGTGCATAACTTCTTTTTTCATAAATTATTTGTCGGTTTCAGACTTTTTTGTTTTTAAGGAAATAGTAAAATATATTTAAAATATTAAATATTTCATTTATAATAATATAATTAAAATATCCAATATATATATATATATATATATATATATATATATATATATATATATATATATATATATATATATATATATATATATATGATGAAAGTACGAGAAAAGGGGCACGTGACAATTCAAGGATTGACGTTAACCATCCTGATGAGCAGGAGTAGAGACTGTCTAACATATGGAGAGAGAATTTTTTTAATGAGGACTGCTGTCGAATAATGCTAAACATTTATTTTATTTTTTAGAATATGTAAATAGATGATAAATTAATCTTTAAAAAAATATTTTAAATGTGAAAAATATGATAAATTAATCATATTATTAAATTTATAAGATAATTTTATTATTAAATTGTAATGTTGAAAATCAATTTAATAATAACTATATACGGGTGGTTCTTCCTTTTCTCCGTGGAAGCGTGTGCACATGTGTTTAACATTCAAAATTATATTCAAGGAACAAAAATATACTATTCTATCTTCTTTTCTTTATTAATAGTATAAAAACTCATTATACAAAAATTAAACTTAATTATCTTTCAATCATTAATTGTTATGTAATTAAAAATAAATAAATAATACATGCATCAACAATACTAATTTTTTTTCAGTGATATAATAACAAATTATCATATACAATTAGATTATATGACTTTACTATAATTACTTTAAAATTTCTGATTAGTTATTTGACAATATAAAAATGATTACATTGAGAATAGATAATTAATGATTACATGTATCATTGTTGATGCATGTATTAGTTAACTCATTAAAAATTAGTAATTTCTTTAATTATTTTAAAAGTCATATTTAAAATTATTTCTAAATACATTCAATTTCTAACTGACTTTTAATTAAAAATAATGTTAAATATGACTTTTAAAATAATTAAAGAAACTACTGATTTTAATGAGTTTAATAGATAAATAATAGATGCATCAATAATATTTTAATGAATTTAATAGATAACTAATACATGCATGTATTATTTTTACATTGAGAATAGATAATTTGTTAAATAAATAATACATGCATCAACAATATTTTAACAAAGATAATAAATAAATTGAATAAATATTTTAAAAATAAAAAAGAAATAAAATATAAAAAAGTTACTAGAAGCGATTAATAGTTATGTTCAGAAAGATATTATCATTAGTTTTTAACTTTTTTTTAATAGCTAAAAAGTTTGTTTTATAGTTCAATAAATAAGTTTTTTTTAATTTTAATTTCTAATTTTTTGTACTTTTTCTTATTTTTTTCTTTAATATATTTATTCAATTCTCTAGTTATTCTTTTTAAATAAATCATAATTTTATTATTTTTTTGTCATTCTATATTTTTTTAGTTACTTTAATATTTAATTTTATCTAAATACTTATAATTTAATAAAATAATTTGTTAACTTTCACTGTCAGCTACCTTATTAGCTTCCATCTAATTTTTTCGATTAATTTTGTCAAACATAACTTTAAAAAAATACTAAAAGTTATTAAAAAATATTAAAAATTACTTTAAAAAATTTAATAAAAAATTCATTAATAAAAAATATTAAAAACTAACTAAAATGACTTACTAAAGATAATCTATCATGATCATAAATGTATCAAAATTAAGCTCTCCACCGAAGTCTGCCATTTGTTCTCTTTTATGTGTCATTATGAATTAATGGTAATTATATTATTAGAATAAACTATCTTTTTCGTGGATTTTTGATGACTAAAAGGAGCCAAAATTCGTCCATAACAAACTAACAAATAAAATTTTTTATCACCAAATGTTAATAATTATTTTATTAATTTTCGTTAACAAAAAGAAATCGAATCTGGGACTTTTCTTTCCTTCCCATATATCATTCTTAATTACATAACTAACCACATATCTCCGCTAACGAATAAAGATTATAGCATCTAAAGTCGGCCAGTAAGGCAAGACTCTAAAAAGAAGAAAAAGTAAAGAAATACATAAAATTGCATGACTCTATTTTTGTATTATTGATCTATAATATAGTATATAGCAATTTAATAGTGATGGGTAGTATTTGTAGCAATAAAAAAATTATTAAACTGGCTTTTGTTATCTCCTGAGACTCGTTTGTCAAATCTAAGAACTATATGTGGTCACAAAAAATAAAACAAATTATACAATTACGTATTTTAATTTTTCAAAAATAAATAATAAGAATAGCTTAATTACATTTTTCATACAAGACTAAAATATGATTTTGATCCCTAATAAATACCCAAATTTTATATTTACTTCCTAATAATTTTTTTTATTAACTTCTTAATAAAATAATAATTTTATTTTTTTTCTTTAATATTTTCTATTAAATTAATAAATTTTGTGTTTATTTCCTAATAAAAATTTTCATTTATTAGTAATTTTTTCAAAGAGACTAATAACAAATGAAAAGAAATTTCATAGAAAACAAATATGAAATTACTAATTTATTGGGACTAGAAAATACCAAGAACAAAAAATAAAATTTTTGTTTCATAAAAAACAAAAAAAATTATTAGAAAACAAAAAAAAATTAAATATTTATTAAAAATCACAAACAAAATTTAACCTTTCTTATATGAGATTTTTGAGATTTCAAATGATATACAGAAATCAAATTAGAATATTTTGCTTTTAGGATACTCAGCCAAAGAATCTTTTCACACGAGTCACCGGTGGTCCTGTCCTGATATATTATTGCTAAGGAATCTCTAAGAGAAAATGACAACCAAGCAAAACTATATTGACTTAGAGGAAATATTTGCGGCTATAAACATTAGTACAAAAGTTCGTTATCAATTATACAACACACAAAGTCACAAACGAGTTTAGGATCCTTTCCATTAGGGGCATGTGCAGCAGGAGAGAGAAAAACAAACCTTACTACTGCACCATGTAGGTGGATAGAGGGAATCTTAAGGACACACATATATACAAAATTATGCTTTCAAAATTTGTGCCATTAGGCTTGTTGTCACTAGGCACTTATCCGTTTAATTTTCGGGGATTATGTATAGCTAAGTCTTGAAAAATCATGCAATATGTACTCAAAATACAATTGTGGTCAAACAAATAATAAGTATTACTGTTGTGTGAGAGCAAGTAGTTTTTTTTTTTATTTGGCTTGAGAGAGCAAGCAGTTGTTGCTTGTAAAGTTCTTATAGAAGTTACTTACCACAATCAAGGTTGTCTCTGATTATTAAAAACTAATTTTCCAAGTTAAAATGGGTTTTTTTTTGTGTGAGTGAAGAGATAAAATGAAACCCACTTAAAATAAGATATAAAAGCTCAACTTAGGTTTAACTATTGAAGTTAAGAATTGTGGGTATTAATTTTTAAATTTCGTGTGACAATAAGAGATCCACTAAAAGAGAGTTAAGAATTCAAATTGAGTTCTTAAATATTAGAGATACTCTTACACTAACTAAAATGTTAATTTTATTTTCATAAAAAAAACTAAAATATTAATTTATGATGACTAAATCGCCCAATTACTCTTCTAATTCCTAAAGAATTAATAATTTTTAGCAACTCCATTCACACATACAGAAATGCATGGCACAACAATTTTTTTTCCTGTTACGGATATATGATCTACTTTTTCATATTTGTCTCGATAAAGTAAGTAATGGCCGATATTCTAACAAATGCATACACGTACAATTGATATCAACTGTTAATTTTCTCATCAATTATGTTAAAGTCATGCCCACTTGTTGATATAAGAACCAAAAGGCATTCATGTTGACATGATGAGTGAAACATGAGTTTCCAAGAGACTCCTCCAAGTGTCACTTGAACTATGATATAACACTCAGTTATATAATAACATAACACTTTAATTTAAAAATACATTCTCCAAATCGACCACATGCACAATCAGAGGCAGATCCTTTTAATTTAAAGAAGTTATATATTTCTGATATTAGTATCACAGGGAGGCACTTGAAGTCTCGAACAATATCATGACACTAATGAACTAGGATTTTATATATATATATATATATAATAAGATAACACTCATGAACGATTAATGCAATACCACTTGAAAATTGAAAAATACATCCTCCAAATCGATCACGCGATGGAGATTCTTTGTAAAGAAGAGTTATATATATAGCTGCTATATGTAAAAGTATCATAGGATTCAAAATACATGATGTGTGTACTTTTAATTTGCCAATGAAAAGGTAAAAATAACATATGCACGTATTCAAATAAAGGGTATGCGTTGACTTACCATAGCTGAGATGAAGATTAAAGACATTATTAATCCATGAGTGTAACACTTCTGCTTCAATGCTTTAGACACGCTTGACTTTGAGAAAAGCATGGAGCAAAATTTACCTGAAAATGAAAACAAATATAGAAATTTTACTATCTTTAAACAGAAGCTCCTGGATATACATGTAACAAAGTGATGAGTGACTTGACAACCAACAAATCCAAGTTTAGAAGCCAAACTCACCACTGTATACAGAACTGAAACTGTGAGACACACTCTCTTGGCTTTTAGAAAATCAAAAGGGCACACATTCACATGTTAACCAAAACCCCTCTATAAAATTTATAGCATGGTAAGAATCACCATGATGATCTTATAAATCATATATTGCCAAACTTTTCTATCAGTAGTGGACACGTGTTTTGTCCTGAGTCCAAAAGTGTCTTTATGCAGTTCAGTTAATTATTTTGTCCACAATTGTTGATAATTAACAGTGTTGTATCTCCGGACTATTTTTTTAACCCAACTTATGAACAAACTAGAGTACCTTTTTGAATACAAGCACTAGTATACCCAAAAACATAAAAAGACTTCTAGAGTTTATCAGAAACTATAGGGATTGCTCTATTAATATAAGACTTACACATACTTTTCAATAACTTTATATGTGACATGATGTTTAACAATTCAACTATTCAATCATAATTTCCTATTATCATAATTATTGTATCAAATCTTATAAAAATTGAGTAACTATTAGGATATAATAATTAAAAAATTTATTTTCATATATATTAAACATTTTATCCTATTAATTATATATAGACAAAGTACCAAACAAAATATTAACTAATAAAAAAATTAAAAATATATAAGAATTTTCAATTTAACGTTAATTAATTAAGTTAATTTAAAATAAATTTATCTAAGAAAAAAAATTCTAAAAACTGTAAAATAAGATTTGACAAGACCATATAAATATGACACAATACTTACTATACATGAGAATTCATAATTAAATTACAATATAAAAAACCATTTATGTTGTTATTACATTTTAATAAAATTTAAATATTTTACGCTAATAATATATCAAAATAAAACATAAAATAATGTCTATCCAAAAACTATGTATAATATAATTTTATAGATGTCCACAGAAATGTAAAAGAAATGCTCCAAATTTTCCTAACTATATGTTTCAGATGTGAACATGTGTTTGGGTATTTTGCTAAAGTAAAATATTTACTACAAGGATACAATAAAATCTCGTTAATTTGAATCCATTTTGTGGCAGTAACGGGTGTCCCTTTTCCAATGTATAATACCGTTTCACATGCCATTTATTTTTAAAGCACACAATTCATTCATTTGTATGGTCCACCAAGAATATTCTTCTTCTATCCATATCAGGCATGACGATGAATAATATACATGGTGTCACTTTTTCCCACAATTTCTTTGTTTAAGTATTTTTTGCACTATAAATGTGGGTCACTCAGACATATATAGTCATAGATAAGAGCGTGCAAGCTTATGCGTTGTCTAGAAGTTATTCGTGAATGAAATTTTGTCACAAAAGTAAGTGACAAACCCCGGATGTGGTAGTAAAGAAAGTATTAATGTAAACCATGTAAAAGGTCTGAGTTTATATTTATTTTTTTATCATCGTCACATTGTACGAAATATTTATTAATTTTATTAACAATTAGTTTTTATTAAAATTTTGATTGATCATTTATAATGTGTTTTTTTATTATATTTTTTTATTCACAAAATTTAAATTTATCATCTTACTTAAAAAAATGAGTTTAGTTATATTTAAATTAAGGAAATGTTGGTTCTGAGTTCTCAATATAATGGGATGTGGATTTTGTTTGCCTTTTGTTTTTCCTTTTCCTAGATTAGGTGAGAAAGTGAAAGACTTTGGGTTTGCAAATTGTGACTTTTCTAAGATCAAAGACCACCTTGAACCTAAAGGGCCTATAATCTGCAAGATATATAAAGGCGAAAAAGTGTGGACCTAACTTTGTATATATGTGGTAGGAAATATATATATGTTTTATCATATAATTAACTTGGATTTTAGTGGGAGATCTTAGAAATTCCTTCTTTGAAAAGGGTAAAGAAAATCTCATGGTATGTATGGCTAGAGGAAAAAAAACAAGTTTGTATTTTCAGTGTTTGAACTTGAAAAAAAGAAATCAAACTAAATTATAATATAGTAGTGTATATTAATTATTATGAGACTAATTGCCAGAGCATTATTTCGTTCATCATATCCATGATTTAGAGAGAGCTTAGCAATCAGTTTCCTTAATGGAGGTCATATCCAATGACACTGTAGACAGTAGTTTTTTTTTTCTTTTTTACGTGTCCTCTTTCAAATTGAAAATGTTTTCTTTTTTTAACGTTGAAAAGAAGAAGAAAAAAGTGAAAATATTCATTTTAGGTGCTTCAAACGACAATTTAAACACTATTGAATTTTTGGTTTTTTCTCTATATCATATACTCCCAACTCTTGTTGCTTGGTATAACAGAAGTACTTCTATTTAAAAAAATGTAAAAATAAAATCAATAATTAAACTAAAACACACACACATCTAAGCATACACTTAAAATAGTTCAAAATCAAGCGGAGAATGTAATATATATTATGCAAAGAGAAAGATATTTTCATTGTAAAGGTAACTTGATATTCCAAATGTATATGTGTTGTGTTTATTGAGAGAATGAAAATAGAAATTGAATAGAGATATTTGAATTAAAAAAATGTAGAAAGTGTGGGACTTACATGAAATTCACATTATTTTTTTTCCTCCTCTCTACCTCAACCAAATAAAGTAGTAGTGCTATTAATTAATTTTCTATTATCATGTCATGATTGAAGAAAAAAATAGATTATCCTCCTTAAATTAAACAGAAATTATTTCAAGATTACCTAATAACTTTGTATGAACTCGCAAGTTGCACTACAATTGCACTTGCAAAAGAGAAGATATAAAACAAAACAAAAATAAATTAACTAAAACATGATGACACAAGTCACAGTCAATTTGTAACTTTTCGTCTAAAAGTTATGGGTGCTGTTAATCTTTTTCATTCACAAAATAATTAACGAGCCTTGGCTAATAGTCACTCTAGTATACGTTAGTGGGAGGCCTTCTTTATAGATAAGTGTTAGGCAAATATTTTGTGAGTAGGTCTGATACTATTTTAATGTCCAGATTCATATCGTTGATAGTGGTACGCACTAGAAAAAATCTTCAGCTAGTTTTTTGTAATCTTCATCTGTTAATTAAACTTCAACATGCTAATTGTGAGTTTGCTAATGGTAAGGATTGTCAAGAATGAAGATGTTGGAATTTGGCATTTTTTACACATGTGTGTAACCCTACCTTTATTCTGCTTCTGGATTGCACTTTTAGGAGTAATGTAGTAATTTAAAAATGCCAATATATGCACTGATGGTCCAAAAAAGGTGTCCCAGTTGGTGTGATTTTAGAAACTAAGGATCAATTTGGAGTTATTTTAAATTTATTTTCTACTACTGAGTCAGCATTAGAAAAATTCTACATAATTGTTAGAATTTTCTTAATGAATAGGAAGTTTTATTAATTGAATGAATCAATGAATATAAACAATATCAAGAACAGGGTTCCTTCTTATAAGAGCAAGGTCATGGCCAACTTAATAATAAGATAATTGTATTAAAATCCAAATTATTTAAGGTCTCAAAAACTATTCATAATTTTCTTTAAAAAATTATCGTTGTATCAAGGAATAAAACTTATTATGATACAATTTTTATGTCATTATTTTCATTAGTAAGACTATGAATGTAAAGATATTTATATAGGTGTTGTAGTAAATCATTTAAATATTAATCTTATTATTTATTTCAAAAAAGGTTTAAGAAAATAGTTTTTTATACTCCTTTCCCAAAAAGGCTATTGAAACTAATATAGACCTTAAATCTCTTGAATAAACATATAATCTAAAACATTTGTTAATATTATTTTGTGTCTTTTATTTTAAATTTTTTTTCAGAATACATCATTTTAATTTTTATTTCAATTTGTTATTAAAAATATTAGTCTTTTATTAACTTTTAAAATTTAAAATAATCAATTTATCATAATGATGATTAAAAATTAGAGAACTAGAGAACCTTCCTCCGATCTGATTTTGGAGAATTAGAGAACCTTACCTTCGCCGCCGGTGAAAGCAAACCAAATCCAAATATTCCCTGTATCTATACACGTTATTTCACGTTTACACGCCCACGATATTTTTTTGTATTTTTTAGTGAATTATAATTTTTGAAATAAAATAAAGATAATGACCAGTTTTAATGGTTAGGGTGTTAAATTAATTATTTTAAATTTTAAACGTTAGCAAAAGACTAATATTTTTAACGAAAAATTAAAAAAAAAAAGATGATACATTTTAAAATCATAAAGGATCATAATAAAAATTTTAAAATTTAATATATCAAAATGAAATAATTAATTGTAAAATATAATAAAAAGAGTGATATAAAATTTAAAATATTTTTTTTAAAATGATAGAGATAAAATCACATGTTTAACTAAAAATTATTTTCATGTCAGTTATTTTATTTAAATATTAGTTAAAAAGGTTAGGTGCACCCAAGCATAATGTGCTAGCTAATGAAGTGTCCAATTCTACATGTCATTAAAGGAGATTCTTTTTATATCAATTATTTTATATAAATATTAGTTAAAGAAAATAGGTGCACTAATGGATCCAATGAAGTGCCCTAGTCTACATGTCATTAAACAAGACATGTAGATTAATCTTAGAGTTAATTCACCATATTCCCATAATAAAATAGACATTTGATTGAATTAGGTTTGACCAATATGAATAATAAAGTCTTTTGTCAAATATATATTTATTGTAATTGTATATTAAAGTCTTGAATTTAAAATGAATGATTGAGTTAAAAAAATATTCTTTAAATGATTTTACACACAGTGATATTTTTGTTTTATTTTTATCATTTTTGTTTTTTTCTTTATAGTCTAGACAAACACAAGGGTTAAATTTAATAATACTCCTGCAAAGGAAAGAATCTTGATCATTATATGATATCCCTTCACATCTTTGTAATTGGATAATGAACCCAGCTTAAATATATTTTCCATCACAATCCAATTTTTGGAACGGAAAATCCAAACTTTGGGCATTGATCATGCATACATAATTGGGTCTTTTTTTCAACATCAAGCACATATAATCTTCCATGTGCTTTACTATTCTCACAATTTTTTTCTAACTTCACACCCTTATTTTTTTAATTTCTTTTTTAACAAAAATATTATTGACAGAAATAGTATATTTCAACAAGATTTATCAAGATACACAATGGATGTCTGATGCACATTTCAACAAATCTTGTGAATCTATATAATAAAAATGTATTTTCATTATATTATTAGGAGATATTTATAATTCAAAATGAAAACATATTTCTGTTAAAAATATTTTTGTCAAAGCAATAAAGAAAAAGATGAGGTATATGAGAATAACAAAATTCATCTACAATGTGCATGGTCCAAGTGTCAGGTGGAGGAGTTTTTAAAGCCAGTATAATCAGCCTATTGCTTCCTACACCACCATAATTTTAAAAATCCCATACTTGCCCTCATGTAGATGGCTAATATAGATGATTTCACTTGACTTATGGATAGACTTTTCCATAACACATCATGTTTCAAAACCTTTTACATAGGCTTTTCCATAACACATCATGCTTCAAAGCCCTTATGGATAGGCTTTTCCATAACACAAAAAATAAGTTTTTCCATAATTATGTTAACATAATTTTGAATTACACCCATAACACAAAACATAAGTTTTCCTTTGCGAAATGATTGTTCCAGGATATATTTTTAATTGGCTTATGATAGGCTTTTCCATAACACCAAAAATATTTTTTCCCTTATGAAATATTTGTTCCAGAATACGTTCCAGCAAATGGTGCAAGAAGAGAACAAGAAAAAGGGAAGGTGGAAGAAGAAAAGGAGAATAGCTTGGGCAGTGCATAATTAGAAAACTTAAAGGAGACTATGGTTGTGGGGTGCTTGGTGTGTTTAAGAGGGTGAGGGATATTTTTGTATGTTCGGGTCTCTATGGGGTGCAGGAAGCAAAACAGAAATAGAGGAAGCAACATCCGTACTATAAAGTTACTTCAAATGGCCCAATTGGGGATGGGTCTATCCCTTTATGTAGCCCGTTAAAGAATAATAAAGAATATGGCCTTTCTTTGCATTCCCTTTTCTAAATTAAAGCCTCCTCCCTCTGTTTTTATTTTTCCATTTGCTATTTTAATAATATATTTATACATGTGCTTGTTTCATTTTTGCAGAAACTAGATTTCCATGACATGATGAAATTTAATTCTGATAATACTTCTAGAAACTAAATTCTAGAATATGATAAATTTTCAAGAGGCATAAACTTCAAAAGCTTGGATGGATTCCAAAGACTCTTTGAACATAGAAAGAGAAGCATTAGGGGTGCAGGTCTTCAACAGCTTTCATAAAAAAAAAATTCAATATTATTTATTACTTAAATGTATTTTAGTCAAAATCGAGCTTTTATTATATAACAAGAGATTATTTATTTCTTAAGAGTAGAAAGCTGGATTTTATTATATAAAGGGTGGATAATCCTGAAATTTTCTCACTTAATCCTTTTAATAATTCCCTTAAGTATTATATGAAAAATATTGAATATTTTAAATTTTAAAATATTAAACATAAATACTGTTTATTCAAAAAAATAATTCGGAAGATGCTTTAGAAATGTATATCAAAACATTTTTACGAAGTTAATTTTTTCCTTCCACTTTACCAACGTAAAAATCCTTCCATAGTTTGGTAGTAAAACAGAGAAGTTTAATTTGAGAGAAAACAAAATCTTGTTATCCTTAGCTAAGGGAAAAGTCTTAAATAGATGAGTGTTCAAAACTTCCTTGACCATAGCTATTAGAATTATTCCTTGAAAATAAAACTCTTGGAAGTTTCTTTTGGGAGTTTTTGGTCTGTGATACTGATACTGGTATTTCAAGTTATTTTGAGGGCCAAATATTTTTATTTTAGTCAAATAAATTTATAAACTAGTAAAATAAATTATGTTACCTAAAATTTTCATAAAAACATTTAGTGTGTAGTTACTCCAACAAACAAATTGATGAAACTAATCTTAATATCAGATAATAATGACACTTCACTGATATAGTATAATTTGATTAGTATATAATTTTGTTCTTTAAGCATGTATCAATGAGAGTTCAATCTTTGATCGTGTGTATGAAAAAAAAAAAGAGATTAATCTCTTAAATTGATCTTAATATTTGGAGAAAATAGTTCTTAACTTTCCGCCTAAGGATACCCAATCCAAAGAAAATAAAGAAATATCAAATCTAAAAGATTTATCTATATTTATCAAAATTAGTTTACCAACAAAACGTATTAACTACAAATCTAATTTTATGTGCGTGTGTTTGGCTGAGAATTGTGTATATATCTGATCTCATGTTAATGAAACATGAGGTTTCATTCAATCTGATATGAGATTTTAGGTTCAGAAATAACAGAATTGATGGATCATTCTTGTACTTTAATTAAATTACCTAGGTACATTCAAATTTTCTCCTCTAAAGTCAAAAATCCATTTTAAGAAAAAAAATGATAATTAATTATGAAATTAGTTGTTAAAGTTATAAGAAAATATGTATATATTAGTAAAATAAATTATTACATTTTAATGAACAATTATTATTCTGCCTTTTTTCCCTTCTAAAATACATCTTAGACCAGTCAAATTCTCCTTTCTTTTTTCTGGGTGTGAATAATCTTAACTTCTTTGCTTTGACTTGAGATAAGAACCAACCCTGCTACAATTTATCACCTAAAAACAAAACTTCTTCAGACAATAAAAAAGAACTCCTAACATTATAGTAGACTAATTTCACATTGATTTATAAGATGTACAACACAATCCAAAAGAGTACAAGGGACTTCTTTTTCCTTGTTAAGCAAGTGTAGTAAATACAGCAAGCAAACCAAAACTACTAAAAACTTTAGGGGTGCCCATAAGGAAATCTTTTTTTCCTTGTTCTATATTGAAGAAAGATACATACAAGTATAGGAATTAACTTTCAAATATTATTCTAGCTATGTTGTTTATGAGGGTGTAATCTTGATAACAAGGCCCGGGAAGACATCATCAGGGTCATGGATGTGAGGGTTCTTTTCCACAATAAAGGGGTCACCGCACTTGTCACTGATTGTGTGAAGTGTCTCTCCTTCTCCAACCACATATATTTCATCACATGGCTTGGACAAGACATGGCTGCTTCTGATCATCAAGTTCCCTTGATCATCATGAAGGGCAGAACTGTCTCTGAATATGCATAGCAATAGAAGAGACACAAGAAGACATGCACAGCACCATGAAGCTGCATCAGCTAGGGCTTTTGAACTTGATATTGGTGCCCTTTTGGAATTGAAAGCCATCACTTTGAGAGAGTACGTGTGGGAGAGGAAGATTTGGATATGGAGTGAGGGAGAGTGAGTTGAGGTCGTATAAAAGACACAAAGTGGTGCTATATGAGTTTAACACCTTTTATAAGCCAAATTTTCTTCTTACTATACTTCTTTAATTTTTATGTATTGTTAAGGTAAAAAAAATAATTATACAGTCAACTAATAAAATATTATTGATAATTTTTTTTAAAATAATTATTTAAAAATTAATAAATTTATTATATGTGATAATTTATGGTCGGAAAACATGTAATAGAAAACTTTTCAAACTAAAAGTACATGTATAATTTACTTTAATACTTTTTATTTCAATGCAAATAATTAACATTGTCAATTAATTAGAAGTTATATTGTTGTATATTTTTTAAAATAATTATTATAAAAGTCAATAACTATAATTGTATGATAATTTGTGATTGAATAATGATATAAAAATTATCACATATAATTGTATAAATTATTTATTCTAATACTTTTTTCTTATTTTTAGATTTTTTTTTTCCTGTCTAGTACTTTTGTGATTAGTCTTTTGGATTTGTGGTTTTCGACCCTGGGTTTCGAAAGCCAATGGAATTAAAATAGGTGTGACCAAATTTCCAATGAAATACTTGAACGTACTGTCCAACGGGGTGTCCACAAATTGTTTAGATTTTTGTATGGCCAATGTTTATTAACACCGCATATTTAAATTAATTTTCTTTGGGGTATAATTAATGTATTTGAATATGATGAGATTAGAATAGCTATTGTGTGATGAAGACGTCACATTTGAGTCGTGAAATCAATCTCTTACTAATGGAAAATAATACAATACGTTCCATAATAAATCTGACCCTTCGCTGAATCTCACCATAAGAAATTACTATTATAGATACTTACAATTTAGTATACTATGATTTTAATTAAATTTTATTCTGTATACTATAATAATAATAATAATAATAATAATAAGGTGATTTTAATTTTTCTTACCAATAATTATTTTTCTAAAAAATGTATTATAATTTTATTTTTGTTGAGTATATATTATACTTACTCTCAACTTTATTTACTTTTTTTAATTAGTTACATTACAACATTTTTCACAGATAAAAAGAGTAATTATCTTTCTTAACTTTAATATAATTATATTTAATGTAGTACTAAATATTTAAAAAAATTCATAATATTAGCATATTATATATATATATATATATATATATAATATAATATAATTTATAAAACCCGTGCATTGTAGGAATTTAAAATCTTATAGTAGAATAATATCTCACCGTTAGCATTAATTAAACTTGAGAAAAATAAGAATTAATATATAATATTTCAACGTAAAAGAAAACTGTCAACAAATATGATCAAATAAAGGAATTAAGAAAGAGGAACTAAGTTATAATTTATAAATCATTTCTCCACAACTTTCGGTTAAATAAGTTTGTGTTAATTAGTGGAACCACAAGATCACTAATCCAAAATCATTATAAGGACAGAGGAACAAACATTGCATTGCTTATTATCTTGAAAACATAATGGAGGGTGACTAGGAGTCTATTAGTATTTTGACAAAAGAAATTGTATTTATGTAATATTTTTGTATAATAAAGAGAGCGATAGAATGAAAAGGGGAAGCAAATATAAAATAAGATAATTGATGTAGATAAAATAGATGTAAAAAAATAATATTACAAGAGTTTCGTACAACACTTAATGATTACTCAAATCTAACGCATGCTTGATGAAAGATATTATATATTAGAACTTGCGCTGTAAATGGTGGAGTGTGTTGACCTGCAAATGTGGTTGTCACCATTTGAGTGCTTTCGATTTTGGTTGAGAAATTTGAGATGCATGCATAGTTTTTAATTTGATAGAAAATGATCAGGACAAACCCTGCTAAAATGTATGCAGAATCTATTGGTACTGATAAAAATATTCTCAAGCACAATGGATAATCTGCCTGTAATATTAAAGTTGGATATGTGGTGGATATGTCATGCAAATTTATGCTGATATAAATATTATAGTATCTGGTTTATCCATGCAAATTTATGCTGATATAAATATTATAGTATCTGGTTTATCCCGGCCATATAATTTGTTGTGAAAAATAATTATATTTTTTATGATAAATATTTTAAGTCTATAATTTTTAATAATATCATTATGTTGAATGATAAATTTTATAATTTTATTTATTTATGACTTGGATTTCAACGAACCAATGTTATGGTTGTTTATTTATTTGTAATATTATGTATGTATGTTTTTAAAGTTATATTGGAATTATTTAAGAATTAATTTTTTATTATAATTGTAGTAATAATTTTAATTATTGAATTATTATTATTAATCTTATATATAAATAAAGTGTGGGTCGGAGATATGTATACAAGTATATAGATGCTCAAGAGTTACAAGAATTTCATGTTGGTATAGGATCAAATATAAATGTTATTTTTAAACTTAAATATGAAGACGAATACCAAACGATCACACAAACACTTATCACTTACTATTAGGTACATTAGAAATTATTAATTTTATTTTGAAATAAAATACTTTGCATAAAGAAATTGTACAATAGGAAATTATTATGAAATTTTTAAAAAATTATAAAAATATGGTTAAATTAGTATATTTTTTCACTCAATTACTTAAAACCAAATAAATTTAAGTGAAATTAATTTAAAATATAATAAAGCGATCAGATTTATATATGTTTTTGGATTCTAAAATTATTACATTTTTTAATTTTAATCCATATAATTTTTTGTATTAATCTTTAGTCCCTATACTTAATTAAAAAAATGATGTGGGTTTAATCCTTCTAGAGAACAAAACATATATATGATTTTAGATCATTTCAGGAATTAAAAATCTATTTAAGTCAGTTAAATACTTCTTAAATTCTTAATACAAACACTGTGTAATATACAAGTTAAACAAACACTATCCAAAAAAAAAAATTGAAAAAGCCTATTCCCTTAACATTTTTACATAAATGATTCAGTGGCCAAATTGCCTCTGTTAATTTTGCACATATAAAAAAGGATATTTGAAGTGCTTATGATTGTGACATGATCCCACTATAGTTGGCCCACCAACCAATGTTTGTCTCTATATGTTTAATGTTTGTGTGTGAAAGACTTGAAGTGGAGCGGTGCCACTCCCACAATTAGCAAATCATTCACGTTTCAATTGAATTCAGTGATATAAGCCAATTTTTGTTTCTAAGTTCCACAAATAAGACAATGGCAATTGTTAAATGCATTTTCCTTATTGTTATATATATATATATATTTCTTTTTTTAATAACTTAAATATTACTTTCCTCTTTTTTTTTCATCTGTTTAAATACCTCTTCCTACCCTCTTCCTCTAGTTGTTACCTCTTTTTATCTTTCTTACTCTTTAATGACACTTTTATTTTCATCTTTCTTGAACATTTGACTCTTTTTTATTTTCTGTAACGTCTTTTCCTCCACTTGGCAATTGAGAGATACGTCTAACAATTGCCTTGTTTTAGTGTTTGAATTTGGGCCCCAATTGATCTATGTCCTGGGCAATGTTATTGGAGCAGCACAATCTTGATATCGGCCATATTTTTCATGATGAAGTTTCTAAGAGGAAATTGAGTACCATTTTTTTTCTTTGATAGACATACATCTAGAAGAAAAACAAATCCAAAGTATTAATTATAATGAAAATAAAAATTATTAATTCTAGTTATATTTAGTAAATATTAAGGTTATGTTCAACATAATATTTCAGTTAACTTCTAATTTTTTTATTAATTAAAAAGTTTGTTTAATTGTTTGATAAATAAATTCTTTTTAGTCATTCCTTACTAACTTGCAAAGTTTTTTAAAATGTTAACTTATAACTTTTTATATTTTCTTTCATTTTTATTCTCAATACATTTATTCAGTTTCTTCATTATTTTTTTAAATAAATCATAATTTTATTATTTTTATGACATTTTACATTTTTTAGATATTTTAACAATTAATTTTATTAAATATTTATAATTTAATAAATTAATTTTTCAGCTAGTTTCGTCTAGCATATAATAAATTTCACGTTGAATTGTGTACATAAATTAAGGAAGAGAGACGTAGAAGAACAACCTCGCTTGAGAAAAAAGCATACAAATAAAGGAAGGAGAAAAAACTGAAAAGCATGATAATAGAAAAGGAAATAAGATGTAATAATGAGAAGTGAAAAGAAGATAGAAGAGAGGAGTATTTTATTTGAACGAGTGAAAAAAAAGGAAAAAAAAGAAAAAAATAAAGATATTTAAGTAAAATTATTAACAAATGAAAAAGAAAGGGTATTTATTAACAATAAAAAGAATACATTTAACAATTGTCCAACTAAAAGGTCCATAGTGATTGATTTTTGCAACACCTTCTGACAACACAAATAACACCTGATTTGGAACCTAACTTTGAGGACAGTGAAGTGAACTACAAATCAGATTGTGAATTACACAAGAACAACACACATCTGCTGCCTTCAGACGATCAATTATTTAGCAGGTTTCAATAGCTGGATATCAAAATGCTGCAGAAACTCAATTCCTGAAAGATTTAATACTATATTAGAGGACCTCATGATAAAGTATAACCCATATAAAGTTTCAACATGTGTAGCAACCCAAAAGAAAGATTTACAATAAAGGGGAAAAAACATTAGAATTACAATGTGAAACCGGAAGAAAATTGTTACAAGTTTAGTTTGTTGATCTATATCCTTATTCCATAAGTGATTAATTGCACTGTAAAGTTGCACCTAGACATCTACTAGTGCGTTTATTTCTTGAGTGTATTATTGAAAGAAAAAAAAAAACTAACTAATATTTTCTTAGTATTCTAAATTGACACGTAAATTGGGAGGGAAAGTGTAGCAGAATAATCTAGATAAGGTGCTGAATACAAACAATCATGACTAACAAGTCTTTTGAGAGTCTGCGAGAGGAGATTTTCTTCCTGCACCAAGCAAATCTCATATACATAATTTAATTTTTCTTTAATTTCAATATTATCTTTACGTAAAATCTATATAAATTGTTAATCCATATAGATCATCCATATAAGTCTTATAGATTGTCAATTCGTATAAACTATACTTAAAGATGTTTTCAGTTTTTCCCTCTCACCGCTAGGTGTATGAGGAAATTGCAGGAAGAAATCCCTTTGCGAGAACACCTGTCGGCCCAACTAATCAGCACAAGCTGTGAAATAATGCCAAATCCGGCATGAAACGAGAGGGAGGAAAAACAAAAGATGAAAAGGAACATTACAACAAATATATAAATGAAGCACCGCACTAATTAACTCCCAAATGATCCTATATTTTAACGTTACCATTGCCTGTTTAACTTTGTTAAACTCAAAGAAGCAACACAGTCAATGCTGCATGAAATGAATATCCTCAACATGAAATCCATTGAAAACAATGAGGAACTAAATAAAACAGTTAGATATGCATAATATATTTATTTTTATAGAAATATACAGAATATATTAAGCAAATAATTCTTAGGTTATAGTTCATCTATGGTTGTCAAATAATATAACTAACTCTTAGTACACTACTCCTTTGAAACTTTTCCGTGTACTAAAATCCAAATAAACCATTTTAATATCAACAAAATTTATTTGAAGCATACATTGCATGCATATGTTTTCACACATTTAAACTATAATGTATCAGCTGTTGAAATAGTCTATTCAAGTTTAATCAACAGAAACACTTAAAAATGAGAATTTTGAATTTATTTTCATGAATATGATATTAGGATGGAGATATTCATAATATTTATGGTTATCCAAGCCTAGCAACTACATAACCATGGCAGAATGAACCAAAAACCAGTTCAATATATAACACTAAAATATGAATGCCCCAAGAGAAAAAATACAGATCTTGACAAATTGAAGCAAAGATTTGACTAATAAATCAAAATCATGAAAATAGGAGGGCATTGAATGATTTGTAATTAAGTGGTAATATATACCTGACTTATGCAGTCAAGGGAAATATGTGGAGTACCCTTGGATCTTGGGATGACAACAAACACATGCCATTTAATCCTGATTGTCTGGAACAGAAGAAAACAAAAAAATTATTACAATAGATAAAATATAAGTTCCCTTAGAGGGAGAAATACTAGCTACCAATTGATGTTGCCACCAGAGCCTGGTTCAAATTTCTGTGAAGATTTTAGTCCAGCAGAACCAAATCTTCCGTTGTACCCAAACTTTATTTACTTCTCTTGGTATAATTTTCCAAAAGGATTTAAATTAGATAAAATCATTCAAAAGCGGATTTTTGGAAGAATCATTGCTACTAAAATAAAATAAAAAATAGCTTTTTCATAAGCTCTACTGGATTGAGCAAAGATCTCCTCATGCTGATAATCATCTGATTAGACACGGTACAACCAAGATGTGGCAATTGCAACTTTTTCAGGTAGTAAAAATACTGCAAAAATATTGTAAAAGATATAGGAACCAGATAAGAGAAAAAAAACTTCTGGTACAAAAGGAAGGCAGGACAACCGTGTTAATTTCTACTTTTGCATCATTTTTTTTTGCTCAGCAAAATTAAATATATTATAGATGAGTACCAGAGGTACTAAAATATACAGATTTAGAGCCATATTACAAGTAGTTTTGGACAGACAATGATACAGTAGCTGAAATATCCCAAAAACTACTCAAATAAGACTTGGAGCTATACTCTAAACCTATGATGCTGTCCTAAGAAAAGCATCTTTGAGATTTGAAGACCATTGATTGAAATGTAGAGAGAAATCTTTTTCAAAACATCTGAGCCATGTCCATAAAATAAACACTGCATCATCCATTAATTTATGAGCGTCAAAATTAGCATTGGAGAAAATGATGCTGTTCCTATGCTTCCAAATCGAGTAAGTGAGAGCGAACCACCACCACTGCCATCTTTTTCCCTGCAACCCTACGGAAGCTCCAAAGATATGCTGACTAAAATGCTGATCCGGCTGATAAGGGAAAACACCCATCATATTTACCCAAGACTGTGATTCCCACCATAGAGGACTAACTTTACTGCAGTGGAAAAATAAGTGACTTGCAGTCTCTTCCACAGATCTGCATAAGGGGCACAAGTACTCTTGTAACTCAACCCGCTTCTTTCTCAAATTGGCTTTAGTTGGCAGTTTGTCTTGAATCAACATCCACGCGAAGATAGCCACTTTCAATGGGACCCTAAGCTTCCATAATTCCTTGAACTTTCCATCCTGCTCTTCTCCCACTGTGACATGATGTAATGCCTTATATGCACTCTTAGTCGAATAACAGCCACTAGGCTCTGCTGCCCATTTCCATTGGTCACTTAATTCCGGCCTGATTGTGAACCCTTCCAGCTGTTGGAGAAAAGCTACCGCCATATCTATCTCGCTATCAAACAAAGGTCTCCTCCACTTAAGACTCCATTCCCACCCACCTTCTTTCGCAGCACCTATTTGATGGATGAAATGATGTTTTTGAGCTGATACGGTATACAATCTAGGATATTTATCAGCCAAGCAGTTGTCTCCGCCTATCCACCTATCCTCCCAAAACTTAAACTTGTCCCCACATCCGACCCTCCACAATATCAACCTATTCAGCTGTTGACCTTGATTCATGCTTTGATTTACTATCTTTAGATCCCTCCACCATGATGATTCAGTACTAGCCCTCGAAGCTCCATCAAGACTCCTCCATCCTCCATACTTCGATTCAAGGACTCTAGCCCAAGTCTCCTCCTGATTCTGAAACATCTCCGATTTCCATTTTCCTAATAATGATGTGTTGAACGAGATGATATCCTTGACTCCCAACCCACCTTGTTCCTTTGGCAAACACACCTTTTCCCACTTGATCCAAGGGATCTTATTTTGATCAGCTGCACCACCCCATAAGAAGTTCCTTTGTAATCTGGTTATCTTGCTAATCACCTGCCTAGGGACCCTGAAAAAAGATAGAAAATAAATTGGAATAGATGTTAGCACTGAATTTATGAGAATCACTCTCCCCCCAAAAGACAAGTGTCTCTGTTTCCATCCTGCCAGTTTTCTCTCACACTTATTGATTAAAGGTTCCCACATCTGACATCTTCTAGGATTAGCACCAATATCTACTTTTGCATCATAATATACAATTTAATCAAAAACACTAATTCATGGTCAATAACTAAGAACATAAGGCCAAATAAGCAAATTAAAATCACATAGGAGGGAAGAAGGATAATAGACATGTCAAGAGTCAAGACTCCAATGGTTAACCAATGGCAAAAACATAAGGTCGAAATAAATTAGACGATATATAAATTAATCAAAACTTCTTCAAGATCAATCAAGCCACTGTGGACTCCATTTTTTTTTTGCACCAGAAGCAAGCATCTGTTAACCAATAGTTTCAAACAAATCAAGAACAAAACGAAGAATAAATTAAGTTCGCACTATAGTATCTAACCTTGTCAGATCATTTTCCCAGAGTCAAAGCTTCCCATCAACTGTTTCATGAAGAAACTCCATGGTCCTAACAATTCCTATTATTTTTCTAGTAGAGCACGAACCAAGGGATCAAAAGTTACAGCATTAGGAGGGAAACCATCATCCACCATTTCCAAAAGTAAGGCCTCTGCTTCATCTAACAATCCCTCTCTACGGAGCCCATTGATCATAATGTTATAAGTCCGGATATTTGGACGACAGCCTTTCACAGAAAGAAGTTGAAAAATCTCTTTTGCAGCCTTCATTCTTCCACCTTTACAAAGACCATCTATAAGTATGTTGTATGTGCGTATGTTTGGAGAAATCCCCGTGTCAACAATGTGCTGAAACAACGCAAGTGCCTTGTCAAGACACTCACGTTTGAGATAATCATCTAACAACACGTTGTAAGTTATCAAATCCGGTGCTTGACCACTTGCACGCATTGCCTCAACCAGGTCCCACTCATACAAAACTCTCCCAGATTTCGACAAACCATCCAGAAGACAATTATAAGTCACAGTATCTGGAACCAAATTCCTCTGATGCATTTCTGTCAACAGCCTCAAGGCCTCATCCACCATTTTAACCTTACAATACCCATTAATCAATGTACTATAGCTAATAACATTCGGCAACTTTCCTCTTTCAACCATTCTATCAAACACCTCTTTGGCTTCACTCATACAACCCCTCAAACACCAACCATTCATCAAAGCATTGCAACTAACAACATCAGGCTCCAATCCTCTCTTAATCATCAAACCAAACACATTCCTTGCCTCCGCCACCATCCCCAACTTACACAACGCATCAACCAATATATTGAACGTATAAACATCCGGCCGAACATCCTCTTTCATTACCATCTCATTCAACAACCTAACTGCTCCCTGAAACTGGCCAGCCCCACAAAAACCATGAATCAAAGAATTGTAAGTGAAAACATCAATACAAATTCCTTTGCCAACCATCTCAGAACACAAACCACAAGCCTCAGTCACAAGTCCCTCCTTGCACAAACCATCAACAACCATATTGTACATTATCAAATTAGGCCTAACTCCACCCTTCTCCATTTTCCTCAACAACTCAATAGCATCCCTTGTTTTGCCCATTTTGCACAACCCATTTATCAAAGTCCCATAACAAACCTCATCAAAGGAGAACCCTTTGGACACAGCATGGTCATACAAGTTGAGTGCCTCAAAGGTTCGACCTTTGAGGCACAAACCCTTCATGAGGGTAGTGAGGGTAAAAGGGTCAACCCCAAAACCCCTTTTGACGATTTTGGCCATGACGGAGAAGGCAAGGCCCATTTGGCCCAAGTGGGTGAGGGAGTTGATGAAGATGCTTAGAGTGACGAGGGAGGGTTTTGGGGTGCCCTTTGAGTCTAAATGGGAACAGAGGGAAACCACGGTGGGGTAGTGCTTTGTCTTCATGATTGATGAGAGAAGCTTGTTGAGGGAAACGATGGAGGGCGGAGGGTGGAGATGGAGCATGCGGTGGAAGGTGGAAACGGCGTCGTCGAAGGTGGGGGTTTTGGGGAGGGTTTTGCGCGGGGAGTGAGAGTAGAAGCGGGTGAAGAGGAGGAGAAAAAGAAGGGAGGGGAAAAGGGTGGTGGGATTCAGCATCATGGTGGAGAAGGAGACACGAGACTCATGGAAATGGGAGTGTGTGTTGTAAGGAAAAGTCCGAAACAGAACAAAACAGAACAGAGCAGGGTCTGTATTATATCAGTTAGAGTCTATAAATTGCTAGTAAAAGATCTTCCCGATAAATGGGATAGTTACGAGTTTTTTATTCTTTAAGATATAAATATCTGTAAATAAATTGCTTAAATAAAATGGGGATAAATTAGGTTTCTATTTTTACTTTTTTTTTTATTTAATGTTAAGGGAAACATTATCAGTACATTTTTCAACTCACATTTTATTATTGGTTTAATTTAATGCTAAAATACATATGAAAGTTTCAAAAAATTGATGAGACACACTAGCGAAACTTTCATCGCAAAAGTGAGGTGAAAGTCGTAGAAAAAAATTTCATAGAAAAAAATGATATAATTTTTTTGTTTACTTGGGCTAAAATAGGAATTCATTAGTGTTTTTTTTTCTTTTTCTTAAACTTTAATTTCCATTCTCCCCTACCAAACACACAATGTAAGGAGAAACGTACAAAAACAAAATTTGATTCATCGTCTCCTTAGGGAGAACGAAGAATGAAATTCATTTCCTTGAAAAAAAATTTGACAGTTTTTCATCGCATATTAAACTTTATAGGAATGTTCATATTATTCATTTGTTTCATGTTTGCTTATTTTGACGCTTTTACTATTAATTACTCCAGTTATTTCTGTTTCCATAAGGCCCCTTTACAGATTGGTATTTCTTTCCTGAGCCTAGTACAATCTACACATCAAACTTCTGACATGTATAAGTAACTGATTTATGACCTTTTTCCTTTTATTAGAAGTGTATCCTGATTTGACTGTGTAGCAAACAAACAAAGCCTTTGTGTCCGTTCTCTTGCTACAACTGCTGATCTAATTTAAAGAACCGGAAACAAAAAGTTTGAAAAAAGAATGCAACATCCATTATGGCCACCATTGTTCTTAAGTACTACTTCTTGCAGCTCTTCATGTATAAGTGAACATTTGCGTGCAATTGTAGGCTTGCTTCCTCATTTTCATTGAACTGCTGAGATTGACAGAACCTCTCCTATTCCAGAAGAAAGCATATATGCATGAAGCAATAACTTAAGAAAGGAACGACTGAGCCGAGATAGCTTCAGCAATGGAATCAACTATGTCTTAGTCTCAGACATCCATCCATGCGCGTGCATGAAAACTCCCTCATGTTGGTTGGCCAGGAACACATGCAGAAAAATGCTTTTGGGATTAGAACTAATATTAGCTTAAAAATTGAATTAGACCTGTTGCTGATATGAAGATATTGGCAAAATTTGGTTGGCTTGAGATTCTCTATACATCATGAATGTTGGAACCTAGCAATTTCTCCTCTTCTCTTGGAATTTCTGTGAGTTGAACACCAGACCGCGTGATCTTATTCCACTCATTTTCAACTCTAAAAAATACCCACTGGAAGCGTCGAAACATCTCCAAAAGAGTGATAGTAAACACTGTCAGGTAGTTATGGCGGAGATGGGCAGATAATTTGTATGTCCAAGAGCAGCGCAGAACAAAGTTGCTTCCAATCACCCAAAAGTATACCTGCGGCTCAGGAATTAGATTTGTCAAATCAGATGAACATGTGTTACATCTTTGTACTAAGATGCTTCAGCTTCTTACCCATTGTCGACCATATAAAAGGTTGGAGATTAGATTTGGTTTGTTGAACTTGAATATGCGGGAAAAACCACTGTAAGACAAAGGACAAAAAAAAATTCAATATAAAGTGAAATCAGTGTGATTACTTGTCATAACTCATAAAAATTAGCGTGCAGCATAAAACTAACATCTAGACACCCGGTGCAATTTTTTTTTATTTCCCATAGATATCATCCTTCAAAGGAAAACCATGTTCGAGGTACAATTGAGCACTAAACACGGGCACCTCTCTCAGGGAGGAATCAAAGCTTGATTCAAACTTTCTTCAATATTATTTTTCTTTCATAAAATTTAAATTTTAAATTTTTGTATATGTAATACTTGTATCTATGGAAATTGTGAGGTCTGATATTATCAATATGAAAGGGAAAGACGATAGATTTGGTACCTTAAATCCCAATCTCTGGTTATATCCCAGTAAAACGAATAGAGGGAATTAATGACACTTGAGAGAAGCCACAGTGGCCGATAAAGAGTTGTCCATTTCTCGTGGAGGACATGGTACTTGAGGGCAGAAAGAAAAATTACTGGGACTGCCGTTGAATATTTTAAAGCTGGAAACAAAAGCAAATGGTGTTAGAACACTAAGATATGGAGCAAATGCAATCATCACAGCCATTATTTGAAATAAGCACGACGAAGATTCATTTCTGTGCCTTAGAAGATAACGAGCATTTGCACTTTCAGGACAACCACTCAACCCAGACATCTTACACTTTCAGGAGAGCAAGGGATAAAGTTACCAAGAGCAATTACCATTGAAGAGACAATTTTTTTCTTTGGTATCTCTGTACTGGCGAAGACATTGGAATAAACGCCATACATAAGGAAGAACAAGGGCTATTGGTATTGCAACTGAGTGGCTACCACAAACTGAATCAGCTTCAAGCCAAGCAATTGTCGCGACCTGCATATTATGAAAAATAAAAAATAGTGTTCAAAGTCCCTATACCAAAAATATGAAAGGAAACATGTAAATTTGCACCAGCAAAAGATGAGAGAGAATGGAACAATTAGTTTGGATGAATCTACCAAATATCACTAAAGCTTAGTACCAAGAGATACAAGGTTGACTTGGTGGTGAAGGGAGGAGGAAAGGGGGGAGAGGTTGTGGGTTCAAATCCCCCCGCTGACAAAAACTAACAACTAACATTTGCTGATTAAAAAAAAACTAAGCTTGGTACCAATTGTATTAAAAAGATCTAAATGCAACTGAGAAGATTATAAACATAAAGTAAGATCAATGATAAAAGAAAAGTTCACATGCAAAACAGGTGTGAAGTTTTTAGTTGAATAAAAAAGATTTGATGAGTTATGTTCATGAATATAGAAACTTTCATATGCTTATTTTGTATGTATAAATGTCACAAAATTACAATAAGGTTATTATTTCAACTCAGAAGACAGATTAAACTCTAAAATATAGATGAACCAAAATAGAGATTGACAATTTACAAGCTATATAAAGAAAAATAAAATTTTGCAAACTATACCTGTCTGTTTACCATTCTGCAAACTGAACGTTCCAAATCTGAAAACACCTGTATGCAATGCACAATTAGGAGCCACAACTAGAAAAAGGAATTGATTATTAACGTTAAAAAACATTGTAAAGATCACAGCAACAAGGCTTATTTTTCCAGTAAATAATCAAATTGGTATTGTGGTAATTGAGATATAGCTAAGCACTCAGGAATTGATGTTTATCATGAAAATAGAAGATTGCACCAAGAAATATGTTATATTAGGCTATTATTTTACCTTTGCCATGGAGGTTAAAATATCAGCCAAGAAAAAGTCGGGAAATGTAATTGGCTGTACAAAGAAAAGAACCATTATTTGTAAGACAAAATTATAAGCTTTATAAATTTCATGAATGAGAAAATCAACTAACTTATAGAAACTATTAAAATTAACAACCAAAAACATCAAAACCGCTGAATCAAACTAGTTGCTATCAGATTTGTAAATTCACATCAATAAACTAAAAACAAAAAATATTGGATGTTTCGGGTGCTTTCTAAAAGGAACCAATGCAAATGAACACTCAAAATTCCATATCAGGCATGAGAATGAAGAATCTTACCTGAAAAGGGAAAGCTATCCGAAATAATGTCCTCAAAAAGAAGTACCGAGAGGACAAATAGAAAATATCAAAGGGAAAGATCAAAATTACTGCAACAAGAATGTAGAGAAGCACCTGCAATATCATACGAATGTCAGATAATCAGGCACAAATGGCAGACAAATGATTCTCATAAAAAAGGATAAGAGGAAGCAATCCATTTCCTGGCATACAGGAAGAGTAACTTCTAGACTTCTTAAAAAAAAATAAGACATCAGCTTCCACATGAAATCATAACCAAGAGGCCCCTCCACACCAACACAAAAAATGACAAATCCATGTATGTTTAATTTAATATAATGAAAAACAATGTATATCAACGCAAGCCAATAACTATCATACTCAAAGCAGTTACATTCAACTGGAGGAGAGGAGAGAGAAAGCTACAAGGAAAGAATAGAGCAGATACTAAACTGGTTGAGATGCAGCCAAAGATACTTCCCCATGAGAATAGAGATAGAGGTAAGCAGTCATGCTAGTAGGGACAATGATTGTCATCCAAGTGCTACACTGAAAATAACATTAGAGTTGAAGTTAATATAAACATTCATAATGGGTCTATATAGTAGCAGCAGCATCAATCCATGCTATTGACACATCTTCCAAATCCTTTACTGTAACAAAAATTTAAAGTTGATGCAAAAACAAAGACTGGAGGTTGAACTATATGTCTATCTTTATTGTGACAAGGCTTCTATAATCAGTACAATAAAATATAACAAAGCAGATAGAGATTAACAGGTATTTATAAGAGAAACTGAATAAAGGAATACTTTGCAAACCCTATGTAAACTCTGAAGATTAACTTGCAGTTGTCTTTACTAAAAGGTCTAGGCAGCAGTATTTTTCATTTAAATATTAGTAAGGTTGGCATGAGATGCCGGTGCACCATCTTGTTGGGGTTTGCTGATTGCTGATGTGTTAGGCTAGTTGACAGCTGATTCTAGAGTGTCTACAATGTTAATGGAATATTATTGATTTGGAATGGAGACAATCACTTGCCACTTAGTATGAATTCAATTGTAGGCTAGGAGCAAATTGTGTTTAAACTTTCTACCTACAGTCTCTTTCTCTTCCCCTCTCTGCCTTTGACTAGCCTTCTACTGTCCCTCCACAAATTCTCTATTTTATATTTTCTAAACTGTTACGACCCATACAAAGGCATAATTTGTTTTTGAGTGCCTAAGCATTTATTACTTTGATTACCAATATTTTCAAAGCACCAGATACAGGCAAATCCATGGTTGAAATATTGATTTTCAAAATCAAGAATCAAGAAAAAAAAAGTCAAACAGCTTTCCACTTTGCATTGAATAATGTTTTCTCAAAAAAGAAGGCAAAGCAAAAAACCTGACTACCTTCCATGTCTCTTTGTGACTAAGGTGGTTTTGATCAAGATCAAAAACCTTGGCATAGCTTACAGTTGATTGTAGAAATACCCACAAATTTGCTCCCCAAAGCCAAACCATCATAGTCTGTATAACAATAAAGTAACAACAAAAACCATCAAGTAAAGTTCCATAAAAATTGTGCTCAATGTACAACATATATGGAAGAATTAAACCCCAACTCACCACAAGAAGGAGAGGGTTGTAATACAAAAACACCTCGTATAAAAACAGATCTCGCAAATTTGCATCCATTCTCATGACAGAATCCCAACCAATCTGATGTAAGACCGGGAAAAAGCAAATATTAGGAGTGGAATAGGTAAGGAAATTATAAGAGATGTTCACCAGAGATGCTCATTGGCATCAGTGAACGAGTATATATATATATATATATATATATATATATATATATATATATATATATATATATATATATATATATATATATATATATATCATAAAAAGACAGGTTCTGACCTTGCAGCAAGTAAGGCCCCATATAAGAAAGAGTGTCACCTGGGAAAAAAAAACATACATATATAGTGTAAAAACAGAAATTAAAGAAAGATATCCAATTATAGTAGGAATACAATTAGATTGACAGAGACTTCCACAAATATAAAATTCCAGTCCGCAGAAGAGAATTTCTTTATATATTTTTAAAATTGAATTCGTCTAACATTACCAAGGAACATTAGAATAACACAAACATTGCAATAAGGTACAAGTTTACAGACAAAACATACTGCAGCAAGGTTTCCACATTCAGAAATCATAATGAAAGCTTGTATATATCTATGAGTACAAGCATAATAAATAAATTGCAGAGTGAAGAGGAGAAAGCATATAGGGCAGAACTTTGAGATATCCAAGCAGGTATAATATTAACAGAAACCAAATAAATATATAGAAAGTTGCTAGCAATGTCATAGCTATCATAAAGGGGTGTGTTTCGTTTTTTTCCCACTTCATTCTTATTTTAATTTTCTTGTGAGCTTCCGTGAACAGTATCAACATAACATTTTATCAGCTTCCTTTCAAACCTAAGAAGCATTAAAAAAAAACACTCCAGATAAAAAGACCTTCCAGGCCCTCTGCAAATCAGAAAAAGAAATCCCCCCAAAGAGAGTGGTATCTAGAACCAAATGTATGCAAATTGTGTAAGATATACAGACCTTGAACCTCCACAGAAATGTTGGAGATGGCATAGCACTTTGCACAGGTGAAATTATATTCTTCATTGTATTAGTATTATTGTATTATAGGACCTATCAGTGTGATTCTGCAGAACAAAATGAAAATAATTAGCCAAAATGAGTGTGTGAGAATAAAACAAAAGCACAACATCTTGGGGACAATGAAAGGGGTAGCTAAACACAAATAATTTTTCCTTTTCTCTATGATATTGTAAAGAACATTATTAAAGCACAGCTTAGTGCTATAAAGCTCCCACCATTACTGGGTTCTAAGGAAGGATCAGACCCACTGCATGGGTCCTTTTTTTTTATCAGGAATAAAGGTCTTGGCACAAATCAAACCTGTGACCCCTTCATGTCACATGATGACAACTCCAACCATGGCACCAAAGCTCCCACAGATTACATTATTAAGCAAATAAAAAAAGAAAAAACATGGGCTAGAACTTATCATCTTCCACAATACAAGTGAATTTCACACCATAGTCCACCACATGCATCTAGCTTTCAAAGCTCTATTGAACTTGATAATGAATAATCATTGCTAAAGTTCTTCATCTATATTGTTTTCAGATTTCAGTCTAAATTGCTTAATATTTTCTTCAAAAGTTCAATAACTTCTTGCTTATAGATCATTAGCACCAACGCATGTCATTGTCAAAATGTAACCTACTCCACTGTAAATCCTGGCACACATTAACACATGGCAGGCATGAAATCTCCATTTATATCATAATCATATAACAATTTACTGTACATAAACTTCTACTGCTAAATTATGTTCAAAAACATAGCAATGGCCTTTGTCTGTCACAATTTGCAAAGGTGGTAAGCTTAACTTTTCTGCATAAAGCATGGGCTCTAGGGTCCTTAACATTCTAATGATTAACAGAAATCATAAAATTTATATCATTAATACTTCTATCCAACCAGAAACTCCTAATTGTTATCAATTTTGGACAGTTAAGCTGAGGTTTTCATATGCTGGAACATACAGAAATAAGGGTATTCAGCTACCACCCCCGCATTATAAATGCTAAATCCAACGCCCCCACATAAAAAGCTAATAAATTCGGCGTGCACCACAGGACAAGCATATCCAATCCTTCAATAAATCTCAACCTTCCTCACATCAAAATTATAACAATAAAAGGTCACGCAATTGACATGCACGGCAACAGGACCAAATCCATTTTCAATTCCAATTCCCCAACAAATTTCAAACCCAAACAAACACAGCTTTAACAAACCACATCACATCACAAAGTTTAAAAACAACAAAAACAGAGTCAAGGCCAAAACCCCACATAACAGAAGCCATCAAAATCAAAACTTGAGAAATACCCAATACCCATCATTCAAAGAGCCCAACATCCCCGGAAATTCCAACAATCAGCATCTGAGGCGAAGCAAAAAAACAAAAAACCGAAACTGAATCAGATCAATTAAATTACCAGTTGTTGCGGTCAGCGAGTGACTCAGATCTGAGAGCAGAATTATGGGAAACATAACAGAAGAGAATGATGATGATGATGTTGCGTCAATCTCAAAGCACCTGGCTTACTTGCATTGTTGGCAAGGAGATTTGGTGGAAATAAAAAAAAACCGTTGCAGTGGCAGTGTTGTTGTTTTACCCGCCACTCTGTCTCGCTGCTACGAAATCCAACGCAATTTCTGAATTATTATGGTTTCCACGGCAGAAAAAGAGAGCAATTGGTTCGCGGTAGATTCATTTGGAAGAATGATTACTGTCATGTGATCATATTATTATCACTCTTCTCTTTGGGTGAAAATGGAATACAAAGAAAAAGATGCATATAGATTTGGACAAATTAGCCTATTGATTTGATAATTATTATTTTTGAAAATGAAAATTAACACTTTTATGGGTTGTTATGACATTGGAAAATTCAAAAAGAAAAGTCCACATAATGTACTAATTCAGCCTAATTGTCTTCTACTTTTCAATGTATTTGTTGCGGCATGTAGACAAAATATACACCATCTTACATTATTCTTGTTCTTATCATATTATCATAAAAACAAAGAGTTGGTTCTAATAATTAATGTTTTTTTAATTATTTTTATTTTTCAAATGTTAAGATGATATAATTTTAATCTCTCATTTTTTCATTGTGTTAATCGAGTTTTAATTATTATTTTTTGTGATAATTAGATTTTTTATCAATTTATCCGCTAAAATTTATCAAAATAGGAAGACGTGTTTTTTTCTCCCTCACTTGCAATCTACGTGACATTTATGTAGGATGGCAAGTAGCACTAAAGTGTATATGACATGTAAATTTATTCTTTACTAATTTTCTTTTGTGCAATGTTTCAAATTGAGGTTATTAAATATGGGATTGGGGATGGAGTTTTCATTGGGCTTATTCTTCCTCTCACTTGAGAGCTTATTTTTCAAACCCTAACAACTTCTTCTTTCTCCCATTTTAAAGCTTTTTCTCCAAACATTATATTGGAGGTAAAAGTGAGATGTCATATACTTCTATTTAGGTTTGTTGATTGCTTAAGAAAATTTAGTTTAAGTGTTATAAAATTAAGTGGTAGTATAATGTAGTACCTATTGTTAACTTCCATCAATTGTGCCTATTTTGTTAAATTCATTTTAGTGATCATTGATCAATGTATTTTCCTATAAACGTAGTTATTGGTCATGTCACACTTGTAATGGTTGTGTTTAAAGCATTTTGTGCTTAGCCTCATTTTCTCCCGTGTCCTTTCTATGTAAAAAGTATATATAATGGTTGCATGAGGATCTAATAACACAAATATAATGGTTGTGTTGTTGTTACATTTTGTTAAACCATTTTAATAAAACAATTGTCAAATTTGCGAGTTAATTATGACAAATAGTTGTTAATAACATATCAAATTTATGTTTTTAAGGGTTTGGATAGGGTTATATCATGAAATGATATGGCTATATGGATCTATTTGAGAACAATAACTCAGTACATTAGTAAATTGGTTAGAAGGAAATTAAACATGACTGATTATAAATTGAACCACTAAAAGAAAACTTAAGTGAACCAATACATCACAATACTATATGATTAATACATTACTGTAAGATTCACTCCCAATATGGTTATGGTTCCACCTTTAAAAAAAATACTTAATATTGTTCACCAATAAATTCTCTCAGCACATCAAATGTTGCTCCAAGTTAACTTGCATTGACTTTAAATATGCATAATATTTTAAGTTGACTTGCGTACTCATAAATTGTTGCCACAAGTTAACTTGCATTATTTCTTTAAAAAAAAAAAGTTAACTTGCATTATTAAGAAATGCATATGCTTAATATTTATTAAATATGGATTATAATTAATAATTTATAATTCAATTAAACTCATATAGGATTAGAAGGATAAATTATAACTAAATTATTATTAAGACATTAACTATTTCACTTGTTACCTTTATTATTGTGTTTAGTACCTTAATTGGCTTCGATTAAATTATCTTTTTGACTTGGTTTAAATTATATTTTATATTCTTAGGTATTATATTCTTAATTTTGTTTAAAATTAAATTTATGACTTTGTTTAAATTATAATTCTAACTTTTCTATGTTTTCATATAAATAGTATTTCACTCCTTATTTCATATTTTATTTTATTTTCTATGCATGTTAAAGAGTGGAAGTCAAGTCAAATCTTTTTCCTATCTTGTTTATTGATTTTTCCTAGTAGGGATTTGAGAGATCATGATTAAGTTAGAGAAGATCATGACTAAAGCAACAAATAGAAGTGATATCGTATGAGTGTCCGATCAAATCCAATACCTAAGAATATCCTTACCCTTTATCATTAGAAGCATTTGTCACTACTTTATCATTAGAAGAGATCTTTCTAATAGTGCTCGAATACTTAACCTGTCCAAGTACCTAAGTACTATCACCATCTTACCACCCAAGGTGGTTTTCCTATAGGCAAATACTTAGTACTATCACCACATTATCACTAATGGTGCTCTTCCTATAAGTATTTGGTATTAATTTGGCTTAATCAAATACTTAAGTACTCTCACCACCTTATAACAAAAGGTGACCCTTACAAGTACTTAAGTATTTGCCCTAACCAAACACTGAGTGCTCTCATCATCTTAGCACAAAAGGTGACCTTTATAAGTATTTAGGTATTTGGCCTAGTTGAATACTCGAGCACTCTTATAATAATTTTTTCTTACAAAGGTGACCTTTATAAGTACTCAAATATTGGGCCTATCTACATGCTCAAGTACTCTAATTACTTTGTCACAAAAGGTAAAATTTATAAGTACTTAGGTATTCAGTCTAATCGAACACTTGAGTAGTTCTCATCACTTATCTAACAAATTACCAAGATTGTCCTACAACAATCATTAGAGGTTGCCTTAAACCACTAATAATGATTAAGAGCACATTGCCTGAGATAACAAAATACTAGGGCCCATGAATCTGGGGCCCACTAAAGTATATATAAACAATTATGAGAATCTTAAGGTAAGACAAATGTTCATGCTCATTTAATACTCTTATTTATTGTTCTCAACTAAGACCTTACTTGAATATTATAGTATCTTTGCAAGTATCCCACCCTTTGAACTTCCAATAGTGAATCACAAAGAAAGAAAACCCCAAGGAAGAAGACATAAGAAAGAAAGTTATGTCTACTCCCGGTATAAAAGTTCATTTTTAAGAATTGCAATATATTTAATTTAATGTAAAAAATATTAAATTTATCAATACAATAATCATTACCAAAATTTTGAGGTGAAAATTTTAATTTTTTTTCTTATGATAAATTTATGACTTAATAAAATTAAATAATTGATCAATTTAAATAAATTTGAACATTAAAAAGTGTCTCTAACTCAGGTTAAGTGAGTATAACTCACCAATGTTATTCTTATATTAAATTTTAGATGAGCGAAAGGATTCAACTCACAAGAAAAAAAAATGGATTCAACTAGTGCAATTGAAAATGAGAAGATCAAAATAAAAATAGAATTACATCCTTTCCACATATATATATATAGATCCAACCAATGCAATTGTTCAAAAGTAAAATTAAGCCAATATGTTTTTTTTAAATAACAATAAATATTTTTACTAAAATAAAATCCATAATCATAACTACTATTTAATGTATAATTTTTTCATAATATATTATTAAATGAAAATATATAGCTAAGGTGAATTTTCATTTTTTTTTAAATTACAATTAAAATTTTTCATAAACCAATTTTGATCTCATAGATAATTAGATATGTTCAAAAACTAAAAAATTAATCAATAATTAATTAAAGCCTTGCAAGTTTCAACCTTCACTCCCACTCGTATCATAGTAGGCGCAAACCAAAAGCTGAGTTGGTAGTAGTAGCTATGGCGAGCCCAGAAGAAGCAAAGCTCGAAACTTTCATGCAGTGGCTACAGGTTCGTTAACATGCTTAATAATTTGAAGCCAAAGGGCAACATATATTAGGCTTTTATGGTGAATATTCAATGGCGTCTTTTGCCAAGTTTTGAATTTTGATTTGGTCTTGAATTCAGGCAAATGGGGTGGAGCTACGAGGTTGCAAGATCAAGTGGTGTGGTTCCAAACGAGGGTTTGGCATCTTTTCTGATAAAGATGTTTGTGATGGTAATATCAATATGGATAGAGTTGTAGGAGTTGGTGTTATTGCTTGTTATTTGTTAGAGTATCACACTATAACTGACATTCTTATTGTTTGCTATTGGAAAGTGTGTGAGTTTTTGCTAATGCCCTTTTGTTAATACCTTAGAATATTGAAATTGAAAATACTGGTCTTGCTTTTGAAGCTTAAAAAGATGGGCATCTTCAGAAACATAATTTTTTTGAGATGCTAAGTGTTGTTATGTGAATGGTTATAATAGTTGTGTGCCTTGACCACTGAAACGAGAGAAAGTAATTTTGTTTTCTTTGTAAAACAGGGGTTATGTTGGTTGTTCCACTAGATTTAGCAATTACTCCAATGAGGGTGTTGCAAGATCCTCTTCTAGGACCAGCATGTAGAGCAATGTTTGAAGAAGGAGATGTAGACGACAGGTTATTAATGATGCTGTTACTGACTGTGGAGCGTTTGCGTAAAAATTCTCTATGGAAGCCGTATGTATGGTTGATTGTGTTTTACTTTGGGATTCAGATTTCAGATTGTGTTGTGAGTTCCAATTATGGAGTGGTTAAAAATAAATCAGGTACCTTGATATGCTACCAACCACTTTTGGAAATCCACTTTGGTTTAGTGATGATGAACTTCAAGAGCTAAGAGGAACAACATTATATCGTGCAACTGAATTGCAGGTTATTTTGTTATGTGACTATTTTTTCTTATACCATTTACCAGTTTAATTACAATTGTGCTTTTCTTGCTAATTTAAAGACATAGCATGATGGAAAAAAAATACTGGTTATCCCTATGTTGGCTTGTGTGTATTTGTTTCCCAGAATTTCAAAAAGTAGTTCATTTGTTCACGTGACTGCTCTGTTCTGAAGTTCTCATCTATGTTTTTTTAGTAGTAATGGTCAACTTGAATTAGTTGTTTGCAGTATATTTTCTCGCTAAATACTAAATACTTGAATGGCATTGAGGGAGCATGCACTAGATCCATATGAAAATTGCCTAGAAGTCAAACCTAATTTTCTAATGTGATCTCCATATTCCGTGATATAACAGATATCTAGATTTTCTTTTTGTGTGATTTGACCTTCCAGGTGAACATGTTTAGTTTGTTTTATAGTGTTTGAGATAGAACCAGATGTCAAATGTCAAATCTGGTATTAACTTCTGGCCTCCTTATTTAACAGTATATTTTATAACTGTCTTATCTTGCAGAAGAAAAGCCTGCTTTCTTTGTATGAATCTAAAGTGAAGGATATAGTGAAGAAACTTTTGACTCTTGATGGAAATTCAGAGATGTATGTGTTGGGTAAAATTGTATTTTTATGGATTAGTTTATGTTTTGAAGTGGTCAATTCATAATTGACGTAGTTTGACTCCTGTTGAAATTTGGATGTCTTATATTTTGGGCTAATTAATGCAGGATATACATCAATAACGTTATTTTGATTTTGGGATTGAGTCCTATCCCACACTAGTGAAATTATAATTTACTAGTTACTAGTTCACTACTTCACCTCATATGAAAACCATTATGGCATTAAGAATTAAATGTGGATATTTATACCATGTTAAATGTGCATCTGCTTTTCCTAATAAGTTCCATTCAAGACATTTCATTTAGATGTAAACCATCTGTTTAAAATACATATTTGCATTGCTTCTCTTCTGAGTTACCTTCTCAACTATCTTCAAACAGCCATTTTTACTTGTTAGCTAAATTTAAAATATATATTTATATTGCTTCTCTTCTGTCTGATCTGTTTTTTCAGTGAGGTGTGCTTTGAAGATTTCCTTTGGTATGTAGTTTACCTCTGGTAAATTTTTATTGGTTCAACTAAAATCCTTGGAGGTTGATAGTAGTCTTGCCTTCTTGCTAGGGCAAATTCAGTATTTTGGAGTCGTGCTTTGAACATTCCAATGCCTCATTCTTATGTATTTCCAGAAATGCAAGATGCTCAAGACATTTGCGATCCAGAAGCTGATGAAAAAAGTGGGTCCATCTTTTATTTTTCTCTCATTAATTTCCTATAAAACTCTCTCTTTTGTTGTGTGTCCAATCAAGAGGTCATCATTTACTTTCTCTCTGAATTTAAGAGGTTAAAATGGTATTAAAATAGGGAAGTTTATTGCAGGAAGCCAGATTGAGCAATCTGACAATCTGACCAAAGAAGGGACATGTAACCCAATGACAGGAGACACTGTTTGGGTTGAAGGTCTTGTCCCTGGCATTGACTTTTGTAACCATGGTAAATTGTTGCTTTAACCCTTGATATTTCACTTCCCCTGTACTTTCCTTTTCATTTCTTCATTGATTGTATTTTGATTGATCCCCTTTAAAAAAAAAACTGATATGAAACCCATTCTTAGACCTTCACCTAGCAGCTTATAAATTTTATTCAATTAATTTCTTGACATGATATAAAAAAATGAAATTCTCTATGATCAAACTGCTTAAATATCAATCCTTGTTGACATAATCAATCCTTGATTATGGCCACATGCTTTCTCAACACTTATGCGTGAAAAAAGCATAATAGATATTGATAAATTTCTGCATAGTTTGTTGATAGGACATATATTACCTTTATATATATGTCAGTTAGAATACAGAGCCTTGCTGTTTGTCTTGATTTTTGTATACTTTAAAAGGCTATTTTCCTTTGCATGTAATTTAAGCATTAAGCAAATGGTTTCTAAATAATTGGTGTTCCTCTTCTTTTTGTAGTGATAAGGGTATCATATATAGTTATATACAGTAAGTAATGGATCCTGATGGAAAGTTTGCTAATGGGAAGATAGCAAATATCTATTATTGTTTTGATAAATATAAAGATAAATGAACTATTTGTATCCATAAACATGTATTCCTAGCTTTGTGCCAGGATGAGTTATCTTCATGTCTTATATGCTAGATTTATCAAATGTCTAATGTGATTTTCCTTGATTACATGGCCAATCAGATCTGAAGCCAATAGCAACATGGGAAGTTGATGGAACTGGTTTAGCATCAGGAGTTCCTTTCTCCATGTATCTTATCTCTGGTAACATTCTTTTTTGTGACTCTTCAGTGTCTTTGTTAACATTCAAAAAAGTGTTTTTCTCATATCTACCTCTGCAGTTGTAGTAGTTTCTTTCAAATTTCTAATGTATTTTTTTTTTCTCTCCATCTAAATAGTTTCATAATGTGATATGTCATGAAACTGTTTCCCATTAATTCTATTGTTTTCTTGATTGCAAAGCTGCTCAAAGTCCCTTGCAGATTGATCAAGAAATCTACATTAGTTATGGAAACAAGGGAAATGAGGTACTTTATATTTTTCCATTGTTTAAAATAAATGAAACCATTTTCTTAGTTTATTTATTTTTTATTCTAGTTTACTTTTCTGTTTTATTTTTACCTTTCATTTTAAGCATCAATCTTTTAAGCTGCAAGCAGAGAGGCCTGCAAGGGGGAGATTTTTCATGTGGCCAACACTGGTGCAATGTCTCGTTAGCAGTTTATTCAATTTAACTGCAAAAGGTTTAATTGAACCAGATACATAATTGTCTTGTCAATAAACTGCAACAATGCATTGCACTGTAGATTTGGCCCTTTAACTTATTTGAGTTCGCTTGTGCTTATGAATATATAGATGCATATAAATTTTACAAAATACATGAGACAGAGTGGATCCACTATTCAGTTGAAGGTGGATGTATAAGTTACTTTGAAGCTTATTTCAAGTACTAATAATTCTTTCCTTATTTTTTCACTTGGTGCAGGAACTTCTGTATCTGTATGGTTTTGTTATTGATGATAACACTGATGACTATCTCATGGTAAAGGCTTATACTTGGACCTTGTGCACCGAGTAAAATTTCTCTTTATTCTTCAACATGTTATTCCCCATCTTAATTTTTCTTCTTAGCATAATTCAGTTTCTACTTTCAAGAAGCTTTATTGTGTTCATCTTTATAATTATGGCTACCACCCACCTTATTTGTTGCTGTGTGGCAGCTTGAATTTGTGGGAGAGTTTACTAAAAATATTTAGTAATATCTACCTGCTGTTTATTAATTTCTTGCGATAATTGCCCTGATAGTTTTGCAATTATAATCTCATTTCATACCGTGACAACACCTACTTAATTTTGTCTATGGCTTCTGCCTTTTCATTTATATTCTCTATCATGGTCCGTGTGATTCACGTGATCACAGTTGTTACAGATATAGACATGGCTTACTAACTTATCATTGTTGTTGAGTCCTCCAGGTCCACTATCCAGCAGAAGCAATTAATACAATTTCCTTCTCTGAGTCCAAAAACCAGCTTCTTGAAGTGCAGGTAAGCTAGTAATTTATCTACATCTTTGCCATTTTTAGAACTAGTAGAATATGATTTTTTTGGCTAACCTTACACCTTATTGTTCTAAAATTTCCACCTTCTGTAATTACACTTTCTGTTTCTGTGTTATGTTTGCAGAAGGCTGAATTGAGATGTCTTTTACCCAAAACTTCACTGGATAATGGATTTTTTCCGTTAAACACCCAAAACGGTGAAGAAAATAACAAGTCCAAAGCTGACCAAGTTTGCAACTATAGTTGGAGTGGTCAGCGCAAGATGCCATCTTATGTAAACAAGCTGGTGTTTCCTGAGAAATTTATGACTACTTTGAGAACCATAGCCATGCAAGAAGATGAGCTTTTCAAGGTTTCCTCAATGCTGGAAGAGGTTCAGTTTTTACTTTTCATATTTCCCTTGGAATGATAGACTATTAGCTCCTGCCTTTGTCACCGAAACAGTATTTTCTCTTTCTTTGGTTCGTTTTTCTGTCAAATTTTCCACATTTCCTACCCCTTCTATTAGTTAACTATTAAAGGTGAATTAATCTATCTGACATGTGATTCCGTGCTTTCCATCGTGGGAACAACGACAACCTCTTAACTTTGAAAGACAAAACAAAACTTGCTTTACCTACAGTTAATTTGCTTACAACTAGGTAATATTCAGACAGAATAATAAATGAAAACAACTGACTGTATAAGTCAATGTTGAACACGTGTCAATATAACTGTGTTATTGATGACAATTATCAAATACTGAACCAATCCATTGTAATGCAATGCATTTTCAAGATCAAATACAATTTACATGTTTTATTAATTATTTTATAATTTTCAACAAAACGTCATTAATGCATTAATAACTTTCATTTTTTGCTTTTATTTATTTTGGAAACCATTTACTTATATAACCATAGTTAGTACTAGTGAATTAAAGGTCAATTACAAGTCCTTCCTACCATTTTCCTTTGATTGTTGGCTGATTTTAAGCTGTGATAAAATGAGGTGAATTTATTACATTTAGCCAGAAGTTTAGAATCCTGAAGGTAAGTGATAAGCATTATATTCATTTGCATTGTTTATGTTCATGTTTGTATGAAGCTTGCTGGACCTGAAAGGGAGAGACAACTATCAGATACAGATGTCCAATCAGCAGTGTGGGAGGTCTGTGGTGATTCTGGAGCTTTACAATTGCTTGTCGATCTTCTTCGTGTGAAGTGAGTGCCAGGAATTACATAACCACAACTGTTGATAGGATCATGTTAACTATAATCTGAAATATTATTTTCCTGACTCCTAATCTACATGCGTGTGATTGCAACTTGATTTCTGCAAATGATTTTTGAATCTCTTTTTTATATTCAATTCATCATTTCATTTTTTGAGTGAATAAGGACATGCGGATACTAGAACACCAACATTGATATATCTTACGTGCAATGCCTAACTGATTTCACTGCATTCAAGGATGATGGATCTTGAAGAGAGTTCTGGAACAGAGGAAAATGACCTTGATTTGCTCAAGAAAGCCCTTATTATTGATAGCCATGAAGATAGCAAACAATGCCTGAGCAATTTAAGGTAGAAACTAGCTTACTTTACTATAGTGTTATTCATATACCTTAAATTATTAGGGATTACTCTGATACCTATATTTTTTCAAGGGTACAATTACCTGGACTGAGAAGTCCATCATTTATTTCTTGTTAATTATGTTTAATGGATTTTCAAAGATCATACTAAAATCTAAAACTATCAACCAACAAATATTTGACGAGTTGCATGTATTCTTCCATTGAAATTATATGTTTAACACTTGCGGTTACATACAAACCTGGTTTTGTTGAGTATGAAGTGACTGTTTATCTACAATTCATTTTCTCCCTTGTATTTTGCTCTTCACAACATAATAATTAGAAATCTGATAATAATGATTCTAAACTAAGGTGATTCGTAATTTTCAATCTCCAACATTGTACTAACACCTTTTCATCCTCTAACATTGTACTACCACATTTTCATTTTAAGTGTGGAAATATTGCTTCTATGTTCTAATAGATTTTGTTCTTTTCCCAAAAACTTCAGCCCAAAGGAAAATGACTCAGAGGAGCCAAAGTTGATGACTAGAAACAAGTGGTCTGCTATAGTATATAGGCGTGGCCAGAAGCAGCTAACTCGTTTATTCTTGAAAGAAGCAGAACATGCTTTGCAGTTATCTCTGAATGAAGAAGAGTTCACTTTTCCTTGTTAACTAATCACATTGTTTAGTCCTCTTCTTGTTCCTTGATCTTTAACCATTAGTATTTTGGTATTGGTTTGAGTCGTAGTTATTTCTTACTAGAGATCTTTAAGTCATATCTCTTTCATTTGTGCACTTAAAATCCAAGTGCCTATAAGTTCACTCGTCTTCATTTTGAGCAGTTCTTGCATAAGCTAAGTGCCTTATGAGAACAATTAATTAAAAACTTAGATACATTAAAATAATGGCAAACACTGTATTCATTAATTATGCCTATTGTAAACACTTTTCATAATTTCATTCAAGAATTGCTTTCATTTTTGTTCTACACCTTAGTAATTTTCATCAACTTACATAATTATTGGACGTGTTGTATAGCTCCAATTCTTCATGTGGAAAGAAGAGGCTGAAAACATTATGGGACGTGTTATTCTTACATCCTATATTTGGTTAGGTATCACGGTATGTCCTTAAAAATTAGAAGTGGGGTTTTATTTTTATGAAATATGATATGCTTTACACCAAGCTAGGAAACGTAATTTATTTGAATTTTGTTAATTATTTCTTCATTTTTTTAACTCGATTTAAAAGTAATAAATTTAGAAATGCGTAACTGCGGACCCTCACTGCTTGAGCAATAAAAAAATGTAATCAGCTAAAAGAAACATATTACTAAGTTATCTACGTAATTTGACAGTAATTAATTTTTTTAAACCATACTCATCAGGATTTAATTGTATATAAAAAAGTTCTTATATAAAAAATTTATACTTTGATGATCTTGATAAAGAAAGTTTAATTATTCATTCTTTATATTTGTAACATTTTTTTTATTTCGATTCCTATACCTAAAAAACTAACGTTTTAATCTCTACACATGTAGTTTTAATTTTGTTTGCTGTCAATCGTGTCACAACTACGTTAAGTAAAAATTGCCAGAAATTTGATGCTAAAGAGACATTTTCTGATAATTTAATAGCTTGCTAGAATATTTTCTTAGTGGCTTTATACTTTATGGTACCGATTTTTATTTTATGGTAGTGTTAACAAAATCAAAACATACTTTAATGAAAAAAAATCAAAGCAAAATTTAAAATACATTTAGAGACTCATATAGAGACTAAAACGTATAATTTTAAATATAAAGACTGAAATTAAAAATGCATGTATAAAAACTAAAACATCTAATTTTTAAATAAAAAGCCTAAAACGTAAAAATGAGCAAAGATAAAAACCAAATGAATATAGAAGTTTGTAAGTTCTCATTGTGTGATGCACGACTCTGGTTTTCTCTGTCTTGTCCCAAACCCAAAAGACATCTGTACTTAATTAAGCCTTCAATGTATCTGACGGGTGGGTGTTTGCCATTAAATTGATAATGAAAGGTATTTTTTGGTACAATATTTTTTTAGCTAACAAGTATTTTTTGGCACTTCGATAATGAAATTATGAAAGGTATCTTATGATAAATGAAATAAGGTTTGTGCCGTACAAATGTACAATCATGCATATTTTGAAATTTGAGTTGAGTTTTAAAAGTAAGTTAATAAAAAATATATTTGAGAAGACTATTTATAATTAAGTCATGTAAAATTTTTAAAATATTTAAAACTATGAAAATTTTATAATTAATTGAAAAAATAAGTTCAAAATCTTAAACTAACAGAAAAAATATAATAAAAGGATTAAGTTGCTTTTAAAAAGGATATGACTTAATTTAATATATGAATTTAATTTTAAAATAATTGATTATGAGTGTAAAATTAAAAGAAACAAATAACTATTTCAAAATATAAGAAATTGAAAATTAAAATAATTAACATACAAAATTTTGAACATAATTAATAGGTAAAAAAAATATATTGTATTAAATTTATATATCTTAAAAGAGAATCGAATAAAACATTATCTGGTTTGCTAGATATAGAATCGTATATGGAATTATGGACACATACATAAAATAATTTTGTTAACAAAACTAACATTTTCGATAAAATAAAACATAAAATTCAACTAAAAATATTGCCTAAGCAAGGTAGGATATTCAGAAAAATTAGCAACAGCTATGAACAAATACCAAGTTTAAGTGCATTCATAAGCTACCAAAAATATAAATATTAGGCTGGTTTTTTTAATCAGTATATTAGGCTGGTAATGGTTTAAATCAGCTACATTTATCCAAAAAGTGTTCTGAGATCCATTAAATTCAACTCTAGCTTTATCAACTCTCTAGTCCTGCCATAAGCTTAAGCAACCATCCCACTAAATAAGCCGAAGCTGCAGCTATGGCACCACAGAGAAGTGTGACAGCCGCAGAGAGCATGATGTTTTGGCCAGCAATCCTTGCCTTTGCCACCCCAAGAAGAGCAAGGGCAAGTGCAGAAACAATGCAAGCACTGAGAAACTTGACAGAGTCATTGTCAGTGAATGGTATGAGGATGATGAAAGAGAGCAAAGGAGTTGAGCCAAAGAGCATGAAGGATGCAAAGGTCACAAGGCCATTCCTCCAGGGCTTCACTTCTTGGTCTGCTGGCAGCATTCCCTTGTCTGCTACCATTCTTTGATCCACTAGAATGTCATTGTACTTTGTGAATATGTTCACAACCTTGCACCAAGTAACAAATTTCAGTTAAGTTTGGAACTTAGAATCAGTTTAGCTATAGGCCAAATAAATTTATAGTTAGATAAAAAAAATAACTTTTGAGTCTAGTAAAGTTTTGCTACAAATTTCTCTCACTAATCATTTAATTATATGAATATAAATAATAAATATACTGATAGTGTAAAAGTCTTTTATCATTATGATAAGTATATTGAGTACATTAATAGTCACAATTTCTGATAAAGTTTACATTTACAGTAGATGGTAATTTGGTTCCCAAATTTATACATTAGTTCCTGAAATTTAAAAAAGAAAAAAAATCCCTCAAAGTGTAAATCAACAATCACATTAATCCAATTTTTTTTTTATAAAAAAAAAGACTAAAATGACATTAAGCAGTTAAAATAAGAGACTTATTTGATATCCCAAGCACTTATTTAGCATTTTCCTTAAACTAATGTGACAGCCTACCACTTTGAGATTCTACTAAAGTGACTTTTTACTCATAGTTCATCTATGTTAAACTCTAATTTTATTCCAAACCAAATGGTATGCTTTTCTCATACAAACCATGGTTGCATCATTGTAGTCCATCCCTAGATTTTGATAGTGTTTGACCAACTCTGTTTGCTCTTTGTCCCTTTGGTTAATGACATCCCATTCTGTCACTCTCCTTTCCTCAATGATCACATCCTGCTCAGAGCTAGCAGACACAAAGTCCCCAAACCCCATTGATATTGCATCTGCCACTAGGTTTGAGACCCCAAGAACCAGCACATGCACTAACATTAATTCAAAGTGTAGCATGTAAGTTAAAATAACATTTACACCTCCATATAAAAGTATTCTATGTTTGTATCAATGGCATGACAATCAGTATCACTATTTCAGACAAACATGGTTTGACAAATACAAACATAGTGATAGTGATAAGAACCTTAGCCACATAACATATGCTCCATATAATTGGAAAGCCTAAAGTCTTAAAAATTCAAATCACATAATGTAATTTGTTGCGAAAAGGACAAGCTACAAGTACCTATCATACAATCTTAGCACTACAAATTAGTGGTGAAAAAGGCAAAAGGTGCAAGTACATGCAATTTCCTCGAGAACTTAAACATAGAGGTCTTTTATGCTCAACTATCTAACAAGGGAACACAGCTGACATTTGTATAAAAGAACTTCGTGAAAATGAAATTTAGAGAGAGAACGAAGAAGGGGTAATCAAGAATTTAGAGCATTTATGACTGTATGGTGTACTAATTACATTAGAATGTGATGAATTTTCAAGCAAAAACCAAACAAATTGATTATGAACAAATTTAGATTCGAGATATTTAAAAAGCAAACAAATTCATTGATTTCATTAAATATCAACCCTTAAAGATTAATTTTAAGCAGTCAAAAATAGAAAAAAAAACATTAAAAATATTTGTTATTGTAATGACACATTAAAAATCACAGGACCACTATGAATTAATACTTATAAGTTAACACAAACATGCATGTTTTTATTCAAGAAAAAATACTTCGACTATTTATAACTTTAAGAGAGGATATATAGAGTTAAAAAAAGGGAATGACAAACATTGTAATGAGTGTGATTCAATTGACAATGCCTTCTAAACTTGTGAGTGAGGAAAGTAAATATCAGTTGACAATACACAGGAAGAAAGAAAAAAACAACTTGTGAAGTAAGATTTGAATTTGATTCATGCAAAACACACTTTCAAAGAGGGGGTAAAGAATTTTAAGTGCGAGTTAAAAACATGATTGTAACTAAATTCCGGACTAGGCCCATGGTTACAATGATATTCAGTCTCCACAATATAAAAACCAGAAGTCTTATTAGTTACAATGATACAATAGAAAAAAATTGCAAAATATTCATTTGCCACAATATAAAAAATCCTAATTATATTTGATTAAATAAAATAAAAAAAGAAACAGAATGGCACATATACATACCAGAGGAACTAGTGCTAGCAGAGATGGAGGAAATGAGAGAAAAGCAAGTGATAATGGCATCAAGCCCTGCAAAAACCATGCTCTTCACATACTCTCCTTTCCAAGGCTCCTTTGGTCTCTCACTCTTCCTCTCTCCACCGTCCTCCGCAGCTGTCTGGAGGAGCCTTGTGGTGGTGCCACCACTGCTGCCACCTCTCTCACCCATTTACACTTAACACTTATTTTTATTGTTTATTATTTTTGGAACTTGGGTGGTGTTATAGTGGTAATTAAATTGTTTTAATTACTGTTCTTTTCCCTTTTCAGTTTTGACAACAGTGACTCATTCAGCTAAGGAAACTTCAAATTGGTGTGTCACTGTGCATGCAATTTCACAAACACGTAGCCAATGAGTGCAGTTCTTTTTTCACTGTAATAGGAGCATTGATTGACACGTTTTCATGATGATTCATCACCACATGGCCACCGTTTGACCTTCAACAACATTTCTCTTCTTATACAAACTAACAAATTAAACACAAACTTGTTATTTGGTTATAAGTATAAACTTATGATTGTAAAAGTTTGACTTGAATAAGAATAGAATCTCAAATTAATGCATAATTTTCTTAATAATTAATTTTTTTTATTTAGGAGACAAATCTTATTAAATAAAATTTATATACAGATAATACATATTGAAAATTTGTTCACAATACTAATTTTCATTACCAATTAAAATTAATTCTAAATTACAAATTAAAGTCTACAATTTCAAGTTTAAAAAAAAACATAAATATATTTAGTTATTTACCAAAATGTATTGTAAGTTACATGAAGGTAAAATAGAAAAAAAATTATCAAACCATTTTTATTGATCTTAATATGTTTTTCACACAATTACATATTAATTTTTGAGGTTAAAGAGCACCATAAAATTTTTCACTTAATTTTTTTAAAAATGTATATGTTATTAGCCGTGTATAATTTGATTAAGGGAGTCTCGAGAATTTTAAAATGAATAAATAATATTTTTTATGTTCATTTTAAGTTTGAAAAATGTATCTAAAAATTAATTTCTGACGTTCATTTTGAAATATTTTTGCCGATTCATATTCATAGAATGAAGAAATAAATATAATACATTTACATGGAAATGAGTAAATTCTTACAAAATACATAACAATTCAATTTTATTAAATTGATAATATTTTTTTTTACTATCATCTGATTATAAATATATGAAACAGTTATTACTCCTTAATATAAGACACCATCTAAAAAAATTAACAGTTCTTTTTATAATTTTTTTTCAATTTTTTAATCTCTACGAAGCATCTAATTTTTTCCATCATTTATCTATAAGTTTAATTGCATATTTTACAACCAATTTTTTATTTTTTGAGAAATTTAATTTTAATAAATTAATTTGACCAATTTTATTCGTTACTTTTTAAAAAACTTATGAATTTTATCTTCCATTATTTTACTTCAAATATGATTGTCCATTTTAACCCTTCCTCCCCAACTTACTTATTTTTTATAATTATTTATTGAACTTATTTTTTGATAAATTTTATTCCTAATTTTATTATTTTTACTCCTAACTTTTACTCTTATTAATTAATAAATGATAAAAGATAGTTAGTGATAAAATTTACCAAAAATTTAAAATTAAAGATAAATACAATTAAATCTTATGTTTATCAAATACTTTAAGCATTTATACTTTTTATTAATATTAACTTAAAAAATACTCGAAGACCTGTGGTCTATATAATATAAAATAAAATAAAATAAATACATTGTGAACACATATTAAACTAGACCAAAGGCCTCCTTTCATAATTTTCTGCATAACTTGGCAGAGTCCCCAACTCTTCATCACACAGTAGATTTTGCACCATTGCCCCTGGTGGTAGAAGAGGCTAAGACCCTCTTGGTCTTGGTGCTAGTGAATATGTTATCAAGCAACATCTTCAATGTATTCCCGATAGCTATGAGTAGTGCTCCACTTATCACATGCTGTTCTGCAACTTCTGTTAATTTTGTAAATATCACGTATGACAATAGCAATGCCACTACCTTTTTTCCCGTTGTTGACTGTGACAAATTCAATAAGGTAAGTTAGCACCACATTATTATGCGATTAAAATAAAAAATTAATATTTAATGATAAAAAAATTATATGATTAAAAAATTGAATTTTCCATCGTCCATTATATATGCGGGTTATTTTTTACATTCATGTCACCAATGAATTATTGACTTAGATTATAGGGTTGAGTGGAAACATTGTTGAGAGTTTTGATTTTCATTTCATCTCAACAACATGTTGATGATAATTCATTCTCTAACACCACTTAATTAGTTAAAATTCATGTAAATCTTACTAATCAGGTAGTGGGATCTAGATATTTCTTTTTATCCTAAAAATCAAACTGAGATATCATGAAGTTCACAATAGCACGTGCACATGATTCAGCCAACCGAGCTTTGAGATTTAGGTATTTAGTGAGATTCACATGAATTTCACCGATTATTTTAATATAAAATCATGTTAAGAAATGTGCTGCTACTATTTTTCAATAAGATTGTTTTGGCCAGCCACTGAAAAGTGTGATCACAGCCACAGAGAAGATGATGCTTTGGCCATCAATTCTTGCCTTTGGCAGCCCAAGAAGAGCAAGGTAAGGTGCAGAAAGAAGGCAAGCACTGAGAAACTTGACAGAGTCATTGTCAGTGAATGGTATGAAGATGATGAAAGAGAGCAAAGTAGTTGAGCCAAAGAACATGAAGGATTCAAAGGTCTGTTCTTGGTCTGCTGGCAGCATTCCCTTGTCTGCTACCATTCTCTGATTCACCTAGATGTCATCGTACTTTGTGAAAATGTTCACAACCTTGCTCCAAGTAACAAAATTCAGTCAAGTTTAAAACTTAGAAGCAATTTGGCTAAATAAATGAATATTTAAATAAAAACTCTTAAGTCTAATAAAGTTTTGCTCCAAACTTCTCCCACTAATTGTATTAATAAATAATAAATGTGCTGATAATACTAAGAGTCTTTATCCCACGTATGATAAATTTACTTTTATAATATGCATGTTAAAAGTTATATTAACCATAATTTTTTATTGGCAGATAGTATAAAAGTTCACATTTAGTGTATATGAAATAAATGATAATTTGGTTCCTAAATTGATAGGTATCATCATATTAGTTCTTGAATCGAAAAAAAAAGTCTCTAAAAGTGTAAATCGACAATTACATTCTTCCAATATTAAAAAAAAATGTGATTAAAGTAATAATATTAACATATTTAGTGATTAAAATAATAATAAATAATTAAATTTAAAAACTTATTTGATATCTCAAAAGACTTATTCCACATTTCTTTTAGTTTCAAAAACCAATGTGATTGTGCCTACCAAACTAAAGTGACTGTTTTCCCACAGTACATGTATGTTAAAAAACTCTAGCTGAGAAGAAAAATAATGTATGTTAAACTCTAATCATATTCCGAATGTAATGTTTTTTCTTGTACATACCATGGTTGCATCATTAATTGTAGTCCATCCCAAGAGCTTGATAGTGTTTGACTAACTCTGTTTTCTCAATGATCACATCCTGCTCAGATACAAACTCCCCAACAAACTCCAATGATATTACATCTGCCACTAGGCTTGACAATCAGTATCAGTATTTCTTGAGGCAAACATGATTGACAAATACAAATATAGTGATAGTGATAAGAACCTTAGCCACACAACAAATGTTCCTTGTAACATGGAAGTCTTAAAATTCAAACCACATAATGTAATCTGTTGCGAAAAGGAGAAGCTACAAGTACCTATCATATATATATATATATACACACACAATCTTAGTAGCACTACAAATCCCTACAAATTAGTGGTGAAAAGGGAAAAAGTTGCAAGTACATGCAAAATCATATATAGAACTATAAATCCCTTTTTCCTCCAGAACTTCAACATAGAGGTCTTTTATGCTCAATTATTCCTAATTACACTGCACAAATAAAAACAATTTGACTCATATACTTACATGAGGAGTTAGTGCTATCAGTAGAAAAGGTGGAGGAAAAGACAAAAAAATCCGATGATGATGATATCAAGCAATATAAAAATTATGGTTTTATTCAGCAAAATTAGATTAAAAAAAAAGTTAACTAGAAATAAAAAAATTAACTAATGAATACAAGTTTAAAAATTAACTTATTAAATTATAAGTATTTTATAAAAGTAGTTGTTGAAATAATTAAAAAATATAACATAACATAAAAATAATAAAATTATAATTTATTTAAAAAAAATAAATAGATAAATATATTAAAAATAAAAATTAAAAATTAGAGACTGACATTTTATAAAACATTACTTCAATAATTCTCAAAAACATAAAAAATTATTCAGAAATTATAAAAAAAATTATTTATTAAATAATCAAATAAATTTTTCAACCAGTAAAAATATTTAAAAACTAACTCAAATATAAACACTAACTGAAATATGGTGGTCATCCATTCTCCTATCCAAGAACATAGGTCTTGCTGAAATGTCCTGCTCTCTTACTCTTCCTTAGTCCACCGTCCTCCACCACTGTCTGGAGGAGCCTTGTGGTTGTGCCACCTCTCTCACCTATCTTCAGTTTTATTTATTTATTATTTTTATTTTTGGAACCATTTGGTGCATAGTGTTAACTTGTTTTAATTACTGTTCTTTTCACTTTTTCAGTTTTGATAGTGACTCATTCAGCTTAGAAAACTTGAAATTGGTGTGTTTTACTATGCATGCGATTGCACAAACACGTAGCCAATGATTACAATTCTCTCACTGTTTGAAGGTATTGATTGACACGCTTCCATGATTATTCATCACCACATGGCCACCGTTTGACCTTCAACAACACATCTCTTATGCAAACTAACAAACAAAACACAGTTTTTAAAATATTAATTTTATGTTTAGTTGTACCGTTCTTTAAGGCGTATAATTAATTGTCTTAATTTTAAGTTTAGTTTGGATGAAATGAGTTGAAGCATTTAAGGAAAAATAAATGTGTTGAAAAAAAGCCTTGTATTGTGTCATTAAGTTTTAGTTGAATCGCTTGAGTGGAAGAAAAAAATAAAAGAGAAGAAAGAAACTACAAAATGCGCTTTTACAGTAAACAAATTTAAATCTATGGCCTTCCATTAAAAAATAATATAAAATGCTAATTGAACATCAAATTATTTCCTTTTTCCTTTAACGTGATACGAAAACGACAAAGAAAGCATGAATTTTATAAAATAATGACTTCAAAAATAAAAATTGCATTGAGAACACATTATTAATAAGCTAGACCAAAGGCCTCCTTTCATCATTTTCTCCAGAATTTGGCAGAGTCCCCAACTCTTCATCATTAGTAGATTTTGCACCAATGTTCCTTGCAGAAGAGGTTAAGACCCTCTTGGTCTTGGTGCTAGTGAATTTGCTATCAGGCAGCATCTTCAATGTGATCCCCATAGCTATGAGGAGTAGTCCACTCCCATGCTGTTCTGTTAATGGTTTTGTAAATATCAAGTATGACAATAGCAATGTCACTGCCTTTCTTGCCGTTGTTATCTGTGACAAAATTCAATGAGGTAATTTAGGATCACATATATGCAGGTTATTTTTTATATTCATGTCACCAATGAATTATTAACTTGAATATTAGGGTGAGTGAAAATATTGTTATGAGTTTTGATTTCCATTGCATCTCAACATGTTGATAACAATGTACTCTCTAACACTTAATTAGTTGAAATTCATGTAACTCTTATTAATCTTACTCTGGTAGTGGGATCTAGATCAGGGGTGACAAAATGGATGGATTAGATAAAAATAATAGGTGAGTCTCACTAAATATCTAGATTCTAGATATTTCTTTTTATCCAAAGAAATTACAACAACTCATACACACCAACTAATTGAGCTAGACTCCCTTGGTTGGGATCTTAGATATTTAGTGAGACTCACAAGAACTCCACCTATTATTTTCATATACAATCATGTCAAAAAATATATTACTGATTTTTTTTTTCATTATGTTTGTTCAATTTTCAATTCAAATTTTTAGTACTATAGAAAGACTAAACGTTTGGTCATTCAATGGCATTTAAGAGTATGACGGCATGGCGCATGGTGGTTGTTTTTTCACATGGGACTTATTAATGTTAGGCGCTGTAAAATGGTCCAAACTGACATGACCAGGTACTAAAATCATGAGAAAGCAAATTACCATGGCTGTGGTGGCAGCACCAAAGATAGCAATGAGGGAGAGGACAGAAACTTGGCCTATAAATGTGGCCATTGCCTCAAAGACCAACACGCCATACACATAGGGATGCTGCAAGGACAAGAAAAAGGTGATTCTATTAAGAAATCATAAATGTAGTAATAATAATAGAGCGTGGAATAGGGGCTAAGTTTATTCCAACATTACCTGTGAACATGAAGTCCATGCTTTGAATAATTCTCCTGTGAAAAGCATGGGTGGGATTAAGAAAGGCAAACCCACCACAGTAGAGCAAAAGAGCATCTCCATCTGTGTTAACCATGAAAAAGTATTAGAAACTTTATATGGCTACTAATATACTATAATTGTTTAAGGCCCTTTTCAGATAAATTTCTCATTAATTATTTATAAGAAAATAAAAAGATAAAATGAATTAAACTTCTCTCACAAGTTAAACTTCTCTTCAACTTTTATAAAATCCATTTCATAGTGCTCAAGAGAAATTTATGAAAAATGGCCTAAATCACATATTTGATATCAAAAGGGATATAGTACACCTTAAAAGGCACAAAGAGGGTTAGAAAGAGATGAAAATCACCTGTGTGGTCTCAGGGTTCATGGTAAATATTGCTTCTTGAAGATTTCCCAGGAAAGAATCCATGACCAATGCTCCAGAAATCATAATAACACCAATCATACTGAAATTTGGTGATGTCTGTGCATCTGCTAGTGTGAACAGGATCAAGCCAACTACAAGAAGTATTGCAGATATATATTCATGCAGTGGATACTTCCTTCTCAGACCCGGTATGAAGGCACCCATTATCATCACTGGAAGAACCTATTGCACAAAAAAAATGGTTCAGTTACATTACAATGTTCAATGAATCAGTTAGCTTCAACATGGTGACACAGTTTTAGGGGCAAAAAATCAGGATAGAATTGGAGCCATTGAACTATAAGCGTCATCAATTCAACAATGATGAAAGCATATAAATACGACAATTTGATATTCCCTTTATAACTAACTTAATAAGATAAAAACGCATTCATGGCGTTTCAACTTTAGCTTATACAAACATGTTTCCTTCAAAAATGGGTAAAGTAATGATATGATGGCTTTATTTTTTGTGTTTTCCATGTGCTTTTGTCACTTACCTTTGTGGATTTGAACATGATTTGTGCAGGGTAGTTGAGAAAAGCCAATGACCCCTTTGTTAGGCCATGAGAACCCATAAGCACAGCAGAGAGTTTCACATAAGTTTTCCATGGATTCACCATTTGCTTGCTTGTGAAGCCTTGGAGGTAAATCAGAAACAGGTACACAAACCCTTGAACAAATGTGAAGTACCAACCATAGCTGAAACAAGAAAAAACAAAACCACCAAATTCACTGTTAGATCCCCCATTCAAAGCTGCAAAACGGTGATAAATGAAATAGTACCAAGGTGATGAAATTCACCTGAAATGGAGCCTGTTATACACATATTCCTGCAAAATCAGGTCAATGAAAAAACATTATTATTAATAGTAAATTATTCACAGTACAATAACAATAAAATAAAAGAAAAGAAAAAAGAAACAAAGATTGAAGCCAAAAGTCCCCAACAAGACATCCAGAAAGAATAACAAAAGGCAGACAAATCTTGGGACTTTTGAGAAACCATTTTCCTCAAAAAAAAAAAAAAAAAACTTTAGGCTATTGATTATGAAAGAGAAGAAAATTAAAAAAAATATCTACCAAATCAAACAAAACAAACCAAAACCCATTTAACGCACAAACACAAACAACAACAAAACCCAAATTTGTTTTTTTTTTTATTTCTCCTCAAGCATAGCCCTTATTTCTGCAACCCATTTGCAGAAACTGTGAAACCACAAACATTAAACTCAAGAATTCAAGAATTCAAGAAAATCAAGAGAGAACAAAGCATACATACCTCACAGATGCCGTTAACAAGATATCCAAAGAAGAACCCTGATGAACAAATGAGGAATTGCTGCCATCTGGGTCTGTCAGAGAGTGAAATTCCAAACAAACTACGAGCCTGCTCTTCGTTCTTCATCTGTTCATCAACACCCCTTTCACCAACCCAAATTTCAATTCAACAAAAAGTTCAATTTTTTGGAACTCAAACCATCAACCAGCCTAGAAATCTTGCTCTTGCATGCTGACTTTGCCAACCCCAGAAGAAAAAAAATAAAGAGATAGAGTTTTGGTTACACAAAATGCAAAACTTGGTTGATTAGTCTAAGCAAGCAAATTCCATGGGTACACAACTTTGTGCATGTAAGGTTTGGAGAGAAAAAGTAAGAAGAGAGAGAAATTGAGAGAGTATGTATGTCTGTAAGTACTTGTGTTGTGTTCATTCATTCACACAGTCTCATTCTCAACTGTCTCTTATGTATATGAGTTAATGTAATGTTGATTCTACGCAAAGGTGCGGAATTGAATTCAATAAATAAGGAGAGAGAAAAAGAGATTAAAAATATTTTCATTTTTTCATGGACGCTCTTATGGGAAAGGACTAAGGTGGTGTATTAAACTGTGGCACAAGGAGAAGACCAAGCTATGGCTAAAGGGCAGTTATGTCATGTGGGCTACATGCATATATCCCTTTCTTCATGCTCCTCGTTTTATTATAATACTATACTATTGTTTTTATTGTAACATATAAGACTATAGGGAGTAGGGACCTATATTGGAATGATTTTTGGTGGAACCTTTTATTTCAGTTTTGCTTTAACGTCAAAAGTGCAGTGCTCCATTACCAATGTACTAACTCCTAGTTATTGTTCATTTTGGGGTGTTCCACTCAGATACACCAAATTAGGAATGATGATAATTTTTTACTAGAAGATTTAATTTAATTTAGGGGAAAAATACTACTACTTTTTTTAAAAGAAAATTTCAAAAAATACTACTACTATGATTTTGTTTTCTATATTTTTGGTTAAACATAGTCAATGTCCTGTATTTTAATAATTTATATCAATGATTTTAATTTGTAAATTTTAAAAAAATGTGTTTTTAGTTTTTAAATTTTTTACCCATAAAAAAAATAAATTTATCAATATAAAAATAAAAATAAGAATTTTTTTTATCATATTTAACTCAAAATATAAAGACTAAATTTCTTTTAATTTATATGCATGATACTCCCTAGTTGTTTTTATAAGACTTTATTTTGATTTTTTTCCATTCTAGCAAGACTCTTTTTTAATTGTCTCTTTCAGTAACTTTTTTTATGAAAAAATTCTTAATAACTTTAGTTAAATAATACTCCCTCCATCCTAATATAAAACATAATTGATTAATTTACACTTATTAAAAAATTTAATTAATTTTGTTATTAGTATTAAATTTATTTATAATTATAATATTTTTTAAATTTGTCCTTAACTTTATTAGGAACTTGTTTATCTTATTCAACCGTGAGAAAGAGACAATTAATGATATTTTAATCTACAAGATAATTGAAATAAAGTCTTATAAAAAGATAATAAATTTTTAAAATTGAACAAAGAGAATAAAGATTATAAGCAGTCTCTTCTCTCTCTAGTGAGGATTGAAGAATAAAAAAATTAATTTTAAAAATTAAAAAATTAATAATACTATTCATTCTTCATGTATTAATTATTTAAGGATAAATTTGAAAATATATTATAATTATTAAAAAATTTAATGTTAATTTATTAAATTAATCAATTTTCATAAATATAAATTAGTCAGCAAAAGTATTATAAAAGGGACATAGAGAGTGACCGATAATTGGGAAGGATAGATATAAATTTTGACTACTTTATTTGGCAATATAACAAAATAATATGGTGCTAATGTTTTCTTAAATGTTTGTATATAAGTGTTTTCCTCAATAATAAAATTTATATATATATATATAAAGTAAAAATAATATATTTTTAGAAGAGAAAAAAGATTATATGGTATAAAAAGTTTTATACGATCATTTAATAAGTTTTTTTATTTTTAAAATAATTATCTTAAAATAATTTAAATAATAATTTATGATTTAATAACAATTAATATAAAACGATTTTAAATGAATATTTATTAAACTCCTTTTGTAATGTTATAACTATATATTTAAAAAATGATGGATTTTGTAAAATACCATTTTTATTGAGAGGAACCTTTCGACAAAGCCTATCAAGTTAAACAAAATGTTTCTTGTTAGTATCTGTTGGAAGTAGGTATGGACGAGACTGAATAAAACTTAGCTTTGTAAAGAGAAAGGGCTTTTTTTATTTTATTCATCTACTTTAATTTGAAGTCAAAACAATGGATTATATGAGGTTTGCGATTAATTATTCTTGATTGAAAAGCTCGTTTTGTTTGCTAATCAGTCGCAACTAAAAGGCTGGTTGACGCGGATAGAGTACAGTTGTAATATTTATTTTAAAAGATTCAAAAGAGGATAATAAAGATAAAATCACTCCTGTTGAAGTAAAGATATCAAAATTAAAAGTTAATAGTAATGCCCTGACATTGTTTAGCCATCACACATTAATATTTTCGTAAGATTTTTAAGATAATTTTATAAGAGAATAAATTTATTATAAATGATAATTTACGATTGAATTTTAACATAATTTCTTTAAATATAGTTTAATTTTAAATTGATTAAACTAATGTCATAATAAAAAAATATTAAATAAAAATGAGTTATTTTGTTTATATTATATTTTTTTATTATGTACAATTTCTATGGAATAAAGAGAATATATTATGTTTTAACAAGGTGACATATTGAGTATACAAACAATGTATTTGTGCCTATTAAAGTCGATCGGCTTAGTAGTAAAAAGTTTAGGTTGTTTATATAAGATCCTATGTTCAAATTTTATTATTACTATTGTACACAAAATTATAGGAAAAATAAGAGGCCGATGGAAATGGAAAAGGGACTACAAGTGGAGAAGATTAGAAGAGTATAGAGAGGGGGGGAATGCTGATGAGGTAGGGAACATTAGGGCAAGCTATTGGCATTTCAAGTGGGAATATGGGGGGTGAATAACGGTAGGAAAGTGGGAGGACGGGAGGAGGTTGTGGATGAGAGGAGGAGAGAGGATGGAAGAAGAGAAAATGGATTGCAGATGGAGGCATAATTTAAAAATAGATTGATCATCGATTCGATAAATATACTAGATTATTAAGTCAGTGATCAAATTAGTGATTCAATAATTGAATCGCATACCCTAGACTATATTAAATATATACAATTTATGTATAACATGATGTATATATAATAGATAATTGTATTGGTTTAGTGGTATAAATATGTTTAACAATTAAGAGATATTGGATTCAGTCTCAATTTTAACAATTTCAATATATCCAATTTCTAGTTAAACCAATGAGATATGTCGTGTTGGATCTAAGTTTTAAAACTATGGATAGAAAATAAGGAAGGTGGTATTAATTGAGGAAGGAAAGGAGACAACTCAAGATAAAAAAAAAATATAATATATATTAAGTAAAATTTATTAGTTAAGTTTTAAATTACGATTAATACTCAATATTTATGGATTATTTATATTGTATTTCAAATTACAAGAGTAATTTATAATTATATATATATATATATATATATATATATATATATATATTAAAAAAATTAAAAGGTTTTTTGCGGCAACTATCACAAAATCCATACCAAATAGATTTATTTATGTAAAAAGTGTAGTGTGAAAATTATTTATATGACACGATGGTTTTTCTTTTTTATATTTTTAAATAAAATACTAATTTATTAGTTTTATTAAAAATATTAGCGAGAATGATTCGAATTCACATCCTCTCCCTTCTATGGTTTTTCTTTTCATCCTTAAATTCTCATTTCCAACCATCAACCTAATTTATATTTCTCACTTTACTTTTCGACATTAGTTATATTTGTAAGTCCTCGGACGCGAGAGAAATACGTTACAAATTTCATATTGATTGATGATATAATCAAAGTGAAAGGTAATTTTCATTTTACAGATTGATTTTGTAAGATTAAATTAATTTTATAGCACACATTCCAGGACTATTTCCTCTCTCTGAATTTCTATTTATAAAAAAGAAAAATATAGTTTTAAAGTTTTTATGTGTTCTACTATTTTCCTCTCTCAATTTTTTTCTATAACTCCATTAAATAAACTAGGTCATTAAATGTCATATACCAAGTACTACAGTTCCAACAAAAGTTTGTGTTTGATGAGCATAATTTTATATACCGAAATTCAGTGCAAGTCTAGGGAGGGAACAAACTTTGGAGTCTTTAGTGCCACGTTCCAAATGTGCATTAAAGTGACAAGTTTCTTTCTTAACATCATGTCATTGAGAAATTGACTCGTTTGGATTTTATGGGAAAAAATACAAAATATTGGTCCCTCGTTTTTATCTTGTCCCTCGTGAAGAATCTTCACTCGGTGAACAAAATGAACTACTGCCGACACAGTACTCAGTGAGACCTTCCTTTTTTGTTCCAAACCACGTATTTTAAATACTATTTGTTTTTCATAAAAGTTTAATATTTTAAAAATAGGTAATTCATTATGTAATATCAGAAAAAGAATTCCATCCTTAATACTTTCAAGTTTTAGTCTTCTAATAAAAAAAAAACACTGCTCAAAGTAAATTTATAAGGTGTTTTTTTATTCATAAGTTTATTAGAGATTTGCGTGGAAATATGTAATATAAAATGTTTTTATATATTTATTTAACAACTTAAACTATTCGGGCAATTAGTTTATGCCATCAGTTTTTAATTTTTCTTTGTCTTTTAACCACAAACGATCTGAACTGATTATTACATTCTTTCCCCATATTTGTTTATTACATTCCCGACAAGAAAATTTAATTATGATGTGTTCGAAAAAGCCTTCAGTACCTCAGATTTTTAGAATCTCTCATTCAGAGCCGATGTTATATATTGTGCTTGAAAAAATTTGACAAGAATTGATTTTAAATTTAAAATTATGATTTTATTATGTTTGCGTTGGGAAAAAAAAGTTGCGTGTATATTGATAAAAAAAATCTTAAAAGATTAATAATTACCTCTACAATATTACTTTACTCATATATCTAGTGGACATATATATACTATAAAGGATATTTGACTCAAAAACTTGAAGAATTTTATTTTGTGAATTTTAATGTACAAAATAAAAAAGAAAAAAAATATTATTTTGATAGTAAATTACTTTTAAACTCTCTTAACTAAAATTAAAACATGAAATTTAGGCTAAAGAAACCAAAATCATTAGATAAACATTGTTCACATGATCAATTATATCCCATATAGTATTATTTACACATGAATGGATCACTTGGAATTCTGGTTCTCTGTCTCCGAATCAGGATTTTCAATATTTTATTCTGTTCCCCTATATATTTACTCTTACAATTGATATATATATATATATATATATATATATATATATATATATATATATATATTAACTTTCAAATTTTAATTGAGAACTTCATTTTCAAATTTAAGTGACGCTACCTGCGAATTACTAGTATTAATGTGAAAGTATAGATAACTTACGAAAGAAAAAAAATACTAATTTAAGCATTTAACTTTTTTGACACGTTGCACAAAAGGGGAAAAAAAAGAGAGAGTGAAGAAAGTGAAAGAAACAAAGAAGACTCGTGGAGAAGTGATTGAGACCATAATCAAATGCCTAAACCTTCAAATTTCAAATGCATTGTTAATTAACCATATTATACAATATGCATGGAATCCACTTTTCTCCATAATTTGATTGGTGGTGTTACGTTTCAGTCACGTCCTCGTTTGGTGTCAATATCCCTCAATCTAAAAAGAAGTAAACAGATCACGAGATTGGTTTGATTTCTTACCAAAAAGGTTATGAAAGAAAATTCAAAGAGATAATGGAAAGTTATATTAGTTAAATATGTTTATTTAATTTGGTACGAAACTCGTATGCAAGTAATATAAGTATGTTTATTGAAGGGTGAGTTTGGTTGTCAAGAGAGAACGAGAGAAAATGGGTAAGAAGAGAAATAAGTAAGAAAGAGAGTGGAAATGGTAATGATTTAGTTGAAGAGAAATAGAGAAAAATAGTTAAGAAATATTAAAATTAAAGTGGTTAGATTGATAAAAAAAGAAGAAAAAATAAGATAAATCAATATTAAATGAGAAGAGAAAGAGGTGTTCCATGCTCAATTCAACAACAAAAATCAGGGAGAGAAATCCATTTCTCTTCAATTCTTTCCCAATCTTCTCATAATAGAGTGAAATTCTTTTACCATAAGATCCACCAAGGTTTTTAAAAATTTCCTCCCTAATCTCTTGTTCCAAATCATCAAACTTTTGGAATTTTTCCCTCTCTTCACTCCTTTTCTCTTCTCCCCTTTTTCTCCTTCATACCAAACCAACCCTAAGTGCAGGTTTTAAATCAGTGTAATATTATTTTAGATAGTAGCCAGTATTGAAATTTCTTATTTTTCTTTTATTTTCCTCTTTCAATTATTACATGTTATTACTTCTTCCATTCTAAAATGATTCATGTTTAAGATTTTTCACACAAACCAATAAAACAAGTGTCCAAAAAGAATTAATATTTATTAGAAAATAATTTTACTAAAATATTATTATTCTCTCTTTTAATTTTAATAAATATAATATTAAGTCTTTCAAGATAACATTATTATTACATGATAAAATCAAAATAGATATTTAAATATCTTATTAAAAATCAAATTTTTAATTTTCATAAATATAATATTAAGTCTTTCAAGATAACATTATTATTATGATAAAATCAAAATAGATATTTAAATATCTTATTAAAAATCAAAGTATCAGTCAATTTAGATTTTTTTTTTCAAAAAGGGTAAAATTACCCATCATTTTGAAACAGAGGGAGTAGTCATCATATTTAAACTTTTTTATCTTATATGTCATATTTAAATGTATATTTTTAGGAATGTAATTGACAGTGTAAATATGGATTGTTATATAATTGAAATTTATTAGCTTTTAAAGTAATTATTTATTCAAAAATTAAAATTAATATAGTTTTTAATTAATTACTAAAAGTATATCAAAAAAATTAAATCATGTTTTATTTACTTGATGCACGTGTTATTGAATTGGCATGAAAACAACGTTTCGTTTCGCTATAATGAAGTCAACGACAGTTTATCTGACGGGCAACTCATCAATTGGGATTTGAGAATACATGTTGGACCGGATCCCAGAAAAATTTCTTCTTTTTAGATTTTTAAAAACATTACTGATTTTTTTTCTTGTATTGTCAAGAAATTGTTTCATCTTAAATAAATACTTATTTTTCTTTGGGTGTACACATAAATTTAATTAAGTCACTGAAATTTGTCTTAAGTAGTGATAATGGAAGGGAGTTTGAGTATGGTTTAGACCCCTATTTATTTCAAAATTTTAAAAAGAATAACTCTCGTAGTTTTAATGAAAAACACATGCTTTATTATTAGTTCTACAAAAAAAAGTAAAAATATTTCAAATAGTATTAATTTAACCATAAATCTCAATTACACTAAACGATATAAAATTAATTTCATGAAAATCAATTTTATCAAACTCTGAACTTTTTTTTTTTTTGACAGAAATCAAACTCTGAACTTAACAGGTACTAAATATGTATAGTAAGAAATGCTAAAGTATTGCCCCCAAAAAATCACAAATAAACTACACAAAAATATGAACAACAAGGGACATTGTTTTTTGAATGTAAATAAGACATCTTTGATATGGTTTATGATTAGCACTTGAGTTCATTTGAACGCTCCTACGCATACTCCAGTCGATGTTTTCTTAAATAAATTAAAGAACATAAAGAAGCTTGGGGTTTAGTTTACAGAAAGAGATAGTAAACTAAAATTCAAATAAAACGATTAGAGTGTTAATCAATTTTCAGATTAAATAATTAGGAAAAATCAATCAACACCACCGTGTCATTCTTTACGAAAACGCAACCAAAAGCCACGTTAAATCAATTTTATATGACTTTTTTAGATTGTTTTTGAGAAAAGAATGAAAGATAACTAACAACAGGCCGTAAAATTAAATTAACAAAACGAAAATATGCATGTAAATAGAAAATGTTCAAAGATGTGAAGGGGTAGAACTCTCAAATTTGGAAGTTTTGGAGAATGAATACATCATTTAAAAATAAATGAATTTTACACGTTATGTGAAGGATGGCGACTTTTCGAGTCTTAAAATACGAGCTTGCCAACTTTGAGTCCACACTGCCAAAGCACATGCAAGTGCCATTGGTTATGGGGATTCTTATTCTTCCTTAAATTAATATTTTGTGGAAAAAAAAAATTTCTTGGAACAGGAGCTAAATATGCATATAGGTGCTTTTGAAGATAACCGAATCTTTTATATTTATCGATAATTAAGTTATTTGAGTTGTTCCTTGTCTAATGATCTTATCTGGGGCTAATACTTTACTTATAGGTAACTATATGTACTTTCACATGCGTTATCCAACAGTTTGATATGAGTTTTTTTTCTCCTTCAAAGGGCAGTTGTTTTCTACTATGAAACTAATATGACTTTAGTTTGACATGCTTAATTTAAATATTATGTCAGATAAATATTTGGTCTAATTGAATACTCCATACCAAAAAAGTTCTATTATTAATAATTTCAAAAGTCTTAGGTATTTGGAGTCAAATATCTTGATACCTTCAACTACTTTGGAGCATTCAACACCTTGTACTCGTATAAGGATATACTCATATCAAGTATTTGATTAAGTCGAATAGTTGAATATCTAGGTACCAACACTATCCTCTAGAATAAATTAGTCCCAAAAACCCTTTGGAATGTATCCATATATGGTATTTGACTAAATCGAATACCTAAATACCTCCAAGAATATAACCTATTTACGTCTCAAGTATTTGGCTAGATCAAATACACAAATACATGTGTACTTTACATCCATCCTACCATCGCAGGTATTCGCCCAGGCCAAATATTTGAGTATTGTTCATCACTTAACTTAGAAGGATCATCCTAATAACAATCATTAAAACCATATTAGTACTATAACATTGATTAAGGACACATTACCTAATAATGTAAAAGAACACAAAGGCCCATAGATATGAAGTTCACTAAGGTAGGTATAAATAGCTATGAAAATCTCGAGATAAATACATTATTCATATTCATTTAATACACTCATTTATTACTCTCGACCCATACTTTACTTGAGCGTTAGAATATTTTTTGTAAGTACCTTATTCCTTAGCTTGCTGAATAGTAGATTGAAAAAAAGAAGGACACCTCGAGTAAAAGACACAAGGAGAAAAGTTTCATACTGATCCCCGTGTAGATACAAATATAATTTGAACTTCTAGATAACTTTGGCTCATGTATGTTGAATGGAAAATAATAAAGTTTCACATTAAATAAATAAAGAAAAGTTTTTTGTATAGAAAAATAAAGACAAGTTAAAGGATATGTAATTCTTTAATATTTATATATCTTTTAGACAAGTTAAAGGATATATAAATATTAAAGAACAAAGACCAAATAGTTTAATTTTTTTAAAGATTATACACTTCTTATACTTTACATTCAACCTAAGTCCACTTTTTTACAAGGCTCATACTGATCAATATTTCACATTCTAACATAGTAGTGGAGAATAGAAAAAAAAAACACTAACATAAAACCTTTAAGATTGATTAGAGTTGTTGAGATATGATGTTAAGATATCATTATGATATGATTGTTTCCTTATTTACATTAGGATTGTTTCCTTATTTATGTTATTGATTTAATTTCATACTTTCTATTTTTATGTAATTTATTTAGCTTGATTATTTTCCCTATAATTAAGGGATTAAATTATTACTATAATTAAACATTGATTACTATAAATGAACAACCAAAGGGATATTATCTTTAGGCATTTAGAACATACAATTCAAATATTCAAGTAGAGCACATCTCTTATGCTTGATATACATATAATTAAAAAAATAAACATTGAAATATTAATTTTGTCTATTTTGGTATAATTTTCTTCTAGGGTTCGAAGTTATTTACCCAAAGTATGTAAGTGTGTAATTTGCCTACCCCTAGTCAGGGTTTGGCTTTTATAGTTATTTGAATAAGATATATCCTAATCATATCTTATATGCATTCAAGGGAGATAAAACATGATTAGATCAATCCCCACTTTGTAGGCTAAAGGATAAATATACAAATACAATATGATTAAAGTGATCTCCTAACAAGTAACAAGACATGACATGTGTCACATCATCCGAGTCGGGTCAAACAAAGGGGCTTTCTAGTATACCAAAAGAAGTCTCTCAATCAAGGTGAAGGGGCAAGAATGACATAGGTCCTCATTTGAGGTATCAATCCCCACTTTGCCAGGCTAACAGATAAATATGCAAATACAATATGATTAAAGTGAGAAGGGGCAAGAATGACATAGGTCTTCATTTGAGGTATTAATCATTTTGGTGCTCAATAACCCGTCATGATTTTGTCTTTATCTAAAGTCACCTTAGAGAGTTAAATGAGGGTGTTTATAAAGTACACTTGACTATGACCTTTAAGTGATGTGAGACTTTTGATGTATGACACAAGACCCTTAATCGAGACTAAGGGCAAAGTTATCTATGCCTTCCTTCTAACACCAATATTTCAACCTCAAGTTTGTTGGCATCATTAGGCTTGATTGGGGGCTACTACTCCAGTTCACGTAAATAGTCACATATGACTTAAGAATTAAGGTTAAGGGTAATTTATAAATATCATCTTCTCTTAACCCATTAAGACGCCTTTCGAAGGCAATCATGATAAGCCATTAAGTACCAAAATAGACAATATCTCGGATGCAAAAAAAATTACTTTCTTTGCCTATAAACAATTCTAAACCAAACACTTAGGATTTAACATACAAAAACATTAGGTTTTAGAGAGACTTTTTCAAACCATTCTTGTTTATCTTTAATTAGATTATGTGTTTACACAACAACAATTCTTCTTTATCTATAATTATGAAAACTAGTTGACAATTATGATTTATAGCACTAATTGATTTTACATAGTTTCATAAATTATGCAAAGAAGTATTTGGCACAATTCGTAAAACGATGTTTGACCTAAAAAATGGTAAAAACATAATAACTTAAAAGAGAAAAAAGATAAAAAAAAATACTAATTAGAACTCATAGAAGAACCGTAGCTCTAACTACCGTGGAAATAGAAGAAAAGTTGATCTTCTCATGGAAGCTATATGAGCACAAAATAAACAAAAAGAGAAAATCTTAGGGGGTGTTTGATTTGATTGTTTTTTGTTTTCATTTTCATTGAAAATAGAAAATGGTGATGAAAATGTGTTTGGTTGGATTTTTGAAAACATTTTCAATGAAAATGAAAACAGGAAACAACCAGAAAATGAAAACAATAAAATCTCATTTTCAGTTGAAAACATGAACCTCATTTTGGGTAAAATAAAAACCCGGTGGGAAGGAATGTAATTTTAAGAAAATCTAAAAATAAAAAAAAGACAATAAGTCAATATATCATAAATTTTCAGTGTTTTTATTTTCTGAAAATAGAAAACAATAAATCAAACCAAACATATTTTCAGACTTCAAATCTTTTGAAAATGAAAACAGAAAATGAAAATGCAAATCAAACACACCCTTAGTTGTCATAAGAGAGACTAGAATACCCAAAGTTCCCAAAGAGTTTTTAAACCTTTATTATTAATAAGGTTTTTAGAGTGAGCCTAAACATGGTAAAAACTAGAAATGGTAATTTTTTAAGTCCAAAAACTATAAAATAATAATTAAAAAGATTTCCAATTAAAATCTAAGAAAAAAATAGAAAAATCTTAATAGTATCCTAATTAATGCTCTTAATATTTTATCAAATATTACACAATCTGCCTCTTTAAACATTGGATTCTTTTATAGGTGTTTATGGGCCGATTTGGTTTGGATTTAGGGGAAAATAAAATTCAAACCAATTGATTTTAATTGGTTTATATTTTAGAAGTTTTTTTTGTTAACTTGAACCAAATCAATCTCATAATGAACAAGTTGGTTTTGTTTGGATCATCAAATATCCAATCATTTTTTTTAAGGAAATGGTTTTGATAAAAAATAAAACATAACATGATTTTGTCTCAATTTTAACAAATAATGATGTCATAATATAATGAAAGTAATATATTTAAATGTTATTAACATATAACCAACTAATAAATTATAAAAAAAATAACACATACTTAATTTATTAAATCATAAATATCCATCTATGTATGATAATTAAAAGGAAATAAATCAAATCATACAACATAAATCTTGACTTTGAAGGTAAATGGAAGTAAAACAGAATAAAAATATTCAAAAGAACATAATAGTAGGTAAATTAAACATTGAAAAAAAGTATATATATAGTTGGTTTGATTCAATTTGGTTTGGACTTGAAAATTTTGAATTTGATACCGAAATTAATCAACTAGCTTGGTTCAGGGACAACCCACGGAGAAATTCTAACCAATTTAATTAGTAGTTTAATCTGGATTGTCAGGTTTATCGAATTGATTTGGACCAATAAATATTCCTATATTTTTCTTTTAATCAATCATTTTTTTGAACAATCCTAATAAGCTCCAAGATGAAATTTTCCTTTGTTGTAAAAGGTAATTAATAAAAAAAATCTAAAAAGATAAACATATATTTAATATCTTAAGAAAATATCCTAAATATAGAAAAAACTGCAAAAGCTAATACAAAAATAGTAAAATAATATTTAATTTATTCATAAATTATTCTCAAATATCTTATTTTTTTAAAAAGAATAAAATATGAACTAAATGCAATGTATTATTTGTGGACTTTAAGAATAATAATCTTAAAAATTAAATCAACAATGATTCTTGATTCATTGAGAGCGTAAATTTATTTACATTGATAATGCATATAAATTAAAATTTTTCTTTGACATCTAATTTAAACTTTTTTTAAAAAGGTCAAACCATACCTCAAATAAAAACAGATTATATTAAATAAACCATGTAATATTTTTGCCCCCACAAAACAAAAGTGAACAGTACTGAGCCCAATGGGCTTTTGAAATTTCACTTTCAACCAACCGTAACGGTAGGAAACCCAACGGCTATATTTTCATTATCCCGTTCTCTCCTAAAAAAAAAAAAAACACAAACTTCGTTTTCTTCCAAACACCAAAACCTAGAACAACTCTTTCAGTCCACTGCGTTTCAGAAGAAGAAAAAGATTAAAATTTGACAATGTATTTTAGTACCCTCTTTCGTGATTAAGCAGAAGAAACCAAATGGGGGTTGGTGGTAATTTCTGGGACCTGCTAAAGCCCTATGCGCGCAAAGAGGGTTTTGATTTCTTGAGGAACAAGCGAGTTGCAGTGGACCTTTCGTTCTGGATTGTTCAGCACGAGAATGCCATCAAGGCCACGCATGTCAGAAACCCCCATCTAAGGCTTACCTTCTTCCGCACCATCAATCTTTTCTCCAAGGTTCTATACCCTAGAAAATGTGATAGAAATTTAGGGAACTTTTTGGCTAAAGGAAGATTTTGTGTTTTTTTTTAGGACCCTTTTGATTGAATAAGGGAAAAATTGAGATTAATTGGTTGGTTTAATCAAATTATTGTGTTATTACCTTTTTTGGTTCTGCTTGGTTGTTGAGTATGATTCTCGAGTAAAAGTTTAACCCATTAGGGTCGGCCTAGTGACCAGGGATTTAAGTAGTTTGCATGAGGTCTCAGTTTCAAACCTTCAACCCCTATTACCGTTATTGTAAACATAAAAAAAACACCGATTATGGTTTAATGATTTAGACTTAATGTACTTATTGGTAGTATTGGATTTGATTGTCATTCATTGTGAATGGGGGTAATCTAAATTAGTGTTCCTTTTATTTTTGTTGCAGACTTAATGTACTTGTTAGATTGTGGTTCCTCTCTAATGTTGGAAATTTCCAGCAGGAGAGAGATACACACAAAGAGACTGGAGAGGATACACAATCCTTATTGTTAGTATTTGATTGGAGTGTCATTCATTGTGATGGGGGTTAATCTAAATTAGTGTTTCGTTTATTTTTGATATCTTGTATGTTATGTTATGTTGGATATGGAATGGTTAAAGAAAGGATGGACGTGGTGTTTGATAATGATGAAATGTTGTTTCTTGTAGTTTGGAGCACTTCCGGTGTTCATTGTTGATGGGACTCCATCACCGTTAAAATCACGGGCCAGGATTGTGAGATATTTCCGGTCTTCTGGCATTGAATTGGCTAGCTTGCCGGTGCCTGAAGAAGGTGTTTCAGCTGAGAGGAACCACATGTTTTCAAGTCATGTTCAAAAATGTGTGGTGCGACATTTGCTTTACCTTGATTACCATCAACTTGAAACTATTCTGCCAATTCTATTTTGACATTTTTCTGCTACACACGTGCATTATTCCAAATTTGCTTTCTTAGTGCTTACTTATATATCTTATACCAAGAACACTTCTTTAGTTTTTAGATATGGATGCAGGTTTGTCGTATTTGTTTTCTGATAGTTACCTGTTCTCCGGTGATAGGAACTGGTTGAACTACTTGGAATGCCTGTGCTAAAGGCTAAAGGAGAGGCTGAATCACTCTGTGCTCAATTAAATAGTGAAGGTCATGTAGATGCTTGCATCACAGCCGACAGTGATGCATTCCTCTTTGGGGCCAACTGCATTATAAAATGTTTCTGTCCCAACTTCAAAGTAAGTGACCATCTTCATTGTATTTTCTTTATATTTCATTTCATCTCTTGGCAATTTATTATTTTAAATATGATTTATCCATTTGAATACAGTTCTTGCATCTATCTTTGCTTAGTCCTTATTAAATGGTATCATGAAACTTGATACATAGGGGTTATAAGGTTGCCTTGATGGGAGAAGGGAGGGAGGAGATGTTGTGGGTTCAAATCCCCTAACTAACTAAATTAACAACTAACACTTGCCGATATAAAAAAAAAATGAAACTTGATACATATATTGGCTGATCACTTTAATTTTGACTTTTCATAGCCTGCATACTTGTTACAAACTCATGATTATCTTTACTGATATAGTTTAAAATTAAATTTATGATATCTATCAAAGGCACTTCATGTACCCCTTGCTTCTTCTTCCTCAACTGGTCATATTATAAAATGAATTGCTCACTTGCTTTTCCATTATATTTTTTCAATTTTGAGAAATTCATTGCATGCAGGAACCATTTGAATGCTACAATATGTCTGATATTGAAGCTGGACTTGGATTGAAGAGGAAACACTTAATAGCTATCTCTCTTTTGGTTGGAAATGATCATGATATAAAGGGTGTTCGAGGGATTGGGCTTGATACTGCACTTCGTTTTGTTAAGGCTTTTAGTGAAGAAGATATATTGAATAGGTATGAATCTTTCAATGTGATAAAACATATATATCATCTGAAATATTTAAATGTTATGGAATGGTTGGCTTAATTTTACTTTTTCTCCCTCTAGTTTGGATTGCACAACTTTGGTATCTCAAGTTTTTTTTTGAGCTAATTACGCATTACTTAAAACCCTCAAATTATTATTTTTCTATCCTAATATTTGGGGACATATGATTGAATTGGGACATGAAATCATTTTTAAAATTTAGAAGCAAGAAATTTAATGGAAACTTGACAAAAATTGATTTGAGTTAAGAATGAGAATTTTTAGGAGGTTGAAGAAAATTGATATTTTTTTTTTTTTTTGGGGGGGGGGGGGGGAGGAGCAAATTTCTCCAAGAAGTTACTATTGTAATATTTAACAAGCTCAAGGGATGTCTATCCATTTCATTAAACCTTTAATTTATATGTTGGCCTTTCTGTTTATAAATGAAATAGTGGTAGTAAAGTGAGACTTGACAATCTGACAATGAGCTATAATGCAGATTACATGAGATAGGCAAAGGGAATACTTCACAAATTCCCATCTTCATTAAATTTGAGGATGATATGGATATGGATGGGAACTCCCTAAATAGAAAACAATCTCACTGTTCACTCTGTGGGCATCCAGGCAGCAAAAAAGATCATATGAAATTTCCCTGTGAATTTTGTGTCACAAAGGCTGATGAAGGTTGCCAGAGAAAACCAGAGGATTTTAAATGTGATTGCTTCTCCTGTGATATGGTATGACCTTACAATCAGAAAGTATTTCAGAAAGCCATGTCACTTTTTTTGGTTTTAAATTTGTTGTTTCACTTCTAGTTGAATTAAATGTTGTTAACATGTTGTACCTCAAAAATATAATTTGCTGTAAAATTATTCCTTTTTATAATTTCCAATAACACTTAATAACATTTGATTGGCAGAATAGGAAACATAAGGAGAAAAAAAGACTGAAAAATTGGCACACAAAAATTTGTCACAAGATTGCAGAGGAGCCAAACTTTCCCAAGAATGAAATCATTGATATGTATTTGTGCAATGACAATGGTTAGTTTTCTGGTAATTTGAAAATGATATACTCTGTTAGGGTTGGTTATGTGTTTTATTGTATTGTCACTCATACTATATTTATACCTCTGCAGCAAGTGATGGCCCACACATTGTATGGGGAAAACCGAATATTGAGATGCTGATTGATTTTTTAAACTTCCATCAGCATTGGGAACCAGCTTACGTTCGACGGATGATGTTTCCTATGATGTCAACCATCTTTTTGAGAGATATGACAACAACTACAGAAGAGACTATGTTATTTGGGCAATATCAGTTTGATTCCATAGAACGTGTCAAGATGAGATATGGATACCAATTTTTTGTGGTCAAGTGGAAACATGCAGGGGTTAACATTTCCTGTAAAGTTCCATTGAAGGAATCAAGTGTGCAACAGGATGCTATAATAGAGCTTGATGAAACGGTGGATCTACTGGATGACTGTGATGTTCCAGAGATTCATGAAGACAGTGGGTGTCGTTTTCTGCTTACAGATGAAAATATGGACCTTGTAGGTGCTGCTTTTCCAGCAGAAGTCAAAAGGTTTTGGCAAGACCAGGTGTTTATTATTTCCCATCTACCCTTTGTTTAAGCTTTGTCATTTTAATATCCACGCATCCTAATTTTTGTTATCTCAATCTTGGTTACATTTAAGAATTTGAAACTGAATCTGAGAAGTATGTAAGGATTTTAGTATAATAATTGTAGCAGTTGGTAGAAGAGATTCAAATTATCACAGGGAAATTATAGAAAAAGTAGTATTAGTAAAATATGTTCAGGGTCAACTATCCACGTTGCTCTTTATCAATGTTAAAAGAGTGACTAATTGATTAGTCACATTTCAAATACTTTTAGAATTCTTTTTATCATTTTACCTTGAATACATTTATATAATTAATTATCAAGAAATGGTTGGTGCTTGAAATTTGCAGGAACTGAAAAGAAGAAAGAACTCAACATCAAGATCTCAAGAAAATGAAAAATCACCATCACCAAACTCAAGAAGTATTCAGCTAAACATTACAGAGTTCTACCCATCAACCAAAGTTAAACATCGTCAATCAAAACAAGGAGGAGGAGAGTCATCCAAGATTGCTGATAGTCAAGGCAATGAGGGCTCAAAAATGAAAAGGAAAATGTCAAGTCCTGATAAGATTCCAAAATCTGTGAGGCGTCGCCTTTTGTTTGATTAGTATGTATATATGCTTGAGTTATGATATCTACTGACTTAGTGACTATAGAGTTGTATTGACCTTATAATTTTGTTACGGTTGAATACAGGTCAGTGAGTATATATTTAACATAATATAAGTTTGCAGTCGTATATATTTAACATAATATAGTTTAGTATATAGTTTTCTTTTTTTCGAATTTCTAGATTTTTGAGTTATCCAACTGATGAATATGTGAGCATTAAAAAATGTTGGTTAAATTACTTTATTCCTCTTATTATTTTAAGGTTCAATTAGGTCTCTTTTTTAAAAAGTAGATCAATTATGTCCTTTATTTTTAAAAGATTAAACTAGATCTTTTATTTTTCTAAATGTGTTCAATTTGGCCTTATTTAAAATCAATTTTGTTCTCATTTAAATTTTTTGGAGCAAATAGAAGAAAATTGGGAAAGGAAAAAATAGCAGCCCGATCAATTTCTGTTATTTATATTCATTTATGCTTCTTCAATTTGTGATGCTCTAGCTTACTTTTGCTTCTTCAATTTTGCGTAAATGAATTTTGGATGCAATGCGCATAAAGTATCATTGACTTTATGACTACCAAACAGGTAATAAAAATAAATCTCTAAGAAACTTCTAGGAATGTTAATTGGGAAAGGGAAAAATATCAGCCCCTCAATTTTTGGTGTCTATAGAATACGTTTGGATAGAGAATTTTAATTGAAAAAAATAATTTATCAGAGAATTTGAATGTCTGTAATCTAGAATTCATTATTTGGATTTTTTTTGTGAAAAATTTAAAATTTTGGAATTTTAAAAAATGAAAAATATGAAATTTCAATTTCCTTCTAAAAATTGAGAAATTTAAATTATAAATGTAGGGAGCAACACATATAACTAGCACACGAATCATATCTTCTTTTTTCATTCATTTTTTTTTACTCATAATTTTAATTTTTTTTATCCAAACACAAAATTTTAAAAATAAAAGAATTTCAATTGAAGTATTTGAAATTCTTAAAATTTTAATTTTTTTCCCATCCAAACACATTCTTTCAATTTCTGATAGTCTAGCTCACTTAGGCTTCTTTAATTTTGCGGAAATAATTTTGGATGCAATGTTTATAAAGTACCACTGAGACTAATATGTAAGGAACATGAGATTTTATGACTACGGAAACAAGTAATAAAAAAATCAGGCACAAACTAAATTTGCACAAATAAAATCAGGCACTACCTCAAAAACATGGAAAAATATCTGATAACTGTATTCCACCCAAGGTATGAACAACTTGGTTTTCTTCACGTAAAATATGAACCTAGATAATATGACACGTGTTGATGAATATTGTGAATCTTCTTCAACAACCTTTAATCAATTCGAATCAAACAATTGTCATTTTAATTTTCTTACCTAACTATCAACTTTGAAAACAATTGAACAACATAGGATAAAGAGACAACACTGTAGTATTTGTATATATGTGGTAAGTTTCAAAATAGATAACAGTGGAAGTAACGAACAACCAAACATGTCTCCTTCATCATTGTGCTCTCTTCAAACGTTCCCGCCAATATCTCACGCATTGCTTAACCGCCACCACAAACCGGCGCACGATAGCACCGCCGGCGTACGGAGAAGAACGCCTTACGTAGTTTGCGCTGAAAAAGGCAGCAGAGCTTCGACGCGAAGCGCAGATGATTACCACGCCACTCTCAAAGCTCTCAACTCCAAAGGCAGATTCCCAAGAAAATCACTTGGCCAGGTTTCCATCTTTTTCTGAGAAATTTTGGGATGACCCATTGTGTTGCAGTGCTCCAAAATTCATTTTTTTCTTCGTTTCTGAGGTATTTTTATGGAAATTGTAAGGAGTGCTTCGTTGGGGTGTTTCATCGAACAGAGGGTGGGTGGGTTCATGGGGTGCTTGGTTTGACCTGAATTTTGAGCTGTAGCACTTTAAAATCCAATTTTGTCTATGTTGCGTTTTTGGAATGATTTTGGGGGAAACTTTTGAATACTTCTTTTGGGTCTGTTATCGAACAGACGGTGTGTGTGATTGGCTGCTATGGTATGATCTGGATTTTGTGTTTTAGCTCACCAAAATCTGATTTTATGTTTTGGTTTTCTTGTTTGGACTCAGAAATTGTTTTGGGGGGCTTGGTGTGAACTGAATCTGCTTCTGAAGTTTTTGCTGATTTGGTTGTTGATGTAATTTGTAGCATTATATGTTGAATGCTGACATAAATGACCAACTTGCCGGTGCGGCTGGTGTTGAACAAGGTGATGTGGTGTTGGAAATTGGGCCTGGAACTGGTTCCTTGACTAATGTTCTTTTAAATTCGGGAGCATTTGTTCTTGCAGTTGAGAAGGTTTGTTGGTTTTCATCTCTTCTGTAGAACTAATCCTAATACAACAATACTCACACTCTCATGCCTTCCTTGATTTCTTAGTTTCTTTTCAGTTTGTCAACAACGAGCCAGTTAGTTGTACATGTTTGCACATGTGAATGCATGTAAATGAGTTTGTTTGTGTCTTTTTGGTTTGCATTGTTGTTAATTTCTATATCTTCATAATTTAAATATTTGTTGGTCACCCTGTAACTTGTGTAAAATTTCCAACTTTGTGGTAAGTTAGAGTGGTGATTCTTCATTGTTGTCTTGTACTTCAACTCAAGTTTATGTTTTTGTGTCTTTCATGTGATTCAGGATAAACACATGGCTGCCCTTGTGAGTGAAAGATTTTCAAGTACAGGAAAGTTAAAGGTACAAGTCATGGTGAATAAACTTTATATTGCATTATTGCAAATTAAGTTTCTCAAGAATTGAGCTATAATTCAGTTACCATATAATTCAGATAGAAGCTCAATATGCACTATAGTTATACTAGCTGACGACATTCCACATTGAGATGTAGTTACTTATAGTCGTAAACTGCTAATCAAGATTATATCTTTCATGACATTTATTGCACAATTGGGATTACTAATACTCCTTGTCTGGCCCTTCTTCTTGGAGTCAGAGGCTGGAACCACATTTACTGTGGTATTTTCCCCTCTGTTTCTTCTTATTGCATTTAAAAGTTATGCCACACCTTGTAATTTTTTCATAATTCTTGATATTTCAGCTCATTTGTTACTTCAGTTTGTTCATAGCATTGCCTGTCTAAATTTCATCTTCTAGTTTCTGTGTCAAATGTCATATTTTTATGCTAAAATTATGATAACTCAGCACCAGTTTTGCTGTATAAATTATGATTTATCTTGACATTTTGATAAAACACTGTAGGTTTTGACAGAGGATATTGTCAAATGTCATGTGCGCTCTCATATGTCATCATTGGTTGGAAGCATAAACCCAGAATCTAGAAAAGCAAAAGTGAGGACTCTACTTCCTAAATTAGCAGACATTATTTAGTCATTTGCCAACTTTTAGAAGTCATGCTTGCTTCATCTTATTCATTTTGTTTTTTGAGAAAAAAATTGCCAAGGCTTTGATTTTATGATCTCCACAGTTCAAATTATGTTAGAAGCTTAAGCCTTACAACTACATAGATATAATAATATTGTTAAAAAAATTCATGGTTCTTGAGTAATTATGGCGTGTCAATTTGGGAAGGCCCACTTTGAGCCATGCAAAATTTGGGCTGGACCTGATTTGATGTGGACTGACTATTTGGTGGCCCAGACATCCCTATGCAGGTCAGCTCACCGGTCCGATGCATTAACTAAGAACAAAAAAAAAATCCTTAGCAAAGTCTTTCTAGACACAATACTGGAGTTTTTTCATAGTAAACTTTTCAGATACCTCTGGAGTCATAAGAAATCATTTGAAAATAAATATTACTATTACCACTTAATGAAGGAGGTTGAACTGAGCCTGTCATTCTACTCCACTCATCACTGTAAAAAGAAGAAAAAGAAATCTTATTGCACTTTGCATGGGTAGCAGAGGGGACTTCAGTGTGTAGTTGGTTAGTTCACTTGTTTTATTTATGCTTTATATTTATGCTAGCATGCTCATGCTTGTTGTGAATCTTCCACTATCAAGATTACATTCCTAATTGTTTGTAGGTGGTTGCCAACATTCCCTTTAATATCAGTACAGATGTGATCAAACTACTTCTACCAATGGGTGACATTTTCTCAGAAGTGGTTCTGTTGCTCCAGGTTTGAATTGATAGCTCTCTAGTGTCTATATAATTTATTTAGTTTTATACTTTTTCTCATTTCCTCTTAACCTCTAATTTTTCCATCCCTATCACTCAACCCCTACTGAGTACCCACCATTTACTTGATCTGAAGTTCGAGTGCTTCTCATGTTTATTGTTTTTGCATCTTAATCAATATTACCAGCTTCAAGCATGGATACCTTAGTAGGATGGAGAAAGAAATTTAAAAATTAGAAAGCTGAAGGTAGGGCCTAATTATTTATGAAATGATCAAATTTATTCGCAAGAACTTTGTGAAACTTGTATAACTTGGAGACTTAAGAGACTTGTTAAAGATATCCAAACTCCAAAGGCCATGTTATGTTTTCTGTGTCTTTTTTTTTTTCGTTTTTGAGCTCTCATCTTGAAAGTGTGAACTTTGGCATATGATAAGGTGTAGCCTTGTGATCTAGGGAATGAGGCTTTTGAGTCACAAAAATAGCCTCTTCGATTACAAGATAAGGCTATAACTATATATATATCTCACCTTCAACTGAGTGTGTTTTGAGCCAGTTTGTATCAGCCTCCTTTTTAAGGTTTTGATTCTTTTAATCTTTTTTCTTTGAAATTAACACCTCTTTGGAATGTAAGTAACACTTCCAATAATAAGGGAAACTTCATATAAGATCAGTTCTTACTAACCAGATCAAACCAATGCAGGAGGAGACTGCTGTGCGCTTGGTAGTGTCATCACTCCGGACCCCTGAGTATCGTCCCATCAATGTATTTGTTAATTTCTACTCAGGTACATTTGTAGTGCAAAGAGTGTAGTATTATGTTAAGCTATCCTTTTACAATCAAGGATCATAAGTTTTCCTACGAAAAGCAAAAACCGATCCAGTTATAGAAAAGATTGAACTCTCAGACATGGCCTTAACCTCTGTTAGTATTTACGACACAAGGAGCTGTAAATAAAGTAAATGCTGCTAAAAATATTGTTTTTACTGCTTTGCATGTGGTTTCTTAAGGAATAACTTATGCATCAAAATGCAACCAGAGATTTTGTTATCCATTGCCCACAATTTGGTTAGTTTTATGCTGTAGTTCTGATTTTCCTTTTCAGATCCAGAGTACAAACTTGAAGTCCCAAGAACCAATTTTTTCCCTCAGCCTAATGTAAGTGATCTGATATTTAATTGTGCCTGTAAGATCTTGATTGTGGCATTTTGATTTAATGCACTTGAGAACGGATAAATTATAAATTATCAATTTACAACTCATTTTCATATTTGTGTAGGTTGATGCAGCTGTTGTCTCATTCAAGCTGAAGCTACCCTCAGAATACCCCCAAGTTTCTTCCACTAAAAGCTTCTTCTCAATGGTAATCCTTTTCCCAGCATTTACTGTCATGCATTGAGTTTCCAGGGATCTTCATCTTTAATTTCATTTGAAGTATCACGCACTGACATATCCCATGATGCTTGAGCCACTGAAGATATCCGTTTGTTAATGTTTTCTTCCTTACAGCTCATGTTAACCAAGATAATGTTACAAACCTCTTCCACCATTTCAATGACACTTCAGTCCTATGCATTTATAGGTTAATTCAGCATTCAATGAGAAGCGTAAGATGCTGCGCAAGTCACTTCAGCACATATGCACATCACTTGAGATCGAAGAAGCTTTAACTAGCATAGGTCTTCTAGCCACTGTAAGTGACCAGTGTGTGCTACTCTTTTTAATTTGTTTTTATTTTTATGCCCTCACTAAACTTCATCAGTTCTGGAATTTTTTTTCTTAAGGATTCTGCTGACCCACATGAACTTCTGATGTTTACAGTCAAGGCCAGAGGAACTAACATTGGATGATTTTGTAAAGTTGCATAACTTGATTGCCAAGGAGTAGCAATCTGGATTACTGTGGAATTGAAGAGCAACCTCAAGCAGAAGAAGGCCATAGAGATTCATATATTCATAAGGCTCTTTGTTGCAGCAGACCTAGAGAACCAAAGTTTTAAGGAGAGCTATGCTATGACATTCAAATTGGGAATACATTAAGATTCCAGCAGTTTTCTTCTACCAATCTTTCAAGCACAGGGGCATGTTCATATCTGAAAAAGTTTGCAGCTCCGAACCTAAATTATGTGCATTCTGTGAATGTAATTAGACTGGACACCCTTGTGCAATATACAGCTTGTAAGTTAAACAGCCATCAGAGGCAGTATAACTGGATTGAATCAATCACCTTACACTGTAAATGAAGAGCATTCTATTATTCTTGAAGCTGAAACAAATACTTGCCTCGTTATAAAGGGAAAATGAGGATATGTTTCCAATTTTGTTCAAATATTATAAACATCTACCTACCAAGGTTTTAAATTTTTTATCTGTGATTGCTATTTCAACTGCACCATCAAGGTTTGTGAAGTGTCCGTGACCGCAAGATCAAGTTCTGCACCGAATTTTGAATCTTTGACTACAACTAATAATTTACGTTAACCTATAAAATGGTGTATGAAGATAATTTGCAAAAAATAATCAGATAACTGAATGCTATTTTTATACACAATCAGAAAGTCTGCAAAGAACCAGCATATCCCTTCGTTAATTTATCCATCCAGAGCTAACTCTACATCCCAAATCAGAAGAATCTAACTAAGAAAATTGACAACAATATTATTACAGTCCTGTTTAGATAAATTTTTCAATTAGAAAGAAAATGAAAATATTTTTTTTCCATAAACTACAAATAATTTTCCATATCTAACACATCATGATCATGATCACACTAGCAATGAAACTGGTGTACAAGATCCAATGCCCTCAACCTCACAGCATATGGATCATAGTCACTGTCACTAACCCTCCCCACAAACCCATCCTCGGAAACAACCCGCTTCTCCGCCGCAGCCGCGGCGGCGGACGGCGAAAGTGGCCGTTTGGGGCGCTTGTTCTTGATGAAGCAGTGCCTCATTTTCTCCTCAACCTTGTCAATAATGCACTTTGAAGTGGTCTCTTCATCATCACCATCGCCACCGTCCTCGACCTGCATCGGCTCGGCGTCCGTGGCGGAGGACTCGGCGGCGGGAGGAGGCGAGGGGAGGGCGGCGAGGAAGACGGAGAGGTGGCGGTGGGCGTGGTGGAGGGAGGAGTGGATTTGGTGGAGATGGGTGGGGTTATTAGTGGATGAAGGTAACAACTGTTTTGCCATGAAAGTGGCTTGTTGAAGAGAGAAAATGAGGTCTTGTATTGATGGGGGTGCCTCTTCCATTGGAAAAGATCAAGTTTTTGGTTTTGGGTGTTTCTGGGAACACAATTACGAAATTGAGGTGTGTGTGTTGTGTTGGGGTGATGTTGTTAGATGAAGAGTGTATCTGTATGTGTACTTGGTGGCGTTAGTAGCGGAAATTGAGGATGTTTTTTGTTTTGGAAAAAAGAAAAACATTATTGGGGGCGTTACTGACATTATTTTGCTCGAAGTCGGATGTAAATTGATGGATGTTTTTTCAATCAGTGTTAGACATCTCTAACAATGTGTTTGGTGAAGAGAAAAGTATAGAGTAAAAGAAAATAGTTAGGTGTGCAAAGAAGAGAAAATAAAAATAAAAATACAACTTGCTTGGTTCAAGAAAAATGAAAAACAAATAGAGTGAAAGTTAACTTTTCTGCATTATCATTAGTAATAATAATATAAAAAATAAGGAATAGTGTAGCTTAATTAACTATGGGGTCAGAGTTAGGGATGGGAAATAAAATTTGTATCTCATGATAAAATTGATTATGAATAAAAGAAGAATAGTTTATATAAATATTCATAGATAATATGATATGATATTCAAAATATATATATTAATATTAGTTAGAAAATAAATCCTAATTTCTTTAGCTTCTTCATTTCTTTGTTCTTTGATCAAATTTTATAGCAAATAAAGAATTTATTTGATAAATTATCTGTTAAAAGATTCACATTTTTTTAAAAAAATATTTTTTTAATTTGAAGTATTCACATATAACCATTGATATAAAAAAATTTATAGATAATTTTCAAACAAATACCCAAAGGTAGGAGATACCGATTTTTCCCATCTAGAAAATTAATTAGACTTGAATTGAGTATAGTTCTATGCATACTAACGAGAAACATTATAGTCTCCATCACACCATAAAATTGAATATTTTTTGTCTAATTCTTCACTACCAAACAAAAAGAAATAGTTTTTTTTATCTAGATTTTCATTCTTTCCTCATATTTCTATTATAGTGTAGGATTATTACTTATCCGTGATTTCAACCAATAATCACTCAACATGTAATAAATAAATAAATAAAACTTGCTAACAACCTAAGATTATCACGTTATCCTTGATTTAAGGAATCTTATGAAATTTGAAAATCCTTCTTTATCAATCTAATTGCAAATCTGTGCAAATCCACAATTACTGCTCCATCATCAGTTCATCACGTCGACCCTCTTCCTCGTTTATGCATATTCACCAGATAAAAATGAATGTTGGGATAATCACGATGCAACCTGGAATCGTTATAAAATTAAGTCCTGCAAAATAATTGTTTAGTTCTAGTAAAATTACCCATTGTTCAAGGGATAAGAAATATTCGATATTGCCAACAATAACAAATAGAAGGTGGCTAACAATATTAGACTAAACTAGGTGACCCCCAATGTTATCCCAGTTTCAAATGTATTGCTATTCAATGAAATTAAAGCTTTTGAGATCATTATTTAGAATAAACTCACAACATTGAAATAATTAATACGGTGGAAACAACAATGAATTCAAGAAAACAAAATTATTATATTATGACATCTTTGAATTCAATGAGCGACTTCATTCTATCATACAAATTCGACTAAATCACTAATTCACCGGTTATTTCTTAGTACAACAATGGAAGAACCGCTTTATGGTTTCCACTGATGTGAAAGAAGGTATATGAACTAGTTATTTTATGAATAAAATTTCATATGAATCCATAAGATTTGCTAAATTGATAATTGATAAAGGAGGATTTTTAATTTTATAAGATCCCTAACGATAATACTATTAATCATTTTGAGTATCTCTTTGATTCCATGTGTCGCAATAGTTATTGGTAGACACCACCACCGATGACATGATGAATTGATTTTTCATTCCAATATCTCTCTTTGACTCCACGTGTTGCATAAAAGAAGGTATTAAAATATATGATTTTATATATATGTTAGTTGCAACAAATACGGAGAACTGATTTTTTATTTGAGTACTAAAGTTTTTTTTGGTTGATTTTGTTGTTTATATATGTTAAAAGCTTTGAAAATAATCTTTATTATTATTTATTAATGATGTAATAATTAAGAATGGATGGGTATATTTTTCTTTTCTTTAAAGAATGGTTCTCAAGCTCTGTTAATCAACATTTTTAGAATAAAGGGGGGAAGACAGATTATTTTAGTTCACCTGTCTTCAATTTATCCTTCCAAACTGCGTACTATTATACTTTCTCTATATGTGTAGCTAACTATATCACCTCAGAGTAAGTAAAAGAATCAGGATCACAAAATTATGCAACATGAATATTGCAGTCTCACAGAACTCAAATTAAAAACGATGCTTAAAAAATCATTGCTAGCGGAAAAAAAAAAATCCATTTTTTAGTTTTGCTGGACATTTTGTTTAAATAAATTGAAAGAGACTTAACTTTTTTTACTGTAATTTATCTAAAACATTGTGTATGCCTGGTTGCTTCTATCAGAGTATCTCTAACAGAAGTACTTTTATATAAGTTGTTCAACTTTAACTTTAAGTAATATTACTTAATTTTTTTTCATTAAAATAGATTACACAAAATTACTTAAAACATTTATAACATAAATAACATTTTTCATGTAATATTAGACTCGTAAAATTAATTTAAATATTTACTTTAACAATCTTAGTATTAAAATAAATTTTTATATAAAATATTTAAATTCATATAAAATTATAATACCCGCACAATTAAGATAATTAACCACTTATCTATCTAATTATCTATTTTAGATGCTGTTAAAGGATACGAACTTTTTGCATATTCGATTGGCTCCCATTTCAACATTACTTATTAAAGGACCTATCCAGCACATAATGATAATTTATGACAAGAACATGACTTTCTCTTTGAATTCTCTATAATATTTAAATGTATGACTTTGTTTATTTATTTTTTATTTGTCAATGAATGGCTTTAGAGATATACTAGTATTTGGTATAATATTTCAATGTGCAGTTATTGTTGTTGCTGCAGAGGACCTCCGGATCCATTTGTTTTAAAGACATGAAAGAACTTTCTGCCATAAATATTATTAAAAGTGGATTTGCAATAAATAGGAGAAATGATTGCTTAAGCAGGTATGGATACATTTCTAGTTCTGAAAAGTATAAAATCATGCAATATGTTAAAATCATTAAAGCAAGTCAAAACAATTATAAACAACATACCGAGCCTTTTCTCAGTAAGTACGTATCAAGCATTGCCACAATATTCTACTCTGAATCACGTAATTGTGTTTTCTTAATGATTTTATTTCTGTCATACTGATATATATTATCCCACTATCCGAAAATTTTATATCCATCCGATGATAAGAACAAATTAAAAGCATTATATAGAAAAACTTTCCTACTGAAAAGTAATTGGACAAGAATAAAAATATATAACCAAACATTTGTTTAATCTATAGCAAGAAGAGTGTGCTTGCTTGTTCTCTATGACCTACAATTGAGAGACTAAACTTGAGTACTTGACTGTGTATGTTAAATGGAACTGAAAGCCTCTTGGTTGAATTTCAAAGTAGGGATTGCATCAAGCAGAATAGGTTTGGATTCAGGGTCATTAACACGATGTTCTGGATATAAGAAAAAAAAATGAAAAATTAACATCTAAAGCAACCAATCTGAAAATTACAAAATAACATAAACTAAATTACGAATTAGACAAAGTATATTTTCTTGTGATCAACCATTATTTGGAGGGTCCAAAAACATTCAAATTCATGAACTTGAAATTATACGACCAAACTTCTAAGTTTGAGAGTCAAGTCCTCATCTGCTGAAGGTGAATGAATCTTTAGTTGACACATTAGGACTTCCCTGAAGAGTAAGACCTCCAACGAGACTTTTAATGCACCCTCAGCAAGTGAAAGAATCTTCTGCCATAGCTTCGCAATGTGTAATTTCAAGGTTTAATCTACATGCTGATGTTACAGCCTCTCCACCCCAAGAACTTGTCATCCCTAAATTGTGTGGTGTGAGGGAAAACCCTTGGTTAGACTATATGGAGTATGCAGTGCTCACTCATCTCATAATAAATAACCCTCTCTTCCATTCACAAAAGTACCACACACATCTTTTTCTTTGCAAATTATTTGCTTATTCTTTTTTCTTAGACTCTCAGCAATGTCAGGAAGAGTATCCATTGGAGATTTTGAGGACAGAAAGTTGAAGTGTTTTTGAAACACCTGTTACTGTCTTTGAAACATGACAAAAGCACCACTATGAGCGAGCCATTCTCCATGTTCACACCTTCAAAATCACGGAGTCCTTGGGAGAATTCAGGTTCTTCTTCAAAACCTGATGATGCGCAACAAGGAGTTTCATAGTGTTCAAGGCCATGGAGGACACCAAAATGAACACAAACACCAAAACCGAAGAACCTTTTCTCCAAAGCTGTTCTTGTTCATTTTGGTGTCCTACATGGCCTTATATAGTTCAAAACTGTGTTGCATATCAACAACTTTTGGCACAGAACATGAATCATTCCCCTGGAGACTCCGTGTTTCGAAAGGTGTGAACACGGAGCATGACTCATTCTCTATTGCCATGTTTCAGAGATAGTAACAAAGTCCTCTTCTTGATCTTGCGGTTCAACTTTCTGTCCCCTAACATCTCGAAAGGATACTCCTTCGAACATTGTTGAGAGCCTAAGAAAGAGAAGATGAAAACATTTGCAAAGAAAAAGGCTAGTGTGGTGCTTTTGTGAAAGGAGGATGTAGGGTTATTAATTATTATGAGATGAGAGTGAGCATTGCATCTAGAAGGAAAATATGCGCATGAAAATCACCTCATGCTAGACATGGTAATGGGGGTGCTTTTTCAACAAGAGCTAGAGATAAATGATTTTGGGTTTAGACCCAAAAAATATTCATGATCACCCTTTATCCATATTCACTTGCATCATCCATGTCAAGGGTTTTCCCTTGCACCACACAATTTTTGGATGACAAATTGTTGGGATATGAAGGGGCAACAGATCCTTGAAACTGCATGCCTGGCTATGGCAACAGATCCTTCACTTGCTGAGAGAGCATTAGAAGTGTCGTTCGTGGTTCTTCTTCTCGTGTGTGAATTAAAGATTCACCTAAAGCAGATATGAACGACTGAGCTTGACTCTCAACTCTGAAGTTTGGTCATTTTATGCACGTAACGTTTCCATGCATACAGTTTAAGGCAATTCAGGTGGTAATATATAAATTACATGGGGAAAGGGAATATTCTAGAGAATCTCTTGAAAATGGAAACACGTTCCAGCAGGTGATAAAAGACCATGACAATGGGGAGAAATTTATGGAAAATGTACAACAGAATCAAGCTAGTATTGATGGAGAGGGAGAAGGACATCATAAGTAGGGAAAGATATGGCATGAGAAAATAATTAAGGAATACTGTACGTGAGAGAAATTATTAAGTAGATCCGGATTGCAATGTGTTCACAGTCTCCACCAATATTGTTATGTATTTATGTTTTTTAATTTATATTAATTACATATAATAACAATTTTTCTCATATATGTGGGATCAAAAAGTGCTAACTACCCAAACCAATGCACTACAAAATCTCAACCATTAAGTTAAAGAAGACAAAGAATGTGATTAATAGCCATATATTAGCTGTGGAGAATACAATGTTGCAAATATATGACGATGTAGATAGAGGTTAGGATCAATTCAAGTAATGATTGTGGTATATTCCTGATCACCACTCTGGGTTGATTAACCATAATGAAGTGAAAATATTGGAGTAAATACAATTGTCATGTTAATCAGTATTGTTAGGATATTAGTTAAGAAATTAAAATAAAAAAATATTTATTATAAAAATTATAAAAAAATCTAAAAGAAGTAATAATACATAACATAATTTTGTGTATTTTAATATAAAAAATTCTCTTTTTAGTTTGTTAATTAATGTCCTAAGTACAGAGGTTAACATTTATTTTCTTATGTTTCTTCAGTTAATTTTGTTGAAAGATTTACTGGATTTGGATTCCATGCGGTCGGAAAATTTTTGCATTGACAGATTCAGCTAATTGTAACTGTTAAATATAGATTGAACCACTCATGTTTTATCTCAATAAATCCAATTTAAAATATCAATATTCATTCAAAGGCTCTAATTCGCCAATGCGTGAATGCAAAAAATCCATTTCCAGATTTATCTATCTTTGCCAAGAATATCTTGGATTTTTAAAATCAAAATGATGTCTTAACACCTGTGAAATATAGACACCTCTAACTCTTATTCAAAGTGTTATCATGTTGGACGCAGTATGACATTGTCACTTGCCCGACACGTGTCCTATATTTCAACTTAGGTTTCAAACTAAAAAGTAATTTTTTGTTAACTTAGACATTTAAGTTAACACTTTTTTAAGAAATCAATAATTTGTTATTATTAAAGTTATATTAAAATACATTGAGAATTACAACAAAAATATATTCTTAACACTTTTATAAAAAAAAAATATTTTTAATACATAGATCAATATTCTTAGAACATTAATTAATACTCTTCATATATAATTTTTTTTTCATCACAAAACTATTTTTCAAGTTATTAATTTTTTAAAAAAATTAGGAAAAAAATGTTATCTAGTGAATCCGGATTTTACTTTTTTTATCAATCTAGAAATTAAGAAGAAACGCAGAAAAAAAACTTAAGAAGAAATAATATTTTTTTTATTTGAACAAATTCCAGATTCCACTGTTACAAGAATTTGTTCCGACCCCAGTTTAATGCCAACCGGTTATTGTCGTTAATCTGCTTAATTTTGAAGATTGTTTGTAGAGGTTTTTCTATATTATGATATTGGTAAGAAATTATTTCTATTAAAAATTGTAATTAATTTTTATTATAAATGATAATCATATATAAAATGAATATATTTTTTCTAACATAATTTATTTTATATTCAATCATCAACTAAAATTCAAATTGGGGATCATTTAGTAAAGTGGGAATCATTTAATAAAGAAACAAATGGATGTACTTGTTGTCGGTTGTAGAGTTAACATTGGAAATTCTACTTCTTTGGCAATTATGTTCTAATTAAGAAGCAAATGAATTGCTATAATTTGCTGCTGGTGGATCTTAACTTCGTACCACATGCTCTGATAGCATTGTCTTTGTCAAACCTATTACTAAACCAAGAAAAAGGCAAGAATAGACGACAAAACAAATACGGTGCCGAGTAATGAAACATTGGACATTGATTGCTTTGCCACATTTGAGGGTGTTATATAAATTGATGTGAAAATTCAGTATTTAGTTTCAGTTTTCTAAGGGGTTAAAAGTACCCTGAAACAGTATAAAATGGGCCTCTACAAGACAAGAAAAGTAAATTCAGATACTGAGAAACCGATCAAATATATAGTCAGTGTAGGTATCCCAACAACAACAGGTTTCAAAATTGTCTAGCTTTGTATCATATGATTCAATCTTGCTCCTAGAAATAAAAAGATTGGTTAATTGCTAATAAGAATAAAGGAACATATCGAGGTCACTCTAAGTTTATTATATAGTACGGATAAAAATAGTGCTTTTTTTTAAAAAAAAGAGTAAAGTTTACTATAGCTAGCACGGATAAGATTTTAAGTTGAACAGTTGATTCCATAAAAAAAAATTATTACACAATTTCATATCACTATATGTTTATGGTCTTTGATCAATCTTTTCACAATATAATTTAGATTTTCAATTTCCAGTGAAGAGTTATTAATTATGTGTCAATTAGAAATTGTTCCGTATCATAATAACCCTCTAGCTACCATGTAATAATTTCTCAATTTCATATCTAATAAAGATTTTTAGAGTGGGGGGAGGGGGGATAGATTATTTTAGTTTACCTGTCATCAATTTTACCTACAAAAACTGCATACTATTAATATATATTATACTTTCTTATCAAACAAATAGTAGAAAAAAGAGAAAGGAATTCAGAAAGGGCGAATGTAGTGCAAGATAATTACGACTTCTTTATACCTGTGTAGCTAAATATATCACCTCAAATAAAGTTATAGAATGAATCTACAAAACCAGCAACGCATGGTCCCTCTAAACAGCTTCCAGGATCACAAAGTTATGCAATATGAATATTGTAGTCTCGTAGAGAACCCAGAATTAAAAATGATGAGGTTAAAAAATGCTCAAGAAACCATTACTAAAGAAAATTCATTTTGTATTTGCTGGACATTTACTGTAAAAATTTGAATAAGACTCAAACTTGTAGTCCATAACTCATCAGAAACTATATTTTATGTCATAGATAATGCCACTAGCTTTTTTCAATAAAACTAATGCATCGAATCCCTTTTGAATTCAACAGTAAAGCATGCTTGAGTGAAAATAATATTAGGATAAGCCACTTTGTGGGATGCTCTCATGTTACACCTCTTTTATTAGTCGATTTTTTGGGATCCTCTCATATTACACCTCTTTTATTAGTGACTTTGTGGATGCTCTTATGTTACACCTCTTTTATTAGCCAACAAATTAGTTCAAGTAATACATCCATAATTTCTTTTAAACAAGATTTTCAAGTTAAGAAAAAAGACTATACACTTAAAACACTATTATTCAATTACAATCTATCATGTATGATAAATTTGTTGATTTTTACAATAATTACCTTAAACTTATACAAATGGTGATTTGTGATTGAGATAACCTATAAAGAAATTTTACACCACCATTAAATTCAAATTTGAATCTTGTGTATCCTTAACTTTTCAATATTAGTTGTCTTTCAGTATTTTTCCAGTTATTGATTAGATTTCTTTACACTGAAACTATCAAACCGCTTCCTTAACTCCTGCCATTATTCCTTTCAGTTATGAAATACTTTAAATCATCACGTAGTAGCATAGTGACACTATCATCTGGGGAGGATAGCCATGGTCTAGACTCTATACCAATATATATATATATTCACATGAAAATGGCACATCTAAGCTCCACTAGGAAGGTCGTTTTCATACACAAACAAGACAAGACCGTAAGATACCACCGTGCACATGGATAGATCATAGTTACAACTTGCAAACATTTGTAAACATGTCAGAAAAATTGGCTTTGATGCCTTTCTCGATTCTGTATTCCTTAACAAATAGTAAAGACACATTTACTATTATTAATGACAAATATTCTAATTCTTGATTTGTACAACCTATATCTGGAATTCTTAATATATACAATTAATGGGCTGTATCATATTCCTAACTTATACTTAACATACTAGGAAACAGAGCATTATATATCCTCTTATTAACAGTATTAAGTTTGGTAATTTAATTTACAGATTTAACATTGTGTTCCTGAATTCCTTGTATCTAAGCTTTGTATATTCGGTTTCCTCTCATTTCAACTATACTTAAAGGACCGATCCTGCACATAATGATAATTTATGACAAAAACAAAACTTTTCTCTTTGGATTCTCTATAATATTTCAATGTATAGCTTTACAGATATATTTGGTATAATATTTCAATGTGCAGTTATTGTTGTAGCTGCAGGGGACCTCCAGCAGTTTTGAAGATATATTTGGTATAACCAATTGCAAATGAAAGAACTTTCTGCCATGAATATTATAAAAAAATGGATTTGTTATAAATGGGAGATCTGATTGCTTAATCAGTTATTAGACACATTTCTAGTTCTGAAAAAATAAAAACTCATGTAATGCAAGTAAATCACAATTATTGTAGTAAATAGTAACATACCAAGTCTTTTCTTAGTAAGTATCAATACATCATCATAATAATCTATTGTGTATCAATACAACATCATAATATTCTGTTTATGTTTCATACTGATACGAAAAAAAAATTATGATTTTAATGATTTTATTTCTTTCCCACTATCCAAATTTTCTAGATCCATCCTAATAACCTATGATAAGAACAATAAGCATTATATAGAAAAAATTTGCTACTAAAAATAATTGTACAAGAAAAAAAATATGTAATCAACCATTTGTTTAATCTGTTAAGCATTAACAAGAGCAGTGTGCTTGCTTGAGTAAGCGATACCATAGACAAAAGAACTTCAAATCGGTATGCAAGAAATTCCACCAAAACCTTGGCCCGCATATGCTACAAAAGGAAACATATTTACACCACCAAGTGAATATGAAGGCCATATTACAGACAAAGAATTTGAATCCAATCTATAATTAGAAGCATTCCTCTATAGAAGCAGAAATTCTACATTCTTCTCTTTTTGAGCAGAACAACCCCTTTAGTTCTCTAAGATCATTGCCTTGCTTCTTGTTCTCCTGAAGTTGGTTGTAAAGAGTTACTGGCTGCAGTAGGTGTAGGTTCAACATATCTCTCAATATCATCGTTTCTGTCTGATGTGTGAGACTCGTCAAGGGATTGGCTCATGGTAAATGTCACAGGTCTCACATGTTTCGTTTCGGAAGAGTTTTTCAACGGCAGACGGCATACTGGACAGGTGGATTGTTTCCTCAGCCATATATCAATGCAAGAAAGATGAAAAGTGTGGCCACATTTGGGCATGATGCGCAATACTTCTCTTTCTCTGTAATCTGCCAAACATATTACACACCTGTAGAAGCAACCTCAGTTATATATCTATCAAAGTGCTGCTTGTATATCATGAGCTCTTGTAACAAAAATAAAAAGAACAATGTTTACTAGTAAGAATATTATTGTATCAGTTTAAAATCTTCTGTCAAGGAAAATATGTGGAACTTGTTCTCTATGACCTACAATTGAGAGACTAAAACTTAACTGTGTGTGTTCAAGGGAACTGAAAGCCTCTTGGTTGAACTTCAAAGTAGGGATTGCATCAAGAAGAACAGGATCGGATTCAGGGTCATTAACATGATGTTCTGGCTATCAGTAAACAATGAAAAATTAAAATCTAAAGCAACCAACCTTAACAGTGCAGAATGACATAAACTAAATTACAAATTAGACAAAGTATTCTCTTGTGATCAACTATTATATTTGGAGGGTCAAGAAACATTCAAATTCATGAGCTTGAAATTATATGAAACATTAACAATGAAAAAGTAACACCGCCTATAGTTTCATAGCCAGTCCCAAGCCCAAGTAAAGGAGGAGGATTGTATCAGGCTCTAGGCAGTTAACATAAAACTTGTCGATATACGGGACATGGATCACACACAACAGATTTTTGCTAATGCTAGGTTGTTATCCAGAAGTAAAGTGTTGTATATGGCTACAGTACTGTGTCAAATGAGTTAGAGCCACTGCATCAGCACCCGAATATAATGTTGCTATCTGTGAAGATTTGGTCTTTAACCAAGCCAAATGTCATTGTGCGATCTATGTAGTTGAACTCATCTTGTGGGATAAGGCTTCATTGTTGTTATTAACAATGGAAAAGTCTCCACTACAGTACAATTAGAACATTTCTGTACATCTTAGTATCTAACCAAGACAAATGACAATCAATATTAAGGGGCAGTATACACATTCATTGATACAAATACCCAATTCTCTACATCTTATTGAAAGTTTACAGCCAAGTCGCAGGTTTACTTTTGGAAACAGAATGCAGCATTTGCATCAGAATCAAAAGTTACAAAAAACAGCAAAAAATTGCAGCTATCCTCATTCCTCATACACTAAGTTCCGGATCAGAACAATAACCAAAAGAATCATGACCAAATAAAATAGATTCCAATATTGATAAGTTTCATAAAAATTGAACATAGCACTCAAAATCTAGCCACGTTCACAAGCAAAAAACAGTAAACGGGAAAAAGGGGCAAAGGAAGGAAAAAGGCACAGCCAAACTTACCTGTTCCATATCAATTCTTGATTCAATCTCGTACATCATCCGAGATTCAACACCCCCTCTTAGCCTCCCACAAATGATTCTGGTGCACACAAACACAATGAAAGTGGCACTCATCCCAAACCCAATGACCGTGGTCACCAAATTGGTACCTGAACCCAACATCTCCAACCCAAAATCCAATCCACAACACACAAACCCCAAAAGCTATAAGCACAAGTAGCAACAGAAGCAGCACCACAGCATATAGAAACACACACACACACACACACACACACACACACTTCACAGATTCTTCAACACAAACACATGATGGCACCCCACACGTGACAAGTCCAAAGAGACAAGAAGAGAAGATTGAAACTAAGAGAAACAGAGAAAATAAGAGATACCCATGTCAGAAAAATGGAAACTTTAGAGGTATTCAGAGAAAAAGAGAAGAAAAAAAATAGAAATTGTGAAGAGATGGAATGGAATCACAGTGGCTTTGGTGTGACTCCAAGGGATGGTGGTGGGGGAACGTACAAGAGCATAGAGAGAGAGAAAGAGAGAAAAAAAACTTTTTTCATTATTTGGAAATTAGCAACGGTGTCGGTGGGGTCCACTGCATGAGGTGGACCCTCACAAATGTTGGGGATTTGTGGATCAGACGGTTGAGAGTGGCTGTCAATTTTTCGGCGGCAAAAGATATTAACGGTAAAAAAAAACGACGAAACAGAAACACTGGATTTTTGAGATCTGACATATCTCAAACTTGCTTAAGCTTAAGGAGTACAAGATTTGGTGTTCTGTCTATTTTCTATTTTCTCTTGTTACATCTTTCTTGGAAAATTATTCCGATATGCAGAAAAAGTCTTTTTTAAGAATATGACATAACATACATTGAATACACCTTTCATTATATCTCAAATTACAGTAAAAAAAGTTATTATTATGGCCCAATTATCTTACCTTTTAATGTTTATAATAACTCTCTTATATAGATAGATAGTATAATGTATTTTTTTTTATATAAAAGGAGTGTCAATATACAACAGAGTGTTTGCGAATGTATTGTTGGATTACCATAATATCGATATAGCGACTTGCTGGTATGGATAAATAATGTATTTACAATAATTAATGAGATTGATATAGGGAAAGAAAATAAAAAGAGAAATGTTGAAAGGAATTTGACCAAATCTTTAATATTAATGTATTTAAAGTTATATAGGAAAAGAAGAAGGGAGAAATATTGTATTTAACAATTAATGATGTATTAAAATTATATTAGAATTTTAATTGTTCAACATTATATTAAGTACTATTGAATATAGTTAATAGAAATTATCATTCAAATAATTAAAAACTAATAAAACAAAAAAAATTCTCTTCTGTGTTTTTTTAACAGAAGAGAATTATGTATTTATAATGTAAAAAAATTACACAATTATTTAATTATAATTTATTATGTATAATAAGTTTCTTATTTTTTAAAATAATTTAAATGATTATTTATAATTAAATAATATTATAAAATATTTTTATAATAAGATCTACTCTTGTTTTTAATCCCTTTCTCCTCTTGACTTACCCTTTTTTACCACTCATCTTATCTTTGTGTGTAAGAAAGAAATATGAACAAAAAGAGCGAATACATAGGTAACATCAAATTCTAGAGGATGAGCTGTTTTACTTACTTATACTTTACTTTACCTTGTGCTCTGTCTCTTTGTACCACTTCACAGTCTATCTTGTTTTGGGGTAATAATAATGTTGACATTTTTTTAATATAAAGGATTTACATGTGATTTTTTTCTTGGTGCGAGAGAAAACCAGGTGTATAATCAGTTTTAAGAAGGAAAAGTTGTTTGCTATTAAGAATAAATCTAGTTTGTATTAGGTTTTAAGTTGAAATTTCAGACATATTTATCTACTCTTATATACAAGTTGTCCAATAAGATAACCATCTTTAACGTTAATTTTTTAGGTTCCTAACTTACATTTTTCTTAAGTATATATAATTGTTTGAATAAGAACGAGTGAAAATATGTTAGACTGAATCAGGACAGATCCATCATTAAGCAATGTCTAAAATAATTTTTGTAAATATTTTAATTTAAATAAGATAATTATAAAGTAGATCTTTTTTTTATCAACATACATACATATATATATATATATATATTGTCAACATATAAGATCTTTTTGTTTAATAAAAATTAATAATAATTTTTTTTCTTAAAACTTGAGTTTTAATTACTTTATGTTTAAGTGGATCCTTTATTGAGTAATAATAGAATTAGGCAGTTTAGAGTTTATAAGACTTTAACTTATTTATATAATAGAAGTCTATTTTTAAGGTTTAATTTGACTTTATATAACCTGTTTATCAACCTATTTTGTAATAACACTTTTACTTAAAACTTAAGTCTATCTTTCAATAAATTTATAAGGTCAAGATGCTTAATATTAAAAATAAAAATAAAAATAAATATATAGCTTTAATATATTATAAACAAATAATATAATAAAATTATTGTTTATATTTACTTTTAAAATATTTTCAAATAGTCTAAAGCCTAGTTTGTAAAAAAACTTGACCTTATTGACTACTACATTTATAAAAGAAAATCTAACCTATCCTAAATCTGATGTAGGTGGGAGGACCTGTTCTATATTCCCAACCCTATAAATTAAGGGTTGTTAAGTTAAACAATAATGATCACTCTTCACTTTATTTCTTTTTAAGAATTTGTCAGTGAGATTAACGCAATACAGTTCGGCAGTTAATGATGCTCTTATATATTCCCATCTCTGATTTATACTAAAATTAAATAATGTACTAGATCTCTTTAATGCATATCATGTGCTGTCTTTATTGCATAATTATTCTTGTGACAAATTGCCACAGCACGAAGACCCGTGGTATCTTGTGATTTGTAAAAAGTCAATAGGCAATGAATATAGTATTTCCTTTAGATTCATATAAACAAACAAAAAAAAAACAATCTTGTATATTAACTTAAATATAAATAAACTTAATTAATTTTATTTTATTTTATTTAATATCATCTTTTTAAAATTATTTTTTTATTTAATTTTAATTATTTCTAATGATTCCTTTTTATTTATTATAGCAAGTTTTAATAACAAAATATTTTAAAAATAAATTTATCTTTTACTTGAGATTTAAAAATTAAATAATATCAACTAATTTTTTTAATTAACATGAAATTAATTATTTTTATTTATATATGAATTAAAGCAAGTACTCTTATCATAATTTTTAATAGAAGTATTTTATTCATTAAGTTTTTTATTGATTTTTTTAGGCACTCGTGAGTAAAATCTATTAACCTAACACTAACACTACAAGAAACAAAAACTATAACGTAAAGCTGAAAGAAATGTGAATTTGTTCAAATTTATTTGTTAAAATAAGTGTTTATTTTAATAAAATAATTAATTTTATGTTTTTTAATATATTTGTATAAAATGTTTCTGTTTAAAAAAATAGTTTTCTGATTATTTTAATAAATAAATTCTATTTATTTTTCAAAAAAATATTTTAAAGTTATTTTTTTTAAGTTTAAACAAACCTAACTTAAGAAATACTTGTCTAATTCAAAATTTTCAATTTTTAAAATAAGTAACTCTTTATAATAAAATAAGAAATTATTTCATTGATGATCGTGAACACTTATCACATAAATAGGTAAATCGGTAAAAAAAAAAAAAGTTAATTTGATTTTCACAATGATCATATGCGATTTAGCATTTTGTTACTAGAGAGTAATATGTTATTTGATATTTTATTTCATAGATTAACATTATTTGATTATTAAATATTAATTATGAAAATTAATGTTATATTATTTTAAAGGCTCCTTCCACCATGGAGTGATCCACGATGCACCATTTTTCAAACCATTAGATCAATTTTGTGTGTAGGATATTATGGTGCACTTTCACTATATATAGAATGATTTCTTGACCCTCTTCATGCATGATAATGGAGAGACGAGGACCGATTTAGTCTCTCACTCTCACCCCAACTCCCCAAGTTCTCCTTGCCCCTGCCATTGGTTTCCACTATGGTCTAAAAAATAAATTCATCCTTGTTTAATTTCCACTTGGGGATTGGATTTTCCTGCTGTCTCCAATTCTCTCTTTTTTATTCATAAAAAATCGAAAAAAACATGATGATTTTTTTTTTTTCTAATTAAACTGAATCTATACAACATGTTAAACTGAAAAGGTCATGTCGAATTAAAATAAAAGTTTTTAATAGACTATAAATCAGACTCAGGCCTTTCAAATCCTGGCGTGATCTGATCTATTCCTACCCAACTTAATTAACATGAAATTAAATAAAAATCATAAACAATTATAAAAAAAATTATAATGTCATGCATAAAACAAACATTAATTCATTAAAATTGATAATATGAACTAATAAGTAATGTCATAAAATATAAATGACGATAAAATAAACAAAAAACTAAAGAGAAACATAGTCTAAACTCTAAGTCTAACAAAATGTCACAATAAAAAGTGGTTTACATGCATCATAGCATCCTCCAAAGTGAGTTGGGAAGTAATGTCACTCAACAAATCACCTACACAAGAAATGAGCAATGAGCAAGCTATTACTAAATCAACAAGTATAGCCATGTGTGAGGAGAGTGATATAACACTAAAGAAACCATCAAACAAAAAAGCAAGCTACGTTAGTACATGGAAAAATACATGACAAAGGTAAGGAAATAGATTAAGTAAAAAAGAGAGTTTCCAATTACAATAAATTCACCCCTCTACAATATCATCATACTTTGGTATATAAAAAAAAACTCCAATAGCACTAGAGCCCAAGCTTAGTAAAAAAGAGAGTTTCCAATTAGAATAAATTCACCCCCTCTACACTATCATCATACTTTGGTATAAAAAAAAACCTCCAATAGCACTAGAGCCCAAGTTTCTTCACCACCACCTAATCAAGCATATAAAAAAAATTACAAGCTTATTCTAATAATGATAACTGAGAAAGAATGGATAAAATTTCTCCCAAGAGAAATAGCTCATAAAATCCTTACAACTCAATTTCATTATATACCACATGAATCCTGTAAGATTTTTTAAAATATCCTTTTAGTCCACTTTGGGATCATGAAGTTCTTCATGATCGAAGGGGTGGAGAACTCGGTAATAACATAAAGAGATTATAAAAAATAGAGTAGAAGTGAAATGAAATAAAACCAATTCCTATACACAACTTCAGCAGCGACGACCAAACTTGAAAACGTTGTCCAATTATGCCTCCAGGAACAGGCTACTTCTCCAATTACTCACCCATAACTCCAATGCGCCTAGGTTTGGTAGTAGTACATGTGTTTAAGAGGGACATGAGATTTTGATAGTAGAAATTTTCATGGAAAGAATCCAAGTAAAGATCTCACTGGAGAAGATTTATTTATGAATGAACAGAATGTATCGGTGTTGTTGTAAATAACTTAAAGTACAATTTTATTACGTATTTTAAATAAAGTTAACCAAAATAAATTTTCATCTATTTTGAACTTCACCTCTCCTAAAATGTCACTGATGAAATTAGTATAGTACTTTAATCCACGAATAAATGTAAAAAAAAAAAAGTCTTTTAATGCAAATGGTAATGACAATATCATACAATTAATTAGAGATTTTTTATATTGATTAATTGATATACAAATTAGATTTAGTTACTTCTTCTATTAAAACTCAAATTAAACAATATTTATAATATAAAACTGTTACATTTTTTATTTGAATCTTAAAAATTAAAAACTGAGGGAGAATAAATAGAAAAATATATTAATTTTGAAACAAATTTAAGCTCTAGCGAATATTATAATATTTAACAATTTTTTTATTTTTTTAAATATTCAGGGAATATAAAAAAAAAAAATCCACATATTCCATTAAATATATTAATTTACTTCAAAAGATTATATTATCATTTAAATACATAGATTGTTTTATTTTGATAATAGTTATAATTATTGCTATTGATTAAAATGATTTTTAAAATTAAAATTATTCAAGCCAAATTATAAAAAGTACATTAAATAAAATAGTCATTTTATATATTAAAAAATATTAAAGTACATAATTATTAAATTTTAATCATCAATTTCATAATCAATAAAAAAACATATATTATATTAAATGAAACTTTGAATATAATATTCAACTTAACACCCCTTTTTATGTTCCCATTCCACCAACCCTTATAGTTGACCAAATCATGGACTTCTGCGTGCTTCTCAATGTGTCATGTGACAGGGAAAAGAAAACAATATGTATGAGAAAAATACAAGCACCGGCACTTAGCTCAAGGAAAAAAAGAATAGTACAGTAGCAAAGGAAAGAAAAAGACACCACCCATTAATTAGGGAAGGGACTAGATGCTTTGTTTATAAAATCAATTAAACTTCAGTGTCAATAATAGTCAACACTATTTTTTGAAAACGATATTCACTTCTTCCAACACGATACTGCTTAAAATACGATGAGATTTTTCTAACACTTTTCATCAAGTTCTAACCATTACATGGTATCAAAGATGCCTTGGGTCATTTGCAACTTAATTGCAGGGAAAAACTTTAGGGATTTGCTTCTCATCACTAAAAAAATAGATTTTTTTTCTGTGTTGCATGAATTTGAAGTAGGATACATACCAAAAAAGTCATCAGCAAATTCTGCATTTAGCATTTTAGTATATTCTATTTAATTTGAATAAACATTAAAAAAAAAAGATTGAATAAACATTTTGATCCAACCCTTATTACATAGAGTTTATATCATAAGTTGATGACATGATTATTGAGATAAATTAAAAAAGATACTTAATTTGACAATTTTATAAAAAAATCATATATCACTTTTCTAAAATCAAATAAATTCTTCTAAATGTTCCCTCAGTACATTACATTAAGCCAAATGGATTGTGACATCATATAATTATGATAGTTAAACATGACTTTTTAATCATTTTGAGGTATGACATACTCATTCTCACGAAAGCCAGAATTAATTTTAGGCAGGTGGGAGAATATTCAATATAACCACTTTTCGTTTTGGCTGGATAATCATTTATATGATAATGCAAAGCCAGAGCAATGCTTAAAGATTCATGTTCAGTTCAAATTAAGCAGATTGTAACCCCCAGTTAAGCATAGGAAAAATATAATTGGACATTCAAAAGTATTTGTACCTAGAAAAAATAGGAAGAGAGGACATATAAGTAATTGATTGATATGATGTGATAAAATAAAAAATAAAAAAAGAGAGAAATATATTAATAAAGTATTTATATTTTTGAGGTATCTAAAAATTATGATGCTTATCCTATTTTTGATACCACAAATTGTAAAAGAAAAGAATAAAGGAAGATAGAAAATTGCTCAATATTGATTTCTTCCCTTGTTTGGGAGCTTCTCCACACAAGGAAAAGAAAAAAGTACATGTGTTTTTAGGTTTCTTTGATTTTTTTTTTCCTTTTTTGATTAGGTTTCGTTGGATTTGAAAGCAAGAGAGGAAAAAAAGAGCTTATTTTTAGTCTAAAAAGATAAAAATGTCCTTAGTTTTATTATATCTTATTTTTATTGAAGGAATTTATGTGATTTTATATAATTTTTTTTCCTTTATTTTTAACACTACTAAACAAGATTATTTTTTTATCTCTTCACCTCTCATTTTCTCTTTAACCAACAACTTAAAAAGTATCTTACTTTCCATCTTTTTTTTTCATTTTTTCTTTCATTTTCTTTCTTCTTACCTTTTTTTACTCAATTATCAATTTAGTCCCAGATTATTTTTAAAATTTAATTTAATTCTTAATTTTTTTTAAAACACATCACTTTAACCATTTTTATCTAATTAAGCTAACGTTGTTAGCATTATGAATTTCGATTATTTTAAAATAATAACGATTAAAGATTGTGACTATATTTATTATTATTTTTAAAATAATGACCACTAAAAGTCACTTTATGATTATTTTTAAAATTTCACGTTGCTGATAGTGCTAAATTACCCTTGCACTTCTCATATTCTCTCTTCAATAAGCTCCAATTACATAATGGAAGAAGCACCCCATCATCTCAACGGAATAACCCCTACTCAAGACCCCAACACCACCGTCTCCGACCACCACCCCAAGAAAAAGTGCCACTAAACTTGCACCATTTATAAATTTTCACACACACAAAAAAAAAGTATAATTTTCATATCACAAGTAGTTAGCAACATATGAATACATGACCCGAATATATTATGGTTTAATCCCACCTTGTTCTCAACTTCATGAACAAGCAGCAGCTTAACTTGTTGGAGATCCTATGAATAAAAGGGATTGTACTTCAATTCTTTCCTATGCAACTAGCTAGCATAAATAGTTGTTGGCCAATTTCACAATAGTTGTTCCATGATCCAAGTAATCATACTTGCTCTTTTCCTTTTTTCTTCTTGAAGGAAGGGAAAAGTACTATTGAGTCTTTTTTTTTAAAATAAAGGAAAGTACTTCTGTTTAAACTTTAGTACTGAAAATCAGATTCATGAAAGTACATACAAATATTAAATAAAATAAATATCTGATATTAGAAGGTAACATCATTAACATGCCCATAAAGAAAGAACTGTATTTCACAGTGAAAGATGATAGATGGGGCCACTGGAAGCCAAAAGAATGACATAGTTATTTTTGGCCTTGTAAAGAACTTTGGAGTTTGGAGTTTGGAATTGATGTTTCGGATGGTTTCTCCTTGTCACAGGCACAACATTAAATATAGGGAAAGAGGAAAATTCAATTTTTTCCCTAAATAGAAAAGTGTTTAATATGATGTTAATTACTTTTAAAAAAAATATTTATAGTATCTATATAACAACTTGTTTAGTTGAGGGGAGGGAGGGGAAATTTGAGCTATGACAAAGACCCTGCTGACTTTTATAAAAAATATTTAAAAAAGAATAAAGATTACTTTAAAATTTATACCTTTACTGATTTTTAATTACTTTACAGTACAACAAATTTTACAATGACAGTATATGAAAACTAAATTAATCTAAAATATTGACCTTCAATATTCAAAATATCTCTGATATTTATTGTTCTTACTAGAGAGGCGGAAGAACATCTAATGATAAGAACAAATAAAAAAGGCAAATAAAAAGTGAAAAGAACGACAACCAATAGAGTAAATGGTGTGAGATAATGATAATAGATCAACGTAATAGGATTAGGATCAAGGGCAAAGAAAAGAACAAAATGGGGTTAGAGTCCAAACTTCAAATACAAGAATGTTTTTGATTGAGAATAGAATATGACATTTAAAAACATCTACAAAAGTATAGGAGGATATGCTTGGTTTGGTTCAACCTTCATTGAATTTGAGTTATTGAACTTTTATGAACCAAATACCTTCTGTTTCACACAATTAAATTTAAATCGATTTGATGACACGAACTTCTTTTTTTTGGATTGGATCAGTTTGGGTCCATTAACTTCATGGGCTGGCTTAAATCTTACCCTCCCCTGATGCATAATTATGGTGCAAGTAGTGCAGCTATATTTATGAAAGAGTAACAAAAATTAAATTATAAAATTAGAGTAGTAATGAAATGCAGTTTTACTGGTTAGTTCCCTAGAGACAAAGATTAAAAATTTGTATTTAATTATCATTAAATTATTTTTATATAATATTACCTATTATGATTATTTGTGTCCGAAATACATCTGGAATCTTCTCCATACATCAATGCATTTTCCAAAATTGACATGTTAGTTACTTATGAAAAATCTAGGGAACTAGTCAACTTAGGTCCCTTGGACAGGTTATACTGGTAGAGACAGAATAAACGTTAGCCAATAATTCAATGCAAATTTGGTGCACACTTCAATGGATCCATTATTATCATGGCCATGAAAATGAGGTGCCCACTAACTTGTCCTTTTGCTGAGAAAGAGAGAAAGTTAATCCATATTTCTATATGGTCCAATTTCAGCAATGAATTGACATGGATATTAATACATGAAATTGAGTACCTATAGGCTATAGAGAAGGATAAAATATCCAATGTATCATTTCGAACTATATTTTTCAGTTCTTTATGCTTTGGAGCAAATTAGTGACAACAGGTAGTACTTCATGTCATCAAAAACTTCATGACCTGATAAGGAAGGCAAGTTAAGAAGCCCATAAACGTCTCAAAGAGGTGTTGCATTTTTTTCTCAAAAATAGTTTAAGGCATAGATATTTTGGGACAGAACTACAGAAGAACTAAAGAAGTATTGATTAATTATTCATTTTCGTTAGAACTATTTTAGAAATTATTATATAAAAAAGCACTACCAAAGCAAGGGATGCTTTAAAATTGTAAAAATATAAGGACAAAAAGATTATTCATAATGTGTAACCACCAAAGCTGCATATGTAGTATAGTATGTTTGGCTACACATCTTATAAGTGTGAGTTTTACCTTTAAGGAAAAGCTAATAATTATAGCTTTTATGTCATAAAAGTGGTTTTTTGTAACGGGTTTTCAAACATGATGCGTGAGAATAAGATTTCTTCATATATATCTGACCTTTGCTTATTGGCTGGTTTATTTACTACTATTTTCAGGTAGTTTTCTCTGAATTTATAATGAACATTCTTTTCATGAGATCGAAAACATGAAACTCAACAGTAACATGAGAATGTACAATTCAAAAGAAAATTAACTTTACATGCAATACCAATGACAATCTCGAAATATGGTGCTTAATTTAAGGGAAAAATATATTTTTAGTTTTTCAATTTTTAGTTATTAAATGTGGTTTAAGTCTTTATATTTTCATATTCATGAATTTGGTTCTCAAATTTTAAATAACATGTGAATTTAGTCCCTTCTTTTTAAGAATTTTTCATGTTTTTTAAAGTTGAGAAAGACTAAATTTACATATATTTTTAATGTTTGAGACCAAATTCACCACTATAAAGTATAGGAACTTTGATCATGGTTGATAAAAAATATAAGAATTAAAATTAAAAATTAAACAAATTTTTCATTTAATTAAATATCAATTCCTAGTAAGTTCATCTTCAACAACTAATTAGACTTCATAAGCTTCAATTTTTTCAAAAATCATTTCTTCAACTTATTGCGTAACACATTAAGCTTGAGAAGTATGCCTAAATGCAGTGAATCCAAATTAAATTCTTATCTAGCTAGTGAAGTGAGTGACCATCCATCTATTAATAAGATTTAATCATTTTCAAATTGAACTGTACGTCCAACTGAACAATCCTCTATGTCTTTTAAGTTTGGTGTTTCTGGAATTGTATTGCTTGTCTTTCAGGTTTGCACGCACTTGGAGAAATTGTGAATTGTTTACCTGAGAATCATATCATATATGACAGATTGAATAATAGATTTTGTGTCAAGCACAACCTTTCAGTCTAACATCAATAGACATCAAGTATGGTACGAGTTTGTGTAAGTATGCAATTTGCCGATTTTAACATTATTTTTACAAGACTTATTTTAAAGAGAACTTAAAATGTGGTATGCGGTACAACGAATTTGATGTACTGGATAAATAATTATTCGAAGAATTTTATAACTATGCAAATACCACAATCCACACCGAGTCGACCTAGTATCATGATCGGCTTATATCATAATTGATTAACCCTAGTGCATTAATGGTCAGAAGAGAATCTAAACCTAGAAGAGTCTACGAGCTTCGGGTATAGGATAACAGATTCTAGATCCTTCTTGTAAATCTAGTTAAAATTTAATTTACATCTTCCTCCAAAAAATGGTGGGAACTATTTGTTGTATTCCTCGAGTTATGCAAAGTTCCACCTTGCTTGTAATTGTTCTACTTCATTGGTTATATATCATTTGTGATATAGCCTCTTAAGATAGCTAACAAAATGTTGGGTAATCAAAATTTCTACAAATAAAATTACTCACATTTATAGAATATCGGGAAAATATAACAAATATGATACTGTAAGAAAAATAATAATAAATATAAAAAATTAGTGTGATTCGACACATTTTGTTTATCTTTATGAAAACATATTAAAAAAATTTCTTATCACAAAAATGATTATAAGATTCTAACTCCCCTTAAATAAAATACCATTTTACAAATCTGAGTATCTCACTCAATACTTATGAGAAAGGTTAACATTTTTATACAAATACACTTTTCTTTTAATGAAGTGACTTTGTTTCATAATATCTCTTCTCACACACTCTCTCCATGTGTTATCTTTTCCATTAATTTTCTTCTCAATTTATAGTGAAGATTGTCACCAATTATAATAAATAAATAAACTTTGTTGAAAGTTAAAACAAAAATAACTTTTAATGCATCCATTCAAAATAAATTTCATTAAAATATTTTTTTTATTTTCCATTTAAATTACCTAAATCTTAATAATAAAAATTTAATTTTCATTATACATTAAATACACTTTATCTTTTAACTTACAACTTTACAAAAATGTATACTTAGAAGTTCTTGTTATGTCCTATCAGATCACACGTTATAAAGTTCACTTGAGTCTTGGCTAATACACCAAACTTTAAAAGTCTGCAACAGTTATGTTCTGGAACGTGAACACAACTCTTGCAAATACAGGTGAGATTAGATTCTACACCCGATTCTATAGTTGAACTCTCCCAACAAGATCTCGGCATCATATACAACAAGATCTCCGCAAGACGAAACTTAATTTTTTAATTAAATTTGATACCCTAATTAACTTTTTGGGGGCGAAAAATGGAGACATTACTAAGAAAACTAGTGGACCCTCGACCTACCTTAAAGCATTAGAAGTGAATATTTATGAGTAAGTATGGGAAACTACCTTAATTAGATTGTCCCTTTCTGATTTTTATACCTGGAAAGCGGCATCTGTGTAATAATTGGGTAGCTAGTTTCTATCATATCATGCCAGAATAAGAAAACCCAAAACTGAAAGGAAATAAATTAAACATCATCACAATTTCAAAACCCAAAAGGGAACTTATTCGTGGGATTTTTCATTCTCCTCTAAAGAGAAAGATGAGATATATCAACATTGTAGCATATGCAATATCACCTTAATCAAATTTCTTCTATGGTAAACCAACAGGTTAAGTTAATGGTGACTTAGGCAAATTTTACTTGCAATCTTTTTTTTTGGGTCTTTAAATCAGAAAATTCCCACAAACATAATTGTAAGGAGCAAATTGATTTTCTTCCGAATTAATTCAAGAAAAAATGAGTGCACTATTTTATAAAATCAATTCAATTAATCAAATTATTTATACGAAACTAGTTCAGTTTTGATTTTCATTTAAATATTTTTTATTTGAAAAATTAATTTAAAAATCAGTTCAAAATTAGTTCACCTCTTAAAATCAATTTAAAATTGGTGTAAAACTAATTCAGTTTAAAATCAGTTTTTTTAAAATTAGTTCACTTTTGAACTCATTTTTAAATGAATTTAACTATTTGAATATAAAATTGAATAAGTTAAAACAGTTTAAAATCAATTCAATTCGATATTTTTACCGAAATAGTTTTTACATTTTCCTGATTATGAGACTAATCTAATCCCTTGAACCAACACGCATTGATACTGATAAGGTAAAATTCAATTTAATTCGATATTTTTACTGAAATAGTTTTTACATTTTTCTGATTATGAGACTAATCTAATCCCTTGAACCAACACGCATTGAACACGCATTGATACTGATAAGGTAAAATTCTCTCAACGATGATAATTATATGATATGATACATATGTCCAGGCCAAAATGACCCGAAACTCTAAAGTGTTTCACATGCTTCACGTATAATGCTTGACTAGCTAAAGCCTAAATGTAATAAAGGGGACATTTTAATGTGAAACATTAGTTACTTAAGGTAATAAATTACCAAATAAACACGTGTCAGCATCAATTTGTCACTTGGAATTACTTGGTTGCCTAAACCTTTAGTTTATCTTTTTGTCTTTCTTCTATATTCTATCTTTCTTGCTTTACAAGATTAATTCACAGTACATAAATAAGCTAGAAAGAAAAAGGGGGTCTTCTTTTTTCCGTCTTACTATACGCAGCTAAACATTACCATTAGGAAGGGGAAACCAAACACCTTTTGTAGTGTGTGATGTAGGTTACTATTTAGCCAATGTGACTCATTGCCAAGATATCAACCTTTATCAATATATTATGTTCATTCAAGGAAGCAAAAACGAGTACCAAAAATCCAATTGAAGTACTAAACAAACATCAAATCAAGGTAAAAACTAAAAAGAGAACACGCATCATCACGTAAACAATCGAAACCTTAAAAAATTAAGCAAGTTTCCACTTCATTTCTGTTTCATCTCAATTTTTATACTATTCAGCCTTTTTGGGATGTGGTGAATGTTTCCTAATGCAATCAATTTATTTCCATGAAAAACAACACACCCATGTGACAATATTAACTTCACACATCATATCCTTTAAGGTAAACAAGAAGAACTGAATCACAAAACCATGGCAAAAACTTAGTTCCTTGTAATTAAATCGTTTTTTTGCAATTGAAGCCAACTTTAATTTGCAGGATATTCACTTAAAAAAAATTGCAAGATATTAAATTATAAAGAATCATACATGAGGAATTATAAGACACCGGTCAAGTAACAAAATTATAAAATTATTTTAACTGGAAGAGCACACACACTTGTTTTTTGGTTGTGAAAATATATGTTGAGTTTAAAAGAAATAATGTGAATGGGAAAGCATGGGGTTTGTGATTTTTTCCCTTTTTGTAGAGCTTTTGATGGTCGGAGCAGGAGAATTTAAGGGTTTATTCAATGCTCTATGTGCTCCAAGTTGGAGGTCCTTTCAACCCCCTTCTTTGATTATATGATAGCTGCTTGCTTAGGTGTGAACATTTGACTGTGTTGTTTTAAAAGCTCCTTTTGAGTGTTTGTGATTATGCTTGTCACTATTTAATTTAATGCACGAGCCACTTTTTTCTGGGACAAGAAAGTGCCAACCACTAATTTCTACATGTATAAGCACCACTTGATTTTTTGTTTTAAGGTACAGAACATCCAAGCTAACCAACAAAAAAAAAGACCAAGCAATTGGCCCAATCCTTCAATGCCAAAAAATGTAATGCACTTTTGCTTGGGTGTTTTGTACGTGCTTTGTCCAATTTTTTCACGTCCTAATATAAATTTAAGTGGAATCTATAAGGAGCTGCTTCTATTTGATGTGAGTAATGCATCACAAAATGTAAATCAACTAGCTAGTAGAAGGATAACGTGATTTAGGTTTAGAGGGTTGCAAATATGGTTCTAGGGTGGCTCGGTTGCAAAACCAGTCATGAGAAAAAAGGAGAAATATATGAGACTTTCTATAAAGTGTATTTGGTAATGTACTTTAATAGTTTTGTTTGACTAGTTTATAAGTTATTAAAGTAGCAATGTTTTGTAACTCAATTACTAATACACACTAAGTTTGTAGAAAATGATTTGAATTTGTTTCCGAATAATACATTATTGGAAAAGTATAAAAAAAACTTTTAAATGTGATTAAATTGCTTATAATTAGTTTCATACTCAACCCAAAGAGCCAAATTTTGTAAAATTACCTTGGGCTTTCACCATGAAGCTAAAAATCCTAACTATGGTGATTAAATAAATGTAAATTACTAAAAGATATTATCAAACACTTTTACGCTCTATCATTAAAAACACAACTTATAATTTTAAAGAGTTTTTGATTAAAAATTATCAAACAATTTTTTACTTTATTTTTTAAGATTTTATCTTAGACAAATAAGTTTAAGATAATTCTAGTTAAAATATATTTTTAATCTTTGTAAAACTAATAAAGATTGGGCTTAATTCCTATAAAAAAAAATTGTCTATTTTTTGTCTTCCTAAAATTAAAATGTATCATTGTTTATCTCAAAATAAGACTTGGTTATATCCAACTTATAATTTTTAATTTAAATTATAAAATTATATTTTTGGGATTAAAAACTAAAATTATAAAATTTAAATCTCCAGGGGACCTTCCCATGGATCCCTACTGCTGCAATCACACACACTACTCTGGTAATCTAAATCAGTCGTAATTCACAGATGGATATTTATGCCAAACACAACACTCAAATACTATTAAGTCTTTTCTCTCTCTCTCTCTCTCTCTCTCTCTCTCTATATTGCATTGGAGTAATGGGGCTAGGAGTGTCGGTTGGGAGGCAGAAGGAAATGATGACTAGTGAGGCTCATGTGAGGCACCTTCTTTTTTGCAAACTTAAAAAAATGTGTGGGCTAATTTGAAAGGGAATTTTTTTATTTATTTAAATTATTGTTGGTTTGAGTTTGATTTGAATTGGTTCTGTATTGGAGGATTTGAACCAAAGGTCAAAGACCAAGGTTTCTGTGGTTGGAACTGCAACTTTAAATCTAGTTGAATTTGCATTTGTGGTTGATCAAAAGGATTTTACATGATTGGCTTGATGATTTTGAAAAGGGTGATTTGGATGAGGTGAAAAGGAGGATTTTAGTGTGAGGAAATCACTTAGTTATGGGAAACTGGTCTATGCAAATGCTGGGGGAGTGTATTTTGATTCTTGTGGCCTAGGATCAGGTGAAGGAGGATTTCATTATGAATGCTTTTTTTTTTTTTTTGTTGCAATCTGGGGTGATTATTATATTTTAAAATTTAAATTAAAAAAATATGGCATAAGTTCAAAGCCATTCAATCATTATTCTAAGTAAAAAAAGTAACACATTATAATTTTACAAAGAATAAAAAATAAACCAATTTTTTTTTTGTAGAAACTATAAATCTGAACTTCAATAATTTTACCCAAACTAAAAACATATTTTAGTTTTAAAAAAAACATTAAAAGAAACATAACCGAACAAGTTTAGCTAGCCATACTATACATACGTATTGTTTTTGCTCCACATTGAATTTGATAACAAAGTCGAAGCAACTTGTAGGCTTAGGCTTTAATGGGATAGTTTGGGCTTTACTCTTCTTCTTGGGCTGGGGTTTTGTTCGATTTCCTTTATTATTATTTTTTGGTACAAAGTTGAATTTCCTTTATTAACATTTACCCTTTTCTTTTTCTGTTTCTGTCTTTTCTTTATTTTACTTTTATGGACAAATATTTTTATGAATATGAAGAGAATATATTTCAGTTGGTTGAGAAAAATACACAAATATTATAAACTTATTAGTAAATATTTTCGATTTTCACAAATAAAAAAATATTTTCTATAAGTATCAAAACTTAAGATAACAAATTAAGCTAGAATAATTATGCAGTACATTGAATTTGAAAATAAAATAAATTGTTGCTCATCCATTTATTCTAATCGGAATATTTTATTTTAAACAGTTTGATAAATTAAATTGAATTTTACATGAATGACAAAATAAATAATGAACAAATGTATTTTTTATATTATTAAAAATAGATTACTTTCCCAACTATAAGCTGAACAAATCACCATTAGACCCGAAAAGGAAAGGAAGGAATAAAATTTAGTGTATTAACACAAAATTTAACAGTTTAAATTTCTAATACATATTTTAAGTTTGATTTATAAGATAAAATGTGATTTATTTTTATTTTTTTATAAGAAATAAGAAAAGAAAGAAAATTCCATAATTTCATCTCTCTTAATAATTAATATTTATCGATAGATAAATAAATAATTTGTCTTAATTTTATTGAAATATTGAAAGATTACAATTTAAAGTCTCCGAACGCAAAAATGGAGGGTATAGGGATATTTTTTCTTTAAAATGTTTATAGAATAAAACTTTTGAATAACTAAAAAATAAAACAAAAATTTATATTAAAAGCAATATAATAAAAAATGTAAAAGCTTTAAACTAAATTACATTTTTTTAAAATACGTCTATTTCAGACTATCGGTTCTTCTTATTTTTCTTTCATTTGATTTCACTCCGTTAGGACCGTCACCGTTTAACCCTAGAATTTTGGCCTTTCTTCTCTTTTCTTCATTTTTTTCCCCCTAAAAGCATTTCACAAAGAGAAGACACAGTGGATCGTGGTTTCACTTCATTTCAGGTACTCCCTTCTAAATCGCCATTTTTGTGAATTTCAATTGTTCAGCATTTCCATGCACCATTTTTTTTTCTCTGCTGAAACACAAGGACTAGTCCATTCATTTTCTTAATGGAGTAACTAATAACTGTACTATTCCTACAGACCAAACATGGTGCAGTGGCATAGGCACGTTTTTCCCTTTCTTCGCCACATTCACAAGCGAGTATTGGAACCCCAGGCCACTCATTCAGCTCCAAGCCTTGTAATTTCTCGCTTAGCCTCTTCTCTTTCACAAGGTTAAGAATTTTTTTTTCTCACTTGCCCTTTTGTTGTTTTCACTTTTGTGGTATTGGTTTTGGTGAAATTTGTGAGTTTTATGGGTTCATTAGCATTAAACCTTGCTTTGGTAATGTAGGTCAGTTGGGGAGGAGAACATGGACAACAACAACTTTGCCCTGTTTTTCAAGACCCGTTTTTCTCACTTTCCAACATCAGGTAAAAATTTGTGTTTTGATTGCATGATCATCAGTTGATTGCCCATTTGAATAGCTTGTAAAATCAATTTCTCATATACCGTGATTTGTGTCCCATTGTAATATCTATGGTTGAGTTGAGATTGCTTTAGACACAGGTAAGTGAGAAAATAAATCCTAGATAAACAGTCACTTCATACTCAACAAAACCAGATTTGTATGTAACCAACGATGCTAAACTTATAATTTCAATAGAAGAATACATGCATACACTCTAGTAGTGATTCGATTTGTGTAATAAGATTCAGATACATCCGCACAATTCATAAATCAAGTTATAGATGAAGCTTTGAAGCAAAGAAAAAGCTTATGTTCTGCAGTTTTGATATGAGAACTGCTAAAAAATGTAACATCGATTGAGCCAGTAACATAGCTTCCAAAGAATCTCACAAGAACATAATCAATATTTTTAACTGAATGAAGAAGAGCTTTCATGTACCCTTTTACTAATTAAATATTTTCTGTAGCTGTTATGGTATACATAAGGTTACAGTATCCAAGGGGACTTGTCGAATATTTGTTGGTTGATACTTTGTAGTTTTAGATTTTAGTATGATATTTGAAAAATTCATTAACTCAATTTAGTTACATGTGCTCTCAAAAAAAGATAGGTACCAGAGTAATCCCCAATTATTTTAGGTATATGAATACTCTAGTCAAGTATACTAGTTTCTACCTTAAATTGCTCATGCATTGTTTTCTATCTTCCTGGCTAATTGGTTATCAATAATAAGGGATTTCTTGAGCAAATCTAGGTCACTTTCCTCTGTTTCGGAACTCTCTTCAGATCCATCATCCTTGAATGCAGTGAAATCGGTTAGGCATTGCACATAAGTTATATGTATCAATATTGATGTTTAGTATGTCCTTATTCACTCAATAAATGAAATGATACATTGAATATGAAAAAGAGATTCAAACATTATTTGCAGAAATCAAGTTGCAATCACATGCATGCAGATTAGGAGTAAGGCAAAAAATGGTGTCAGTTTATAAATTAACATAATCCCTATCAGCAGTTGTGGTTATGTAATTCCTAACACTCACTTTACATGAAGAAGATGAAAAAGCAATTGTAAAGCTCCAGAATCACCACAGACCTCCCACACTGCTGATTGGACATCTGTATCTGATAGCTGTCTCTCCCTTTCAGGTCCAACAAACTTTATAGAAAACATGAACATAAACAATTCAAATTAATAAAATGCTTATTACTTACCTTCTAGGTAAATGTAATAAAGTGACCTCATATTATCCGAGCTTAAAATCAGCCAACAATTAAAGGAAGGACTTGTAATTGACCTTTAATTCACTATTATCATGGTTATATAATTATAAAATAAATAAAAGCAAATAAATGGAAGTTATTAATGTATTAATGATGTTTTGTTGATAATTATAAAACAACTAATAAAACATGTAACTGCATTTGATCTTGAAAATTAATTGCATTACAATGGATTGGTTTAGTAGTTGACCATTGTCATCAATAGCACTGTTATATTGACACATATGCAGCAGTGATTTATACAGCCAGTTGTTTTCCTTGATTATTTTCTGTCTGAATATTGCTGTCTTCTAAGTTGTAAGCAATTTTAACTATATTGTCTTTAAAAGATAAGAGGTTGTCCCCACAATGGAAGCACGGAATCACATGTCAAGTGGCCAAGTCACTTCACCTGTACTAGTGTACAGTAGTAGTCAACTAATGGAAGGCATAGCAAATGTGGTAAATCTTGATAGGGAAGTTGTACCACTGAAAAACAAAACACAGTTTCAGTGAAAACGGTAGGAGCTAATAGTTTTACATTCCAAAGGAAATATGAAAAACAAAATGTTGCATAGAAACCAAACCTCTTCCAGCATTGACGAAACCTTGAAAAGTTCATCTTCTTGCATGGCTATGGCCCTCAAAGTAGTCATGATTATCTCAGGGAACACCAACTTGTTTATCTAAGATGGTGCCTTTGGTTGACCACTCCAACTATAGTTGCAAACTTTGTCAACTTTGCCCTTATTATTTTCTCCATTGTTTTGGGTGCCTAGTAAACATAAAACAAAGAAACAGAAGGGGGAAATTTTAGTATGCATAACCAGTCTTCCTTTTTTGTTTTCTCCAGGGTAACCATATTTCCTGGAAATCTCACTTTTGGTATCTTAATCATATCAAAGCACAAGGCTTATAATCTACCCTAGAATGTGTCAATCTTTCATCTGTTACAGTTAGGAGAATTTGGATTCTGGACCTTTCTTGTGGTTTCTCTAATAAGTCATCCTTTCGTGTCTTAATTCATTTTCCTAATTGAAAAAAGTTCACCATTGATAAATATATTTGAAAATTTAAAGTTCCTTCTAAGGAGAAGGCTTTTGCTTGGACTGCTGGATTGAATGGGATCAATAGTAGTGATTCTTGCTTGATCAATTCTGATTTTGTTATACATTTGATTTTACATTGTTTGTTTGCTAATATTTTGCAGAATAGCTGAATAGGCTCTTTCTTGGACTTTGTGATCATACTTAATTATGTTTTGAGATTAAATAAACAAGTTTGTTTATAGTTATCTTCCAAATCATTTTACAACCTTGGGGCATACTAAGCTAGTGTTATAAATATTCTAATCATATGTATGTATGTACGTACGTACGTACTTACGTACTCTGACCATACTCTTTTTTTAACTTCATCCTTTGGTGTTTTCCATTTCAGGGAATATCAAGTTCTGCTCAGTTGCTGGCAAATTCATCAGAGGAAACACCTGTTTTGTCACCTTTAGCCCCAGTTTCATTATTGAGTAGTTCAAAAGGTGAAGACCAGAAGCAGAAAGTTGTTACTAAGCCAGAAAAAGTTCAAGCGATATTAAAGGCAATAAAACAGGTTTGAGATGCCTTATCACTGTTTGTGATTGATTGCTTTTGGTTTTCGAGTTGGTTTTCTTACATTAAGGGCATGTTTGATAAACCTGAAAAGTTATACATTGAATGTATTTTGTTTGAAAAGATTCTAATTTTAAGTGCTGAAAAGTGCATCAAAGAAAACCTATAACATTTTTGTATATCAAACATGACAACCAAAGTTTCCTATAACATTGCACTAAATTTTAATTTTTTATTTTTTTTTATTTCCTGATTGTGACTCTTGATATGTGAAATCACATGGAGCTCTAACTAATCCAAGTCAGGTTAGGTGGACCCATTTAAGGGGATAAAACTTTCCCTTTGCCTATTTTTTCTATTCACAAAGCTCAAACCTAATACCTTATTTAAATGAAACTAATATTGTCACTTGGACCAATAGATGTTAACTTTTGGTGTTATCTTGATAGAGCATTTATTTTATTTCATTTTAACTTGCTAATCACATTTCTAGTATGCATGCTTAGCAATAATATAAAGTGGACATAAGTATCATCACAAGTATATTCAGCTTAGCGATAATATAAATATTGAAAAATTACAATGTTATGTTACATTTATGTGGTACCACTGCCTAGCTACTTGCTAAGAAACTTCTGTGTGTTTTAACCAGCATGTAACAACTTTTGCAGAAAAGTTGGCATCTAACTTTTTAGCCATTGAAATACCTTCCTTGGTTTGCTGTGGAACCTGTCTTAATTTATGGTTTAAGAAGGGTTTGATTAATATCTGACTAGTTGCACTTTTTACATATCTTGTTCTCTATGGTATTTCAGAGTCCAAAGAAGGTCAACTTGGTTGCTGCTCTGGTTCGTGGTATGCTTGTTAAAGATGCATTGATGCAGTTGGAATTGACAATAAAACGAGCAGCAAAAACTGTATATCAGGTAGTAGGTAGTAACACTAGGTATTTTTCATTGTCACCTCATTGGACAAGCTTGCAAAATCTATAATTTTAATTGCTTTCAAAGTTTCTCTGTGAAAGCATCAGGTTTTGATTAAAAAAAAAAATTCAACTCATTCTTTGCCCCCTGCCCTAGCCCTTTTACTTTGTCATTGATCTCAAGGGCCAGGTTTCAATGAGGTTATATAAATTTTTACATGGGACAATGTCATGACAGTGAGTGAGAAGGAATTGCAAATTCATTTCCTTGTTAGATTTAATTTTCTAATTTCATGATTTTTTTCCACTTATAACACCAATATCAAATTCGATGGGATTCCTGCTCTTCCATGCTTTACACAGGTATTTAACATAACCATTTATGATAATTTAGATTTGAGATATGTTTGGTTTCAGTGGAGGAGGAAGGCTATTTTATTACACCTTCTATAGGGTAAAGCAAAGTTGTACGTGGTTGTTTTAAAATCCTACACGTTGCAGGTTATTCATTCAGCCCGAGCAAATGCCTCTCACAATCATGGGTTAGATCCAGAACGTCTCATTGTTGGTAATATTTTGAAGGTCATAATTATTAGAAGTGAAATTGTTGTCACATGATTTACAATTGTATATTACGGCATTGTTTAATCCATGTAGACAATTACATTTAGTGGGAAAAAGGCTTGGTTGTTCTATCTCTGATGATGCTGCATTCTTGTTTCTTACAGCGGAAGCATTTGTAGGAAAGGGGTTTTATAAAAAGAGACTTTGGCCCCATGCCAAAGGAAAATCATCGCTTAGAGTAAGACCAGAATGCAGGCTAACAGTTGTAGTAAGAGAGATAACTGCTGAAGAAGAGGCAGAGATTGCTAGGCTGAGGGTCCACAACTTCAAGAGACTCACCAAGCGTCAGAAACGACTTGTGCCTCATCAGCTCATTGAGTCCAATCCTATTTGGGGCCGCAAAAACAAATCTAGTGGTCAAAACTTGAGTGCTACACCTGCATGAGCTGAGCTTTTGCTTGTTTCCAAGTTTCCATGCTTATGGCATTTTTCGTGTAATAGAAGATTCTTCTTGGCCATCACATAATATGGAAACAGTTGAGAAATATGTCTGTCCCTTGTTGCAAATGATAGAATTTTGTACTGGATCATGCTTATTAGCTTATTATTTTTCTTCCTACTAGGTGCTATAAAGGATATGTCCTGTTCAATCAGCAGCATGAATCTCCTCTTGTTTTGTGGGGAAGTATAAACCTATGATTTTTTATTTTAAAAATAAGTTTACACTTGCATCATTTTATTAGTTGTGCTTTAATTATTTATAGTATCTGGAGCGTTGAACTTATTAGCAACATATCAAACTGCAAATGAGTGTGTTTTTTTTGGTTAAAAACAACAAATGAGTTCGGTATCAACTGTAACTTTGATTTCATTGCAAAACTACGATACACAAATAGAATGGCACAGGTTTCAGATTGTTGTGCATTAATTGTAGGATCAATCACTGTGTACGAACTCAGCTCTATACTTTGTTGGTTGGATTTGAAAGTGAACAACTCTGGACAACATCATGCATGACTCTGGGATGGAGAAATGTTATTGTATGCAACTAATGCAATACTATAAATTATACAATTAAGGGAGAAACGATAAATAATTTACGAGATTTAATAAATGATGTGACTGATAAATAGACAAAAAAGTATTATATGAATTGTTATATTTTTTTAGTTCCTTGTTTTTTCATTAAAATTTGCCTTGCTCCTTTTTTTTATATTTGTTTTGGTTTTTTATCTTTTAAATCTGAGTCAATGGTACTCTTTCGAAATAGTTATTGTTCTTTTTATTATTTTATTTTAGAACTTGATTTTAGATATTTAATTTATTCAAGATGTGAGACCTATGTTATCAAATTCACCTATATAAAAATCAATTAATGTTATAAAAAACCATAATAAACATAATGAAAATCACATTCATAAATTTTTTTCGCACAAACAATATAATTTTTGTAGCTACAAAATCTGCGAAACATATTTGATTTTAGGAGAGATAATTGTTATAAGAAAATGTCTAATTGAAACGAAAGCAATACATTTGTGAAAAGTTTAAATAATATTTAGGTTGTTGATAAATATTTGATTTTTTTTTAATTTTTTATAAATATATTTTTTTTATTCTTAGTTTTGGACGGTGTCTAGTGCGTGAAACTAAAACTTGTTTTACATCATGCAAGAGTCAATTTTTTCTTCTTTTTTTTAGTTTTTTTTTTATTTCATTTTCTAGTCTATCCTTTACCCTAAACCTAAATATGCGATTTATGCCATCACCAAGAATGATCTCTTTCACTATTCATCTTTCACTCCGACCAAGTCATCTGTGAACACTCACTTCTTTCAACAAGTGCGTTGCAACCAAACGATTTCTGCCATCTACTATTTTACTTCTTTTTTTATTTTTCCTCTCCCAAATTATGTTCTTCCCTCCTGTGCGACCACAAACATCAACCCACTAACAAATGCATATTGGTATGATGCAACCCAGATAAAAAACGCAAGTGAGTATGTTGAAACCTAGATAAAAAAATTGTATATGGGTATCTTGAAACCGAAATAAAAAAATTGCGAGCTTGTGTCCATTAACCATGCACATTTTCTCAATACTCAAGCACCAACAATTTTGGATCTAAAATAGAGAAGCAAATCTCGGATATAGAATCAAAACGGAGAACTGTCATCGTGGTATTCATCGATGGTAGAGAGATTTAGATGTATGAATTTCTAAATGTCTTTGATTTTTGTGGTTGGATTTAAATTTGTGATTTTTTGTTGAGATCTTTGTTTTGTGTCATGGGATATGATTGTGTTGGCGAGAGAATTGGTGTTCAGGAGCAACGAGAATATGTTGGTTAAACAAGGAATGTTTTATAGACAGAAAATAGATAATAGGTGAAGATAAAACGATAAAGATGAATGAATAAAAAAAACAATCTCATCTATTTAATTTAAAATTAATATATTTGACTGTGTGTATAACTTTCATAGAGTACAAAATGAATTTTTGTTTCATAATTAGGTACCATCTAATCTTTTATATATTAAAAGTTTTATTTCAAATTTGTGATGGTGAGTTAATATGTTTTTCTGTTTGTGTGACTTTCATACAATAGGAAATAAATTTTTTGTTTCTAGCGCTAGACACCATCTAATTTTTATATTAAAAGTTTTATTTAATTTTTTTTTTATGAGTTAAGTGAGATGACATGAGGTGTTGTGATACTATAAGTTACAGCAATGCAATTTTTGACCGTACGAGGCCGTTATGTTGTTCTCATGCAAGGCGACGAACTTGAACCGCATTTCTTTTGTCAGCCTATGATCTCTTTGCATTTTATGGCGTTTAGAGTTCAGACCCTTTTCAATTCCATTACGGCATTACCCATAAAAATGCACATTTCTATTTCTTTTCACCTGCATGGTATATGAGGCACATAAATTTACTAGTAAGTTACTTGAAGCAGTAAACAACATGTTGTGGTTTTAAAGTATATCACAAAAGATAAAGTCTCATTATTTAGAATAATTTTGACTTAAGTATTTATATATATATATATATATATATATATATATATATATATATTGTGATATATATAGGTTCTTAAAGTAGTTAACAAAGGATGAAATCTCACGCAAATGAGCTTGCACCACCTTGACCTGTCACGTAAGAAGATATGAAAAATGTGTTTAAGATAGTGCTTGGATGTTTAAAATGAAAAATGATCTGTATATTATCACTTTTCTCTAATATATAGAAAATGAAAAAAAAAATATGTCCATCCTTATCTAGTTATCTTCTTGAATTTAGAAACATATTTCTGGCAATAATAGAATATATATAAAAGGTGTCTCAATTTTATCTTCTTTCTTTTGTGCTATCACAAATAGACAAATCAAGTCACATCAACTATCTTAACTAGCAGAATTGGGCAACCTTCAATATATAAAACTTTCATACTATGGATTACAGGATCTGAAAGAGGAAAGGGTCACTATAAACTAAAATGAGAAGTATTATACTTATTTAATAACTAAGGAAATAGTGGTAACAGTAAGACATCAAGTTTATATCATACGTACTACATATATCATTATATCAAACTGGCAAGTTATACGTTACTGATGAGTTCGATTTTGGATTTAATATATATATATATATATATATATATATATATATATATATATATATATATATATATATATATATATATATTTAAGCTGTAAAATTATCATGAAGCCATGATGGCATCTTGAAATATTGTATGAACCTCTACCAGTTGTATATAATCTGAATTTATTGCACAGTACAAATCAAACCATGCTTACAAAAGCCAATTGCAGTAGTTACATATCGCGCCCAAAATGGAAGTATTAAAACAAACTTTTATGAAAGTGTACTAACTAATAATGGAGATATTTCAAAGGTTGTTATTAATTAACAATGACACTTATATTGTATTTTATTTATCTTTCTATTATGATATACCACCAGCTATCATTATTTATTTTTCTCTATTTTCCTTTTATCTCCTATTACAGCTAGTTATGAACATCATTTTCGGCAATAATAGACTTGTACACATATACTTCAAGTTCTTAAGGATTTTGGTTCCTTTTGTACAATATGTTGTGTTTGAATCTTAGTGAATGAATGGAAAAAAAAAATTATTCATTTAAAGAGGTTCATTCCACTTGACTGAAATTTAGTCGAGATTTAAACTAACTTCCAAGCACTTAAGGCCACATATACTAATAATGGTCATATATAGCTACTTGCGTCCAAATTTCTTACGCTCATAAGAAAATATTTCATGAATTAATACAAAAGATAACCAAAAATTATCTCTAGAATTTTAAGATATTCATTTTTAGATACGCATTTAGGAAAAGATAAAAAAAAAACAATTATGCAAACATTTAGTCAAACACACGCGTCAATAAAATAGACCCTTTCCAATGATGGGAAAGCATGGATTAAGCTTTGCTTTCTTGAAAGCCAAGTTGAGCAAGAGTCTTAAAGGGCATCATGGGAAGGGTCAGTGTTTGCAAACATGTCATCATCATTCATCAAATAGTAGGGTGAGTGACCATTAAATTTACCTTGATTGATTTGCTAGTACCATGTTCCATTTTATCAGTTACAATAATCACCAAACCTCTCTACGGTAAATGTTAAGAACATTGAGAAAGTGGTGAAGCCTATGATTGTTGTGCCCCATGTGGAAACTATACTAACACGAGCATACTGTGAAATGTAATAATGAATCTTAGATTATAATACTTACTAACGATTAACATATATGCATTCTCCATTTGCATTTTCCATAACACTAGCATTCTCCATTTGCATTTTCTTTTATGTCGATAGGGACTTCCCTAGATCAAATTACTTACTAACGATTAACATAAATGCTAAAATTAATTATAAAAAAATTAAAACACAATTAAGCCACTGAAATAACTATTATTTTTATACATAATTAATGACATGAACAAAGTTTGAACCTACCACTTTCCTAAATTAATTTTTTGCTATATGAAAGGGGCTAAACTGCTAAAGCCCGAGGAAATAAACAAAAACACTGTCTATCAAATGCTACGTAAGAACCTACGACTCTATCATTACAATTAACAAACAACTTAAATCTCCTGTGTCATTATTATAATCTTAATGGATTTATTGACTTAATAGTTATATAATAAAGAGAGTAAATATTATTTGTTAGAAAAAAATAAATAAAGCATGGATAGCACTAGTAATTTCTACTTTTATGCTGCTAATGTTAATTTTGGCAGAGAAGTTAATATTGTTACACAGTTGTAGCACATACATACACATCATATTAATTTAATAGTTTAAGAGAAATGTTAGTAAATAATTCTCTTGCACACTCTTTATTATTAGTTAATAATTAAAATATCATACAAAACTACAAATCTCCTTATTAATAAACTTCACTTATAATTTTTACTTTCTAATAAATTTAGACCTACTGTGAAAAGAAAAATACTAAATGTAAGTATTTTGTGAGTTTGTTTAAATTTAAAAAAATAATTTTTAAAATAATTTTTTTATATAAGTATGTTTTTAAGACGCAAATATGATTTATTTCTTAAAATAGGTAAAAAAATTATTTTTTAAAATAAAAATCGTTTAAACAAATATACTAAAAATAAAAAAATTAATTATTTTATTAAAATAAATATTTATTTCAACAAATAAATTTTTTAAAAATAACCATTATATATTTATTAGCTACTCAATTTTAATTAATTCATCTATCTATTTCGTGGTTTCATTTTTCATACAATATAACAGTGTTGCACTAAAATTTGTAGTATTAAAAAGTGAGTTAGTAACCTTATTCTTTATTTAATTTGTGTGTGCCCATAACAAGTAGGCAGAAACAGAAAAAGAGTGCAGCCGACACATGAAGGGGGAACAGTTACAGTGTCCCGTTCAGGTTACGCAAGGCATAAGGCCTTGTACTTGAAATATCCTTTTCTCTTCGTTTTCTGTGTGTTTCACTTCCTTTTCAACTACCATTGATCCCATGCAACTGTTTGATTTCCCTTTTTTCTTTTTTGGCTTAAGGTGGCTTGTTTGATGGGTGTCTGAAGAAGATAATGACGACTTCATGGAGATGATGATGCTAGAGTAGTGGAGCAATATAGTGATGGATGAAAGTTTATGCTACTGTGTTGTTCGATGGGTGTGGCATAGGACATTCATCCATCATTTTCATTTTCATTTTTATTAATTTTCTCTATTATGGCTTCTAGTTCTTTTTTTTTAAAAAAATAATCACATTTATTTTTTTCCCCTTATTTTGGTTTATTATTCATTTATTTATTTTTTGGTAATGAACAATTTAGGTTGATATATGCTATATATATAGATCAATGCTATATATATATAGATCATTTGGCTAAATGTGTATTCGATTAATCAAATTGGTTTTGCAGAATTAATTTGATTAACCAAATTGATTTTACAAGATAATGTATTTTTTTCTTGAATTATCTTTAGAAAAAATCAATTCAATTTGTTATAATTTGATTTGATTCAAACCAATTTTTTTACATTTTTCTTATACTAGATATACAATTTTAAGATTAAGTTCACTATTCACTAAGTGAGATTTCATAAAAACAAACTAGCATCCATGCCAATTAAGGTTTCAACACACAACTCATAAAATAATAATGTTTTTTCCAATATATTTGTGGAGATACTAAATGTCCAAAATCCACCAAAGCAGAATAAAAAACAAATCACTAAAATCTCTCATTGAAACATTGTGTCTGGACATTTCAGTCCCAAAATAAAATGCAAGCCAAACCCCCATACATGGTGGTGTGACAAGGAGCACGAGAAGGGGAGAAGGAGATGAAGAGAGAATGGGAGGGAGAAGACAATGTGAGAAAAGACGAATAAGAGAGGGAAGAAAAAGAGGTGATGCGTGTAAAAAACAAATAAAAAAGTTCCTCCCAACAGTACCATTGATATTATACAATTCGTTAAAAGTTAAATCAACGCTACTTCATAATCATACTTATAATTTAATTACCATATACTATCTAATTGAAGTCATCAAACTCACGATCGCCATGTACTTAATTAGGTATTAGCCACCTCTCAACCAAATTCTTAAATTAGTCTACAAAATTATAATTATTAATTATTTTACTTTTACAATTATTAAATAAAATTTTAATTCTTATAATTAAAAATTACTTAGTATTTTAGTATTTAATATTAAGAATTTATCAATTTGATATTTGAAGTTGACAATTATAAGAATTTAAGTTTTTTTATAATATTGTTGTGCATTAATCAATTTAGGCTTCTTTGAAATTGAAAAAAAAAGGAGAAGGATAAAACAAACCTTATAATCCTTTAAGTGTTTGGAACATTTTAATTAAATTAAAAATGGGAAACAAAGAAAAAAGAAATGTAAAATCCATATATCTATACCATCAATAAAATTATAAAGAAAATACAATTTTTGTTAACTGCTTTTGTAGTGTTTTTTTGGTAAATATTTATAGTGGGATTATTTTACCTTTTAGAAATTACTCAAAAAATAAATTCAAATGTTTGTAGATATTCGTGTCCACTTTTATTTCTATATTTATCTCTCTTACTAGTTTATATTTATAACTATCTTCACGTCTATTATTTCTTTTTTATTTTATTTTTATCAATAATGAGACACATGGTGTCTCTTTTCTCCTAGTATATGTATTTGTTTTGAATGAAAAAGAAGAAAAAAATGTGGTTTATTTAATAAAATAAATAAATTAGTTATATATATATATATATCATTAGTCAAAAGTTATTATTATTTTTTAATTATAAAAAATTATAGATTAAATTAAAATAAAATATTTAATATCAAAATATATTTAATATTTAATTTTCGATATACTTATTTTTATTATAAATTTTATTTTAATATAAATTAATAAATAATTATTTATAAAAATTATTCTTATTTTATCATAATTTTAAAAAAATACATAAACTAATATTAGATAATCTAGAAAAATTATTTTATGTAATTTATACATATTATGTAAACTTAAAATAACCTAAAAATTATTTACTAAATAATTTTATAATTAAAAATATACTAACATGTAAGTTTCCTAAAAATTAAATATTAAAATTTTATTAATTTATAATTAGAATAAAAATAAATTACATATTGAAAAGAATTTATGAAATTTAATTATAAATTAATTAAAAATAAAAATACGTAAACGATTATATGAAATGATATAAAATAAAATTTTAAAAAATTATATAATAAATATTTTTTAATTTATAAAGTTTTATATTTTAAAAAATTAATAACTCTTAATTAACTATACATATAAAATAATATTTATAAAATTAATAAAATAAAATATTTTTTTAGTCATTTATTATTTTATCTTTAACTAAAAAGCTATGAGTTTACTAAAAAAAAATATTTTTTTCATTTTTTAATCCTTTTCACATAAATATCATGTTAGAAAGTGTCACCTCAATATTAATATATTATATTAAAGTTAAAATTTGATTTTAAATAGTTAAAGAAAAAATAAAAATAACTTATTTTAATAAATAAAAAAACTAAATATCTTAATTTAGAAATAAAAAATTAAATAATTAGAACCAATATTTCAATTTATCCTTTTTCTAAATTTGTAATTGAGGTTCATTTAAAAATTTTCCCACCGACGTTTAATAATAGTAATAGAATGTAAAAATTCGGAACACACGTCCCAACAGTCTGTCCACTTCACTCGTGTGACATCGCCAGCTGTATGCACCCCCTCCAAAAGGAAGGACCACTTTACACGTGGCAGTCATACCCAAGTCATCATTTTTTGAAGTAAGGATCAGTTTGGTTTATCTTCAACACACAAAATATTCAGTTTTATATAATTTTAAAAAAAATTAAAATAATTAATATTATTTGAAGATAAAGTATAATAATATTTAAAATATAAATATATTCTTAAAACTTTTTAAATTTAGCATTCACATGCCTCCTTAAAAAAATAACTTTACTAGTAAAATATAAATTACTTTTCAAATATACATAAAAAGTATTCTATTTGTGATTTTTAAGAATTGAGATTTTTTTATTACATTAAATTAAGATTGGTTATTTCTATTTTTATTTTTGGTTTTGATTTTTTTTATTTTTAACTAAACATTTGTCACCTTATTTTTGATTTATTCTTTACTTTCAAAGACTTTTATAGAAAACAGAAAAAAATAAAAAACATTTTTACTATTTTCTGTAATTTAATAATGAAAAATTATTTATTTTAGAAACAATAAAATATTTTCTCAAAATAAATAAACAATAAAATTTTCAATTCATGGATATGATGTTGATATGCTAGTACGTGACCTTATTATTATTTTTCCTTAATCAAAACAAATTTGAAGAATTTCGTACACATTCAAAATTAACCCAATCACAACGGTAGTTATGCATGTCCCAAGATAAATCCTGACCGTTGGATCACGAAAACTGTTCGACCTCTAAGCTATGTTACTCGAATCATAAGCTTACATTTCTCCGTTGACAGTGTAAAATAATGCTACAGAGAATCTTCACCTTCGAGACAGCGAGTCTGACACATTTATCTTCCATTTCTAGAGAGATAAAAGTTTGGTTTTTGAATAGTTGGTGTGAACTCTGAAGTGTAGTGAAGTGAAGAAGTGAATACTTTTATATTGCACCTGTTTAGTTAGGCTTAGCTGTGTTTTTTTATTTTTACTTTTTAATGTCTCTGAAGTTTGATTTTATTATCAGTTTATCACCATTGACTCTAGGTGAAAGATTCTTCTGATTTCCTCACTTTTTTTTTTTTAATTTAATAATATTATAAATTGAGACATTGAGCGTTTTGTGTCCGTTTCTCAATTATGAAGCAGAAACCGTTTCTGGGTGTTAGTGATTCCGAGGAAACTGTTTCTGGTTAGTGGTGTTAATGTCTTTTGAGCATGCAAGACGCGGTTTTGCGGAAGATCAGGGCTTTATCTGATTGCTGATTCTGGAAGCATTACATTTACATGAGTTAATATTTATTCAGAACTTGTCAAAGCAAAGTTTTGAGGTTGTTGATTGGTGATCCTTTCTCTGAGGCATTTTCTATGTCACTACATTAGTGTGTCTGAGACATAGTGATAAAAAGTGTTTCTGTGAAGTTTGAAGATTAAGCCACAACATATATTTCTTCAAAGGTTGGTTGGTCCTTATTTTTTTTTAGTTTTTCAATTTTTAATTTTTGGGATTGTTGATTTGATCTGATCTCCTACTTCTGGAAAGAAAAGTAGTGTTCTTTTGCTTCCTTTTGTTTCCAATTTTTGTTTCAGTGAGTGTTAGATTTTGTCTCTAACTATTTGGGGCTTTACAGAAGCATTGGAGAGTGGAAAACAAGGCTGTTTTGTGGATCATTCAATGGCTCTCAACAGGATAAACTCTTGGAATATCAAGCAAGTCAACTTGATTTGAGGTATATAAGATTTTTTTTTTAAATTATATATTTTTTTTCTGGTGATGGTTCATTTTACGAACTAGCGTGTATACAACTGTAGACAGAGACTTGTGTCTTCCCTTCAAAGGAAAACCCCATTTATGAGGAGAAAGATGAAAAAAAAAGCACAGCTAAGTTTATAACAATCCTTGACCGTTGATATGGGTCAGAATCTAGCTGATTAAGCTCTCTCTTCTCTCTCTTCTCTCTCTAGATTCATCTTTCACACTGTCTCACTGCAACAAATCTTTTGTATCATGGTTGAAAAGTAAAGTTGTGGTTTTATTTCCTATTGACCAAAATACCCTTAGAAAGGATACCATATTGCATTTGTGCCATGTGTTAGGTGTGCCTTTTGGAGGGGTACCGTTGGATTTGTGTGTAAATATCTGCCGACGGCTGGCTTCTTTATTGTTTGCTGTTAAAAGTATATTTCCTTCACTGTCATCATCAAAAATATTTCATCTACCATGGTTTAGTTGTATTAAATTATTAATTATTAATAATAATGTTTAATTTTTATTATAACAAATTTAATGTGTGCTCATAGTTTTCCAAGGGCATTGAATGGTCGCTCTTGCTAAAGTGAGAGAAAAGACTAGTGGGGCATGTTTTGGTACTTCAGTTTTGTTGTTCGAGTGTGCTTTCAGTAAACAAGCTTTGTGTGATCATAGGAGATTCTCGAAGTTGTTGGGGTTATTGGGGTGGTTGTTTTTTTGTGCCTCAGAGTTTTCTATTGGAGTCTTAATTTATAATTTACGGATCATACGATTGCAACTGCTCCACCACAGCCTTTTAATTTTCTATGCTTGATATCATTTTTCTATTTACCAATTGGCATCTGGGGGCATTTCTTTGAAGGGTTTGGTTTCCTTGTGTTGTTCCATTTGTGGCAGCTAATAATCAGTTCTGTGCCTACCAAATCGAAGTCATGGTGGAAGATGGTGATGAGGTTGATGCACGTTCCACAGAAGACTGGTTGTTGCATGCACAGGAACTTGTTCCTGTTGTCCTTGATAAGGCCAGAGAGGTCAAGGGATTTGCTGGTAGATGGAAGATGATTGTTGCGAAATTGGAACAGATCCCTTCGCAGTTATCGGATTTGTCGAGCCATCCATGCTTCTCGAAGAATGCTCTTTGCAAGGAGCAGTTGCAGGCTGTGTCAAAAACACTTGGGGAAGCGATTGAATTGGCTGAGTTGTGTGTGAAGGAGAAGTATGAGGGTAAGCTTCGGATGCAGAGTGATCTAGATGCATTGGCTGGGAAGCTTGATTTGAATTTGAGGGATTGTGGGCTTCTGATCAAGACTGGTGTGCTTGGTGAGGCTACTTTGCCATTGGCTGTGTCTAGTTCTGTGGCAGAATCAGATGTTGCAACACACAACAACATAAGGGAGTTGCTGGCGCGCCTTCAGATCGGGCACTTGGAAGCGAAGCACCGAGCTTTAGACAGCGTTGTTGAGGCCATGAAGGAGGATGAGAAGAGTGTTTTAGCTGTTCTTGGTCGGAGCAACATTGCTGCTTTGGTTCAATTGCTTACAGCTACCTCTCCCAGGATAAGAGAAAAAACAGTTACTGTAATATGCTCACTTGCAGAAACTGGTAGCTGTGAAAATTGGCTAGTTTCTGAAGGAGTTCTGCCTCCTCTTATAAGGCTTGTTGAATCCGGCAGTGTGGTGGGGAAGGAGAAGGCAACAATATCCCTTCAGAGGTTGTCGATGTCAGCCGAAACAGCGCGAGCAATCGTGGGACATGGCGGGGTTCGTCCATTGGTTGCACTTTGTCAAACCGGTGATTCTGTGTCACAGGCCGCGGCTGCATGTACTCTGAAGAACATATCAGCTGTTCCTGAGGTGAGACAAGCATTGGCTGAAGAAGGGATTGTGACGGTAATGATCAATCTGCTTAACTGTGGAATTCTGTTAGGTTCCAAAGAGCATGCTGCAGAGTGCTTGCAGAACCTCACTGCAAGCAATGAGAATCTAAGGAAGAGTGTCATATCAGAAGGTGGTGTTAGGAGTCTTCTGGCTTATCTTGATGGTCCACTTCCTCAGGAATCTGCGGTTGGAGCATTGAGGAACTTGGTTGGATTAGTCCCTGAGGAATCCTTGGTTTCCCTCGGTTTGATCCCCCGTCTGACTCATGTGTTAAAGTCCGGATCCTTAGGTGCTCAGCAAGCAGCTGCGGCTGCGATATGCTGCGCTTGCAGTTCCACAGACATGAAGAAAATGGTTGGTGAAGCTGGCTGCATCCCTCTCCTTGTGAAGATGCTTGAGGCCAAGTCAAACAGTGTTAGAGAGGTTGCTGCTCAAGCAATAGCAAGCTTGATGGTTGTGTCTCAGAATCGAAGAGAGGTTAAGAAGGATGATAAGAGTGTGCCAAACTTGGTTCAGTTGCTTGATCCAAGCCCTCAGAATACTGCAAAAAAATATGCAGTTACTTGCCTTGGATCACTTTCTTCATGTAAGAAATGTAAGAAGCTAATGATCTCGTATGGGGCAATTGGGTATCTGAAGAAACTTACTGAGATGGACATTCCAGGAGCTAAAAAGCTGCATGAAAGGTTGGAAAGAGGGAAATTTAGAAGTTTGTTTAGCAAGAAATAGAGGAAAAAAATATTAACTTTTTTTTTTTTTTTGTATCAAGAAGCAAAATACTAAGTTGCAAACTGGAATGAAGAAGTTTGCTAATCTATGTATTATAAATCAGTGTTAGATTATATTATAAATATTTAAATTTCTGTACTCTCCCTCTCACTAGTTTTCTTCTGAAATTCTTTTTGGAATTCGAATAATAAGTTAAATCTACTTGTTTTGCTGTTATTTGAACATTTAATCATGTGAAAAATTCATACTCAAGACATATTCTCTTCTGTTTTCATGCAGGGGTTTTCTCCTTTTTTGTTATTCATTGCATGCTTTGTGAATCTGTATAATGATTGTGATCAATGTTGGATTATTTAATAATAATTAAAGTTTCAGTATCCACTGTTTGGGTGGATGTATTTTGTTTTAAATTATAGGCTCTTGAAGATTGTCTGATGATTTCCTTTGGATGCCAACATGTGAAGAAGTTAAAACCTCGTATATCCATCCACCTTTACATTAAACATGGAGTGATTTTTTGTTTTTTTTTTATTGTGCATTTTGTGAATGAGAAGCAACAGTTCTACAAAAACTTTGAAGTACGAAGTGCACTAAAGCTATTAATGGGATCAGAGTAAGCAAGGGATATAAAAGAGCAAGAAACATTGGCGGCTTTTGATGAAAATATGTAATATTTGTAATGGTTTTTTCTTTTTCTTTCTGGATTGATGGTGGTTATAGTTTTTGAAAAAGTTTTGAATTTGATCTTAGTGTCTGACTTTTAAAACTTTGGTTTTAATTCCTGGATTTTGAAAAACATTTAAACCTTGATCTGTGTATAGGAGGAAAAAAATAAAAAGAGCAAGTTTTAATGACTAATATTTAGATATTTTAAAAAATAATAAGGCAACAATTATTGATTTAAAAGTTAAAAATTAAAATAAAAAATTCACTCTAGCCGATATATATTGGCCTGTCAATAGTTTAATCGAATAATTTATTACAGAAGTGATGAGTCCACTAAAGAGCTTAAGGACTCTTACCTTCCAGCTTCCTTTTATTTTTTTATGTCATCACCTTCCAGCACGATCACCTTCCAGCACTTAAAGTATTTTATAATTTTAATCAATTCTTCAGTTCGGATTTCTTTACAAGAGAAATATATGCTTGGTTCATATTTTAGGTATAAATTAAATAAATTTGTGTTTGATTCTTGATTTTTTTTATTAAGTTTCTAGTAAAATAATAATTTTATTTTTTATTTTTGATACTTTTTTTCATCTATGATAAATTAATAAATTTTATATTTATTTTTTGATAATTTTTTTATTTGTTATTAGTCCTTTTAAAAAGACTGATACCAAAATTTTTTTATTATAAAATAAATATAAATTTTTTTAATTTATCATTAATTAAAAAAATGTTAAGGACCAAAAATAAAAATATTATCGTATTAAAGATTCAATGTAATTTTTTTATTTAAGAAACAAACACAAAATTCAAGTATTTATTATATATAAATAAATTTTTTTTTAAACTAAATGAAAATATTATTTTTTAAAACTTTATTTTTATATTCTAAGATAAATACAGAAAATATGAAATAACAAAACTCTTTTTACTACTTCATAAGCTATTAGCGTGAACTTTCATAAAGTTTTCTAAAACTAAATTTTTTAAGGAAACACTGAAGATAAAATTAAAATAAGAAACACTTGCATATTATCATTAATAATATTTGCAATAATGGTTATCGTCAAAACAAAATTTTATATATTCAATTTGAGATCAATTATGCTGCAAGACCAGACCATGATTGAAGGAATTGTTATTCACTGAGATGTTAGAATTACTTGATCAATAATTTTAATTAACAATTTTTCTGTTTAAAGAGTTAGAAAAATAAAATAAAAATTAACGAATTATACTTGGAGTTAGAAGGCCTCAACTTTATTTTTGCACTTTATATACTAGCTCACTTTACCAAATATGATACATATATGTTTGAAGTTGGAAGATTGCTCTATTTAATCTAACTTTTTGTAAACTTGGCTAAGTTAGTGTTTCCGAAAGTAAACCTTTACTTGTTAATTGCAATACTTACGTGCATCAAGATTTTTGATGTCTTAAAGTCATCATCACATGACGAATATTGAATATAATAAATCATATTAGAGGAAGTTGAATAGTGTTAATTAAAATATAATTTTTTTAATCAAAATATTTATAATAAGTTTATAAATTCTTATTTAGTGATTAAAAGCGAATTGTCGTCTAATAATGTATGGAATTTATTTTCAATAAAAATCTTGTATGTAAAATATAACAATAATAAAGTTTGAAATAGTTTGATAAGTTAAGAAAGAGTATTAAAAATTTCATTTTATACTGATTTTATGTCTAATTCTTCTTTGTCGAGTTTTTCTTTGCCAACTACTATAAAAAAAATTTCAAAATCAAATTTGATTATAATAAATATTCTTTTGTTATTTTTTTTCTGGTTCATAAGTATTCTTAAAATTACTACTCACATAATCCTTATATTTCTAATTTTTACAAACAAAATTTTGATATAAAATCAAAGATTCCTTATAACACTCATGGAGGGAAATTACAATGAAATTCTAATATCTGATTATTACTTTGTATATCACAAAGGAAGTATTTCTCAATAAATGATGGACCTGAATACTTAGTGTTCCCAGTGGACGAGCTGCTATGTTTGAGTTCCCTTGTTTTTTCTCGTTGGCTCTTCATTGGCTGTCACTGCATAGTTGCTTCTATCCAGGAAAACACCATCTGGAATGCCCCATGTTACAAACCTTTGGAAATTAAAATTTCTTCCGCTATTGACACTAAATAAGAACGATATTTTGCCTTTTGTTTTCCTTCACTACCCAATTTAGAAACCATCTTCAAGTGAACGAATGCTATGGTTTGAAGGAGATATTTCCCTTTCAAAAACTCTTAGTTCATGATCTTATTTATACTTGCCGGTCAAATGAATTATCCCTAAATGTTAAGAGTCCCATATCGGGTGGTTAACGAATATAGGTCACTCTCTTATGAATTGGTTTTTAAGAAAACCTTTCGGATATCTTTAGAGTTAGGTTCACATCGGTGGTGTGATGGATAGTAATACTACTGTAATTAACAAACATAATAAATTTTTATATAATTGGGTAGACCATATAACGTGATTTATAGAGAATTGTGAATCAATAAAAGAAATAGTAAACTAAGAAGATGAAGTATAAAATTATAAAAAAATCATTAAATATAATATGGAATTTATCAATTTTTTTCATTTTTACAAATTTCAATCAATAAAAAAAAATATTTAAAGAACTATAAAGATAATGATGTTATATAGGCATTTATATATCTACCTTGTGCTATAACTTTTTAAGTAGAAGAATAGGGAGAACAAGGATTGATTTCTAAACTATCTAGTCACAAAGACTCGAATACGTACTAATACCAATCAATAAATCCCAAAAATTTGAATGATTTTCTATAGCAGCTATACTTCCAGAACGCGTGTTGGCATACTACACATGGACGCTGATCAGAATTTTAAAATGAATTCTGCACTTCAATTTAACAACTTGATTTGACTACTTTTATTAAAATGGCGGCAGATATTGTATATATGGTGTAAAACTATAATCACCAATTAAAAAATTATCATGCATGCATTTTATCATATAATAAGTAATAAGTGGAATTTTGTTTTAAATAAGAATATTAAAAGCACCCTCAAATATATTTATAAGTTTAAATATCTTTTGGTTTCTCAAATTAAGTTCTGTATTTTTTCCCATTAAATTTAAATTTAAATTTTTTTAATCTCTCAAATTTATAAAAATATTTTTTTAATCCTGCTAATGATTGTTGGTGGTTTGCATCCACAGTCTGCGACAATTTTTTATTGCAAAAAGACTAAAAAGTACATCACAAATTTTGATTAATTAAAAAAAAATATAAATATTAATTTAGAGACTAAAAAATACAACCTCCTAAAATTAAAGAACTAAAACATATGTAAGTTTTGTTTATATGTTAAGCTCTTCAAATTAATAATTGTACTTTGCATGTACAGGCGGAAAAGTCTGCATGTGATATGCAATATTTGACATTTGGTTATCATCCCCACTTAGAAGAGATATGGCTTGGTGTAGTTCCAATCCCAAGTGACAATTGCTTCAACAAGTAATTTGAAATATTTATCTGTGGTGAAATGTGAATCCTTATCCCATGTGATTCCTTTTTATTTACTTCCATATCTGGGTAACTTGAAAGATATCACTGTAAGGAATTGTCAATCAGTTAAGGCTATATTTGATGTGAAAGATATAGGAGCAGATGTGAAACCGGCTTCTCAGCTTTCTCTTCCATTGAAGAACTGATTCTAGATGAGTTGCCAAATCTGGAGTATAGTATATCTGGAATCTGAATAATCCTGATGAAATAATTAGCCTTCAAGACTTACAAGAAGTGTACATTGCAAACTGTCAAAGCCTTAAAAGTTTGTTTCCAAAATCAGTGGCCAATCATCTTGTTAAGCTTGATGTGAAACAATGTGAGAGAGCCTTAAATTAAAAGTTTGTTTCCAACATCAGTGGCCAATCATCTTGTTAAGCTTGAGAAACATTGTGAGAGGTTGGAGGAAATTTTTGTAGAGGATGAAGCAGCCTTGAAGGGTGAAACTAAACAGTTCATTTTCCATTGTCTGACCTCATTAATACTACGGGAATTGCCAGAGCTCAAACATTTCTACCACATGGAAAACACTTGCTAGAATGGCCTATGCTAACATCTCTAGATATATATCACTGTCACAGGTTCAAATTGTTTACAACTCAGCATCATAGTTGTCAAGTTGCAGATATAGAGGATCAACTTTGTTGATCTTCAATTGATCAGCAAGCCATTTTCTCAGTTGAAAAGCTATTACAGCAACTTTCTCTTGAGTTTTGATGCTGTGCTTGCACGTCTTAATACGGATAAATTGCAAAAGAATACTAGCCACACACATTGTGACATTCCATGCCCGTTCAAATGGTTTGCATCCACTTTCTATTAATTAATTGGACGAATATAAAATAGTTTTTCATTATCATTAAATCCTAAATTATTATTAATATAACTTTTAAATCATCATTCTAATTAATTCTAATTAACATATATGATATATTATAATTGAATACATTGTAATTTATATTTTTAATGCTTAGTATTTTTTCTCTAAAAAAATATCAAAGTATTACTAGTATTTTTCTTTCATTAAATAGCTCCAGATGATAAGAGAAGATATCCCACTTGTAACTATTTTTATGTAATGGGTAATCCTTAGACATAGAATCATATATGACATTATGACTAATTTATATTTCAACGGTAAGATTAAATATGTAGAAGTATATACTGAAAGGATATTTAATTTTTTTCTATTGCGATTAATCTACGGTATATAAATTTGTTGAACTTGTTATAATGTAAGGCGTTGCTAGCTAGCATTTTCTGTAAATGCAATTAATGGAAAGAAAAAAATTAGAAGATATCAAATGCTGCACATCACAAGAAAAAATTAGAAGAAGTCAAACTGCAGTGCTATATATCATGAGGATGATGAGTCAACTATATTCTCAAGTGGAATATTTGAAAAGATCTCCAGCATTGAAAATCTTGAAGTTGCTTGTAGTTCCTTCAATGAAATATTCTCCTCGATCCCAAAAACCTAGTGCTCATTTTACCAAAATTGTTTCAGAGCTGAGAGGGCCTACATTTGAATAATCTCCACAAGCTTAGTTCCATAGGGTTAGAGCACTAGAAACATTGAAGGTGATGATTAACTGCCCTTGCCTGAAAATCTTAGTGCCATCCACTGGGTCCTTTTAAAATCTTACATCTTTGAATGTTACTGGATGTCATGGATTAATATTGATATATTTGTTCACATTCCAAACAGCCAGAAGTTTAGGTCATCTGAAGAGCTTGTTCAATTCCTAAAGGATGGCCAAGCTATACAGGAAATAGTGTCCAAAGATGGAGATCATGAATCCAATGACGAACAAATAACATTTGAGTAGCTCAGCGTTTTGACTCTTGGATCTTTACCAAGCATCGTAGGGGCAAACGACCAAAGGGTATTTTTTTTTTTCTTTCAAATTTGTTAAAAGGAAACAAATTTAAATTTATACTAAAAAGAGGCAAGTCTTAGGATAATTTACAAGATTTCTGAATTGAAAATCATCACATATTATTTTATAACTTTTTTTTTTATTGAAGTCATAAAATTTATGACTTCAATTATTTATTTATTTACATGATTTTAAAGTTAAAAAATATTTTTTTTCACACAACTTTAAAAGTCATAATGATTTTTTTCTTTTATTGAAGTCGTAATTACATTATGATTTTTCACCTACGTAATTTTTAAAAATTCATAAATATTTTTTATTTTAATTATTTAATAAATTAATATATATATATATATATATATTATTTTTATTTAATATTTTGTATATTTTTACTAATATTAAAAATTATTATTCATTTTGTAAATTAAAAAATAATAAAAATATTTAAATTTAAATAAAAATATTAAAATGTAATTTGTTTAACAAAAATATTATAATATTTTATTACTAATATCAATAAATAATATTAACTTATAACTTATTAAATAATATTATCACCATTATCTATCACCTTTATAAAACAAAAAAATACTATTTTTTAAAGATAAGCTTTTTACGTCAAGGCATAGTGGACTGGTCTTTGTTGAATGTTGAGATGCGTATGGCAAAATAAAACCAAACCAACGCAGCAGCTGAGTTGAATCCATCTTCTCCATCACACTCATCATCCAATCAAACGGAGCTGCAAGCTCCCAACGCGTGGCACGTTGACATCGGAGTCATCGAACGGTGCAAGATTGTTCCTGGTCGGAGACGAAACCATTGTCCATAGATCATTATTAATAATATTTCACATTTGTTTGGTTGCTCCGAAAAGAGAGGACCAAACAAGCCCTTATCATAACTCTATCTAACACATAACATAGGACAGGCCCAAAACCAAAAAAAAGCCTCGTCTCTCGTGCCGATTCTCCAGGACAATTCCCTTCACCCAACCTAATTGGTACTTGGTACTCTCTCTCTCTTTCTCTTTTGTTTCTCTCTTTCTTTTTTTGGTTCCTGTTTTTTCTTTTTGAATTAAGAGTTGAGAATTCACGTGCCCCAGTTGGTTGATCTACCTTGCAGCTTGAGATAGTAAAGTTGCAAACTTTGAAGGTGGGGATTGCGAGTTACGATTCTGGGTCAACTTAAAGGGGGTGTTGATTTGATTGGGTGGTTGGGATTTTATGATTTGATTTGATGGGTTGGTTGTTATTGTTGTTGTTGCTATGGATGTTGTGTTGCTTTTAAGTGTGTTTGGTTGCGTTGAGAATGATTAGGATGAGGGAAATCGAAGATTTTGAAGATGTGGTTGTTGTTATGACAGAGGAAAGGGGTTGATGTAACTGGACTACAGGGTAGTTCTCGGATGGATCGATTCTCTTTCTCTCTTTTATCTTTTTCATGTGCCAAACATGGCGTGATTGGGTTAAGCTTTTTGTTTTGACAAATGAATTTTAATCCTTATCAATGGATTATAAGTAATTTTGATGACTGCCTTATTCAATTTTTTATTTTTTGTTTTTTATTTTTTATTGTGGGGATGATTTATTGAAAGCTGTTTGAATGAATAGTCTATTGTTATTGGAGAAACTTGGATGCCAATGCTCTTAGATTTGCTCGTTGGTTTCAATATTTTGGCCTAGATAAGTGAAGTGTTTGTCTGACTGATGTTCTTTTGGGTGAATTCTAAGTACCCTGGTGAATATGCAGATATCTAGTTTTTTTATTCTCGCAAATAACCCAGAGTGACTTACTAACTAGCCTATTATACTGTAGCTAATTCCATTCCCCCTTGTAATTTCATCCAAGTTCTTATTTGGAAATAGCTCCAGGATTGAGTGTTATGTATTATTTAGAGTTTCAAGGATGCCTCTTAAACCTTGCAAGGTGAGACCTAAAGTAGCCACAGTTGGAAGTGCTAATACAATATTTAAGGAGTTTTATTCTATTCTGCTGAGACGCCCTCACCAATTGACTCTTACTCTATTTCCAAGTATGACGGTGTTGGAGATGTCTTCTTGTTTATGACAGAGCACAACTGTATTATTTGATCCATGCTGACTCCACTTAGAGAAAAAATGCTTTTGTTGTTAGGAGGATTAGCTGGTCAATTAGTGGTTGCTTGAGTGCTCCGAACAGTTCTTGTGACTCAAGCAAGGATTATATTAGGGATTTGTTGGGGTGGAGATTAAATGCTATCTGTTTAGGTAATCACAGTTGGACTGCTATTGCAATTAATAAAATAGGGTAGAAGTCTAGAAGATGAAAGATGAAAAACAATCTAGGGTTTACCACAAGAGTCAATAGTGGTGTTGTGTTGAAGCACAGATGAGTAAATTGCTCAAGAATGAATCACTAATCTCTCTCTTAATGAATATTTTGCAGTTTCCTGCCCAAATTAATTGATTCAAAAAATTTAGGGGATGTCACTTGGTGTTTGTGAGGTGGGTAATAAAAAAGTAGAACCTACTACATGATTTTTGCCCCATTTTTTACCTAGCACTTGAGGTTTGAAGCTATTGTAGTTGAAGAATGTATGCCCCAATAGGCTAGAATTGGAAGTTTATGGGTTATCTACTTTCTGTAATTTAACATTCTTACTTTTTACTATTTTTAGTTCCTTGCATGAAAGTTGAGAGAATAAATGAAAATGAAAAGAAAATGAGTTTGCAAGTAAATTGAAATTGGATGAAATCGTGTTTTCTCTGTTCTTCACTTTTTAGATATAAATGGTGTGTAACCCTTGGATTTTATGGTTGCAAGAAGAATGAGTTTTCAAATGCACATATATTATAAACACTCAAACTGGACATTATCACATGATGCCGCTTTGATAAGAGTGGAAGGTCTACTACATATTCTTGCTAACTGATTATCATGGTTCTATGATCTTGGTGAAGATTTTGTGGAAGTGTTATATTTTAATTCTCAGAAAGATTAGCAACATTTTTTGAAACATTTTGATAATATCTTTGTCTTACTTTTTTAATGTCTGCATTAGTTGATGAGTTTAAGTGTTTAAAAACTTAATATATGAATCTTTGATTTTAAACAATATAACTTTTAACTTTGCCTACTCCTTTCTCCTAATTTAGTTGACATGAACTGTGCTGTGATTTTGTTATATGGCAGCAATTAGTGTAGAAGATGAGTACGTTGGATGCAACAAGGGCTGAACTTGGTCTTCTTGTTTTATATTTGGGCAAGGCTGAAGCAAGGGACAAAATATGCAGGGCAATACAATATGGTTCCAAATTTTTGAGTAACGGGGAACCTGGTACTGCTCAGAATGTCGACAAAACAACCAGCTTGGCACGAAAAGTCTTCCGTCTTTTTAAGGTTAGGTTCTTTTTACTTTCCAAGTTTTGAAACATGCTTTTTCATCGATTCATTTTTTTTTTCTTTTTTGTCATTTGGGCAGTGGCAGTTTTTTTTAATCAGCCAAATAAAATAAATATATTCATAAACGGAACCTGTGGTACTAATAGTCAAATACACACACCCTCATAAACAGAGAAATCCCCACATATGTCATCATGGTTAAAAAAATATTTATGCCCTAATGACAAGCATAAATAAAATATAACCAGGATTTGCACAAAAGAGAACCCATCTAGTCATCTTTGATTTGTTCTCATAAGATATACCCCAGGACATGTAAATTTGCTGCCCTTATCCTACTGCATACCCAATAGATGTAAATAACTATCATCAACAAATAGGATAACCAATGAATCCCTGACCTCAAAATCTGTGTCCCAACAAAAAAAGTGCACCATCAGAGAGCATCAATCCTGCTTGCACCTCACCTCTTGACAGCCATTGACCACGTTTTTAATACTCACACACAAATAATCTAGCACACCATAAAACTCCCTACCAAAATCTATCCTGCCAAGGTCCACTCACCATGTACAAATGCACCGTTCTCATGACCACAGGCCACATGAATTGACCACCACCTCTGCACTTCTGCATCTAGGTAGTGGCAGTTTATACTGATACTTCTTTGCTCCATTTTCCTTATGTGTATCCCCTTTGATTGATTTGTTTATAAAAGATGAGAAATCTGAAATATGCATATTTTCTTTTTTCTTTCTTTGGGTTCTGGGGGACATAATTGGAAAAGGGATAAATCAAAGAAAGTCAAATACTTCATCTTTTGGCATAAAATTTTGTGAAAGGTAGGCCCGCTGTGGTGGTGCCACAAGGTGCAATGGCATGTTTATATGGAAGAATTTTGGCCTTCTACCATGTTCTGCCATCTGCCACTGATAACACTGCTTGCATATTAATTAATTCATGCAATGACCATCACTCTTCACTCTTTAATTCGCAGTTTGTCAATGACCTACATGCTTTGATAAGTCCAACACCACAGGGCACTCCCCTCCCCCTAATTCTGTTGGGAAAGGTATGTGAACTCTAAGAACATTTCTCCTTTTTTTTCATCTTTGTTTGATTTTCCTAATATCTTGTTGAATTTTTTTTTCAGTCCAAGAATGCACTACTCTCCACTTTCTTGTTTCTTGATCAATTTGTGTGGCTTGGCAGAACAGGCATCTACCAGGTTGGAAATAATAATTTTTTTCTTTAGCATCATGTTTGTTTCTGTATTATTATATTGAAATACCATATAGTGGTACAAGAGTTTTGTGTTTAATTACAGAATAAAGAGCGCACTGAACTAATTGGCCGGATATCTCTTTACTGTTGGCTGGGTTCCTCAGTGTGTACCACCTTAGTTGAGGTTTGTGGCTTTCCTACCTTCATTGATGCTAATAGGTGTGCATCTATGCCCTCATTTTCCTTCGCTGATAACCTCTGTGACATCTTTTTCTTATTTGATTAGCTTGGGGAGCTTGGAAGGCTTTCTTCATCAATGAAGAAGTTAGAGAAAGATCTCAAGAACAAGAATAAATATGATGTATGTTGTTGATCCTTGTGCATAAATTCTTCAAACTTTCTGGTTTTGGTTTCTTTGGACTGTGATTGCCTTCCTTTTGTATGTGTATTCATCACCTATATATATGGCTGCAGAATGAGCAATACCGTGCCAAACTAAACAAGTCAAATGAGAGAACTCTATCACTTATCAAAGCAGGAATTGATACAGTGGTAGCAGTTGGACTGCTTCAATTGGCACCCAAGACAGTTACTCCTCGCGTGACTGGGGCATTTGGATTTGTTTCGTCTCTAATATCTTGTTATCAGGTACCAGCTAGTATAATTGTAGTTTTTTTCCTTTGTGCTTTTATTTTCCTACCCTAATAAAACCTTGTATCCATGTCTCATCTGTGTGTATAAACACATTTCTTTTGGACAACTATTGACCAAGGGATACAAAAATACAGACAAAATTAGCTCTTGACCTTTTTTTACCATCAAGAACATTAACAACCGCATTAGCAATGTTTTGAATTAAGTTTCATTATTATAGTTGTCACACTTGATCATTGGAAGGTCGTGATTTTTTTCTTTAGCTGTAAATTTTCTTAGGAGTACCAGTTTCACTGACAAGAATTTCTGGATTGTGCAATGCAGTTGCTTCCTGCCCCAGCCAAGTCCAAAACTTTGTGAAGTGTGGAAGAATAAAATGGTTCCCATGAGGTGTCATTGTTGTCAAATAATTATATGAATTGGTCAGGAAATGTCGGTTGATGTGAGCATTGACCAATTTTCATCATAGTTACAAGTTCTCAAAAACTGCTGTGTAGGGTATCTTTCTATTTTGGTCTTTCAAAATATATGCAACAATATTATGTTGCTCCATAATTTACAAATACATGAATTTGTACCCTAAAAGACATGCAATATCAAATCGGTTCCCCCACTTCCCCTCAATGTTCGTTTCATTGTGTTATCAAAACGGTCCTTCAAATAACTTCATATTGATCCTTGAAGGACAAAATTGGATGCGTTGATTTATCATTAAAGGTTTAATTTGATGCTTATAAAAGGCTAATGCAATGTCGTTTATGAGTCATGACTAAAATGTTTATTTATTCGTCATTGTTTTCCTAGAGTGAGAATGAATGGTATATCCCACTAAGCAAGTTGCTACTGGTCATATGAGCTAGTGCATTCTACTGTTATGACCAAGCCACGCATTAAGATTGCTGGTACTCGTGATGACATCAGGGGTTGATTGGAATATCGCTTAACATGTTTCTACGTAGTGATACTGATCACAACTAAGAAAAGCACGTTTCTATTTGAAATGATCACAAGTTTCACAACTAAGAAAAACATACTAAAGTCTAATTTAATTGGTTGAATAATTTACATGTGTTGTAAATTTAATGATTTTTCTCCAGATTTAGAAGATATTCATCAAAATTATTAATCATCAATAAATTTCATTCAATCACATAAAAAAGTGTTAAAAAAAAGTGATGCCACTATTTTATAATTAATAATTTTTTTGAAAGGGTTTTGTTTTTATTTTTTTTAAAACGCTAAATATGTCAATAGAAAGGTGTAATGCGTAATATCTAATTTTTCATAAAATAAATTAAAAAGAATTTTATTTAAAAATAAATAGAGTTTTAGAAAAATAATGAGATTTTTTTAATTAATTAAATAAATAGAAATAATTTTATTAATTAAAATAATGATTTTAAGATAAATAAAATAAATATATGTTCGTAAAAAAATAAAAATGATATTTGATTTATTCATTTGATAGGGAGTAGAATAATTTTTTTTATAAAATAATAAAATAAAAAAATAGAGTAAATAATAGGATGAAAGCACCCTAGTTATAAATAAAGATGTATTAGGTCAGTTTTTAAATATAATAGAGTTCATTTTATAAAATGATAAAATTAAGTGCTCTTGGTATTTTTGTGTTTCTGCTATGATTTTGATATGATTATGTAAAATTGTTTAACGGGTTTTACTCCCCATGTTGTGGGAAGCATTTTTGTATAATTTGTTTGTGTTGGACAAGATTTACTAGATTAACGTGATAAATTGTTATATTGGGATCATGAAATTGTGATTGAAATTGTGTTTAAGTGATAAATTGAATATGTGATGAATTATGAGATATTGTATGTATTGAGTTATTAGCTACAAATTGTACAATTGGACAATTGTAAGACCCTTTTAAGGGCGACAAATTTTTGTGCGACGAGTATTGTAATGAGATCCATTATGGAAACCTGACGAGTTGAATCACTTTGAGACGTGATCGTGACACCCTCTACCCTTACAATTATAACTAACTAATTAAATAAATCATACAAAATTTAATTAAAAGATTAAAAACACATAATAATAAAAGGAAAAAAAAACATGCAAAATTAATTAATAATTTTTTTTCTTTTTAAACACATTTAATTTAATCAATTCAAAAGGATAAAGGTTCACATCCACTTAGTGAAAACATAATAGAATATTATTTTTTTTAAAATAAAAGATAAGATTATCCCGGCTCAAAACAAGCCCGTCCACTCTAAATAAATAATAAAAAGAAACTAAAGTAGAAAAATATAACACAATTATATCATTCAGTAAATCATAATCCCTATCACAGACTAAGTCTCTCCATCTCTAGCATGTGACTCATCATATGAAGGCTCACCTGAAACAAAGTGGCAATCAGCCCAAACACAAACACACACCGGGAGTGAGTTATCACATTCGTATATAATAAAACATTAGAGCGTGTGAAACATATAATACTTAAAGCTGAATTTATATAAATAACATTACTGCACAAAATCGCACACATTATTCACACCCATTCAAGTTTACACACTCCATAAAATAACATCAACCACAATTGTTAACTCAATGAAATTCAAACACAAGCGTTATGCAACAATTATACTAAGACTTGAGCCTATATGCAATGTGGTACCATGTCAGTGAAAAACAACACTGGGGCGCTTAGGAGTACATGACAAAGCACACCACACAATGGGTATACTCGGTCACTCTCACTAAGTAACATCATAAGGTGACCAGTCAGGGTTACTCTGTTTTGCGAGAATGCCCCAACCACATGGGATCAACATGGGCTTAAAGGAGCACTCAAACCGAGTATCTTTACCCCCAAGGCCTAGACTCCGAAGAATCCGTTTGGGCCTCACCTTCCTGATTCAGGTCCAACCCCTAAAATATTTTTTTTTATTTGCACGCAGACACTGTTTATGAGTTATATCATACCCACGACCTTACTCTTATATTTCAAACATATTTAACAAATTGCGCTATAGTTTAACCCTTCAGGATCCTAACTAGGAATCCTACAATTTTCTTTAACACTGCGCATAAAAGTTCTCTCAAGGTACACACTGGTCGGGTTACTGTATAACTCATAACTCACATGACAAGTAATATCACTACAAATATCAATCACACACTCATTCACAACCATGTTTCATGTCTACAGTTTAACATTTCACACTCTAACTAATTACAAAATATACTCAACAATTAGATAACAATGTATCATAATAATAATAACATACAATATTTAACTTCAAGGCTTATAAACAAGTAACTATAAAATACACGTAAAATATATATATAAGTATATTATATTCAAAATGTATAACAAAATATATATTAACGTAAACGTAAACGTACATATTATATATAACATATAAAAAGTATTAATTATATATTAATATAAAGTAATCACAATAATATCAAATATATTATTAAGTAAATACAAATTATATATAACAATAAAATATATACTCATATTGATTTCTATGAACAACATGTATACCTATATTTTAAATATATTTCAACTAAGTTGCCAACATCAAGAAAATGCCTAATTATAATGTGAATACAACTTTAGTTAATTTCTTTAAATGATTTAAGTCAATTCAATTATCCAACAATCCCTACACCTATGAATTTCATGACAAGAAATCACCCACGTGAAATAAAATATACAGTTTGTAAAAAAAACAGTATCAATATATATGTACACGTATACACTGCGGTGTAAAAATAATTATTTGGACACAATATACATTAGCACAGGAACAAGATTGAAAGGCCAACATATCTGGTATAAACAAAATCACCACCACACAATTTTTATGCTAATTATAAAGAATTATAATTCCTAAGGTACACACCTAACACAGAAACACATCAATCCTACAACAAACTCGCAACAGAACACATCAATTCTACAACAAACTCGCAACAGAACACCAATTGGTTCATCAAACACACTCAATCCGCGATTAAACATGAAAACATAATTAAATTCATAAACACCCCAAAATAACCCAAAAATTGATCCTCTAGGGATCCCTACACATGTTCATTCTAATCCCCAAGCGTGAGTAACTCATCCCTTACCTCGAGGTAGTCGCTTAAATGTTATCTGTTAGCAATGGTGGCGTCTCTGGTGCTCTCTAGAGCTCCTCCTCTGATTGCTCTATTAGGGTTCTTGTGCGTCAGAAAAGAAGAAAGGAACAAAATGTGTTTTCCAAAAAGCTGCTCTAGGTTAACATTTGGCTTATATAGTGGGAATTTATGACCTAATAATTTTTATTTTATTTTTTCTTATTTATTTATGTATTAATTTATTAATTTATTATTTTCTTATTTACTTATTAAAGTTACGGGTGTTACAGATGAGTTAAAATGATCTTGAAAATAATTGATTAGCTGTGTGTAGCATAGTTCATAGGTAAAGTCTATGTTTGTGTCATGTATGTATATTAATACTGTGTGATGTGTATATGATTCATGAGGTGTGATAATATGTTGTTCTGAGATTATAACATGGTGATTAAGATTGAGTGTATGTGATAAATTGAGTATGTGTTGAATTGTAAGATACATGTGTATTGAGATGTTTTGTACATTGAGTTATGAGCTATGGACCGTACAATTACACAATTGTAAGATCCTTTAAGGGTGATGAGTTAACACGCGATGAGTTAATGTGCGATGAGTATTGTGATGAGAATCCTTGTGAAAACATGACAAGTTTAATTACTTTGAGACGTGACAAGGTAAAATTATTTTGAGAACAATTGAGAAGTCGTGTGTTTTGTATAGTTCATAGATAGAGTTTGCATGCTAAAATATTTTCTGGGTTAAACCTGAATTAGGAGGAAGAAGCTTTAATGGACTCTTTGGAGTGTAGGTCTTGGGGTAAATACACCTGGTTTGAGTGCTCCTTTAAGCCTTTGTCGATCCCACATGATTGGAATATTCTCGCAAAATAGTATGATCCTGACTAATTCTCCTATGATTTTACCTTGTGAGAGTGACTTGAATTACTAGTGTGTGGTTTGTCTTGTCATGTACTCCTAGGCGCCCGGTGAGATTTTTTTACTGACATGATACCACATTGCATATAGGATTGAGTCTTAATGTATCTGTTGTATAATGCCCGTGTAATGACTATTGTGACTCGTTACGTGATGGTGAGTAATGAATTATGAGAGTGTGAGACATTGTGTTTTACTTGAGATGTGTTGTTTTAAAAATGTGATTAATATGAAGGTATTGAATGTGATTTTGTGATTAAATCTTTGGGACAAATGATGTTACGTAAAATGATGCAAATTGTGCTGAGTTGAACTTATTATACTTATATTAGATATATGTGATTTTGTTTATCTCTATTCGTTTAGGAATTTGATAACTCACTCCTCGTGTTGTTTGTGTTTGAATCTTATGATGATCTCAAACCTTGTGTTCGTGGGAGCATATGTTTAGGTGAATGACTTTAAAGAATCTCATGCTAGAGGACGCTAAGACACGATGTTCTTATAGTATATGACATTTGGGGATTGAATTTTTATTTCAATTGTATGATGTTTTGAACATTTTTTTTTACTTTATTTTGTTCTACTGCTTAACTTAAGTTCTTTTGTAAACTTGGACGACCTTGTTCTGAGCCGGATATGTTTTTAATAAGTTTTATTTGGTAATAGTGAAACGAATGTAACTTTTTTACCCACATGAATTTGTTTATGCAATTTGAATAAAATTGGTTTAATTAAATTTCACTTTTTTATATGATTTTTTTTCTTATTTATATATATGTCTGGATAGAGGATGCGAAATAATGTGTCCATTAATACTAATTGGAGATTTATCTTTTTACTTGTAAATATTCAAAGAATTTTGAATGAAGGATAGCCCTTGTAGGCCAATGCCTAGTTCCACCCCTAAGTGGGGTTCAAACACAAAATAAGTGAGTGAAAAATATAAAATTTTAAAACCAATATTTGTAATTTTTTTTAAATGAAGGGTGCATTTATCCATCCCCTCATTTGTGAGATAAAACTTTTGTGATAACTTTTTTATAAAATATCCTCAATTACATTCACCAGGTAATCAGGTAATCACATCATATATAACCATTAAAACTGAATGAAGACTTTTAAAAAACTAAAAATTCCAAAATAAAACCATTGAAAAATACAAAAGATCAAAATCGAACAATTTAAAACTATATCATTTTCATTAGCATATCACATCATCCCAATTAATGCTAACAAATATATTATATTTTTCTTTTAACATATTTAACTTGTTAGTAAAAAATGACCAAAATAAAGTATTTAAAAATATTAAAGACCAAAATGAAGATTTTAAAACTCATACATCAAAACAAAAACAAAAAATATTTAAATATAAAAAATCAAAAGTAAGATTTAACCCGCAGATATATCTTTTAAAAAAAACTTTGAGAACTTATTGTTGGATGCGGAAAAAATTACTCTAAAAAGTAAATTCTCCACAATATTTCAAACTGATTCTATTTTTCTTTTTCCTTCAACTGAACCTTTTCCCGAGTACCCAACAGCTGAGTTTTCTTGCCGAGGATACTAGTAAAAAAAGGATAAAACCAGTCGTCTGTCAATCCATCAGACTCAAAAACCAGTTATATTCTGTGCTAGTGTTTGAACATAGCCCTTCGTGCTATAAGCTTTTGCTTAACTTGATTATGTTATACGGGTACCATTTTTATATTAATCAATTAAAGTAGGTACATTTTTCTCTTCAATATTTTTCTTCTCAAAATCATTAGAAACAATCTTATTCAAATAAAGTAAAACCATCCTGGACGACAAATTTTTTTAAAACAATGATACATCTATGACTCAAACTCGATATCTCTAATTAAACTGAGACAATCTTATAACAGTTAATTCATAAATCTTTGTTTGTATTGTATTTATTTAATTTTCAGGATTTTTTTTTATAAAAAAACATAATTTCATTGTTGAAATTTACTCATTTTATTTCATTTTATTATAAAACATCATTTTCATTAACCTTTGCTCAACATTTTCTTAATGAAATGTGTTTTAACAAAACAATCTCTCCTTTATACTGAAATGTTTATTAATGATTTTTTATTTTATTTTACATAAGACAATCCCTCCAATGCACAAGCAAATACTAAATGTTAAACATAAAATCAATTATCATTTATTCACTAAATAAAGCATTTGACTCATTTTTTTTAACAGCATTTGACTCCATTATTTAATAAACCATTCTCAATTTTTGGTAAATAAACCATTATTCAACAAACCAATTTGCATCCACTATTTAATAAAAGAAATTTTAAGGAAATGAAAAAGAAGCCAGATAAGTAGCAGTAGACGCTAAAAAATTGACTAAAAATACCAGCACAAAATTTGGTTCGTCTAACTATAGTTAACGCAAAATTAGGTGGATGATATAAGGAAGTGACTTGAGAGAAATCTTAAGTTTTCAAGCATCAGATGTTAAACCACCGAAAAAAGGTGTACTACTTGTCCAACACCCAAGACCATATCTACAAGAGATGCAAATACAGGAATCAAATCAGTAGCCAAAGCACAGAAAGACCAGAATTTTTTTAAGGGTAACCATTACACAGAAAACAGGAAAACTGGTTTGAATGCAATCATTCCTCAACTGGGGAGATTCTATTTTTTTTTCCCTTCTCTTTATTTGGGAGAGGATTTTACAAATTTACTTTATACCAGCAAAGATCAGAGGGCATATTCTGGATCAAAATCATCAACATCAAATTCTTCCTCATCCCACTCATCTTCTACTATTCCTAATGCTTGTCCACTCAATATAGTCACAATATGCTGGAAATCTCTCACTTCTCTTTGCTCGGCCGAAATTTCTTGAGATTCATTTCCAGATGTCACTACAGGTTGATGGTCAGCCAGCTGGTCCCTCTTCAACACAAACATTCCAGAGGGCTGCAGAATATCCACATTGAATGGAGGTGACAATGAACCTCCCAGAACTTGAACATGAGAAACACTGCAATCACAATTTCTAGTTAGGAACTTAGCACAACCATCAGCAATAGACCTATGCAATATTTAGGGATACTTTTCCAAATGAAAGTGGCAGCATAACAACCATGTCTTTGTATAAGCTCATACTAAATGGAACAGAGGAAGGGTAAAATAGCAATCGTGTCCAGCATATTAAAAGAAAGTCAGAAACAAAAAACCACCCAATGCAAGTGCAAGTCTAAGTGAGGCAATCCTGTTACAAACCGGACTTGATTATATCCCCAAAGCCAATACATATAAAACCCCAAGGGACCTAGAAGTTTAGGGCACATTTACTTTGAGAAAACGTTCTCTGTTATCATTCCCTGTTTTCAATTTGTTTCTTGGTTTCAAATATTTGTACAGGAAACTGTGAAAACAGCTTTTTAACTTTTTTGGTTTTCTATGTTTCCTATACATATATTTGAAAATAGAAAACAAAGTAAAAACAAGGTGGCAATTTTGTAACAAAAAGTGAAAACAAAAACATAAACAGAAGTAAACAGGCCCTTACTCTCATTTGTCAACTTTAAAAGAAAGAGGAAACTTGTGCAAATTCATTCAAACAGCATTATCGTAAACACTTCAGGCCAATACTCAAGACTTAATGATCTGCTAAACCAGTTTGACAAATACCAACCAAATGGAGAGATAGAACATACCAAATGTATAATAAACCATCCATTTCTTGTCTTTGTATCCTTCCCAAAAGCTCAATCTGCAAGAAGCCCCCAATACAAAGCACAGGTTCTGGAAGCTTGAATTTCTGTAGCCGATTTTCCTGTTCATTAGGAATTTTACTCAGAAATTATTATGTAAAGCAGTTGTTGGAGTTATAAATGAAGGTGCAGAGGGTTACACAAACAGGATCATTAAAATATTGGCACTAATAATTACTATCAAGCAGCTTTTATTTTATTTTCCTCAGCAACATCAAGCTAGGCTATTCTATTTTGAATAGTTGTTCCCATAATCCAACAATTTTAACTTTTGAACTTACTTACAATATTTACATTGAAAAATGTAGACCAAGAATCAATCTCATGGAAGTGCCTAAGGATCCAACAAAAAATAAGCTTAATATAATTCACTCCCTCCCCATCACATCACATAAATAACACATTATGAACATTGTCAAATACCTAAAGGGACAACAGATCTTACTAAATATTCCTTCTTAAACATGCACTCTTTCACTTTTTATTTTTCTTCCTTGTGAAGAGCCAATTTGTTTATATGGCTAGTTTTAAAGTGGTACATATCAGTTAATTTTGTAGAGAAAATATTATAAAAGTTATTAGTGACCATATTAGGCTGAATGAATATTATTATGACAAAGCTTAGGTGCAATACCATAGGTGCTTTCGGTATTGTTCTCCAATAAAAATTGGATTTTTATCTCAGCATTAAAAGTTGGCACGGGCCATCAACATAGCCATCATGCTGCTATCAGCTATCCGATTATAGCTGTTTCAGGATTGACTGCTCCACGCCAGTCCAGGATGGATAACTATGATTATTATATGATGGCTAAAAGAAATGATTAGTAGAGGATGAATATTCAACTAGATGATATGTGGAGAATTTATTATTTTATTTGGAAGGTTACAGATGACTAAAATGGCCTAAATTCCATCATAATTGAGCAACTAACACTACTTAACAACAGAAAAATACACATCTACAAACAATTGCATGTAAAAGTATAATTATATTCTCAAATGAGGCATCCTTTAATAGCAAACCACATCTCGTTTTTCATATCAGGCATCAAGAAATCAATAAGGCAGAAATTATGCAATGGAAAACCAGTAGACAAACCTGATATGTTAAATACCTTAGACATTGGAAACTCAGGGGAAGTATAGGTCCATACAAACATTTCATCATCGGTGGCATCTAAAGAGGCTTTAGGATGACCCATTTTAAACCGAACAGATTTTGCTGAATATATTGGTGACCCTATCTGAAAATCAGCTGGACAAGGCATTAACATTGTTAGCAAAAAGGAATAGAAATATAAAATAGATGGGCCATGCACATAGTTTGTGAAGATTTCAAAGAGTACCTTGAAAAGGCTGGATATTGATTTCTGTAATAACACAAATTGGAGAGACCAACTCGTATGTTAATGTCTCAGGCACATTGGGATTACTTTGTCCATTACTTGACCAGTAGTAATATCTACCATTAATGTGATCTCTTGGCTCTAGAGTATTATCAATGCTCTCCTGAGGAAAGTTATCAGTGCTAGAAGCACCAACTGTCTTAGCAATGCAATTCATTGCAACAGATGACATGAGAGCTCTACCTAAATAAGCAAAGACTCTATGTTCTCTCAGTAGAGATAGCCATTCCATAGAATAGCTAGATCCAACCTCTGCATGTTCCTTCGCTCCATTTTGATTCAGTTCAACAACAAAAGCAACTCTAGATAACTGAGGAAACATTCTCAAGCACAGCTGCTTGCAAAGACCATTTGCAATCACTGCAAGACCAAAACAGTGTTGATCAAACTTAACGTAAAATGCAAGGCAACAAGAAACTAGAATTGAATTTTCATGAAACTGAGGCATCGGCTGAGAAACAAATGCATAGTTTGAACTATTATTACTCACCAATGTCTCTCCAAGAGCGCGAGACACAGGTGGCCCGAACAAGGTCAGCCAGATCATCCAGAGACATGAGTATCTTAATAGATGTATCAGAATCAAGATAGCTGAGGACATCTTTACAGTATTCCATCATGGATATGATGGTGAACAAAAAACATCAGGATACCTTCTCAAGCCTGATTGAATTCGCTCGTAAAGTCAACTGCAGAAAAATCCATATACTTAAAACAAAAAGTATAGTCTTATACCAACTTTTTTTGGATCAAATTCGTTCGTTTTCATTGAACGCTTGCTACCAAATTTGAAATAAATACATCCATATCTCAAAAATTGGGAAATTAATACCCCACTTTATTTCCTAAGACTTGTAGCATAATCTATAACTATTAATAAAGGAAATACCACATTTGATGCACACATTTACAATTCCTAATTTATCCTTCAACTACTTTTAAAAACCGCTCACAATCACAAGTAGTTACTGTATAATAGCTTTTCAACATGACAATTATTATCTATAATCTATCACTATTAATAAAGGCAATTATCTCATTGGGTGTACACATTTACTATTCCTAATTTACCCTTCAACTACTTTTAAAAGCCACTCACAATACAAGTAGTTACTGTCTAATAGCTTTTCAATACGACAGTTATTACAACTACATCAAACTAAAAAGCCAAAAGGCACGGTGTGCCTGTTTTCAACTAGTAATATTAATGGGGATGATACAGAGATTGAAAAATCCAGGGGGTGAAAACCGTTAATCAAATAAAATGACACAATAAGAAAATGGTTGAATAGATTGCAACGGTGAGGGGTGAAAACCGTTATCAACCCAGCATAAAATCAAAACTACTTTTTTTTTTATAAAGAAAAAACATGAAAATCAATTGAGTAATGGGTAATTCAAGCATTTTGGGGGTAAAATCGCTCGAAATCAACACTAAAAGGGGGAAATTTCGAAAAACAAAAATGAATAGACAAAGAGAAAGGAAATTAAGACGGAGAAATTTCTGTAGAAACAAGGAAAATTGAGGGTAGAGGGCAAAAGTGTGTGTGTGGTGAAGGAAAAGTGAATAAAGAAAGAAAAAAAAAAACTTCACCTGTGATGAGTTGAAGAAGACATGTCCGATGCAGAAGCTAAACCCTAGAAGTAGAAGGGAGAGAAGATTGAACAGATAGAGAGAGAATGGAAACCTTGTTGGTACGAAGGGAGAAATGGCGTATAATTGCTCAATTTTTTTTCTTTAAAAAAAATTCCAAAATCGTCTCGTTTATTTTTGTAAAAAAAAAAACAATCTAGACCTAAATTACATGAAGAGAAATGTTAGGAACATGCGTAATAATACCAAGTGTTGCTAACATTTCACTGTTTGATAGTATAATTTGTAATGCAGTTATTTTTAGAGGAATAATTTGTAGTATAGTTATTATTATAAAAAATATATATAATGTATATGATTTGATAACACGAATCAATTATAAAAAAAACAAAAAAATGAATCAAACCTTTAATAATGATCGTTCCTTCTAGTCCCCTAACGGTGGGGTTGGGGTAAAATGAAACCTTTAGTAAATCTAATGAAAAATTAATATTTAATAATTTTAGGTTGTTATTAAATCTCAAACTAATAATTTTTTTAAAAGGGATTTCTGATAAATTTATAATCTTTTATAATAACTATTTTAAAAATCATAAGACCTGCTAACTTTTGGTCTTTTATGTATTATCAATTTTAATTCCTTGTAACTTTTTATTGGTTTTAGTTTTTTAATTATTTGATATTTACTCCTTAAAAAAATTGTTCCACTTTAGACCCGCAATGATTTTATAACAGAGACCAAAAATGGAAGGAAACAAATTTTGAGGACTAAAATTATATAATTTTTTTAGAGATTAAAAATGGAAGTAAATAAAAAAGAAGGGACACGCATAATAAATATATACGAGAGTATTAGGAACAAGTTTTTTTTTAACATACACTTTATTATTGATTAATTTTTTTTAAAATTATAAATAATTAAAAGAAGTCAAGATATGAGACTCATAATTTACAACAAAATTTCAACAAATAAATAAAAGGCAGTATGTCTGTCAAAGTGTTAGCTCATATTTCTAGTGCGCGTGAAATTAAATGACGTATGTTTAACAAACATATAATATGTTATTATATTTAATTAATAATAATACTTAATCATACTTATTAAGCTATTGTAGATTATATTTAATAAAAATAAAAATTAATATATTTAGGAATAAAATTGGCTTTGTATCAATATTAAATATTATATTTATTAAATATGTAGCATATATATATATATATATTAAAATTAAATAATATTAAATATTTAAATGTTGTATCTATTAAGTATAGTACATTTAATAAGTTTTTATTATACCCAGTATATTTAGGCATAGTAACGGGGCGGGTCGGGCTGAGTTTTGTTTACCCCACCCCCGCCCCCGATTCTCCATTTCCCTCCCCACCCCCGCCCCCGAAATTGATGGAGGTGTATATTTACACCCGGCCGAGTCGGGTTTTTCCCGTTCCTTCCTGCCCCCGACATTTTTATAAAATTTTATCAAAAAATATAATTTTTCATAAAATAAAAAATATAATTTTAAATAAAACATAAAATTCAATCCAACATTAACATAAAATTCAATCTAATAGTTTCATATTTCAATGTGTTATATATATTAATTATTAGCGGGTTTGGGGACGAGTTCGGGGCGGGTATTGAGAATCTCATTCTCGACCCGAACCTGAAGGGAAAACCCGACCACGACCCCGATCAACTCAGATTTTTTCCGTCAAAATCGGGGCGGGCTCCACGGGTTCGGGCCCCGTTGCCATGCCTAAATATATATGTTTAAATTGAATTAATTTTTTTAATTATACTTTTTTAAGTATTATTTTTTGTTAAGTATAATATATAATCAAAATAAACAGTATATATGGATAAATATTACATTCATTAATATAATACATTTACCCTTTAAATTTTTATTATACAAAATATATGTTTTAAATGAATTAATTCTTGTAATTATAATTTCTTAAGTACTATTTTTATTAAATATATTTTATAGTAAAATTAAGCAATATGGATAAATATTGCATTTCTTATAAGTAATATATTTATTAAAGAGTAGAAGAAATATTATCTCTCTCTCTCTTCTCTCTCTCTCTCTCTCTCTCTCTATATATATATATATATATATATATAATTTTATTTTTCTATTCTAAAATAATCATTTTTAAATGTTTTAGAACATATGCTACATTTATAAACTTATTAAATATGTTATATGTAGCTTAAAAAAAATATATTACATACATAATAAATATCATATTTAACATATTAAATTAAATCTAAATTTTCAATAACATCAAGTACTGTGTTTATTAAATCTAAATTTTTGTTGAAATGTTCTTTCTGGAAACACTTAGCAAAACTTTCTATCTTTTGTATTCGATAAAATTCAATCGAAAATATATTTGGATAAGATTAATACATTAAAAGGATCCTTTATAATTTTTAACAGATTTCTTTCTAGAGGATAACCTTTTCTATTAATGAAAATTGACTTTGTCGAAAAACATGCAAACTTCCATACTTAGAAGTTTTTACTAAAAAAAAATGATTTTCAGGGAACACTATCCTTTTATGCAGATAATTAATTAATTATGAAGCGTGATTAGTAGTCAGTTTTCTCACACTTGATCATTTTCCGGTTAACAATCATAGTTAGATGAAGATCACCTAAACAAAGCTAATTAACCACCCTCACAAATATATTTTAAGACATAAAATTGTGACTCTGAGAAAGAGAATATTGAAAAAACTTTTATGAAGTCTGCATACTTTTTGGGTGATCATGTTATAAATGTGTTGTGTATCCTGATGATTAATCTCTCTTAAAAATTTAAAAATATAATTTATTATTTTTAATAAAATCCTCCCTTCGATCTAATCATGTAGTTTAGTATATAATAACCTAAGTTAACAACCCGATGACTATTGCAACACGTCAACAACTATTTTCAAAATGGAATGGTTTAATTTTAAGGACAATCTTTGAACTAATTTATTTAATAAAAAGTTGGGTAGTTTTTTTGCTTCTGTATAAATTAAATATGAACACTACCTACGCATAAGGAAGCTACTGCATACAAATCTGCAAATAAACCTCAAACGTACATAAAGTAAGTCTACATGTATGCCATAAGTTTCATGACCAATATAAAACCAACATGATTCAAACTCTAAACATAAGAACGAAAACTAGAAAATAAAATATATGTGCCTGCCCAAAATAAATACATAAAAATCCATGTAAACATCCAAAACAAGGAGTGGGGCTAACAACATAAACCACTTCCCAGGCTGGCCATAACTATTAATTACTACGACAATACCACTGGGATGAGATGAAAGAGAAGAGTAGCAGCATGATCCATCAGAGTAGTCCTTCTCCCAACAAAGCCTAAGGTGGAAGATTCCGTCCCATGATGCATCAACATCTACTCCCATGAATATAATGCCATGATCATAGCAGTTAAACACAAACATGCAAAGATGAGCTTACAAAACAAGCTAATCATTTCTATAAATATAATAAGCATTTTTAAATTATTATAATAATATTTACGCAAGAGATATTATATGGATGCCGATACTGCAGATACCAAACAAAAACATCATAACAACATACAATGAATTCTTGCAATATCAATTCTCTTTTTCTGCATAGTTTCTGCATCCAGTAACATCTCCCAATAAAACATTAATTAGTACACTCATTTACATTCTTTCTGTAAACCTTTAAATGAGTTTAATTTTCATACACTTGACATTTAACAAACTTTTAAACTAGTTATTATAAAAGTAAATTTAAAAGGGTATCTAAGTGAAAAATGTGGATGATAATTTAGATGTGAAGTGAAGGTTTTAAAGAGGACGAACATTTGAAAATTTTCAATTTTGGGTAAAATTAAACATGGTGTTTTAATTTGTGAGTTTTTTATAAAAATAATTTTTTAAATCTGAATCAATTTAATGATTTTATTTTCTGAATTATTGGATGTAACTTATGGTTTTTATTTTGTTCTACTTAATCATCAGTTTTATTTTCAATTTCTAGTGTTTTCTATAAATGAAAAAAGGGAAATTAGGCGGCAAAAATATCATTCACGATCAATATTTATACCCTGGAAGGGAAGTGAAGATTTCAGTATACATGGTATGCAAGAATCCTGTAACTTACCATACGGGAAGAAGAATTCCCAACGTTCACCCACTACTGTCATTGTGACTGTATAATGAGTACTGCATGATGGATTCCCTGAACAAATAAAAAAGATGTGAGTTGATTAAAAAAAACTATATATAAAACATTCAGGTGGACTATAGATCGATTGAATCTGCATTCAGAGAAATGTAAACTGCTATCCCCATAAATTTCTTTAGTTGGGAAGCAATTGGAATTAATTATTATGTATCTTTAAAGTACTAAATTAGTAAAAGAGTGTGTTAAAAACGTTAAACAAGAAACAATTTCCAAAAGTAAACTATTGAAGTGTATCAGAATAGAACACTGATCTTTATGTTCTTATATAACTTGCCTCAGATAGTGCACAACATGTGCATTAATGATGACAAGGAGGAAGAAAAGCATAATATATACGCATGGAAATTTAGTAAAAGCAAGGTAAAAGATGAAGATGCTGGTTAGCCAAATAATTGCATATGTATTCCCTTACCATGAGTATTAACTTATCTGCTTTGTTGAATATGCATCAAATTTCTAGAATTATCACAATAGGAATTTTCTGGAAGAAAAACTATGTTAGAGAAAATTATCGTTGAAATAGTTAGTCTAGAAAGTTCATCTATGAAATTCCTAGAAACTAAGACTCTGTACTAAATTATATATGTAAGTGGTAGATAAATCTAGAGATTGTAACCGTAAGTGATAGTTCTAGAATTATGAAAATTCTAGAATAGTCTAAAAAATTTGTAAATGATTTCTTAGGCGGTGGAAGTCAGCCTATAAATAGGCAATGCTGCACTTATGTAATAATGTACGTGAGAAATCAGAAATCAATACTAACACTACCTTTCTCCATATATAAGAGCTACACAGCCTTCTACTACTACTATTTGTCCTCTAAAGTTTCTAACCTTCTTAAATCTCACGCCAATAACCATTCAACAATCAACCATTTTACTTTTACCCTAAAATACTAACATAGTTTAATACCTACCTAGAAATTCAGCTTTTCCAATTAAATTTGCTAATGGGGCTTCAATTGATGCAAATACAACTAAGACTTTAATGTCTATGCATTAATAGTGTAAAATAAATTTACAGTGTCATCTAATTATAAATCATTACTTGAATTATATTAAGATGATTATTTTAATAGTCAACAAATTTTCATACATGATGAGTTATGATTGGATGATTGTGTAAAATTTTTTACATGATTAGTGCATAACTTTTTTTCTCACACAATTAATCTTTATGTTCTTAAAAATTGCCTTAGGCAAAAAACACATGCAATGTGATGGCAAGGATTAAGGGGCAAGGTAAATACAGAGTGTATATATATGCATGGAAATTTAGCAAAAAACATGGTAAAATATGAATATGTTGGTTAGCCAAATAAGCGCATATGTATTCTAACCATGAGTATTAACTATGCTAGTTAATACCTACCTAAAACTTCTGCTCTTCCAATTAAATTTGCTCAAGAAGCTTGAATTGATGCAAATCAGGTACATAAGAATATTTCATTTGAGGGCATTCCATTAAAGTCACTTGATCCAAGGATGGGAATTTCAACTTGTACTTCCCTGAGTAAATTCCTACTATGCTTGGTAAAGATTCGAGAGACAAAACACGAAGCTGCTCAAATGTTATCTCTTCATCATTGGATTCATGATCTCCCTCTCTGGACACTATTTCCTGTATTGCTTGGCAATCCCGTATGGACATGTGCTTCAGTTGACCTAGACTTTTGGCCGTTGAGGATGTGAACAAATATACCAATCCATGGCATTCTTCGACATTCAAAGAGGTAAGATTTGAAAAAGACACGGTCGACGGCACCAAATTCTTCATGTTAGGGCAAGAAAACACTTCCAATGTTTCTAGTGTTTTAAGTAAGGGTTCTACCCATGAGTGTTCTAATCCTATGGAATTCAGCTGTTGGAGACTCTTCAAATGTAATTTTTTCAGCTTTGAAAGGACTTTGGTATAATTGGTGCTAGGTATCTGAGAGGAGAATATTTCATTGAAGGAACTACAAAACACTTCAAGATTTTCAATGCTGGATATCTCTTCAAGTAATCCACTGGAGAATATATTTGACTCATCATCCTCATGGTAGCACATCAATTTGAGAACTTTTAAATTTTGCAGGAGGTGTGCAGCATTTGCAACAAATTGTCCTTGTCCAATCATATTGTCTTCGCAAGTGGTTGCTTGATGCTCTAAGCTAGGCATGACCTAAGAAAATCAGAAGAAGGAAAGGTTACAAAATGAAAAATACAAGAAAAAGGTCATTAAGAAAGAAATAAGAGAAAAAAAAGACGCAAAATAGGAGTTATGAAAGCAGTAGTATTTGAGAAATTGTCCTTGCCTGAAACTGTCCTTGCAAAATTCCTATGGCATCTTCCTTTTTGAGTGATAGTTGCACCAAGTTTGGGAAAACCTATGAATTTATTTGTTCGAAACAAAATATAGGATTCGTAATGAGATCTAACTCAATTAACTATGAATGGTAGTTTTGAATGTATTCAGAAAGGAAAATATTAGATTAAATTCAAACTTTCAATTTCACTTAATTATGAAAATGTTAGCAAAATACACTATTTGACTCTATGTTTTAAACACTCCATTTTTTGGCATGATGAGGAGAGATTACTTTAATAAGCTCAGTAGCTTCTTTTTGTGTTCTCATTTTTTCTTTTTATTTGAAGAATATGAACAATACACTCTTAAAGCATTTTTTTAACATTATTTTACTATTTGTATTTTTTTATGCTCGTCCCATTAATTGAAAGTGAATCTGAATTACTTAAGACCAGCTTGTGATGCCAAAAAGTTTGTGGCTAGGAATTTCTTTAATAATTTATGCATATTGAAACATGCTAGCATAATATGAAAACTAGAGAGGAAATCTTTTTGGTACCTTTTCAACTGAGAAAACGGCTTGCTGATCAATTGAAGCACGAAGTGGATACTCTATATCTGCAACTTCACCACTATGATGCTCAGTTGTAAACAATTTCAACTTGTCACAATGATATACATCTAGTTGTGTTAGCATTGGCCATTCTAGCGAGTGTTTTCCATTGTAGAAATACTTCAGCTCTGGTAATTCCCATAATGTTAATGAGGTCAGACAATGGAAATTGAACGGTTTAGTTTCTCCCTTCAAGGCTGCTTCATTTTCTAAAAAAATTTCTTCCAATGTTGCACAAGATCTCACATCAAGCTTAGCAAGATGATTGGCCACTGATGTTGGAAACAAACTTTTGAGGCTTTGACAGTTAGAAATGCACACTTCTTGAAGGCTGAGAATTTCATCAGGATTAGGATTCCAGATATGCTCCAGATTCGGCAACTGATTTAGAATCAGTTTCTTCAAAGGAAGAGAAATCTGAGATGCTGGCTTCATATCTGCCTCTGCACCTTTCATATCAAATATTGCCTTAACAGAGTGACAGTTGCTTACCTCGATCTCTTTCAAGTTACATAGAAATCGAAGTAAATAAAAAGGAATCACATTGGGTAAAGATTCAAATTCCACCACAGTTAAAGATTTCAAACTGTTGAAACAATTTTTACTTGGGATTGGAACTGCACCAAGCCATATCTCTTCTAGGTGATGGTGATCATCAAATTTCAAATGCTCTATATCGCATGCAGACTTTTCCACCTGTACGTGCAAAACAATTATTTTTTGAAAGGGTTTGTAATATTCTTATTTGAAACAAAATTTCACTCATTACATATTGTGATAAAATGAATGCATATGCATTATAAACTATGAAGTTGTTAAAATCTACTCTCTTTTCATTTTACACAAAACCAATATTTCCATTTTAATAAAAATTAATATTGAAAGCAAGTCGTTGAACAGAATGAAGTGTAGAATTAATTTATTTTAACATTCTGAGCACCCATTTATAGTATGCCAACATGTTCTGGTTGTATATAGATTAATACAAAATCACTTATATGTCTTCACCTAACAACTTAAAATTTTTTGGTTGACTTATATTCGGCTATTATGAGAGGTGTCTCATGCCTATTTTACACTGTCTTTTCTTCTTATTTGAAAATATTACTTTTTTTAAAGGAACAATATTTATTGTAATTGAGTCCATTTTAATCTAAATGAGCTTTTTGAAAGATTTTATTTTTTCTGTCATAACGATCCTCACTATAATTAACAATTTTGTGATCATAGAATATGAAATTTCAAAAACAATAATAGAGATGTTTAAAGCTCAATTGTACGTTTTAACAATCCTTTCAATACCCTAAATAAAATAATTCTCACAATTAAAAATTAATAAAAAGGTATTGAATATTTTCATGTTTTTTAGATATATATTTAATGAATTTCTTTTTTTTAAGAGTAAATTTATATGCCTTTCTTTTAAGAGATATGACTATTACACTATCCTTCCCTCTTGTATTCAAATATATAATTTAATTTATTTAACTTAACAATCTTAAAGTAAATTACACTTTTTTTTACAAAAAAAAAAAGTAAATTTCTTCTTTCTTTAAGAGATGCTAGTTGTACATTATGTTTCTTATGCTAAAATGTATAATAAAGCACACTTTTTTCTTTGAGATGTATGAGTATTACATTTTCATTCTTGTTATGTTAAAATATAGAGTTTACTATCCTTTTAGTCTCCTAAATTTTTTAATGTTTTTGTTTTTAATTTCTAAATTTTTTAAATTTAGTTTCTTAACTTTTTTCTTATTTTTAATCTTTCTAGAAACTAAAAGTAATGACAAACAAAAAGAAATTGACCAAATCTTTAGTTCTAAATTTATTTGAATATATTTTTTAAAATTATCAATAATCAATAATAAAAATATATTATAATATAGACTATTTATCATAAATTTAAAATATAATTTTTAGGTATAAAATATTTTTTATATAAATTTTAATTATAATATAATTTTTATATGTAAAAAAATATTATTTTAATTATATAGTGCACGTGTTAGAATACTAATTTACTTATAATAAGTAAATAGCAATTGAATTTGGATAATGAATTCCTTACATGTTGGTGAAACAACTTCTTGATTGTGGAGTTGAGATCATGGTGGAATGTTAAATCAGAATCCTCCCTTGAAGTTTTAATCCCCTCAAACATTGGCGCATTTACGAATCCTTCAGAGAAAGTATTCATATTGGGGCATTCAGCTATGGTGGCTTCTTCCAAACATGAGAATTGCAAGGTGCCATCCCCTGAATAAAACCTTACTAGCCTTCCTAAGGACTCCAACCTTAATTTTGTGAGCCGTCCAAATATCATCTCTTCAGAAGCATCGCTTTCATCTTCTTTTCTTACTATTTCTTTTATTGATTCACATTTTTCTATATATAGCATCTTAAGTTGCACCAAACTTTTGGCAGTTGAAGATGTGAATAAATACTCCATCCTTTCACACTCACTCACTTGCAACTCTTTGAGACTGCTGAAAGATACTGCACAAGACACTACTTTCTCTAACCGAGAGCATTTGCGAATTTCTAATGTTTCAAGCTTTGCAGAGTATGGCTTTACCCATGGGTGCTCCAACCCTATCGACTCCAACTCTTTTAGTTTAAATAAGTATAATTCATTCAATCGTGCAAGTATTCCGTGATGAACTTGGAGCTTTTGAGAGGGAAATATCTCCTTGAGACCATAGCATCTTTGCACTCGAAGACATTCTACACGGGGTACCTTGTGAAGGAAATCAAAAGGCAAAGTATCTTTCTTATTCTCATAATCATCAAAGGACAGATCAAGAATATTTAATTTGCAAAGGAAGTCTTGCGGCAAATGTGCATCCCTCAACAAGATAATGTTTTCTTCATTGAGTGTCAATTCCTTCAGTTTGGGATCAACCTTTCAATTATTCAAAAGAAAATGCATGGTGGCAGTTAGAACTCAGAAGAAGGAAAATATATATAATGAAAAGAAAACAAAAAAGGTTAAAGTGAAAATGCTTTAATTTGTCACCTTTTCAACCATGAAAAGAGGTTGCTCTATAACTGCTTCTCTGTGACTATTATGAAATTCTGATGTGAATAGCTTCAACTTAGGACAATAGGACACATCCAGGCATTCTAATACGGGGCATTCCAGATGGTGTTTTCCAGGATAAAAGCAACTAAGCAGTGACAGCTTATAAAGATACAACTTCGACAAACAAGGGAATTCAAATATTTCAGTTCTTCCAAGTTCCATTGCATCTTCCTTTCCAACAATTTCTACCAACTTGTCACACCTCCATACTGTAAGTGTCTCAAGATTTACAAGATTTTTGGCAAGGGACAAAGGGAACAATGTTGCCAAGCTTCTACATTTCGTAACAAACACTACTTGCAAATTGGGAAAGCTGAGAATCCTTCGGAGGGTTTTGTTCCATACACATTTCAAATTTGACAAGCCTTTTAGAGTAAGCTTTTTCAATGGAAGGACCATTCCCTTGGTGTTGGCATCACTGTCATCTATGTCAAATATTACCTGCACAGCATCGGAGCTATGTACATTCAATTCTTCTAAGGTCTTCAAGTAAGGAAGTACATGAGATGGAATTACGATCTCTCTCTTAATCTCCCCATCAAATTCTAATTTCTTTAAACCGCCAAAGAAATTCTTCAGAAAAGCAGGTTTGCCGTGCCTAACACCCGTTGTCTCAAGGTAATCGACAAGGATCATATGCTTTGAATATTCAAAAAATACCTTCAAAGCCATAGAAACTCAACGTCAGATACTTGACAAGTCTCATGTGTACCTCTTGGATTTACATTTGATTGTAGAAAACTATATATGCATGTGCCTCCTTAATTGAGATATCTATTATTATCTCTTGTTAATTTCAAATTCTCATTTTTGTTTTCTAATTAAATTATGCGCTTTATTTTGATATATTGTTTTTGTACCAGTCTAATAGAAATCAGTTTATACATGTAGCATGTTTTAATATTTGTGCTAGAGGAGTTATTTATGCCATTTTTGGTTAGAATCCCAAAAATATTATTATTATAATTCATAATTTTATTCATTATTTTTAGAATGGATTCCAATGGTCTAAAATGTACAAAGAGCATAATAGGAATAAAATAGTGGCTAAAAGGTTTTGACCCATATGGCTCAAGAATGAAAAAAATAAAATGATAATGAATTGAAAAGATCAGGAGAAAAGAGCTTTTTCAGCTCATGAAAAATACATAAGGGTATGGATATTCAACTAATATTTTGGACTAATATGCGCAATCAGTATGAAAAGGTAGAATAAAATTAAAGAATAGAAATAAAAGAAGAAAAAAAAGCCTAAAAGATTTGTTAAGTTGGTAATTGCTATTTTCACTCCCTTTTATATTAATCCACTTTCTTTCTCATTTTTTATACTGAAACTACCCATTAAACACACTATCTCATCTCTCTCTTCTATTTCTTCTCGGAAAAAGAAAAAAGACACTCCATCTCAAACTACCTTATAAAACACACTCTCATTTTCTCTTTCTTCCCCAATTTAAATCTTTTTCGAAAAAATACACACTTCTACATTTCGAAAACCACTCTCCTCCCACACCACTCAACCTCCTGACAATTTGTTCCAACCAAAAACACATTGTGATACTATTAGTGTGATTAGAGCATAGAATTCGATCTATTGTTTTTACGTCGCACAACAAAGGTGCACCCAAAACGTTTTATAAGGTAATGTTATAAGGTGATTACCATTATATAATTTTATTGAAGGATTTTCTTACTCTTAGTTTGAGTGGATCAATAGTTTTAGATTTTGTCTTCGAAAGATTGATGGCTGACTCAAGGTGGATGAGCGTTGAAAATATACAAGGGAACGACTGAAAGAATAAAATGCAAGGTCTACTACAAGGCTTTATGATACATTTTAAAGCTAAAATCATTCTCGTACGGGCACTAAGTTGGGGTCTAGCTAGTTTATTTCTTACAAAAGATTTGTGTTTCTTTATGTTTTATATTTTGGTTTTTGTCTATTTTATTAATATATGCATAGGAGTATAAGTGAAGTAAAGTTGCACATTGAATAAAAGTGAAAAACTTGAGAAAATGACATTTTTTATGGTGTCTTTTTTTTTTCCCTCTTAATAATATCATATCAAAAAATTATAACAAGATGAAGCGTCAAACAACTAAAAATAAATAAGGTTGAGATACATTCATGCTTTACTGAAATATCCTATAAAAAAAATTCAGGACGACAAAAAATGGTTGAGTTGGAGTTGTTTTATTATTGGCATGTACGTGCATGAAAAAAATTATTAGATACAAACAAAAAGTTCACTAATCTATTAGTGACTAAAAATGGTATCAAGACTTAAAAATAAAATTTTTATTTTATAGTAAAAATAAAATTGTTATAAAAAAATAAATACAAAATTTATTAATTTATCAGGAATCTAAAACATATTTTATCCTCTATTTTATTATAAATCTTTCACTCATGTTAGATTCATTCATTTATGATAAAGTTATATTTATTGTTTTATACACTTGAACACTAATTTTCTACTAGATTAATCCTATAAATCACTACAAAATAAAGTATTGGAGTATACAAAGCGGTAAAGGTAGCTTTGCTCTGAATGGATATAAACTAAGTGGAGGGTTTATAATAACAGAATTGTGAAACAAAAGAGAGAAGGCAGCTACAATATTGGAGGAAGAAACTAAATTTCTATTAGATTAAACGAAAACAAAAAGAGAGCATTTATATTTCTTGCTTTTAGCCTATGTAATAAGTAAAAAATGGAACCTATAATAAGAAAATTGTGGATATGTTTTTCTCGCAATAGCCATTGTAATAATGAAAATGTACTTGAAATTTAATATACGAGATATATTATTAATTAAAATCATTCATGTGCCTTTACGTAACATCTTAATCTTGTGACATTAATTATTGGTTCATGATATATATTGTCCGTATTAGAGTCTAAAGGTCGTAGATGGATTGTATTATCCACGTTTCAAACCAATTAATCAAAGGGATGCAAAGGCAAGTTAGAGATGTAATATAAAACCACATGTATGTCTTAATCCATAACAAATAAACTTTTGAGATATTAATTTATGACACACAACCTATTAGTAAAAAATTGAACAAGTATTGGTAAAAGCTAACAAAGATATCATGATATATTTTTAGAGTAATGTATGCCGTAAGAAATATTTTAGAGTAAATTACCTTCTTCAATTCTAGAGAAGCTTAAATTATATTTACTTTCCCTCTTATTTTAAAATATGCATTCTCCTTCCTTGAAGGATAAATAAGTATTATATTTGAGTCTATATCATGTAAATGACTTTATTTTTTTTAAATAATAATTCTCTTGCAGTGATCCTCACAATAATTTACAAATATCGAGCATATGATATGAATTTTGTGACTTTAATTAGAAGATGAAATTTTAAAAAAATTAAAAATATATTTTTTGGTTTTTAATTTAGAGACAATCCTATTTAAAACCAAGTTAGATAGCAAATGTGGACATATTTTAGCCGTAATTTGAAACAAATATAATTAATTTATTACATTGTAAAAGATTAACCCTTTTTATTAGACCTAATCCATTGTTGATAATATAGATATTTAAATCTTCATTCTACTTTATAAAAAAACTATCATCAACAATATATAAGATTTTTAAAATTAGTTGGTGACGACATTAAAAGTTATAAAAAAAGATAATACATGATTGGGAAGCACATTAACTCATATTTGTTCATAGTTATTAAAAATTGTCTACATTTACCTAAAGTGTAACTTAAGGGAGTAAAGTGTATATTTTAAAATAAAGGTATGGTTAGCTTAGAATATTTGAAAAATGTTTTGTTGGAAATCATATCAAAACACATTTTAAAATCATAGGAAAGTGTATTTTTTTCATTCCAATAAAACTTTTTCTTTCTTTACTTCTTTATTCAATACCTTGGCTAGCATTTATCTTAAAATACTAGATAAGAGAAATACTACTCTAGAATCAATTTGTGGCTTCCAAATTAAATTTATGGCCAATGCTAATTAATGCCCTAAGGGTACCCGTTAAAGAATTTAAAATATAATTTTTTAATTAATAAGTATTATTAATATTTCAAAACAATAGTCCTTTACCTTTTAAAGCTACTTTCCAACAATACTCCAGTATATAACTAAGAGAATAAATTAATACTTGCGTTAATCGTAAAAATAAGTTGGATGGGTAGTAGGATTATTTATGACAGGAGTGGTTGGCATACAAATGGTATTTTTGTCAAAATTTATATTAATTAAATATTTCCCAAAAGACTATTATTTTATATAATAGAGTAATCAGGTACATCCCTATTATAAATTCAAAGCAATTTCAAAAAATAAAAAATAAAAAATTCTATTTTAAAATTTTGGCTAAACTATGTTTTTAATCCTAAATAAATACTCAAATTTTATGTTTAATTCTTCATAAAAAAAATTTATTTAGTCCTTAATAAAATAAAAAATTTATTTTTGGTCATTGATATTTTTTAGTATTTTATAAATTAACAAATTTTTAGTCAGTTCGATAATAAATTGTTTGTATTTGTTATTAGTCTTTTTTTTAAAGAAAACGATATCAAAATGGAAAAAATTATAAATAATAAACATAAAATTAACTAATTTATTAGTAACTATAAAAAATGTCAAGAATCACTAACAAAATTTTTGTTTTATTAGATGATAAATACAAAAAAAAATTATTAGAAAACAAACAGAAAACTAAATATTTATTAAAAATTATAAACATATTTTAACCTAAATTTTGTAATCAACAACAGACATTGGTTAATTAGCATGACCCTATACTTAGATATAACTAAATAAGAATTGAATTTGGATAATGAATTGCTTACCTGTTGGTGAAACAAGGTCTGGATTGTGGTGTTGAGATCATGGTGGGAGGTTAAGTGATCAGTATCATCTGTTGAAGTTTTAATCCCCTCTAATAATGGCGCATCTATTATTCCTTCTGAGAATGTTTTCATATTCTGGCATTCAGCAATCGTGGCTTCTTCCAAACACTTGAAATGCAAAGTGGCATTCCCTGAATAAAACCCGACTAGCCTTGGTAATGAATCCAACATTATTCTTCTGAGGCCTCCAAATATGATCTCATCAGAACCATCTTCTTCTTCTTTTTTTACTATTTCCTTCATTGATTCACATTCTCGTATAGATAGGCTCTCAAGTTGCATCAAACTTTTGGCAGTTGAGCATTTCAATAAATACTCCATCCCATTACAGTCGATCACTTCCAAGTCTTTCAGATTGATGAAAGACACTGCACAGCTCACTAATTTTTCTAATCGAGGGCACCCCCAAAGAGTTAATATTTGAAGCTTTTCAGAGTATGGCTTAACCCATGGGTGCTGCTCTAACCCTATCGACTCCAGCTCTCCAAGATCTAACAGTGTTAATTGTTTCAATGCGGGAAGTGAACGGTCATGAACTTGGAGTTTCTGAGAGGGAAATATCTCCTTCAGACCATAGCATCTTTCCACTCGAAGATGTTCTAAGCTGGGTACCTTCTGAAGGAAATCAAAAGGCAAAGTATCTTTCTTAATGCCATCATTATCAAAGGATAGATCAAGACAAGTTAATTTGAAAAGGAGGTCTTGTGGCAAACGTGCATCGCTCAACAACATAATGTTTTCCTCATTGAGTGTCAAGCTCTTCAGATTGGGAACAATCTAGCAAGGCCAAACAAATTCAAAAGAAAATGTAAGGTGGTAGTTAGAAGGAGGAAAATATAATATGAAATTAAGAAAAAAAGGAAGCACAGAAAGTTTAACTGATAATGCTTTGTCACCTTATCAACTGAGAACAGAGGTTGTTGTTGTAGCCGGCTAATTGGAGCCTCTGTAACTGCTTCTTTGTGATCATTGTGAAATTCTGATGTGAATAGCTTCAACTTAGGACAATAGGACACACCCAAGCTTTCTAATACGGGGCATTCCAGATGGTGTTTCCCAGGATAAAAGCAACTAAGCAGTGACAGCTTAAAAAGAAGCAACTTCAACAAAAATGGGAATTCAAACATTTCAGTTGTTGCATGTTCCGTCGCATCTTCCTTTCCAATAATTTCTACCAACTTGTCACAGTTCTGTATTACAAGGGTCTGAAGCTTCCCAACATTTCGGGCAAGGGACAAAGGGAACAGTGTCACCAAGTTTTTACAAACTTGAACATCCACATATTGCAAATCGGGAAAGCTGAGAATTCCTCGGGAGGTTTTGTTCCATACACATTTCAAATTTGACAAGCTTTCTAGAGTAAGCTTTTTCAATGGAAGGAGCATTCCCTTGGTGTTGGCATCAGTGTCATCTATGTCAAATATTACCTGCGCTGCATCGGAGCTATGTACATTGAATTCTTCTAAGGTCTTCAAGTAAGGAAGTACATGAGATGGAATTACAATCTCTCTTTTAATGGCTCCATCAAATTCTAATTTCTTTAAACTGCCAAAGAAATTCTTCAGAAAAGCAGGTTTGGCGCGCCTAACACCCGTTGTCTCAAGGTAATCGACAAGGATCATTTGCTTTGAATATTCAAAAAATACCTTCAAAGCCAGAGAAACTCAACGTCAGATACTTGACAAGTCTCGTGTGTACCACTTGGATTTACATTTGATTGTAGAAAACTATATATGCATGTGCCTCCTTAATTGAGATATCTACAATTATCTCTTGTTAAATTTCAAATTCTCATTTTTGTTTTTTAATTAAATTTTGCGCTTTATTTTGATATATTATTTTTGTACGAGTCTAATAGAAATAAGTTTATACATGTAATTTAAAGTAAGAGCATCTTTTAATATTTGGGCTAGAGGAGTTATTTTCTTTATTATTTTTAGAATGGATTCCAATGGTCTAAAATGTAGAAAGACCAAAATGGGAATAAAATAGTGACTAAAGGTCTATGACCCACATGGTAAGAAAATTGTAATGAAACGAAAAGATAAGGAGAAAAGATAACATAACTTTTCAGCTCATGTAAGCCCAAAATATAACAGCTCATGCCCGCCCAAAATATTAAAAAAAAAATAGAAGAGAAGAGAAAAGAAAAGAAGGTTGATAGAATGTTTTGTGCTCCTCTTATAAAAAATAAAAAAACATAAGGCTTTAGATATCCAATTATACTTTAACATAATATTTTGGGTTAATATGCCCAATTAGTATGAAAAGGTTGAGTAAAATTAAGGGAGCTGTTTGGGACCTCCAGTAGATTTCTAAAATATAAAAAATTATCGGTATTTTTTATTATAAATAATATATCAGTTTTTTTTTATTTCTGTAGCATTTTTTTATTTGTAAAATTGTGTTCTTTTAGTGTAACTTATTTTAGTGAGTATCTTTTTGTAAGTGTATGTTATCCTGAGTTGTGTACATGCATTGTATGTTCTAGAAGGGGCATTCCTTATGGTGTCCTTTTGTTTTCTCTTAATAATATCATATAACAAGATTAAGAATTAAACACCCAAGCAAAAATAAGGTTGAGATACATCCATGCTTTAGTGAAATATTCTATATATAAAAATTCAAGACATCCAAAAATGGTTGAGTTAAGAGTTGTTTTGTTATCGACAGGCACGCGCATGAACAAATTTGCTTCAAAATATATTTCTTTATTTTGTACTACTCTCATAAGTATTTTGTTTTAAAAAAATGAGCAAATTATAATAAGATCATTCACATTTGTCAAATGTGTTACTAGAGTTGTGGAGGGGAGTGCCTTTTTTCTTTTTCTTTTCTTTTCTGAAGAAAGAGAAGAGAAAGAGGATGATAGTGTTTAGCAAGGTAATTTTGGTATAAAATAAGAAAGGAAGTGTCATAGTGTGTAAAGATGAGTGAAAATAACAATTGTGGTTAAATTTTGGTTTAAGAAGACACAAATAAAATAATATATAAATAAAAAGAAAAAGGCAAGAAAAATTGTGTTGAGTTATAAATAAAATAATGGAAGGTGAAGAGGAAACAAAATAAAATTGAAATTGAACTCAACTAGCCTACGATAAAAAAAAAAAAAAAAAGAGTGAAAAGGCTGGGTTTTGTCCTAATAGACATGGTCTAAACTATCTTCAAGGTATTAGCAATAACAAAAAAACATGGATTAAAAAATTAAAATATTGATAAAGATAAAAAGTTAGAGGATAAAAATGGATATTCATAGAAGTTGATCTTACTCTAATTTAAGTTTTCATTTTTTCTTTACAATTTAAGTAGGATAAAAATGTATTCTTTTGTTTTAAGCTTCCAAAAAATGTGTTTGAAGTTTCAAAACATGTGTTACCCATGGTGGAGATTATGAACCTTATCCTTTGTCTTGTTACACGGGTCAAATACAACGAATTTGACTGCTGTATCTTTTTGGTCCATTTAGATACTTAATTTCTTTCTATAAGGTAGCTCTCTTATCCTTTTTTCTCACATTTATATTAGGGTAAAATATATTTTAGATCCTCAATAAATATTTAAATTTTATATTTATTTTTTAATAAATATTGTTCTTTGTATTGAATTCCTAATAAAACAAAAGTTTTATTTTTGTTTATGACACCTTTTTTAGTTGATGATAAATTATTAATTTTTTGTTTAATAACATGAAAAAAAATATCAGGTTATAAAAAAAAGTTCATTAGTGATTAAAAAACGATACCAAGAATAGAAATAAAATTATTATTTTATAGGAGAGCCAATGAAAAAAAATTATTATAAAATAACAAACACAAAATTTATTAATTATAATAAGTCAAATAGAACTTAATAAGAACATTATAAATATGTTATTCTCACAATAGCCATTGTAATAATGAAAATGTATTTAAAATTTAATATATGAGATATATTATTAATTAAAATCATTCATGTGCCTTTACGCAACAGCTTAATCTTAATCTTGTGACATTAATTATTGGTTCATGATATATATTGTAAGTAAGTATTAGAGTCTAAAGGTCGTAGATGGATTGTATTATCCACATTTCAAGCTAATCAAAGGGATTCAAAGGCAAATTAGAGATATAATATATAAAACCATATGTATGTCTTTGTCCAAAACAAATAAACTTTTGAGATATTGATTTATGACACAACCTATTGGTAAAAGATCAAACAAGTGTTGGTAAAAGCAAACAAAGATATCATCATGACAAGTTTTTAATGTAGTAAGTAATGTATGCCGTAAGAAATATTTTAGAGTAAATCTCCTTCTGCTATCCTAGAGAAGCTTAAATTATATTCACTTTCACTCTTATTTTAAAATATACACTCTCCTTCCTTGAAAGATAAATAAGTATTATAATTCAGTCTATATCATGTAAATGAGTTTTTTTTTTAAACTAATAATTCTCTTGCAGTTATCCTCACCATGATCTACAAATTTCGAACATATGATATGAATTTTGTGACTTTGATTAGAAGATGAAATTTCATAAGCAATTAAAGAGATATTTTTTAGTTTTTAATTTAGAGACAATTCTATTTAAAACTAAGTCAGATAATAAATGTGAACATCTATTTTATCAATAATTTGAAACATATATAATTAATTTATTACATCGATTAAGCTCTTTTATTAGACTTAATTCATTGGTGATAATAAAAATATTTAAAGTTTCATTCTACTTTATAAAAAAATTATGATCAACAATATATAGGTTTTTAAAAATTAGTTGGTGGTCACATTAAAAGTGGTAGAAAAAGATAATATATAATTGGGAGACACACTAACTCATATTTATTCACAACTATTAAGATATTATATACATTAAAAATTACCTAAAGTACAAGGGAAAGAACGAGAGTGTACATTTTAAAATAAAGGTTTGATTAACTAGTATTTTTAGGACATTATTTAAGGAATTAAAAGGAAAATAAAATTATATTGAATCTTTAATAAAATAACAATCTTATTTTTGGTCAATGATTCTTTTTTAGTGTCTTATAAATTAAGAAATTTGTTTTTGTTTACTCCCAAATAAATTTTTTGTATTTGTTATTAGTCATTTTAAAAAAAAATACTAAAATAAAAAATAATAAACAAATAAATATAAATTTATTAGGAATTATAAAAAATATGAAGGACCAATAACAAAAAAAAAAAAACTTATGACACACACAAAAAAAATATTATTAAGAATCAAACACAAATTTTAGATATTTATTTAAAGTTACAAACATATTTTAACTCGAATTTTTTAATCAATATTGTTGAGACATTGGTTAATTAGCATGCCCCCTATGTTTAGAGATATAAACAAATAACAATTGAATTTGGTGGATAATGATTCCTGACCTGTTGGTGAAACAAGGTCTGGATTGTGGTGTTGAGATCATGGTGGGAGGTTAAGTCAGTATCCTCTGTTGAAGTTTTAATCCCCTCTAATAATGGCGCATCTATTATTCCTTCTGAGAATGTTTTCATATTCTGGCATTCAGCAATCGTGGCTTCTTCCAAACACTTTAAATGCAAAGTGGCATTCCCTGAATAAAACCTTACTAGCCTTGGTAATGAATCCAACATTATTCTTCTGAGGCGTCCAAATATGATCTCATCAGAAGCATCTTCTTCTTCTTTTTTTACTATTTCCTTCATTGATTCACATTTCTCTATAGATAGGGTCTCAAGTTGCAACAAACTTTTGGCAGTTGAGAATTTCAATAAATACTCCATCCTATTACAGCACGTCACTTGCAACTCTTTCAGATTGATGAAAGACACTGCACAGCTCACTAGTTTTTCTAACTGAGAACAGTTGATAAGATGTAATAATTGAAGCTTTTGAGAGTATGGCTGAACCCATGGGTGCTCTAACCCTATCGACTCCAGCTCTCCAAGATTATACAGGATTAATTGTTTCAATGCGGGAAGTGAACGGTCATGAACTTGGAGTTTCTGAGAGGGAAATATCTCCTTCAGACCATAGCACCTTTGCACTAGAAGATGTTCTAAGCTGGGTACCTTCTGAAGGAAATCAAAAGGCAAAGTGTCTATCTTATTGTCATCATTCTCAAAGGATAGATGAAGAAATCTTAATTTGAAAAGGAGGTCTTGTGGCAAATGTCCATCGCTCAACAACATAATGTTTTCCTCATTGAGTGTCAATTCCTTCAGATTGATTGCAATCTAGCAAGGCCAAACAAATTAAAAAGAAAATGCAAGGTGGTAATTAGAAGGAGGAAAATATAATATGAAATTAAAGAAAAAAAAAGCACAAAAAGTATAACTGATAATGTTTTGTCACCTTTTCAACCGAGAACAGAGGTTGTTGTTGTAGTTGGCTAATTGGAGCCTCTATAACTGCTTGTTTGGGACTATCTCGAAATTCTGATGTGAATAGCTTCAACTTAGGACAATAGGACACACGCAAGCTTGTTAAGAAGGGGCATTCCAGATGGTGTTTTCCAGGATAAAAGCAACTAAGCAGTGACAGCTTATAAAGAAGCAAGTTCCACAAACAAGGGAATTCAAACATAACAGTTGTTGCATGTTCCGTCACATCTTCCTTTCCAACAATTTCTACCAACTTTTGACAGATAAATATTTGAAGGGTCTTAAGCTTCCCAAGATTTCGGGCAAGGGACAAAGGGAACAATGTTGCCAGGCTTCTACATTCAGTAACATCCACATCTTGCAAATTGGAAAAGCTGAGAATTCCTTGGGGGGTTTTGTTCCATACACATTTCAAATTAGGCAAGCGTTTTAGAGTAAGTTTTTTCAAACGAAAGACTATACCCTTGGGGTTGGCATCAGTGTCATCTATGTCAAATATTACCTGCGCTGCATCGGAGCTATGTACATTCAATTCTTCTAAGGTCTTCAAGTAAGGAAGTACATGAGATGGAATTACAATCTCTCTTTTAATGGCTCCATCAAATTCCAATTTCTTTAAACTGCCAAAGATATTCTTCAGAAAAGCAGGCTTGCCGTGCCTAACACCCGTTGCCTCAAGGTAATCGAGAAGGATCATATGCTTTGAATATTCAAAAAATACCTTCAAAGCATTGAAACTCAACGTTAGGAGTGTATGTATGGAAACTCTCGAAACTACGCTTTAAATAATATTTTATTTTAAAATATGAATATTATTGTTTTTATATTTAAGTTAATTGTATTAATTATTGTTACTGTGGATATGCTATTATCTTCATATTCAAATAAAGTCCTGTTTCATTATAAGTTCTAACCACTTCTATTTTCTTTAAAATATTATTGTTGTAATTATACTATCATTTTCAAATTTTAACCAAGTTAAATGTCTTGATTGTAGAGTATATAAACTTAAAAAATTATAAGAAATTCTATTGTAAAAAAAAAATTGTTGCTTATGTACGACTTAGGTTTACTTTTGATGTAGAAAACTATATATGTGCCTCGCTGCTGAGATATCTCCAGCCATCACATTAAAATTCAATTTTCTTTTTTTATTTTCCATTCATGTTCTGACTTCTATTTTGATATATTAAAGTGAACAATTTTAAATAGCTCAATTAATTGAACATGATACATCAATTGTTGTATACCTTTTTTTTTCTTCGTATAAAAAAATAATTTTATATTATCAATCAAATAAAAATCATTTGGGATATGACTTTTAAGCTATAGGTAAGATTATAAGCTTTTTTTATAGTACAAATAAGATTATAAGTTGATACACTCTTGATAACAATGTAATACAAAATATTTTATACATTTAACACATTCTAATTAAATTTTAATATAATTATTTCATGACAATCAATGATTGGATAACAATGTAAAAAATTACGTTAATTGTGAGTGCATTCTTCTATTTAAATTCTTATACTGTACTCCCACTTCAGTAAATTAGTTATAATACAAATTAGGAATATGAAAAGTGAATATTATTTTCTCATAATTCAAAGAGTATAATAAAGATCAGTAGTTGATTTGTGCAGCTTTCTTGATAAAACTATGCAAGAATTTTGGAAATAAAATCAGACTTGATTACTACAAATAAGGAAACCTTGACCAATAAATAAATCTAATTGAATCTGTACAAATTACAAAAGTACATAATAAGCTTGCTTCATATTTTACATATGGGACAACATACAATTATATGTCTAAATATGTTCTTTGGCCTCAACGCTTTTTTATTTTTGATTTTTGGAAGTTCATTTTTTCTTAATTTTAATTTCTGGAAGTTGATGTTCTTTTCAATTTTGGTTTGTGTAAGTTTTTTTATTTATTTTTAATTCTTATATGTTTGTATTTTTTAATTTTAGTTCCTTTAAGGTTCTATTTTTTTTATTTATAATTCCCATAAGTTCACGCTTATAAGGATCAAGATTGAAAAAAAATACAAACTTACTGAAACAAAAAAAAAATAGAGCAGGATATCTTAAAGGGACCAAAATTAAAAAAAAAACATAAACTTAAATTGAACAAAAATATATTTAAGCTACAATTATATATGTTTTATCATGGTGACATAATTATCCAATTGTAGAATATTGACTTAGGAAAATTTTCAATGAAATGAAAAATAATTTATCTGTGTAGGTAGATGAAAATTTGTGATGGTTAACAAATTAAATACTCTATCTAATGCGTACCTGATCTGTGAAATGTTTTTGTAGAGTGCCATTCAAATCACCTTCCCAATACCATTTGTCTTTTTCTCCAGCTACAACATGTACTTTTTTAAGGTTTGGAGCACTTTGGACTCTAGAGAATTTTTTCATTTGAGGGCACTCACTCACTACTAAACTTTCCAGTAATGGGAATTTGAAGTCACACTTCTCGGAACTGCAAAAACTTGTGAGATTTTTTAGAGACACCAATTCTAAAGATTTTAATTGTCTAAACTCAATCTCTTGTACTTTTTCCTCTTCATTTTCTGCAACGATTTCCACAATCATTTCACATAAGAATACCTTCATGGTTGTGAGTTGAACCAAGCTTTTAGCAGTTGAGGATGTCATTAAATTCCTCAGCGATCTACAATTTCTCACTTCCAAATGTGTTATGTAATTGTAAGATACTATGGATGATGCTAAATTTGTCAATTTCATACATCGACTAATGACTAAGCGTTCTATCCTCTGAAGAAGTGGGTGATGCTCAAATCCTATCTCTTCTAAAGACAACAAACTCTTTAATTCCAACTCCTTAAGTTGCATAACAACACCTATTTTATCACGTGAAATGAGGCTTGCAGGAGCCCAAATGCTTTTCAATTGACAACTCCCCAATGTTAAGCTTTTCAAATTGGGAAGTCTATGAAGAAACCAAAAGAGAATTTCAGTATTCTTCAATCCATACAAGACAAGTCTTTGTAGTTTGTGCATTCTGTGAACACTGACAATGTATTTCTGCAACCACTCTGCTTCCTTCAAGCTGATTTCCATAGATTCCAAGTTGTATATCACCTAAAATATATATAAATAAAATAGACTTATCAATATTGAAGCATACTTGGAACCACTCAATAAGATATTTATAGTGTTATTTTTTTTTATAAGAAATAAATGGCATATTCTCACATCATTCAGTGAGAGAGTCTTAATTCATTCTTTTTGTTATGTACCTTTTCTGTAGCCGACACAATTGACTTCCCTTGTGAGTTTGTGATGTCTTTAGTGAGCCCTTCCAGCTTGAAACAATTGAGTATGGACAATTTCTTCAACGATGGCCACTCTAAAGCATGAGTTCCTCTGTAGAAACTCATAAGTTCAAATGAATTTTGTAATGATACAGTGTTTAGCTGAGGAAACTTAAACGTGATAGCATTTTCATTTGAACCATTGCCCCAAGCAACAATCTCCTTCATTGCCCTGCAATTGTATACATCAAGGATTTCCAGTTTTTCTAAGTCAGTGGCAACAGAGAGTGGAAAGAGATGTTTTAAATTTGGACTCTCATTAATGCTTATGCTTTTCAGATTATTATATTTAAGTATTTCACTGCTGTCCTCCTTCCATATGTGCACCAAATTTGGCAAGGCCTTTAGAAATACATTTTGCAAGTTTGTTTCATTCCTAACACCAGTTTGTGGAATAATTTCAAAGTCAAATATGTTTTCCACTAACTGGCAATTTGTAATTGTCAAGCTTTGAAGGCTCTGAAATCTTTGCCCCATATAACTAGGAAAAATCGTAACAAGTTTGTGGCACTCTCCTATTATCAAAGAGTCCAAACTGTGAAACGAATGAAGACCAATATGGGGTTGCCAAATGGTATTAAGTTTCTCCATGCCGATGATCTCCATTTTCTTCAACTTAGGAAAAACATCAATATTCTGCTGCAGAAAAAAGTGAATGTTAGGTGAGCAGATGAAAGACCTCAACAATTAATGCAATTAAACAACAAATGATAGTAATAATCTAAGTCAATATTAAATGACTCCACACACCTCTGCATGTTCTGGACAAAATATATCCTCCATCATTTCACATGCACTTACAAAAAGGCTTTGTAGATTCATCAAACTTCCAGCCATGGAGAATGACAGTAAATATTTTAAATCACCACAATCTGTCACATTCAATGTAAGCAAATTTTGAAAACAATGCTGAGATTGGTCACTCCATATCTTCTGGATGTTGATTGAGGATAACTCCAACCATTCTAATTTGGGAATTGAAACCTGTAAGAACATATATAATTAATGTCTCAACAATAAGATTTTGATTTTGAAAATTGATGTACCCAAGAGAAATGACAAAACTTAAACGATCACAACTTTTTACTTCTTTTAGATGAATAACATACAAATTAAAGATTAGAGATTATAAAGGACACATTTATGATAATGTTTTTACATACCTTTTCATTGAAGAGTGATATACAAGAACTAGTGGCACCTTGCTCAACTTCAGTGATGATATCTTTGTTTCTGTTTTGCACTTGGACTTCCAATGATTGTGCACTACAAGGCATCTTGTCGTTGGTATATAAACAAGCAAATGCTGGTAAAGATTTCAATGTTAAAAGTCGTAATTGAGGGAACTCAATCTTGTCATCATTGATAGTATGCGTTTGTCTTTCAATAGAAACTATCTCCTTCAGAGAATCACAGTCACACACTTCAATTGTTTCAAGCATGGTGAGAAGTCCGACCATGAAAAATGGGAAAATGTTTTCCAATTTATCACATGTTTTAATCTTGATGACTTTTAATCTGCAAAAGGAAGCCTCTTCAAGATGATTATTGCCACATATTTTCTCCAAATTATCCAGTTTGTAAAGACACATGGACTCCAATTTGGGAAAAGCCAGTAAAGGGTGAAACCGCTCCACTGAGTTAATAATATATTGAATACCAAAATTGTTCACAATGGATAAATGTTTCAAATATGGAAATCCTTCAACATTTAATTCATAAAAAACATCATGAACATCATTGAGTTCTCCCAGCAGCAAATATTCAACACTCTTGAACAACATTTTAACCCATGTTTCAGAATGAATGTCAATACCTTCTTTTAGGTTCAATGCCAAAAATTTCGCTTGGTCATACATGTCAGGGATTTTGAATTCTCCCTCTTTAAGCATGTTGAATTCACCAATGACAATCTTGTAACTATCCAACATGTCCAAAAACAAGTTCTGCGGAAAATGGGAAACACTCTGAATGTGTACGTCTAGATTTTGCAACTGATTCAAGTGCCTCAACTCAGAAAGAATAGCTTTTTGACTTTGGATATTCTCCTCAGCCTCCCACAGAATCAAGCTGTCTCTCATGTAAAACTCTTCCAAACTGTTCATCCTTGATATGGTATTGGAAGGTATTACTCTTAGTTTTGAGCAATTGCTTATGTCAAAAAGTTGCAGCTTATCCAATTGCCCAAATTCTAGAGGCAAACTTTCAATGTTAGATCCTGAAAGAGTAAGAATTCGTAATTTCTTTAACTCTCCAATGATTGATAAGTTCTCTCCTAGAGTGCATCTCTCCAAACTAAGCATTCTCAGTTTTTTTAGGCATTTAATAGAAGAAGGTAAGCATGAAAGATTAACACCAGTCAATATCAAGACTCTGAGTTCAATCATATCTTTAAAAAAGTCGTCTGGTATTTTCAAAAAATCATCTTTACTGTCAATATGTAAGACTTCAAGTCTAGGACAGTGTATACTCTCGGGAAGCCCATCATTGATATCACAAAAGTGTAAACATATAGCAGTGTACCTTTCAAGTTCATCTTTGTGAGGCCACTCGTCTACTATGCCATTTTTCATAAAAAAAACATGTTTTTCTTTGGATGATATTGAAAGAGCAACATCCCGCACAATGTCATGCATGTTGAAGCGGTCATGAGAGAGACTTTCCACCAACAAAGTTGATTCTTTTAGCTCCTCTATCAGCATATTTACTTTGTTTCTCGCTTCTCTAATTGTGTGGACCCCTTGAAGCAAACCCAACCCGATACAGAACTTCACCAAGTCCATAATCAAAGCATCATTTCCCATTCTAGCACACAGTAAGAAAATATGTTTCAGCTGCTCATTTTTTAGATGCTCAAAGCTCAAATTTACAGAGAACTCGATAGATTCGTGCCCTTCTGTAAAACTTTGTCGTTTAATTCGTTGACAGACATCCTGCCATACAAAGGAGCTTTTATTCTTTAGAGCCCTTCCTATGGAAACTAATGCCATAGGCAATCCATCGCACATTTTGGCAATTTCAATGACTTTCTCATCAAATTCAAAACTTTGGGCACGTATTCCCGCCAATTTCTTAAGGAAACTCTTTGCCTCGTTTTCATCAAGGACTCCTACCGAGAAAGTTGATCTCTCCTGCACATCCATTTTATTACATATTACTTCTTTACTTCTGGATGTTAGAAGAATTTTGCATCCCTTGTGATCACCAGATAACTTTTCTTTTTTTATCATATTGGAATCAACAGATAATTTGCCTTTTTTCATCGTATTGAAATCGACAGCTAACTTGTCTTTTTTCATTGTATGGAAATCGGCCGAAAACACTTCTTTTTCCATCTTATGGTAACCAAAATCAGATAAATCATTGACATCTTGTTGGCTTCCATCATCATCCTCACTACGTGGAATCCCCAATATATTCAAGTTCAATCCATCCCAGAGATCATCTAGGATTATAAGGGTATTCTCCTTTTCATTCATTAACCTCTTTCGAATGCGATCTGCTCTTACAATTTCACTTTCCTCTTCCAATCTCATTCCCAACATCTCAGCAATTTGTCCTTGAATTTTTTCTATGTCAGGAATTCTTGTTACATTTGCCATGACCACCATATTGAACAACTTCTTTTCTCGAGCTTTGTTAGCAACTTCTTTGACTAAAGTAGTCTTACCCACACCACCAGCCCCATAGACTCCAACAATATTAACTGTCGAGTCTTCCAGTGCTTTCATAATCTTCTCCATAGTTTCATTTCTCGACCCAAAGCTCACATAACCAGTGTTTAACAAAGCAGCATCAGAGGATGGGCCCAACCGATATGAAACTTTATCAAACTTTTTATTTGAATGTCCATCTGCTTTGATTTCCTCTACTATCTTTGTAGCTTTTCTGCCTAACCGATACCTCAATGACAAGTTATTTGGAAAGATCAATCTAATGGAACACCTTGTCTGTGCATGGCGTTCATCATCAATAAAACACTCATATTTTTTTATCTTCTCATCCACCTGTTTTAACCAATGTTGAACTTCATCGTTAATTTCTTCTCCGTTCTTCTCTGCATCATTAACTTCATTTTGAACCCTCTTCCTAGTATCATCCAGCCTCTCAATGTATTGTTCCACCTCTTTAAATTTGTCTTTGTAATTAAATATGTAACCCACTTGTCGTTTGACCACATGTTCTGCAATTTGCAGTGCACTTTGGGCAGTGGCAGAAGTAATTGGGTCCATTCTCCCTTGGCAATTGGCACGTTCTTCTTGTTTCTTTGATTCCTGCTGTGGCTACCACTTTTTCCTGAATGTTACACATGCAAAATTTCAAAAATGATGAAACAAAAGGACACATTCGCAAAACATTCAGCAAATAAAACATATTAGAATTTGACTGATGCTATTAGGTGTCTGTTAGTATCTGTTAGTGTTAGTGGGAGAGTTGATTATATTTTTGTGCATACATCCCCAAACGTCCCTTCTCTAATTATTTATCACCTTGGATAGGATCTTAATTAACCCCTCCATCCAATCACCTGCTTTTGTCCCCTCTTCTCCAATCATCAATATGCTATGTTTGCTTCCTAGCTATCACAATGCAGGTTTTCAAACACACTTGTGTCCCGTAGTTAATTTGCTAAGTTTTATATTTTTTCGTTTTCCTTTTGCTCACGTTCTAAAAAATATCTTAACCTCTACCACTTGCTTCCTATCACCTGTTTATATAGGTTATCAAACTCTATCGTGTCCGGTAGTTTACCAAGTTTTATAAAAAATTTCTTTTCCTTTTTTCTCACTTGTAAAATTTTTAAAACAAAACCTCAATTAAGAAAATTTAATGGTACAGAATAACATGTTGAAATATAGACTTGATTTTGGGCCTTATCAAAAAGCCCAAGTTCTAGGAGATTCCACAAGACATGTTAAACTAAAATTCTAGAAGAATGTTCTAGAAAAATCTATTGTAGAAGATAATTCTAGAATAACTTGTAGAATATTCTAGAATGTGTGAGTAACTTTGTATGTAAAAAGTTCTAGAGAATCATTTGTAACCATTAGATTAAGTGTGTTAGCAAAATCATAACCACAGGTTTGGGAGGAGCCATTAATATAAATAAAGGCATTGTATTAAAATTTGTTTTAAGCCAAATCAAGAAGTGATCATTTTGTACAAGTAACCTCTTCCTCAAAACTTTCTAATTTCTCTCATTCTCAAATATTTCCTTCAATAGTAAAATTGTTAGAATTTTCTATTTCAATAATTAATGTAGGCTAATGTTATAAGACAATTATATTAATTATTTATCATTAGTAGGTTTTATTTTATGTGATCAAAATAATTGAGCTTGTTAGACAACTAAATAAGGAACATATGTCATTGTTGGCCCTATTAGGGGATAATAAAAACTCTATCAAGTTAACACACTATAAGAAGGCTATGGTCCCTAACATATTGACTTATCATATATAGTTTCTCTTCTTCCCGCGTGAATATGAAGGTTTTGTTAAGGAATAAAGAGGTTTCGACTGAGGAAGAACCATGAAGTCACCAGTTACCTAAGAAATAAAGGTAAATATCATTCATATGCGTGCTTAAGGAGTTTTTATATAATTGTTACAATATGTAGTCCAAGTGGGAGATTGTTGGAATTTTTTATTCCAATAATTAATGTGAGCTAATATTATCAGACAATTATACGTAATCAAATTAAGTGAACCAGTTAGACAATTAAATCAGATGATATGAACTTAAATGAACAGATGTCAATGTTGGCCCATTAGGGGATAATGGGAACCATATTAGGTTAACACACTATAAGAAGACTATGGTCCCAAATATATCGGGCCATCACATATCGTTTCTCTTTTATCCATCTGAAGAGTTACAAAGGTAATGTTAAGGAATAAAGAGGTTCCGGTTGAGGAAGAACCATGAAGCCACCAGTTACACTGTTAGTCAGTTATTCATTGTCTTTACAGCATCCTGTAACACATCCTAAGAAGAGCGCTCTAACATCCCATTTTTTGTAAACTAATTTAAAAAGGATTGTTATTTATAAATAAATACAGTTTTAGAAAAATGATGAGGTTTTCATAATTAAATAAATAAGGAGAAATAATTTTATTAATTAAAATAATGGTTTGAGAGAAAATAGAAAAGGTATTTTATTTATTAAAGGGAATAAAATAGAGTTTCTTTTTATAAAATAATAAAAATAAATAAATAGAGTAAATGATAGGTTGTGGGTACCCTAACTATAAATAGAGACATGTTAGGTCAGTTTTCATACTAACAATAGTTTCTACGTCTCTTCTTCCTCTCAATTTTGTTTTCTCTTTTTCTCTCCCAAAATCCTCTCTTTTTCCCGCATACACTCATACCTGTCTTATTAAAATGATGATCTCGGACTTTTTAACCGTTGGATCGTCATGATATTTCAGCATCAGGTTTGAAACTCAATTTCGAGCATTCTCACCATTGAAAATTGCTAAAAAAGTCAGAGCTAAGAAAAATTTCCTTCACATCGTAGCTTCTCCTTTCATGTAGAGACCCAAAATATGTCCCAATAAAGCTATGATCCTGAACTCGTTAACCGTTGGATTATCGTGAAATTTGGAAACCGGGTTTATGATTCATTTCTCACATCTTCACCGTTAGGATTTTTATATTAATTTGTGGAGAGGGAGAAATATGCATCGCACACAGACAGTGGAATGAAGGTTTCAATCTCTTCTCCACCTCTCAAATGCTTTGAAACCCCATCAGAGCAACCAGAGGAAAAGCTTGAGGAATCATAGGAATTTGCTAGAAATGCCGCTATCACTGTCAGAATACACACGTGAGCCCGCTTAGAGGTAAGGGATGAGTTTATCGCAATTGGGGTTAGAATGAACATGTGTAAAGATCCTTAGAGGATTAAATTGGGTTTATTTTTGGATGTTTATTAAATTGAAAATTTTCCTTTATGATTATAAATACAATATTGATGTCCTGATGCAATTTGATTGATAAAATAACGTGTGCTCTTGGTGTTTTCGTTTTTTTATACCTATGATTTTGATTAATTGATTTTGATATAATTGTGTAAAATTATTTGAGGGGTTTTACTCCCCATGTTGTGATAAACCTTTTGTATAAATTGGTATAGTGAGATTATGAAATTGTGCTTCAAATTGAGAGTACGTGATAAATTGAACCTGTGATGAATGATGAAATATATGTGTATTGAGATGTGTGTATCGAGTTGTGAGATATGAACTGTGAAATCACACAATTGTAAAATCCTTTAAGGGCGACGAGTTTTTGCGCAACGAGTATTGTGATGGGATTCACTGTGTGGACCCGACAAGTTTAATCACAAGCACGATGACATAAAATTATTTTAAAAATAATTGAAGAGTCATGTGTATTGCATAGTTCATAGGTAAAGTGTATATGATTCATGTGGTGTGATAACATGTTAAATTGAGATTATACCATTGTGATTGAGACTGAGTGTATGTGATAAATTAAGTATGTATTGACTTGTAATATATATGTGCATTGAGATGTTATGTGCATTGAGTTATGAGCTATGAATTGTACAATCACACGACTATAAGACCTTTTAAGGGTGACAAGTATTGTGATGGGAACCACTGTGAGGACTCGACGACATTAACCACAAGCGTAATGAGATAAAACTATTTTGAGAACAATTGAGGAGTTGTGTGTTTTGTACAGTTCATAGATAGAGTCTGTGTGCTAAAATCTTTTCTGGGTTGGACCTGAATCAGGAGGGAAAGGCCCTGACGGACTCTTCAGAGTGTAGGTCTTGGGGGTAAATACATCCGGTTTGAGTGCTCCTTTAAATATATGTTGATCCCATATGATTGGAACATTCTTACAAAACAACGTGACCTTGACTGGTCTCCTTATGATTTTACCTAGTGAAAGTGACATGATTTACTAGTGTGTGGTTTGTCTTGTCATGTACTTTTAGGCGCTCAACGAGGTTTTTCACTGACATGGTACCACATTGATCGATATTGATTGATTTAGTGATATTGTGTTTTGATCATTAAGTACGTGAATGTTGTGAAAACGAATGAGACATGTGGTGTTGTAATGTGATGATGCGTGACAAAGTGGTGAAATAATGTGAGCTATGCATAAGTAAGTTGTATTTTGTTTATATGATATTTATACCTATATGTTGTCTTATTTCTCTCTATTAGTTAGGAATGTAATAACTCACTCCCCGTGTACTATTTGTGTTTGGATCTTGTGATGATCTCGATTTTGTGTTAATGGAAGTAGATGGTTAGGTGGATGACTATGAAGAACCTCATGTTAGAGGACACAAGAACACAATGCTCTGATAGGATGTGACATTGAGATATATGTTTCTATATTAATTACATGAAGTCTTGGATGACCTTGTTTTGAGCTGAGATGATTTATTATTTATTTGGAAAAGTTTTATTATGATGTTAGAAAAATGAAAGTGAGCCTTTTATTATTTTGAAAAGCTTGTATTTAATTGTGTTTAAAAACTTTTAATTAATTCTGATTTCTTATTCCTTTTATTATTAGTACATATATGTGAGGGGTAGAGGGCGTCACAAGCGCAATGATAAAAAATCACCTACAAATTCAAATTTCGTTGTATTTGTTTGAGCAATCATTATGGATCTAGGTATTCCTAAAACTCTTCCTGATAATTTAATGTGATGTGATTATTGGTATTTTATAAGGATCTTCTAAAATTCCAACAAAAATTTCATTCCAACATAACAAACATTGCTATTTTTTTATTCATGGGTATATATTCTTATTTAATGTAGAACAGTTCTTTTCTCAGCTCATTCAGTGGACTCCACTGGTTTACCATGCAGAGTCACTAGACAACTCCAATAGAGCCTACATAAGGCAATATGCATGGGTATCAACATGGCATTTGCAGCTACCATATACGAACGGTTATAATATGGTTTGACCATGCTCTCTTTCCACAAGCTTGGAAAGATCATGAAGGTGACCATTACAACATTTGGAGCTAAACTAATCCTTACTGATTATAAAGAATAGGAGTATAAGGCTTATGAAGTTTTGGAATCTAACACAAATGCTTTCATATGCTGCAGCAATTTTCAAACCTAGCCAATACTAAAGTTACTACAACCTAAATTATCATTTCTGTTTAAAATCTTTCACTGGGAAAAAGAAAATTTGTAAGACTATGCTTCTAATATACTTTTGTAATACTTGGTTGCCCTTATGTTTAATACTACATAGTTTTGAAAACCATGACTTTTACAAGTTGAATCTATTTATCTTTCTATTTATATATCTAAAGTTGTTTAAGCTACAAAGCATGACACTTCCATGCCAATATCATTCTTTCTTCATATATATCACATGTTCTACTAATTTGCCATCCTATGCCTTTTCACACCTTTGAAAACTCATTTATCACCACATTACATTTTATGCAATGTATTTCTTCATCACATCATGATAACTGCTAAATAATAGTGAATTAATAGTGGAAAATCGGTCTGAAATTAACTTAGAATTAATTATTTAGCAGTTATTTATGCTTTAATTTGGAAAGATTTAATTAATTTCGAATTCTGATTGCAGATGTGAAAAAGGGAGGTACAACAAGCAAAAAGGAGCAGAAATGAAGAAAAAAAGAAGAAAATCAGAAGAAGCCCAGCCCAGCAAGGCGCTAAGCGCAAGACACGCCCACGCAAGAAAGCAAGGCGCTAAGCGCACGACATGCGCTGAGTGCGCGGTGGCGCTGAGCGCAAGGCTTCGCACTCAGCGAGACTACGAAGGCCCAAAGCCCAATTTTGCACTTATAAATAAGAGGGTCAGCCTAGGAAAACGAAAACACTTCCTGAGAGCTCATTTCTCAGACCTCTGGCACTCAGTTCTCTCCTTTTCCTTCCCTTTTCTTATATTTTTATTACCTTTCTTTCACTCCCTTCTCATTGTAAAGCCCTCATGACCATGAGTAGCTAATCCCCTAGCTAGGGACTGGCAAGCCTAAAAAGCCAATGATGTATGGAGCATTTCAAGAGTTATCAATAAAAAGAGGATTTTCCTCCAGGTTCTTTTATTTACCTTTCTTTCTTATTTATCCTGCATCTCAATCCTTATTTTTTGTTAGGGTTTAGTCCACTCGGGAGAGGGTAAAGCCTAATTAGGGGTAAGGAATGAATGCTTGAATATGTTTTAAGGGTTAATCCACTTGGAAGAGGGTAACGCTTAATAGAACAATAAAAGGAAGAAATCATTGGGTTATCATTTAAAGGGTTTCCTTCCAGGTTCTTTTATCTGCTTTTCTTTCTTATTTATCCTGTATCTCAGTCTTTATTTTCTGTTAGTCTTTAGTCCACTCGGGAGAGGGTAAAGCCTAATTAGGGGTAGGAATGAATGCTTGAATATGTTTTAAGGGTTAGTCCACTCGGGAGAGGGTAACGCTTAATAGAACAATAAAACAAAGAAATCATGGGGTTAGCATTGCTAGGCATAGAATGATAACCCAATGCCCATGCTTTAGCAAACATCTAGAATTTAATCTTAATGCATCTTAGTTATTAAGTCTTTGCAAAGGGCATTTGGAAGATATGTAATTAAGGTAGGCTTGTCATCATGAGGCATCAGGGGCAAGTAGATAGATAGATGTAGGGCAGAATTAGTTCACTGGTATTGATAACAGACAAATCCTGAATCCATATATCTAGGCTGATTAGACTTGTTAGGTTTTAGCAAATTTATTATATAGATTTTATTCCCTATTTTATTGTTTGAAGTTTTTTTCTTAGTAGTTATTCCTTATTTATTATTTGGGTTTTCTTAGAAGTAGTTATTCCTTATTTTATTTGGAAGTAGGTACTTATGTTTATTAGATTTTAGCAATATTTTATAGACTTTATTCTTTCTTTATTTCTTGAGTTTTCCTTAATTTAGAAGTAGCCGCTTAGATTTAAATTGCCTTTAATTTTACAAACTAAATTTACAATGTGCAAACTGAAAAGTACTACTTCACATAAGTGCAACAAAATTCCTGTGGTACGATACTCGGATTACCAAGAAATTATTACTGCGAGCGATTTGATACACTTGCCAAAGAGTTAACACATCACATGTTGATAAAAAAAATATTTTTTTAAAATCTACCGTTGGATGGAAAATTCTTTTCACAAAGATTATTTATGTGAAATTTTATATTAATCTAAATTTATTCGTTAACTCATTCATATAGATTAAAATTAATGTAATATAATTTTTTTAAAATATACTAAAATATGAATCATTTTATTACCTTATTGTTATTCAATTTTAAAAAAATTGATACGAAAAATCTTATTAATATGTAGATATAATTTAATGGTTAAATAGATAAAAATTGTATTTTATATCAATTTATTGATAAAGCAATAGTTTGTGAAAATTATACTAATATATATATATATATATATATATATATATATATATATATGTATATATATAATTCAATCCAACCTATTTACACTCATTCATGTATAAGTTAGATAACAGGTTTTGATTTTTGAACCCGTAAACACAACTAGTTGACATGACATTTTCTTAAGTTTATTATTTAAATATACATGTCTTAAATTACAAAAATAAAAAGTTAGTGAATAAATTGTTAAAAAAATACAAATTTTCTAGATTATTAATTGTTTAGTAACCTAAGTTAAATTTGTCTATAGTTTATCTATTTTTTCTCATAAAAGATTATTCAAATAATAAATAATTTATAACTTAAGAAATACAAAAGTTTTAAAATGAAAACTTGTTTTTAATTGAAAAATGTATAATACCTCTTATTGGGGACGACATAAAATTAATATTGGCATGGGTACTGTCAGACTAAAGATGTTTGATGACCGAGAGATGTTGTTGCAAGATATGTGGTATCTTCCTGAGCCTAAATGGATTCTTTTGTCAATAAGCATGTTTGATATTTGAGATACTCTACCAAAATAGAACATGGTCTGATTAGGATTTCAAATGGAGCCTTAATTGTTGCTAAGGGTGTTAAAATGAATGGTCTGCATATTCTGGACGGCTCAATTGTTATTGCTCACGCATTTGTAGCTAGTCAAACGTTACAGGATAAGACACAATTGTGGCTTCTAAGACTAGGTCATGTTAGTGAAAGGGGTTTGGTCTAACTGTAAAAACAAAATCTGCTGAATGGTGATAAATTGGATAAATTAGAATTTTGTAATCATTGTATATTGGGTAAGTCTCATAGAGTGAAGTTTGGGACTGGTACACATGTTTCTAGTAGGCCCTTTTAGTATGTTCATTCAAACCTATGGGGTCCTTCAAGGGTGATGATTCATGGAGGGGTTCCTATTTTCTTGCAATTATTGATAATTTCTCTAAAAGAGTGTGAATTTATATATTGAAGAATAAGTCTGAAACATTTCAAAGGTTCTAGGAGTGTTACACACTTGGGGAAAATTAGCAAGGAACAAAATTGAAAGTTTTGAGAACTGACAATGGGCTGGAATTTGTTTCAGAACAATTTAATGTGTTTGGAAGAAAACTAGGAATTAAGAGACATAAGACTATAGCAAGAACTCCTCAACAAAATGGCCTAATTGAGAGAATGAAAAAGATCATCTTGGTACGAGTGAGGTGCATGTTTTTAAGAGTAGGTCTGCCTAAAAGTTTCTAGGGAGAAGCTACAAATATTGCAATGTATCTGACAAACAGATGTCCATCGTTTGCTCTAGACTCTAAGACACCTATGAAAGTATGGAGTGAGAAACCAATAAACTATTCCAACTTGAGGGTGTTTAGTGCTTTGGCATTTGCACATGTCAAACAAGACACCTATTTTCTTCTCTACTTTATCTTGCATTTTCATCTTTATTTTCTTTTGGGGTAAGTTGCTCGGGAGAGGGTAACTCCTAACAGAACAGATAAGGCAAGAAATCATAAGGTCATCATTGCTAGGAATAGAATGGTGACTTATTGCCCATGCATTTAGCAAACATCTAGAATCTAGTCTTCATGCATTTTATTTATTGAGTCTTTTCAAAGGCATTTGAGAGATAGGTAAATAAAATAAGCTTGTCATCGTGAGACATTAGGGGCGAGTAAATGGATAGGTGTGGGTAGAACAGATCCAAGGCAAAGAGGGCATGCAAGGTCCCAACAACATTATCACATTTTGAGAACTTATCTTTTATTCATCTTATCTTTTTTTTCTTATCTTTCTTTATCTTTTATTTTTTGTTTCTTATCTTATTTTTTTATCTTCTATTTTTTATCTTTATCATCTTTTAATTTAAATATTTTATCTCTTATCTTTCCTTTTTAAATCTTTATCTTATATCTTTTATCTTTCTGCCTCTTTTATCTTAAATTTCTTATCTCTTGCTTGTAAATTGGATTTGCTTTAATCTAAGTACAAACAAAGTTCATGTGGATTCGACACTCGGACTTTCGAGTATTTTACTACTTGTGACGAATTTGGTGCACTTGCCAACGAGTTAACACTAGTTGGATGCAAGTAGGTCTTCAAGAAAAAGAAAAACATTCCAAGTGTGAAGAAGTCGAGGTACAAGGCAAGACTTGTGGCTAAGGGTTTTACACAAGTGGACAGAGTTAATTATAATGAAATTTTCTCACCTGTGGTAAAACATTATTCTATAAGGATCTTGATGGCAATTGTAAATCAGTATGATCTGGAGTTACCATAATTGGTTGCCAAGACAACTTTTTTTACATGGAGACCTTGAGGAGACCATTTATATGCAACAACCTAAGGGGTTTGCAGAAGATCAAATGAAGGTTTTCTAAGGAGTAGTTATGTCTAAATCTTGAAAAGAGAATAACAATGTCACATTTTCTTGCTTTTGTATGTAGATGATATTCTTATAGCTACCTCAAACAAGCTAGGATGAGATTAGTATGCTCAAGGAGAGATTAAGTTCAGAATTTGAGATGATCATGAAGGATTTTGGTATTGCAAGGAGGATACTTAGGATTGATATTGTTATAGATCAGATGAAGAGAAAATTGTTCTTATCTTAGCGGGCTATTTGAAGAAGGTAGTAGAAAGGTTTAGGATGCATCAATCTAAATTTGTAAGCACACCTTTGAGACATCACACTAAGCTCTCAATTACTCAAGCTCCTAATATTGAAGAGGAAAGGAAGAAGATGGATATTGTTCCATATGCTAGTAGAGTAGGAAGCATCATGTATGGTATGGTTTGTAGTAGGCCAAACTTGGCCCATGCTATTCACATTGTAAAAAGGTTTAGGGCCGATTCAGGTCAAGCTCATTGGGAGGCTTTGAAGTAGGTATTGAGATATGTGAATGGATCTTTGGAATCTGGTCTAAAGTATAAGAAGGTAGCTCAAGGTGGAGATGCTATTATGGGGCATGTTGATGCAAAGTATGTAGAGCATGTGGATACTATGAAGTCCTTATTTAGATATGCATTTACATTGTTTGGGGCTACTATTTGTTGGAAAGGAAACTTACAGCCCATGGTAGATCTATCTACAACTGAATCAAGAGTATATTGCTATTGCAAAATGAGTATGGTTAAAAGGGATGATTGGTGAACTAGAAATTGTACAAAACTATGTGATAATTCACTATGATAGCCAAAGTGCTATCCACCTTACAAATCGGTCAAGTTTACCATGAGAGGAGAAAGAATATTGATGTTAGGCTTCACTTCATAAGAGATGTGGTTGAATTTGAAGGAGTTAGGATTGTGAAAATTGCATCTATGTTCACAAAATCTCTACCAAGGTCAAAGTTCAACCTTAGACTTGATTAATTTCTCTTGAAATATAGTTTCAAAAGTGGGAGAGTAACACTATGGTGGAAGGAATCGTCTGGCTCAAATTTAGAGTCAAGGTGGAGAATTGTGGTCTGTAACTCAAAATATATTGTTCATTCTGATGGACGTTCGATCTTATGAGGATCGTCTATTGTGATGAGATTGAGGATAGTCTGATGCTCAGTTAGATGGGACAATTTGTTTAATTCATATATTAATCTGATACGCATAAGACTATTGAGTGTTTTTTATTAGGCTTATGTTGTTGTGTTTTAGTGGCTTGGGGCCTATAAATAGAGGTCATGGGATCTTTATGTATGTGCAACTAACTATAATCAGAAGTGTGAGAAGTACTAAGATTGTTGTGAGAAACTTAAGAGAGGGAAACACTTGGTACGAAGGAAAGAGAAAGAAACAAAGTGTGACACTTGGGTTCTTACGGAAATTTCTTCTTGAATTTAAGGAGGACAAAACAAAGATTTGTCTACTTTATCAGGGATATAACTTATGGATTGTGTATGTGCAAAGATTGAAACGGCATAATGAAGACTTTGTCGAGAATGCCTTCCAATCAAAGTTTAAATTACGGTCTCAATTAAAAAAAATGGTGGAAAGAAAGATGGAGAAGTTTCTAGAAATACACAAAATTCTAGAAATTTCTCTAAGACCAATCAAGAAAAATATAGAAGGATTGTTGGCATCTTGGAAAACCACAATGTCACTATTGTGAAAATTTTGGACATGTGGAGAAGAATTGATAATAAAAACAAGCATCAAGCAAATTTCATTAAAGAGCATGACAGTGACATCTTTACTATGCTACCCGAGATTCTAGTGATGAGACAAGAGGAAATTGGTACTTAAAGAGCAGTTGCAGCGATCACATGGAAAAATTGATGTTATTAGTATTTTTATATTTTAATTTTTCTTTTTTTTTCTTATATATATATACACAAAGGGTCATAAGAGGCCCCCTTTGGATCCGTGATACGAATAGAGTAGGGGTGCTAGCAGCAAGACCCAAAAGGCACAATAGCACGCCTATGCATCTGAAAGACTACATAATAAATAGACCATGAAGGCATGAACGTGCGTAGGAGGGCGCTCGAATATTCTAGATGGAATAAAGAAGAATAAATCAGTAGGTTAGGATTTCTATTAGGAAGTTAATTTTCTGTTGTAACCACCACTAGTGGCTATATATGTATGAACCAGCTTTGAGGAATGTAAGAAAAAGATCTCCTTTCTCTCTCGTTCTCAAGTTTTCTCTCTCTCTCTCTCCCTTTCTCTGGAGGATTGTTTGGGCCTCGAATACCAAACGCTATCATTGGTGCTTTCATTGCTCACACCATGGCTGAAGCTACTCGATCAAAAACAAGTGCTGATCACTGGGAAGAGGCATTTGCGAGACTTTCGTCTTCCAAGTTCGACGAGCTTCTGCATCGTATGACTCAGTTAGAGACAGAGCACGCATCTCCGCGAGTGCCATCGCCATCTCCAGGTGCAACGACCACGAATCCGACTTACCGTATGAAGCTCGAAGTTTCGCGCTTCAATGGCTCTGATCCAGAAGGCTGGATATTCAAGATCACGCAGTTCTTCGAATATCATGCAACTCCAGATCACGAAAGACTCACCATAGCATCTTTTTACATGGAAGGCTTAGCATTAGCCTGGTTTCAATGGATGCATAGGAATGGTCAATTGTCTTCGTGGTCCACTTTTTTACACGCCATCCACGCACGATTCTTATCTTCAACCTATGAAGATCCAACAGGTTTGCTCTGTAAGTTGACACAGCGATCAATTGTCTCCGCTTACCTCTCGGAGTTTGAAGCTCTTGCTAACCGTATAATTGGTTTGCTGGCACCGTTTGTGCTAAGTTGTTTTGTGTCAGGACTAAATCCAGTGATTCAACGGGAGGTGCAAGTTATGCAGCCTCACTCGTTGGTTCAGGCAATCTCCTTTGCTAGGCTGCATGAGGAAAGGATGCTAGTGATAACTGCTAAATAATTGTGAATTAATCGTAGTTAAATAGTCAAATTTTTACTTAAAATTAATTATTTAGTAGTTATTTATGATTAAAAGTTGAAAAAATTAATTAAATTGAATTTCTGGTTGCAGATACGAAAAATGAGGGTACATTAAGCAAAAATGGCAACAGAAAGGAAGAAAAAGAAGAAATTCTGAAGCAGGCCCAGCCCAACAGTGGCGCTAAGCGCGCATCACGTGCTAAGTGAGCAATTAATTGCAGGCGCTAAGCGTGGCGTTAAGCACGAAGGAGCAACCGTTACGCGCGCTAAGCCCAGCTAGGCGCCCAGCGCGCGATCCAACAGAAGCACAGGCTAAGCCTGCATGGCGCGCCCAGCGCGCGATCTGTACGCGCTAAGCACGAGGTGTGGCGCTGAGCGCGACTACGTAGCCCACAAGCCCACTTCAGCAACTATAAATAGAGAGTCAGTCCCAAGGAAAACTCACCTCGTCTCAGAGCACAGTTCTCAGTACTTCAAGCTTGAGTTTTCCTTTCTCTTATTATTCTTTGTTTTTATTATCCCCATTCTTTCCTTCACCCCTAATTGTAAGACCTCAATGACCATGAGTGGCTAATCCCCTAGCTAGGGCCTGGCAGGCCTAAAAAGCCAACGATGTACGATGAGCTTCAAGAGTTATCAATGCAAAAGGAATTGATTCCAGGTTTTTCTGTTCTAATTCTTTTCTTGTTATCTTGCATTTGTTCTTAAACTTCTTTTGGGTTTTATTCGCTCGGGAGAGGGTATTTCCCAATAAATATTTAAGATTCAATGCATGCATTAGTTTTAGGGGTTATACACTTGGAAAAGGGTAACGCCTAACAGAACATCTTAAGAAAAGAATTCTTGGGTTACCATTGCTAGGCATAGAGTGATAACCCACTGCCCATGCATTTAAGCAACATCTAGAACTTAATCTTAATGCATTTTAATTATTGAATCTTCGCAAAGGCATTTGGGAGATAGGTAGTTAAAATAGGCTTGCCAACGTGAGGCATCAGGGGCAAGTAGTTAACAGATGTGGGTATAACTAATACCAGTGCATTGGTAATGAATATCATATTTACATGCATCGTAGGCCAATTGGGTTTGTCTGGTCTTGGCATCTTTATTAATTGTCTTTCCTTTTTTAAACTATTTGATTTAGTAATCGCACTCTATTCCTACACTTATTCCTGTTTTTTTTATTCTTACTTACAAATTGAGAAGTATTTAACAAGTGCAATAAAATCCCTGCGGACACGATACTCGGACTTCCGAGGTTTACTACTTAAGAGCGATTTGGTACACTTGCCAAAGTCTCAACAGCTAGATGGGCGACGATCTTCTGTTCGAACCTCCCCTAGTCTGTCGTATAGTTTTCCTTCACGATTATCACCGCCGGTTGTCACTAAACCAGTTGAGTCGCTCTTAACTCCTTCACCAACTAAACCTGCCACAACCACTATTCCCTTTAAATGCCTTTCCCCAGAAGAATTAGCTATTCGAAGGGAGAAGGGATTATGTTTTAATTATGACGAAAAGTACTCACGGGGCCATAAGTGCACCCCGTCCTTGTTCCTATTTGTTACAGAGGATGAGGAGTGCCTGCAGGATTCTGATTCCAACCCATCGTCTCCAACAGCTCTTGTAGCTTCACAGGAGACATCACCAGCTCAGATAAGTCTTCATGCGCTTTCCGGTCACGGAGCCCCGGAAACCTTGTGAGTCACGGGCCTCATTGGAAACCACCGTGTTCAGATTCTCATTGATGGAGGAAGCACACACAACTTCCTATAGCAAGAGTTGGTTACAACATTAAGCTTGCAACCACAAACAACTTCTACTCTTCGAGTAACAGTAGGTAATGGCGAGGAGCTGCAGTGCAACCAAGTTTGCCCGGAAGTTGCGGTACATATTCAGGCACACACTTTCTTGGTTGATTTCCATATTCTTCCAATTTGCGGAGCTGACGTAGTGCTAGGAGTACAATGGCTAAAGTCACTGGGACCTGTCCTAACAGACTACGCAACTCTCACCATGAAATTCATTTATAATGATAAATTGATTGAGCTCAAGGGTGATCGTGATGCAAATATTGATCAGATATCACCATCACAGCTACGACGCCTTATGAACACAGGTAACACTAGTACCTATTTTCACATTCAACTTGACTCTCATCATCCCGAACCCTTACCATTGACTCACTCGATACCGGCAATTCAAACCTTACTCACTAAATATTCCTCCCTCTTCCAACCATTAACGAACCTTCCCCCATCACGAGCCACAGACCACTCGATCAACCTCCTTCCTAACTCAACACCCATAAACGTAAGACCCTACCGCTACCCATACTTTCAAAAACAAGAGATTGAAAGACAAGTGGCTTTGATGCTTCGCAATGGTCACATACAACATAGCTCAAGTCCCTTCTCGTCACCAGTTTTATTAGTCAAGAAACGCGACAGAACATGGCGATTTTGCATGGATTATAGGGCATTGAATGCTATCACAGTGCGTGATCGCTTTCCTATACCTACGGTGGATGAATTATTAGATGAACTAGGGGGAGCAACGTGGTTTTCTAAGCTCGATCTAATGCAAGGATATCATCAGATTTTGATGAAAGAATCCGATACAAGCAAGACAGCCTTCCGCACTCACCATGGACACTATGAGTTTCATGTAATGCCCTTTGGACTTTGTAATGCACCTTCTTTGTTTCAGGCAACAATGAACCGCTTGTTCCAGCCGCATCTACGCAAGTATATCATCGTCTTCTTCGATGATATCTTGATTTATAGTCGTTCCTTCAGGGATCACTTGGAGGTTGCATTTTAGGTCTTAATGGAAGGTAAGTTTACACTAAAATTTTCCAAATGTTCCTTCGCTCAACAACAGATCGAGTATCTGGGTCATGTGGTCTCCGACCAAGGAATGCAACACGCTACTTTAGCAGCACCATTCTCGTGACTTTTAACTAAGGAAGGGTTTGCATGGACTCCTGAAGCTACAGTTGCCTTCCAAAACTTGAAGAATGTCGTGACTAATTTCCCAGTATTAGCACTTCCTGATTTCACAAAACCCTTTGTGGTGGAAACAGACGCCTCCGGCTCGGGAATGGGCGTAGTGTTGTCACAAGGAAGACACCCAATAGCCTTCTTTAGAAAATAGTTTTACCCTAAGTTGCTTAGCTCCTCCACCTATGTTCGTGAACTAGCTGCCATTACCACTGCTGTTAAGAAGTGGAGGCAATACCTTTTGGGGCACCACTTTGTAATTTTGACGGATCATAGAAGCTTAAAAGAATTAATGAACCAGGTTGTTCAAATGCCGGAGCAACACCGATATTTGGCACGTTTGTTGGGTTTTGATTACTCTATACAATATAGAACGGGCAAAACTAACGTGGTTGCAGACGCGCTATTACGATGTTCAGAGGTACCAAGTGCCTCGCTTTTCATCCTCTCAATGCCTCACTTTGTGTTTCTTGAAGATCTGTCTAAGGAATTGCAGTCGCATAATGAATTTATAACCTTAAGGGAGAAGGTTCACGCAGACCCAGCCACCTACCCTGACCATGTGTTAACACCCAACTTTGTTTTGTATCGAGGGCGTATTTGGTTACCCTCAGACTGTACTTTCATCAAAGCTTTGCTCACGAAATTTCATCAAACACCAACAGGAGGCCATATGGGTTATCGAAAAACCTTGAATCGTGTAGCAGAAAATTTCATGTGGCAGACAATGAGTAGTGACACTCGTAAATTTGTGGCCCAGTGTGTGGATTGTCAACTCGTGAAGTATGAACCTGCAAAATCTCGGGGTTTATTATGCCCGTTACCAGTTCCTTCGCAGCCATGGGAGGACCTCTCCATGGACTTCATCATGGGACTTCCAGCTTATCGCAACAACACTTATGTCTTTGTGATTGTTGATCGCTTTTCGAAAGGGCTACACCTCAGTATGCTTCCTTCCCATCATACGGCACAAAGCGTTGCTCAGCTCTTCATTGAATTAGTAGGCAAACTCCATGGCATGCCCAGAAGTATTGTCTCTGATCGTGACCCGTTGTTCGTCAGCAAATTTTGACAAGCTTTGTTTCATTTGAGTGGCACTAAACTCAATGAGTTCTGCCTACCATCCCCAAACAGATGGCCAAACGGAGGTGGCAAATAGGATCATTGAACAATACTTAAGAGCTTTCATTCACCATAAACCAAACTCCTGGGGTCGCTTCTTGTTATGGGCTAAGTGGTCTTATAACACTTCCGTCCATTCCTCTACGGGAATGACACCCTTCGAAGTAACGTTTGGACGCAAACCTCCCTCCTTCCCTCAATATCTAACAGGCACGGCCAAGGTGGAAGTAGTTGATGACTTGCTCAGTCAATGAGAGGCCATATTCACCTTACTCCGTCAGAAGTTACTTAAGGCCCAAACGCATATGAAAGCTATTGCAGATGGGCATCGAAGGGATCACGAGTTTCAAGTTGGTGAATGGGTTTTAGTTAAACTACGGCCATATCGTCAGTCCACAGCCTCAGGTGCAGTTCATTCTATGCTCGCAAGGCGTTTTTATGGGCCATTCCGGATCACCGAAAGGATGGGACCAGTTGCTTATAAGCTAGCCTTACCTGAAACCTCACGAATCCACCCAATGTTCCATTGTTCAAACTTAAAACCCTTTGTAGGGACTCCCGCATCAGCAAAAATGGAGGAGCTTCCCCCATTAGCCGTGGATAATCAACCAGTTCTGACCCCATTAGCTATTCTAGCTCACAAAACCATTCCTTCGGATATAGGGCCGAAGCACCTTGTGCTGGTTCAATGAAGAGGCCTGCACCCTAACAAAACGTCGTGGGAAGAGTGGACGACCCTCCAAGCAATACATCACCTCGAGGACAAGGTGTTATTCGAAGCAAGCGGGAATGATACGAATAATAGAGTAGGGGTGCAAGCAGCAAGGCCCAAATGGCACAGTAGCACGCTCATGCATCTGAAAGACTACGTAATAAACAAACCATGAAGGCATGAATGTGCGTAGGAGCGCGCTTGAATATTCTAGAAGGAATAAAGAAGAATAAATCAGTAGGTTAGGATTTCTGTTAGGAAGTTAGTTTTCTATTGTAACCACCACTAGTGGCTATAAATGTACGAACAAGTTTTGAGGAATGTAATTAAGAAAAAGATCTCCTCTCTCTCTCGTTCTCAAGTTTTCTCTCTCTCTCTCTCTCTCCCTTTCTCTGGAGGATTGTTTGGGCCTCGAATACCAAACGCTATCACCCCCTTTGGATCTGTCCCTTGGTCCATCTAAAAAAAATAGATCGAGAAAGATTATCGATCAGGATCGACCTAAATAGACAAGAAGTTTGACTAGTATATACAAAATTTAGATTCCAACCTTGCATACTGTCAGTATTATTATAACAAATAAAACGGTAAGAACAAATGAATGAGATTTTGGCACAAAAGTTGATAATAATAACAAAAAAATAATAATAAAGTGAGCATAGCACATTTTACCTCGCTGATTCGCTACTGCACGTGGTTCCTATAGTTCACAAGGGTTGGTTAAAGAGGAAGTCACTGCAGTTGGTTCACGCATGTATGGTGGTTCATGGCGGGCAAGTCCTGTTCATATATGTTATGTATGGCAGCTTAAAGTGTCAGCCACACAACAAAAACGTTTAGCAGCAGCCAGCAGACTACAGGTTGTCCCAGAAATACTATAATTTTATATTAATTAGTGTAGTACTTAGTTTATTTTATATAATATTAAAAATAGTAAAATTAATTTATTTTTAATCATAAATTAATAAAAAAAAATTCTATATCCTAAATGTTTATTTGTTTGTTATATCCTAATAAATTTTGTTCATTTGTGATGCAAAGCAACATTTGGGATATAATCAAATTAAAAGATCATCCTATATATTCTTTGACATATTTATTTTTAAATTAGAAAGATGTTAAAAAAAATTATTTTAATATCAATTATAATTTAAACTAAGAAAAATAATAAAATTTGACTCAAATTAATAAAAAAAAATGTACAAAAATCCCATATACAACTTAAATAATATTAAAAGAAACACATACAAATTAAATAATTATTTTTTCCCTAAAGCTTGAAACCGACTAGCACAGTTTTTTCAACATCCAGATCCACCTGTTTCCAAACACAGGCTTAAACAAAAGATCAGAAACAAGTAAATGTACAACAGCGATTACCACACACGTTCAAGTGCTTTTAACTGGTCATTTTTTTGACATTTTTACCGTCAATTATTATAACCGGCCGCTACAAACATTTTTTTTAATGTCGGAGTGTCTTTTTTGCACTAATAATAATACTAATAATAAATAAATAAATAAATAAATAGCATAATTTACCTGACTGGTTAGGCTGCTGGTGGTGGTCGGAGATGAGGAGGTGAGTGGTTGGTTCACTTACGCATAATAATATATATGCTATGAACGGAGATGAAGTAAAACTATAAGAGATGAAGAATGGTGCGTGGCTTGCGGCTGAAATGGAGAGTGAGGGGATATGCAAGCTAGGGTTGGCTGCCTGCAGCTTCATCCATAGTAAAGAAGAGCCAAAGGTAGTGAGTACTTACGTGCAGTGTGGTGCATTGAGGTGAAATCAGAGAGCAAAAGTGAGTGAGAGGGAGGATAGTACGTGATGGTATATATGTGAGTATTCTTATGTTAAGGATAATTAAGGACGATGGATCGATCTATGGGTCGGATTTAAATCACCACACACTTCTTATCCCAATCACCAATAAAAAGTTGACAGTATGTAATGTAAGTTTGTATTTAATTTTAGTTCCGGTAAATATTTTGTTTATTTTTAATTTATATTAATTTATGTTTTTTCAATTTTAATTTTTTAATCTTAAATTTTTTAGGATTATAAGTATAAAAAAATTATAATCTTAAAGAGATTAAAATTAAAAATATAAATTTTTAAGTATTAGAAATAAACAAAAAAAATATACACAAACCAAAATTAAAAAAACATTGACTCGCATAAATTAAAATTAAAAAATTAAACTTTTAAGCTCCTAAAATAATTAGTAAGCACTACTAGAAAAGAAATGTTGTTAACAAAGGTGATTTTGAATGTTCAACATCAATTCAAAATTGATGTTGAAACTATCAATGTTAAAAGTAGATCATTTTTAACATCAATTGTAAAAATCATTGTTGAAATTCATTATATAACATCAATTCTCCCAAAAATGAATGTGATATAGTAGTAGCAAGTAGCAAAAAAGAAAAGCATAAACAATATTAGTTTATGCCAAAATGGATATTGAATAGTACTTACAACATCAATTTTGGGCAAAATCACTTATCATTTTTCATCACAAAAATCTTGAACATAAAACATATATTTAGCTTGTTCTTCCATAATGAAAGACTCGATCTGATAAGCTAACTTCTTCAAATCTACCAAAGTAAATATAAAATTATTATTACTTTTTATCAACCCAAGTGCTCTTACAAATATACACAATGAATTTAACATAAATTAAACTCTCAAATTTCTTCAATAATTCCAAAGTAAGATTAAATATGTAGAAGTGCTGAAAGGATATCTTTTTACTTTCATAAATAATCTACATCATTAAGCTTCACTACAATTGTTGTCACTAAGATATAAATACACTCTTAACCTAATTTAATAGAATAAGAGACTTTCAAAGTGAGTTAAAAGAACTAAAAATCATCACGAATGCACCCTAAATTGTTCTGTAATTCAAAATCAATTTAGAAGTAACTTGTAAAAATTTCAAACTGATCTTCCAAAAAATATTATTTTTAGATAATCAATCGAGTATTAAGTTGTTTTGGTTTAAATCTTTAAAAAAATCAAACCATGCCTTGTTGGAAGAAGAAGAAGATTTTATTTCATTTGGCACACCAAATACAAGAGTATGATCCCCTATTTATACTAAAATAGAGTGACCACTCACATAATTTGCTTATTCAAGAATACTAAATGCTCACATAATTGTTTATTCAAGACTTTGTAACTCACAACCTTACAACTTTCATCTTCCACAATTTAAGCCTCATAAAACTTGTTATTATTATTTTTCTAATTAATATCTAACATCCTCCCTTAATTGGAAAATTCTTCTGCACACCAAGTCTTGCTCGCAATCTTCGAAAATCTTCAAATTTGAGAGGCTTGGTGAAAATATCCGCAACTTGATCTTGAGTTTTCACATGAGTCAATTCTACTTCTTTCTTGGTAATGCACTCTCTAATGAAATGATACCTTGTATCTATATGCTTACTTCGTTCATGGAACACCGGATTCTTGGCAAGCTCTTGTGCAGATCTATTATCAACATAGATCTTTGTGCTTTCCTTTTGCAACAACTGAAGTTCCTCCAACAATCTTCTTAGCCAAATGGCATGACATGTGCAAGAAGTTGCAGCTACATACTCGGCTTCACAAGTAGAAAGTGTCACAATGCCTTGCTTCTTAGAACTCCATGTAAAAACACAATCACCCATAAAAAATACAAATCCGGTAGTACTTTTTCTATCATCAACATCTCCGGCAAAATCACTATCACAAAATCCCACAAGCTTATAGTTATTGGAGGGAGAATAAAACAATCCAAAATCAATTGTACCTTTCAAGTAACAAAGAATTCTTTTTGCGGCTTTTAGATGAGGAGAGGTAGGAGCCTCCATAAAGCGACACACAACTCCCACCGCATATAGAATATCGGGCCTTGTATTGGTTAGATACCTTAAACTCCCCACAAGACTCTTGAAGATCGTGGAGTCTACCTTCTCTCCTTCATCAAACTTTGATAACTTCAAGCCACCTTCCATAGGTGTGTTCACAGGATTGCAATCAAGCATATTAAATTTCTTCAACACTTCTTTTGTGTACCTTTCTTGTGAGACAAAGATACCATTCTGCGTTTGCTTCACTTCCATTCCCAAGTAATATGACATGAGTCCCATATCTGTCATATCAAATTCACGAGACATGGACTCCTTGAAGTCTTCAAACAAATTTGGGTTATTGCCGGTAAAGATAAGGTCATCCACATAAAGACAAATAAATAAGACATCACCATTATTAAAAGTTTTAACATAAAGAGCATACTCATTTTGACAATGAACAAACCCATTGTCTTGGAAGTACTTGTCAATGTGGGTATTCCATGCCCTCGGTGCTTGCTTTAGACCATACAACGCCTTGTTCAATTTCAAGACTTTTCCTTCTTGACCTTCGATGACAAAACCCATTGGTTGTTCAACATAGACATCTTCTTCAAGATAGCCATTTAGAAATGCCGATTTTACATCAAACTGAAAAATTCTCCACTTCATTTGAGCTGCCAAGGAAATAAGAAGACGAATGGTTTCCATGCGGGCAACCGGTGCAAACACTTCATCATAATCAACTTCATATTGTTGCTTATAACCTTTAGCTACAAGTCTTGCTTTGTGTCTCTCAACCTCTCCTTTTGCATTCTTCTTGATTTTGAACACCCATTTGACTCCAATTGCTTCATGACCTTTGGGAAGGCTTGATAACTCCCAAGTGTTGTTCTTCTCAATGGCTTTGATTTCTTCTTCCATGGCTTGTCTCCACCTTTTGTCTTTCATTGCTTCATCAAAGTTTAAGGGTTTACTGTCAACAAAAAGACAAAACAAATCATTTATAACTTCAGTTTCATCATATAATTCTTGAATATTTCTCATTCTTCTTGGCCTTTCACTTGAACTCCCTTCGGAAGATGATGAGGCTTCATTGGTTGAAGGAGTTGGTGAAAGTGCTGGAGTTGAATCATTTGGAGTCAAGGCTTCTTCATCTATTTCTTCAAAGTACGGGAAAAAATCATAAGTGTCTTCTTTCTCCTCCCAATTCCATGTGCCTTCTTCATAGAACTCGACATCTCGGCTCACAATTGTCTTTCCATTGTTTGGATTGTACAATTTGTAGCCTTTTGAGCTTGCATCATAGCCAATGAACACATGTTTCTCACTCCGATCATCAAGCTTGAATCTTCCTTGGTCGGGTACATGAGCATATGCAATGCTCCCAAATACTCTCAAGTGATCAACTCTTGGCTTCACTCCACTCCATGCTTCTTGTGGTGTTTGATCTTTGACATTCTTTGTTGGGGAGCGATTGGACAAATAAACGGCACATGCAACAGCTTCGGCCCAAAATTCCTTTGGCATATTTTTAGCCTTCAACATACATCTAGTCATATTAAGAATAGTTCTATTTTTTCTCTCAGCTACCCCATTTTGTTGTGGAGATCTAGGAACCGTTAGAGGGCGACGAATCCCATATTTTTCACAAAATTCATTAAATTCTTTTGATGTGAATTCGCCACCTCTATCGGATCTTAAAGCTTTGATTACATAACCACTCTCCTTTTCCACAAGAGCTTTAAAATTTTTAAAAGCTACAAATGCCTCAGATTTTTGCTTTAGAAAATAAACCCAAGTTTTTCTACTATAATCATCAATAAAAAGCAAGAAATATTTATTGTTACCACATGAAGGAGGATTGATTGGGCCACACACATCGGTGTAAACAAGTTGGAGAGGCTCCTTTGCTCTTGAATTAGCTTCTTTTGGAAAACTCCTTCTTGCATGCTTTCCAAGGAGACATGCTTCACACAATTGATTAGGATGGTTGATTTGAGGCATCCCTTTCACCATCTTCTCCTCTCCTAAGGATTTTAGTGCTCCAAAATTCAAGTGCCCAAATCTCATATGCCAACACCATGATTCATCTTTTATGCTAGCCTTCAAACATTTTGCTTCATTGGTTTTAATGTTCAAAGTGAACATTCTATTTCTTGACATAAACACCTTGGCAATCAAATTAGAATTTTTATCTCGAAGCCATAAACAACAATCTTTCATATGAATTTCATACCCCTTTTCAACAAGTTGTCCCAAACTCAAAATATTGCTTTTTAGTTTAGGAACATAGTAAACATCCGTGATTAATTTGTGAGCACCATCTTTTAAAGAAATTAAAATGGTACCTTTTCCTTGGATTTGCACCTTGGAAGAATCTCCAAAAGAAACATTTCCTTTCACCTTCTTATCAAGTTCCACAAATTTCTCTTTGCATCCACATGTGACACCCTCTACCCCTCACATATATATTAATAAAGGAATGAAAATTCAAATATTAATTAAAAGTATTTTTAAAACATTTTTAAATACAAGCTTTTCAAAGGGGTAAAAGGCTCACATTCACTTTCTTCTACATCATATTCAAACTTGTCCAAATAAATAATAAAGTCATCTCAACTCAAAGAAAGTCATATAAGTCTCATACAATTAATATAGAACCTATATCCTAATGTCACATCCTATCAGAGCATGATGTTCCCGTGTCCTCTAGCATGAGGTTCTTCATAGTCATCCACCTATTCATCTGCTCCCCCGAACACAAAGTTCAAGATCATCACAGGATCCAAACACAAACAGCAAACCGGGAGTGAGTTATCACATTGCTAACTACTAGAGAGAAACAACACAACATATAGTAGCCAAATACAATTTACTTAGCATATCTCACATTATTTCATCACTTTGTCATTCATCAATCACACCTTTCAATCATCAATCATTATACACAGGAATCACACACTCCGATCAAGACATAATAACACATTAATTTAATAATAAACAATTAGCAAGCGTATGTGACAGTTATGCTAAGACTCAAGCCTATATGCAATGTGATACCATGTCAGTGAAAAACCACCCTGGGGCGCTTAGGAGTACATAACAAGACACACCACACAATGAGTTTGTCAGGTCACTCTCACTAAGTAAGATCATAGGGAGACCAGTCAGGGTCACGATGTTTTGCGAGAATGCTCCAACCATATGGGATCAGCATAGGCTTAAAGGAGCACTCAAACCCGATGACCCCCAAGGCCTATACTCCGAAGAGTCCGTCAGGGCCTCTCCCTCCTGATTCAGGTCCAACCCCTAAAATCATTTTAGCACACAGACACTGCTAGTGAATTATGCAATACCCACGACCTCACACTCGTGCCTTAAACACGTACAACATATTGCGCTACAATTTAACACTGGTTCCTAAATAGGAACCTACACTTTCTCTTTAACACTGGTTCCTAAATAGGAAACCTACACTTTCTCTTTAACACTGCGCATTTACACTTTTCTCAAGATAACACTGGTCGGGTTATTGTACAATTCATAGCTTACAACACAAGTAATTTCACATCAAGTGTTAACTACACACTTATCCACAACTAAAACTCATTCACAATTTCACATCTCATAGTGTCACAATCCACCATCACATGTTTTCACGTATCTCACAAATTAACACATGTTCAACTTTACACTTATACTCAATCTCAATAACAATATTATAATCTCAAAGCACATGTTATTCCACAATTCATCACATACTCACAATTTGAATCATCATTTCATATCCTCAATATAGCAATTTATACAAAAGACTATCACAACATGAGAACTAAAACCCCTCAAATAATATTACACACTTATATCAAAATCATAGGTCAAAATATATAAATATCAAGAGCACAATTTATCAAACAATTTTCATTAGGACATCAATATTTTATTTATAATCATAAAGGAAAATTTGTAATTTAATAAACATCTCAAAATAAAACCCCAATTTAATCCTCTAAGGATCCCTACACATGTTCTCAGTAACCCCCAATTGTGAATAACTCATCCCTTACCTCTAAGCGGGCTCACGTGTCTTCAGCCAGCGATAGCAACATCTCTAGCGGTTCCCGGAAATTCTTTCAATTATTCATCCAACTGCTCCGATAGAATTCCCAAACGTCAGAGAGACGGAGAAGAGATTGAAACCTCCACTTGTACTGTCTTCATACGATTCCTTTTTCTCCCTCCACGAATATTATCTCGCAAATCCCAACGGTGGAAGCGTGCGGAATTGAATTTCGAACAACATATCCAAATTTCACAATAATCCAACGGTTAACGAAACCGGGATCGTAGTTTTACCAAGACAGCTCTGGGTTTCTGCGGGAAAGAAAAAGGCTACAATGCGAAGGGTGTTTCTCTCAGTTCAGACATGATATCTAAATTCCCAACGGTGAGAATGCTCGGAATTGTATTGCTAACATGATACTCAAATTTCACGACGATCCAACGGTGAACGGGTTCGAGATCGTCGTTTTTCTGAGACTGATTTGGTGGGCTGCGGGAAAAAGAAAGGGTTTTGAGAGGAGAAGGGGAAAAACGAAAATGAGGCCAAAAGGAGGCAGCTGACTTAACATAACTATTTATACCTAGGGTACTCAGCCTATTATTTGCTCTATATTTATTTATTTTTTACTAAAAAACTTTTTAAATTTATTTACGAAAAATTGGGATGTTACACACACATGTGATTGCTTGCTCCATTGTCAAGATACCATAAGCATTTGTCTTCCTTCTCACCATTATTAAGTGATAGTAGTAGTGTTGACTCTTCAACTTCTTCTTTATCATCAACAAGATTGACCTTCTCTTCAACATTTGTTCTACACTCCCAAGAGTAATGGCCATATTTATGACAATTAAAACATTCAACATTAGATTTATCATACCTCCTTTCATATGCTTTTTCATAATTGTTTCTACCTCTTCCTCTTCCTCTTCCACGACTTCTAGTGGATTGATGGCTCCTCCATTCATTATTGTCAAAATTATCACGATCTCCTCTTCCTCCTCATCCTTGGCCATGACCACGTCCACGACAACGTCCTCTTCCACGTCCACGTGCTTTTTGACTACTTTCTCCTCCATTTTCTTTCAAAGAAGCTTTGGCTTTGAGGACTTGCTCCAATGGCTCATCATGTCTTCTATTGAACCCTTCTTCATAAGCTTGAAGAGAACCCATCAATTGGTCTATGGTTATTGAGTCTAAATCCTTAGACTCTTCAATAGCACAAACCACATAATCAAATTTAGCGATTAAGGAGCGAAGGATCTTTTCCACCACACGAACATCTTCCATATTTTCTCCATAACGCTTCATTTGGTTCACAATAGCCAACACCTTGTTGCCAAAATCTGAGATAGATTCAGATTCCTTCATATGCAATGATTCAAACTCTCTACGTAGAGTTTGTAGGCGCACCTTTTTTACCTTATCAACACCTTCAAGGGAGGTTTTCAAAATCTCCCATGCTTCTTTGGATGTGGTTGCATTTGACACCAACTCGAACATAGCTTCATCCAAACCTTGATGAATGAAAGTAAGTGCTTGTTAATCCTTCTTCTTCGACTTCAACAAAGTCTCCTTCTCATTTGGTGACAAAATAGTCTCATTTTGAGGTTGGGCATAACCTTTCTCTACAATCTCCCATGCATCTTGAGAACCTAACAAGGCTTTCATGCGACGACACCAATTATCATAATTCTCTTTGGTAAGACGAGGGAATTGAAACATACTCAAGCCATTGCTTGCCATCTCTCAACTCACAAAGTGTTTCTCTCTCAACACTCTAGAACTCAAGCTCTGATGCTACTTTGTTGGAAGAAGAAGAAGATTTTATTTCATTTGGCACACCAAATACAAGAGTATGATCCCTATTTATACTAAAATAGAGTGACCACTCACATAATTTGCTTATTCAAGAATACTAAATGCTCACATAATTGCTTATTCAAGACTTTGTAACTCACAACCTTACAACTTTCATCTTCCACAATTTAAGCCTCATAAAACTTGTTATTATTATTTTTCTAATTAATATCTAACATGCCTTTCTTTTTACTGCTTCTTTATTTCCATGGACTTGCACAACCCTTCTCTCAGCATGTTAGCCTATCCCTTAAAATTAGACTCGCAAGTAATTCTATAAATATAAAGTTAGGAAGTGCCTTATCCCGAGCAATAATTGAGGTTGAGATGCCAGAAATTTCACTAAAACCCGTGTATGTTATTTTACTTCTTTGATATTAAAAGTTCTTTAATTTAAGTTTTCAGTTATGGCTTCCAACCAAGAAATAACAGCCCCTTTGAGATATTGGGTGGACAATGAACGAAAGCGTGTAGTTATGGCGGAAGCAAGTGGACACTTTGTAGATGTTCTCTTTAGTTTCCTAACCCTTCCATTGGGAACTATCATCCGGCTTGGGAACACATTTGGGCAACCAATAGAGATTGGTTGCATTAACAATCTATTCAAGAGTGTGGAAGCTCTGAACCCAGATGTTTTCTGGAACGACATCTGCAAGCGAATGTTGCTTTCTCCGCGCAACCCGTTACAATTCTCTTACCAGAGACTAAAACTGAAGGTGGATGATACGCAGCCCACAAAGTATTTCGTGTGTCACATCTGTTCAAAGGGCAGTGATTTCTCGCTGAGTACTTTTGATGAGGTAAAGTGCCACTGTGGGAACTTGATGAAAAGACAACTAGATATGCTGGTAGAGCCTGCTGGTGGCAATGGTGTTTTTGTTAAAGGGGACGCCATGTTCTTGATCTTCGATGACTTGACAGTGCTCCGTAGCTCTCCCAGTGTCTCCTTCAAACCACCACTCCAACTCGGACACAAAGAATTCAGAAAGGTGGAAGAAAAATCTCTAGATGTTGACACAAATAAGGTAATATTTCTTTTTATTCATTTGAGGTGGTACTTGCGAGTTGTTTGGTTAGAAGGATGGAAATGGAAAATATAAATTCCTCCCAATATTATTTTAGTTGGGCCGACAGAAGTTAGGGAACGGAGATTTTGCCTTATTTTTTCTCGTCAAATAAAGATTTTTACAAAATAGTAAGTTAGACTTCAGCATGAATATATATTGTGAAACAAATAGTTATAAGAGTCATAAGTTTATGCCAATGGGAAAAAAACATTAGGGGACTATAATGAGTGTTTTGTGCTAGAAAGTTCAGATACATTGAATTCAAGACATTTTTCTGACCTGCATTTACCACTGTGTGAAACTGATAACCTAGCTTCCTCGAGTTCCTTAGCTTGTAAAACTGATAATCTTCCTTGTTTAATGAATTATAACTTCAGAATTTGAATTGTTTTCTGTTTTCTTTTTCTCAGGTATTTAGCATACTAAACCAAGCATTAACCTCCAAATCTGCTCTAAGTGTCACATTGGAAAACGGAAAATCTGAGCCATCGTCCTCTTTCTTACCAGATATTGGCCCAAGTCGATGGAAAGATTCCATAAAAATCAAGGTAATAGTGAGCAAATCACAGAACAAGATTCTGTTTGTTGAAGCAGATGGAGACTTTGTCGATTTTCTAGTCAGCTTCCTCACGATGCCACTTGGATCTATTATGTACCTTGTGAATGGCAAGTTATCATTGGGAAGCATTGATAAGTTGTACACAAGTGTGAAGAATCTCGATCCATCATGGTTCATAGCGTCGTCAACCAAATCCTTACTTAATCCAAAGGTTGCTCTTCATTTTGGTTGTGGGAGCAATCCAATAAATGCTTCAGAAGAAGACACTGGCAAGTATTGGTATGGCACTGGAATAGTGAAAGATAATAGGGGACGTATCATCTGTGAAAAGAATATGATTTCAAAGAAAAAAGATATGCTAAAAGATCCAAAAGATATCAAACTTTTGGACCCAAGATCTTCAGATGGAGCAAGAAAATCCGATGTGGGATTTATGAAGAGGCCATGTCTATTTGTTGTTAGCGATAATCTGGAAGTGAAAGCGATGACAACTTCTTCAAGCATTCCATGTCCATTTATGGAGAATGACCGGTTGTTGGATGATTTGGAGGAACATTTGGTGGAAATCAGGAAGTCACAGGTAATATTCACAATTCAGTACTCCCAACGACTTGTTCTTTTGCACTGCCACAATATTGGATTAAGAAATTTTGATTCATATCAATGGTCTAATTTAACAATCTTTGTCTTCATTTTGTCAATTTAGAGGTGACGTTCCTTATGTCTATTTTGGTCAGGCACTAAACCTATTGATGGCTTCTTTGACATCCAACGAAGCTGCTTTCACAAGGAGCCTATCCCACTTATTGTGGAATTGGAAATGCCAAAGATGCATTCCATTTTGGGGTTTACTGGGAAGGAAGAAAATAAGGCACAGAAAGAAAAAAGAAAAGGAAGATAAAGAAAGTGAGAAAGACATATAATAATAATATGATGGGAAAGAAACAAAGGAATGAGAAGAGAATGAAGTAGAAAGGTGATGGAAAAGAAAATAGGTAGATGTTAACTGCCTGAACAAGCCAAATTAAGGAAGAAATTAAAGCCTAAACTTTATGGGTGTTAATAACTGATTAGGGGCAGTGTAAAGCAATCCTGCAATATTTTGGTGTGTGAAATTGTAATGTTTAAGGGAATTGGATGGTTATGTAGCAGTATTTAATTCTTTTGTTCTATGAATTGATTAGAACGTTGGTCCCCAACTCTACAACTGCTCTTCGGCTCTGAGAAATTGACCTCCGAAAGATCTTTAGTATTCATCTCTTAATGATATGATCAGCACATCCTGTCTGAAAAATGTATATATCTATGTAAGGAGAGTTCGAGTTCTTTTGGTTTTTTTGTTTCTTGTAGTCAGGGGAGTTGAAGTTATTCTATTCTAGTCATTGATTGAAATTTTCACTTTATAATACTTGTTGGAGGCAATTGAATTTAATAGTCTTAATTGTTTTTTAATGAATAACTGAATTATTAATTTTAATGCTATTTATATATAATTTTGGTAACTAAATACTATTTTTAATTATTTGAATATTAAATTGTAACATTCTATTTAATATACAATTTTATACCCGTATGCTTTATGTATTTATTTATATTATATATTCATGGTATCTGTAATTAAATAAAACTACAGAAGATCTGTAACTGACTAAAAGTCATACCAAATAATAGAGAAAATATACATCACAATGTAGGTCACCATTACTCCACAAAAACACTTGAAAAAAAAGACTTGACATAAACCTTTATTTCATAATATTGCCATGATTGTTTCCCCCATCCAATATTTCGATGTTGGAGTTCCATTCAACCTAAAAACAAAATCAAAGAATAATTATGTAACTTTGAGTATTCTGTTTTGTTACGATAAATACAAGAACATTAATCCATAAAGAAAAATGACTGCTGCCATATATATAGTGCTTCTTGTAATATATACTAAGGCTTTTTTATCTTTTAATAAGAAAACATTTCTAACTGGAAAAGTGAAAGATGACATAGTTTCACGATTGGGGAGACATTTCCTCCTTTTGATATGCAAGATGCATAAGTATCTTTTAAATATATTTTAAAAAACAGATTGCATTGTTAGCTTTGAACTTTGTGCATTATTGGAAATTAACTTATCATTTTTTATTTCATTATAATTAAGCATCGTTTTTTACATCAATTTCAAGCAGTGATTCAAACACGATTAATTTTCGCAATGATAGGAAAGCCGTTAAAAATGCAGCTTTGCAGCAACAGGTAATCTAGTAATAACTTACCAAACAATGAACAGTTCGTGAGTACTAGATAATGAATTCCTGAAAAAAAATAAGAAAAAATGAGTTCAGAAAAACTGAAATTAATTTAAATTGCAATAGAATTCTAATTAAAAATGAGGATTTATTACATATTTAAGAATGGAAATATTATAAGAAAAAAAGTTATAAAATAATTTTATAATATTATTTAATATAAATCATCATATATAATAAATTAATTAACTTTCATAATCAGTATTACTCATAATATCTATTACACACGGTGGTTTGTGAAAATTATAGTATGCATGAAAGCAATAATGCATATATTGTAACTTACCATATGATGCTAAGAAGAATTCCCAATGTTTATTGTCGTCTATATGATTGTATAATAATGAGTGCTGCCTGATGGATTCCCAGAACAAACAGAAAAATGTGAGTTGATAAAAGATTCAGTTAGAATATAAATACTTCTTTTAAATATGCAATCAGACAAATATAAACTACTATCACGATAAATTTCTTTAGTTGGGAAGCAATTGGAATTAATTATTATGCATCTTTAAAGTCCAACAGTAGTAAAAGTAAAAAAAGTATATATATATATATATATATATATATATATATATATATATATATATATATATATATATATATGACCGAAACAACAACTTACATTATGAAATGAGCCAATAAATTTAATAAAAACAGATCGAAGGGGGGAAAACCAGAAAAAAAAAAAAAAAAAAAAAAACCAAAGATAGCAATCATAATGAAAATCCAACAAAATAAGGAGAGAAATTAAGGACCAAGTAAAATAAGAGATCATAGGAATAGGACCATATTGGATTGGCTATATGATCCCTCACTATCATCACTACATTATCTTCTTAGGCATCTCTAACATTCATTAGTTTTGAAATTAATTAAGAAATTGTAGTTGTGCATGATTCTAAATTGTGGTTGTAGTTGTGCGGATTGTAATGCGGATTTTATAAATTTTCTAATTATTGATATATCTTTCATTTATAAAAAAAGATTTGGTCACGCGAAAATTGAGCTAGATACCTAGAACCTTTGGTCACGCGAATTTTGTTTTCTGTGTCTCTTTCTTTTGAGTTTGTTTTTATGAATTTAGTTTTACACTTTACTTGATGGGGAAAATTAAAATGTTGATTATCTAAAAAGGAAATGAAGTAATTAAAGAACAAGAAGGAAGTGATGCAATTTTTGAAATGTTTGTTACAGTTTAACCTCAAATTGAAATGGAAATTTAAATCAAATTTGATGCTGCAATTAGAAAGGATACTGGATTGGATTTAATTCTCTATGATGCTCAAGGAAATGTCCTAGCTTCAGCTACGAAATATGTTGATGTTTTGTTGGCACCAAGTTAGCATATGCAGGAGCCTTATGTGGATATATAGTTAGTTTCATGGTCTGGTGGAGGATTGTTGCAGGTTGATGCCAAGTCTTATGTGGATAGTTTGTTACTATTACCTAAGAGAAGGGGCAATAAAATTGCTCATTATTTAGTTGTTTTTGTCTTTTACTTATTCAGATAATTGTTAGATTGGGGAGTCTTTGACCGTTGTACCAAATCATTTCATTTGATATATATCTTATATTGATTCCCATTAATAATATCCATTTACCTTTAAAAAAACATGAATTACACTTGATATTAGTTTTTTAAATTTTGCACACTTATTCAATAAATTTCTTCTGCACGTTTCAATGTTAGATTTGCTATCTTTAAACATCATTAATTAATTATATATATTTTTAACTTCATTATTTGTAAAGATCAGCACCTTTTTCTTTATTACAATCTTTAAACTTTTATTGTTATCAAAACTTTTTCATATTTTTCTTAAAAATACCTAATTGCAATTTCATATTTTTTAACATTACATTAGTTTTTAAGAATTAAATAGGAAAATTTGGGAATTTTCGAAACACAACATGAGGGGGGAAATGTGGAATCAGTTATCAATCAAATCAATTTGGTAGGTTATTCTTCTAGCAAAGAATTCAATTAATCCAATAAAAAAAAAAAAAAAAAGAAGCTAGCACATTAATACTAAACAAGTTCTCGCAGTTGGGGAAGATCAGAAGCTTGTTTTTCACATTAATTAATGATAGTGTTAGAAGTTTTGATAATTGTTTACGTAATTCAGTTTTTTATAATTATTATTATTTATACTTATTAATTAACTTATATTTTATTATATCATCCATTATTTTAAAGTTAAAATTGAACCATGTGTTTAAGTATTTTAGAATGGTTGCTAATTAAGATTAGGTTACAAAATTGATTTTTATGTATTGACTTTTATTATTTTAAGTATTTCTTTTAATTCATGGTAATATTCAATTATTATGATCTGTCTGAAAAATGCATAAAAATTATCTTGATTAGTTTTATTTTTTAATTTACAGGTTAATTTAGGGTAATAAAAAAATAGATATGATATTTAAAAAAAAATCCAAACAACAACATCGAAATTATTATAAAAACTGATGTTTTCGCTCACCTAACATCAATTTTTCTAGAAACGGAGTGCTGGATAGTAGAAAACAACATAGAATTTTAGAAAAAATAATGTTGTAAATTAAACGCAATATCGATTTTTCATGAAATTAATATTATTTTATACATATTTTATATTTTTTAGTTATTTTTTTATAAGATATTAGTTTTCTAAAAATCAATATGATATGATTTATCTTTACATCAATTTTAATAAAACTTATATTAATTATTACTTTTAACGTTAACGTTTCAATATCAATATTAAAAGTCCAAATCAACAATATTACAGTCATTACATGATAATTCGAATTGTCTCCCAACTAATTAATGAGATTTATCAAGCAAGTTAGCATTGAACTTTCTCTAATTGCATGCAAATAAAGTATTAAATATATATTTTACCTACCTGAATCTTTATATGTAGTTTCAGTTATTCTCAAGTCACTCTTATTTGTTTCAGGAATTTATTGTGAAGTACTCATGGACTGTTCAATTATAGTCTTACTGACTGTAACATGGGCACTTCCTCATTCCTGTTTGGTAAGTCCCAACAAACACTATCATTGCATAAATATTGATCGTGTTTGATATTTTCGCTTGCGTAATTTCCCCTTTCCATTTATATGAAACACTGCTTGAGATTGATGTTAAAAACGTTGATTAAATGGAACACTACAAAAATGAAAAGTTTACTCCAATTCACAAGATATAAAATAAAAATAAAACTAACAATGTATCCATTTCAAAAATATGTTGAAAGGATACTTCTGTATTTTGCATACCAAAGGGAGACAATTCCCCAATCGTAAAACTGTCATAAATAAATAAAAAGCTTAGTATATATACTAATAGAAGGACTATATAGCAGTCTTTTTATACGGATTTCATGTCCTTTTATTTACTTGTAACAAAACAGAATAGTTAAACTTACGTAATTATTCTTTTAATTTGTTTTTAGGTTAAGTGGGATTCCACAACATCGAAATAACAGATGGAGGGAACAGTGCTATATATGGTACTAACTGCATATAATGTATAAATTTAGGTTTTAGTATTTTTTTTTAAGCTGTTCTGTCCAGTTAAGTTGACCTAAATTTTGTATTCCTCATTGTTTGGGGTCATTTTTAGTTAGTTATAGATTCGATCTCTACAGTTTTACTTCTGTAATAATATACGTTCTTCATCCTCTCTCTTTTTTTTATAAGCCAATTAATATTCATTAAGGATAAAAGACACTATATCTCAAGTACCAAGATTGCTCATGCCTAACACAAAAACATGAGAAATCAGCAATATATAAAAGCTCTACATATATAGTGAAAACAAAACCAACCTTCAGCACATATCATATAGTCCAAGACACCCAAAAGCCATAACACTAACCTCAAAAGCAGCACGTAACGTGATACACATTAGTGAAACACTTAACTACCCAATATGAAATTGAATCTAATCGCATAACTCACATTATGCTTCGGCGTGGTACGGTTACGAGTATGCTGCACTTGATCTTACATAATATTATTGCTATGTACGCACATGACAGTAAATTTCTGATTCTTATAAAATGTTTAAGCAAAAATATTTACAATATATAATTGAGTTTAATATTTTTTATTTGAATTTTTTTATATATTATTTCCTAAAATATGTTCATTAATATAATTTTCAGCTCTACATTAATCAATAGATTGGTTTTTTTAAGTTTCTTTAAAAATATAAATTAATTTCTTTTGACAAAGTAATTTTTCTCATTAAAGTTATAATTTCCTACATAACTTTTTGTAGGAAAAATGGTCCACAAAAAAGTGAGCTCACACGTTAGTCTAACAAGCCTACAAAATGAATTAGTAGTAACATAAAAGTGCAATTAACTTATCATTTTAGTAGTAAGTGTGACAAGGGGTGTTATATATAACGTGTTGATGTCTAAGGTAAACATGTACTCACATTAATTAAACTTTTAGTAAATGGAAGAAAAGTAAAATTAAGTCACCACATCCTGATATATGTTAGATCTATCACTTGTTAATCACATCATTATCATATTGATATATTTCAATAAAAATTATTAGATATAAAAAAAGTCGACAAAGATATCAAAATTGCATAATTATGATAATAAGAGGTAATTAAAATAGTACAATTAAGATATCTAAAAAATCTAAAATGTAATTAAATTAAAATAATAAAAGAAAAATCAATGCCTTTATTAATTTAAAATATCATCATTCAACCACGCTGCAGCCACTCTCTCTCTTTCCAATAATACACTTATTTTAATCTTTCTTGTCATCTACTATAGGGCCCAGGTACAATTATTCTCCACGTGCAATGATCACAGTCACATTATCACTCATCCCAAAAACACCCACTAAGTACCTCGCAAGCACTAACTCTTTGTTTGTTTTTTAGGGGGGGGGAATAAAACCTCATCCATTGAACCAAAGCATGATTCACGTTGCAGTCACAATCACTTTTCATGGATTATTTTTCTCTCTCTTTTAAAAAAATATCACGGATTTAATCTCTTATAAAACAAATAAAACTAACAAATCAGTTTATTTATCGATAAAAAAAATATTTATCTTTTCCACCAATAATACCATGCATGTATCTCTAATTAATATTAATATATAATAAAAAATAATAAAATTGTTAGTTAATAATACATATACATATATATATATCAGGAGTTGTTTTAATATGTAGAGAGCTGCTTGTTTACATCATTGAACACATAAATGATTCAATGTCACTCTTAAATCTTTCTTCCCTCCATAGAATATTCCTGGAGAAAAGAAATAGAAACGGATTAGAATTATAACCTTCAAACTAAAGATATATAAATAAAAGAATTTTGTTACACTGTATATAGTTAACTGGGTATTAATTTAACTCAAGTACTTGCTTTCTCCACTAGCCTTATATAGCCAAGAAGCAGCCCATAACAGTTCATCCTTTTGTGCATAAAATTCGAAATATAGGCCTTAGCTAGTGAATTAATGATCTATGAAAAAATATTTAATTAGGGTTTAAATGTTTAAGCAGGAACAGTATCTTTGTCTATTACCTGGTAACCTGAGTAGCAATAGAATATATGGACAAGAACCGAGTAAGAACCCTATACTTGTCAGCAAAATCAAACAGCTGCAAAACACACATATCGTTATAATAAATATAGGTTATTAATAAATTTTGTATTAAATTTCGAAAATACTTAAATTGTTTATATATATATATATATATCACCAAAATTCTTTTTTTTTTCTCGTGATGACGAAATCGCGCATGTTTTTCATTTTTTTAAGCCATTTACCCGACCAATACAACATCCCATAAACAAATGGATTGCACGGATGATTATTCTCACATTATTCTAGTATTATTCCGACCAACGAGATAACAAAGTTTTGCATCTGGTTTGTCAGATGAAAGGTATAATGTAATGCTGCGTATTTAAATTGCAACTATATAGAGATTATATAATTCAATTTTTAAATAAACTTCATCCACTTTGAAGGAAAAACAATGTTTTAAGTAAAAGTTAAAACTGACAAAGGCCTTGAAGCCCCCAAGCAAGTTACCTTTCACCATATATACCCTTTTGGTCGCTTCCTTCTCTCTCTCTAGTCTGAATGCATCAGTGTCCTTTTGAAGCTTTAGACGAAGAATGATAGCTCCTTCTCGTCTAATAGCCTTTGTCTGACTGCTTTTGGCTACAGAACTGACAGGACACCATTGATGGAGACTATTCATCACCATCCGGTGATATTTGCGAGACACAAAATGACCCACTCTGCTTAAAATGCGTCTAACTTATCGCAACAGTAAGTACTTTTTTTGCTAATTTTTCCTTCCCTCAAGCTAATAAGAGCTTCGTTAGTGTTTGATTTTGAATAAGAATTTTGAGTTCAAAATCAGATTTTCATTATATTTCTCACTAAAAATGTTTGCCAAGATTTGAGGAAGGGAGTGGGTTGCAGCGGAGGGAAAGGAGGTGGGCCGCGGCAGAAGAAGAAGAAAAAAAGAAAAAACATGTGAGAGGGAGAAAAAAAAAAAAAGAAAAAAGACAACGTGTGAAAGGAGAGAGAAGAGGAAAATTAAGAGATAGCGTGTGTGATGAGCAGACAGAGCAGAAAAAATGAGAAGGACAGGGTGAATCTTCACTTTGTATACAAATGACCGTTATTGAATACGATGACCCTGTGTATATAATGATCATACATACATAAATTTCTTTTGATCTAAAATTTATAAAATTGTCCTCCATTTTTTTTTCTTCTCTTTTTATCATCATTTCTATTAAATTATTTTATATAAGCCAATTAATTCATTAAGGATACAGGACACTAGACTCAAGTACAAAGAATGCTCATGCCTAACACAAAAACATGAGAAATCAGCAATATGTATAAGCTCTGTATAGTGAAAACAAAACCAACCTTCAGCACCTGTCATATAGTCCAAGACACCCAAAAGCCATAACACTAACCTCAAAAGCAGCACGTAATGTGATACACATTAGTGAAACACTTAACTACCCAATATGTAATTGAACCTAGTCGCGTCATTATGTGTCATTAACATTATAGTTATTTATTTTTATTTATTTTAAAAGTATTGCACAATAAGATTGAAATGTTGTAGTGACAATAATATAAAATTAACATGAAAAAAAATCATACAAAGTATATGACAATATGAAACACATGAAAAAAAATAATACAAAGTACATGAAAATGTTAAACCATGCGGAAAAAATGTAAACTCATTATTAATCGATCATCACTATGTCTGTGATGCCGCGACGAAGTCCCACATGGCCGATTCCAATTTCTAGCTGCCCTATCAGGATTATTGAAAAATATACAATTTAGAGTGTATAAAAAATAATCTTATTGAAATTTTGGGGTGGGGGTGTGGGGGTGTGGGAATATAAAAAAATAACAAATAATACTAATAACAAAAATGAAACAAAATTTAAAATTTTGATAAACAAATTAAAAAATATACAATTTTGGGATGGGGGTGTGGGAAGAGGCTGGGGGGTGTGAGAAGAAGAGACTGAGGGGTGTGACAAAAACAGACCAGGGGGTGTGGGAAGAGGCTGGGGGGTGTGGGGGGGGCATGAGCCTGTTCCCTAGGCGCCTGGGGTTGCGCCTGCAGCAGGGGCGCCACCAGTCGCGCCCAGTGGCAGGGCGCTACTAGACGCGCCCGCGTCAGGGGCGCTACCCTGCTGCTCCCTCGTGCGCCGTGCCGGTGCCACGTGTCGCGTAATCCATGGAAGCGCCTGGCTGGGGGACGCTTTGTAATAAAAAGACAGACCCCCCTAGGTAAATAATTGCAAAAGAGCCCCTTTTTGGTAAATAATTTGTAAAAGTGCCTCCTTTTAGTGTTTTTGCCGCATATCTTACCACCACGCTGCAACCACTCTCTCTTTCCCATAATACACTTACTTTAATCTACTCTAGGGCCCAGGAACATTATTTTCCGCGTGCAACGATTACACTCACATTATCACTCCTCCCAAAAACACACACTTATTACCTCACAAGCACTAACTCTTTGTTCGTTTGTCTTTGAAAAAAAAAAAACAAAAACCTCATCCATCGAACCACAGCATGATTCACGTTGTGTACACAATCACTTTCCATGGATATTTTTTTCTCTCTTTTGAATATCACAACTCCCATTCCATTGAACCTTCCTTTCTCATTATTTCGTTTCTTTATTTGCAGTGCATTGATGGAATCCTAATTTTATGGATCTAATTTTTAACATCAATAAATTAAAAAATTTATTTGATATTTTCTAAAATTTGAGAGAATAAAGAGAAAAAAAAATAGAATTAAAAAAAAAGATAGAAAAAATAACGCCACAATATTGTAACATTGATAAATTGAGAATAATTCTCATAAAGAATAAAATTATATGATAACCTACGATTTCACACAAGAGCTAAGAGTACACTCTCTTAAATGTATCTAATATGAAATTTCATTGAAAGCCACTAACAAATTGTTTTAAGGAGTCTATTTACACTCCTACTAATAACCCTAAATTAGGTTCAAGGTCCAATGACCAATCTAATAATTAAAAGATTTAAAAATAACAATAAAAGGTTGTGACAACCCATTACAACTCAAAATACAATTCAAAACAAAAATAAAATAATATCCTAAAAGTTGGCTAAATTTTACGAAAGAATTTATTCTCTCGTTAAGTTCTTCTTGAAATCTCTTACTCCTTGCTTAAGTTATTGATCCATCCATGTTGAGCCCACTCAAGTCAAACTTTTCCTCCTTGGATAATCCTCTATCATTCCCTTATTACAAAAAATTTGCCTAGATTTGTTGTCAAAGGTACCTACATCACAAAGAGTCAGGTCACTAACATTAAAAGTATTGCTCACCCCACAGTCTATTAGTAAACTAATTTTTTTATGCATTATAGTTTATGCATTCAAAAACTTAAAAATGACCATCTCTCCTTTCTTGAAGTGTAGATTTTTTTTTGGAAGTAAACTTATTCTTCCTTAAGTGAATCCAAACCCAATCACCAAGTTTGAAAACCATTTTCTTTCTCCTTGTATTGGCATACTTAGCACATATGTTCAACCTTTTCTCAATTTGTGCTTTCACCTTCTCATGCAAACTCTTAACAAAATTGACTTTAGAAAGCCCATCCCTATTCATCATAGCAGAAGTGTTAAGAAAAGGTAACAAATCAAAAGGGGTGTATTTGGGGAAGACATCCTTAAACTCCTTCAGTAATTCTTCCATGCCTATAGGCAAAGAACTAGCAATAGAATACCAACAATAATCATGAGGCATTAGTAAATACATAGGTTGTCTGGCTAGCATCACTCTCTTCATCTCTTTTTTCACTCATGAACAAAACCTGTATTTTTCTTTCTTTTTTATTTTCATCTTTTTTTACAAATTTTTCTCTTCTTCTCTTTCTTGTTCTTTTTTCACTCTTATTTTTATTTGATCCTCATAAACCTCACTTAGAAACAAAGGTGTGTCGTAACCTTTTTCCCTTTGTGCACAAATGAAAATTTGTTTGTGACACCATTATGGACAACATCTCTATCATACTGCCAAGACCTTCCAAGTAAAAGATGGTTAGCCTCCATAGGGACAACATCAAACAATATCTCATCAACATATTTTTCAATGGAGAAGCATATCAAAACTTGTATGTCTACAACTAGCTCCCTATTCTAACTCAACCATTGTAGTTTGTAAGGCCTAGGGTGAATGGATATTTTCAAAGCAAGATTTTCAATCAATCTTTGGGTAGCTGCATTAGTGCAACTACCCCATCAATAATCAAAGAGCATATTTTCCCCATGACCATGCACCTAGTATGAAAAATGTTCTCCTTTCGAGTTTCATCTCTATCCTTACACACACTACCCATTAACCTCCTAACCATCAAAAGATCACCTTCCAGGGGTTATACATCACATTCACTTTCACTCTCACTATAAGAACTAGAAGAGCTAGAAGAAGATGCGCTGATGATATTCCCATTACCTAACACAACCATAGTCCTTTTGTTAGGACATTGTGAAACAATGTGACCCTTTCCCAAACACATAAAACATTTAATATAACTCGTTTTTGAAGAAGTGAGAGTAGGGTTAGAATTATTTATACTAAGTGAAACAATTTTCTCATGATATATGAATGAAGACCCTCCTTCCTTCTTGAATGTCTCCTTATCCTTCTAAATTGAAGAGCCATAAGGAGACTTCTTGTGTATTTGCTTCCTCTTTAATTGCTACTTCACTTTGATAGTTTGATGAATGAGATCCTCCAAAGAGGCATAATGGTGCAATTCTACAATGTCTTGGATCTCCCTATTAAGACCATGCAGAAACCTTGCCATGATGTCCTCTTGAGACTCCTCAATTTGAGCCCTAATTAAGGAAATCTCCATCTCTTTGTAATATTCATGCACACTCATATTTCCTTCAATTAGTCTTTGGAGCTTGTTGTGAAAGCAGGGCCCAAAATATAATTTAATAGGGAGAATTTAGTATTTTGTCAAACTCTTTTTGAAATCTCTTATTCCTTGCTCAAGTGATTCATCCATCCATGTTGAGCCCCACCCAAGTCAAACTCTTCCTCCTTGGATAGTCCTCTATCATTGCATCACATTGGTGATCCTCACTTTTGCTCTCATGTAGATCCTCAACGTTAATTCACCACACTAATCAACACTTTTATTTTTATTACACAAACTCAACTAATTTTTGCTCTTTACTACTAGAAAAATTGTTTTTAACATCAGTTATTTTGGACATTTAATATCAATTTGAACTCGACCGACCCTAATTTTGTTCGGGTTCAAAAGAAAAAAAGAAAAGAAAAAGAAAAATAATAAAGTAGAAAAAAAAAGGAAGAAAACATATAAAAAATAAAAATAAGAAAAAGAAAAAGAAAATAACAAAATAATGAATGGGCAGAAAAAAAAGAGATAAAAAAAGAAAGAAAAAATAGAGAAAAGCAAAAAAAGTAAAAAAAAAAAAAAGAAGAAGACAATGTAAAAAAAATGAATGATGAAAAAAACTATAAAAATGAAAAAAAAAGAAGAAAAAAAAGAAAAAAAATGAATCCTAAAAAAATAAGAAAAAAAGAGAAGAAAACATGATAAAAAAACAAAAAAGAAAAGAGTGAGAAAAGTAAAATTAAAAAAAAAAACTTTTTGTGACCTAGGCTTTCATGGAGAGCCCATTAGATCAAGAAGAAGGTACTCAACCTAAAAAGGAAAAGAATGAAACTCCAAAGGATAGCAGTGCGGATCGCGAGAAGGAAAAAAAGACCTATCTGGTGGTGCCATTTGACAAGAAGAAGGGTCATCAGATAACCCCTCATTCTTCCCCACTTTACGCATTTTGAGTCTCTTTCTTGCTTTCTTTCTTTCTTTCTTCTTCTTCTTCTTTCATATCACAGCACTACGTCACCTTCCACGGTGACCTTACCATGGCCTCTGACAAGGTTTATGCATACTGTTTTGTTTATTTTCTTCTTACCCTTTTATTTGGTTTGACTGTTCAGTTGCTTATTATTTTTTTATTTTTCTTTTTTTATTTCCAAATGTGGTGAAGCTGCAATGACTTTGTCTATGCCACTATCATGTGGTAGCTTCGTGCCTATGGGTCCTTTGCCAATGGTGTTAAGGGCCCTATCACTTGCATTTTGGTTTCTTTTTCTTTTTTATTATTTGTTTGGACCATTGTGAGATTTCCACCACCATCGTTGTCTTGCCACTGTCGGCCCTGCAGCAGCCTCGCACCACTGGACTTTGCACCAGTGGTGCCATGGACAATGCGCCACCCTCCGTGGTGGCTTTCGTGTTAGCCGTGCCATTTTTTGCACGAGGCAATTAGGATTTTGTAACCCAATTGCTTAATTGCGGGTTGGGTCGGGTCGCCCCGACCCACTTTCAACCCAACCCTTTAAAAAAATAAAAACGTAAAAAAAAAACAATTTCTATGTCCTTTTTAGGTCTAGCCCATTTTTGCAAAACCTGAAATAAAATAGAAATGTTATTTACACCCCGTTCTTCACAGATGCACCTCTTCTTTGCGTTTTGGGCCTAGCCCACTTATGCAATACCTGAAAATAAAATAGAGATACTATTTACACCTTGTATTTTAGAGAAGCACCTCTTCTTTACATTTTGGTCCTAGCCCACTTTTGGAAAACCTGAAATGAAATACAAACGTTATTTAGACCTCGTTATTCATACCTGCATGTTTTTTTTTCCATTTTGGGCCCAACCCACTTTTGCAAAACCTGAAATAAAATATAAACATTGTTTAGACCACTTTTTTTTAATGCACCCCTTTTTTTATTTTGGGCCTAGTCCATTTTTGTGAATAATATGAAATAAAATGAAAACGTTATTCACACTCTGTATTTAATACATGCACCATTCTGGTTTTGGGCCTAGCCCATTTCTTGTGAAGTTTGGCATAAAATGAACTTTACTATTTACACCTCTTTTCTAACATATTCGTTTTTTCGTTTTGGGCTAGTCCTTTTTTTTGTGATGTCTGAAATAAAATAAAATTAATGGTTATACCCCTTGTTTTATATGTGCACTCATGCCACCTAGGATGGTGACTAGCCCTGTCATGTCAACACTTCATTAGTGTTGCCTAAGTCTAAGTCAACCCTTTGAATTTGATAAAAAAACAAAAAATAAAAATAATTATACATATTAGTAAATAGCTTTTGTTTTATTTTTTTTATTGTCTCTATCGTTTATTCTTCAATGTTTTTTATCATAATTTGTTAGTTAGTTTAATTAATATTTATATTATAAATATCTTGTTATTCATCTTATTTTTCCCATGTTTCAACCCCACACCCTTAAATATACTCCCCATTTCTATTCAATTCATTTCCATTATATTTACCTAATTTCGTAGTACTATGTCAAAATATTTATTTATTTTTGTAAATCCGCATTAGTATTATTTAGTACTTGTTTACGTTCCATGCGCTCCATGCTGGGTCTCCGACTTGCTTGGCAGTATTTCAATAACGTGTACGTAAATTTTGTGGATGATATGGTGGGTCTCTGAATTGCTTGAGTTCGCAAATTTTACCACAAAACTAAAATATTTTCAAAAAAAATGGTAACATTCTCAAATAAATAATCCTTCCATGTTATATGCACTTCATGCTGGATCTCTGACTTGCTTGGTAGTGTTTCAATAGAGTGTGAGTAAATTTTGTGGATGACATGTTGGGTCTTCGACTTGTTTGAGTTCACAAAGTTTACCACAAAATCAAAATCTTTCACAATACAAAGAACTATGTAAGTCTGATTTCCTTATTGCACCTCGGGATACGTAAGAGCGAGGTCAAATCCCTTATCGACAAAAAAAACTAAAAAAATAACTTTTTAATAATAAAAATTTGATTTCCTTTTCTAAATGAAAAAAAAATATAATTTATGTTTTCAAGGGAAGATAAATAATTAAAAGTCACTTTATTTTGTAGCGCATTCGAATAAAGGATGTCGTTTTCATGACAAGCGGCTGAACATTTTCTCTATGCGTAAACAACTCTCGAATCCTTTTTCTTAAACCGTAGACCATTCCTTATCTTTTTTTTTTTATTTTTTCGACGTTTTCCTTGAATAAATGTTGGGGTGACTCCCCACAAAAGTATTCCATTTTTTTTTGCAAAACAAACAATTTACAATTTATTTATCTCATTTTTGTTTTTTAATTAAATTTTGCGCTTTAGTTTGATATATTGTTCTTGTACCAGTCTAATCGAAATCAGTTTATACATGTAATTTAAAGTAAGAGCATCTTTTAATATTTGTGGTAGAGGAGTTATTTAAGTCATTTTTGGTTAGAATCCCAAAAATTTTATTATTATAATTCATAATTTTCTTTATTATTTTTAGAATGGATTCCAATGGTGTAAAATGTAGAAAGAGCTAATAGGAATAAAATAGTGGCTAAAGGTCTTTGACCCATATGGCTCAAGAATGAAAAAAAGAAAAAAAGAAAATGATAATGAATTGTAAAGATCAGGAGAAAAGTTGACAGAGCTTTTTCAGCTCATGCAATCCCCCCAAAAAAATAGAAGAGAGAAAAGAAAAGATGGAATAGCAGGCTGATAGAATGTTTTGGGATCCTCTTATAAAGAATAAAATACATAAGGGTATGGATATTCAACTAATATTTTGGGCTAATATGCGCAATCAGTATGAAAAGGTAGAATAAAATTAAAGAATAGAAATAAAAGAAAAAAAAAGCCTAAAAGATTTGTTAAGTTGGTAATTGCTATTTTCACTCCCCTTTTATATTAATCCACTTTCTTTCTCATTTTTTATACTGAAACTACCCATTAAACACATTATCTCATCTCTCTCTTCTATTTCTTCTCGGAAAAAGAAAAAAGACACTCCACCTCAAACTACCTTATAAAACACACTCTCATTTTCTCTTTCTTCCCCAATTTAAATCTTTTTCGAAAAAATACACGCTTCTACATTTCGAAAACCACTCTCCTCCCACACCACTCAACCTCCTGACAATTTGTTCCAACCAAAAACACATTGTCGAAAAACCTAGCATGGAAGCTATACTGGAACAATTGTGATACAATTAGTGTGATTAGAGCATAGAATTCGGTCTATTGTTTTTACGTCGCACAACAAAGGTGCACCCAAAACGTTTTATAAGGTAATGTTATAAGGTGATTATCATTATATAATTTTATTGAAGGATTCTCTTACTCTTAGTTTGAGTGGATCAATAGTCTTGGATTTTGTCTTCGAAAGATTGATGGCTGACTCAAGGTAGATGAGCATTGAATATATATAAGGAAACGACTGAAAGAATAAAATGCAAGGTCTACTACATGGCTTTATGATACATTTTAAAGCTAAAATCATTCTGTGATACATTTTAATATATTAAATTAAATCTAAATTTTCAATAACATTAAGTACTGTGTTTATTAAATATAATAATTTGTCAAATGATTAAGAGTAGAAATTAAAAATAAGATACTCCCTGTGCAATTCACATGATAAAATATGTTCTTTATCTAATTAAAATTTATAATAAATAAATTTTATAATTTATAAAAAATCTTATCATTAAAGACATAATGAATAAATATTTTTGAACATATAAATTATATTTTAAATTTGTATAATAAATCATTTAAATTGCAATACAAAATTATTTTTTTACTAATAATATCTTTAATTAAAAATTAAAATTTAATGTTGAAATAAATATGAAAGAATATGTTTAAATGATAAGAGGTTAAAAAAATCCATAAAAACGTCCTCGTTGAAGAAAAATTTCTAAAACAACTCTCACTGAAGAATTGTTCTGAAAATTTAAAGCTCTATATCAAAATATTTATTTTAATTTAAATATAAAAAATAATTGATTTATTTTAATTATATATTTAATAATAGTCTTTAAAAGTATTTAAAAAAATAATGCAGATAGTAAAATTTTAAAGAATACTTTAACCTATTATATATAATTTCTTTTAATTATTTTAAAATTTACTTTTTATCTAATGATAGATTTTTAGTATATATAGATTTATATGAAAAGTCACGCGTTCAAATATAATATATCATGTTTATTAGTTTTAAAGAATATAAGATTTAATAATACTATTTATCCTTATTATTGTAGATTATATTTAATAATTAACAAATACTATAATAAATATATTATAAGATGTTAACCGTGAAAATCATAAAAATGTTTTCGAAAAGATTTCCTATATATATGACTATAATAACTTTCACGTTGGATTGTATTAATAAATAACTTTTTTATTTATTTGTGAGACATCCAAAATTCGATTGTAAGTTTCTTTTCATCGAACAAACAATTATAGTTTTTCAGCTTAAGCGAATGTTTATATCAAACAAAACATTTTTTTTTATCATTTTGACAATTTAAAAAGTTTAAGGATTAAGAGGAAAAGTGCAGTAAATTAAACAAAAAGAAATACATTTCTTTAAGAGTGAAACGAATACATATGGTGTGACTTTGAAACCAATAACAATATATAGGTGTAACAACATGAGCGATAAATGGAAAAAGTTTATAAACTTCCAATTTCTTATTAAAAGTGTGCGCCACTTGTTTAAAAGTTCTTTGTAAACAATTTTTGTTGAAAAGTTCTTTCTGGAAACACTTAGCAAAATTTTCTATCTTTTGTATTCGATAAAATTCAATCCAAAATATATTTGGATAAGATCAATTCATTAAAAGGCTCCTTTATTATTTTTAACAGATTTCTTTCTAGAGGATAACATTTTCTATTGAAAATTGACTTTGTCGAAAAACAAACCTTCCATACATTGAAGTTTTTACTCTAAAAAAATGATTTCAGGGAACACTATCCTTTTATGCAGATAATTAATTAATTATGAAGCGTGATTAGTAGTAAGTTTTGTCACACTTGATCATTTTCCGGTTAACAATCATATTTAGATGAAGCTCACCTAAACAAAGCGAATTAACCACCCTCACAAATATATTTTAAGACATAAAATTGTGACTCTGAGAGAGAATATTGAAAAAACTTTTATGAAGTCTGCATACTTTTGGGGTGATCATGTTATAAATGTGTTGCATCCTGGTGATTAATCTCTCTTAAAATTTTATAAATATAATTTTTTATTTTTAATAAAATCCTCCCTTCTAATCATGTAGTTTAGTATATAACAACCTAAATTAACAACCCGATGACTATTGCAACACGTCAACAACTATTTTCAAAATGGAATGGTTTAATTTTAAGGACAATCTTTGAACTAATTTATTTAATAAATAGTTGGGTAGTTTTTTTGCTTCTGTATAAATTAAATATGAACACTACCTACGCATAAGGAAGCAACTGCATACACATCTGCAAATAAACCTCAAACGTACATAAAGTAAGTCTACACATATGCCATAAGTTTCATGACCAATATAAAACCAACAACATGATTCAAACTCTAAACATAAGAACGAAAACTAGCAAATAAAATATATGTGCCTGCCCAAAAATAATACATAAAAATCCATGTAAACATCCAAAACAAGGAGTGGGGCTAACAACATAAACCACTGCCCAGGCTGGCCATAACTATTAATTACTACGACAATACCACTGGGATGAGATGAAAGAGAAGAGTAGCAGCATGATCCATCAGAGTAGTCCTTCCCAACAAAGCCTAAGGTGGAAGATTCCGTCCCATGATGCATCAACATCTCTGCTCTCATGATGATAGCAGTCAAACACACATGCAAAAGATGAGCTTACAAAAAGTAATGACAAACTAAATTTCTAAATTTTGTTTTTTAATGTTTTTGTTTTTAATTTCTAAATTTTTTTAATTGATTTTAGTTCCTTAACTTTTTTCTTATTTTTAATCTTTTTAGAAACTAAAAGTAATGACAAACAAAAAGAAATTGACCAAATCTTTAGTTCTAAATTTATTTGAATATATTTTTTAAAATTTTCAATAATCAATAATAAAAATATATTAAAATATAGACTATTTATCATAAATTTAAAATATAATTTTTAGGTATAAAATATTTTTATATAAATTTTAATTATAATATAATTTTTATATGTAAAAAATTATTATTTTAATTATATAGTGCACGTGTTAAAATACTAATTTACTTATAACAAGTAAATAGCAATTGAATTTGGATAATGAATTCCTTACATGTTGGTGAAACAACATCTTGATTGTGGAGTTGAGATCATGGTGGAATGTTAAATCAGAATCCTCCGTTGAAGTTTTAATCCCCTCAAACATTGGCGCATTTACGAATCCTTCAGAGAAAGTATTCATATTGGGGCATTCAGCTATGGTGGCTTCTTCCAAACATGAGAATTGCAAGGTGCCATCCCCTGAATAAAACCTTACTAGCCTTCCTAAGGACTCCAACCTTAATTTTGTGAGCCGTCCAAATATGATCTCTTCCGAAGCATCGCTTTCATCTTCTTTTCTTACTATTTCTTTTATTGATTCACATTTTTCTATATATAGGATCTTAAGTTGCACCAAACTTTTGGCCGTTGAAGATGTGAATAAATACTCCATCCTTTCACAGTCACTCAAATACAACTTTTTGAGACTAATGAAAGATACTGCACAAGACACTACTTTTTCTAACCGAGAGCATTTGCGAATATTTAATATTTCAAGCTTTGCAGAGTATGGCTTTACCCATGGGTGCTCCAACCCTATCGACTCCAACTCTTTTAGTTTGTTTAACTCTAATTGATTCAATCGCGCAAGTATTCCGTGATGAACTTGGAGCTTTTGAGAGGGAAATATCTCCTTGAGACCATAGCATCTTTGCACTCGAAGACATTCTACACTGGGTACCTTGTGAAGGAAATCAAAAGGCAAAGTATCTTTCTTATTCTCATAATCATCAAAGGACAGATCAAGAATATTTAATTTGCAAAGGAAGTCTTGCGGCAAATGTGCATCCCTCAACAAGATGATGTTTTCTTCATTGAGTGTCAATTCCTTCAGTTTGGGATCAACCTTTCAATTATTCAAAAGAAAATGCATGGTGGCAGTTAGAACTCAGAAGAAGGAAAATATATATAATGAAAAGAAAACAAAAAAGGTTAAAGTGATATTGCTTTAATTTGTCACCTTTTCAACCACGAAAAGAGGTTGCTCTATAACTGCTTCTTTGTGACTATTATGAAATTCTGATGTGAATAGCTTCAACTTAGGACAGTAGGACACATCCAAGCATTCTAATACGGGGCATTCCAGATGGTGTTTTCCAGGATAAAAGCAACTAAGCAGTGACAGCTTATAAAGAAGCAACTTCCACAAAGAAGGGAATTCAAATCTTTCAGTTGTTCCATGTTCCATTGCATCTTCATTTCCAACAATTTCTACCAACTTGTCACACCTCCGTACTGTAAGTGTCTGAAGATTTACAAGATTGTTGGCAAGGGACAAAGGGAACAGTGTTGCCAAGCTTCTACATTTAGTAACAAACACTACTAGCAAATTGGGAAAGCTGAGAATTCCTCGGGGGGTTTTGTTCCATACACATTTCAAATTTGGCAAGTCTTTTAAAGTAAGATATTTCAATGGAAGGAGCATTCCCTTGGTGTTGGCATCAGTGTCATCTACGTCAAATATTACCTGCACAGCATCGGAGCTATGTACATTCAATTCTTCTAAGGTCTTCAAGTAAGGAAGTATATGAGATGGAATTACAATCTCTCTTTTAATGGCTCCATCAAATTCTAATTTCTTTAAACTGCCAAAGAAATTCTTCAGAAAAGCAGGTTTGCCGCGCCTAACACCCGTTGTCTCAAGGTAATCGACAAGGATCATTTGCTTGGAATATTCAAAAAATACCTTCAAAGCCAGAGAAACTCAACGTCAGATACTTGACAATGTGTACCACTTGGATTTACATTTGATTGTAGAAAACTATATATGCATGTGCCTCCTTAATTGAGATATCTACAATTATCTCTTGTTAAATTTCAAATTCTCATTTTTTTTAATTAAATTTTGCGCTTTATTTTGATATATTATTTTTGTACGAGTCTAAAAGAAATAAGTTTATACGTGTAATTTAAAGTAAGAGCATCTTTTAATATTTGGGATAGAGGAGTTATTTAAGTCATTTTTGGTTAGAATCCCAAAAAAAATTATTATTATAATTCATAATTTTCTTTATTATTTTTAGAATGGATTCCAATGGTCTAAAATGTAGAAAGAGCAAAATGGGAATAAAATAGTGACTAAAGGTCTATGACCCACATGGTAAGAAAATTGTAATGAAACGAAAAGATAAGGAGAAAAGATGACAGAGCTTTTCAGCTCATGCAAGCCCAAAATATAACAGCTCATGCCCGCCCAAAATATTAAAAAAAAAATAGAAGAGAAGAGAAAGGAAAAGAAGGTTGATAGAATGTTTTGTGCTCCTCTTATAAAAAATAAAAAAACATAAGGCTTTAGATATCCAATTATACTTTAACATAATATTTTGGGTTAATATGCCCAATTAGTATGAAAAGGTTGAGTAAAATTAAGGGAGTTGTTTGGGACCTCCGGTAGATTTCTAAAATACCAAAAATTATCGGTATTTTTTGTTATAAATAGTATATCAATTTTTTCATTTATGTAGCATTTTTTTATTTGTAAAATTGTGTTCTTTTAGTGCAACTTATTTTAATTAGCATCTTTTTGTAAGTGTATGTTATCGTGGGTTGTGTACATGCATTGTATGTTCTAGAAGGGACATTCCTTATGGTGTCCTTTTGTTTTCTCTTAATAATATCATATAACAAGATTAAGCATTAAACATCCACGCAAAAATAAGGTTGAATACATCCATGCTTTAGTGAAATATTCTATATATAAAAATTCAAGACATCCAAAAATGGTTGAGTTAGAGTTGTTTTGTTATCCACATGCACGCGCATGAACAAATTTGCTTCAAAATTTATTTCTTTATTTTGTACTACTCTCATAAGTATTTTGTTTTAAAAAAAATAAGCAAATTATAATAAGATCATTCACATTTGTCAAATGTGTTACTAGAGTTGTGGAGCGGGAGTGTCATTTTTCTTTTTCTTTTCTTTTCTTTTCGGAAGAAAGAGAAGAGAAAGTGGATGATATTGTGTTTAGCAAGGTAATTTTGGTATAAAATAAGAAAGGAAGTGTCATAGTGTAAAGATGAGTGAAAATAACAATTGTGGTTAAATTTTGGTTTAAGAAGACAAAAATAAAATAATATATAAATAAAAAGAAAAAGGCAAGAAAAATTGTGTTGAGTTATAAATAAAATAATGGAAGGTGAAGAGGAAACAAAATAAAATTGAAATTGAACTCAACTAGCCTACGATAAAAAAAAAAAAAAGAGTAAAAAGAATGAGTTTTGTCCTAATAGACATGGTCTAAACTATCTTCAAGGTATTAGCAATAACAAAAAAACATGGATTAAAAAATTAAAATATAGATAAAGATAAAAAGTTAGAGGATAAAAATGAATATTCATAGAAGTTGATCTTACTCTAATTTAGGTTTTCATTTTTTCTTTACAATTTAAGTAGGATGAAAATGTATTCTTTTGTTTGAAGCTTCCAAAAAATGTGTTTGAAGTCTCAAAACATGTGTTATCCATAGTGGAGATTATGAACCTTATCTTTTGTCTTGTTACACGGGTTAAATACAACAAATTTGACTGCTGTATCTTTTTGGTCCATTAGATACTTAATTTCTTTCTATAAGGTAGCTCTCTTTTCCTTTCTTCTCACATTTATATTAGGGTAAAATATGTTTAAGATCCTTAATAAATATTTAAATTTTGTATTTATTTTTTAATAAATATTTTTCTTTTGTATTGAATTCCTAATAAAATAAAAGTTTTATTTTTGGTTTATGACACTTTTTTTAGTTGATAATAAATTATGAATTTTTTGTTTAATAACATGAAAAAATATCAGGTTACAAAAAAAAGTTCACTAATTTATTAGTGATTAAAAAACGATACCAAGAATAGAAATAAAATTATTTTATAGGAGAGCCAATGAAAAAAAATTATTATAAAATAACAAACACAAAATTTATCAATTATAATAAGTCAAATAAAACTTAATAAGAACATTATAAATATGTTGTTCTCACAATAGCCATTGTAATAATGAAAATGTATTTGAAATTTAATATATGAGATATATTATTAATTAAAATCATTCATGTGCCTTTACGTAACAGCTTAATCTTGTGACATTAATTATTGGTTCATGATATATATTGTAAGTACGTATTAGAGTCTAAAGGTAGATGGATTGTATTATCCACATTTCAAGCTAATCAAAGGGATTCAAAGACAAATTAGAGATATAATATATAAAACCATATGTATGTCTTTGTCCAAAACAAATAAACTTTTGAGATATTGATTTATGACACAACCTATTGGTAAAAGATCAAACAAGTGTTGGTAAAAGCAAACAAAGATATCATGACAAGTTTTTAATGTAATAAGTAATGTATGCCGTAAGAAATATTTTAGAGTAAATCTCCTTCTGCTATCCTAGAGAAGCTTAAATTATATTCACTTTCACTCTTATTTTAAAATATACACTCTTCTTCCTTGAAAGATAAATAAGTATTATAATTCAGTCTATATCATGTAAATGAGTTTTTTTCTAAATAATAATTCTCTTGCAGTGATCCTCACCATGATTTACAAATTTCGAACTGATATGAATTTTGTGACTTTGATTAGAAGATGAAATTTCATAAGCAATTAAAGAGATATTTTTTAGTTTTTAATTTAGAGACAATTCTATTTAAAACTAAGTCAGATAATAAATGTGAACATCTATTTTATCAATAATTTGAAACATATATAATTAATTTATTACATCGATTAACCTCTTTTATTAGACCCTAATTCATTGGTGATAATAAAGATATTTAAAGCTTCATTCTACTTTATAAAAAAATTATGATCAACAATATATAGGTTTTTAAAAATTAGTTGGTGGTCACATTAAAAGTGGTAGAAAAAGATAATATATAATTGGGAGACACACTAATTCATATTTATTCACAACTATTAAGATATTATATACATTAAAAATTACCTAAAGTGCAAGGGAAAGAAGGAGAGTGTACATTTTAAAATAAAGGTTTGGTTAACTAGTGTTTTTAGGATATTATTTAAGGAATTAAAAGGAAAATAAAATTATATTGAATTTTTAATAAAATAACAATCTTATTTTTGGTCAATGATACTTTTTTAGTGTCTTATAAATTAAGAAATTTATTTTTGTTTGCTCCCAAATAAATTAATTGTATTTCTTATTAGTCATTTTAAAAAAAAATATTAAAATAAAAAATAATAAACAAATAAATATAAAATTTATTAATTTATTAAGAATTATAAAAAATATGAAGGACCAATAATAACAAAAAAAAAACTTATGACACACAAAAAAAGAAAATATTATTAAGAACCAAACACAAATTTTAGATATTTATTTAAAGTTACAATAATATTTTAACTTGAAATTTTTAATCAATGTTGTTGAGACATTGGTTAATTAGCATGCCCCCTATGTTTAGATATATAAACAAATAACAATTGAATTTGGTGGATAATGATTCCTTACCTGTTGGTGAAACAACGTCTGGATTGTGGTGTTGAGATCATGGTTGGAGGTTAAGTGATCAGTATCCTCTGTTGAAGTTTTAATCCCCTCTAATAATGGCGCATCTATTATTCCTTCTGAGAATGTTTTCATATTCTGGCATTCAGCAATCGTGGCTTCTTCCAAACACTTGAAATGCAAAGTGGCATTCCCTGAATAAAACCTTACTAGCCTTGGTAATGAATCCAACATTATTCTTCTGAGGCTTCCAAATGTGATCTCATCAGAAGCATCTTCTTCTTCTTTTTTTACTATTTCCTTCATTGATTCACATTCACTTATAGATAGGCTCTCAAGTTGCAACAAACTTTTGGCAGTTGAGCATTTCAATAAATACTCCATCCTATTACAGTTCGTCACTTCCAACTCTTTTAGATTGATGAAAGACACTGCACAGCTCACTAATTCTTCTAACTGAGGGCACCCCCAAAGCTTTAATAATTGAAGCTTTTGAGAGTATGGCTTAACCCATGGGTGCTCTAACCCTATCGACTCCAGCTCTCCAAGATCATACAGTCTTAATTGTTTCAATCCGGGAAGTGAACGGTCATGAACTTGGAATTTCTGAGAGGGAAATATCTCCTTCAGACCATAGCACCTTTCCACTCGAAGATAATCTAAGCTGGGTACCTTCTGAAGGAAATCAAAAGGCAAAGTCTCTTTCTTATTGTCATCATTCTCAAAGGATAGATCAAGATCAGTTAATTTGAAAAGGAAGTCTTGTGGCAAATGTGCATCGCTCAACAGCATAATGTCTTCCTCATTGAGTGTTAATCCCTTCAGATTGGGAACAATCTAGCAAGGCCAAACAAATTCAAAAGAAAATGCACGGTGGTAGTTAGAAGGAGGAAAATATAATATGAAATTAAAAAAAAAAAAGAAGCTTAACTGATAATGTTTTGTCACCTTTTCAATCGAGAACAGAGGTTGTTGTTGTAGTTGGCTAATTGGAGCCTCTATAACTGCTTGTTTGGGACTATCTCCAAATTCTGATGTGAATAGCTTCAACTTAGGACAATAGGACACATCCAACCTTTCTAATAAGGGGCATTCCAGATGGTGTTTCCCAGGATAAAAGCAACTAAGCAGTGACAGCTCATAAAGAAGCAAATTCCTCAAATAAGGGAATTCAAACATTTCAGTTGTTCCATGTTCCATTTCATCTTCCTTTCCAACAATTTCTACCAACTTGTGACAGATCTGTATTTTAAGGGTCTGAAGCTTCCCAAGATTTCGGGCAAGGGACAAAGGGAACAGTGTTGCCAAGCTTCTACAACTAAAAACGGACACTTGTTGCAGATTGGGAAAGCTGAGAGTTCCTGGTGGGTTTTTGTTCCATAAACATTTCAAATTTGACAAGTCCTCTAGAGTAAGCTTTTTCAATGGAAGGACTATTCCCTTGGTGTTGGCATCAGTGTCATCCATGTCAAATATTATCTGCACTGCATCGGAGCTATGTACATTCAATTCTTCTAAGGTATTCAAGTAAGGAAGTACATCAGATGGAATTACAATCTCTCTTTTAATGGCTCCATCAAATTCTAATTTCTTTAAACTGCCAAAGAAATTCTTCAGAAAAGCAGGTTTGCCGTGCGTAACACCCGCTGTCTCAAGGTAATCGACAAGGATCATATGCTTTGAGTATTCGAAGAAAACCTTAAAAGCGAGAGAAACTAAACATCAGATACTTGACAAGTCTCATGTGTACCTCTTGGATTTACATTTGATTGTAGAAAACTATATATACATGTGCCTCATTAATTGAAATCTGCGATTAACTCGTGTTAAATTTCGATTCTCATTCTTGCTTTTCTAATTAAATCAAGAGCTTTATTTTGATATATATTATTTTTGTATCATTTTTACATTGTCAAGTAGAAATCAGTTATTCAAGTCAGGTAAAATAAGAGCATATCCAATAACGGTGCAAATATAGAAGAGTTATTCGGTCAGAAGCCCACAATTTAAATATTATTTTATTCACAATTTTATTTATTATTTTTTAGAGTGGATTCCAATGGTCTAAATTGTAGTAAGAGCAAAATAGGAATAAAATAGTGGCTAAGGTCTTTGATCCAGGTGTCTAAAGAATGCAAAAAATATAAATAAAAAAATGATAATGAAATAAAAATATAAGGAGAAAAAGATGAAAGACCTTTTCGGCCCATGCATGCCCAAAAAAAAAAAAAAAAACTAAAAGTAGACAGAAGAGAAGAGAAAAGAAGTCTGATAGAATGTTTTGGACTCACATTAGTCTTCTTATAAAAAAAATAAGAAAACTGTTATTTCTACTCGCCTTTATTACTAGTACAATATTTTCTTGGTTTTCCTCTATTTTTTTTTCTCTAAACTACCCTCCCAAACACACACTTCCCTTTTTTTTCAAGTTGAACAACCCCAGAAGTGGGAGAGAGACAAATAGTGATTTTTCTTTGGGTTCCAAGTGAGTGAAAAACTTGCAATGAAAAAGAAGTGCGAGATTTATCAAGACCTACCATGTCTCTAACACCAATGGCTAAACCATTCAAAAGACTAATTTCGCAGGAACAATTTATAAATGGATTTATAAAACTGGGGGACCCAATGTATAAATTAAATTATAGGGGACCAAAATCGAAATTGGAGTAAAATTTTGGGACCAAAAGTGCAATTTTACCTCCAAAAAATGAAGCTTTTACAGGGAACCACTCAGACGTTGACACGTGGCATTGACACGTGATTGTGAACGTCTGAGGTTAATGGTCAACGTCCAAATTGGGCTTCTAGGACAAATTTTGCAAGGATTTAGAAAACTGAGAGACCAAATTTGTGAATTAAATTATAGGGGGACCAAATTTAAAATTGGAGATAAAGTGGGGAACCAATTTTGCCATTTCTTTTTATAAGTAGCTCTTTTTTTTATATTTATTTTAGGTTAAAATATGTTTTCGATTTCTAATAAATACTTAAATTTTATATTTGTTCTCTAACAAACTTTTTTTTTTGTATTGAGTCCCTAATAAAATATTTTTTTTATCCATGATTCCTTTTTCAGTCCCTCATAAATTGTGAATTTTGTGTTTTCTTTGTAATAATTTTTTTTTTTCATTTGTTATAAGTTCCTTAAAAAGACTAATAACACTTGAAAAAAAATGACTAGGGTACAAAAAAAATCGCTAATTTATTAGTGAATAAAAAATGATGTCAAGAATAAAAAATAAAATTATTATTTTATAGGTGATTCAATACAAAGAAAAAATTTATTAGGAAACAAATACAAAATTTGTTAATTTATCAGCAAATCTAAAACATATTTTATACTTCATTTTATTATAAATCTTTCATTTATGTTATATTTATTCACTTATGATATCGGTGCTTTATATACTTGAAGACTAATTTTTTACTGGATTAATCCTATAAATTACTACAAAATGAAGTGTTGGAGAGTACAAAGAGGTGATGATAACTTTGTTGGTGAATGAATGGATATAAACTAAGTGGAGTCTTTATAATAACTAAGTGGATATAAAAATCTATGATAAACAATTTATAAGATTATCAAAATAAGTTGGTGGTGACATGAAGAGTTATAGCAAAAGATAATATAACACTCAGGGACACATTAATTTATATTTATTCACAACTATTAAGATATTGTCTACATTGAAAATTACTTAAAGTGAAACTCAACAGAGGGGGAAGTACATATTCCAAAATAAAGGTCTAATTAACTAGTGTCTTTAAGACATTATTTAAAGAACCAAAAGGAAAAATATTTTGTTAAAAATCATATGAAAACACATTTTAAAATCATAGGTGAGAGCATTTTAAAGCATTCCAATAAATTTTTATCTTTTACTTTTTTAATCACTACCCTAAGAATATTATTTAACATTGTCTTAAAATATAAGGAAAGAGAACTACTACTCTAGAATCAATTTGTGTCTTGAAAATTAAATTTATGGCGAATGTTAATAAATGTCCTAAGGACACCCGTTAAAGAATTTAAAATAGAATTTTTTTTAATTAATTAATAAGTATTATTAATATTCCATTTGTTACAATAAAAGATCTTGTTAGCTTTTTTCTTCTTCAAAATAATAGTCCTTTAGCTTTTTAAATTGTTTTTCAACAAGACTCTTATATATAATTAGGAGGTTAAATTTATACTTGCCTTAAAAAGAGACGTCAACCACAACAATAAGTTCAGTTGCATTAAAAGAAGATATCAACCATAAAAATAAATTGGATTGCTAGTAGGATAACTTATGGCAAAAGTGGTTGGAAGACTAAGGGTATTTTGTCTAAATTTATATTAATTAAATGTTTCTTAAAATACTATTATTTTATATAACAGAGTGGGTACATCCCTATTCTAATTTCCAAATCATTTTCAAAGTAATTTTTTTAAAAAAATTATTTTAAAATTTTGGATAAAATATATTTTTAATCTCTAATAAATATATGATTTTTTTTGTTCTTTCATAATTTTTTTTTAAATTAGTCTCTAATAGAATTTTTTTTTATTTTTGTCATATTGACACTTTTTTAATCTCTTATAAATTTAAAAAAATTGTTTGCTCCCAAAAAATTATTTGTATTTGTTATTACTGTTTTTTCAAAGGTAAAAATAACGATTCAATTTTTTTTATAAGAGAACAAATTTTTGTTTTGTAAGAGAAAAAAATAAAAAAAAATGATTAGAAAATAAATATAAAATTCAAATATTTATTAAAAATGACAAATATATTTTAACTTCAATTTTTTTAATCAATGTTGTTGAGACATTGATTAATTATCATGATCCAGTACTTGGTTATAAATAAATAAGAATTGAGTTTGGATAATGAATTCCTTACCTGTTGGTGAAACAAGGTCTCGATTGTGGTGTTGAGATCATGGTGGGAGGTTAAGTGATCAGTATCCTCTGTTGAAGTTTTAATCCCCTCTAATAATGGCGCATCTATTATTCCTTCTGAGAATGTTTTCATATTCTGGCATTCTGCAATCGTGGCTTCTTCCAAACACTTGAAATGCAAAGTGGCATTCCCTGAATAAAACCTTACTAGCCTTGGTAATGAATCCAACATTATTCTTCTGAGGCTTCCAAATGTGATCTCATCAGAAGCATCTTCTTCTTCTTTTTTTACTATTTCCTTCATTGATTCACATTCACTTATAGATAGGCTCTCAAGTTGCAACAAACTTTTGGCAGTTGAGCATTTCAATAAATACTCCATCCTATTACAGTTCGTCACTTCCAACTCTTTTAGATTGATGAAAGACACTGCACAGCTCACTAATTCTTCTAACTGAGGGCACCCCCAAAGCTTTAATAATTGAAGCTTTTGAGAGTATGGCTTAACCCATGGGTGCTCTAACCCTATCGACTCCAGCTCTCCAAGATCATACAGTCTTAATTGTTTCAATCCGGGAAGTGAACGGTCATGAACTTGGAATTTCTGAGAGGGAAATATCTCCTTCAGACCATAGCACCTTTCCACTCGAAGATAATCTAAGCTGGGTACCTTCTGAAGGAAATCAAAAGGCAAAGTCTCTTTCTTATTGTCATCATTCTCAAAGGATAGATCAAGATCAGTTAATTTGAAAAGGAAGTCTTGTGGCAAATGTGCATCGCTCAACAGCATAATGTCTTCCTCATTGAGTGTCAATTCCTCCAGATTGGGAACAATCTAGCAAGGCCAAACAAATTCAAAAGAAAATGCACGGTGGTAGTTAGAAGGAGGAAAATATAATATGAAATTAAAAAAAAAAGAAGCTCAAAAAGTTTAACTGATAATGTTTTGTCACCTTTTCAATCGAGAACAGAGGTTGTTGTTGTAGTTGGCTAATTGGAGCCTCTATAACTGCTTGTTTGGGACTATCTCCAAATTCTGATGTGAATAGCTTCAACTTAGGACAATAGGACACATCCAAGCATTTTAATACGGGGCATTCCAGATGGTGTTTTCCAGGATAAAAGCAACTAAGCAGTGACAGCTTATAAAGAATCAACTTCCACAAACAAGGGAATTCAAACATTTCAGTTGTTCCATGTTCCGTCACATCTTCCTTTCCAACAATTTCTACCAACTTGTCACAGATCTGTATTTCAAGGGTCTTAAGTTTCCCAAGATTTCGGGCAAGGGACAAAGGGAACAGTCTTGCCAAGGTTCTACATTTAAAAACGACCACTTCTTGCAGATGGGGAAAGCTGAGAGTTCCTCGTGGGTTTTTGTTCCATACACATTCCAAATTTGACAAGTCTTCTAGAGTAAGTTTTTTCAAACGAGAGACTATACCCTTGGTCTTTGCCTCACTGTGATCCATGTCAAATATTATCTGCACTGCATCGGAGTTATGTACATACAATTCTTCTAAGGTCTTCAAGTAAGGAAGTACATGAGATGGAATAACAATCTGTCTTATACTTTCTCCATCAAATTCCAATTTCTTCAAACAGCCAAAGAAGTTCTCCGGAAAAGCAGGTTTGCCGTGCCGAAAAGCCTTGGTCTCAGGATAATCAACAAGTCTCTTATGCTTTGAATATTCGAAAGAAACCTTCAAAGCATTGAAACTCAACGTTAGGAGTGTATGTATGGAAACTCTGGAAACTACGCTTTAAATAATATTTTATTTTAAAATATGAATATTATTTTTTTATATTTAAGTTAATTGTATTAATTATTGTTACTGTGGATATGCTATTATCTTCATATTCAAATAAAATCCTATTTCATTATAAGTTCTAACCAGTTCTATTTTCTTTAAAATATTATTGTTGTAATTATACTATCATTTTCAAATTTTAACCAAGTTAAATGTCTTGATTGTAGAGTATATAAACTTAAAAAATTCTATTGTAAAAAAAAAAAATTGTTGCTTATGTACGACTTAGGTTTACTATTGATGTAGAAAACTATATATGTGCCTCTCTGCTGAGATATCTCCAGCCATCACATTAAAATTCAATTTTCTTTTTTATTTTCCATTCATGTTCTGACTTCTATTTTGATATATATAATTAAAGTGAACAATTTTAAATAGCTCAATTAATTGAACATGATACATCAATTGTTGTATACCTTTTTTTTCTTGATATAAAAAAATAATTTTATATTATCAATCAAATAAAAATCATTTGGGATATGACTTTTAAGCTATAGGTAAGATTATAAGCTTTTTTTTTTAGTACAAATAAGATGATAAGTTGATAAACTCTTGATAACAGTGTAATAAAAAATATTTTATACATTTAACACATTCTAATTAAATTTTAATATAATTATTTCATGACAATCAATAATTGGATAACAATCTAAAAAATTACGTTAATTGTGAGTGCATTCTTCTATTTAAATTCTTATACTGTACTCCCACTTCAGTAAATTAGTTATAATACAAATTAGGAATATGAAAAGTGAATATTATTTTCTCATAATTCAAAGAGTATAATAAAGATCAGTAGTTGATTTGTGCAGCTTTCTTGATAAAACTATGCAAGAATTTTGGAAATAAAATCAGACTTGATTACTACAAATAAGGAAACCTTGACCAATAAATAAATCTAATTGAGTCTGTACAAATTACAAAAGTACATAATAAGCTTGCTTCATATTTTACATATGGGACAACATACAATTATAGGTCTAAATATGTTCTTTGGCCTCAACGCTTTTTTATTTTTGATTTTTGGAAGTTCATTTTTTCTTAATTTTAATTTCTGTAAGTTGATGTTCTTTTCAATTTTGGTTTGTGTAAGTTTTTATTTTTATTTTTAATTCTTATATGTTTGTATTTTTTAATTTTAGTTCCTTTAAGGTTTGATTTTTTATTTATTTATAGTCCCCATAAGTTTACGCTTACAAGGATCAAGATTGAAAAAAAAATGCAAACTTACTGAAACAAAAAAAATTGAGCAGGATATCTTAAAGGGACCAAAATTAAAAAAAAACATAAACTTAAATTGAACAAAAATATATTTAAGCTACAATTATATATGTTTTATCATGGTGACATAATTATCCAATTGTAGAATATTGACTTAGGAAAATTTTCAATGAAATGAAAAATAATTTATATGTGTAGGTAGATGAAATTTTGTGATGGTTAACAAATTAAATACTCTATCTAATACGTACCTGATGTGTGAAATGCTTTTGTAGAGTGTCATTCAAATCACCTTCCCAATACCATTTGTCTTTTTCTCCAGCTACAACATGTACTTTTTTAAGGTTTGGAGCACTTTGGACTTTAGAGAATTTTTTCATTTGAGGGCATTCACTCACTACTAAACTTTCCAGTAATGGGAATTTGAAGTCACACTTCTCGGAACTGCTAAAACTTGTGAGATTTTTTAGAGACACCAATTCTAAAGATTTTAATTGTCTAAACTCAATCTCTTGTACTTTTTCCTCTCCATTTTCTGCAACGATTTCCACAATCATTTCACATAAGAATACCTTCATGGTTGTGAGTTGAACCAAGCTTTTAGCAGTTGAGGATGTCATTAAATTCCTCAGCGATCTACAATTTCTCACTTCCAAATGTGTTATGTAATTGTAAGATGCTATGGATGATGCTAAATTTGTCAATTTCATACATCGACTAATGACTAAGCGCTCTATCCTCTGAAGAAGTGGGTCATGCTCCAATCCTATCTCTTCTAAAGACAACAAACTCTTTAATTCCAACTCCTTAAGTTGCATAACAACACCTATTTTATCACGTGAAATGAGGCTTGCAGGAGCCCAAATACTTTTCAATTGACAACTCCCCAATGTTAAGCTTTTCAAATTGGGAAGTCTATGAAGAAACCAAAAGGGAATTTCAGTATTCTCCAATCCATTCAAGACAAGTCTTTGTAGTTTGTGCATTCTGTGAACACTAACAATGTATTTCTGCAACCACTCTGCTTCCTTCAAGCTGATTTCCATAGATTCTAAGTTGTATATCACCTAAAATATATAAATAAAAAAGACTTATCAATATTGAAGCATACTTGGAACCACTCAACAAGATATTTATAATGTGTTATTTTTTTTATAAGAAATAAATGGCATATTCTCACATCATTCAGTGAGAGAGTCTTAATTCATTCTTTTTGTTATGTACCTTTTCTGTAGCCGACACAATTGGCTTCCCTTGTGAGTTTGTGATGTCTTTAGTGAGCCCTTCCAGCTTGAAACAATTGAGTATGGACAATTTCTTCAACGATGGCCACTCTAAAGCGTGAGTTCCTCTGTAGAAACTCACAAGTTCAACTGAATTTTGTAATGATACAGTGTTTAGCTGAGGAAACTTAAACGTGATAGCATTTTCATTTGAACCATTGCCCCAAGCAACAATCTCCTTCATTGCCCTGCAATTGTATACATCAAGGATTTCTAGTTTTTCTAAGTCAGTGGCAACAGAAAGTGGAAAGAGATGTTTTAAATTTGGACTCTCATTAATGCTTATGCTTTTCAGATTATTATATTTAAGTATTTCACTGCTGTCCTCCTTCCATATGTGCACCAAATTTGGCAAGGCCTTCAGAAATACATTTTGCAAGTTTGTTTCATTCCTAACACCAGTTTGTGGAATATTTTCAAAGTCAAATATGTTTTCCACTAACTGGCAATTTGTAATTGTCAAGCTTTGAAGGCTCTGAAATCTTTGCCCCATATAACTAGGAAAAATCGTAACAAGTTTGTGGCACTCTCCTATTATCAAAGAGTCCAAACTGTGAAACGAATGAAGACCAATATGGGGTTGCCAAATGGTATTAAGTTTCTCCATGCAGATGATCTCCATTTTCTTCAACTTAGGAAAAACATCAATATTCTGCTGCAGAAAAAAGTGAATGTTAGGTGAGCAGATATATGACCTCAACAATTAATGCAATTAAACAACAAATGATAGTAATAATCAAAGTCAATATTAAATGACTCCACACACCTCTGCATGTTCTGGACAAAATATATCCTCCATCATTTCACATGCACTTACAAAAAGGCTTTGTAGATTCATCAAACTTCCAGCCATGGAGAATGACAGTAAATATTTTAAATCACCACAATCTGTCACATTCAATGTAAGCAAATTTTGAAAACAATGCTGAGATTGGTCACTCCATATCTTCTGGATGTTGATTGAGGATAACTCCAACCATTCTAATTTGGGAATTGAAACCTGTAAGAACATATATAATTAATGTCTCAACTATAAGATTTTGATTTTAAAAATTGATACACCCAAGAGAAATGACAAATTAAAACTTAAACGATCACAACTTTTTACTTCTTTTAGATGAATAACATACAAATTAAACATTAGAGATTATAAAGGACACATATTTATGATAATGTTTTTTCATACCTTTTCATTGAAGAGTGATATGCAAGAACTAGTGGCACCTTGCTCAACTTCAGTGATAATATCTTTGTTTCTGTTTTGCACTTGGACTTCCAATGATTGTGCACTACAAGGCATCTTGTCGTTGGTATATAAACAAGCAAATGCTGGTAAAGATTTCAATGTTAAAACTCGTAATTTAGGGAACTCAATCTTGTCATCATTGATAGTATGCGTTTGTCTTTCAATAGAAACTATCTCCTTCAGAGAATCACAGTCACACACTTCAATCGTTTCAAGCATGGTGAGAAGTCCGACCATGAAAAATGGGAAAATGTATTCCAATTTATCACATGTTTTAATCTTGATGACTTTTAATCTGCAAAAGGAGGCCTCTTCAAGATGATTATTGCCACATATTTTCTCCAAATTATCCAGTTTGTAAAGACACATGGACTCCAATTTCGGAAAAGCCAGTAAAGGGTGAAACCGCTCCACTGAGTTAATAATATATTGAATACAAAAGTTGTTCACAATGGATAAATGTTTCAAATATGGAAATCCTTCAACATTTAATTCATATAAAACATCATAAACATCATTGAGTTCTCCTAGCAGCAAATATTCAACACTCTTGAACAACATTTTAACCCATGTTTCAGAATGAATGTCAATATCTTCTTTTAGGTTCAATGCCAAGAATTTCGCTTTGTCATACATGTCAGGGATTTTGAATTCTCCCTCTGTAAGCATGTTGAATTCACCAATGACAATCTTGTAACTATCCAGCATGTCCAAAAACAAGTTCTGCGGAAAATGGGAAACACTCTGAATGTGTACGTCTAGATTTTGCAACTGATTCAAGTGCCTCAACTCAGAAAGACTAGCATTTTGACTTTGGATATTCTCCTCAGCCTCCCACAGAATCAAACTGTCTCTCAAGTAAAACTCTTCCAAACTGTTCATCTTTGATATGATATTGGAAGGTATTACTCTTAGTTTTGAGCAATTGCTTAAGTCAAAAAGTTGCAGCTTATCCAATTGCCCAAATTCAAGAGGCAAACTTTCAATGTTAGATCCTGAAAGAGTAAGAATTCGTAATTTCTTTAACTCTCCAACAATTGATAAGTTCTCTCCTAGAGTGCATCTCTCCAAACTAAGCATTCTCAGTTTTTTTAGGCATTTAATAGAAGAAGGTAAGCATGAAAGATTAACACCAGTCAATATCAAGACTCTGAGTTCAATCATATCTTTAAAAAAGTCATCTGGTATTTTCAAAAAATCATCTTTACTGTCAATATGTAAGACTTCAAGTCTAGGACAGTGTATACTCTCGGGAAGCCCATCATTGATATCACAAAAGTGTAAACATATAGCAGTGTACCTTTCAAGTTCATCTTTGTGAGGCCACTCATCTAGTATGCCATTTTTCATAAAAAATACATGTTTTTCTTTGGATGATATTGAAAGAGCAACATCCCGCACAATGTCATGCATGTTGAAGCGGTCACGAGAGTAACTTTCCCCCAACAAAGTTGATTCTTTTAACTCCTCTATCAGTATATTTACTTTGTTTCTCGCTTCTCTAATTGTGTGGACCCCTTGAAGCAAACCCAACCCAATACAGAGCATCACTAAGTTCATAATCAAAGCATCATTTCCCATTCTAGCACACAGTAAAAAAATATGTTTCAGCTGCTCATTTTTTAGATGATCATAGCTCAACTTTACAGTGAACTCCATAGATTCGTGCCCTTCTGTAAAACTTTGTCTTTTAATTTGTTGACAGACATCCTGCCATACAAAGGAGCTTTTATTCTTTAGTGCCCTTCCTATGGAAACTAATGCCATAGGCAATCCATCGCACATTTTGGCAATTTCAATGACTTTCTCATCAAACTCTGAACTTTGGGCACGTATTCCCGCCAATTTCTTAAGCAAAGTCTTTGCCTCGTTTTCATCAAGGACTCCTACCGAGAAAGTTGATCTCTCCTGCACATCCATTTTATTACATATTACTTCTTTACTTCTGGATGTTAGAAGAATTTTGCATCCCTTGTGATCACCTGATAACTTTTCTTTTTTTATCATATTGGAATCAACAGATAACTTGCCTTTTTTCGTCATACTGAAATCGACAGCTAACTTGTCTTTTTTCATTGTATTGAAATCGGCAGAAAACACTTCTTTTTCCATCTTATTGTAACCAAAATCAGATAAATCATTGACATCTTGTTGGCTCCCATCGTCATCCTCACTACGTGGAATCCCCAGTATATTCAAGTTCAATCCATCCCAGAGATCATCTAGGATTATAAGGGTGTTCTCCTTTTCTTTCATTAACCTCTTTCGAATGCGATCTGCTCTTACAATTTCACTTTCCTCTTCCAATCTCATTCCCAACATCTCAGCAATTTGTCCTTGAATTCGTTCTATGTCAGGAATTCTTGTTACATTTGCCATGACCACCATATTGAACAACTTCTTTTCTCGAGCTTTGTCAGCAACTTCTTTGACTAAAGTAGTCTTACCCACACCACCAGCCCCATAAACTCCAACAATATTAACTGTCGAGTCTTCCAGCGCTTTCATAATCTTCTCCATAGTTTCATTTCTCGACCCAAAGCTCACATAACCAGTGTTTAACAAAGCAGCATCGAAGGATGGGCCCAACCGATATGAAACTTTATCAAACTCTTTATTTGAATGTCCATCCGCTTTGATTTCCTCTACCATCTTTGTAGCATTTCTGCCTAACCGATACCTCAACCACAAGTTATTTGGAAAGATCACTCTAATGGAACACCTTGTCTGTGCATGGCGTTCATCATTGATAAAACACTCATATTTTTTTATCTTCTCATCAACCTGTTTTAACCAATGTTGAACATCATCTTCAATTTCTTCTCCGTTCTTCTCTGCATCATCAACTTTATTTTGAACCCTCTTCCTATTATCATCCATCCTCTCAATGTATTGTTCCACCTCTTTAAATTTGTCTTTGTAATTAAATATGTAACCCAATTGTCGTTTGACCACATGTTCTGCAATTTGCAGTGCACTTTGGGCAGTGGCAGAAGTAATTGGGTCCATTCTCCCTTGGCAATTGGCACGTTCTTCTTGTTTCTTTGGTTCCTGCTATGACTACCACTTTTTCCTGAATGTTACATATGCAAAATATAAAAAATTATTAAACAAAAGGATACATTCAGAAAACATACAACAATCAAAACAAATTAGAATTTGACTGATGTTAGTGGGAGAGTTGATTATATTTTTGTCGATACATCCCCCAGACGTGTCTTCCCTAATTATTTATCATCTTGAATAGGATCTTAATTAACCCCTCCCATCACCTTTTTTTCCATACATTTCCAATCATCAATATGTGATGTATGCTTCCTAGCTATCACATATTTATGCAGGTTTTCAAACACACTTGTGTCCCGTAGTTATTTTACTAAGTTTTATTTTTCCTCTTTGTCCTTTTTCTCATGTTCTAAAAAATATCTTAACCTCTCCCACTTGCTTCTTGTCACCTGTTTATGTAGGTTATCAAAAACTATTGTGTCCCCTAGTTTACCAAGTTTTACATATTTTTTCTTTTCCTTTTTTCTCACTTGTGTATTTTTTTTAAATAAAACATTAATTAAGAAAAATCAATTTTACAGAATAACATGTTGAAATACGAACTTGATTTTGGGCCTTATGAAAAATCCCAAGTTCTAGAAAACATGTTAAGCTAAAATTCTAGAAGAATATTCTAGAAAAATCTTTTGTAAAACATAATTTTAGAGTAATTTATAAAATATTTTAGAATGTGTAAGTAACTTTATATGTATGAAGAAAGTTTTAGAGTAGCTTATAGAATATTCTAGATTAAGTGTGTTGATAAAATTCTAACCATTAGTTTGGGAGGAACCAATATAAATAGGGGTATTGTATTAAAATTTGTATGAAGTCAAATCAAGGCATAAATCAAGAAGTGTTCATTTTGTACAAGTAACCTTCTTCCAAATTTTCTAATCTCTCTCACTCTCAAATATTTCCTTCATTAGTAAAATTTCATTCCAACATAACAAACATTGCTATTTTTTTATTTGAGGGTATATATTCTTATCTAATGTAGAATAATTCTTTTCTCAGCTCATTTAGTAGACTCCACTGGTTTACCCTGACAAAGTCAGTAGACAATTCCAATAGAGCCTACATAAGGCAATATGCATGGGTATCAACATGGCATTTGCAACTACCATATACCAATGGTTATAATATGGCTTGACCATGACCTCTTTGCACAAGCTTGGAAAGATCATGAAGGGTGGCCATTACAACATTTGGAGCGAAATTAATCCTTACTAAGCGAGACCATCTCGCTAAGCGTGACCCCCCTACTGCATCTGGAGGCATTTAATTCGCTAAGTCGGTCATGTCCCGCTAAGCGAAAGTTGCAGACCAATCAAGGCTGCAAAACTCGCTAAGCCCGCAACTGTGTGCTAAGCCTAAATCCCTCTCATGTTTTCTAATTTTTGAATTGGGCTAAGCGAGCCTGTCCCGCTAAGCACAATTTCTTCTTTGTTTTGGAATAAGTCTTAGCGAGCCTACTCGCTAAGCCAATTATGTTCTAGTGGTCAAGTTGGGCTAAGCGCCTGTTGGCGCTAAGCCTGTGTAGTGTGTCGCGCTAAGCGAGCCTGTCTCGCTAAGCGCAATTAGCTTTTTGTTAGAGAATAAGGCTTAGTGAGCCCTGCTCGCTTAGCCATTGTGCTGTGTAAGCTAAGCGAGTGTGTCTCACTTAGCCAAAGTCTTTATTTTTATGTTGTCGCGCTAAGCGTGCCTTGTGCACTTAGCGTATCTTATTATTTTTTGAAGGCACGCTAAGCGAGTCAATCTCGTTGAGCGAGTTAGTCTCACTAAGCGTCGAATCTATTTTTCTATTTTATTTTTCTGTTTTTAGTTTTTGAATAAAACCTGTCTAATTTCAATTCATGTGATTCTTTTGATGCAAATGGCTTCTAGGAAGAGAAGGGCAACTGCCTCCAGACCCCAAGAGCCCTATGACACGACCAGATTCATTTTCGAGGGCGCCTGGGAGAGATATGAGTAGAACGTTCACTCCTGGAACATCCTTATGGAGAGGAACGCTAATCTTTTTGTCACAAAGTACAAGTTCCACCAAGAGCTCAAGAGGCGAAGATAACATAAAGCCTTGACAAGGCAACCCGATGGTCACACAGATATGGCCCTGGTCAAAGAGTTTTATGCAAATTTGTATGATCCTGAAGATAAATCCCGCAGGCAGGTTCGAGTGCAGGGAAAGCTTAAAGTTTGATGGGGAGACACTGAACACCTTCCTGGAGACCCCAGTGGTTTTGGAGTCAGGGGAGAGATACACTGCCTACACCAGGTTTTGTAGTTCATATCCAGACCCTCAAGAGCTTGCTTCCAAGCTCTGTATTCTAGGGCACAATTTTGTTTGGAATGCTGAAGGAGCACCCTGGAAGCTCCCAAGGAAGGATTTGACTACACTTGCGCAAACCTGGAGCATCTTATCATATTCTAACCTCGCCCCCACCTCTCACACATCCGATTTGAATATGGATAGGGCGAGGTTAGTGTACGGTCTAGTGACCAAGATGAACATGGACGTGAGCTCATTCATCTCAGGTCAGATTTCTCAGATGACCCAGTCCAACTCCTCTAGGCTCGGCTTCCCAGCCTTGATCAGTGCCTTATGTATCGCCAGAGGAGTGGTCCTAGACTTGTTGACCTTCGAGTCCCTTAGCCCCGTCATTAATTTGGCTTATATAAGAAAGAACAGCTAGAACCTGGATGATCCCATGATCACCTTTCTGGGGACCCACAAGACTTGGGCTAAAGGACCTAACACTTCTGCTCTTTCCTGCTCTGCTCCAGCTGCTCCAGCTTCCACTCCTGCACCTTTAGCACCCTCCGACACCTTCGCTTAGAGCATAGAGATTCTAGTGTTGATGCTATAGAGCTTTCACCATGGCTTATGCCTAGTGATGCAGAGCATTCATAACTTGGCTCAACATTGGCCCATCATGAGCATGGAGGCATTTATGGCCCAGGTGGCCTGGCTAGGAGTCTAACCTTCTTCTGTGGGGGGAGGTAAGGCTTCTACAGCCCAGGAGCCGTAGCCAGAGGTGCAGTCTGAGCCAGAGAACACACCAAAGGTCACACCTACTGTCACACCACTCGTGGAGATTACCGAGGATGAGGATGGCGCTGGAGACACAGATTATGCAGCTGACATGGCGGCGGCGCAGAGCAACTGGGACCCCTGGCCCACTACAGTACAAGATATACCTCAACAAGCCTAGGATGCTCCAGCCTCACCTCACGATGAGCCCACACAAGCGCAAGATGATTGATGACAGAACTTTTTTTATATTCCAATTTTTAGATACAGTTTTTAATTTTAGTTTTAGTTTAGTTTATTTACTTATTGAGCAAATTTTACAGTTTTTAAAACACTTTACATTTATATATGCAGTGAGTTGTTTGGTTGAAATTCTATGTTTGTGAATGATTTTGAAATTGATCGATTACATGACTTGAGTGAATTGCTGATAACTGCTAAATATGAGTTATTTTGATAATAAAATTATATTGAAAATATCTTTAAAAATATTTATTTAGCAGTTATCTTTGGCTTAAATGATAAGAATTGATACTTTTGTTATTTATGGCTTGCAGATATGAAAAGGATGAATTAAAAGAAAAAAAGATCGAGAAAATATCAAAAATATGGATAAGAAAGATTTTCATTAGCATCAGGCCCAAGTCCACTCCAACAACTATAAGAAAGGAGCCAAGCCAAGAAGGACACAACAGACAACCCACACATTGGGTCCATCCCTTAGGGAAACACCACAGAACCCCCTCTAGTAGGGGTTTCATTTACTATCTTTCTTTCACCCATCTCATCTCATCAGTTCTTATACCCCATCCATTGTAAAGCCCACAATAGCCATGAGTGGCTAAACCCCTAGTTAGGGTCTGGCAGGCCTAAAAGCCAAGCGATGTATGATGTACTCACTATTTATCAATGCAAAGGTGTTTTTATTCTATTATCTTTTCTGAGGGTAACTTCTAAATAAGATTTAAAAAAGGTATGCATGCATTGGTTTTAGGGGTTAGACGCTCGGAAGAGGGTAACTTCTAATAGAACAAAAAGAAAGGATTTCATAGGAAAGTCATTGCTAGACATATAATGTTTATTTTATGCCTATGCATTCTTGCAAACATCTAGAATTCATACTTCATGCATTTTATTTGTTGAGTCTTTGCAAAGGAATTTGGAAGATAGATAAATAAAATAGGTCTGTCATCGTGAGGAATCAGGGCCAAGTAATTGAACAAATGTGGGTAGAATAGAATCACCTAAATTGATAAAGAAAAATCATAAACTCATACATCCTAGTCAAACAAGGCAAGCTAGGTCCCAACATTATCACGTTCTTGATTTTATTTCTTTTATCATCTATTTTTATCTTTTATTTTTTTTATCTTATCTTTTCTTATTTTTTATCTTAATCTTTTATTTTATTTTTTTACTTTTATTTTCTTCTATCTTTATAATCTTTTAATCTAAATCTTTTATTTATTTATTTATTTTCTTCTATTTTGATCTTTAAATCTTTATCTTATCTACTATATTTTCTTATCTTTATTTTAAGTTCTTTATCCATTGCTTTTAGATTGGGTTTTCATTAATCTAAGTACAAACAGAGTCCCTTTGGATTCGACACTCGGACTTCCGAGTACTTTACTACTTGTGACAATTTGGTACACTTTCCAACGAGTTAACAATTGCGATGTTAGATCATGTGCTTTGAATAAATATGTGGTAATTAGAAGAGAAAAAACATGAATTAGGAACATGAGTGAAAATGTTAGTTTGTTTGACAGGTAAGTTGTGAAGGTAGTCTTTAGCCATAACCCAGTAAGTGTGTGAACCTTAATTGTGAGAGAACGACTAGCATTGAGTATCGATTTTTGCATGAATCTCTGAATATTGAATTAATGCATGATTTTGGAAATGATGAAGGCCGCGATTGATTGAATTAGCCACTTAGCAAAATAGCTTACCTTGTTCATGAATGATGAATCTCTTGCACCCATGTTGAGCCTATATATGATTGATTGAGTTAAACCCTGAGCCTGTTAAATTATAATCTCCATCTACCTTTCTTTAGGTTATAGGAGAGCATCATGGTTCAAGGCAAATTTGTTCCAAATTTGGGGGAAGGTATTGGGTGATGATAATTGTGGTAAGACAAATAACAACCACACAGAAATTGTGTCAAGAAGCGGCAAGTAAAACAACTACTAAAAAAATATTTCAAGAATAAAAGTATGTGTGTGTTGTTACTTAAGCTAAGTGCCTTAAATGTTGTTGTCATCTCAATAAAAGTTGGGAATAAAAGGAAAAGAGTTGATCTAAGGATGAATACTCTCTTAGAACCTAATTTTTGTTTGCATCCTAGAAAAACCATGAATTGTTTGCAGCCCAGCCTCATTACAAGCCAAGAAAGTCCTTTAGATTCAATTTGTGTATTTGTGATTGTATGACATGAGAAGAAATGCAAAAGTTGAGACTTGTGTTGGTTGTTGAATTGAAGAATTGCCTTAAACACTTGTGCTTATGAGTGAAACAGTGACCGTGAGGATTAGGCTTGATGAACCTTCCTTGATATCTATCTTGCTTGCTAGCTTATTTCACTTATGTTTCTTAATGACTATGTTCATATCTTTGAAATTCTACATATCTTTATGAAGAGCTATTGGTTGAAATATTGATTGCCACTTATGTTTATGTGATTGAATGTTTTGGAACAAACACATTTTTTAGTAACCACTATGATTTTTGTCACTTGAGAACAAGTAAACTGTTATTTCTTTGCTTGAGGACAAACAAAACTGTAAATTTGGGGGAGTTTGTTAGTCGTTATTTATGACTAACTTTTGTATTTAATAGTCACATGAAATTCGCATCTTTCCTCCAATTTATGGTTCTTTTTTGTAGGAATTGTACATATTTTCATGTTTAGTTTGATTTTCCTCAGTAGATACTCCCAATTTTGTGAATTATGTTGAATCAACTTCAGTTTCAGGCTAAAAGAAGAAAAAGGTGAAGCAACTAGTGTCTCACTAAGTGAGGCATATGCGCTTAGCGAGTGACATTCGCTAAGCGAGGCATATGCGCTTAGAAAGTGACATTCGCTAAGCGAGACACACAACTCTCTTAGCGTGTTGGGAAACCCTAGAAGAGGATCAGTCAGAAAGATACGCACTCAGCGTTCCGTCAGCTCACCCAGCGAGTTATTTGTCCCTTCTCGCGCTCAGCGCACCCAGCTCACTAAGTCAGAATTCATTAACTCGTGCTTAGCGAGCAAATCACGCTAAACGAGCCTTCAGAATCTAAAACGTCAAGGAGCCTTTAAAATACTAAAGTTGGCGTAAAATAAAGGGAGAGACAAAAAGTAGAGCAAAAGAAGAAGCTAGAACATCAGAGCATCTGGAGGTTGGAGGAGACATCCTCAACCATTTGTGGCATTTATCTTTCCTCAAAATCTATCCTTTGTGCTGAAAGTTGCTAACTTGTAATGAAAGACTAAATCTCTTGTTGGGGAGTTCTACTGAACCTTTGATGTAATACTTTCTTACTATCTATTTTAAGTTATCTTTATGTGTTCATTGCTTCTATTTGTGCTTATTTCTTTAGCATTAGAAAGTGCTTTAAAGCCTTAGAACTTGATAGAGCAGGCTAGAGAACTGTATGTCTGGGGACAGAGTGCAGTGATTTAGTTTCTATTATGTTGTAATCTTATTGCAACTCGTTTAGACCAAGATTGTTGAGGGATCAAAGACAAAGTTTAAATAGAGTTAGGCCCATTCACTCGAGGGATCTTGGTTTGGGTAGTTTTTCAGCATAAGAACACTAAAATAGCGTTAAATAGAGAAAAATATTTAGCAACATCAAAGTGAGTTCAGTAGAATGACCCAACATTTTTTCTTGACTGTTTTTACTTCTCAACTTTTAGATATTTTAATCTATAGTTAATTAGAATTTTAGACAAAAACCCCTCATTTAATATTTACTTGCTTTATACAAATGTTTTCTCATTGAACATATATTTTCTAAATGAAACAAGTTCCACGTGAATTTGATACTCGATTCTTACCATTTTATATTACTTGTGCGACTCAGTACATTTGCTGATTAGCATCGCGGAAACCTAGCAAATAGGTACTATCACCTTGTTTCGAGGACAAGGTTCCTCCTAAGATAAGAAATTTTGAAATAAACTTCTCTCTTTGAATTTCATTTCTGCAACCTTCTTTATATACAAGCTCAGTAATTGCTTTGTAACAAACTTCCTAACAAATTTATAACAACTTATAATTTGCTAATTATTGTTATTGCTAATGGTTGCAACTGCTTTCTATTTCCATTGGTGCTTCCTTTTGCTGCTGAGTGTTGGTTCTGTTGGTTCACTCTTGATGATGCTTTCAGTCATCGTAGTCCTGTAGGTAATTTGGGCTTATGTTCCTTCTTCTAGGCCTACCTGCGTTGGGTTATGGATTATTGCTAACAATACCTATTGTGTTGGGTTCTTGTTCTGAACTGTTGCTAACAATACCCTTGTCCTCAAACACCACCTTGTCCTTAATGTGGTAAGTGTCACAGAGCTCATGCCAAGGTTCCCAAGAAGTGTCTTCCGGGGGTTGGCCCATCCACTGTGTCAGAACTAAACGAGTTGGTGGGGTCATAGAATGATCGATCTTGGAGTCTAGGAAGGATAGTGAGCAAATCACTGGTTTGTGGTCAATAACTTGCAGGGGCCATGCATCCGAGGAGGAAGGTAGTGGGTCATGGTGGGCCCGTAAGAGGGAATAGTGGAAAACGAGGTGGATGCAGGAAATTTTTGGTAACTAAAGGTGATAAACAACCTGGCCCACGCGAGAAATAATCCAAAAAGGCCCAAAAAAACTGGCCCATGTATGATGTTATACCTATCCTTGCCATTGGTTTGGTTTTCTTAACCAATACCTTAATCTTGCATAATGTTGCCTACATTCCTTAATTCAAATTCAATTTAATTTTAGTTAGTGCCCTTCTAACCAATCCTAATTTGTCCATTTCTTTTTCCCAAAATGAATTTGATATTCAAGAAAAGCAAGCTTGCAAGAGGATTGGTAGAGGGGATCTCATCCAAGGCCTTTATGTCTTAGACCTCAAGGACACTCTTGATTGAAAATTTACTTTTTCTATTATCAATTCACATACAAATTATATTCCTCGTAAAAATGCTCATATTTGGCATTCTAGATTTGGTCATATCTCAGACAAAGTTTTTAAACATTTGAATAATAAAATCGGTCTGGACATTTCTCCCAATTTCTCTTCTTCTAATTGTTCTGTTTGTCCTCTTGCTATATTTAGAAGATTATCTTTTTCCTAACTCTAACCATTTATCTGAGTTACCATTTGACTTAATTCACTGTTGTATATAGGGTCCCTATGCTCACCCTACCTATGAGGGAAAGAGATTTTTCCTTACATTGGTTGATGACTGCTTAAGATTCATTTGGCTATTTCTGCTTAAGCACAAATCTGCAGCATCAATCTATGTGCAACAATTTTTCACCATGGTTCAGACTCAGTTTGGTGTATCTATCAAATTCCTTAGGTATGATAATGCTAAGGAACTTGCCCTCACTCAGTTTTTGGCGTCCATGGGAACTCTTCATCAATTTTACTGTGTTGAAAGGCCAGAACAGAATTCAGTAGTTTAAAGGAAGCATCAACATTTGTTCAATGTAGCAAGAGCTTTGTTTTTTCAGTCTAAAGTTCTTATCTCATTTTGGGGTGATTGTGTTACCATTGTAGCTTTTTTCATCAACAGAACCCATTCACCATTACTGCAACACTGCTCACCCTACAATATTCTGTTAAAAAAGGAACCTAACTATCATGCCTTAAGAAGTTTTGGTTATCCCCATTCCCATCACTAATACCTTACCTAACCCTGACCAAACTAGTAGCCAATCACCACAGCCAACTAAGAGTTTTAACCATGACCCAACTGATTCACCCTCAATCCCTGGCTCAGATTATCCTAACACTTTGCCCTCTGTCACCTTAAGAAGGAGTACATGCCACTCTAAGCATCTCTTATACTTGTTTGATTATGTAATCTCACAATCTCAAGCTATATATCCCATCCAACATCATTGTTCCCTGTTTCCTCTTAGCCCCTCTTACAGAGCTTTCATTAATCACATCTCAGCTGTCTATGAACCTCAGTTGTATCATCAAGTTGTTCCTTATCCTGAATGGCGTCGAGCAATGCATGAGGAAATCTAAGCTCTTGAAACAAATTCCACTTGGACACTTGTTCCATTACCACCTGATAAGCAATGTATAAGATGTAGATGGGTGTATAAAGTTAAATACAAAATGGATGGCTCTGTAGATAGATAAAAAGCTCGATTGGTTGGCAAAGGTTATACTCAACAAGTTGGGATCGATTTCTCTTATACATTCTCTCCAGTAGCCAAACTTACCATTGTGAGAGTTCTGCTTTGTGTTGTTGCTGCTAGAAATTGGAGCCTCCTCCAGTTGGATGTTAAGAATGTTTTTTTGAATGGAGATTTGTTTGAAGAAGTTTATATGGAACTTCCCAAGGGATACAAGTCAGCCAATCCTTCATTGGTATGCAAATTGAATAAATCATTATATGGCCTAAAACAAGCCTCTAGACAATGGTTCTATAAGTTCACCACTACTTTTCTTAGTCATGGATTCCATCAATCTAAGCATGATTACTCCCTTTTCACCATTGGCTCAGGAAATTCCTTAATCATTTTATTAGTATATGTAGATGACATCATCCTGTCAGGACCCAATGTTGCCTCTGTACAAGCTGTTCAGACCAAATTACAGTCTTTGTTTCAATTGAAGATCCTTGGCCCTTTGAAATATTTTCTTGGTTTAGAAATAGCCAAATCCAACAGAGGTATCTCACTATTCTAGCGAAAGTATGCTCTATTTCTTTTGGAAGATACAGGTTTCTTGGCCTGCAAACCTTCCAATATACCAATGGATCCCAATCTGAAATTCAATCTTCATGATGGAGACTTACTCCCTCATCCATCAATGTACAAAAGATCAATTGGTAGATTGCTTTATTTGACCATCTCACGACCTGATACCACCTTTGTTATGAATCGATTAAGTCAGTATATGAAAGCACCTAGAGTTCCTCACCTACATGTTGTTCATTATCTTCTGCAGTATATCAAATCTGCTCCTGGACAAGGTTTATTTTTCCTTACTCAGAACTCTCTCAACCTCACTGCCTTTGTTGATGCTGATTGGGCCAGCTGTGTTCATTCCAGAAGATCCACTTCTGGCTTTTGTGTCTTTCTGGGAAACAGCCTTCTGTCTTGGCGTTCTAAGAAACAACCCATTGTTTCAAAATCATCCACTGAAGCTGAATATCATGCCTTGTCTTCTGTTACTAGTGAAGTTGTTTGGTTAAGCAAGTTACTTCTTCACTTTGAAGTTGATGTGTCCTCTGTGATGCTATTTTGTGATAATAAATTTGCTATATGTCTTGCTTCAAACCCTGCTCATCATGAACGATCCAAGCACATTGACATCGATCATCATTTCATCCGAGAATATATTCAGTCCATGTCAAGAGCCAACACCAAGTTGCAGATGTTTTTACAAAAACACTTTTAGGCCCGATTTTTACTAAATTCATTGTCAAGTTGGGAATGATTAACATCTATTCGCCAACTTGAGGGGTATCACGATTAAGCCGTTGTAGTTAGTTACTAGAAGTTATTTGGTTATGGCAATTCATTAGTTATTAGAAGTTATTTGAGTAGTTAGTTGGTTATGACAATTAATTAGTTAGTTACTAGAAGTTATTTGAGTAAGTTAGTTGGTAATTACTCAAGTTAGTTATTTTTTGTCTTTGTATAAATAAATCAACTTTGTAATACTTTGATAAATGAATCCTCAAACTGCTTTTCATCTATCTTTCATTTCTTTCCTTTTTTTATAAAATAAAATGACAAGAACAAATGAATGAGATTTCGGCACAAAAGTTTATAATAATAACAAAAAAGTAAAATAAAATAAAGAGAGCAAAACACATTTTACCTCGCTGATTCGCTGCTGCACTTGGTTGCTATAGATCACAAGGGTTCGTTAGAGAGGATGTCACTGCAGTTGGTGCACGCATCTATGGCGGTTCATGGCGGACAAGTCCTATTCATATATGCTATGGATGGCAGGTTAAGGTGTCAGCCACACAACAAAAACGTTTAGCAGCAGCCAGCAGACTATATAGGTTGTCCCAGAAGCTTCTCTAGAAATACTATATATCCTTATAGCTATAAGGAGTCCAAGCTAAGTTATCATCCAAATAGTCGCTACTGATGTATTCAAGCTGAGAAAACCTAGAATGTGTAGTAATAATGTCAATTAGGAGTAGTTTTTAAAGTAATTATAATTAATAATAATGTCAAGTATCTATAACAATTGTGAAAAACATCTCACAATATAAACGTACAGATAGCTTAAAATGAATGGTGTGGCTTAATATATAATAAGCAATATCCATTCTAACGTGACTTAATAATAGAAAACGTCCATACTATCATGGCAACTCTACGTCTCGCATCTAAAGTTTGAAAATTTCACCTAACTTATTTTATTTACAATTTTATCTTACTTAGTGTAGTACTTAGTTTATTTTATATAATATTAAAAAGATTAAAATTAATTTATTTTTAGTCTATGATAAATTAATGAATTTTTCTTTTTGTATCATAAATATTTATTTTTTTGTTATATCATAATAAATTGTGTTCATTTGTGATGCAAAGCAATAGTCAGGATATAATCAGGTGTACATTGTAACATCCTATTTTTCATAAATAAATTAAAAAAAAGTTTTGGTAAAAATAAATAAATAAATAAAGCTTTAGAGAATGATGAGATTTTTATAATTAAATAAAAAAATATAGTTGTAATAAAATAATGGTTTGAGGAATATATATATATATATATATATATATATATATATATAATTTATTCATTTGATAGGAAATAAAATAGAGCTTCTTTTATAAAATAAATAAAGTAAATAATAAGTTATAAGTACCCTAGGTATAAATAGTGATATGTTAGGTTAGTTTTCAGACTGAACGATAGGTTTTACGATCACTTTTCCTCTCAATTTCGTTTTTCCCTCTTCTCTTCCAAAAACACTCTCTTTTTCCGCATACCGTCAAACCTGTCCTAGAAAAATGATGATCTCGAAATGATTTATCGTTGGATCATCGTGAAATTTAAGCACCAGATTTGCAACTCAATTCCAAGCATTCTCGCCGTTGGAAATTGCAAAATCATGTCGAAGTTGAGAGAAATATCCTTCGCATTGTAACCAGGTGCTAAAATGTTTTCTGTGTGCTTAAATGTGTTTTAAAAACTTTTAATTAATTATGATTTCTTTTCCTTTTATAGTACATATATGTATGAGGTAGAGAGTGTCACATTTAGTGGTATCAGAGCAGGTCGAACCTTTCGACCAGTGTGTTATGTGCTTATCATATTCTGGTGTGCACTCTGTGTGGTTACTTATGAGTAGTTTTGTTGAACATGCTTGAATTATTAATTGTATTTTCATTAGCATGATTAAATGAGATTGAATGATGCTTGTAATGTGCGTTGCATCCTTAATGTTTGTTATACCATAAATCCACTGTTGAGTCATGAGTTATGAGACTGGTCATCTCTATAATTCGTGAAGTGCGGTAGGATGTCATGGCAACCCATTAAGTGATACAAGTTGTCTTGAAAACTTGATGTGTGTATTAATGTCATCAAGAACCTTGAACTTACAAGTGTGTTGTGAATGAGTGTGTTTAATCGATGTGTTAACATGTGTGGACTAATCCCTTCTTTTCTTAATGGGTGATCATAAACGTGATTGTTGAAACTTGTGATTCGTTAAATACATACATCCTAGTGACTGTTTAATTCTTACTTCTTATATGCATGCTATATACTTGTTATATAAACCTCATAATTCTATGTGTGCTTGTAGTATGGTGTTTTGCCTTAATTGTATAGATAATATGGTTGTTTGTGATTTCTTGTTTTAGCGATGCTAATACCTTATAGTTTGATGACCCATATTGGGATATATTTCAAAAGGAATACTATTTTGATTATCCTTCCAGTTCTAGTGCCACCCATTTTCTTGTGTTGTGTGCTGCTGAAGTCAAGTAACTCGATTATACTTGCAAACCATAATATAACTCATTCTTTGTGTTATGAGCCTACATCAATTAAATTGGGTTACTGATGTTTTTGTCATAATCAAGCGATTGTTAACGTCTCCATATGGGTTTACATTGTGGTCATGTTTTTGTTTCTAGAATTCATTTGGAATATTGTTGTTGATTATGAATAAGTGATCATCCTCGATTTAAAATTATCGTCTCTTAATCAATTGAGTGTTCATCTTGTTATGGGATGCTTATCTTCCAATCACGTCTTATTAAACTGCTTGGTAATCTGTCATGTTGTTAGTTCTGTTACAAATAGTGAAAGATTTCGCCCTTGCCAATCACGTTAAGGTGTTTCGAAAGGAAAATATTTGAGTGAGTATGATCCTTGTTACTTGTAGACAAAAGTCAAACTTAGTAAGTCATGTACATGTGTTCCTTGAGGATGTGCTTAGTTATCACCTAAGTGTGAGATTGAAAATCTTGTAGGTGTAGTACCTATAGAAACTTGTAACTGTAGTTCTAGGGTAATATTTGATATACAATTGTTTAAGAACATAGAGTAGTTGGAGAAGTTGTGAAGAATAATTAAGATGTTTAGTGTGAAACCTTAAGAAGAGTGTAAGATAGTTAGTAAGACGTTAATGACCTAGCATGGAAGGGTTCGAGAATGAGTGCTCTTGCGTAAGGTAGGTGACCTAAAGGATTATTGATGATAGTTGCATGATTAGCAAGATAAATCTTAGTTTTCTTTACCTTAATATGGGAAAAGTTTGAGGATGCTCTGATGACTACCTTAGTACATGTTGTGACCTCTACGTGTACCTGGTCATGCCTAGACAAGATCGATGTCCCTATATGTTCATGGTGATTTTAGTGATTGGAGCTTTCGTGTGTTTCGAGTTTGGTTAGAGTATGTGAACTATCTTAAAGTTGTTATAGACCTTTGAGAATCACCTCTCATGTTAAGCATGTTTCTATGTATTTTAGTTAGATGAGGATGACCCTTAGAGTATGCTACGTCTAAGTGAGAAATAACTATAAATCCTTCTCAAACACAAGTTTTTTTGAGATGAGAGAAAACCTAAGATTAAGATAAGACACCTTTAATTAGTAGTAGAACCAGAAAGTTATTCTAGGATTCCTTGAATTAACCTTAACCCTTGTTAGAGATGACTCGAGTAAGTTTAAGCATTCTGATGAAATTCCTGTAGGGAGTAAACCTTAAGTTTGAACAAGTTTACAAAAGTAAGAAGTGATCCACTACTACAATTTATAAATTTATCATCGCACGATTAACATCGGTTATTCAAAAAACCGATGTTAAGAAAACTACGGTGGCATTTTTGTAAATAAGTAGAGTTAGTCATAAAACTGATGTTAACTAATAGAGGTCAACATCAGGTATTTTTAAAAAACCGATGTTGTTCTGTTGATAAATTAAAAACCTGATTTCATCACCCGCGCGCTAAAACCCTATCATTTCTCCTTTCTGCTTCCGCCTGAGCACCGACTGCCGCAAACTACATCACTGCAACCACATCGCCTGAAGCTACGATTGTCGCTGAATCTATGACTTTCGCTGAAACCCTATTGTAACTGCAACCACATCACCTCGTGACTCTTCTTTCTTAGTCCCACTCTGCGCGCTGAAACCCTATCGTCACTGCCACTCGACGTAAGCTTCATGTCTTCATTCGTTTTTGTTGCATTTAGACTCTGTTTTCTTTGCTTTTTGTAAGGACATTGTTGTAGAGACCCACATTATGGTCATTGGACTTTGTTTTTTGGTTGGGGTAGGGGTCTCTGTTACCTTGTTGATCAGAAGTAGTTTGACCTGTTTGTTCTTTTGCTTTGCCCGTTTCACATTTTCGGTTCTTTCGAGAGGGACTATTGTTGTGAGGGAGTGTTTATCATTCATTGTAATTTTTTAGAGACATGGGTTTGTAGGTTGAAACATAATTTTGGGAGGTTTTTTCTAGTTTGTTCAGAAATCTTGTGTGTTATTTGTGATGTTGACATGAATGTGCACTACCCAAGGTGGTTGCTTTATTATGGGAATTAGCTCAAGATCAACCACCAACTCTTGATAATAGGGAAAGTATACATGTTATACTAAGGAAAAAAGTATATGCAATATCTTATTGAATGAAGTGCAAATTGCAAACCATATTTTTTTTAAAGTTTGAATTCGTAGACAAATGTGACTAATGTGGTTGCAATTACAGAAAATACTTCAAAATTCTTTTAATTATTGCTATAAACATTTTTTTTTTTGCTACAAACATAGTCTCACCATATTTTAAAAACCTTATGCCCATAGGAAGCAATCTGACCTCACTCATAAGGAAAAGGCCTTATCCTGATTTGTGATGGAGATGAAGGAAAGAATGTATGATATTATATGTTTTATTTTTAATTTTAAGAAACAAGATAACAAAAGTAACTGTGCAAAGGTTTTGCCACTTCAACTCTGCATTAGTGCATTTGATTATAGCACATGTTAATGAAAGATATTTTGCGATGTTGGAAAGGAATAAGAAAGAATAGAATAGGAAATCAAATAGGAAGCTATTTATTTATCATATGAAACACCAATTTGGGTGCCTAGTCTGGAAGCACTGACGATGTCATTGACCCTCCATCTCCCATCAGACGCCACGTGAAGTTGAAGATGGCTCACACCAAGAAAACGAGGCAGATGATGTCTGAGGCAACAAAGGAAATTGCTGAAAAGATTGTAAGTCATTTTCAATTAACAATTGTAATTATCTTTGTTTATTCTGTGAATGCCTTGGACAAATATATGTGTTTTGTACAAGATTCTTTGGAGGAGTTGACATCACCGGGATCGTTCGTCCCCCATGGACGTCAGGATGTCCTGACTGCTGCCATTAGGCGACCAGAACACCCTGACCATGTCCATGCTGTTGGAGTCGGTGTCACCATAAAGCAATACTTCGGATCGGCTCCACGAACCTCCCGTAGTTCTTCCTCCCTCCCTCCTGAAGACCTACAACAGCTGACCCAACAAATCAGGGACCAACTGGAGGAGTCGATCATAGAAAAAGTGACTCGGTAGCTGATGGCATCCTTCAGCTAGATGCAGTCCCAGTTTCAATCGCACATGCAATCATAGGGACTTGCACTACCTCCGGAGCCTGAGGTTGGTCCCTCAAGGCCTCGTGTTAGCACAAAGGAGAGTTGTGTTGATCACTCAGGGAACGATCCAGAGACGGGTGACTCAGACAAGTGCGGGTTGTACCTTGAAGAAAATTCTTCCCGCCTGGTTGCCCTAGGAAGAGTTTATGAGGGATCCACAACGGTTCACAACATCCCTTTGTTGCCTAGCCAAGTGAAGGTTTGTGTTGAGGAGGTTAAAGATGCAGAGGCTCCCGTACCCATTGACGAGGTTACCTTAGTGGGGCAAGCACTTAACACCTTCCTTGCTTGGCTGACACATCTCATGAAGCGTTTATCAGAACATGTATTTTACTCTGATTATATGCTTTTTTTTCATTTGATTTTTTCACTGTAATCAAAACTTGTTAATTAACTATGTTTGATCAACAGGCAGTTGTGTCTCCACCAAAACCTCTAGAAGGTCGGATCTTGAGGTGGATGATCCCCTGTATCTGATGACATTGACCATCCCAAAGTTGTTTTTGAAGCCTCTCCAGGTTATATGGGATGCTACCGTGTTTGGGGTGTTTAATCAAAACTTCCCCTTGTACATAAAGCACGAAGATCTCTCTGAAATTGCACATGGTGGTCAATGTCATCTCAGTATATCTGTTCTACAGTTATGGATTCTGTAAGTTAATTTAGATTACTATTAGTTTCCTAAGTTATTGTCTTAAATTCCTACATAATTTACTTTTTCTTAACAACAACAGGCATCTGACTGAGACAAGTATGCGAGCAAGGAATTTCGATGTCTATGGATTCCTCGAGCCACAGTCCATTCAGAGAGCTGGGCAATTGCAATTTGAATCAGAAACTTACATCAAGAGTTGGATGCAAAGTTCAAAATGTGATGTCTACCTTGGAGCCTACCTGAATGGGTAAGTCAAACACAACAACTTAATTCTAATCATGTATACTACTACAATAACCCATATTCGTCTCCACTGCAGCGGACACTGGCAAATAGTCGTCATTCTGCCTAAGGAAAACCTTGTTGTCTAGTTTTGTTCCTTGCATAACAGGTCAGACAACTACCTTAAGGGAATAATTAACAAGTCAGTGTTGTTTTCAATACATTTGCATTAGCATAACTGAACAACATCTATATTTTAATGTTTCCCGTATTCAATAGTGCTTTGAAAAGACTTAATGATACTCCATAGCCTAAATCCAAGGCTGGTGCTAGGTGGATTGTTGTTAAGGTACGTGATTTAAATAAAAATTCTACTTATATATATTGCTTATGTGTCTGTACACTAATTGTAGTTAACGTTTAATGAATATCCAAATTTCATTATGTATTTAGTGTAATAGACAAAAAGGAAGCACTGAGTGTGATTATTATGTCATGCACTGGATGTCCACCATAATCTTAGGAACTTTCAGGAATAACTGAGAAATGTTAATTGTTTATTTCAAACAAGGTTTATTTTCTTGTCATTGGTATTACATTATTAGCTTATGTTTTATTTCATCATGGAGTATTTTAACGATGTTGGACCATTGGAGGCAGAGAGATTGAAGGCCCTTCACATCCAGTGGGCACAATTTTATCTCAAAGTTAGAAATCAAAGTTAGGATGTTAGGGAACTTAGGATGTTAGGAAACTATTTCATTTTAGGATATAATACCTTGCTTTACATTTTTGCCAATTGCTATGTCATTTGAACAATGAATATTCTTTATTGATAGTTATTAATAAATCATTTATTCATATATAGTTATCAATTGATAGTTTACTATACAACTTTCTATTAAAAACTATTTGAAAGCAGAAAACAAATGATATATACTGCGATCTGTGGTCTGATTTCAATTTTACAGGTTAAATTTTGTGTTTTTTGTAATAACAGAATCTATATTTAAAAAAAAACATAAAAACAACATCAGTTATTTACAAAAATTGATGTTAATATACGCAAACAACATTGGTTTTTGAAAAAATCGATGTTAACATATAACTTAACATCGGTTCTTCAAAAAACTGATGTTGTTGGTATATGTTAACATCGATTTCTGTAAAAACCAATGTTAATATCCAAAACGTTAACATCAGTTTCTGTAAAAAAAAATCAATGTTAACATATAAATTAACATAAATTTTTGTTTAAAAACCGAGGTTAACCTAAAAACATATAACATCGGGTTTAAACAAAACCGATGTTAACTTATCGATACAAAAACCGATATTAACGTTTAGAACTTAACATCGGTTTTTGTAGAAAACCAATGTTGATCTATAAGTTAACATCGGTTTTGTATAAAACCCGATGTCAACTGTCAATATTCATACATTTATTTTGGTGTAATTCTTATTATATAACATCGATTATTTAGATAACCGATGTTGTAAATTTTACGTTAACATCGGTTTTTGAAAACCGATGTTAACCATAATACTTTCAACATCGGTTAAAAATCGATGTAGAAAGTCCTAAATAACCGATGTTAAAAGAATATTTTCTAGTAGTGATTTGTTCTGCTTATTCAATTAGCACCCAGTTAATATCAGGTAGGAAATCCTAGAGTGGAACCGTTACAATTCTTGAACCTAAGTGAGATTTATGAGTCAAGTATACCAAAGTGAGAAAGATCGCATTGAAGGAAGAGGCTTAGGCCTGAGGGTAGGCAAATAATGTATTCTCGATGGTCATTTTTGGACTAGAATTGGTAGAGTGTGAGAGTCTCAAAACTCTTTTTTTTAACGTCTCATGTTCAAAAAAGAGTCGACCATGTGGTTAGTCGCATTTTCTTGTGTATGTTTGTTCGTTTCAAATTGTCATTCGTGTCTCCCATGATATTACCCTACTCCAAATAGTATGTCATTCACATTCTATTATTGTTGAGATGTCACTCTCGTGAGAAGACTTAACTTATGAAATACTATCATTAAGTAAACAAGGATAGCCGGATTTAGTTGCTAAGTGCATATGAGTCTTATGATCGAAGTCACAAAAAAGAGTTTCAAATGGGAACACAACTCAATATTGAGAACCATATGCGTAATATATTTTTCTCAATCCTTCAGTAAAGTTTCGGGGACGAAACTTCTTTTAAGGGGAGTGAAATTGTAACATCCCATTTTTTGTAAATAAATTAAAAAGACTTTTTAGTAAAAATAAATAAATAAATAAAGTTTTAGAGAACGGTGAGGTTTTTATAATTAAATAAATAAAGAAAAATAGTTATAATAAAATAATGGTTTGAGGATTATATATATATATATATATATATATATATATATATATATATATATATATATATATATATATTTGATTTATTCATTTGATAGGAAATAAAATAGAGTTCCTTTTTATAAAATAATTAAAATAAATAAATAAAGTAGATAATAAGTTGTAAGTACCCTAAGTATAAATAGTGATATGTTATGTCAGTTTTCAGACTGACGATAGCTTTTACGACTGTTCTTCCTCTCAATTTCATTTTTCCCTCTTCTCTTCCCAAAACACTCTCTTTTCCCGCATACCACCTAACTTATCCTAGAAAAAAGACGATCTCAAATGGATTTACCGTTGGATTATCGTGAATTTTAAGCACCAGGTGCTCAACTCAATTTCAAGCATTCTCACCATTGGGAAGTACGAGATCATGATGGAGCCGAGAGAAATATCCTTCGCATTGTAACTTTTTCCTTTTCCACAGAAACCCAAAACTGTCTCGGTAGAACTATGATCCCGATCTCGTTAACCATTGGATTGTCCTGAAATTTTGATATGCGGTTTTTGATTCAATTCTTCACACCTACACCATTGGGATTCGCGGGATAATATTTATGAAGAGATAAAAAGGAATCATACGAAAATAGTACAAATGGAGGCTTCAATCCCTTTTCCTTCTCTCTAACATTGAGAACCCTATTAGAGCAATTAGAGGAAAATCTTGAGTAATATCAAGAAATTTCCAGAGATGCCGATATCATTGCCGGAACATACGTGAGCCCGCTTAGAGGTAGGGGATGAGTTTATCGCAATTGGGATTACAATGAACATATGTAGTGATCCTTAAAGGATTAAATTTGGTTTATTTTGGGATGTTCATTAAATGAAATTTTTTCTTTATGATTATAAATACAATATTGATGTCCTGGTGTAAATTGGTTGATAAAATAGAGTGCTCTTGATGTTTTCATTTTTTTCATACCTATGATTTTGATATAATTGTGTGAAATTATTTGAGGGGTTTTACTCCCTATGTTGTGCTAAACCTTTTGTATAAATTTTTATATTGAGAGTATGAAATTGTGATTCAAATCGTGAGTATGTGATAAATTGAACCTGTGATTAAAGGTAAAATACATGTGTATTGAGTTGTGAGCTATGAACTGTGCAATCACACAATTGTAAGACCCTTTAAGGGCGACGAGTATGGTGATGTGATCCACTGTGGGAACCCGACGAGTCAAAATGATTTTGAAAACAATTGAGTAGTTGTGTGTATCGCATAGTTCATAGGTAAAGTGTATATGATTCATGGGGTGTGATAACGTGTTAAATTGAAATTATACCATTGTAATTGAGATCGAGTATATGTGATAAATTAAGTATGTATGTGATTGAGATGTGTGCATTGAAATGTTGTGTGCATTGAGTTATGAACTATGAATTATACAATCGCACGACTATAAGACCCTTTAAGGGCGACGAGTTAATGTTAAGACCCTTTAAAGGCGACAAGTTAATGCTAGGACTCTTTAAGGGGGACGAGTTAAAACTATTTTGAGAATAATTGAGGAGTTGTGTGTTTTGTACAGTTCATAGATAAAGTCTGTGTGCTAAAATGTTTTCTAGGTTGGACCTGAATCAGGAGGGAGAGACCTTGACAAACCCTTCAGAGTGTAAGCCTTAAGGGTAAATACACCCAGTTTGAGTGTTCCTTTAAGCCTATGTTGACCCCATATGGTTGGAGCATTCTCACAAAGCAACGTGACCCTGACTGCTTTCCCTATGATTTTACCTAGTGAGAGTGATCTGACTTACTAGTGTGTGGTTTGTCTTGTAATGTACTCTTAGGCACCGACGAGGTTTTTCACTGACATGATACCACATTGCATATATGATTGAGTCTTAGTATATCTGTTGCATAACGCTTGTGTATTATTCGATATTGATTGATTTAGTGATATTGTGTTTGACCATTGAGTACGTGAATGCTGTGAAAACAAATGAGATGTGTGGTATTGTGATGTGATTTTGTGTGACAAAGTTGTGAAATAATGTGAGTGATGCTTAAGTAAGCTGTATTTTGTTTATATAATGTTTATACCTACATATTATCTTATTTCTCTCTATTAGTTAGGAATGTGATAATTCACTCCTTGTATGTTGTTTGTATTTGGGTCTTGTGATGATATTGAACTTTGTGTTCGGAGGAACAGATGACTAGGTGAATTGTTTTAAGGAACCTTGTGATGAAGAACGTCGGGACACAATGTTCTAATAGTATATGACATTAGGATATAAGCTTTTATATTGATTATATGAAGTCTTAGATGACCTTGTTTGAGCCGAGATGAATTTATTATCTATTTTGGACAAGTTTAAATATGATGTAAAAGAAAATGAATGTGAGTCTTTTATCCTTTGAAATGATTTTTTTTTATAAATGTGTTTTAAACACTTTTGATTAATTATGATTTCTTTTCTTTTTATAGTACATATATGTATGAGATAGAGAGTGTCATATACATCACAAAAAAAAGAGAGCACAAAAAATAATAATCTTTTAATTTGAATTAAAAGGTCTTCCTATATATTCTTTGATATATTTATTTTTAAATTAGAAAGATGTTCACAAAACAATTTTATTTTAATATTAATCATAATTTAAACTAAGAAAACCAGAATCAAGAACAATAATAAAATTTGTCTAAAATTAATAAAAAAAAACACAAAAAATCCCATACAACTTAAATAAAATTAAAAAAAAAAACACATACAACCAATATAATTATTGTTTTTCCCTAATAAATCATGTCATAAAAAAAAAGATCACAAAGCTTAAGCCTTTTCGCGGGAATCTAAAAAAAAGAAACGAACACATCAAATGGTATTAAAAATAAAATGAAAAATAACAAGAAACTCAGGGGCTCAAAGTTCCCTCGTGATGTTCTATTGGTCTAAGGTGCCATATAAAAAAAACTGCAACATGTCCGATATATTTGGAATAGGGAAAGATCGGTCGACTTACATGTTTATTCAGTACTACTTCAGAGAGAGTAGTTTTAAGAAGACCACCACAGTTTTTTCAACATCCTGATCCACCTGTTTCCAAACACTGGCTTAATTAAACAAAAGATCACAAACACGTGCAACAGCGATTACCACACACCTTCAAGTGCTTTTAACTGCTCATTTTTCTAACGTATTTACCATCAACTATTATAACCGCTACAAACATTTTATTTTAACTTCCAACAGCAATTACATATTTCAAAACAAATTACACCCGACTACGTATACAGGTAACTTTTAAGTAAGAGTGTCTTTTTTGCACTTGTAATAATAATAAAAAAATAATTTACCTGACTGGTTAGGCTGCTGCTGCTGCTGCTGCTGGTGGTTTCTAATTCAGTAGGGTTTGTCAGAGATGATCCAGGAGGTCAGTGTGGTTGGTTCACCTACGCATAATAATATATATGCTATGAATGGAGATGAAGTAAAACTATAAGAGATGAATTATAGAATGGTGGCTTGCGGGTGAAATGAAGAGTGAGGGGATGCAAGCTAGGGTTTGCTGCCTGCAGGTTCAACCATAATTAAGAAGAGCCAAAGGTAGTGAGTACGTACGTGCAGTGTGGTGCATTGAGGTCAAATCTGAGAGCAAAACTGAGGGAGGGAGGATAGTACGTGATGGTATATGTGTGAGTATTCTTATGTTAAAGGATAATTAAGGACGATGGATCTAGGGGTGTGATGCCTACATTTAAATATGTTTTTTTATTTCCTCTATAAGTAAATGTCTTTTCATTTTTAGTTTGGTAAGTTTATTTTTTAAATTGCAGTGTATGTGTGTTTTTTCTATTGTGATTCTTATGCGATATTTTGTTTATTTTTAGTTTTATAAGTTTATGTTGTTTTTTAAAATTTTGGTCTTTACAAGTATAAATTTATTGTATAAGTATAAACTCATGAGAATTATAAATAAAAAAATTAAAATTTTAAAGAGATTAAAATTATATATATATGAACTTATGAATACTAAAAATAAAATAAAAAAAGAACTTACTAGAAAAAAAATTAAAAAAAAAAGATTAACTTAGGTGAACTAAAATTAAGAAGATAAACTTGTAAAAAATAAAAAATAGTAACTTAGATTAACATTGAAAAGGACCCCATGAAATAAAATTGGTGGGCAACGTGATCCGTGTTGTCTTTTAGTGGGAGTGGGTGAGAGTCTTATTTAAAAAAAAAAGGAAATTCTAAACTTGACCAGAAACAATAATAATCAAAAGTTTAATTATTTTGATTGGTCATTTTGTATAGCACATAACCACCCTTGATTTCCGTCAAATACGAACAATTAATTGTTGCACATTTTAAAAAGAATACAAGTGTTATTTCTTTGTAGAATTCGTACATAATATTCTTTCATATACTATGACAAATTGCAGTTCTCATTAAAAAAAAAAAAAAAGACATCATTGTAAATAGAGTGATTGGTTGCCGCTAGAGTTAGTCTTTGACTTTGTTTTGTGTTTTTTTATTGCAACGTCATGTTGTAATTGTTAGTGAAAATTCAAACCCACCATTTTATAATCCTAAAATATTTGTCTTTGTACTTGTACCTTTATTATTTTAGCAAATTGAGTAAAGAAGTACATCGAAGAATCCATGTGTGAACCACCTTTATTAGCTCAAAGATTATTATTAAAATATTTTAATTGTTCAAATTAAAATTAAATAATTGATGACTTTGTCCTTGTCTTCTTCATCCTGCCCCACCTCTATCATCTAGAGAATCTTCCGCGGGAAAATGAGAAGTGTTATAAGAATTAAAAAATAATAATAATCCTGCCATAAATGATAAATTTATAAAACAAGAAAGATTCCATTTTGTCCTAAAAGATATGCTAACATGCATGTATCCTGTAGATCAGTTTTTCATTGCCTGAGAAACAAAGTGTATATAGAGTAATCATCTACTATCATAAAGTCACATATTTTTTTCTCCTAAACTAAGTGTTCTAGTGGGTCCAAAGAAATATTCCAAAATTTTAATATAATTACTAAAATTTGTAAGAATTTCTGATTTTTTTTGTTAAATTAATGCAACTACATTTCTAATTAAAAATGTATATATAATTTTTTAAAACAAGTTTTAGGATATAATTTGCTTTCGAAACATATTTTGATATTCAAAAACAAACCCCAAGGCCAGTTGGAGTGGTTGCAACCTTTTGGTTTTTAAAATGTAATTATTAAAACATAATGTGTTTGGTAAAATGGAGTTCAAGTAATTTTAGTTAATTTCAAAATTAACCCTTTTATGTTGATTTTCAAATTGATTTTTTTTTTGCAAATTAGAATTTTAGTTTTAAAAAACACATGTTTTTCCCTCTATAAGTAAATATCTTTTCATTTTTAGTTTGTGTAAGTTTATTTTTCAATAGTATTTGTAAGTTTGTATTTTTTTTTTTTTTTAGTTCTTATGAATTTAAGTTTTTCTAATTTTCGTCTCTGTAAGTGAAAATTTAGGAGAATTATAAATGAAAAAATTAAAATCTTAAAGAGATTAAAATTAAAAATTATGAACTTGTGAAGACTAAAAAAAATGAAAAAAAAAACTCGTTAAAACCAAAATTAAAAAAACGATAACTCACCTAAATTAAAATTAAAAAAAAAACTTATAAAAAATAAAAAATAATAACTTAGATTAACTAAAAATATATTTAAGCCAAATAGCCCAAAATGAATTTGCGTTTTGATATTCTAAGATGGAGAAAAGGACCCCCTGAAAAAAAAAATTGGTGTGCGCAACGTGATCCGTGTTGTTTTTTAGTGGGAGTGGGTGAGAGTCTTTTTTTTAAAAAAAAAAAGGAAATTCTAAACTTGACCAGAAACAATAATAATAAAAATTTTAATTATTTTGATTGGTCATTTTGTATAGTACATAACCACCCTTATTTCCGTCAAATAGGATTAATTAATTGTTGCACATTTTAAAAAACTACAAGTGTTATTTCTTTGTAGAATTCGTAAATAATATTCTTTCCTATACTAAGACAAATTGTGGTTCTCATTAAAAAAAAGACCTCATTGTAAATAGAGTGATTGGTTGCCGCTAGAGTTAGTCTTCGACTTTGTTTTTATGTTTTTTTATTGCAACGTCATGTTTTAATTGTTAGTGAAAAATTCAAACCCATGGGAAAATGACAACTTTGTCCTTGTCTTCTTCATCCTGCCCCACCTCTATCATCTAGAGAATCTTCCGCTGGAAAATGAGAAGTGTTATAAGAATTAAAAAATAATAATAATCCTGCCCATACATGATAAATTGATAAAACAAGAAAGATTTCATTTTGTCCTAAAAGATTATAGGCTACCATGCATGTATTCTGTAGATCAGTTTTTCATTGCCTGAGAAACAAGGTGTATCCAGGGTAATCATCTACTATCATAAAATAATATCTTTTTCCTCCTAATCTAAGTGTTCTAGTGGGTCCTAAGAAATATTCCAAAATTTTGAAATAATTTATAAAATTTGTAAGAATTTGTGATTTTTTTTGTTAAATATATGCAACTACATTTCTAATTAAAAATGTATGTATAATTGTTTTAAACATGTTTTAGGAGATAATTTTGTTTTGAAACATATTTTGAAATTCAAAACCAATCCATAAGGCCAGTTTGGAGTAGTTGCAACCTTTTGATTTTTAAAATGTAATTATTAAAAATTAATGTGTTTGAGTAGAATGAAGTTGAAATAATTTTTAAGTTAATTTCAAAACACTTTTATGTTCGTTTTTAAAATCAAGAATTTTTTTTTGCAAATTACAATTTTAGTCTTATGAAACACACGTTGTATGAATTTAAGAATAATTATTGTCGTTACTTCTATCCCCATTATCAGCAATATTATTATTGTTGTTATTATTATTATCACCGTTATAATCAATAATATTATTAACAGCATGCTACTATTATTTATCAGCACCACCGCATCTACCACCTATGAGAGACACAACAAACACTACCAATACCTACATTACCATTATCACGTCTTAATCACCACTGTCACCACATAAATACAACCTAATTTAATAGGATAGGAGACTTTCAGAGTTATCTTGAAAACTAAGTTAAAAGAACTAAAAATCTCTCGCAACACACCCTAAACTATTTTGTAATTCAAAATCAATTTAGAATTAATTTGTAAAAATTCCAAACTGATCTTCCAAAAAATGTTATTTTTAAGTAATCAATCGAGTATTAAGATTAGTTTTGGTTTAAATCTTTTAAAAAATCAAGCCATGCCTTTCTTTTTACAGCTTCTTTAATTCCATGGACTTGCACAACCCTCTCTGAGCATGCATGTTAGCCTATCCCTTAAAAATAGACGCGCAAGTAATTCTGTAAATATAAAGTTAGGAAGTGCCTTATCCCGAGCAACAATCGAGGTTGATATGTCAGAAATTTCACAAAAACCCGTGCATGTTATTTTGCTTCATTAATATTAAGAGTTCTTTAGTTTTAGGTTTCAGTTATGGCTTCCAACCAAGAAGTAACAGTGCCTTGCAGATATTGGGTGGACAATGAACGAAAGCGTGTAGTTATGGCGGAAGCAAGTGGACACTTTGTAGATGTTCTCTTTAGTTTCCTAACCCTTCCATTGGGAACTATCATCCGGCTTGGGAACACATTGGGGCAACCAATAGAGATTGGTTGCATTAACAATCTATTCAAGAGTGTGGAAGCTCTGAACCCAGATGTTTTCTGGAACGACATCTGCAAGCGAATGCTGCTTTCTCCGCGCAACCCGTTAGAATTCTCTTACCAGAGACTAAAACTGAAGGTGGATGATACGCAGCCCACAAAGTATTTCGTGTGTCACATCTGTTCAAAGGGCAGTGATTTCTCGCTGAGTACTTTTGATGAGGTAAAGTGCCACTGTGGGAACTTGATGAAAAGACAACTAGATATGCTGGTAGAGCCTGCTGGTGGCAATGGTGTTTTTGTTAAAGGGGATGCCATGTTCTTGATCTTTGATGACTTGACAGTGCTCCGTAGCTCTCCCAGTGTCTCCTTTAAACCACCACTCCAACTTGGACACAAAGAATTCAGAAAGGTGGAAGAAAAGTCTCTAGATGTTGACACAAATAAGGTAATATTTCTTTTTATTCATTTACTTGCATGAGTTTTTTGGTTAGAAGGATGGAAATGGAAAAAATAAACTTATCCTCCCGATATTGTTTTAGTTGGGCCGACAGAAGTTAGGGAACAGAGATTTTGCCTTATTTTTTCTCTTCAAATAAAGATTTTTACGAAATAGTATGTTAGACTTCAGCATGAATATCTATTGTGAAACAAATAGTTATAAGAGTCATAAGTTTATGCCAATACAAAAAAAATCAGGGGATTATAATGATTGTTTTGTGCTAGAAAATTCAGATACATTGAATTCAAGACATTTTTCCGACTTGCACTTGCTACTTATGTATGCAACTGATAACCGTCCTCGAGTTCCTTAGCTTGTAAAATCGTAGATGCGCAGGACCTTTCCAGGTTTAATGAATTATAACTTCACAATTTGAATTGTTTTATGTTTTCTTTTTCTCAGGCATTTAGCATACTAAAGCAAGCATTAACCTCCAAATCTGCTCTAAGTGTCACATTGGAAAACGGAAAATCTGAGCCATCGTCCTCTTTCTTACCAGATATTGGCCCAAGTCAACGGAAAGATTACATAAAAATCAAGGTAATAGTGAGCAAATCACAGAACAAGATTCTGTTTGTCGAAGCAGATGGAGATTTTGTTGATTTTCTAGTCAGTTTCCTTACAATGCCACTTGGATCTATTATGTACCTTGTGAATGGCAAATTATCATTGGGAAGCATTGATAAGTTGTACACAAGTGTGAAGAATCTTGATCCATCATGGTTCATAGCGTCGTCAAACAAATCCTTACTGAATCCAAAGGTTGCTCCTCATTTTGGTTGTGGGAGCAATCCACTAAATGCTTCAGAAGAAGACACTGCCAAGTATTGGTATGGAACTGGCATAGTGAAGGATAATAGGGGACGTATCATCTATGAAAAGAATATGATTTCAAAGAACAAAGATATGCTAAAAGATCCAAAAGATATCAAACTTTTGGACCCAAGATCCTCTAGAGCAAGAAAATCTGATGTGGGATTTATGAAGAGGCCATGTCTTTTTGTTGTTAGCGATAATCTGGAAGTGAAAGCAATGACGACTTCTTCAAGCATTCCATGTCCATTTATGGAGAATGACCGGTTGTTGGATGATTTGGAGGAACATTTGGTGAAAATCAGGAAGTCACAGGTAATATTCACAATTCAGTACTCCCGACGACTTGTTCTTTTGCACTGCCACAATATTGGATTAAGAAATTTTGATTCATATCAATGGTTTTATTTAACAATATTTGTCTTAATTTTGTCAATTTAGAGGTGACGTTCATTATGTCTATTTTGGTCAGGCACTAAAGATATTGATGGCTTCTTTGACATCCAACAAAGCTGCTTTCACAAGGAGCCTATCCCACTTATTGTGGAATTGGAAATGCCATAGATGCATTCCATGTTGGGGGTTACTGGGAAGGATGAAAATAAGTCACAGAAAGAAAAAAGAAATGGAAGATAAAGAAAGTGAGGAAGAGATATAATAATAATATGATGGGAAAGAAACAAAGGAAAGACAAGACAATGAAGTAGAAAGGTGATGGAAAAGAAAATAGGTAGATGTTAACTGCCTGAACAAGCCAAAGGAAGAAAATAAAGCCTAAACTTTATGGGTGTTAATAACTGATTAGGGGCAGTGTAGAGCAATCCTGCCATATTTTGGTGTGTGAAATTGTAATGTTTAAGGGAATTGGATGGTTATGTAGCTGTATTTAATTCTTTTGTTCTATGAAGTGATTAGAATGTTGGTCCACAACTCTACAACTGCTATTCGGCTCTGAGAAATTGACCTCCGAAAGATCTTTAGTATTCATCTCTTAGTGATATGATCAGCACATCCTGTCTGAAAAATGTATACATCTATATAGCTAGGTAAGGAGAGTTCGAGTTTTTTTGTTTTTTGTTTCTTGTAGTCAGGGGATTTGAAGTTATTCTATTATAGTCGTTGATCGAAATTCTTGATATCTGTAATTAAATAAAATTATGATTTTTTAATTAGACTAAAATCTATAGCAGTGACAGGGTGATGAAGAAGCTTGGTGTCGACTATGAAGGAGTGGATAGGGATGGGTTCGGAATTGGGTAATTGTTTAAAAAGAAATTATGATAAGAATTCGAGCATGAAACTTTCCTCCAAAGGTGCTATATAGTGTCCTTCATAACCATATGGGTTTAAACTTTCATATTAATCCAATATTTATGAGGATCCATATTAAGGTGTGAAGGGGAAAGGTGGACACGACACCCTTATTTTCTATATATTCTCTTCTTCACTCGCCTCTGTTCATTCTTCAGACGTTTTCTATTCACTTTATGGTGGGATATCATTCTTGATATCTAGAAGTCTAGCATGACTCAGCACGAATTTTGTCTTGTTGGTGTCAATACCATTATATAACTTCAGTGATTTATCTTATGGATCAAGTGGAAGAAGTCTAGCATACAGCTGCACACAAGTTGTTTAGCTCCTTGATGGGTTAACTATTGTTAATTTGTACACGAAATGTGTATCACGTATTGTCCTGCTTGAGGTTGATGTTTTAGCTTCAGGGTGTCTTGGACTGTATGATAAGTGCAGAAGGTTGGTTCTGTTTTCAGGATACAGGACTTGTATCGAAATTTTCTCATGTTTTGGTGTTAAGCTTGGACATTCCTTGTGCATAAGAAATGATTTCCTTTATCTTTAATGAATTATTTGGCTTATAAAAAAAAGACAGAGAAAGTATTTTTATAAAACTAAAACTACAGAGGATCTGTAACTGACTCAAAGTCATGCCAAATAAAAGAGAAAATATACATCACAATGTAGGTCAAGATTACTCCACAACACCACTTAAAAAATAAGACTAGCATAAACCTTTATTTCATAATATTGCCATGATTGTTTCCTCCATCAATTATTTCGATGTTGAAGTTCCATTCAACCTAAAAACAATATCAAAGAATAATTATATAACTTTGAGTATTTTGTTTTGTTACGATAAATACAAGGACATTAATCCATATAGAAAAATGACTGCTGCCACATATAGTGCTTCTAGTAATATATATTAAGGCTTTTTTTTTTTAAATAAGAAAACTTTTCTAAACCGGAAAAGTGAAAGATGACAGAGTTTCACGATTGGGGAGGCATTTCCTCCTTTTTGATATGCAAAATACATAAGTATCTTTTCAATATATTTTAAAGCCTTAAATATGTTTTTAATTTTTAATAAATATATAATAAATTTTTGTTTTATGTTGAATCCTTAATAAAATAAAACTTTTTTATCTTTCATATTTTGTTTTAGTCCCTGATAATTTATAAAATTTTATGTTTACTTTCTAATAAATTAACAAATTTTGTTTTAGTTTGTATTAATAACTAATAAAAAATATTTATCATGGAGTGAATACAAATTTATTAGGGATTAAACATAAGTGTCAAAGATCAAAAATAATTATTGTTTTATTAGAGACTCAAAATTTAGTAGGGAGTAAATGAAAAATCAAATATTTGTTAGGGATCAAAAATATATTTAAGCTTATTTCAAAAGAACATATTACATTGTTAGCTTTGAACTTTGTGCATTATTGGAATTAACTTTTCATTTTTTTTCCATTATATTTAAGCATCGTTTTTAACTTCAATTTCAAGCAGTGCTTCAAACACTATTAATATTTTTCAATGATAGGGAAGCCCTAAGAAATGCAGTTTTTCAGGAACAGGTATCTAGTAATAACTTACCAACAGTGAACAGTTCATGAGTACTGGACAATGAATTCCTGAAACAAATGAGAAAAAAAAGTTCAGAAAAACTGAAATTACGATATTATTTAATGATAAGGTTATGCACTTATATACTGTAAAATAGTTTTAGAGTATTATTTAAGATCATAAATTATTATGTATGTATGATAAATATATTAATTTTTATGATAAATATTATGCGGTGATTTGTGAAAATTATAGTATGCATGAAAGGAATAATGCATATATTGTAACTTACCATATGATGCTAAGAAGAATTCCCAATGTTTTTTATTGTCTATATGATTGTATAATGAGTGCTGCCTGATGGATTCCCTGAACAAACAAAAAAATGTGAGTTGATAAAAGATTCAGTTAGAATATAAATACTTCTTTTAAATATGCAATTCAGAGAAATGCACACGACTATCACGATAAATTTCTTTAGTTGGAAGAAATAGGAATTAATTATTATGCATCTTTAAAGTCCATATGCAATCATTACTACATTATCTTCTTAGGCATCTCTAACATTCATTAGTTTTGAAATTAATTACGAAATTGTAGAATGTGCAATCACATATTATAAAGGACTGTTCAACAAAATAACAATAGAGCCAAGAGAGTAAAAGGTATAATCCATGTTATCACTACTATCGTATTCACCAAAACAAGGTTTAAATAATAGTGAGTTGAAAACATTTTCTAAAAGCGAACTATTGAAGGAAGTGTATCAGAATACAACTAATCTTTATGCTCTTAAGGCATGCCTTTGGCAGACAACATATGCAATATGATGACAAGGACTAAGGGGAAGGTAAAAACAGAGTATATAACTCCATGGAAATTTAGCAAAAACATGGTAAAAGATGGAGATGTTGGTTAGCCAAATAAGTGCATATGTATTCCCTAACCATGAGTATTAACTTGCAAAGTTAATACCTACCTAAAACTCCTGCTCTTCCAATTAAATTTGCTCAAGAGGCTTGAATTGATGCAAATCAGGTACATAAGAATATTTCATTTTAGGGCATTCTGTTAAAGTCACTTGATCCAAGGAAGGGAATTTCAACTTGAAAGTCCCTGAGTAGATTCCTACTATGCTTGGTAAAGAATCAAGAGACAAAACGCTCAGCTGCTCAAATGTTATCTCTTCATCATTGGATTCGTGATCTCCCTCTTTGGACACTATTTCTTGTATTGCTTGGCAATCCCGTATGGAATATGCTTCAGTTGACCTAGACTTTTGGCTGTTGAGGATGTGAACAAATATACCAATCCATGGCATTCTTCAACATTCAAAGAGGTAAGATTTGCAAAAGACACGGTTGACGGCACCAAGTTTTTGATGCTAGGGCAAGAAAACACTTCCAATGTTTCTAGTGTTTTAAGTAAGGGTTCCACCCATGAGTGTTCTAATCCTATGGAATTCAGCTGTTGGAGACTCTTCAAATGTAATTTTTTCAGCTTTGAAAGGACTTTGGTACAATTGGTGCTAGGTATCTGAGAGGAGAATATTTCATTGAAGGAACTACAGAACACTTCAAGATTTTCAATGCTGGATATCTCTTCCAATCCACTGGAGAATATATTTGACTCATCATCCTCATGGTAACACATCAATTTGAGAACTCTTAAATTTTGCAGGAGGTGTGCAGCATTTGCAACAAATTGTCCTTGCCCAATCATATTGTCTTTGCAAGCGATTGCTTGATGCTCCAAGCTAGGCATGACCTAAGAAAATCAGAAGCAAGAAAGGGTACAAGATGAAAAATACAAGAAAAAGGTCATTAAGAGAGAAATAGCAGAAAAAAAATAAAGAAGCAAAATAGGAGTTATGAAACAAGCACAATTTGAGAAATTGTCCTTGCCTGAATCTGTCCTTGCAAAATTCCTATGGCATCTTCCTTTTTGAGTGATAGTTGCACCAAGTTTGGGAAAACCTAGGAATTTAATTGTTCGAAACAAAATATAGGATTCGTAATGAGATCTAACTCAATTTACCATAAATGGTAGTTTTGAATGTATTAAAAAAGGAAAAATATTTGATTAAATTCACACTTTCAATTTCAATTAATTATGAAAATGATAGCAAAATACACTATTTGACCCTATGTTTTAAACACTCCATTTTTTGGCATGATGAAGAGAGATCACTTTAATAAGCTCAGTAGCTTATTTTTGTATTCTCATTTTTTCTTTTTATTTGAAGAATATGAACAATACACTCTTAAAGCATTTTTTAACATTATTTTACTATTTGTATTTTTTTTAATGCTCGTCCCATTAATTGAAAGTGAATCTGAATTATTTAAGATCAGCATGGGATGCCAAAAAGTTTGTGACTAGCAATTTCTTTAATAATTTATGCATATTGAGACGTGCAAGCATAATATGAAAACTAGATAGGAAATCTTTTTGGTACCTTTTCAACTGAGAAAACGGCTTGCTGATCAATTGAAGTACGAAGTGGGTACTCTATATCTGCAACTTCACCACTATGATGCTCAGTTGTAAACAATTTCAACTTGTCACAATGATATACATCTAGTTGTGTTAGCATTGGCCATTCTAGTGAGTGTTTTCCATTGTAGAAATACTTCAGCTCTGGTAATTCCCATAATGTTAATGAGGTCAGACAATGGAAATTGAACAGTTTAGTTTCTCCCTTCAAGGCTGCTTCATTTTCTACAAAAATTTCTTCCAATGTTGCACAAGATCTCACATCAAGCTTAGCAAGATGATTGGCCACTGATGTTGGAAACAAACTTTTGAGGCTTTGACAGTTAGAAATGCACACTTCTTGAAGGCTGAGAATTTCATCAGGATTCGGATTCCAGATATGCTCCAGATTCGGCAACTGATTTAGAATCAGTTTCTTCAAAGGAAGAGAAAACTGAGAACCTGGCTTCATATCTGCCTTTGTACCTTTCATATCAAATATTGCCTTAACAGATTGGCAGTTGCTTACCTCGATCTCTTTCAAGTTACAAAGAAATCGCAGTAAATAAAAATGAATCACATTGGATAAAGATTCACATTCCACCACAGTTAAAGATTTCAAACTGTTGAAACAATTTTTACTTGGGATTGGAACTACACCAAGCCATATCTATTCTAGGTGATGGTGATCACCAAATTTCAAATGCTCTATATTGCATGCAGACTTTTCCACCTGTACGTGCAAAACAATTATTTTTTGAAAGGGTTTGAAATATTCTTATTTGAAACAAAAATTTCACTCATTACATATTGTGATAAAATGAATGCATATGCATTATAAACTATGAAGTTATTAAAATCTACTACTCTCTTTTCATTTTACACAAAACCAATATTTCCATTTTAATAAAAATTAATATTGAAAGCAAGTTGTTGAACAGAATGAAGTGTAGAATTAATTTATTTTAACATTCTGAGCACCCATTTATAGTATGCCAACATGTTCTGGTTGTATATAGATGTAATATAAAATCACTTATATGTCTTCACCTTACAACTTAAAAATTTTTGGTTGACTTATATTTGGCTATTATGAGAGGTGTCTCATGCCTATATTACAGTCTCTTTTCTTCTTATTTGAAAATATTACTTTTTTTAAAAGAACAATATTTATATTGTAGTTGAGTCCATTTTAATCTAAATGAGCTTTTTGAAAGATTTTATTTTTTCTGTCATAACGATCCTCACTATAATTAACAATTTTGTGATCATAGAAGATGAAATTTCAAAAGAGATATGAATATTACACTATCCTTTCCTCTTGTATTGAAATATATAATTTAATTTATTTAACTTAATAATCTTAAAGTAAATTACACTTTTTTTACAAAAAAAAAAAGAGTAAATTTCTTCTTTCTTAAAGAGATGCTAGTTGTACATTATCTTTCTTATGCTAAAATGTATAATAAAGCACACTTTTTTCTTTGAGATGTATGAGTATTACATTTTCATTCTTCTTATGTTAAAATATAGAGTTTACTATCCTTTTAGTCTCCTAAAATTTTTAATGTTTTTGTTTTTAATTTATAAATTTTTTTAATTGATTTTAGTTCCTTAACTTTTTTCTTATTTTTAATCTTTTTAGAAACTAAAAGTAATGACAAACAAAAAGAAATTGACCAAATCTTTAGTTCTAAATTTATTTGAATATATTTTTTAAAATTATCAATAATCAATAATGAAAATATATTATAATATAGACTATTTATCATAAATTTAAAATATAATTTTTAGGTATAAAATATTTTTTAAATAAATTTTAATTATAATATAATTTTTATATGTAAAAAATTATTATTTTAATTATATAGTGCACGTGTTAGAATACTAATTTACTTATAATAAGCAAATAGCAATTGAATTTGGATAATGGATTACTTACATGTTGGTGAAACAACTTCTTGATTGTGGAGTTGAGATCATGGTGGAATGTTAAATCAGAATCCTCCCTTGAAGTTTTAATCCCCTCAAACATTGGCGCATTTACGAATCCTTCAGAGAAAGTATTCATATTGGGGCATTCAGTTATGGTGGCTTCTTCCAAACATGAGAATTGCAAGGTGTCATCCCCTGAATAAAACCTTACTAGCCTTCCTAAGGATTCCAACCATAATTTTGTGAGCCGTCCAAATATGATCTCTTCAGAAGCATCGCTTTCATCTTCTTTTCTTACTATTTCTTTTATTGATTCACATTTTTCTATATATAGGATCTTAAGTTGCACCAAACTTTTGGCCGTTGAAGATGTGAATAAATACTCCATCCTTTCACAGTCACTCAAATACAACTCTTTGAGACTAATGAAAGATACTGCACAAGACACTACTTTTTCTAACCGAGAGCATTTGCGAATATTTAATATTTCAAGCTTTGCAGAGTATGGCTTTACCCATGGGTGCTCCAACCCTATCGACTCCAACTCTTTTAGTTTGTTTAACTCTAATTGATTCAATCGCGCAAGTATTCCGTGATGAACTTGGAGCTTTTGAGAGGGAAATATCTCCTTGAGACCATAGCATCTTTGCACTCGAAGACATTCTACACTGGGTACCTTGTGAAGGAAATCAAAAGGCAAAGTATCTTTCTTATTCTCATAATCATCAAAGGACAGATCAAGAATATTTAATTTGTAAAGGAAGTCTTGTGGCAAATGTGCATCCCTCAACAAGATAATGTTTTCTTCATTGAGTGTCAATTCCTTCAGTTTGGGATCAACCTTTCGATTATTCAAAAGAAAATGCATGGTGGCAGTTAGAACTCAGAAGAAGGAAAATATATATAATGAAAAGAAAATAAAACAAAAAAGGTTAAAGTGATAATGCTTTAATTTGTCACCTTTTCAACCATGAAAAGAGGTTGCTCTATAACTGCTTCTTTGTGACTATTTTGAAATTCTGATGTGAATAGCTTCAACATAGGACAGTAGGACACATCCAAGCATTTTAATACGGGGCATTCCAGATGGTGTTTTCCAGGATAAAAGCAACTAAGCAGTGACAGCTTATAAAGACACAACTCCAACAAACAAGGGAATTCAAATATTTCTGTTCTTCCAAGTTCCATTGCATCTTCCTTTCCAACAATTTCTACCAACTTGTCACACCTCAGTACTGTAAGTGTCTGAAGCTTCCCAAGATTTTTGGCAAGGGACAAAGGGAACAATGTTGCCAGGCTTCTACATTTAGTAACAAACACTTGTTGCAAATTGGGAAAGCCGAGACCTTGGGGGTTTTTGTTCCATACACATTTCAAATTTGGCAAGTCTTTTAAAGTAAGATTTTTCAATGGAAGGACCATTCCCTTGGTGTTGGCATCAGTGTCATCTATGTCAAATATTACCTGCGCTGCATCGGAGCTATGTACATTCAATTCTTCTAAGGTCTTCAAGTAAGGAAGTACATGAGATGGAATTACAATCTCTCTTTTAATCGCTCCATCAAATTCTAATTTCTTTAAACTGCCCAAGAAATTCTTCAGAAAAGCAGGTTTGCCGTGCCTAACACCCGTTGTCTCAAGGTAATCGAGAAGGATCATATGCTTTGAATATTCAAAAAATACCTTCAAAGCCAGAGAAACTCAACGTCAGATACTTGACAAGTCTCGTGTGTACCACTTGGATTTACATTTGATTGTAGAAAACTATATATGCATGTGCCTTCTTAATTGAGATATCTGGAATTATCTCTTGTTAAATTTCAAATTCTCATTTTTGTTTTCTAATTAAATTATGCGCTTTATTTTGATATATTGTTTTGTACAATTTTTACATTGTCTAATAGAAATCAGTTTATACATGTAATTAAAAGTAAGATCGTCTTTTAATAATGGTGATAGAGTTATTCAAGTCATTTTTTGTTAGAAACTATTCAAAATATTCTTTATTATTTTTAGAATGGATTCCAATGGTCTAAAATATAAAAAGAGCAAAATAGGAATAAAATAGTGACTAAAGGTCTATGACCCACATGGCTCAAGGATAAAAATTTTTTGTGATGAAATGAAAAGATAAGGAGAAAAGATGACAGAGCTTTTCAGCTCATGCAAGCCCCAAGTATAACAGCTCATGCACGCCCAAAATATTTAAAAAAATAGAAGAGAAGAGAAAAGAAAAGAAGGTTGATAGAATGTTTTGGGCTCCTCTTATAAAAAATAAAATACATAAGGCTTTAGATATCCAATTAGACTTTAACATATATAATATTTTGGGTTAATATGCCCAATTAGTATGAAAAGGTTGAGTAAAATTAAGGGAACTGCTCTGGGGCACCAAATAGATTTCCAAAATACCAAAAATTATCGGTGTTTTTGGTTATAAATAGCATATCAGTTTTTTCATTTCTGTAGTATTTTTATTTTTTTGCAAAATCGTGTTTTTCTAATGTAACTTATTCTTGTTAGCATTTTTTTGTAAGTGTTGATTGTGTACATGCGTTATTTACAGATATATGATGAAATTCAGTGATCTTTCGTCACCGAAGAAGAAGAGATACATATAAAAAAATTTAAAACATTTCGATTCACAATTCATATGTTTTCAATTTTTTAAAATTATTTTATTAGAATTTTTTTATTCATTTAATTTATTTTCAATTTTTAATAATTAAAAAACTATATTTAATTGAATAATGTATTTGGATGTTTATTACAATGATTAAAAATTAAATAAGCATGGTATTTAATTGAATGATGTATTTAGATATTTATTATATCAATTGATAATTAAATAAATTTGATATTTTTATATATGTAAATTTTTATTAAACCTATGATTTTTATTTATAATTTATATATGTAAACAAATTAATTATTAGATAAAAATTAATTATCACATAATTTCTTAATTAATTTATAATATAAGTGATCTATTAGCTTAATTAATTTGAGTGTTGTACTAATAACATATTGATAATCCGTATGCCCAATATTATTGTTTGAAGGTTTCTAATATCATAGGTGGAAGGTAATATTAATATAGAGTGATTATCATTACATAATTTAATTGAAGGATTTTCTTACTCTTAGTTTGAGTGGATATAGTCTTGGATTTTGTCTTCGAAATATTGATGGCTGACTCAAGGTGGATGGGGATTGCAAATATGCAGGGAATGACTGAAAGTATAAAATGGAAGGTCTACTACATGGATTTATGACAAAATGTAAAGCTAAAATCATTCTCTTTAGACGAGGACTAAGTTGCATTGGGGTCTAGTTTATTGCTTACTAATTATTTGTGTTGCGTTATGTTTCATGTTTTGGTGTTTGTCTGTTTCATTGTTTTATGTTCTAGAAGGGGCATTTCTTATGGTGTCCTTTTGTTTTCTCTTAATAATATCATATAACAAGATTAAACACCCAAGCAACAAGAAGGTTGAGATACATCCCTGCTTTAGTGAAATATTCTATATAAAAAAGTTCAGGACATCCAAAAATGGTTGAGTTTGTTTTGTTATTGACATGCACGCGCATGAACAAATATTATTTTGCTTCAAAATATATTTCTTTTTTTTTTACAACTCTCATAAGTATTTTGTTTTAAAAAAAAATAAGCAAATTATAATAAGATCATTCACATGTGTCAAATGTGTTACTTGAGTTGTGGATCGGGAGTGTCTTTTTTCTTTTTCTTTTATTTTCTGAAGAAAGAGAAGATAAAGAGGAGGATAGTGTGCTTAGCAAGGTAATTTTGGTATAAAATAACAAAGGAAGTGTCGTAGTGTATAAGATGAGTGGAAATAACAATTGTGGTTAAATTTTGGTTTAAGAAGACACAAATAAAATAATATATAAATAAAAAGAAAAAGGCAAGAAAAATTGTGTTCAGTTATAAATAAAACAATGGAAGGTGAAGAGGAAACGAAATAAAATTGAAATTGTCCTAATAGACATGGTCTAAACTATCCTCAAGGTATTAGCAATAACAAAAAAACATGGATTAAAAAAATTAAAATATATATAGATAAAGATAAAAAGTTAGAGGATAAAAATGGATATTCATAGAAGTTGATCTTCCTCTGATTTAAGTATGATTCCAGCTTTCATTTTTTCTTTACAATTTAAGTAGGATAAAAATGTATTCTTTTGTTTGAAGGTTCCAAACAATGTGTTTGAAGTCTCAAAACATGTGTTACCCATGGTGAAGATTATGAACCTTATCCTCTGTCTTGTTACATGGGTCAAATACAACAAATTTTACTGTTGTATCTTTTTGGTCCATTAGGTACTCAATTTCTTTCTTTCTGTAGCTCTCTTTTCCTTCTTTTTTTTCACATTTATTTTAGGGTAAAATATGTTTTAGATTATTAATAAATATTCAAATTTTATATATATATATTTTTTAATAAAAAAATTCTTTATATTAAATTCCTGATAAAACAAAAGTTTTATTTTTTATTTATGATACTTTTTTAGTCAATGATAAATTATGAATTTTTTGTTTAATAACATGAAAAAATATCAGGTTAAAAATATTTCACTAATTTATTAGTGATTAAAAAACGATACCAAGAATAGAAATAAAATTATTATTTTATAGGAGAGCCAATGAAAAAATTATTAAAAAATAACAAACACAAAATTTATTAATTCTAATAAGTCAAATAAAACTTAATAAGAAAAATGTAAATATGCTATTCTCACAATAGCCATTGTAATATATTGTAAGTATTAGAGTCTAAAGGTCGTAGATGGATTGTATTATCCACGTTTCAAGCTAATCAAAGGGATTCAAAGGAAAATTAGAGGTATAATATATAAAACCATATGTATGTGTTTGTCCAAAACAAATAAACTTTTGAGATATTGATTTATGACACAACCTATTGGTAAAAGATCAAACAAGTGTTGGTAAAAGCAAACAAAGATATCATCATGACAAGTTTTTAATGTAGTAAGTAATGTGTGCCGCAAGAAATATTTTAGAGTAAATTACCTTCTGCTATCCTAGAGAAGTTTAAATTATATTCACTTTCCCTCTTATTTTAAAATATACATTCTCCTTTCTTGAAAGATAAATAAGTATTATAATTCAGTCTATATCATGTAAATGAGTTTTTTTTTTTCTAAATAATAATTCTCTTGCAGTGATCCTCACCATGATTTACAAATTTCAAACATATGATATGAATTTTGTGACTTTGATTCGAAGATGAAATTTCATAAGCAAGAGATTTGTTTAGTTTTTAATTTAGAGACAAGCTTATTTAAAACTGAGTCAGATAATAAATGTGAACATCTATTTTAGCAATAATTTGAAACATATATAATTAATTTATTACATCGATTAACCTCTTTCATTAGACCTATAAATCATTGGTGATAATAAAGATATTTAATGCTTCATTCTACTTAATTTATAAAAAAAATTATGATCAACAATATATAGGATTTTTAAAATTCGTTGGTGGTCACATTAAAAGTTGTACAAAAAGATAATATATCATTGGGAGACACACTAATTCATATTTATTCACAACTATTAAGATATTGTATACATTAAAAATTACCTAAAGTGTAATGGAAAGAAGGGGAGTGTACATTTTAAAATAAAGGTTTGGTTAACTAGTGTTTTTAGGAGAATATTTAAGGAATTAAAAGGAAAAAAATTTCTTTGTATTGAGTTTTTAATAAAATAACAATCTTATTTTTTGTCATTGATATTTTTTTAGTGTATTATAAATTAATAAATTTATTTTGTGTTTGTTCCCAAATAAATTTTTTGTATTTATTATTAGTCATTTTCAAAGGAAAAATAATAAAATAAAAAATTATAAACAAATAAATATAAAATTTATTAGGAATTATAAAAAATGTGAAGGACCAATAACAAAAAAAATTATGACACGGCAAAAACAAAGAAAATATTATTAAGAACCAAACACAAATTTTAGATATTTATTTAAAATTAAAAACATATTTTTAAGTTAAATTTTTTAATCAATGTTGTTGAGACATTGGTTAATTAGCATGCCCCCATGTTTAGATATAAACAAATAACAATTGAATTTGGTAGATAATGATTCCTTACCTGTTGGTGAAACAAGGTCTCGATTGTCGTGTTGAGATCATGGTGGGGGGTTAAATCAGCATCATCTGTTGAAGTTTTAATCCCCTCAAATAATGGCGCATCAATAATTCCTTCAGAGAATGTTTGCATATTGTGGCATTCAGCAATTGTCGCTACTTGCAAACACGTGAAATGCAAAGTGGCATTCCCTGAATAAAACCTTACTAGCCTTGGTAATGAATCCAACATTATTCTTCTGAGGCTTCCAAATATGATCTCATCAGAAGCATCTTCTTCTTCTTTTTTTACTATTTCCTTCATTGATTCACATTCTCTTATAGATAGCCTCTCAAGTTGCAACAAACTTTTGGCAGTTGAGTATTTCAATAAATATTCCATCATATCACAGTTCGTCACTTCCAACTCTTTCAGATTGATGAAAGACACTGCACAGCTCACTAGTTTTTCTAACTGAGGGCACCTCCAAAGCATTAATAATTGAAGTTTTTGAGAGTATGGCTTACCCCATGGGTGCTCTAACCCTATCGACTCCAGCTCTCCAAGATCATACAGTGTTAATTGTTTCAATGCGGGAAGTGAACGGTCATGAACTTGGAGTTTCTGAGAGGGAAATATCTCCTTCAGACCATAGCAACTTTCCACTCGAAGATGTTCTAAGCTGGGTACCTTCTGAAGGAAATCAAAAGGCAAAGTGTCTTTCTTATTGTCATCATTCTCAAAGGATAGATCAAGATCAGTTAATTTGAAAAGGAAGTCTTGTGGCAAATGTGCATCGCTCAACAGCATAATGTCTTCCTCATTGAGTGTCAAATTCTCCAGATTGGGAACAATCTAGAGAGGCCAAACAAATTCAAAAGAAAATGCACGGTGGTAGTTAGAAGGAGGAAAATATAATATGAAATTAAAAAAAAAAGAAGCTCAAAAAGTTTAACTGATAATGTTTTGTCACCTTTTCAATCGAGAACAGAGGTTGTTGTTGTAGTTGGCTAATTGGAGCCTCTATAACTGCTTGTTTGGGACTATCTCCAAATTCTGATGTGAATAGCTTCAACTTAGGACAATAGGACACATCCAAGCATTTTAATACGGGGCATTCCAGATGGTGTTTTCCAGGATAAAAGCAACTAAGCAGTGACAGCTTATAAAGAAGCAACTGCCACAAACAAGGGAATTCAAACATTTCAGTTGTTCCATGTTCCGTCACATCTTCCTTTCCAACAATTTCTACCAACTTGTCACAGTTCTGTATTTCAAGGGTCTTAAGTTTCCCAAGATTTCGGGCAAGGGAGAAAGGGAACAGTGTTGACAAGCTTCTACAATTTAGAACGACCACTTCTTGCAAATTGCGAAAGCTTAAAGTTCCTGGTGGGTTTTTGTTCCATACACATTTCAAACTTGACAAGTCCTCTAGAGTAAGCTTTTTCAAACGAAAGACTATTCCCTTGGTCTTTGCCTCAGTGTCAACGGTGTCAAATATTATCTGCGCTGCATCGGAGTTATGTACATACAATTCTTCTAAGGTCTTCAAGTAAGGAAGTACATGAGATGGAATTACAATCTGTCTTATACTTTCTCCATCAAATTCCAATTTCTTCAAACAGCCAAAGAAGTTCTCCGGAAAAGCAGGTTTGCCGTGCCGAAAACCCTTGGTCTGAGGATAATCAACAAGTCTCTTATGCTTTGAATATTCGAAAGAAACCTTCAAAGCATAGAAGCTCAACGTTATTAGGAGTGTATGTATGGAAACTCTGGAAACTATGCTTTAAATAATATTTTATTTTAAATTATGAATATTATTGTTTTTATATTTAAGTTAATTGTATTAATTATTGTTACTGTGGGTATGCTATTTACTTCATCTTCAAATAAAATCCTATTTCATTATAAGTTATAACAAGTTCTATTGCCTTTAAAATATTATTGTTGTACTTATACTATCATTTTCAAATTTTAACCAAGTAAAATGTCTTGATTGTAGAGTATATAAACTAAAAAAAGTTCTTGTAACAAAAAAAAAATACTAAGAAATTCTATTCTTAAAAATATTGTTGCTTATGTACGACTTAGGTTTACTTTTGATGTAGAAAACTATATATGTGCCTCTCTACTGACATATCTCCAGCTATCACATTAAAATTCAATTTTTTTTTATTTTCTAATCATATATATTCGGACTTTTATTTGATATATTAAAGTGAACAATTTTAAATAGCTCAATTAATCGAACATGATACATCAATTATTGTTGTATACTTTTTTTTTACAGATAAAAAAATAATTTTATATTATAAACCAAATACAAATCATTTTGGATATGGCTTCTAAAGTAAGATTATAAGCTTTTTCTTGAAGTACAAATAATATTATATGTTAATACACTTTTGATAACAATGTAATAAAAAAATCTTTAATACATTTAACCCAATCTAATTAAATTTTAAGATAATTATTTTATGACCATCAATGATCGGATAACAACGTAAAAAGTTTTTACGTTAATTGTGAGTGCATTCTATTTAAATTCTTATACTGTACTCCCACTTCAGTAAACAAATTTGGAATATGAAAAGTGAATCTTATTTTCTCATAATTCAGAGTACAATAAAGATCAGTATTTAGTTTGTGCAGCTTTCATGATAAAACAATGCAAGAATTTTGGGAATCAAATCAGACTTGATTGCTAAGAATAAGGAAACCTTGACCAATAAAAAAATGTAATTGATCAATATGTACAGATTACAAAAGGACATAATGCGCTTGCTTCATATTTAACATATGGGACAACATACAATTATAGGACTAAATATGTTATATGGCCTCAACTTTTTTATTTTTTATTTTTATAAAGTTAATTTTTTCTTAATTTTAATTTGGGTAAGTTGACATTTTTTCAATTTTATTTCAGGTAAGTTTTTTTTTTTTTGTTCATTTTTAATTCTTGTAAACTTTCTAATTAAAATTAAAAAAAACAAATAATTTATATTTTTTTAAAGAACAAAATATTTGTTATGTTTAATATCTTTAATTTGGTCTGTTTGTATTCATTCCGTCCTTTATGTAAGTAGTTATTTCTCCGCGAAAAATTGTCATCTGAAGCATATGTTTTCTTGAATCCAATTGTAGATATTATGTCAGTGATACCTTGCTCTTTTTTCTTTTAGCTTTTGTTTGACAGTATTTTTTTATTTTAATTTCTTTAAGGTTCTACTTTTTATTTATAGACCCCAAAAATTTAGGCTTTCAAAGATCAAAATTAAAAAAAAATATAAACTTACATAAAAAAAAAAAAACAAACAAGGTATGTTAAAGGAACCAAAATTTAAAAAAAAATCAGAAAATAAAAACATATCTAAGCTTAATTATATATGTTTTATCATGGTGACACAATTATCCAATTGCAGAATATTGACTTAGGAAGAATAATTTATCTGAGTAGGTAGATGAAAATTTGTGATGGTTAACAAATTAAATACTCTATCTAATGCGTACCTGGTCTGTGAAATGTTTTTGTAGAGTGGCATTCAAATCACCTTCCCAGTACCATTTGTCTTTTTCTCCGGCTACAACATGTACTTTTTTAAGGTTTGGAGTAATTTGGACTTTCGAGAATTTTTTCATTTGAGGGCACTCACTCACTACTAAACTTTCCAGTAATGGGAATTTGAAGTCACACTTCTCGGAACTGCAAAAACTTGTGAGATTTTTTAGAGACACCAATTCTAAAGATTTTAATTGTTTAAACTCAATCTCTTGTACTTTTTCCTCTTCATTTTCTGCAACAATTTCCACAATCATTTCACATAAGCGTACCTTCATGGTTGTGAGTTGAACCAAGCTTTTAGCAGTTGAAGATGCCATTAAATGCCTCATCGATCTACAATTCCTCACTTCCAAATGTTTTATGTAACTGTAAGATACTATGGATGATGCTAAATTTGTCAATTTTATACATCGATAAATGACTAAGCGCTCTATCCTCTGAAGAAGTGGGTCATGCTCGAATCCTATCTCTTCTAAAGACAACAAACTCTTTAATTCCAACTCCTTAAGTTGCATAACAACACCTATTTTATCACGTGAAATGAGGCTTGCAGGAGCCCAAATACTTTTCAAGTGACAACTCCCCAATGTTAAGCTTTTCAAATTGGGAAGTCTATGAAGAAACCAAAAGAGAATTTCAGTATTCTTCAATTCATACAAGACAAGTCTTTGTAGTTTGTGCATTCTGTGAACACTAACAATGTATTTCTGCAACCACTCTGCTTCCTTCAAGCTCATTTCCATAGATTCCAAGTTGTATATCACCTAAAATATATATAAATAAAAAAAACTTATAAATATTGAAGCATACTTGGAACCACCCAACAAGATATTTATAATGTGTTATTTTTTTATAAGAAATAAATGACATATTCTCACATCATTCGGTGAGAGATTCTTGATTCATTCTTTTTGTTATGTACCTTTTCTGTAGCCAAAACAATTGGCTTCCCTTGTGAGTTTGTGATATCTTTAGTGAGCCCTTCCAGCTTGAAACAATCGACTATGGACAATTTATTCAATGATGGCCACTCTAAAGTGTGAGTTCCTCTATAGAAACTCACAAGCTCAAATGATAATTTTAATGATACAATGTTTAGCCGCGGAAACTTAAAGGTGATAAGATTTTCATTTGAACCGTTATCCCAAGCAACAATCTCCTTCATTGCCCTGCAGTTGTACACATCAAGGATTTCCAATTTTTCTAAGTCAGTGGCAACAGAAAGTGGAAAGAGATGCTTTAAATTCGGACACCCTTTAATCCTTATGCTTTGCAAATTATTATATTTAAGTATTTCACTGCTGTCATTCTTCCATATATGCACCAAATTTGGCAACGCCTCTAGAAATACATTTTGCAAGTTTGTTTCATTCCTAACACCAGTTTGTGGAATATTTTCAAAGTCAAATATGTTTTCCACTAACTTGCAATCTGTAATTATCAAGCTTTGAAGGCTCTGAAATCTTTGCCCCATATAACGAGGAAAAATCGTAACAAGTTTGTGGCACTCTCTTATTATCAAAGAGTCCAAACTGTGAAAGGAATGAAAACCAATATGGGGTTGCCAAATGGTATTAAGTTTCTCCATGCAGATGATCTCCATTTTCTTCAACTTAGGAAAAACATCAATATTCTGCTGCAGAAAAAATTGAATGTTAGGTGAACAGATAAAAGACCTCAACAATTAATGCAATTAAACAACAAATGATAGTAATAATCAAAGTCAATATTAAATCAATCCACACACCTCTGCATGTTCTGGACAAAATATATCCTCCATCATTTCACAAGCACTTACAAAAATGCTTTGTAGATTCATCAAACTTCCAGCCATGGAGAATGACAGTAAATATTTTAAATCACCACAATCTGTCACATTCAATGTAAGCAAATTTTGAAAACAATGCTGACATTGGTCACTCCATATCTTCTGGATGTTGATTGAGGATAACTTCAACCATTCTAATTTGGGAATTGAAACCTGTAATAACATATATGATTAATGTCTCAACAATTAATGTTTTGATTTTAAAAATTGATGTACCCAAGAGAAATGACAAAACTTAAATGATCACGACTTTTTACTTCTTTTAGAGGAATAACATACAAATTAAATATTATAGACTATAAAGGACACATATTTATGATAATGCTTTTACATACCTTTTCATTGAAGAGTGATATGCAAGAACTGGCGGCACCTTGCTCAACTTCAGTGATAATATCTTTGTTTCTGTTTTGCACTTGGACTTCCAATGAATGTGCACTACAAGGTATCTTGTCATTGGTATATAAACAAGCAAATGCTGGTAAAGATTTCAATGTTAAAAGTCGTAATTGCGGGAACTCAATCTTGTCATCATTGATAGTATGTGTTTGTCTTTCAACAGAAACTATCTCCTTCAGAGAATCACAGTCACACACTTCAATTGTTTCAAGCAGGGTGAGAAGTCTTACCATGAAAAATGGGAAAATGTTTTCCAATCTATCACATGTTTTAATCTTGATGATTTTTAATCTGCAAAAAGAGGCCTCTTCAAGCTGATTATTAACACATAATTTCTCCAAATTATCCAGTTTGTAAAGACACATGGACTCCAATTTGGGAAAAGCCAGTAAAGGGTGAAACCGCTCCACTGAGTTGATAATATATTGAATACCAAAATTGTTTACAATGGATAAATGTTTCAAATATGGAAATCCTTCAACATTTAATTCATAAAAAACATCATGAACATCATTGAGTTGTCCCAGCAGCAAATATTCAACACTCTTGAACAACATTTTAACCCATGTTTCAGAATGAATGTCAATACCTTCTTTTAGGTTCAATGCCAAAAATTTCGCTTCTTCATAAATGTCAGGGATTTTGAATTCTCCCACTGTAAGCATGTTGAATTCACCAATGAAAATCTTGTAACTATCCAACATGTCCAAAAACAAGTTCTGCGGAAAATGGGAAACACTTTGAATGTGTATGTCTAGATTTTGCAACTGATTCAAGTGCCTCAACTCAGAAAGACTAGCATTTTGACTTTGGATATTCTCCTCAGCCTCCCACAGAATCAAGCTGTCTCTCATGTAAAACTCTTCCAAACTGTTCATCCTTGATATGATATTGGAAGGTATTACTCTTAGTTTTGAGCAATTGCTTATGTCAAAAAGTTGCAGCTTATCCAATTGCCCAAATTCAAGAGGCAAACTTTCAATGTTAGATCCTGAAAGAGTAAGAATTCGTAATTTCTTTAACTCTCCAATGATTGATAAGTTCTCTCCTAGAGTGCATCTCTCCAAACTAAGCATTCTCAGTTTTTTTAGGCATTTAATAGAAGAAGGTAAGCATGAAAGATTAACACCAGTCAATATCAAGACTCTGAGTTCAATCATATCCTTAAAAAAGTTGTCTGGTATTTTCAAAAAATCATCTATGTTGTCTATATGTAAGACTTCAAGTCTAGGACAGTGTATACTCTCGGGAAGCCCATCATTGATATCACAAAAGTGTAAACATATAGCAGTGTACCTTTCAAGTTCATCTTTGTGTGGCCACTCATCTAGTATGCCATTTTTCATAAAAAATACATGTTTTTCTTTGGATGATATTGAAAGAGCAACATCCCGCACAATGTCATGCATGTTGAAGCGGTCACGAGAGTAACTTTCCCCCAACAAAGTTGATTCTTTTAGCTCCTCTATCAGTATATTTACTTTGTTTCTCGCTTCTCTAATTGTGTGGACCCCTTGAAGCAAACCTAACCCAATACAGAACTTCACCAAGTTCATAATCAAAGCATCATTTCCCATTCTAGCACACAGTAAAAAAATATGTTTCAACTGCTCATTTTTTAGATGATCATAACTCAACTTTACAGAGAAGTCCATAGATTCGTGCCCTTCTGTAAAACTTTGTCTTTTAATTTGTTGACAGACATCCTGCCATACAAAGGAGCTTTTATTCTTTAGTGACCTTCCTATGGAAACTAATGCTATAGGCAATCCATCACACATTTTGGCAATCTCAATGACTTTCTCATCAAACTCAAAACTTTGGACATGTATTCCAGCCTCTTTCTTAAGCAAAGTCTTTGCCTCGTTTTCATCAAGGACTCCTACCGAGAAAGTTGATCTCTCCTGCACATCCATTTTATTACATATTACTTCTTTACTTCTAGATGTTAGAAGAATTTTGCATCCCTTGTGATCACCTGATAACTTTTCTTTTTTTATCGTATTGGAATCAACAGATAACTTGTCTTTTTTCATCATATTGAAATCGGCAGAAAATACTTCTTTTTCCATATTATTGTAACCAAAATCAGATAAATCATTGGCATCTTGTTGGCTCCCATTGTCATCCTCACTACGTGGAATCCCCAATATATTCAAGTTCAATCCATCCCAGAGATCATCTAGGATTATAAGGGTGTTCTCCTTTTCTTTCTTTAACCTCTTTCGAATGCGATCTGCTCTTACAATTTCACTTTCCTCTTCCAATCTCATTCCCAACATCTCAGCAATTTGTTCTTGAATTTTTTGTATGTCAGGAATTCTTGTTACATTTGCCATGACCACCATATTGAACAACTTCTTTTCTCGAGCTTTGTTAGCAACTTCTTTGACTAAAGTAGTCTTACCCACACCACCAGCCCCATAAACTCCAACAATATTAACTGTCGAGTCTTCCAGTGCTTTCATAATCTTCTTCATAATTTCATTTCTCGAACCAAAGCTCACATAACCGGTGTTTGACAAAGCAGCATCGAAGGATGGGCCCAACCGATATGAAACTTTATCAAACCTTTTATTTGAATGTCCATCTGCTTTGATTTCCTCTATCATCTTTGTAGCATTTCTGCCTAACCGATACCTCAACCACAAGTTATTTGGAAAGATCAATCTAATGGAACACCTTGTCTGTGCATGGCGTTCATCATTAATAAAACACTCATATTTTTTTATCTTTTCATCCACCTTTTTTAACCAATGCTGAACGTCATCTTCAATTTCTTCTCCGTTCTTCTCTGCAGAATTAACTTCATTTTGAACCCTCTTCCTAGTATCATTCAGCCTCTCAATGTATTGTTCCACCTCTTTCAATTTGTCTTTGTAATGAAATATGTAACCCACTTGTCGATTGACCACTTGTTTTGCAATTTCTAGGGCACTTTGGGCAGCAACAGAGGTAATTGGGTCCATGCTCCCAAGACAATTGACACTTTCTTCTTGTTTCTTTGGTTCCTGCTATGGCTACTACTTTTTCCTGAATGTTACATATGCAAAATTTCAAAAATTATGAAACAAAAGGGCACATTCACAAAACATTTAGCAAATAAAACATATTAGAATTTGACTGATGCTGTCAGGTGTCTGTTAGTTTCTGTTAGAGGGAGAGTTGATCATATTTTTGTGCATACATCCCCAAATTAACGTCCCTTCTCTAATTATTTTTCACCTAGGATAGGATCTTAATTAACCCCTCCAATCACCTGCTTTTGTCCATACTTCTCCAATCATCTATATGTGATGTTTGCTTCCTAGCTATCACCTATTTATGCAGGTTTTCAAACACACTTGTGTCCTGTAGTTAATTTACTAAGTTTTATATTTTTTTTTCTTTTTCCTTTTTCTCACACTCTAAAAAATATCTTAACCTCTCTCGCTTGCTTCCTGTCACATGTTTATATAGGTTATCAAACACTATCGTGTCCCGTAGTTTACCAAGTTTTATATATTTTTTGTTTTCCTTTTTTTCTGATTTGTAAAATTTTTTAAACAAAACCTTAATTAAGAAAAATCAATTTTATAGAATAACATGTTGAAATATAAACTTGATTTTTGGTCTTATCAAAAAGCCCAAGTTCTAGATGACATGTTAAGCTAAAATTCTAGAAGAATATTCTTGAAAAATCTATTGTAGAAGATAATTCTAGAATAACTTATAGAATATGTGAGCAACTTTGTATGTATGAAGAAAGTTCTAAAGAGTTATTTGTAACCATTAGATTAAGTGTATGTTGACAAAATTCTAACCATTGGTTTGGGATCCGAGGAGCCACTAGCATAAATAGGGGTGTTGTCTTAAAATTTGTATGAAGCCAAATCAAACCACAAAACAAAAAGTGATGATTTTGTACAAGAAAGCTCTTCCTCCAAACTTTCTAATCTATCTGATTCTCAAATATTTCTTTCAATAGTGAAATTTTATTCCAACAAATTGATATCCGAGCTAGAAGATCCTTTCTAGAAAGATGGCGAGTAACACTATGGTTCCATTCCAAGTTTCAAGGCTCAACAAGAGTAACTATGACAATTGGAGCATCAAGATGAAGGTTCACCTTGGCACGCAAGATGTTTGAGAGATAGTAGAGAAAGGTCACACTGAGCCAAAGAGTGAGTGTAACATCCCATTTTTTTCGTATATAAATTAAAAAGTTTTTTTTAGTTAAAAAAATAGAGTTTTAGAAAATGATGAGATTTTTTATAATAAAATAAATAAGGATAAATAATGTTATTAATTAAAATTATGGTTTGAAGGAAAAAAATATTTGATTTATTCATTTGATAGAAAATAAAACAAAGTATTTGTTTATAAAATAATAAACAAAAGAAAAATTGAGTAAATAATAGATTGTGAGTACCCTAGCTATAAATAGAGACATCTTAGGTCAGTTACTTTCTACGCCTCTTCTTCCTCTCAATTTCGTTTTCCCTTCTCATCCTCCTCAAACCTTCTCTTTTCCCACATACCACCAAACATGTCTCTGCAAAAGGGCGATCTTGGACTCATTCACCGTTGGATCATCGTGAAATTTGAACACCAGATTCAGAACTCATTTCCTAACATTCTCACCGTTGGGAATTATGAAAAAGTGTCGGAGCTAAGAAAAATACCCTTTGCATCTTAACTTTTTCTTTTCCTGCAAAAACCCAAAATAATGTCTGTGGAGGGAAAAATAACCGTTGGATGAAGAAATACTCATCGCACGTAGACAGTGGAATAGAGGCTTCAATTCCTTTTCCTTCTCTGTAACGTTTGGAAACCCTATCAGAGCAGACAGAGAAAAAACTTGAGAAATCTCAGGAAACTGCTAGAAATGTCGTTATTGTTGTCACAATACACACGTGAGCCCACTTAAAGGTAAGGGATGAGTTTATCGCAATTGGGGTTATAATGAACTTGTGTAGGGATACTTAGAGGATTAAATTGGGTTTATTTTGGGATGTTTATTAAATTATAATTTTTCATTTATGATTATAAATATAATATTGTTGTATTTTATGTACCAATTGATGTTCTGATAAGAATTGATTGATAAACTTGAATGCTCTTGATGTTTTTGTATTTTGACCTATGATTTTGATTAATTGATTTTGATATAATTGTGTGAAATTATTTGAGGGGTTTTACTCCCCATGTTGTGATAAACCTTTTGTATAAATTTTTATGTTGAGATTATGAAATTGTGATTCAAATTGTGAGTGTGTGATAAATTAAACATGTGATGAATGGTGAAATACATGTGTATTGAGATTAGATGTGTGTATCAAGTTGTGAGCTATGAAATGTGTAATCACACAATTATAAGACCCTTTAAGGGCAACGAGTATTGTGATGAGATTCATTGTGGGAACCCGACAAGTTTAATCACAAGCGCGACTAGTTGAAACGATTTTGAAAACAATTGAGTAATTGTGTGTATTGCATAGTTCATAAGTAAAGCGTGTATGATTCATGAGGTGTGATAGCATACTATTTTGGGATTATATGTTAGTCGTTATTCACGACTAAGTTTTGTATTGAATATTTGCACAAAAATAGCACTTTACCTATAATTTATGGTTCTTTTGTGGGAATTGTACATATTTTCATGCTTAGTGTGATTTTATATAATAGATACTCTCATTTTGTGAATTAATGTTGAAACCACTTCAGCTTCAAGCCAAAAGAAGAGAAGATTCAAGTAGTTGATATCTCGTTAAGCGAGGCAGATACGCTTAGCAAGTGACATCTGTTAAGCGAGGCATACAACTCGCTTAGCGGGTCGGGAAACCTTAGAAGATGGTCATTTAGAGAAGTGCTCGTCCAGTGCGCCAGTAGCTAGCCCAGCGAATCAATTGTCTTTTCTCGCGTTTAGTGCGCCTAGCTCGCTAAGCCAACATTCACTAACTCTCGCTTAGCGAGCCAATCTCGTTAAGCGAGCCTTCAGAAGCTGAAACGTCCAAGAAGCCTTTAAAACACTAAAGTTGGCGGAAACTAAAGGGAGAGTCGAAAAATAGAGCATAAAGAGAAGCTGAAACGACAGAAATAGAGCTGTTAAGAGAGCTTAGGTTAGAGGAGTGAGATTAAAGTTTTAAAGGTTAGAAGAGATATCCTCAACCCTTCTTTTCCATTTTCTTTCACTAAACTTTATTTCTTCCTTGTACTGAGAGCATATTTCTGTAATGGAAGGCTAAGCCTCTTAGTTGGGAAGTTCTACTGAACCCTTGATGTAATATTCTTTCACTATCTATTTAATGTTGTTTTTATGTGTTCACTGTTTCTATCTATGCTTATTTTTACATGTTTGTGGCTTGATCACCCCTTTGTATGTATAGTTAGGATTTTTAGCATTGGAAAGTGCTTTAAAGCCTTAGAACTTGGTAAAGCAAGCTAGAAATCTGTATGTCTAGGAATGGAGTGCAGTGGTCTAGTTCATATTATGTTGTAGACTTAATGCAACTCTTTTAGGCTGAGTTTGTTGAGGAATCAAGGATGGGGTTTAAAGAGAGTTAGGCTTATTCACTAGAGGGATCTTGGTTTGAGTAATTTCTCAGCATAAGAACACTAGGATAGCATTAAATAGAGAAAAATACATAACAACATCAAGGAAAACTTAGTAGAACGACCCAACGCTTCTTACTTGACTGTTTTTGTCTCTATAATCCTAGATATTTAGTTTAAATTCAAAAAATAGAATTAGCACAGAATTCAACTACATATTTACTCTGTTTTTAGTTGTATACAAATGTTTGCATACTGAATGTACAGCGTCTGAGTGAAACAAATTCCTTGTGGATACGATACTCAGTCTTACCGTTTTAATATACTACTTGTGTGAATCGGTACACTTACCGACACACGAGAACATTATACCATAGTGATTGACACCAAATATATGTGATAAATTGAGTATGTATTGACTCGTAATATATTAGTGCATTGAGATATTGAGTGCATTGAGTTGTGAGCTATGAATTGTACAATCACACGACTATAAGACCTTTTAAGGGCAACGAGTTAATGCTAAAACCCTTAAAGGGCGACGAGTTAATGTGCGATGAGTATTGTGATAGAACCACTATGGGGACCTGACAAGTTTAATCACAAGCGCGACGAGATAAAATTATTTTGAGAACAATTGAAGAGTTGTGTGTTTTATACATTTCATAGATAGAGACTGTGTACTAAAATGTTTTCTGGGTTGGTTGGACCTTAATCAAAAGGGAGAGGTCCTGGCGGACTCTTCGGAGTGCAGGCCTTGAGGGTAAAGACACTCGGTTTGAGTGCTCCTTTAAGCCTGTGTTGATCCCATATGGTTAGATGATTCTCGTAAAACAACGTGACCCTAATTGATCTCCCTATGATTTTACCTAGTGAGAGTGACCTGACTTACTAGTGTGTGGTTTGTCTTGTAATGTACTCCTAGGCGCCCAACGAGGTTTTTCACTGATATGGTACCACATTGCATATAGGATTGAGTCTTAGTGTATATGTTGCATAACGCTTGTGTATTAATCGGTATTGATTGACTTGGTGATATTGTGTTTTGATCCTTGAGTACGTAAATGTTGTGAAAATGATTGAGGCGTGTTGTGTTGTGATGTGATGTTGGGCGACAAAGTGGTGAAATAACGTGAGCTATGTTTAAGTAAATTTTATTTTGTTTAAATGATATTTATAACTACATGTTGTCTTGTTTCTCTCCATTAGTTAAGAATGTGATAACTCACTCCCCGTGTGTTATTTGTGTTTGAATCCTGTGATGATCTCGAACTTTCTGTTCGAGAGAGCAGATGACTAGGTGAATTGCTTTAAGGAATCTTGTGCTTAAGAATGTCAGGCCACAATGCTTTGATAGGATGTGACATTGGGGCATGAGTTTTGTTTAATTACATGATGTTTTGAGCAAAAGATGTTTCTCACAAGTTTATCAGGTAATAATGAAGTGAATGTGAGCCTTTTATCCTTTTGAAAGGATTTTATTTAAATGTGCTTTAAGAACTTTAAATTAATTATGATTTCTTATTTCTTTTATTATTAGTACATATATGTGAAGGGTAGAAGGTGTCACAGTGAGGGTAGCCTTTCTCAAACTCAAAGGGATAGTTTGAGAGACTCAAGAAAGAGAGACAAGAAGACTCTCTATTTAATCTATCAAGGATTAGATGATGACGCTTTCAAAAGCAAAGTTGGAGAAAGAAACATTGTAGAAGCTTCAAATTTCGTATAAGGGAGCAAATTGATAACTGTTAAATATGAGTTATTTTGATAATAAAAATATATTGAAAATATCTTTAAAAATATTTATTTAGCAGTTATCTTTGGCTTGAATATTAAGATTTGATATTTTTCTTATTTATGACTTGCAGATATGAAAAGGAGATATTAAAAGAGAAAAAGATCGAGAAAATATCCAAAATATCAAAAAATCTCAAAAAGATATGATTAAAAGCAAAACAAATCCAAAAGATATCAAAAATATCAAAAAGGAAGATTTCTAGCATCAGACCCAAGTCCACTACAATAACTATAAAAAGGGGATCTTAATTGCAAAAAAACCTAAGTTTTTGAAATCCTAGAAAACCCATGATTTCTTGTTTAGCCAGGCCCCGTTACAAGCCAATCAAAGTCCTTAGTGATCCACCAAGTGTAAGTAAGAATAACTTTAACTGAGATGAAGTGAAAATTTGGAAATCTTAATTGCAGGACGTAAAATTTCAAACACTCACCCCAGACACTTGTGCGTATAGAGAAACACTACCCTTGTGAGGAAAGTGAGGCAAGCCAACTTGATTGATTTCCGATACTAACTATTTTCATCTCAATGTTGTTTGTGCTTCCATTGTGAGATTATGGCAAATGCAGAAATGAACAGTTGAAAGAATTTGAAAAAATTGCAGCTATTGAAAGTGTTGAAGCATTCGGAACCTGCTCTCATTTTTGTTTTTGCTTGAGGAGAAGCAAAGTTTTAATTTGGAGGATTTTGATAACTGCTTAATATGAGTTATTTTGATGATAAAAATATATTGAAAATATCTTTAAAAATATTTATTTAGCAGTTATCTTTGACTTGAATATTAAGATTTGATATTTTTCTTATTTATGACTTGCAGATATGAAAAAGACAGATTAAAAGAGAAAAAGATTGAGGAAATATCCAAAATATCAGGAAATCTCGGGAAGATATGATTAAAAGCAAAACAAATCCAAAAGATATCAAAAATATCAAAAAGGAAGATTTCTAACATCAGGCCCAAGTCCACTATAACAGCTATAAAAAAGGGGTCAAGCCAAGCAGAAAAAAAAAACGACAGAACCCCTCTCGTAGGTGTTTCATTTACTCTCTTTCTTTCACCCCTCTTATCCCATCAATTTTTTATACCCCATCCATTGTAAAGTCATCAATGGCCATGAGTGGTTAAACCCCTAGTTAAAGCCTGACAGACCTAAAAGTCAAGCGATGTGTGATGCACTCACTATTTATCAGTGAAGGTGTTTTTTATTCTATTATATTTTCTGTTTTTATCTTATATTGTTTATCTTTATATTCTGTTAGGGATTAGACACTCTCGGGAGAAGGTAACTTTTAAATAAGATTTAAAAAAGGATTTTAGGGGTTTGACGCTCGGAAGAGGGTAACTTCTAATAGAACAAAAAGGAAGGATGTCGTAGGAAAGTCATTGCTAGACATAGAATGATTATTTTATGCCCATACATTCTTGCAAACATCTAGAATTCATACTTCATGCATTTTATTTGTTGAGTCTGCAAAGGAATTTGGAATATAGATAAATAAAATAGGTTTGTCATTCTGAAGAATCAGGGACAAGTAATTGAACAGATGTGGGTAGAATAGAATCACCTAAATTGATGAAGAAAAATCATAAACTCATACATCCTAGGCAAACAAGGCAGGACAAGTCCCAACATTATCACGTTCTTGATTTTATTTCTTTTATCTTCTATTTTTATCTTTTATTTTTTATCTTATCTTTTCTTTTCTTTTCTTATTTTTATCTTAATCTTTTATTTTATTTTTTTTCTTATTTTCTTTATCTTCTATCTTTATCAACTTTTAATTTAAATCTTTTATTTTCATCTTTGAATCTTTATCTTATATATTATATTTTCTTATCTTTATTTTAAATTCTTTATCTATTACTTTTAAATTGGGTTTGTATTAATCTAAGTATAAACAAAGTCTTTGTAGATTCGACACTCGGACTTCTGAATACTCTACTACTTGTGGCACAAATCAAGTCAAGAAGGTACATCTTCAAACTTTAAGAGTTGGGTTTGAAACCTTGCATATGAGATAAAGAGAGTTCATCTTTGACTATTTCTCTAAAGTCTTAGCAATCACCAATCAACTAAAGAGAAGGGTAAAAGGCTTGATAATGTAAAAATTATGGAGAAAATTCTTAGATCGCTAGATCCAAAGTTTGAACATATTGTTGCCATCATCAAAGAAATAAAATACTTGGAGGCTATGACTATTGATAAACTTTTGGCCTCGTTACAAGCTTGTGAAGAAAAGAAAAAGTAGAAGCTAGAAAGGGAGGATCATGGAGAAACTACTCAAGACACAAGTTAATTCGACTAACGAAGAAAGTAGTCGTCATAATAGAATTTTGAAAAAAGTTTAAGAATTAAAAACCTAATTAATTCTATATAAAATATAACTATATAAAAAAACGTCTAATATATCCTAAAGCAATTAACAGACTACAACTAGATGATCTGCTATTGAGTCTCCAGTTTAAATATGTCAAGATAAGGGAATTTAATGTACTTAACATTATATAACTTGTAATGTTAATCTCTATTTCATATTCCTAATCAAATATCTATCATTTAAACAAATTTATAATGTTGGCAATGTCATAGAACAACCAGTAAAATAGTCTTGCAGAAATAAAAAATAAAAGAAATTATGAAGGAAAAAAACAACAAAAATACAGTCTTATTATATATAGAAGAGCTTGTTTGTATTACATACCGATGGAGATCGTCCTGCTTGTTGCAGCTATTCGGTTTCACTTGAAAATGCTGATTCAAAGGCAAGGATGTATATGCACTCAGAAAAGAGATTGTTTTCCTCTTCTGTTCTTTCTTTCTGCGGGTTTTTTTTTTAAATTTTAAAATTATGCCAAAAAATAACAAATATAGAAATACAAAGGATAAAAATTAAGACCCAACTGGAAAGTAATATAATAAGAAAAGATCAAAGTTTTTCCTTCTTCTGAAGTTTTCTTTGAAAGATTTGTGCAGAAAACTATAAATTTAGAAAAACACAAGAGATAGAGAACAAACCAGAACAGAGTAAACAGGAAAAAAGCAGTTTTTTTTAGTTTGGTTTTTTCTTAATTTGTTCGAGCAAATAACAAATTTGGAAACACAAAAGGTAAAAATACTAGAACATAAAATGTAGAAATTAACCTTTTTTATTTTTTGAAATGTTTTCCTTTTAAAAAAGTACTGAAGCAAATTAATCACAAATTTAGAAACACAAATGTAAAGAACAAATTAAACCGGAACCAAATAAACAGAAATACAAAAAGGGTAAAAACACAAATTTGGAAACACAAAGGGTAAAAACACTAGAACATAAAATGCAGAAATTAACCTTTTTAATTTTTTGAAATGTATTCCTTTTAAAAAAGTACTGAAGCAAATCACAAATTTAGAAACACAAATGTAAAGAACGAACTGGAACCAAATAACCAATTTTTTTTTTCGTTTTTAAATATGCGCTCTAGCCAAAAAAATTAGAAAAATAAAGCTAAAGAACAAAGTGGGATGTGAATTTGTTCAATTTCAGAGGCAAAGGATTCAATTCACTGAAGAAAGGAGAATTTGTTTTTGTTTTTTCTTATTTGTTTTCGTGTCAGTTAACAGTGATCCCGACCCACATATATACTTTGTGAGAATTTTTATCGTGTGGAAAAGAGAGGCTAAATTCTTTGCCTGGCCAGTGAGACAATGGAGTTAAGAAAAGAAAAGGACGGATTCTTTTTCTTCATTGAAGGATACTGAACTTAAAGGAAAATTCTTTGATTTGTAGAGAAGATATGAATAAAGGAAAATCCTTTATTCATCAAAAGTTTTTGGCTGATCGATCCTCCGATCTATTCAACATTTGACATTTGTTAAATTCATCTGACAGTAGCATTGCCTTATTAACATTGAAGACACATGGCGGTACTCGTTGTATGGGTCAACTCACTGTGTTCGGTTAAAAGTTTTGGCAATTATAGCATTGCTCATGAATAAAACGAGTAATAGGTTAATGGAACCTTTATGATCACGTAATGCTTAATTGCTTTTATTTAGCAAAAGGCCTTATTTGAATAAAACAGTTTAAACAATTTTATTCATTAAGAAACTTTTTGTGATGAGCTTGACCCTAAAACATATTGAAATGAAAAACTTATGTGAAGGTGAAGGTCATTAATCACTTTCATATGAACTCAAATGAGCTCCGTATAAACTCTTCTAAAAATAAAAATATAAACTTATGTGAAGTTGAAACTTCAAATTTATTAACAAGCAAAGCCAGCTTCTGGGCTATATATTGATTCTCCAATAGCTAGAGATCGAGAAGGAAATTTTAATGCATTACACTTTTCATAGCTATGGCAATTGATTCCTATCAATTTAGCTAAATTGAAAATGGTGTAAGATTTGATACATTCATGCATATGGCTAATAAGTCACTACACCAAAAAAAGGTGATATCTTATAAAATTAATTCCAAAACGTTTAAATGAAAATAAGTTTGTGAACATATAATTTTATTTTAATTGGATAATTAATGTTAAGACATTTCAATGGAGTACAAATTGATTTTATATTATTACAAAGTCTAAAAACCTAACAATGAGTTTTGTTGTGAAAACCATCCAGGGGAAGCTAAGTCCGAAAATCTCCATTCATGGCTAGCTAGAGAAAGTGAATACAACTTAGAAGAATGTAGGGGTGTGTAAAAATTAGTTGAGAAGAAAATTCAAATCGAATCGGTTTCTTTATATTCAAACAGTCAAATTTTTTTAGAAATTGATTCAAAATCAAATTAATTTTAAAGAATTGACTCTGAATTGAACTGAATTAATTTTAATTTTAATCAATTTTAAACTAATTTTAAATGTCAAATTAGTTTCAAATTGATTTTTAAACTAATTTTTTAAAATTAAAAATATTTAAATAAAAATCAGTTCGAATAATTCATTTTATAGAAAAAATTCAATAAATTGAATTAATTTTATAAAATAATGTACTTATTTTTTATTGAATTAGTTTTAAAAAAATAATTTAATTTTAGTTTAGTTATAATCCGATTTAATCTCTAAACCAGTTTTTTTTTTAACACATGTACGGTAAAAGTTGTATACATTACTTTTGGAACAGAGCAATTTTCGAAACTTAATTTATTAACAAGGAAATGTAATTTTTTTTTCAATAATGGAAAGGTAATGGCATTGTCCTTTTTGTAAACAGATCGTTCGTTAGAAATGTCCAGCAACACTCACATTCACACAAGATGCTAATTAACAATAGTGCATAAAACATTAACATTGATAATAGGCACACACACTCCACTAGCAAACTAACGAAGTAGCAAATCTACACTTTCCAAAATAAATAAAAAACACATTCTCATATTACAAATGAAGCCTAAATAGTGAATGCGTTTTTTCTTCACTTTTTTCTTTGTAGTTCCTTGCCATGCAGATACTCAAGATAAGACGACCTAAAACCTACATCTAAATATATAGGGTAAAAGGGTACCATTTGCAAAATGGGCTATAACAAGCTCCGTTGAAAAGAAAAGAAAATGTGGTGAAAAATGATAGTGACTGAGAGAATAAGTAAATAGGTGATAGGTTAGCATCAAGAATAGATAGATAGAGAAGAGAAGATGTCAAAATGGTTACTGGAAAAGGGAGAGAGGGCAGTGGAGTTAGAGGTAGTGATCGGAGCTGGAGGTAATCAAAGGGATGAACGTCAGGAAATTTTTTTTCTTTTTTGATTTGCAAAAGGGGTGATTTGAAAAATGAAAAATCTCTCATTATGAAGGAAAATAAAACAAACAAAAAAATCACCGGCGAGGATGCGTTCTCCAAAGGAGGAAGAAACCTCCCATGGTAGAGAAAAGTTTCCCTAACGACTCCGCTGTTACTTCAAATCAAGAAAACTTTGCTAACAAAGATCATAGATTTAAATCTCTTTACTAACAAAAACTAACAAAATATACAAAAAATTAACATTTGTCTAATAGGATCCGCTCAAGGTAACCTTTCGCTTTTTAGGTCTGCTTTCTGATTAAGAATAGAAAAAGAAAAGCAACTATGTGATTTAAATGGGATGGACGCTTCAACTTGCACAGCGTCAGTACGGCGTAAATAAATAAATAAAAGATTAGATCGTTAAGCACATTCTTTTGGTAGACCAAAATGTCTAAGCAATTAAGCATGTGTTTGGTTTTACTTGACATGCATGCATAAATGCAGAGAAAGAAAGTGAGACCTTTTCAGCTAAAAACTATATAAGTTTTGGCTAGCTATATGCTTTCTGAATACAAAATGTTAACTCAAACAAGCGCTAAATGGATTTATTTTTGTTCCTTGACAATATGACTAAGGGTTAGCCCCAATCAGTAGCTCTGCGTCTCCTCCTAAAGGTGAGTTTTCTTGTAATGTCATTTTCAAATTTCATTTTTGATTGAGTTGGATTTGTTTAAGGATACCTATTTTGTAATGAATTATTTAAGCAGAAATATATTCATGAATAATAATTTTATTCAAGTGATCAAACTCACAAGTTTTTTATTCAATGTTTTTCCTTTTCATATTGAAGTCAATTTTAAAGAAAAGCATATGCCAAGCATGTCTTTGGTAATGCTTTTATTTGTAAACAAGAATCATATTTGCTCATCTTCAAAGAAATAGTCAAGTTTGCCAAATGGAGATACTTCAACTGCCCCAGAAACAATACTTCAGCAAACCTACATCTTTGAAGATATTGATTCTGATATTGAAGAAGAGGAATAAATGGGCCTATGTGGGTCAAGTTTTGATCAGAGATCTTAGTTATTTTCCGTTGATAATTTTTCCTTAAAAAAAACACTATATATCAAAGGCAAAAATGGAAAGCATCCTCGTCAGCATGTTGTTTCTAGACATCCCTATATATCATAGTGTACCAACTTGTAATTATCTTCTGGTATGATCCGATATTGTATGAAAGTTAAATCAATTCAATTATATTATTCTGACCTTTAATTATAACACCGATTGATCTTCCTCCCTATGATACTAATGCTAACAAAAATTAAGACAATTCTTTGGACTAAAAATGTTAGGTCAACATTCAATTCATTGCAGGGATATGGTGATTGACTAGCTAGCATAAACACGCAAGAGAAACTGAATTGTTACGCTTAACAAAACTTAGAAGCTCTAAAAGCATGCATAAAAGGTTTTAAACAATGTTCACCAAGCAGAAAGAGAAATCCTGTATATTATGTTGAATAGCAACCGATAAAGATAAGGGAAACACAATAGTTGGAAGAGAATAGAAAATAGACCGACCGAGTCTAAGGCAAACAATTCAACTAAAGGATTGCATCCATTATCTATTAATTTAAATGCAAATGTTTGAATTCCCTAGTAACTGCAGAGCTTCACAACAAACTCACAAAAAGGTTAATTTGGTTCAAATTAGCTGCATCAAGGGGGAACCAAAATCAACACAAGCCGCATAACCAAATTTAATGAGTCTTTAATCCGATGTGTCCTAGTAAATATGTAATGTAGGTCAAGGTGGCATGGCAAAAATCCAAAATGAAGTAGAGTTTTAAGAGAGTTGGAGGGGAAATATTCATTAGTAGTTTTATTTTTGTCCGCTGTGTATATCAATCATATATACAATAGAAGTAAGTTCTGATATATTTATGGGACTGTGTAAAAAGTCGGGGGTATTTTTTGTCAAAAAATGCATTTCACAGAAACTGGAGGAGAGTCTTCATAGTCAATGTGGGGTGTCAACAGTAATTCTCTTGAGAAAAAGGGGGTGAAAATAGATTCTCCTAAAATGATTACAGAAGTTCAAATGAACTAGAGGAAGAGATGGGCTTGGCCTGCTTATAAGCTTATTTAACTGCTGGGCATCTATTTTGATAAATGTTCCCCGTAAATAAATGAAGCATTTTTTTATGAGATAATAAAGAAACGAAGCATGAATATCATTGATCCAGTCGCTTATATTAGGATTACGAGCATGCTCAGATTAATTTATTTTAAAATTAAAAGTTATTAACTCTTTTAGACATCTTTTAAAGAAGTATATATTATACCAAAACAAAACTTTTAAAGAATTATTTATGTTTTGGTTAAAAATCTTAACACACACAAAGTCAAATGCTTTAAATTTATAAAAAAAAAATTATTTAATTTTAATAAGAAACTAAAATTTTAAATAATTTATACATATGTATTTAATCTATTCAAAAATAAATATTTTGAATAATTTATTTAAAAAATTTAAATCACTAATTCTCTAGAATTATACTACTTTACATGCAAATGAAAATTAATAAACATAATTAAGTAATTTTTATCTGGAAAAATGTATTTTATACAGATGACACAGAAATATATTCTAGGAAATGGTTACTGTAAAATATATGGTTTGGACATTCTGATTCTAAATATATATATTTTTTGACAACGCATACTATATATGCTTATTATTCTTAAGCTTAAGATAAAGATATCTGCTTGGATTCATACCTACAGTAACTTCAATATTTATATTCAACAACATTTATGAATTATATATTTAAACTCAAATTAATTAGAATATTTTTTTATATTGAAATTCAACGTATTAGTATGTTTTAGTTAAGGCAAAATTATAAAATTAGTCCCCCACTTTATCTCCAGTTTTGGATTTGATCCCCCAGTTTTTTAATTCACGAATTTGATTCTCCTATTTTTGTAAAATCGTGCAATGTTGGTCTCCCAAGCCCAATTGAACGTTGAGTGTCACAAAAGGAATATTGACGGTCACGTGTGGTCACGTGTCACAAATGATAATTGTCATGTGTCATGTTTTGATTAGTCAATGAAAACAATAATACATTTCATCTTTCATGGAATTGACATCAAATCAGAACGACACATGGAGTCATCATCCAATAAGAACGTTGACACATGCAATCAACATCTAACAGTCAACGATCAATTGTAGCATGAAGGATCAACATTGCACGATTTTATAAGATAGGAGGACTAAATTCGTGAATTAAAAAACTAGGGAACCAAATCTAAAACTGAAGATAAAGTGAGGAATCAATTTTACAATTTTACCATTATTTAAATAGAATGGGATTTGTTTTTGAAGAATTACTAAAATTAATATTTTGCCAACAGTAATATTAGTGTATCATAATAAATGTTAATATATTGGTATGCCGTGCAAGAATATATAGGAGACAAAATGTACACTATATTTCCCAAACCACCATCATTTTTTATAAATCTGCTAATAATTACGGGTCAATTTGTTGAAATTTACTTTTTAAAATAAGTACTTATTTTAATAAATAGATTATTTTTTATTTTTTTGTGTTTGTTTAAATTGTTTATACTTTAAAAAAATAATTTAAAAAGTAAATTTTATCTACTTCTTAAAAAATATTTATTTTGAAAATTATTTTTTAATCTAAACAAACTCACCCACATATCAAGTCTTGGATTTAAATCATTTTATGAGCAAAGACACTTGTGTCCAGACAAATGGGGTTTGTATATAAAAGTCAGAGCAGCAAGTTGATGAGTTTTCTTGTTTTTTGACGTAAGTATCAAACGACACGAGAATTGAAGGGGTGAGAGAGAGCAATCAGCGGCAATAGTGATTTCCGGTACCTTTCTTCTCTGTTATTGGAGTTGTCACAAACTCACATGGGAACAAAGACCTTAATTAAAGCATGGTTTCTTGAAGATAAGGTCTATAACAAAGGATATCCCTGAGGAACCTTCAGCACGTATAGCACCTACTATACATATAAGAGAACATATTTCATTTAATTACGTCTCTATAAGCCAGTAAGCCACACCAATATATGGCACAGCTCCCATTTAGCTAGCTAAATGGATTTGAAAAGTGCCAGTAATACAGTAATATTTAAGCCATTTGATTACGGTTAATTGAATTTAATAAAAAAATATAAAATTGTGAATGAAGCCAATTAAAAGAAATTTACAAAACTAGAGTATTTTAGATTATGTATTGCACAAAATAAATATTTATTTAATACAACTAAAATTTTGAATTTATAATAAAGAGATAATTTTGAATATATAAATTATATATTATAATTTTATTTTGAAGGAATAAATTATAATATAATTAATATCCATAATAAATTGTTTTTAAAATTTATGATAAATAATTTATGTTATGATATATATTGGTATTGTTTTAAAAAAAATCAAATTCAAGTTAGAATTAAAGAGATTGAAAAGATAAGATTTTACAAAAGTATATTTAAATTTTTAAGATTATACATATATATATATATATATATATATATATATATATATATATGTGTGTGTGTGTATGTATGAAATTAATTATATTTCTGATATTCAATTACATATTGTTAAATTATTCAATTGATATTAAAATATAAAAGTGTAACAAAATATATCGGATGCATATTATCAGAGTGATCGAAGGTCACCACTTCGTGAAAGGAAAGTATTTAATTGAATGTGAATGTAAAGAAAAATAAAGAGGGTAAGAGCTTGAAAAAACAGATAGAGTTAGACTTTTATATATAGGAAGATTTTTGTATCTTTTAGTAAATTTTAAACAATAAAAAAATTATTTAAAAAAAAAACATATTTGTTATGAGTTATAACGTTTCTCATGTACGTGTAGGTGCAGTGTGTAATCATTTGCTTTGGAATATTTAAACATCATTATTATGCATCAAGGGATGCAACCCATCACAACTCAACATTACGTTCGTATAGGTGAAATTAAACTCAAATTCTTTAAAATAATTTCGGTATTTTGTACTATGCTATAATTTAATAAGTCACCATCCGTTATTTTAATTAATTTGTATGTTTAGGTTGTACGTCTATACCTCAACGTCCGTTGAAAATAAGAAAAGAAAAATCAAGCTAATAAGATGGTGAAACTAGTCACGTTGCCAGCTTGTTTATAAAGATGTCAGCAGCACAGCACATGAAGCTTGGAATGTAATTATTAGACCTAATTTAAAAACATCATTTTGAGAAACACTATATGGGTAGGTTTTATGCGTAGCATAAAATAGAAGAATTGGAGAGAGATGGCATGGTACCACCTTGAGTTTTCTATTGAATATTAATTAAATATTTCAACTATTGGTCCCATTTTGACATGCAAAAATAGAGAAAACATTGTGGTGATAGAAAATATAATACCATGAAAAGAGAGATAAAAAGAAGGATGAAATATATTTGTAGTCCTTATACTGATAATATATTATTAGTTTATGATAAGTAACATTAATTTAAGTAAATTAATTATTTATTAAATACAATTATGTTTCTTAAATTCAATTTTATTTTTTTTAGAAGAAGTTCGATTGTATCTGATTAGCTGTTACTGTGAAATCAAAATTTTGATCAATGACGAGTGACTTAACCTTTTTATAGAATGCTTATAATCTCATAAAGAATATTATATATTATTCTTAATTTCCAAAATTTAAATTCATTCAAATTAGTTACACGGATCTTTATTATAATTCTAAATTTTTTAAATTTCATACATAACCTAATCGTATATATTTTAAAATACTTTTTGTTTTGTTTTAAAATAGGCATGAAAGACACAAAATATTTGTTAATTGAGAAGAAAATCAAAGATGCAATATCACTAGACGTTTGGTGCAAGGATATATTTTTTTTCATGGAATTTTTTTTGTCACATTTCCCCTGGAAATATTGTTACGTAGGAGGGAGACGAGAATCTAATTTTTTAATATTCAAAATAAGTTTTGTGATAAAAATATCATTTTACTTTTATTAAAATATTTAATGATGTAAAAAATAATTTTGGTAAAAATACTCATTCATAATTATAATAAAACTTCAATTGATTCATCTCCCTAAAGAAAATTAATTAATTTAATTGATCATATTAAATTTACTAATTAATTGTACTATCATTCTAAAAAAATTTATTTTTCTATCCACTTAATTATTTCTCATTAATTTTTAGAAAAAAATAATTAAGTAATTATATATAAAAATAATAATTATATATTTTAAAATTAAAAAATATTATAAAAGGAGACAAAAAAATTTTAATTTTAAAGAGAATCTTATAATTAGGGACAATAAATATTATATTATTCTTTTATTCCTAAGAAAGTCATATGAGAGTATTTATGACAATCCAACAAATTTAATAATTTTTAGTAATTAATCATGATTTTCAGTATTTATGATTCTCAAAAATAATAATTTTTGGACATAAAAAAAAACTTTCTTGGTATGTAAGTCCCCTGATATTTGTTTAAGGATTCTTATATTTAATTTCATCTTATCACAATTTTTTTTAAAATCAGGAAATATAGTTTATTTTACAAAAAGAAAGTTAAGAACTATTCTTTTAAAGTTTTTATAAAAAAAAAAAAACTATTCTTTAAACTTTAAAGTATTAAAATTTATTTAACCATTTGTAAAAAAAAATAAAATATTTAAGTAGTTGACTTCTTCCCATATTTTTTTTTATACACACAAACTTTGAATATTGAACACGTAACCAATATTAATTAAACATTAAAGAGTAAAATCATCCATCAAACCATCAAACATCAACCATGCCAAATATGATATCATCATTTAATACTCACAATCCTTTCCTATAATTTTCTAATGCAAAAATATTATATCATACTTAAATTGGTTATTAATTATTTTAAAATTTTCAAACACATTTAATGCTAAATTTCAAATGCACCAACCAAGTACCCAATCCTAATCCTATGCATTTAGGTTTTCATCAGGGTCAGCATCATGTTGATTATTCTGGGAGCACGGGAACAGCTTATAATAAATAAATAGAATATATTTCTGTTTTGAGGCCTATATTTTCAGTTTCATCTCTTAAAATTAAACTTTACAGATAATATTATGTGTTCTCCATCAATGGGTACAATAAAGGATAAATATGAGAAAAACCTTAGTTTCCCTTCCCATTCACTACTCTATATAAAATTGCCAGTTTAGTAGAATGAAACTTTATTGATACCGTGTTTTAAAATACTCTCTTCAATCTTTTTTATTTATCATATTTTTGGAAAATTTTCATTTATTTTATCTCTCATTTACAAAGTTAAACATCATATTAATTATTATTTTAATAATTATATTCTTACTTATCTAATAATCTTTAATTAATTTAACACAATTCATTTATTGTTAAATGAAAAGAAAAGGATCAATTAAAAAAACTCCACAACTATTTTATTAAAATCAAGAAAATTTATTATATTTTTTACTTCTATTTAACAACTGAAAAATTAATTTAAGTATTCATTTTAACAACTTTAATATTAGAGTGAATTTTTATATAAAAAATTTAAACTTATGTGAAATTATTAGACTCATAAAATTAAAAAAAATAACTAATCTACATAATTATGCATTACAAATAATCTAAGATATTAAAAGGAAAAAAAACATTCTTTTATTAAAAATTGAGTATATGAAATTGTATTTCAAAATTATAAGAAATCATATTTTTACGCATCTCAATAAAAAAAATATCCATAATGTTCTAAGGGTACAAATAAATACTCTATTTGCCTTATTTCGAATTCTAAACTAATAAATTATTATTATTTTAAAATAGAGAAAAAGAATACATTACAAATCAGGATTTCCCATTGTCTTCTCGATATAAACTATTCCTCTGTATTATCCTTTTCTCTTTCTAATTAATACCATCAATTTTTTCTCATAAAAAATATAGCATCAAATTTTTTTATTAACATTTTTTTCTACCCACACATATACAGACACTGGTACATATAATGAATATGTATTCATTATTGATTAAGGTATATATGATGTCAAAGTGATCCCTGAGGTAATCTTTTAAAATTATTTTCATTTGATGAATAATTAAATATAAAATAAACCGATATACTTAAAAAAGAATATATATATATATATATATATATATATATATATATAATTTTTTTTGAGAATTGTATCATTTTTCTATTTGCATGTATCCTCCAAAATAAACAATGTTTGAGTTGGATTGGACACAAAAATCCCAATAGGACCATATCCTTCATATAAATTTATTTTTCACATGTCATTAGTAAATAATTTCAAACTATTATTAATATATAACTAAAAATTATTTTAGGTATAACTTTTAAAGTATTTAAATTAAATGATAGTATAAAATTTTGTTTTTAAATTTATTCTAATTAAATTAAAATTATTATTGAACACGTAAATAATTAAATTGACAGCAATATCATAAATTTTAATGTAGTTATGTTAAATATTAAAAAAAATTATCATTGATAATAATCTTATGTGAATCAGTTAGCATCATGCCTTACGAAAAAAATATACATCTAATTTTTTTTTTAAATATTAAAGCCATAAAATTTGGTAATAAAAAATTATCATTTTTTTGTTTAAAAAACCTTTTTAGGTAAGGAAAAGAATCAATGTCTCAAGTCTTACTAACTCTAGCTACCACCGAGAAAAAGTTATGTAAAATTATTTTAGCTTAATTAAATATTTCAGATTTAAATTTAATTCAAATTCTTGATATGCTGGTGTATTTAACATCCATGATTTAGATTAAAAATGAAATATTGATATTTGTTAATTAATGAAAATAAAAAAATCAAAATAAAACTTTTAAAAACATAAAAATTTAAAATAAAATATTCAACAACATTAATAATCAAAATAAAACTTTTTAAATTGAATACATCAAAATAAATTTTTTGAAAACATACAAAATAAAAATAAAATTTTTAAAATCTAAGTAACACTAAAACATAATAAACATAGTAAATCAAAAATATTTTTTTTAAAAAAAAAAAACTCTTACAAACTCTTAACACAAAGTGCTTCTTCACATTAATAGTACTACAATGTACAAAACTCTCAAGCAATCAATCATCGTCTATTCAATTCCGACACACAGATTCGCTCACTCCCGTCGAAACAAGAAACAAGAACCCGATACTCTCTCTCTCTCTCTCTATTTTTCCTTCTTCAACGCTTCTCAACTATTCATTCACCACCCCACACCAACACTATCACCTCATGATCACACGTACTCTTATAAATAATAACGCGTCTTCGTTCGTTCCATCTCACGCTCCCCATGAAGACTCGTCACAACAAGTCAACAACACCACCTACTATAAATAACAAAGCCAAAAGCCACCCTTGATATCATCATAACTCCACACACTCTTCAGTTTCTTTCTGATTATCACAACACAATGGCCAATTGGGCTACCCTAATTCAAAACTGTGTTTCCAAGAAACCAAACCACCAACTCACAAGACTCTACCTTCTCTCCTTCACAACTTTTCTCTGCACCATCTTCTACCTCCTCGGCCTCTGGCACCACGCGCCGCCCTCCCTCCCCGCCGCCGCAATCACCACCATCACCACCACCCACCCCAATTGCCTAAATTCAAACCCCACACTCAACTTCTCCGCCACCCACTTCCCCCCCGACCCCGACGCGTCGCGTGACTTCCACGCGCCGCCCTGCGCCGCCTCCCTCTCGGAGTACACCCCCTGCGAGGACGTGCAACGCTCCCTGAAGTTCCCGCGCGAGAACCTCATCTACCGGGAGCGGCACTGCCCGACGGAGGAGGAATTGCTCCGGTGCAGGGTTCCGGCACCTTTCGGGTACCGCGTGCCGCTGCGATGGCCGGAGAGCCGCGACGCTGCGTGGTTCGCGAACGTGCCTCACAAGGAGCTGACCGTGGAGAAGAAGAACCAGAATTGGGTCCGGTTCGAAGGGGACCGGTTCAGGTTCCCCGGCGGTGGGACCATGTTTCCACGTGGCGCCGACGCGTACATCGACGACATCGGAAAACTCATTGACCTTAAAGATGGGTCCATCAGAACCGCCCTAGACACTGGCTGTGGGGTACGTAAATACGAAAAGAGCTTATTTTTCTTCATTCGGTTCGGTTTTCTTGAACCGGTTTCAATTTCGCTTTTTAGAATTTTAATTCATTGATTCTTTGTTCAACCTGTTTTCTTGTTATAATTTACGATAAAACGCGTTTTAGGTTACTCAATTTTCAACGAAAATTGGTTTTACTCCAAATATTGATCTTAAAAATAATGATTTGGTTCGTTGTGATTTTTTCATGATTGGTGAGTTCTTTTTCTTTTTGTGAAAATTAAGATTTTAAGAATTCATTGATTCAACCAGTTTTCTTGTTACATATTAGGATGAAACGCGTTTACGTTACTCAATTTTCAATTAAAAACGGTTTTACTCCCAATTTCTTAAAAATAAGGATTTTGATCATTGCAATTGTTCATAATTATTAATGAATTTCGTATCTCTTTGTGAAAATTAAGATGTTAAGATGAGACGGGATATTTTCCACCTTAAAAAAACGTTTTTAATATTTTCTATTTTTTCTTTCTTTCGAATGTGCCGATCATGACCTCTAAGTTCATGCCACGTTTCTAGTGTGTGATTGGGATTGAGTATGCTATCTTATCCTCTACGTATGGCGAAATTTTCTTTGGATTTATATAATTTCAGAGGAACCGGCGTAATTAGATGAGTATGGAGATATTTTGAAATAAAGTAATAGATAAGGTCTTAAGGGATGTTAGTGAAACGAAAATTAATTGAACTATGAATTTGTCCACATGTGGAAGGAGAAAAGGGGAAATGGGAATCACATAAAACTAGTTTGCAAAACAATCTACTTAATTCTTCAAACCGAAGCAAAGTGCCGTCTTAACCAAAGAAAAAGCAAGTACTTTGTACTATATATGGTGAATTATAATTTTTTTTCTTTCTTGTCTTATTCACTTGGTGCTAATCATAATAATGATAATATTCTTGGAATTTATGTTGTTCGATGAAGGATTAGTGGATATCACAATGCGAGATAATGGAGTTAGATGTTGATTACTAACCAACCGTCTCAATTATGTTTTCTTCACCTGATTTACAAGTTACATTATCAGATTTCATTATTAGAAGAAGACATAATTGGACCCTTAAGGCTTATTTCTTATGTGATGTTTAACATGTTCCATTTGTTTCGTGCTGTGGCATTATGTGTTAATCACATTCGTTAACGTTATTTTTTTTTTTTTTTGTAACATGGAATGTGTATTGAAAATTTGAAACACTCAACAAACCAACCACTAGTGACTTATTTAATTACGTACCAGAAGTTCATTTTTTGTGTATGACAAATTATATATATTCACTTGGCCTAACGTTACAATTTACTACTATTCAGGTTGCAAGTTGGGGTGCTTATCTTCTGTCACGTGACATATTAGCAGTGTCATTTGCACCAAGAGATACACATGAAGCTCAAGTTCAATTTGCTCTTGAACGAGGAGTTCCTGCATTGATTGGAGTTCTTGCCTCAATTAGGCTTCCTTACCCATCAAGATCCTTTGACATGGCCCATTGCTCACGTTGCCTCATTCCCTGGGGTCAGAATGGTACGTCCATGTTTGAATATATAATTTTATGTGCACATTTTTTAGAAACCATTTTGTTTGAATGTGTATGACTAATTTTGTTTCTGGTTTTGAAATGGTGATTGGCAGAGGGGATTTATTTGAATGAAGTTGATCGAGTTCTACGTCCTGGTGGGTATTGGATTCTATCAGGGCCACCCATAAACTGGGAGAATCACTGGAATGGTTGGAAGAGGACTCGTGAGAGTCTCAAAGAGGAACAGGATGGAATTGAGAAAGTGGCAAAAAGCTTATGCTGGAAAAAGTTGGTGCAAAAGGGTGACCTTGCAATATGGCAGAAGCCCACCAATCATATTCACTGCAAAATCACGCGAAAGGTCTACAAGAATAGACCCTTCTGTGAGGCAAAGGATCCCGACACAGCATGGTAATTTTACATTTTTTATTTATTTTACAATGAGTTTAATTTTTATCTTCTCTCAAGTAACATTTTTTACATCCTTAACCAGGAATCATTGTTATTATAATTTTAAAAATAGTTATAGATGATTATTATAGAAGTTAATAAATTTATCATGCATAACATAGCTTATAATTGAATGATTGTGTAAAATTTTTAATATTATTATATGGACTATTTTCTCTTTAACGTGACGTTAATGTCATGATAACTATATAGGCAGTATGAAAGTTATTACATTGACATGTTAGGAAGATAATTATCAGATAATGTCACTTTATGTTGGCAGTTTTGGGGAAAAATTGACTTGCAATCACTATCAGTGTTAGTTCCGTGTGCTATTGATTTTGCTTTTGAGCCTAGCTTTTGCAGTTTCTCTTTTCAATGGATAAAAAGCATATTATGCTTGCTGCCAATGAGAGTTTAGTAGTGATACCAAAACCACTTGGATGATAAAGTCGTTAAAGTGACAATTCAGTAGTCAGTGAAACCATAATCCAGCCACCTAAGCTTGTGTTGCTTTTTTCATGTTGTTTCTCAGTTCTCACTCCATTTCTTTAGGTTCCTGAGTCTTAGTGATCAGCTCAAAAGTGAAGATTCTATCTGGGGCCCTCCATTGAAAATTTTGTTTGCTTATTTTATGCACCTTTTTCTAATTTGATTTGTTTTCTTAAACATTCTTTTTCATTGTGTCAGGTACACTAAAATGGATATCTGCTTGACACCACTGCCAGAGGTGAATGACATCAGAGAAGTTAGTGGCGGCGAATTGCCAAAGTGGCCCCAGAGACTAAAATCAGTTCCACCAAGGATTAGTAGTGGAAGTTTGAAGGGAATTACAGGTAAGATGTTTAAAGAAAACAATGAGTTATGGAAGAAGAGAGTAGCATACTACAAGACCCTGGACTATCAGCTAGCAGAGCGTGGGAGATACCGTAATCTGCTTGATATGAATGCTTACTTGGGAGGCTTTGCAGCTGCACTGATTGATGATCCTGTGTGGGTGATGAACACTGTTCCTGTTGAGGCTGAGGTCAACACACTTGGTGCCATATATGAACGTGGATTGATTGGAACCTATATGAATTGGTATGCCATTTCTTCCATTTTCTAAATAGAAATTGGATGTGAGGGACTTTGGACTCATTCTATGGAAAATTAGCTTTCTGATTGCCTAATTAGATTATTAGCATCATATCTGATGTTGGCAGTTTTGAATTTCTGGATTATGGATAAGTACATACGTGACTTTATTTAATCTTAATTTAATACATTGTGATCTTAACTAGCTAAAATTCAAGGGTGGAGACACTTTTACTTGTGCACTTTTTATGAAAGCTCATTTTAGAGGACCTTTTTTCTTGAATTATGGTCAAGGAGTGCCACCTAAGTAACTTTATGAAAAAGAGTTTAATTGCTGATTATCTCTCTGCTTATATGCTAAACTCAACTCAAATGCTACCAACTTTTGTCCTTTAGTATAGACAGAACACTGTTCTAGAAATGTGAGTTGAAAATCAAATCTTTGTCAATACACTTTTCAATCTAGTAATTATCAAGGATTTAAAAATCAAATCAATACACTTTTCAGCACATGGTAGTTGAATTTGTTACTAACTACTTCTTGTGTCCTCAGGTGTGAAGCCATGTCCACTTACCCTCGAACTTATGACTTCATACATGGTGACTCAGTTTTTAGCCTCTACCAGAACAGGTAGTTGTCAATTTGGTTAGCTAAAAAATATTACAGGGACGGCATCTCCTGGTTTTAATGTCAATTTTGAGAATTGACTAATAACTATTTCAACAGTTATTCGATAATTTCAAAGTTGAGTAATTAATTGCTATTTCGATAGTGATTCAATGATTTGAAAACTGACAAATAACTACTATATATTTCAATAGTGGTTCAATACTTATAAAATTGACCAATTACTATTTCAAACAATGAATTATTCAATTAAATAACTTTCTAAGCTTATGAAATTAATGTGTCACAGGTGTAAAGTGGAGGACATTCTTCTTGAGATGGATCGAATTTTGAGGCCAGAAGGAAGTGTAATCTTGCGAGATGATGTGGATGTGTTGTTGAAGGTGAAGAGTTTCACAGATGCAATGCAATGGGAATCTAGAATTGCAGACCATGAAAAGGGGCCCCACCAGAGAGAAAAGATTTTGTTTGCAGTTAAGCAGTATTGGACTGCACCATCTCCTGATCAAAAATAAACACAGAAACCTCTAAACTGATCTGTTTTTTTATTGGCTCGAGAATTTGTGTAATTTTTTTATTTCTAAAAATGTCCGGAATTTTTTTTCTCCACAATTCTATTTTTTTCCAACCCCTGCTTATGTGGGTGGTGCAAAGTGAAAATTTCTTTAGCAATTATGGCTCCTCAAGGTTCTTATTTTTTCGGTGACTTATCTATCTTGTAACAATCCTCCAAATCTATCAATCAAATGAGATTGAGTCAAATTTCCCAGACTAGGTTTTTTTTAGAAATTATTTCCCAGACTAGGACTCTTTGTAAACAAATTCCACAGGGGTGCTGTTTTTTACGTAGCAGCAGTGGAATTTTTCATGCAAATCGCTAGCATGAACAGCACCACACTCAGGCATGCGACACGTGGCTGTGTCGCCTCTGCCACAGGCGACAGCAGTGATGTCGCCACCTGCAATGGCGCTTTGGCCATGCAGGCTGGAGTCGCTGGTCAAACCAGCGCTTCCCTACGCGTAGCAGCAGCTTTTGCAGGTGCAGCAGTGAAGGTGCAGCACTGAAAACGCCAGCTCCTTTGGCGATTTAGGGTGAAAACGCCAGCTCCCTTGGCGATTTAGGGTCTTCAAATACCTGTGCTTTTGTTCTTGCAACTGCTTCATTTCGTTTTGTGCTTTTATTCTTGCAACTGCTTCATTTCATTTTTCTTGCAACTGCTTCATTTTCCTTTTCTTGCAACTGCCAGAGGTTTCATTTTAAAGCTATTGTCCGTGCCTTTGAGCTTGTTTCTGTTTTGTTTTGGTGGATTTAGCTGTTCAAAAAACTGTGTGGTATGAAATTTTTTTTAAGTTATTTTGTTAGGTTGTAACTTATTTTTCGTATATAGTATTTATTTATTTTAAAATTAAATTAACTTTTATATTTGATAGGCTTGTTTAAATGTGTGTTTAAATGTCAAAAATAAAAGAAAAATTGTGTAACAATATTAATTTGAAGATAATATTTTGAGTGAAAATAAAAATATTTTGAATATGAAATTTGTAATAATTTTTTAATTAGATTAGGTTGGTGTTGATAATTTGTACAGAACTCGCGTTTAATTGCTTCTATCTTTTCCTTCCATGAACAATTTTCGTGAAATAAATTTATTTACATCTTTGTTAATAAATTTATTTGGTTATAACTTTTTTTTCCCAAAATAATCATAGATGCTGATTAAACGTGTACATGAATTATTTGATCCATAACTAAATTCGCTTTCCAAACATATATACCTTTATTTCGCCAATGATCGTTATATTAATTGTCCTTATACGGTTTGTCTATTGACTTCAGTTAAATCATTGTAATTTTTTAATAGTTTCCCCTTCTACTGATAGTTTATATTGTGTATAAAATAAAGTTATTGGTGGGTAGGATTGGATTCTATAGCGTATCTTGGAGAGAAGAACTTGACACATTGACACAATTTAATCTTTTGGTTCAATGTTCATTCTTGCATGGTCCCATCGGATATGTCATATAAATGTGTTCTAGATTCAAAATTTGTTAGTGTGTTAAAAATTGATGAATGTTTGAACTTTGAATAAAAAAAATTTGTAGATTATATTTATTTAAAGTAAATATTTTGAGTATGAATTTTTTTAAAGATGAAGTTGTAGTATTTTTTTAATTAGATTAAGTTGATTTTTGGTGTGTTAAAAATTTATAAGCGTTCAACTTGAAAGTGTTAAATATTTTATTATATTTTTAGTAATTTTGTAATTAGCTTTTTCCATGTTAAAGCTATTAATGTTAAGATTAATTATTTATAATACTAACTTCGTTCATGAATTATTTAATTTTGTGTTAAACTTGACTATCTTGAAATTGTTCATTTTTTTTAAGTGTGTCTCATGAAATTAATTTGAAGTTAATTAAAAAAATTTAAAAGAGAAATTGAATGTAAAGTTCCAATAAAGAGATATTTTGGGATTACACTTTAAAAGAGAAATCTAGTGTTTTTGTGTTAAAAATGACTATCTTGTAATTTATTTGACGTGTTAAAATATTTTTTTTGTAGGTACAGGATGAATTCGGTTATAAGAGTGTTGTATTTCAATGGAAGGGTATATGAAGATAATGATGGTGTAATATTTGAAGGAAGTAAAAAAGCGATTCAGATTAAACGTAGAATTAGTTTCAATGCTTTGAAGAAATAAATTGGAGATAAGGTAAAGTTACAAAATAATGAAATTATTTCTGCTATCAGCTGTAGATTTTTAGTGTCAGAAAAATATATTGCCTTGCAAATTTGTGATGACGAAGACGTTGAAACGATGTTGGAAAGTTTTAAACAACAAGACCAAATGTCAGTTTTGGAATTGTACATAGAAAAGGATGTTGCTGGTGGTTCAATGTTTCATTCTGCAAATTCGCTTACATCATGTGGAAATTATTTATCTAATGATGAGACACAATCGGCAACAAATATGAGCAATTTACATATTGACGAAGACGATGATGATCATGATGATGATGATTATCTTGTGTCTAACTCATACGTTGAAGAGTCTGTAGACAAAGATGACAGTGTTGACGGTATATCTAAAACAAACGATGAAGTCACCGACATTCCTCAACCAGTAAGAATTGTTCACCCAGATATGCTGATTTGCGACGGAAAACTCTAAGATCATCATTGTCGATATGCTGATTTCCACGTCGCAGCCACCTACAATAAAAATGAAATCATCATTATCAACATGTTCCATCATTAAATATTTTCAATTCAAATGTAATTTTTTTAACGACAAACCTGTGTCCAAGTGGTTTATTTTCTATGACGGGAGGTGTCCTCTTTGAAGCTAAAGTGGTGCATCGTTCCCATGCCCACATTTGGATTAAGATGCACATACCTCTGATTGATTTAACTTTGTAATCGGTGGCGCTGCACATCTCTCTATATAAATACGCAAGCACGGCAGGTCCCCACGCATATGTGCTGCACTGTTCAAAGTCACGTAAAAATTGTAGATACCTTAAGGAAACTCTGCTACTACTTTTGTTAACAAAGAGGACACCTCCTATGAATCGAAGAATCCACGCACGGGTAAACCTTTGTAATTGTTCAACGTTACCCTCATCAATATTTATGTGAGAAAAATGGTGAGCCAGCCAACTTAATTTGACCACACTGCCTTCAATTTCGCCTTCCTGTGGTCTGACTCCTAATAATTTTTCACATAAATCGGCCCAATCAAGATTTTTCGAACCAATTAATGGTGCCCCGTCAGTACGCAGACCTAATAAAATTGACATATCTTGGAGAGTAATGGTAGCCTCTCCGCATCTCAGGTGAAACATGTGGGTTTCGGGCCTCCATCTTTCAATGAACGCACTAATTAAGGCCGCATTTATCTTTAGGTATCCCATCTTCATGATCCAATAAAACCCACATTGCCAAAGTAGTGGAACAATTTCCTCTGGTATTTGTTCTTCACCTTGATATGTCGGCACTGCTCGTCTAATGTGTAATTTTCTATCTGGTTCCCCATTCCAAACATGTTCTGAAACATGCTTGGGTTGCATCCACAAGACGTCACCATCAACTGGACCAGACCTAGTTTGTATGCTCGATGAGCATGACGACGAAGATGCCATTGATCCTACAAAATAAAATATAAAACAATTCATTGACGATAAAATTTATACATTAATTATACATACACAAATTAAGTATATTTACAAAAAACTTAATTAAAATAAGGGAAATTTAAATGTATTATACAATCACGAAAATTTAAATGTATTATACAATCACGGAAATTTAAATGTATTATACAAAATAAATTAAATCACATCCAAAGACAATTTTACATAATTAATAAATTATATTTTTTTAATTTCAATAACAAAATATATTATACAAATAACCTAATTCATATATATTCTATAAATAAATTAAATTACATACAAATATAAATTTCAATATATAATATAATATTTATATTTTCGACTAAAAATTAAAATAATATATATACAAAATTAATAATTAAATTTTCGACTATAAACTAACGTAATATAAAAAATTAAAAATTAAAAACTAAAACTAACGTAATATAAAAAACTAAAAATTAATAACTAAAACTAACATAATATAAAAAATTAAATTGTAACCTACTTTAAAATTAATAATTTATACTACATAAAATTATTCTTAATCTATGAATAATTTACCATATACAAAATTAATGACTTTAAATAATTACGAGTAATATAATTTAATATACAAAATCAATACTTTTAAATACGTAAAACTATTATAATTTAAACATAACATATTTTGTCTAATAATTACTAAAACTAACGTAATATAAAATATTTCATTCTAACCTAATTTAAAATTAATAATTTCCCGTACATACAATTTTTCTTAATCTATGATATTAAATATTTAAATTAAATGTAATCTACCATATACAACATTTAAACTAAAGCTAATCTAAAATTATTTCTAATCTATTTTACAGAAAATTTCAACTAAACTTAATCTATCATATCAAAATTAAAAATATTCCTAATCTACCATATAAAATTAATAACTTAGAATATGTAAAAGTATTCCTAATTTATCATATAAACCTAAATCTAATCTACCATATAACATTAACAATTCAAACTAATTTATACAAAATTATTATCTTATACTACCTAAAACTATTTATTTATCAAAATATAATCTGGCATATATAACATTAACAATACAAAGAGCCCTATACAAAATTATTATCTTATACTACCTAAAACTATTCATTTATCAAAATATAAACATGTACATAAATAAAACATATAAAATATATTGAATATATAACTTACAAGCTTTTATAAAATGGAAGAAGACAAACTGATCAGCACCACTCTCAACACACAAGCAACCACCAGCTACCTCTCTCTCAACAGCAACCACCTTCTTTTTCACCTTCAACACACAAATTTTACAAGCAACCATGAACTGCTCCCTCTGCACTTGGGTTTTTAAATCCCACTGAAGCTGAAAACGCCAACCTCACTGGCGCCTCCCTCTCACCCAAATCGCCACCTCGAGTAGCGCCTTCCAGCTACGACCCTGCAGCTGCAGGTGCTGCAGCCTATGTTTGCAGAAGTGCAGGTGCTGAAGTCGCTGGTCAAACCAGCGCTTCCATGCACCTTTGGACGCGCCAATAGGAGCTGCGATATGCAGTCCTTTGTCGCCAGTCACAGTGACGACATGCCACGTGGCTCGTCCCTGTCAAAGGCGCCATCTCCACTGGCGTCATGCATGGCTGCTACGTAAAGAACAGCACCCTGTAGAATTTGTTTACAAAGAGCCCTAGTCTGGGAAATAGTTTCTAAAAAAAACCTAATCTGGAAAATTTGCCTGAGATTGACTTAATGGTGAATATTGGTTGCAAGAGAACCAAATAGTACTAGTATTTTACTAGACACAACTCTAATATTCATATGTAAGATTTCTATTAACATTTTGTTTCGGTACATCCTTCTTCATTTGCTACCGTCTTAAACAGTAAATAGAATGAAACTTTAATCTTACCACTGCGGTTTGTTCCCGGAATCAATTGTCGTAAGAGTTGTTTATATTAATTTGAGTGATATACTCGCTTTATGGTTTTAATTTTTATAAAAAAATTCATATAGTTTGAATCTCTAATATATCCTCTCTTACAATTTGAATCCCTATTTTTATTAAATAATTGAAAACAATCAATAACGATTAAAGTATCTTTCTCAATAAATATTCTAGTTTTTTTTTCATTGAGGCATCTAGTGCTCTTTAAGATTAAATCAACTTTTGATCCCAGTAAAAACTTTTAATTAGATTGTGTAATTTTAATCTCTCAAATTTTTTTAATCGTATATTTAGTTCTCCACATTTTTTTAATTTAATAGTTTTGATTTATTATTAATTAATTTTCTGGCAACTTTTCAACAAAATTTGATTGCATCACATCTAAGTCATGAATTCACACTTACATTATGACATGGTAGTCTAGTACATATTTTTTTCTATCATTTAGAAAAATAACAAGAGTAACTAATTCCTTACATAACAATGCCATAAGCATATGACAGAAAAGCTAGATTGATAAAGGATGGACACTGATAAAAAAAAAATCCAAGTTATTGAAGGAAGCAAACTACAAGAAAATTTAAAAGTTCAATTACCGACAACAATCCATCAGTAAGCACAAAATTCCATTGGTAAATATGAATTTTTGACAAAACTCTGTCAGTAATTAGCATTTTTCTTGTAATGAAAAAATTATTCCTAGCAAGATCTGCACAAGCGAGACCCTCTATTAAAACGTTATGAATTCGAATATTCCACTGCATAGAAGACAAGAGCCTAACCTGACACATGTATTAAGATGACATTTAGATTCCAAATTTTGGTCCCTACAGTCCCATTAACACACCATAAGTATAACATTGACGGTATATATGTTGGATTGTCAGATCAGTCATCATCACTTACGTGACATCAACAATTTCTGTAAAAAAATTGATGATAGAATAATGATGAACCAAAATTATTAAATTTTAAAAGGTGATGGAACAAGCGTGGAAGAATTTTTTTTGAGAAATCAAAATTGTATCATCGTAAATTTATAGGAATAAAAATGAATTTAAGTCATTTTTTAATAATAAATCATTTAAAAAGTATTTAAATAGCCTTCTTAATTAGTAATGGGGTAGGACAAGGGCTTAAAGGAGTCAAGCCACAAGTTGATAATATATTTCATTATGCATCTATCTCCTCGTTTTCTTCTCTCTTTCTGTATTTTATCTCTCTTCCTCTGTTTATGTGTCTCTAGCTTTGTCTCTTTTTAATTCTTTTATCTTTGTCTTTGGTCTCAGTATTTTTTTACTCCATTTTGGCCAGAATATTTTCACATTGGCATCGTCCAAAGTATATTTTTATAACTACTATATATAACTACAATCAAACGTTGTACATTATTCTATGACTAAAAATAACAAAATCCAACCGTACTCATTATTAGGGTCAACATAAAGGTACCTACCTACCACCTTAAAGTGATCAGTAATAAGTGAATGGTAGAAGTAAATATTATCAATCTGTAAGAAAGATTAGAGAAATAATATAGTTTGGTTTAAGAAGGAAAGTATATGAGGTAAATAATTGAATACTTTGCTTACTTAAAAAATTTCCAAATTGAATAATTTTTTAATTATTTTACACATTGATGTTAATTAGAATATATTTAAATATTTCTTTGAACGATTTTTTTCTATAATACTATTAAAACAGTTATTTACCCAAACAATGCTCATACCACATTATCTAACAAACTACCATTTATTACTCTTGGTGTTGTGATTTCGGCTTTTAAATATTTCCAATTTGCATACTCAAAAACAATACATTGGGAATACACAAGAAAATTGTAGAGATACATTATTTAATACATTATATTTATGTTTATTAATTTGATATGACGATATGTCAAGATTCAAAATTTAAATTTTAAAATTCGATTTACGAAAATTGCAAGAAATTATCCAATCTTAAATTATGGTAAATATTGTTACGTAAGGAAAATGCAATTGACAGCAGAAATTTTCAAATTGATGAGCTCTCTTGAAAGGAAAACATCAAATAGATTTACGTATCCATATATTTCTTAAGATAAATTCCACCTCTTTATAAGATAAGCCAATCATTACAATTCAATCAACATTTAATTACAACAAATTAAGTATCCTTAAAGGCAACAAAATATGTAATGCAAAACCTAACTGTATATATCAAGAGTCACGACCACTGCATGTGAAATGGCAGCGCAAATTAAAGGGCACGTACTGCTCTGCACAAACCATTTTAAAATGAGTTCTTAGTGAAAAATATGTTGCATGGCAACCGCTCGTGCCCCATCATCACCCCCTCCCCCCTCCTAATATTTTCCCTTAGTGCGTATTCCTCTTGCTTGTGATAGACCACACATAAATAAAATGGGTTTTGCTCTATATTTATCTTTTAATAAACAAATTGTAGAGTCAAATTGACTTGATGCCTTGAGAGCCATTAAAAATGGCAGCTGTAACCCTATTCCCTTGAATATGATAATAATACACAAATGTACTGACCTATGTATTTCTAGAATTGTGTCTTTGGACTAAAATTTCAATATAATAACGAAAAACATAGATGAAGAGGCCTAATACATTTGGCAAGTCCAGTAACTATTGCAAGTAAAAAGTCTAAATCTAAGGTGTTGAATTTCTTCCTAAAAAAATGATGCTTTAAAATTTTTGCCCCCACCACCAAATTTCTCTAGTTCCGCCCCTGTCTACCTTGACAAGCCATTATTTGCACAAACTCTACCAATTGCACACGTTCATCATAAGGGGGCACATGGAGTATTCACTATATTGTAAAAATAACAGCCCTCAAACAAAAAAAAAAATCTTGTTCAACATGTTGTATTGAGTCACGTAGCTACTTCCACAAATTTGTAATCATGTCACAGTCGTTATTTTGAAAACTTTGTGGTACACCTGTTTTTGCAAGGAATGTCCGTAACAAGATCTTAACAAAAAGATGGATAAACGAAAAAATCACGAGGAATTGGTAGTAACCTGCAAAGCCTAACCACATCCACCGGATTTGATTCCGCAACAGCTACAGTTATATTGACTTTATCATTGCACTAAAGAAAAGGCTTGTGGTTGATCTAGCTTGTTAACACGGATGAAAAGTTAAAATTTTTCCTATGACTAAGGACATACATATTATAAAAGACTAAAGACTGATTGTGTAAATAGAATAAGTGATATTATTATAATTTGATGAAGAGACCAAATTATAATTATCAAATTTGGAATCCTATGACACACCTAATAATATAAGAGCTTATGATTCCATATGCAGAGAATAATGCATACAGTTTCATTTTTCTCTTTGTTCCCATCAAAATAGAAAAATTCGGAGAAGAAGATTAAGAATTCTCTCTATATTTGAAACATCATACAAACAATCTTCTCATCAACATTTTATAATCGTTTTGTTATGACTAATCTAGATATCCTTTTGCATTTAGTTTTCATTATGATTTTGAGTATAAGAATATAAACAAATTCTATATTTATCTTTGTACAGTAATTTCTCTTTACATGAAAACATGTGGTGATTAAGATCGATGATTGTATATTAGAATCAAAGTAGACTGATTGATTGAATCTCAATACTTTAAATTGAATCCCAACACTCTATTCTCTATGATTTTCTAAACACTGTAAGAGTTGTGCACTCGAGATCGATTATTTAAAACGTGCAGTATCTGTTTATCATAACAAGTAGTTATATTTCATGCAATCGATACGTTACATTTTACTTCTTTAAGATATTATATTGATTGATAATATATTTATCACAGTACATAAATGCTAATCATAACAGTATCAAGAGACACAACTACAAGCGAAACAGCACAAAGGGCACGTACTCTTCTGAACAAACCATTGCAAAATACAATCAGGGTGGAAGACATGAGAGCAAGGCAACCTTGCTGCATTATCACCAGAGTTGAAATCCTTGATGCATATGGCACATGGATCCTCCTGTTCATCTTGAATCAAAAATCTTTTGAGTGCCATTGCCCCCGCAGGCAAAGAATGTTCACCGCCATCACAGGTCATTCTTTGCACCATTTCTCTTGATGGAAGTTCATCAGCTTGAAAAAAAAATGGTGTACCCACTACATTATAACAACAGTGGGTCTGGAATACCGTAATGAACACCTGAAAATAATTTATATGAACCCCGGATCGCTGTAATACTGACTCGCATAACCTAGTAGAAAGGTTTGGAATTAGGTCACAGTCCTGGCCAATGTAAAAGTTTATAGGTACAAACGAGTATGCAAGCAATTGCCTTAATATATCATGACATATAGACGGATGATTGAAAATGTCGCGTTCAATTGGTGGTGACTGCATTCGACAAACTTCGGCAGCACTGCTCGGATCAAAACTTGTTAAAATGATTGTTATGTAGACTACATGATTGATGCAAGTGTTAGCAACATGGGAGAACAACGGGGGTTCTTGAAATTGTTGTGCCATGTTTACCATGAGAAAGATTGATAGAGGGTACTTTTATGTGTGATTGCACACAAAAAATTGAAATAAGAGAATTGAAAAAAGAGTTACACTGATACTTGGTCTATATAGGAATTTGCAAAGGTTACTAGATGTATTTATAGTGTATTAGATTATGATCAATATCTTCTGCGAAACAGTATTGGAGGGAAGCTTGAAATTTTGGGGGTATTTTTGTGTAAATGGAGGGAAGTATGGCATAATACATACATACATATATATAACTTTCCAATTAAATAACGTCAGTTGAGGAAGGTTTGAATATTTGCTTTTTTTCCCTTTTTCGAAAATGAAAGCATGTATGGCATAATAATTGAAAATATTTTATACTTAACTTTCCAAATTCGATCATTTATCATTTTTATATATTTTACACATTAAAGTTAAAAAATCTCTCTATATCATTTAAATATGTTAAAATATTTAAATCTAAAAATTATTAGGAAGATGTATATGAAATACTAATTATTATGAAGATGTTTTTTTAAATATGCATGAATATGATTTTCGTAGAAAATGTATATACCTTTTCAATTATATTTATTTAAAAAAACATATTGTGGAAAGTATATATACTATTCATTCATTAATTGAAAAGGAAGGAAGTATGACATAATAATTTAAAATATATATATACATAACTTTCCAAATTCAATAATTCATCATTGCTTATTTATTTTACACATTAAAGTTTATATATATCTCTATATCTCTATGTATATTTTCTAAATTTTAAAGCATTTTAATCAATGGTGGGATAGGTGGTCCACCTAAATCATAATTATCAACCATCAGATTTATAATCTTGTTATAACAGGATAATCCACGCCAGATTTCTCCAACCCTTTTCCAAGAATCCTCTAACCACCTTTTACTAATTATCGAAAATCATCTTCGACGATGACATTTTATTTTTTTTCCTCCCCACCTTCATCCCTCCTCCTTTCTCTCTAATGAGTAAAAATTAATGCTACAACAAAGCCTCTATGGCTTGAAGAGAGAGCGCGTGTGACGGTTAAAATTCACACTTGTATCAATCAACGATGCCATTTTGAGGAAAACCTTGAGCAGAGGTGTGACGAAGTTATTGAGGCAATACTCCAAACACCTTCAAGAAGTTGCACAGGCCATACCTTGGGGAAATCGTGCTTACCAATAACTTTAAAGCCTTTTTAAGCTAACTATAAAATTTTGGGGTTATGGAGAGCATGAGTGGCACAATCAAAGACTTGATATGCTCCTTTTCTAGGGGAGTATAGGGACGTTAGAAGACCACCATTTCTTTAAGTGTTTCTATTTTAGTTTTGAGTTGGCATCAAAGAGATCGCCAAAGAGGAGGGAGGTAGCGAAGAAAGAAAAAGAAACATTATCCTAGAAATCGTCTCTCAAAGTGTTGAACAGTGATCAAAGGATTCCTCAAAGAAGTTTGAAGAAATCTTGTGTGAACAAAACTAGTCCTACTATAACAAGATCATTGATATTTATGATCCTTTGTAAAGGCAACCTATCAAGGTGGTTCACCCTATCCTTGCTCTAAAATTAAAAAACTTTTTAGTATTTGAAAGATCAATCATCATTACTTTTATATGGGTATTTCATAATTGTGTATGATAATTGGTTATCTATATATTCATCATCAACAACTAATCTCATGACAATTTTTTTTGTTTGCTCGGTCATTTATGTACACAATTTAGAGAGATTAAAAATAAACCCATGAAAATAGAGGGATTAAAAACGAATTTATTAATATTTATAAGGACTAAAAATATGTTTAACCCTGTAATTTATACTTTATCATAATTTTTCATTTTTTATTTTGATACTTTAACGAAAATAATTCCCATATGTTGTCTCTTTTAATTTTTCAATATTTACTCTAATTATTTCACTAATTATTTGATTTATTATTTTTATTAATAAAATGTTTGTTATTTAAGAGTTTAGCAAACCAATGACATGGAAATGAAAGCACACTAAAGGCCATGACAAATGGAAATGACAATAACTTGGGAGTGAATTATGAGTCGTGGCTTTTTAGAGTGAATGTTGTATTCCCAGGTGAATCAAAGAGAATGTGGGCGTCTGTTTTATTTGCCCCTACTCTCGTTTCTACTCTCTCTATGATCTATGTTCTGGCTTTTCTTTTTCTCAGCATTCTTTTGTTTCTCCCTGTATGCAATAATAGATATATGGAGAATCATAAAAGAAAACAAATTATATATATTAAATTTTAAAAGTCTTAAGGTGTCAATATTATTAGTAAGGAAGGTGTAATGGATAGCAGAAATTAATCACCCTCAAAAGAAAAACATCAAATAGATTCAAGTATTTATATTTCATACGATACGATACATATTTTACTTCTTTAAGATAATAAATTTTTACCACAGTACATTAATGCGCGAATCATAACAGTATCAAGAGACACGACTACAAGCGAAACAGCACAAAGGGCACGTACTCTTCTGAACAAACCATTGCAAAATACAATCAGGGTGGAAGACATGAGAGCAAGGCAACCTTGCTGCATTATCACCAGAGTTGAAATCCTTGATGCATATGGCACATGGATCCTCCTGTTCATCTTCAACCATAAATCTTTCGAGTGTCGTTGCCCCCGCAGGCAAAGACAAATGCTCACCTCCATCACAGGCCATTCTTTGCACTAATCCTCTTGATGGAAGTCCATCAGCTAGAAAAATGAATGGTGTACCCACTACATTATAACAACAGTGGCTCTGAAATACCATAATGAACACCTGAAAATAATTTATATGAACCCTGGACCGATGTAATACTGACTCGCGTAACCTTGTTGAAAGGTTTGGAACCAGGTCACAGTCGTGGCCAAGGATGAAATTTATAGGTATATACAATTGTGTAAGCAAATGCTTTAATAGATTATTACATACACACTGATGATTGAAAATGTCATGTTGAATTGGTAACTGCATTCGACAAAGTCTCACACCAAAGCTTGGATCAAAAGTTGAGACAAAGATGCTTATATAGACCATATGATTGATGAAAGTATTAGCAACATTGGAGAACAAGGTGGGTTCTTGAAATTGTCGTGTCATGTTCACGATGAGGAAGATTGATAGTGATACTTTTGTGTGTGATTGCACACAAAGGTATAGAAATAAGAAGAGATCGAATTGAAAAAGAGATATAGTAATAATTGGTCTATAGGGATTTGCATAGGTTAGATGTATTTATATTGTTGTGAGGTAATATATCTGTTATGATAAATCGTTTCAAGGCGGTGTTGGAGGGAAGCGTGAGATTTTGGTCTTTTGGTGAAAAAGGAAAGCTTGACAGTTTTCTTTTTTGTGAAGGAGGGAAGCATGAGATTTTGTTCTTTTGGTCAAGGACGGAAGTATATATGAGGTAAATAATTTAAAAAATTTGTATACTTAAAAAGATTTTCTATAATTGAATATATATATATATATATATATATATATATATATATTGATATTAGAACATTTGAATGTAAAATTCAATGCAAAAAACGTTAAAAACAATTTTTTATATTTATTTCTTTCCTATAATAGTTTAATTTTTTCTCATCATTTTTTTACATTATCTCTGAAAATTAGATTACTTTTATATTGACATTATATATATATATATATATATATATATATATATATATATATATATATATATATATATATATATATAATGATCCGTTAAAAAAGTTAGAAGTAAATTAAATTTTAAAAAGTGTGTTATGTACCTTTATGTTTTCCCAAACTCAATAAAACCTGACAATAACGGAGTAAGATTTAAAAATTAAAACCCTCATTTTTTAAACTCAAACTTGAATTTTCCTTGCCTTTCATGAGTACAAGGATGAGGAGAGCTAAACTTGCCCTTGACCTACCTTGTTGTTATGCCTAACCTTGACTAGTGCATCTTTGCCCTACCTTGGATAGCACATCTTCAATTCCACCTCAGCCAACATAACTTCAACTTAACCTTGGCCAATGCATATTTGACTTGTCCAAAGTAAATGGATCTTCAACTCAATCTCAATAAAGGCATTCTCAATTTAGTCTCGACCTCGACAAAGACATCTTCAACTCAACTTCAACTAGGTCATTTTTAGTTTGATCTTAACTAGGGTATCATAAAAGAATTGATCTTAAATAACATTTTTGGTTTGGCCTTGACCAGGGCATCTTTAATTTGACCATAACCAATGTATCTTTAACTCAACCTCAATCATTGCATCTTTGCCTCAACCTTGGCATATGCATCTTCGACTTAACCTTTACACATGCATCTTTCACTTAGTCTTGAGTAGTGTATCTTCAGCTCAACCCCGAATAACATATCTTAATTTCAACCTTGATTAGATCAACTTAAACTTGGCCTTGGTCATAGCATAATTCGACTCAATTTCAATTAGAGTAATTTCAGCTTAACCTTAGTCAGAGTAATCGCACCTTGGCTAGAGCACCTTAACGTTGATCTCGATTAGAGCATCTTAAGCTCGGCCTCGGCCAAAGCATCTTAAGCTTCTTGATCTTGGCTAGAACATCTTAAGCTTGATTCAACTAAATGTTTTTAAATTAAAATGTAATGCAAGTAAAAATAAAGGGACAACAAAATAAAAAACACTTAGAAGAATAATTTGTTGGGTACTTGAAGTGATTAACTTTATTGACCATTTCATTATTTGTATCACACACATATAGGTGTACATCCCTCTTCAACAACAAACTACCAATAAGAAAAAAAGTTGTCAACAAACTACCAATAAGATAAAAAAAAATGCCTGCTAAGAATAAACTATGACAGACCACCTCCATATATAATTTATGGAACATTCTATCCTCCCTCCAATAAAACTAAATGAAAGAGATGTTATGTGCCCTTATACTCTCCATTAAGTGAATAATCTTATTGTTGTTTTTGATTAATGGATAAAATAATAAACAAGAAATCTTTATCAAGAAAATTTAACTCAATTAATTAAACACAGTACATGAGTTATTATAAACATTCTAATAAGGAAGTTCATCATATGTTACATTGACTCTCATCCTCCTCATAAATTTCTGAATACAAAGATAGGCTTTGATGATCACCAAATCGACCTAGCATGGGTATACGAACACATAGATATACATAAAGTAAGCGACAACCACCAAGAAAACATTTGTAATGATTACTATTGTTTTTTATATGATAAAAATATATGCACAAACGTAGAGGAGAATCATCGAAGGATCAAGATCATTGTATAATTTGTTGATTTAATTATCACAATTAATGTACAGTTGACATATAAACTATATATTGGCATTCAATAGAAAGAGCTTAATGCTTTTTTTACTACACAAAGATTTTTGTTAAGAGTCCCACATCGGATGATTCATAAATATGATAAGTGTTTATATAGTTGGGTAGTTAAGAGTCAACTGATTTTTAAGGGGACCTTTTGGATGTCTTTGCTGCATTATAAAATTTAATAATTTTTAATATCTAAAATTATATTTTCATTGGCAATAGGACTATTCATAGATCTGTTTCCTTCTGCGGAAAATGAATAAATGAGGCATTATGGTGCATTGGACACGAGACCATAATGTTCCTTTCGAAATTTAAATTCTAATTTGGATCTAGTTGGATCTGAATCTTCATTTATGCACTTTTCTGGTTTATACATAAAGTTTTAGTGTTGGCAGGGAGTCTTTTTTATTCCATTCTGTTGTCTTTAATAAAAATACCTTTTGTTTGCTGATAAAAATAAATAAATTCTAATTGTAATATATATATATATATATATATATATATATATATAGAAATGCGTACTTAGCACATGATGATGGGGATAAATGAACAGTGAAAAATGGTGAAACATACCTCCAAATTAAATTAGAATTTGAAAACACCATTTAGACAATTTTTTTCTCTAAGACTTCGGTGCTATAATCTTCTTATATTGACTTGAGCATTTGAATATTCATAAGATTTCACATAAGTTGATGAATCTTTAATTAATGAATATTTGTTAAATCATTAATATAGGAAATAAAAAAAACATAATAAAAAAGCAGTTTAGTTTAGTAAATACTAGTATTAGAAATCAGTTAGAAATTATAGATTGTAAATATGAGTACATTTGACTTTTTCTTATTTTTTTTATAAGTGGACAACAACTTAAACAATAATTTATGCATGTGGACATCAACTCAAATAAATAAGTTGTCAACAACTTAATTGAAAAAATAAGGAAAAATCATTGTTCAAAGTCATTGAATCCATGATGGAAAGATTTGAGAAATTTTATTTAAATTGGAAAGTTCAATGATAGGAGAAAAGAAATATCACACAAATCGTTAAGTTTATTGTGAATAACATAATTTGTAATGAAAAGGTTCAAAAATATACTTTCTAGCGTGTTGAACCCATAATACAAAGCTTTTTTTATAAAAAAAAAAAAAAAGATAACAACTAATTGTCTAGCCGGAAACTGTTACAACAAAAAAAAACAAAAATAATTACAGATATAACATAACCTATGTTAATGAACTACCAGATTTGACACTCCCTTTTACATGACTAGACACTCCACCATATTATAGAAGATTTGACAACCAAAATAAAAGGCAACAATACAAGACTTGACGACCAAAACAGAAGGTAAAAGTACAAGACTAGATGACCATGTTGTCATTCATCCTATTTCTTTCGTCCATTGTCCAACAATCAACAATCTTAACCTTGGTTCAATAACATTTTTGAATTATAAGTAACTTAGTTCATTTCCAACAATCTACACTAAGTAGATCCAGACAATGGATGAACTTACTTCTTGAAAAAAACTTCGTGAACATATGTGTTGAATTCTCCCTCGTGCCCACTTTCTAGAATTCGACTCTTTTCTCTGTATGGATGAAGTAGTATCTAATGTTAATGTGCTTTGTCTAATCATAATGGACTTGATCCTTCATTGAACAGACATAACCATGTATTATGCCTTTATAATGGATAAAGTCATTGTGGACTGAAGTGTTGCTTTCCAATTAACAAGATAGTTGTCAATCATAAACATGTACCCAATCATAGATCTCATTCATCCAAATCTGCAGCACAGTCAAAATTTGAGTAACCAACTAGAGCACAAGATGTATCTCCATGGTAGACAAGTCCAATATCAGTTGTACCCTTAAGGTACTTGAATATATATATATATATATATATATATATATATATATATATATATATATATATATATAGACACACACACACACATTTCCAGCTTGTCAATGTTCCTTCCTAGGATTATCCATATACCTACTTACAACACTGGCGACTTGTGTTAGGTCTTATCTAGTTCATACCATAGTATACATGAGGTTTCCTTTAACACTTGCCTAAGGAATACAAGACATTTATTCCTTCTTTGGTTTTGACTAATAGTTTTTAGTTTAGATAGACGAGTGGATACTATAAGAGGGGTACATACTGATTTTGTGAATGTCATCCCAAAATAATTCAAAATTTTCTAAATGTATTCCTTCTAACACAAAAAGAGCTTTTCCTGATCTCGATCCCTCTTGATCTTCATGCCTAGAATCTTCTCAGCAGGTACCATTTCCTTCACACCTCTTCAATACACAACCATAATTTTCTTTTCCTTCCACCTCAAAACCTTTAAGTTGATGCATTAGAATGTCGCCCTCTAATCTTCCATGGAGAAAGGCAGTTTTAACATTGAGTTTCTCTGACTCTATGTTTAAAGTTACCACTAGGACCCACAAAATGCATATAAAGGTGTGTCAAAATGCTAAAGAGAGTATCTCATTATAGTCCACTCCTTCCTTCTGATTATAGCCTTTAGCTACCATACATGCTTTATAATGGATGACTTCTTTAGTGAATGATCCAAATTTCTTCTTGATGACTTCTTGAAGATCCACTTCTGATCATTAATGTTTCTAACTGTGGACCTCTTAAACTCTACTTGCTTAGTGACATTCTTGGCCTTGCCCAAATCTTTTAGAATGCATCATATAGAGTTCGTCAAAGACGACATCTCTACTCAGAATGACCTTTCTTTCATATGAAGACCAAACTTGGAATCCTTTAACTCCATCTCCATACCCGATAAAGAATTCCTTCTTAGCTCTGGGATCTAGCATACCTTCACTTACATGATAGTATGTCGGGCATCCAAACACCTTTAGCATTGAGTATTCAGATGGTTTGTAAGGTTATACCTCAATAGGGGTCTTAAAGTCTATGGTAGTAGACAGTGAACGATTCACGAGATAGCATGTTATGTTGACTACCTCAGCCTAAAAACTCCTATTCAAGCCTAAATTGGATAACATGCATCTGGCTCTTTCTAACAAGGTTATGTTCATTCTTTCAACTACTTTGTATTGTTGTGGGGTATAGTGCACAATACATTATTTTATTATGCCTTCATCTCTACATAATTCATTAAATTTAGTAGAACAAAATTCCAAGCCATTGTCAATTCTACTACACTTTACTATTTTTCCTGTTTGATTTTTCATAAGAATTGCCAAATGCTTGAAAATTTTGAAAGCTTTATATTTCTACTTTATCATGAATATCCATGTCATTCTGAAGAAATCATTGATGATGAAGAGGAAGTACTTTGCGCCTCCCAGTGATGGAACTCTTAAAGGCTCCCAACAATCAAAATGGGTTTTATCCAATATGGACTTTGTTGTGTGCACAACCTTTGGGAACTTTGTTCGATGTTTCGTCCCATAGACGCAGTGCTCACAAAATTAAAGAGGTTCCACCTTGTGATTTCTAAGTAAGTCTTGCTTGCTCAAAATATTTAGACCTTTCTCACTTGTGTGGCCTAGATTATCTTTGCTCTTCTTGCCACATTTGCTATTCTTCTTCATCTGTTCTTTAGTAGAATCAACTACTCGTAATCTGGATATAGAGCCTTCATCACGATTCTCAAACGCCTTTAGTTGAATCAATCTCGAATAGAAGCTTTAGATAGCATTTTGTTGGGAAAATTAAAGAAATTCTATTCAAATAAAAAAATTCTTATGATAGAAGAAGAAGAAAGATATCACACAAATCGTTAAGTTTTTTACAAATAACAGAATTTGTAATACAAAGTTCCTCATAAAGAAAACAACAACTAACTATTTAACTAAAAACGATTATAATAAAAAAATAGTTCAAGTTTCAACACAACTTATGTTAATAAACCATCAAACTAGACGCTCACTTCTACATGACTGGATATTCTACTAGATTACAAAATATTTAACTACCAAAACATAAGATAAGAATACAAGACTACATGACCATATTGTCATTCATCTTATCTCTATCGTTTATTGTCCAACAATCAACAATTCATTTAAGTATAAGTACTTATAAAAATATGACTTAAAAATTACAAGATAATAAAAAAATCACCTTTGTCGTCCCAATGCTATGTTCAATGCATACCAATAAGACACTAGATGTATTACTCTCATAGCAAGGAGTTTATCGATATCTAACTATGATTATCTCAATTGTCATAAGTGTTTTCAGTTATAACTTAATTATAACTAAGGACACTTCAAGAAATGGATGGAATACCCAACGAGGTTGCAAAATGTGCCAAAATCCAACAATAAAATATTAACATTGAACAATGAATCTTAAAACATATAAATACGCATTTTGTGCCTATTTTTGGAGACTTATTGTGATTTTGATTACCATTTACATTTTCCCCTATATTCTTTTGCTTTCTTAGCATGATATAGAGTTAGAGTTTTAAGTTCTATTGAAGTTTTTCCAATGGAGTAAGGATGAAAGTAGAAATTCAATTGATCGAGTGCTTCCACGGATTATATATCCTCTTACTCAATCTTGTGCTAAAATCGTTTTTTTTAGGATTGAATCTTTATTCATCACTCTATCAATTACTCAACAATATTTTGATTTCATGTTTTATGATTCAGTATTACTTTTTTTTGCTTAATGTTATTGGTATTGATGGAAATCAACTAGCTAGTTGAACATAACTTAGGTTAAATTGAAAAAGAGATCTTAGGCTAAAAAGAGATTTAGGACAAATAATTGCATTGACTTTGATAATGGAGGGGTGTAATGGTGTGCATTCTTAATAATCCTAAACCTAATGCATGAATGATAAGTAATTGTGCCTAATTAAGGAATTATAAATCTTTCTTGAAATTCATATAAGATTAATTGCTGAAGAATTAGGAATATTTAGTTGAGTGCATTAAAATGTTGAATCCAAGTGAGATTGAGATTTCAAGAGAGTGAGACTAGGAGCTTGTGTTATGAAACAAAAAGGGAGTAAAATATTGAGGAGATATTTATTAATGAGTCATTAGCAAATTACTCAAGTGATTAACACCAGCTTCAACAGAAAACTTTAAGATTACCATGTAAAGAATAATAATTTTTGGTATAAAAAATATGTTCATTGACATGGTTAAACCCTGAACTCAAGTTAAGTCAACGAGGATAAATAATATTTTCACAAAGTAGCTATGCTGCTTGGTTGCATATCACAAACTTATCTAATGTGAGTTATGGGATATAGCATGTTGGGATAAAATGTTGATATTCATTTTGAGCTTCTAGAATGAGACTTAAACACGGTGAAAACTTAGTGTGTATGAGTTTAGTGGGTTGACCTTAAGATCAAAACATTATTAATTGAGCTAAAAAGGTCCAAATAAACAATGCATATATATATGCTCAAAATTTAAAAGTTCAAGCCTTATATTTCATTCACAAAGGATATGCTCAAATTTTAAAAGTTCAAGACCTACATTTTATCAAGTAGGTTTGGATCAACGTAACCCAATCAATTTGTCACCTTTAGGACCGAAGAAGAGATAGAGAGAGAGAGAGAGAGAAGTTGGAGGTGAAAAAGAACAAAGGAAAATATAAAAAAGACAAGATAACATCTAAAATCTTAAAATTAGAACCACAAAATCTTTTTTCTTTACAAAATGAGTTGAAATGATTTTAAAATTCATTTAATAACTGTTTCAATTTCATTTTATTCAAACACAATTTATTTTCAAATTTAAGTATAAAAAATCAGAAAATTACAACCATCCCAAACAAAACTCAAAATGTAAATTTAATTATTTTTTATTAATATTTATATCTCATAATAAATTATTTATATAGAAATTAATGTACATGTGTGAACATATTTATAAAATCATTATTTTTTAAAAACATATTTATAATATATATATATATATATATATATATATATATATATATATATATACTTATTTGAATATATATATAATTTTCATAATTATATATGTATATACGTTTGTAAAAAATTATGTATGAATATATTAACATAATTTTTTTATAAAATTAACAAATAAAAATGCATTAACCATCATGGTAAAAAAATATAGTTGTAAAATAACATCGCATTTCGTTCTCCAAATGGGAAATCATGGGTGGACGGGTACTAAGTTACCAAAGTTAATGAATTTGTAAGAGAAACTAATTTTGAATGTGTGTAAATAAAATCATATTCGCTTTCATCAAAGTTAATCAAGTAAAATTATACTAACAGCAGCTAAATTGACTGAATAGAATGTGTAAATTGTTGCAAATTTTATGCTATTTGTCTTTGATTTTTATACATAAAAAAATCAAATGAAATTATGTGTGTGAGATATTAAATATCATTAATAATTAAATACATAGAAGATTTAATTGCACATTTTATTATTTATTTATCATTATTTAGCGAATTTTATATACCATCTAAGTTTTTTTTTTCTTAAATATCATTTAAATTTTTTACTTTTATGTATTTTACCATAAAAGTTTTTAATTTTTACACATTTAACTATCACATGTTGATAACAAAATTTGTAGGTAAAAGTTGATAACTTTTTAAGTGACACATAATTGATAAAATATGCAAAAATTAAAAACTTAAAGGCAAAATTTATGAAAACAAAATTGGTAGATTGATAAAATTTTAGTGGCAAAAATACAATTAACCCTACATAAAAAAAGAAGAACATTTGTGCATGTTAGAATGAGCATAATCCGACTTAATCAGTAACCAGTCTGAAGTTGATTTAAATGGATTTGAATTTTAAAAGTAGACATTGTGCATTTATTTTTTCAATGGATTCGAGTTATGTTTCAAATGGTCTAACAGGTTTAGTGTGTAATATTTTCTTAAAAAATATAAGTTTTTTGAACAATTGTATATTAATAACAAGTTTTTTTATTTAGTTAATAACATTTTATAAATATGATATTATATTTATAACAAATTATTTATTTTGACATATATATATATATATATATAATTGTTAAATATAGTTTAGTTTAAGTTTTATATTTTTTGTTCGTGAAAAACTTTGCAGGAATTTGGATTATGACCATGTGGAGTCTTTGGAAGAGACGCAATACACAAATTAAAGCTTTAGTATGCTGTGATGGAACGGGATATTGGAGTCACTAACTGAGCTCAGCAAGTTTCAGATGATTGGACTTCATTGAACTACAACCATATCAATATCAATCAGACTTTACATGACAATATATAGCGATGTTGAATGGTCCAAACTTCCAACTGGTTTTTGGAAATGTAACACAGATGCTGGTCTTTTTATGGACTCTGGAAAGAACAGGTTTTGGCTGATGTTTGAGAGATGAATTAGGCCAATTTGTCTTGGCCAAAACATCTTGGACGAATACGTTTTATACTGTACTGTTGGTGGACAATATCAATGGTGCAGTTGATGGGCATTTCAGAATGTGGAGCTCTCATTAATCAAATATAAGAGCTTCTTCATCATAACAGTAGATTTAAAGTTTCTTTTGTTAGAAGACAAGCAAATATGACAGCACACATTCTTGCTAATTAAGAACTTTGTTACTGGTCCTACTGTTTTTTTATTTACACTTATATCCCATAATGTATTCTCAATACTATTATGAAAATGATTTGACTTTGCTGCTGTAGAAAAAACACTAACTAATGTTAAAACTGATATATTTCGTTGGTTTAATCCAATTTTATTTCAGATATTTTGAATCTTAACTGGTTGAAGTTCGAGTTTAAATAAAATGATTTGATGAGAATTTTAAGTCAAGTAAGAAGGATAAACCCATCCCAACTCATCCCTTACATATTACACTATTTATTTTTTATTAAATAAAAAAAATATTTTTATTTCCTTAACTTACACTAGTTTATGAACGAATTAAAATCTCTTAAATCCTATTTATAATAAACGTTTAAGATAAAATTTATTTATTTTGGGTGAAAATTAAAAAATTGTAAATTTTCATGTTCAAAAATTATTTAAAATATTCATTTAAAACAATCAGCAATTATAAACATTTTTTGTAAATCATTTTACAATTATTAATATTTTTATCCTATATCTTAACAATTTAAATCTTTTTTATTTTGTAAGTAAATTATTTCCCATCATAAATACAGTATATATTTATATTACATGTTTTAATTTTTAATAACATCTATTTATCAAATTTAAAAATATTAATTAATATGAGATATTCATAATCAATTGTAATTTAGTGTTATCCTACTATATAATATAAATGCATGTGTAATGTCCCAGAAACATTAATTGGTCCAAAACCAGAGAAGCTGAGCCATATCATACTAGATCCTGCTGCTGCTGCTTCTGCTTCTGCTTCTTCTTTCCCCCTTTTCTCACTCCCACTCTTGAAACTTGGCTCACTCTCTCACCCCCCAAAAGAAACCACCAACAAACACTTCACCAAATCCCCAACAAACTCAGTTACTTCATTGCAAGCTCTATAAGTCTATAACACTGTTAATTCCACCAGAGAAAGAAACAATCACCCCCACGAAGCAAGCAAAGCAACCCATTACGATTCCTGCTTAAAGCACCGATTTTGACACTGAATCCCAAGACCCAGATGGCGCAATAGCCAGATCCGTGATTCTCCTCAAATGGGTCACTCCAATTCTTCCTCCTCCTCGTCACCTTCCAAGCGCGGCCACGCGCTGCGGCAATGGCGGCTCCTGGACTTGGTCTCCGGCGTGTTCTTCTTCCTGGTGCTGCTCTTCTTCACCATGGTCTTTACCCCGCTCGGTGACTCGCTCGCCGCCTCCGGCCGCCAGACGCTGCTCCGCTCCGGCGCCGACCCGCAGCAGCGCCACCGCCTCGTGGCGGCGATCGAGGCGGGTGGACGCGGCGTGGAGGCGTGCCCCGCTGCGGACGCGGACCACATGCCGTGCGAGGATCCGAGGCTGAACAGCCAGCTGAGCAGGGAGATGAACTACTACAGGGAGAGGCACTGCCCCAGGCCGGAGGACTCGCCCCTATGCTTGATTCCGCCGCCCCATGGGTACCGGGTGCCGGTGCCGTGGCCGGAGAGCTTGCACAAGGTGTGTGTTTTGTGTTTTGGTGGTGAGGGAACTATGGAGAGTTGATATATGCTTGTTTTGTTTGTGTTTTTCTTGATGAATTTAGGGGCTGTCTAGGTACACAACTTAATTAAGAACTTATTGAATAAGGTCTTGTTTGGATAAATTTCGCAATGAACACCTGTAGGAAAAGAAATTAAGCTTCTCCAATAAGTTATGAGTAAGCTTATTTGTAAAAGTTCTATTTTTTAGCTTGTCCAAAAGCTGATTTTAAGTTTTAACTTATGCATAAAAAAGTTTAACTTATCCAAAATCTGGTTTTAACTTATGAATATGTGAATTTTAGCTATGGAAGAAGCTTAACTCGTTTTTCCTTCTTATTTTCTACTCGTATAAGTGGTTATTAAGAAGTTTATCCAAACAGGCCTAAGTTCTTTTTATGTGAGTACTTATGTATAAGTTGTTTTTATAATTGAAGATGAAATAAGGTTAAACTATTTTTTATAAGCCGTAAGCTGTTTTCATAAGTTATGCTGGATGTGTATAAAAATTAAACTCTTTTTTAATTAGCGTGTTTTGTTATTGTGTATGTTGACTTTGGTTTGCTTAGAGGAAAGGACCAATGAGCTTGTTTTTGGGGATTCTAAGTTTGGAAAGGGATGGTGCCCTGTGTTTGGTTTTTAAACTTTTAGTGAATATGTTTTCTTAGTGTTTTCGGGTTTGAGTTTTTTTAAAAAAAAACTTGCATTTTCAGCTGCTTTTGGATCTTGAAACTCGTTGCCAGTATTGGCTCTTAAATAGTTGATTTAAAATAACAAAAAATATGTATGGTGGATTGTGGAAGAGTTCATATCTGTATGGTCTAGACTCCAGACCAGGACCACTTCATGATGACATGTAAGTATGTCATTTTCGAAGGAAGTGACCTTGATGGGGCATCTCTAATTAAGAGTTTTTATTGATTTAATAGAGTTTGTTGTTCATGTTTTCCAGCAATGAAATTTTATGGCTACTAAGGCCACATTGCATTTGTTTCTAGAATCCCCTAGGACAAAGGGAATTTCCCTTTGGTGATGGAGTGACTTTATGATAATCATGATGTGAGGCTAGCTGCCAAATAAGAATTTAGTATTTAGTTTGATGAAATTGAGAAATAGATGGTTGAGAGATGGAATGGGAAAAAGGAGGACACAAAATAGAAGAGGTTAATTCCTATGGTGTGATCAATTTACTTATATCAAGTGCTTGGATAAATAAGAGATCTAAAAAGAATTGTTTAGAGTAAATTTGTAATTCCTGATAGAGCTATGGGCAAAAGATGTTTAAGTAGTTGTTTATATGGACACCTGATTAATTGAGGTTCCCCTGGTAGCTTTCTGTAATAGATGCTTTCTTATTTTAATTACTCTGTAATGTTAAAAGATTTTTAAGGGGATGGATTGCAGAGGCTAATACACATAATTTTTTTCTTTCTATATTTTCCACTTTTTCTCTTTCACATTTAACAAGGGACATCAACAAGAATACAAGATATCATGTACTCTAGTTTAGAATGCCGCTGGGATTTATCACTCATTTGATTCATCCATCCAAAACATTGATGGTATATTCTGTGCAGATATGGCACAGCAACATGCCATACAACAAGATTGCTGACAGGAAAGGTCACCAGGGATGGATGAAACTAGAAGGTCAACACTTTATATTCCCTGGTGGTGGTACGATGTTTCCAGATGGAGCAGAGCAATATATTGAAAAACTTGGTCAATACATTCCTATAAGTGAAGGTGTTCTGAGGACTGCGCTTGACATGGGGTGTGGGGTAAGAGCTGTTATCTATTTTTCCTTTGGCACCTTTCTAGAATTTTATTACTGTTTATTTAATATGCAAATACATCTCTTTTTTTCACAGGTTGCTAGTTTTGGAGGATATATGCTATCTAAAAATATTTTAACCATGTCTTTTGCTCCAAGAGATTCACATAAAGCTCAAATACAATTTGCCTTGGAAAGAGGAATACCAGCTTTTGTTGCTATGCTTGGCACTCGCAGACTCCCATTTCCTGCGTTTGGATTTGACTTAGTTCATTGCTCTAGGTGCTTGATCCCATTTACAGCCTACAGTAAGTTCTTCATTCCTGCTCACTCATGCGTATCTTACAATCTTCTACATGCTTGTCTCTTCCCTAATGCAGCAAATGTGCCTTGCAGATGCCTCTTATTTCATTGAAGTGGACAGATTACTTCGCCCTGGTGGATATTTAGTCATCTCCGGTCCCCCTGTTCAGTGGCCTAAACAAGATAAAGAATGGTCTGATCTCCAAGCGGTGGCAAGAGCCTTGTGTTATGAACTGATTGCTGTAGATGGTAACACTGTGATCTGGAAGAAGCCTGTGGGAGAATCATGTCTTCCCAATGAAAATGAATTTGGTCTTGAGTTATGTGATGATTCAGATTACCCAAGTCAAGCTTGGTAATTTCCAGAAAACTATTGCTAGTTTAAGTTGTTTTTCCTCTTATTTTTCTTGCTTCCCTTTCTGTCTTGTCTAGCATCAGTATATTTGTAAATAGCACTTGGGTGAATGCTGCCATTGTTAAAAGATCTTATTGATTATTTCAAAAAATGCAAACCTAAGTTGATTGTTTTACAGGTACTTCAAATTGAAGAAATGTGTCAGTAGGACATCTGTTAAAGGTGATTATGCTATTGGGATAATTCCCAAGTGGCCAGAGAGGCTAACTGCAATACCTCCAAGATCCACACTCCTGAAAAATGGTGTTGATGTGTATGAGGCTGACACTAAGCGGTGGGCAAGGAGGGTGGCACACTATAAGAATTCTCTAAAAATCAAGTTGGGCACTCGATTTGTGCGCAATGTCATGGACATGAATGCATTATTTGGAGGTTTTGCGGCAGCCTTAAAATCTGATCCTGTGTGGGTGATCAATGTAGTTCCTGCACTAAAGCCACCCACTCTTGATGTTATCTTTGACAGAGGCCTTATTGGAGTCTATCATGACTGGTGAGCTTTTTCTGAATGTTTCAGTGTATCCAGAATCTTTCGAGCTCTGATCTTTTGGCATGTTAGGAAAATAAACCTTTTTTTAACTGATGACATGATTTCAAAATAGGATATATTGTGGGAAAATTTTGTTTTTCGCAATGATTATTGTCTTTTAGACCAGAACACTGATTCAACTGGATTTCAGGTGTTTCATTTGCTTCCAAGTTGCTTCCTGCATTCCAATTTTGACTAGTTCATGATGCTTGTAGCTCTACTTTTCTTGACAATTACTGCTCTCAGCAGTATCTTGGGTCTGTCTGTGTGGGTGCATAGATAAGCTTGTAATGTATCAGAAATTCATTCTGTATCGAGCTAATTTAGTTCTCTTGAGATTATTTTTTGGATCTAAATTGATGTTAAACTCTGCTCAATTAAATAATGATAAATGGAAAAGGAGTGAGAATCTTCTAGGAATCATTATACACTTAAAAACTAAAGCACATAAGCTCTCTAACTTCTTTGAATTTTTATCTAGATCCTGCTTCTGATCAGTTGTCAACATTTTTTATTAAATACATTTGAGTATGCATTTCAATTTATAATGGATGAACTTTCTTAGATCTAAGCTGTATATGGTTATGTTCCCAGGTGCGAACCATTTTCAACATATCCTCGTAGCTATGATCTAATCCATGTGGCCAGCATTGAATCCCTTATAAAAGATCCAGCATCTGGTCAAAACAGGTATGCTCATTTTTAGCTGTTAATATGGTTTCGCTGCTTTCTGCCTTCTGAAGTTGTTAATCTATTGATTCGAAAGATCCTTTTTTGACACAAGGGACTTTTGAAGATATTGGTGAATAACCGAATATATTGATTTCCAAAATTGAAAACTTATGGTCATTGCTTATAAATATTTGGTAACATAAAGAACAAACAAATGCCTCTTTACTGATACAAAATGTTATGTGCATAAACAATGAGCTCACCCTGATAGCTTCACACCTTCATTGCAGATGTACTCTTGTTGATTTGATGGTGGAAATTGATCGAATGTTGCGTCCTGAGGGAACTGTGGTGGTAAGGGATGCCCCTGAAGTAATTGACAGAGTAGCTCGCATTGCCAGTGCAGTGAGGTGGAAGCCTACCGTTTATGATAAAGAACCCGAATCACACGGCAGAGAAAAGATTCTAGTTGCGACCAAGACACTCTGGAAGCTCTAATTCCTATTCCATGGATGCACGCAACTGTGTAATTTAGGTAAACTCCCTTTTCCATTCTGTGGGGTTGGAGGTGTCAAAGATATCTTCTCTATGCATCAAACGGGTGCGATTTTCTAATTTTGTTCAACATTCTCTCATATAAAGAAGATAGTGAGGTTAAGATTTGAAAAAGATTGGAAGACCCTTGTGCAGTTTTAGGTGGAAAGCGGAAGCCAGTGTTGATTTTATTTTCTCTCAACTTAAAGAATGGGTTGTAATTCAAAAATATATATTTATTAAAAAAGAATAATCGTTGATTCTAATTCAGCTACATTTCACTCTTATCTTTTCTTTTTCATTTGTATTTTATTGTGATTTTTTATCATGGATTGAATCCAAATACGTATTAGAGATGTAATATTAAATCATTTGCGAGGATTTCCTATGTGCTCAAGTTTTTTACATTGTTAATTAAGGGCATGGTATCGCAGGCTCTATGATAAAATGTTAGAAATATAAATTCATTCATGTGTTTTCAGCTTTCACCTAACAACCATTTGGAATTTGTTGGTTCACGATAATTTCTTTTCCCAAATTTTCACCCTCTCAATCATTAGAGTTAAATCCAAGTGGTTATTTCAATTGAAACAGATATTGATAAAAAAAAAAATTGAAATAGATTTTTCCTTAATTATAACTCCTGGTGTGAGGATGATGTTCTTGACGCGATGTTTAGGTTTCTACCTTGTGGCATCCTCTCTACTTCCAAGGATAAGGATTTACCCTTCTTACCATTACCATAGCTCCCATGGAAACATTTTTCCAATGCTTCTTCACCTATTTGTGACAGAAACAAAACAAAAATATAAAAAAACAGAAAGGCATAAAAAGTAAAATGTTTAGCACTTGGCATGATAGATTAAACAAAAATATGAAACATTTTTCCAATGCTTCTTCACTCTTCCATGTTTTCACTAAAATATTTCCTCAAACTCTCATCTGTTGTCATGAAATTTAGGTAATTGACAAACAGGGTCTGAGCCTGAAGCATGATAGATTAAACAATAATTGAAGAACAAGCATTATGGATTATTTGGCATTCCACAATTTCAAAATAAAAATTGACTGATCTGCAAAATAATCTATGGAATATTTCTCCATGGTTAGATATATATGACAACAATTTTACTACTGGTAAGGATAGAGACCTAAATCCTCACGTTACCCAACTCCAATTTTATGTAATATAAGAGCATTACAGCTTAAAGAAAAACAATTTAATATGCCAAACCTGTACTCTGTCTGGATCAATATACACATCTGATATTCTTAATATATTTTGCTCCAATTTCAGCTGCTTGACATCATTTTGATCAATTCCTCTATTCATTTCATTACTTTTAGATGTTAAGCTTTGACTAAGAATATTGGAAGGAGCCCACTCCAAGTATAATGGGGCATCCCTACATTGAATAGCATATGAAACAAGTCCTTCAGTGAATCAGAGTATAGATGAGGCTTAGGCACACACCTACATGCGCCACAGATTTATCGATGTATGAGAAAGGAGGAGGGCTGTTTGAATCACGATTATTCAACCATCTGAGGGGGAAAATGAAATCATGGTTGCATGTGCAAGTAGCATTTCAAAGAGTAATTTTCCCTCCTTCCAAACTAATGAGTTCCTAGCTTTAGTGCAATTACTGTAGCAATATAAGCAAAAAAAGTTATAGGCTTCATTCTGGATTATTTTCCATCCCTTTTTTATATATTCTACTACCCTACACTTCCCCCTTTGTGTGTTTTTGACAAAATCATTCTAATTTATTGCATTCCACTTTGCAAATAGCACAAGGTGAAGCTATAGCACATCAACTTGTACAGTTCAAGCATGCCTAATACTTATCACAAACAGTTTTCTTTCTTCGTCTCCTTTTTTTCCTTTCTTTTTATGAAGATCAACATGCATATGAGCATATCCTAGACCGAAGGAAACAATAAATTCATTCGTGAAGGATAACCGTTAGATTTGATTGTAGGATAGAAGCTAATAAAGCATTACTTACACAGATCAAAGGGATTTGTTACCAGAAGGAAAAAAAAAATCTTACTTGTATCGCTTGTATGCCAAAGCTCTAAAAGCTGCTTTAACTTCTGCTGGTTCGAGGAAAACAACCTGAATTATCATCTCTAAACAAATCAAAGTTTGACATAAATACAATTAAACAACAAACAAGTAATGCTAAGAACAATAACTTCTCAAACACAAAATTGCTGAAAACAAATTTGAGAAATCAATTGACAAATATACATCAAAAAGTCAAGAAGTATATTTTAGTTTCCATACGATAATAAAGTAAATTACCATCATGGACAGCAGATGCCAAAATGCAGAATATTTTGGCAACCAAAGGTCCATAAAATGAAGGATTATAATTTTTCTCCTATAAATAAAACGATAACTGTAATACTATTGTATTTAAGATGTAAAGAGTGTGTGTAAACTGATAGAGCCCAATTCATAGATCAACAGATTCAGTTTAGGATTCTGTCATCACATCGTCGTTAAGATTTATCTTTAGTTTAGGATTATGTTATTTGAATTCTGTCATAGCTTATATCTTTAGGATCTATCTTTAGTTTAGGATTATGTTATTTGAATTTTGTTATCATAGTTTATCTTTTAGGGAGTCGATTGAGAGAGGTTAATAAATATAAGACAGTAACTTGTCAACTCATTGATTTGTCCCATGGGGAGAGTAAACCTAAATAAGGGAACAAATAAGGATCATATCTTCCTAATTTTTCTAATTAAATAAGATCATATCTTCCTAATTTTCTAAAATAAAAACAACGAAATATAGAAAATTCCTAAAATAAAACAATAAATATTTCTAGAATTACAATAAAAGATAAGATGTAGTTTTGACAAAAATATTGTGATAACTTTTGGTGAATTTCTCTTGAATTGTATTGAGGAGCATGTCTCTGGGAGAGGGAGGCATTAGATCAATCTGCCAATCTCTTCTTCTATTTTAATCATAAAACTCAACCATTTTTGGTATCTCATCATTGGTCCAACCTGCCAAATAGCTCATCATGGTCTCCATGGTTGATGCTCTAGACTCCAAAGTTATAACTCTAGAAGCCCAATTCCTCGGTTGCTGAACTCCAACATTCTATGAAACAGAAAGTGCAAGCACATGAGGCTGAACCTCACCAAAATGTCGAGTTTTGCTGGTTCATATCTGGTAGATAAGATCAATGATGAGATACCAAGAATGGTTGGGTTTTATTATTAAAAATAGAAATTGGCATATTGATCTACTGCCTCCTTCTCCCATAGCACCAGCTCCTCAATACAACCAAAAGTGTCTCTCACTAACATACTGCCATATATCTATTCGGAAGGATATCATTTCATAACTATCTATATCTGTTTATGTCTTTAGCATGACTGACTACTTGATTAATTGTGGAGGAAAGTGGGATAAATGGCCGATTTGGAAGGATTCCTATTTGGATAATAAGTACTATAACTGGTATTACTATGATTGGTTTAATTGGTATTCTTTTATGATACTCTCCTTCAACTAACTCCCTAAATGATAGAAAGAAAGGATAAATCCTAAAGATAAACTATGATAAAAGAATTCAAATAACATAATACTAAACTAAAGATAAATCCTAACGATAACATGTGATAACAGAATCCTAAAGTAAATCTGTTGATCTATGATTTGGGCTCTATCTTAAACTTTATGACCATATTGTTGTTTGCTTGTTCTGTTGATTTAGGAAACAAGACGTTTCATAATCACATGCTTAAAAGTTTGAAGGAAGTAATACAATTAAGAGTTGAATGCAGGCATAAACAAATGAAAAAACTATTAGAGTTAAGGGCAGGACTAGGCTATAAGATAGAATAATAAGCTATGAAATACAAAATATAAAAAGCATAGGCACATTATAAACATCATCAAATTTGAGAAGGGGGGAACAAATACCAGGGCCAAAGTTTTTGTTGGAGGGAGAATTATTTTATCCAAACTACCAAATTTCCCAAACATCTTTGCAAGTTCATTTTCTGATGAACCTTAGGGCAAGTTCTTCACTAAAATCACATGGTCACTTCTTTTCAAGCCGTCAACTTTACTATTAGCAAAGTCCTCCAAAGATTCCACATTCACTAAAAAAACTTTCCACCCTCAAAAGGAGGAAAACAGAAGAAAATGGTAAAAGCAGAAATACTATATAGTCAAGAAAACAATGAGTGCAATAGAAAAAGAGAAACATTGCAACACGGACACGGACTCTGTCTTCAAGGATACTTTTGTAGTACCCATAGACAGTTTTTTTAATAATTAAAAGTAGTGTCAAAAAATTTATAATAATTCATGGATCCTATTTAACTTAGATCCCTTCACATAGACAAAATTTTAAATTCTTGAAATATAATGAAAGTGTCTTGTGAGTTCAGGTAATTTTCAGCGGTACAGCTTGAAATTAATGCAAACCATTGGAAAAACTAATGAATCATCTATATATATTTGACTCAAATTCAAGATTTTGTCTTTTATTTGTTAATTTGTAAGGATAATTTAATTTAAATTTAAATTTTGTTAAATACTGACCTCCGATCCTTTTTTAAACTACTTTGGTCATGTTGGATGGTTGAACAAGTGGAATGATTTAACCCAAATTTGCATCAAGTTTGAGAGGTTCAAGTGTGGTGGATAATAGTTAAGATTAAGTAACCAAAGTCTTAGGATGGATAAAAACTAGGATGACCCTTCTTATAAGACCAAATCTTTGTCTAGCTACACTCTTAATATTCTAACTGCAAATTCTTAAAAATTCATCTAGATTTTAAGTTCAAATCTTAATTTATTTTCTATGTATATATGGGAAATTTAATTCAAATTTTAATTTTGTTTAGAACTGGCACCTATATTTTTAAACTATTTTCAACATGTTCGGTAGTTGAACCAGTGGGAAGGTTTTGAAGTTTAACCAGGTTCAATCAATCCATTGATCTTTAAATGTTAAAAAAAATGGTTGGAGTTTCGTTTTATATAAAAATAAGTTAAATGGGTAACCTGATCATATTTGTTCATATAATTACGTAATTTATTATATTATAAGTTTGGGGATTCATTTAATTACATAATTATAAGTTTAAAAATCATCATTAAATTGTTGCATTTATGTTTATTGAGTTAAATCTTAATTCTTTATTAACTTGCATAAAAGCATCTACAACACACTTATTTACTGTACCAACAATTCTCCTATATTTCTTAGACAACTCTTGATTACCCATCCATTCATCATGCCATCACCCAACTTTAACATAATTATTCACATTTTATTTCCTATCTATTTTATTTCCATTCAACTAAACATACACCCAGTATTTTGAATATTTTGAATATCATTCATTTGTATTTTAATAAGTGAACCAAATCAAACAAGTAGTATAAAATAAAAAGTCTAAGCATTAATATTTTTAAGGCATCAACTTGCATAATATCAAGCAATTTGTTCACATCAATTTAGGCTAAAGAATTAAGAATTAAATGTACAATGAAGACTTTGATTAAAAGTTATCACTAATTAAAAGAGAATTAAGTAAAAGTGAAATTAGAAACAAAAGATTGAAGAAAAACTATTTAGGTTTTTTATCGAAGACATTTTCAAATTAAGAGATACTCTAGAATTCACAAAGGGCAATCTTGAACCAAATCCTATTTTCTGAAAATGCGGTATGTCAAATGTTGTCGGGATTTCACTTCATGAAATGCCATTCTTCATGTATAACCAATGCATAACAATTCTCAACATCAACTCATACACTCATTTCAATATATTTCAATACACAAAAATTCAACAATTCCTAACCCTTAGAAGATTTGGATCAAATTCCCCCATTAAATACCTAATCCCTTAAGAGATATTAATCGGGAAATTTTCACTAAACACAAGCATTAATAGAGAGATCATTGAATATAAACTCATTCCTAAATCTAAAATCTAATAATTGCTCTACTTCAAATCGAGAGTCAAAAAGAGTTTCACAACCACATTCCAACTCAAAAACATAATCATGGTTCATCAAGTCAAAGAAATTAAAGCTTAAAAGTAGACAAGTAATATATTAAAATGAGGATAGAGTTAGAATTTTACAAGAAATACATGAGTGGGTCTCACTAAATTCAATCCCAACAACTAAAGACCTAACTACTCCTACCATAAAGAGAAAGAAAATTCATATATAGAGAAATGAAGGAGAAGGAAGAAAAAGCCAATGAGAGCTAATTAAAGAGGTCACTCTCACAGCTTTTTGCAGAGAAAAATACTTGAAAAATGTGAAATTACAAAGCATCAAAACAAAAACGCATAAATTCCCTAAATAGGATTCAACATGTGCTAATTTAAAAACATCACTTGCAGACTAACGCTTAAGTGCCCCTTGAAGGCCTCCTCTAGTTCCTTCTCTTCTTTGACATGCATTTAGCGCTTAGTGTCATATTTTTTAGGCTTAAGAGCCATTTGCCTTCCTTCACAAGCTAGAATTTTGACATTTTGACCATTTTGTCCTTGCTCTTTCTCCTATCATCCATCAACAATTCCTCTTTGTCCTACAATAAAAAATTAAACCTAATTAACATAAAACTTTATTGAATCAACTATCCTAAGAAAATTTTATTTGTTTACATATAAATTATCAAAAGGGACAATTAAAGATCCTAAGAATTAAAATATTAAGATAATTTATCTCCAAAATAATTATTCAAATAAAATTCACAAGATAATTATCACCATTCAAATTTTGGTTTCAACCTGGGCCACGGATACAATGTGAATCACAGAACATTTGACTCGTTAAATTATCAGTGCAGCAGTTTTTGAATTGTTTTCGTTGATCATGAGACCGGATTGTTGGTATGTCAGTGCATGTCCGTATCGTATAATTTTTTTCAAAGTAACATGTTGTTTTAAAGAAAATGTTTTTTTTAGAGGTTTAAAGAAAATTGATAATAACATTAATAATTATTAAAAAATTATTTTTAAAACAACCTTGTTAAAAAATATATTGTAGTTTTGAATTTACTAAAATATATACTTGGAAGAAAAACCAATGAATAAGATTTTTTTTAGAAACAGTGAATGAATGAGAATACTGTCGAACTAAATCATGTTCTCTTAAAACCAATAGAATTAAAAGAACATTAATTTTATTAAATACTAGTAACAAATATTTTAAGACAAACTGAAATATCTAAAGATACACATATGAGATGGTGAAAGTATTGCTATTATATCCACAAAACCGTTTATACGAAATAAACATTTAACGAAATGTATGAAATGAAAATTCAAATTGGAAGAACCTGATTGATATATAATTCAGTCAAAATTAATCAATACTCTCGAATAAGTTAAAGTAATTAGTTGAAATACTATATCATTTAAGAGCCAGTACAATAATAATTCTAACTATTTAATTAATTTTTCTCTCAAAAAAACTATTTAATATTTTTTATTGTATATATAAGAGCAGGGGTTAGTTAATTGCATGATATTATATAATTAACCACTCGATCAATAGGAGATTTTCATATAGTATATGGCTTTTTAAAACATTGGACTTTTCAAAAATGAACTTGTAAAACATTCTTTTGTCAATTTCATGGACTGAAGACCTAAGAAAGGAATTTCATGAACTTCTCCTTTGTACAATTCTCCTTACATTACAATTATAAAATACGGTTCTTTTTTAAGAAAAAAATGTTGAAGTTGTTCAATTTTTAAATAATTATCAATCTACACTTATATATAGAGAAACTTATTTAAATGATGATCATGGGAATAATATGTAGACTTATAATAATAATAATAAATTTTACTATAGTATTTTAATATTTTATATTTATTGATTTATTTAAGGATTTTAGTTTATTAGTCTGCATCTAGGTATAAACTCATGTAATTTTTTAAAACTGTGTTGTGATTTTTTTTTTATTATTTAAATTTGATCACATCGGATAAGTTAATAAGTAATTAAAACACAATAAAAAAAAGTATACGTGACTATTATGTAGATTTCTTAATGAATGAATTATCCATCATCATTATTACGTCATTAGTTAATATTGTTATTTATCAACACTTGTAAAAAAATTAACAAAGTGGTATGTGCCCAATTTGAAAAAAAAAAAAAAATATATATATATATATATATATATATATATATATAGATGTGAGTGGCAGAAAGGGATGCCCGATGTCATGCAAGGCAATAAATTGGAGGGGATTTGTATAGTTACATAATGGAATAATATTAGGTGTAATAAGTGAAAACATCAAATAGAATTCGTGTAATTTACTCATAATAATATGTAGAGTTTTAATAATAATTTTTTATAGTAAATTTAACTGTAATATTAATTTGATATCATATATTTATTGATTTGCTTAAAGGTGTAAGCCTACTAGCCTACAAGATTTATTTAAAGATTTTTAACAATACTCAAATCGACCTATTATTCGAGCAGGTAAAATTCATACATGTGCTACTTGTGTATATCATTCATTAATCATTATGTTGATGTAATGTATGCGCGCGCAAAGTAACCATAAAATCACAAGGTTTCTTATACATGAAAACCAAAATAGGCATGAATTCTAGAATACAAGGATGCGCTCAATCAGGTAAAGAAATTCGGACGCGAAGTTTGAGCATCTGCTTGTTGTTTCAAATATGATATAGCAAAAGTTAAATAATAATCATAAAAGTTTAATACCTACATACATACATATATATATCAACGTGTGGTTGATCGAGTCATACTGAACTCATTTTTTTAAAATAAATTCTTAAATTTAAATTTTGTAAATGGAAAAAAGATAATGAAAAAGAAAGATTCTATTAGAATGATTAGTCAAATTTTTTAATAAAAATTAATTATTTATTAATAAAATTAATAGATATTTTACATTAATATCATGATGATAAAAACTACATTAATATCATAATGATAAAAAAATACTCAAGTTATAAAACATTTATATTATTATCAATTAAAAGAATTCATTTATGTAACTTTTAAGCTAATTGTCATAGCTAGTAATCAATAAACTTGCTAAAAATAATAATTTGTAATTTACATGATAATATTAAAAGTTACATTATGCATTTATATATTAGGCTAAAATATGTTTTAATCTTTTATGTTATCTATTATATTTAGTTTGATTTTTATATATTTTTTTAAAATATTTAGTCCTTTATGTTTTTAAAGTGAACTATGTATCAAAATGTATATATTAAAATGTAAAAAAAAAAAGAAGTGAATCAAAATTAATGATCCTTTAGAAACAATGATTATTTTTTACTTTGAGAAATGATTTTGAGCCCTCCGATGATTGATTGGAGACAAAAATCCCATCAAATTAAAACTATAGAATTATAGAATCTAATTAATGTTTGAACAAAAAATAAGTCATAAACATGATAAAAAATTATGTGAGAAGGGAACTCAACAAGGAGTGACTAAAAAATTAAAAAAAAAAATCTATGATCGAATTCTTTTTCAACTAATCATGAAACTCGTTTTTCACTTAATTTTCTATATACTATTTTCAACAATGATAATAATTGGTTAGGGCTATATCATTAAAAAAAAGTAAAAATAGTTAGGGGTATATCCTATTTCTAGCTAGCTACTATCTATTCAATTAAGGAAGAAGCGGAAAGAGAACTAGGAGTGAAAAACATGAGTCGTGTGGGAGGGCACAGCACAGGGGTACCTTGAGAAGTTGAACACAAAGACAGATCACAATAGTTGTAATGTGCTGGAACACGAAATTGCCATACATAAATGCAAGCAAATAGCCACACCTAACCATACATACACCTTAGTGGTCCTTCCCTCTCCTACTAGACTTGCCAATTGCTCTCAAAAAATCCACAACCTCTCTCTCTCTCTCTCTCTCTCTCTCTCTCTCTCTCTCTCTCTCTCTCTCTCTCTCTCTCTCTCTCTCCCACCTTTTACAATAGTCAAGTCCAACAAGGGTGAACTATGTGTCCTCTTCCCATAAGTTCAACCTTGGGCTGAATATTGAGTGTGAAAGGTCATGTAGCATTGTGGGTCTTCTAATGGTAAACTTTCTCTCTATCCACCTTTGTATATGCTCCTATATTTCAGTGCCACCATGACAATGACGCATTCTTAATTTGGGGTTTGAATTTTCCAACCCTCACAGGTTGTCATAAGCGCATTATTCCACCTTCTTCAGCCACTGTTCACTCTAGCTACCCTTGTTTCTGTTCATGTTTCAAACGAAAGTTATGCGATGTTTTGTGCATGTATATATCTTCCATCTTTAGCACTTTTCATTTTGACTTTAAATTGTATGTATTTTTTGGTATAAAATTTTCTATACTGCTAATAAATAAAAAATCATAATATGTATAATTTTTAAAATAGTTACTAAACAAGTCAATAGTTTTATTATAATGATAATGATAATTTGTTATTGAATAATAATATAATAAAATATTTTTACTCTATAAGTATATATAATAATTTCTCTTTAATTTTCTAGTGATCAAATGACTTGATAGATTAAGTTGTTGGATCCTCTGTATGGAAATAACCGCAGTGACACGACATCTATCTGGAGGAGTCGTGGAAACCGTGTTGCAACATCAAATTTAGGTAGATGTTAGGACCAAATACAAAACACGAAATTCCTATGAAATATATTAAGAGAATATTCAAATGTTTTTAAATTTTTTAAAATATTTTTTTATTATTGAAAGCTATTAAATAAGTGATAAATTATAATTTGAATTTCTGTTAAGATAAAAACATGTTTAGTGTAGCACGTTGCCTTGACAAAAAATATATATGATCCGAATAGAAAGACTGATATAGAAAGGAAAGAAGAACAAAAAAGAAAGTAAATCAGGATGAGTACTGATGGATGAGAAAAAAAATAAACATAAAAAGGATTTATCAAAAAATAAAACTTGTTTACTAATGGATGGTATGCCTTTTATTAATCATCATTAGTATTTTTTTCAATCGAAAATTTAACTATTAGTATATTCATTATTAATCTACATTAATTATAAAATGTATTATATACTGCAAATTTCATTTTTTTTATCCTAACCAAATTATTGTTACCATATATCATCATATTGTTAATATTAACGTATATGTGTTAATAGTTCAACTTCAAATTCTATTAAATAAAGTGTAAAAGTAAACACATAAAAATTGGAGTGTAAAAAAATTAAGGATCGGAGATAATGTTGTTGGGAGGGGGGGGGGGGGGGGTGTAACACTTTTATATCTTTCGTGTTTAGTTAATTCCAATTATATATTGGAATATTAATTGGGTAGAAACATTGTATTTGTCTGACGTAAGATCGTATCATAATATTAAGATTTTGTGCATGTATGTAGTAATGATTTATTAGTAAATTATTAAACTATTTTCATAAATTATCAAAATTTAATTTCATGTAGGGATCCAAGACTAGTATTTTTTTTCATGGACAATTATATGTTACAATACTAAAAGTCAAAAGTATGTCTAAATGTTCATATGTAATAAAGATAACTAAAGAGGTTGTCAAATACCAAAAATATTATATATAAAAAATTATTTACAAAATATAATGTATTTAATTTAATATATGTAATATAATTATGTAGCTTGGATAAAATGTTGTCATGTAAATATATATATATATATATATATATATATATATATATATATATATATATAAAAGAATGAATCAAATTATACTTGTATAATTTTGGCAACTACTATATTATTCTTATAACTTGATATACAATGTGATTTTTATTATTGATTCAACCGTTAAATTATATTTATATATTATCAAGATCATTTGTTTTAAATTTTATCAAAATTGAACAATAATAAAAAGATAATTAAATTATTCATATTTTAATATATTTTAAAATATTTATACTACGTCAATTTTAGTTTATACAAATAAAATAATAAATGATTTTAGATTAATAAAAAAATTTTAATTTATGATCTATATGAAAACAACTTTCAACTCAATAGTTAATTTTAAGAAAATATTTCTTAATTAAAAATTATAAAATAATATAATATTTATCAAAGTTATATCACTGATTTAATCCATCCAGTATATATATATATTGATTTATTTATGTTTTAATTTATAAAATGGAAAAAGTATCCGGACAACGCCGGTATGGACACTAGTAATACTACACTTTGGATTGGATTGCAAGTAGGCTTAGGCAGGATTTCCAATTTTCAAGAGATTACTTTGTCAGCGGCGATTTTGATTGAAAACTTCATCAATTGACAAATAAAACCACGGTGTTATTAATGAGATGTCGCTGTTGCAGTTATGTCCGTTTGCTGCAACCTATATAAATTTCATACCAGAAATCGAATTTCAACATCGGCAATGACTTTTTTCCCCTAACATTTGCTATTTCTTGAAACAAAAGTAAATGCACTTTTGTGTTTAGAAGATTCAGAGCACCAATTGTTGCAGTTCAATTTTTAAGAAAAATAAAGATTCAGCGGATTATTAATTTGCATACTGTCTGAAAAACTGAAACACAACATACAAGTCATGAACCACGAGTTATGATAATAAAATGGTCTGTTGAAGATTAAATGCAGAAAACTTAAGTGGGGTTTTAGTTAGTATATATTAAATTACTGTAGAATTAATTTTGACGATTTGATAGTTTTTTTAGATAAGATTTGACAGCTACTGTAAACTTTTAATAGTATTGATTTATATTTTTTTTATACATATGTTGATTTATATTGTTTGAATTATTAAGTTGAAACTCTAATTTTAATTACTTAAAGATCGAATAACATTAAAAAAGTTTAAAGAGGTCCACCTAATTAATTTTGTGTTTATCAAATCCTCCCTAGTCTTTAGTCTTAACATAAAGAAATGTTACTTTCTAATCCCCATATGTTATATTACATGACACTTTGGGTATTTTAATGTCTCAAAATATGTTTTATCCGTGAAAGACTGCACATCTGATTTTATATGGCTAGATGTTAGTCCAAATTTGCAAGTACAAGGGCTATTTGTCAAATTAATGTTCATGATTAGAACAGTGCTTTTATCAGCTTGTTGTTGGATGGAGTGGCATACACAACACAAGTAGTTCTCCTCCTATCTCATATATGTTATTTTATTATACTGCTATGGGTTATTTATTGGGGTAGAGGATTTGTGCATTGATGTTATTTCACCTTGCATTGATAATTGTGGTCATACTTTGCATTTCTTTACATTTTTTATTTATTATTTTTAATAAATATAAATTAGATAGAATGCGATTTTTAAACATGACCTTATAATATTAAAATTTAATATGAGAGGATTTCAAAATAATAATAATAATAATAACAATAATAATAATATTATTATTATTATATCAAAACAATCAATAAAAACACTATTTCTTTTATATTTACTCCTAATATATAAATAATCGAAGGGAATTATAATTATATACTCACCATCATCACTAAGTATGTTGAATTAAATAGTTATGATTAATAAATATGATATGATATGATTAATAAATAATTTTATCTTTTTAAATATGTGATCATAAATTTAATTTTTTTAATTCATATTAAAAAATATTTGTCAGAAAAATCAAACCGTTATCTGAATTTGGGTGTGTCGAAGGATTAATCCTTAACTTTCAATCCAAAAATATCTTTATTTCAAAAAAATATCTATAAAATTATATATATACCTTTTATTCATTTGCCGGTCACCAGACACACCATGTGAATTTTTAATGCAAGTAGCAAGTCCATACCACATCAGGCAGAACAAGTAAATGACCAACAACTTGGCTGTGAGCAAATAGGATAATTTGCTGTGCTATTTCTCTCTCTCTCTATCTCGTTTAATTGGTCGCTCAATTCTGGCCTGTTTTCCTCCTTTCACACAGCTTTAAGCCCAACTAGATTCTAAGATTCATGCGTTTAAGTGAAGGACACCAAACACGTTACATTTACAACATGGAAATTAAAGTCCCTTCTTCTTATATGTCTCACAGTTTATTTTTAGTTTTGAATTTGGTCTCCAGTAATTTAATTCACAAATTGGGTCCTTTTATTTTATAAAATCGTACAATATTGATCCCCTAGACCACAATTGGACGTTGAGCGTTAGTAAGTGATGTTGACTGTCACATGTCATGTTCTTAATTAATGATGACTATCACGTGTCATGTTCTGATTGAATGTCAACTCCATATAAGATGAAATGCATTGTTGTTTTCATTGACCAATCAGAATATGACACGTGACAATCATCATCTAATAAGAACTTGACACGTGACAATCAACATTACTTGTTAACGGTCAACGTTCAATTGTAATCTAGGGAATCAACATTGCACGATTTAAAAAAATATAAGAGGACTTAATTCGTAAATTAAATTACTAAAATACTAAATCTAAAACTCAAGATAAACTGAAAAACCAAAAATACAATTTTACCATATAACAATACCAAATATAAAAACTATCCTTCATATACATTCCGGTCGAACCTTATTTGATAAGCATTTTTTTGTGACATATAATTATATATATATATAGACATCCATTTACTCCAAAAATAATTCTTTTCGTCATCATTCATTTTCTTAAAACCTTTAACTTATTACAATCATCATAAATAAAAAGCTGAGCGCACTTAAATTTCAGATAACTTGGGACTTAATGAGAAACACACTTCATCACAACATGTGGTACCCAAGAGACTATGTATATATCCACGTTTTGGTGGGTTTGCTGGTTTTCTTAATAAAAATTCTTTTTGCCTATCGAAAAAAACACTATAATTTAATCTCAATTTTTTTTTATATAAAGATACATCATACATGTTTCTTCATCAAAATTGAGCGGTTTAACGTGCTAATCAAGAAACCACTACCTTTTTGTTAAAATATACAAGTTATATGTGAGTATTATTTCTCCATCAAGATAAGGTGGTTTAACTTGCTGATAAAGAAACAACTGCCCCTTTGTTTTTCTTTCTCAGCCATTGACTCATTGTACACTTAGTTGGGTCGAGATGCCTAATTAAACCGTGTAATGTTAACTTGCAAATACTAACGCTATAAATACCACAAATTTCACTATGTTTCGTGATAGCATTCGTTTATTTTGTAAAACGAGGAATTTTAGCAAACTTTTATTCTTTCTATTTGATGAAATTAATGTGTTTCAGTTAATAAATAAGGGTCATTAAATAGAGGACACTCATATATATCATTTAGTGAACTATTAAGTATACCTTATTAAATATTTTCAAATACTACATGAACATTTTTGTTAATGCATGTGTATCATAAAAGCATTGATTAGTGAAGTTACCAATCGATAAATTAATAATTTTTAGGATAAAATGTCTTGGTCCCTTTAAAATTTTCAAACTTCAATTTTAGTCCCTCTAAAAAATTTTATCTATTTTTTGTTCCTATCATTTTGAAATGTCTTGCTTTTAATTTCCAATAGTACTATCTAAATCACTTTTCATCCATCTATAAAAATGCTATCTAAAACACTCTAAAGGACCAAATTAAGTGGTGCATTTCAAATTAGAAGGATAAAAAGTAGAGGGATGAAAACCTAACAAAAGGACTAAAAATTAAACTTTAAAAATTTTAAAGGGATCATAAATATATTTTATTCTCATTTTTATTTATAAATCATGGAAGGAGTATATTAAAAAATATTAACATATCACCAGTCTAAGTAGAATCATATTTGATTTCCTTAAACAATGTTCATTTGAATTTTATGAATAAAAAAAACACAATTTAAAAAAGAAACTTACTAAAAATTATTAAACAGGTAATCTGGTAGAGATTAATCATCATTTATCAATATTTCACATAAATGAACAACATTTTAATAACTTTTCATGAAAAATTGTCTCATAATTTTTTACTAGTGCAGTGTATTAAGGTACTAATTATTAGTATTTTCCTTACTCAAAAAGCGAGCATTAAATGGTTTTTGTGTATACATAAAAAAATGTTTTTGTATTTTTACATCTATTTCTTGAAGAAATTTTTGTTTCTATTTTATGTATCATTTTAAAAGTCTAAGATAACATTAATAATAAAATTTAAGCTATGCCCTTATTTCTTCCTAATTGTTACTTTTGTGCACGTATCATAAAGGAAAAAGAATAATAATTTATTAAGAATGTCGTATTAAGAAATTAAAAATAATTTTAATATAAATGATAATATTAATTAATCACGTTTCTTAATCTTTCTGTTACTCCCTATGACTCGTTTTGTATCTTTCAAAATATTGTATACTTTAAAAAAAATATTAATTAGACAATTTAATATGATTATATGATTTTATTCGACAAAAATATATTTATTAAAAGAGTTGAAGTATTTGTTGGGAATCAATTTCTAAGTATTTAGGTTAAATATCAATAAATAAGAGTATTATTGAAAATATTAGTATTTTCTATTTCTTAATCAATAAATATTTTGACATAAACTAAAACACTCAAAATCACGTATCATATGAATCAAAAATAATTTTAAAGGAGACATATAAAAAGAAACAAAAAAAAAAACACTTCCTCCATCCTATAGCTAGTATTTTACTCTTGTTAAGACAAGTTATTAAATAAAGGTAGTAATTTTACAAAAAAATAATACATTATTATTAATATTGCATTCAAAAAATAACACTTATTAGATATATAAGTTTAAAAAATTAATTAATATTACATTGAAATTTTAAAAAATACATATTTTGGAACTTATTTTCTTTTCACACGACGCTACTCTAGAAAATTTGTTGGTCTGTTAACTCAAAGCCTTTGTCACTTTATAAATCAAAATAAATTAATTATTTGTTCTTTCAAAAAGCACTCTTGTTTAATTTATTGGTATCTAACCTATAAAAAAATCTGTAGCTAAGTATCTAATCTAATAAAGGCTTAATTAATTTACAGCTACAGTTTAACTATTTTGATGAAGATATCTTAGTCAAAGAGGACTATGTTGTCATAATATTTGTAATTTTCTTAGGATATACATTAACATAAGTGACAAAAAATTTAAAATGGAGAGAGCACTTTATTTTCTAACAGTAGTTTTTTTTTTTCTTTTATTTCCTCGGTATTCTTATTGTACATGTATGTTAGCATAGTATTTGCTTGATATATCATTAAAAAACCCTTCTAATCTCTAAGCATGACATATGTTAAGAAAATAAAAGAATTATTGAAAAAAACAATTATTATACCCCCTTCATTTTTTATACATTCATTTTTCAAGGTTTTATTTTTACTTTTCTGTTCATTTTAAAAATAGCATTAATTATTAACTTTTTAATTATGTCCTTATTTATACTAATTCTTAAATATTTTACACATCTATCATAAATGAAACAAAAATAATAGTGAAAACTATATAAATAAATTATAGATAATTTGATCGTTATGCTTTTAAATCAATGTGTTCTATGGATAAATAAATAAAAAAATTAAGAAAGAAGTATGTAAAATGTAAAGGTCATTCAATACTTAAATAGAATAATTTAATACTCTTCAACATGTGCTGATGGGCATACATAAAAAAACAATATTGAGAAATATCATAATACTAACATTTCCCCTAAACTCATGTGAACAACATTTATGTGCAAACAACATTACCGATTTTTAAATATATATCTAAAGCTGTCTGTTGTTAGGAAACTCTTCTATCAATACGAATTACGAATGGACATTGACGGCATCATCAATAATTGAAAAGTCTTACGAAAAGTTTCCTGCATTTTCATTCCATTGAAAATTCACTGGGTCGACCTGCCAAACGAACCCCATTAGCACGTGTTGCTAGTGTTTGTTCTTTGACCTTTGATCCTCTCTTATACATATATTGTTAATCAAAATGTTCGTGATGAAAGAACTTGAGAAATTATGAAGTGATATGATCTTCAACCGACTTCAATATGCATGAACCAAATAAATTAAGTGAGCATCACAATTTTCCCCGAATAACGTATACAAATATGCAACTACAGATATTTAGTGTGTACCACCACATATACTTATCACGAAAAACAGGAACAATCATTGATTATATTGCACGCAATTAAAAATCTTCTCTTCATGTGAATCAGAAATATAATGTTGGGTACGTGTACTAGACAATCACAATTCATACATGCGATATTTCACTAAATGATCGATACAAGTCCTATCATATCATGATATACATTAAAGAATATTAGAAACTAGAAAGAAAATTGTATTAATTTCTAGATAATTATTGAAGTGATAACGTCCAGAGAGAGAGGAACAAAAGAAACACTCCCTCCGGACTTAAATGTCCCATTTTAAGAAAGTTTTTTATTTTAATTTTTTTTTTACCCGCAAAAGGCTCAATTGTCTTATTATTAGCAGATTAATGACTTTAACTATCTTAATGATATAACTATATTTTTATTAATTTCTGTCCTAAAGACTAATGTTAATTAAGGGGAAAAGTGAAAAAAAAATATTGAAAAAACATTCATTATACATGAATGTGCAATAGTCAATAACATAAATTAAATCACACACAAATTATTTTAACTTAACAGTATGGAATTCAAGTCTTTAACATGTACTGGAATATTTACAACAAAAAAATTGTTATTCATAAAAATTCTAATTTAATTTGATCTCTAAAAAAATATATAAAATAGTCATTTGAAATTTATTTTTAAAATAATACTCCTTAATGCCAATTATATGGGTTGATAGTAAGACATAATTAATACTCAGAAGAATTCACTTTTCGCTGGAGATATAGGACTTTTTTTCCTTTACAAATATTTCAAAAATACAAAATAAAATAAAAAAAAATGTTTTTTTTATGATTATGTGTGAAAACATGAAATTAAAAAGATATTTCCTCACCATACCAACATGGTATAATGTAATTAATTAGTAGATAGTGAAATTTCTAAAACATATTGGCCGACTTTGTTTAAAGAAATAAAATTCACTTCGATGACTCCACCTCTTAGGAGATTAACCTTATAATTTATGGCTATGAAGATATTTTACTTTTAGGAGGAAAAAAAATCTTCAAACAAAACATAAACCGTTTGTTTCTTTCAATAATTCTAAGTCATCATAATGTATAATTTACATATTTGTTAAATAAAAAAAATCACTACATTTTTAATCCTTTTGATGCTGTTAAATTCATTTTGTGTCTTAAATTTAATATTTATTTATCAAATTTAAGGAGAAAATTAAATAATATTTTGTGGAAATATAACAATTTTCACAGTTTTACTACCAACGACAGACCCATAGGGCGAGTTGATCAATTTACAAAAAGAATATTTTAAGAAAATATTTTAAAACTACGCCACGGAATGTTTTGCAACAATAAAAAAAAACAATTGGAGAAAGGGAAAATATAAACTCTTTTGGGTAGGTACGTTGATGAAATACATGATCTTAACGTCTTCCAAGTTCCAATATTCGGCTCTTCAAGCTCCTCCAATCAGATCAGATCATCATGTACTTTTAGTTGAAGTCAAAATATTACCCTACATTGTGGTCAACTTTGAAGCCTTGTTGTGCCAAAAACTTTTACATGAGAAATAAGTTAACTTTTGATCTATTTGATTAATTTATGAATTAGTTATTTGATTATTTAGTACATACATACGGGTAAATGAAAGTGTTTGATAAATCAATTTATTTCACTAATTTATATTTTATAAATCTTAAATTACCTTTTTACGTTAAATTTGTAATATTTCAACTAGTTTTTATACGAGTAGCTTATAAGTTTGTAATTTGTTTTTATTCTTATTATTTTAATATACTTTTTTATCTTCTCTTTTACTTAATCATTTTCTTTACTTATTTTAATACACTTATTTACTATCTTGACTTTGAATGAAATATTTCATCTTAAAAAATTTAAAATTAATAAAATGATCTAGAATTTGAAGTACTATACCTAAAATTATATTTTGTCTAAAAATTGAATTTATGTAAAAAAATACTAAAATATGCTCTTTTATGTTATTTTATATGTATTAAGTACTTCAACAACTAATATTTTATCAAATATTTCTAACTCAACAAGTTATCTGGTTACTTTCAAGTTAACTTATTAGCTAGTTTAATCAAACATTGACTCTCACTTTCCACTACAAGAAAGTGATTATTTTGCTATGAAAAATGAGTGATGACCTCAAGGTTGATGCTATTTTCTTCCTGCTTCTTATCGTTAACTTTTATTCTACTTGGTGTCGACCTATTTGACACCAAAACAAAATACCTTATTTAATTCAAGTATAAGAGTTAGCTAAGTCATCGATGTGCAATATTATATTTTTAGCCCAGATTGGCTTAATCTTTGCTACTTAATTTCTATGAAAATTCCAATGCCATTCTCTCTTGCCTCCTTTTATCGCTCATAAATTTCACTTTCAAATATCAATTTCGTCTTCAAATCATGTGTCCATGTTCTTGGAAGACGATGGAGGTGGTGGGTTTGATATTGGCGGTGAGGATGTGATTGCTTCAGTAGTTTGGTGGTTGGTTTAGTGTTCACTTTGAGTTTTGATGGTTTTGTGATTAATATTTAATAAGGAGAATAGAACGGATGGGATATAATTCCTTTTACTATAATTTTTTTCTCATCACCTATGGTGGACTTGAGGTGTGCTTGTTTTGAAGGAAACAAATAATATATACAAATTCATATTTTTTACACTTTATTTTAATTAAAAATTTATATTTTATTTCTCCCATCTAAATCAAACACATCCTAAGAGTCTTAACTCAATCGATGTTATGAAATGTCAATCTTTTTAATCTACATAAAAGATATTAGTGTCAATTTTGTTAACAATGGTTTCATGCTTTGTTGATGCTAAAGTTTCATTAGTGATGACTTCTTAAGAATCAAATCTAAAGCCCCACGTAGGATGGTTTCTCGTTTTTAATTTTAAAATTTTTAAAAATCAAAATCAATTTTGAGTTTTGCTTTAGTCTTTGTTTTTAATTTTTAAAAAGATGTCACAAATTGAAGATAAATAAAATGAGTCAATCCTTTTATCTTATCTTACTTTACTATAAAATAATAACAGTGATAGAGGTAGCAGGGTGAGAGTTGCGATGGTGACAATGGTGACGATAGTGTGATAACGATGGAGTGGTGGTGGAATAGTGATTGTGACTCTAGTGGTGATGAAATGTTGATAATAGTGTTTTAACATCTCGTCAAACCAGTTCGACTGTGACTTAGAGGTCTGGGCAAGAGGAATTGCCTATTGGATCGACCATGCATTGAAGTTGGTGACCCATTAACCCGAGGCAAGTCACACCCAAGGGAAGAAATACGTTGGATCATGCGAGTCAATTAAGGTTCACTATAAAATTTTAATCTTTTCTAATAAAAATTGGGTCATGTAGGTCAATTAGAGACCCACTAAACTATTAACCCAGTGACCCAATGCCTTGATCGAGTCAATCACCAGTTCAATTTTTTAAATTATAGGTGGTGATGGGATGAAATAGTGGCAACAACGACAATGAGAGCAACAAAATAGTGGTAGTAGTAGTAGTGGAATGGTGATGGTAACAATGATGGTGTGGTGGTGGTGGTGTCACCGCCACTAGTGGTGGTAGTGATGATACCAGTGGTGGAATGATGATGGTGACGACAACAACAGTGATGGGTAGAATGGTGATAGCGGTGACGATAATGATGATGAAGGTAATAGAATGATGGTGGCAACAATTTGGGGTGGTGGAAGCGACAAAGACAAGGTGCAGAGGTGGTGACAATGGCAATGTTTGTGGAATGGTGGAGGAGACAGTGGTGGAATTATGATGGCAGTGACAATGATAATAGTTGTGGTAGCAATGACGACGATGACAATGACGGTGGTGGGGGCGTGGTGGTGATGGTGGTTAGAATGTATTTCTTAAAACTAAAAATTAAATTCACAAAATATTTTTTCTTGGTTTTGATAATGAATGCAAAACTATTTTGAAATTAAGTTAAAAACTAATTCAACTTCATTTTTTTCGAACACATTTTTTTTTTAAAATTAAAAGTGTTTAATAAAATTCATTATTGAACTAGCTAATATATACAAAGTGATATGAAAGATATGTTTTTATGAGATTTTTATCTATATTTTTATTTTGTAGAAAGATATACTTTAAATAATTATATTTAAAATTACTAAAGAGGAATTTTATCAAAGAATTAAAAAGATAGATGAAAAAATTATACTTAAATATTACTAAATTAGCATGGTTGTTAAACTCATGAGTGAATTCATATGATCGTTTTGAGTTAATGAGTCCACAACCACGAACTTGGTTAACACATATGTAAACTTGTTTTCTTGTGGAATCATACAAACTTGCATGAAGTCAAATAGACTCACACAAACTTCCAAATTTGTGGGTGAGTTGGTGAGTTCATTAGATCAAAAAAAAAAATTAAGTCAAAACAAACGATGACAAAAAAAAGGTAACAAAATAATGATAGAGAAGAGGGGTGATAGCCAACCTGTTTGTCATGTGTTAAACATGAAAATGAACAGAAGAAAATAAACAAAAAAGAATAGTAAAATTCAATATTAAAAAGGGTAAAAAGAAAATGTAATAATATTAAAGGTGAAAGTATAATAAAATATGAGAAATTAAAAACTAATGTTTTTTTAAATATATTACTCAAAGGATTATCTCAGAAAATGTTACAAGCTACTAACAAAAGTTCTTTACTCAAAACTATTAATATGATTAAAAAAACTCTAGTTAATAAAAAAACAGATAAAAAAAAGTTTTGTAGCTAATTAAAAAACAAGTCAAAATTAGCTTAAAAAACTTGTGAAACATTTCATAAAAAAATGATTGTCAAACAAACTTGATGTTAAAAAGGCAATAGTATAAATTATTGATTACTAGTATCATTATCTAACGTCTTATAAGTATAAAATAAATTTAATATTATATTATTAAAAGAATTAAAATAATTTAATGAAAAATAAGAAATACTATTTTGATTTGTTAACTTGCTTGAAATGTGAAGTATTAATTTAATTCTGTATTTGAATAAATAATGATTTAGTTAATTGTAAACTTGCATGTATAATTGCAATACAAGTTTACAACTAACTTAACTAATATTTTATTCTCCTCTAAAAACTTATGATGCCTTACCAAAAAGACTTGTAACTATATTCTCCTATAATTAATGTCATTTAATAAATTTTATTTTTATATAATTAGTTTGAATATATATCAGAAGTAAAGCAAGGCATTAGAAAAATTAACAAAAATAATTATTAATCAAATTTTACTTACCTTTTAGTTAAACTTTAAATTAGTTAAAATTTATTTTCTTGATAAACTAAAAGGTTAAGACAAAAAAATCAAAAGGATTTTTTTTTTGTTTTGACTAAAACTTTCCTTTTTTAAACAAATAATTTTTTAAAATAAAATGATAAATGATTTTGACTATTACAATTAAACTTATAACCATTTTTTATATCATGTCATTGATTTATGTGAAATTAGTCTTGATCTTCTTAAGTAAGATTTTTTATTTATGCCTTGTAGATAGAGAAAACATGATTGAAAGAGGAAATTTCATTAATGATGAGGAGCTTATGTTTTAATGACTTATACTCCCTAACACTTCGTTGGTAATTGAGATCTCATAGGTCCTAGGCAAATAAATAAATTTGGATCTTTTATATATTTAGTTTGTGTTGGAACCCTACTTGAGATCCCAAAGATTTGAAAAATATAAATATATATTATATAAAAATAGACTCGTCATTTCATTAAAAATGATGTGTTTTGTTCCATTAAAGGAGTAATATAGCTTTAATAAATCCAATAAATTATCATATTTTTTTATTCAATTTATTCCAAAAAAATTACATAACATAATTAATTATCTATACATAAGACAAACATGACAATGAAAGTTGAAGATGGGTTTCATTATCTTTGTTTTCATCCTTGCATAAGGCGGGATACACTCAATTTTAAAAGAGACCAATTTATATTTTTTAAACCAATTTCCATCCCGATTGGTTTTTATCAGATTTGAGTAAACTTGTGAGTAATCATCACATTTTTTATTTTAATTTACTTATATATTTTAAAATATTAATTTATATGTATAATTTAATTTAATTTATATTTCGTCTCTCGAAAAAAATGTCTAACTCAATTGCTATCATGCATCGCCAAAAAATATAATTTAATATACTAATTTTTAATTTTTTTCCTTTATAATTTGAGTTTTTGTTTATGTTTCTTATTTTGTTAAAAAAATAAATCTTTTTAAAGAATGTTTTAAATCTATGTCATAGATCTAATAGATGTTTATGTCATGGTGAGTTAAAAATTCATTTAATATGGACCGATGAAGGTAATATATACAAAAAAAAATAATAACCAACATGATAGTATCTTTTAGTCACATGTCACATCTTAATTTGAACAAAAAGAGAGATGTAAAATAAAATAACAACTTTAATTTAATTAAGTTATAAAAAATAACATCAAATAAAAAAAAATAATATACAATTAAATATATATATATATATACATATATATATATATATATATATATATATATATATATAATATTTTTGGGCTTTAGAATCCTCTATAGGTAGTTATTTAATTATGAGAAATCAACAATCAACTGTGATACCTCTTGTAATGTTCAACTACTCTCACAATCGATGACTGACCCCATAATTGATATAGGTTTTTTCAGTGTGTTTTTCCATCACTCACACTTTCTAAGAAAACTTTTTAGGAGATCACTCATCCTGAAATTACTCCAAGTCAAGCATGGTTAGCTATGAAGTTTTTAAATGACCAACTATTAAAAAATAGTTACATTTTATTGATATAAGCAGTACTAATTAATTTCTTTTAAGCAATCCTTAGTTGTATAATCCTATATACCTAGTCATTTTATCCCTGTCATTCTGGCGTGTATTTGACTCATTCATTTGCCCCTCCCATGGAAGCTTACCAAAAGCTGCTCATTGTTTGTGTCTTTTCTTTTTACATTGAAGATCACTCTCCATCCTTGTTAGCATTTGGGATGTTACAACCAACCATATATTTTGATAGCTTATCGAGATCAATTATCAACAAAGCTAATGGATATTTCACACAAATATTACGCTTAGGGATGAAAATAAGGTGGGGTAAGTGTGGATAGTAGCTACTTAGTTGCATCATTGTATAAATATTTGCCTCATGCCCTCCTCATACTTTGCGAGTACCCATTAAGCATGTAGTCACAATTTTTTTAAAAAAATCATGGATATTCGTAAATCAATGGATATTTATTAAAAAAATAATTTTAAAATTACTAAAAAAAAGGAATTTTGTTTAATTTTATTATAAGGGATATTTATACGGATCAGGTGGGTCAACCCACCATCAATTTGGCGAGGTGGGGTGCAAAACCCAACCCGCTAGCTTGTTGTGGTTGTCTTGCCTAACCACACGCATGCGCATGCACCCCCCCCCCCCCCCTCCCCCCTACATACACACACATAAAAATGTAAATACTAGTAGGTGTTTAAGTTTGGGGTTGTCATTTTATATTTTTCGCCACTTTGTATTTTTTTAAGTTTATAGTGCTGTTAAAAAATCAAAATACATATTTGTTATTATTTTTATATTATTTTATAAATTCAATTTCTTTAACACTTATAGAAAAATTTATATTAAAATTAATTTTAGAATAAACTATTGATATACTTTATGTTTTCTAACTAAATTTATTTCTCTTAAAAAATTAAATTTATTTATTTTGGTTAATTTTATGAAATAAGATATTATTATTTTTTTAATTTTGGCAAGTTGGCCTACCAACCCACTCCTAACCATGGTAGGCCACAACTTTCAGCCCTTCATTAGAAGATGAACAAGCCTGCCCCTGTGTGTTTTTTACGGGTTAGTGATATCAGATCAAAATGAGTTTAATTGATCCGCTTTGTCACCCTATGGATGCCTTGATAGGTATCCCTACCCCATTTTTTAGTAGGTAGAATATGTATCTATTTAAGTTACTTACAAATATTAATTTAAGTATCCATTTTTTTTAATTTGTTACAAAAACTTAGATATCCATCTATTATTCATTACAGATTTTATTTACATATGTACATATGTACGTGGGTATAAATATTTTTGTCATCCCTAGTGTGACAAAAGAAAAATATTTTTCTTATAAAAGAGTATTTGATATCTTTTATATATAAATGTTGTATAATTCTATCCTTTTTCTAAAAAAATAATATCACGCTCTTTTTATCAAAAAAGAAAATATCTTCCTTTATTTCTCATGAAATCCACCTACCCAAATATTGTTTAAATAACAAATTTAAAAATTAATTGCATTCAATTAATATTGTATATTCTAAAGCTAGTCATGGAAATTGTGAGACCAATTCATATAGTAGAATTTAAAATCCTTCTTCTTTTGATTATTTTCATAATCGGATTCTTTTAAATGATAGCATAACAAGAATTTTACATGGAAATATATTAAAATTTATGGAATCATAATTGAATAGGAAAAAATAAATTGACATGGCACTGCATGCATTTTGCTGGTACATCATATACATGTTATGTGTGAACTAGTGGACAAAATATAAAATGGACCCAAGTTTCTCATATTATTTATTTTTTAAAAAAACATAAATTTCCGTGATGATTTTGTTGCCATATGAGTGAATTAATCTAATTTAGTCAAATTATTGGGAGTCCCAAGAGCAGTTTATAGGAAGCATTGAGAAGAGGGGTGCCCCGTGCATCTGCACAACAGTATCATAAGTAACTTCATTTTCTTTCATATATCCCCAAAAAGTTTATTCAAAAGGCATATTGCAAAATTCACAGCTATTCACAGACTTTAAAAGGGTTAAAGTGGAAAGTGGTAACAGATATAGAGAGAGAGTGTTTGTAGTGTGTAATCACAGTGTGAAGAGTCAACCAAAGCCTTTTTGGATGCATGTATTTGTAAGGCTTTCCAATGTCCACATGTTAAGTTTCATCTGTGCTTTCTTCTCCAAACTCTTTTTTCCCTTCTCTCTCTTCTCTTGTCTGTGCACAAATCTATAAGCGTTTCATTTTCTACCTCTTTTCATTAAATATTCATTTATCTTTTTTCTTCTCTTTCACGCTTTAGCATAGTCAAGCATATCGGTTATCATGCAGTGAACGAGACAGCACACACTGAACTGAAGACTAGGGTTGCCATGCCATCCTAAGGAACTAAAAGCAAAGAAGTAATAAACGTTTTTTTTCTTCTTATTATCAATTACTTTTTCTCTCTCTCTGTATCTCTAAAAAACTAAAAAACAGTGTGAAAAAATAAAATAGAATAAAAGACAGAATTTATTTATTTATATTTTAGAGCTTTATCCTTTTGTCCCCTTTATCTTTTCTCTCTATTATTATTTATTTATTTCCTGGTTTCAAAAGGTTCGTTTTTGATTGCCCTCTCTGGTATATAAGGCAGATTCTAAGAGACCCATTTCATCTTTTGTGGTGCTCCATGGCTTGGAAATTCCGGGGTTGGATGAATCAATCGACACAACAAGGATTGACAATTTTTCACCCATGAGGCCGAGCCATTATTAGTTGCTTCACCTTGTTTTTCTTCAAAGGCAGTTTCTGTTGTGGTGTGCTTGATTGAAGAGAGAGGAGAGAAAAAGAAAAGAAAAAAGGGAAGCAAAAGTGGCTACTTTGATGAGTTTTGGGGGGTTTCTTGAGACCAAACAAAGTGATGGAGGTGGTGGTAGGATTGTAGTTTCAGATATTCCTTACAACAGCAACAACGGTTCAAACCACAGCAACGATATAATGCCCTCTGGTGCAATCTCGCTGCCTCGTTTAGCCACTCCTACTTTGGCCAAATCCATGTTCAACTCTCCTGGCCTTTCTCTTGCACTTGTGAGATTCATTCATTCAATTTCATACCCTTTTGTTTCTTATAAAGGCTTTTTGTTTTGGTTGGTTCTATTTGCTTACTTTTTTTTTTGGTTTTGGGAAAAACGCAGCAAAGTGATATAGATGGACAAGGGGATATGAACAGATTAATGCCCGAAAATTTTGAGCAGAATGGTTTGAGAAGGAGCCGGGAAGAGGAGCATGAAAGCAGATCTGGCAGTGACAACATGGATGGTGGTTCTGGTGATGATTTTGATGCTGCCGACAACCCACCGAGGAAAAAACGCTATCACCGACACACTCCTCAGCAAATTCAAGAGCTTGAATCGTACGATGATATTTTCATTAAAAAAAAAAATCTTTTTAAGCTTTACTATTCTCTTTTGTGTGGAATTTTATTTTATGATGACTTTCTTTTGGAGGGGTTGTTTTGATTTTGTTGTCTTTTGTGTTTTCTGTGTTTTTAGGCTCTTCAAGGAGTGTCCTCACCCGGATGAGAAGCAAAGGCTTGAACTCAGCAGAAGGCTTAATTTGGAAACGAGGCAAGTAAAGTTTTGGTTCCAAAATCGAAGAACACAAATGAAGGTAGCAAACACACAACACAAACACCCTTGTGCTATCACTTTTCATTTTTTAAAGTCATTTTCTGTTACAATTTCATGCTTTTGGGGGCTCTGATTAATAACCATGGATCGTTTTTATGTCATTTAGACACAATTGGAACGGCACGAGAACTCGCTGCTAAGGCAAGAGAATGACAAGCTTAGAGCTGAAAACATGTCTATGAGGGAAGCCATGAGAAATCCCATATGCTCAAACTGTGGAGGTCCTGCTATGATCGGTGAAATTTCACTCGAAGAACAGCACCTCAGAATTGAGAATGCTAGATTGAAAGATGAACTAGACCGTGTTTGTGCACTCGCTGGCAAGTTTCTGGGTCGACCCGTTTCTTCTCTAACAAGCTCAATTGGGCCTCCAATGCCAAACTCAAGTTTGGAGCTTGGTGTTGGGAGCAATGGTTTTGGACAAGGTTTAAGCACTGTGCCTTCAACAATGCCTGATTTTGGGGTTGGAATATCAAGCCCTTTAGCCATGGTGTCACCTTCAAGTACTAGACCAACCACAACAGCATTGGTGACTCCTTCTGGCTTTGACAACAGATCAATTGAGAGGTCTATTGTTCTTGAACTTGCTTTGGCTGCAATGGATGAGTTGGTGAAGATGGCACAAACTGGTGAGCCTCTTTGGATCAGAAGCTTGGAAGGGGGAAGAGAAATTCTCAACCATGAGGAGTACACAAGGACTATCACTCCTTGCATTGGCTTGAGACCCAATGGCTTTGTCACTGAGGCTTCTAGACAAACTGGAATGGTCATCATAAACAGCTTGGCCCTTGTTGAAACATTAATGGACTCAGTAAGCCTCTCAACTACCTTTCACACTTTCTCAACAATTTTCTTCCTCCCTAATTTATTTCCTTTTATTATTCTTGGCTCCTTTCGTTTGTGTTATTTTCTCATTTTATGTTGATATATTTTTCTAAATTAATGTTAGTAATATATCATTTTTATTTGATTTGATAGTTCATAACAAATTTTAATGAGTAATACTAAAAGAGTATATTAAAAAAAAGAGTACATTAAAAAATGTGATGCTGGTTCTTTTTGATTTTGTATGCGTGTGTTAAGCTGATTTACTTTTCTGCTGTGACAGAATCGTTGGTCAGAGATGTTCCCTTGTATGATTGCTAGAACCTCAACCGCTGAAGTTATATCTAATGGAATAAATGGAACTAGAAATGGTGCCCTTCAGCTAGTAAGTTGAATTTGTTATCTTACACTACTTTTCTTTTATAAAAAATGAATTGAATATTATAATTGGGAGTTTTTTTATTTTAATTTTAACAACATAAAATTTGATCCCAGATGCATGCTGAGCTTCAAGTTCTTTCTCCCTTGGTTCCTGTTCGTGAGGTCAATTTTCTACGCTTTTGCAAGCAGCACGCAGAGGGGTTATGGGCAGTGGTAGATGTGTCCATAGATACCATCCGAGAAACTTCTGGAGCACCCACTTTTGTGAACTGTAGGAGGCTTCCTTCTGGTTGCGTGGTGCAAGATATGCCAAATGGTTACTCTAAGGTAAAATTAATTAATTACCAATATTCTTCCTAGTTTCTCATGTTCTTAATTACTGCCTTTTTTAGCATCCCAAATTTCTCTTTTTTGAAGACAGTAAAAATGATTTACTGGTAGTAGATTCTACCTAGCGTTGTGTCTTAATATAGTTTTCTAAATATATATATGCCACCTACTGAACCGTACTACCTCACCTGCTTTGATGTTTTCATCACATTTATTGTATTTTTTTCCAAGTGGGTGCAAGTAACTGCACCATGGTAGTAGTAGCTTATTTGTGCAATATATTTAAAGTGGGGGCAAAACACCAAGCTAAGGAATCATGGGGCTTTTGCTTTTCCAAGCTACTTAAAAAAAACTCATGCTTCCGAGTAACTCAGTTTGTTTAGTGATTACTCACTATAGAACCACTCTGTCAGTGATGATTCCAATATATATATTTTTTGTCTCTCAGAATTTGCAGCCTGAGTTAGGATGCTTCCCCTTGTGTCTCAATTTATATTCCAATCTTCAGTTTTCAACAACTGATTTTTGATCCCATAAACTAATTGAGTAATACACCATGTTGCACAAATCTAGGTTAACCCCATTAATTTATTCGTGGAAGTCTCTATCATCACTTAATTTTTTGGCAGCACGAACACATTAATTACACATCCCCCTTTGAGCAATTTGCGTTGCAATTACTACTTTTTTATTCCATAAAGAATTCATATGATGTTTCTATTCCCATTCTTTTTATGCTGCTACATTTGTCATTCCCCGAGCATTATTTTAATTTATGAGACTATGCGTGACCTGGTTCCAGCCCCTATAGTCCATAGGTCGGTTATATATTAAAAGATATTCAATGCGGACCCTTTGAGTCAAGATCAAAGACTGGAACATTTTGTCTGTTTCTTTTCATTGTTTGGGATGAGTTCATCACACACTGTCGTAGCAAATCTCGATGAACCCTTTAACACTGCACGTAGCTGCAGCTACTACTTCTCCAAATCCCACCGTGACTTTATCTAGTACCTCAATATTTTATGTACTTGCTCCAAGCTCCATGAGATACCTTGTGTATCGTTCAACTCATTAATTCGTCAGGCTTTTCCAAGATTTGCTTTCCACATGCTTCTTTTCACCAGCATATTCTTTAATTAGCATCTTTTGCACCTAATTTAATTGTCATGCATTTTTCTGATTAATTAATTTTCCGTACAACAGTCCTTGATCTACAAAATTGCTGACACATTATAATTAGTACCTCAGCAATACATCGATCGGTCCACTTTGTAGCAATGATACTAGTATTAAATTATAAGTTCATAAAGCAAAAAAATAATAACACCAGTGAAATTTCAATGATGGGTATGAGCTTATATGACATTGTTGTTAATTATACGCAGGTGACATGGGTGGAACATGCAGAATACGACGAAAGCCAAATTCACCAGCTCTTTAGACCCTTGTTGAGCTCAGGCATGGGGTTTGGTGCACAACGTTGGGTTACCACTCTTCAACGCCAATGCGAGTGCCTAGCCATTCTAATGTCCTCAGCAGCTCCCTCTAGAGAACATTCAGGTACATTTATTTACATATTATATAGATACTAAATAATATATAATTATAGTTAATACATAGGTACATATTAGTGAGAACAATTCTGATTAGTCTAGACCATAAAATCATATATATAGACAATTAAAGTTAAAAGTGAGTTTAGTAATTACATAACCATTTAATCTTAATCATCCAAACATGATTTAATGGAATAGTCTCTATATTTATATTATTGTTGTTTTTCACACTAGCAAGAGTCTTCACCTAATATCATGTTACACTTTAATTTTGCTTATTATATGATTTGGTTGTTGCAGCAATAAGCTCAGGTGGAAGGAGAAGCATGTTGAAGCTGGCACATCGCATGACGAACAATTTCTGTTCGGGTGTGTGTGCCTCCACAGTGCACAAGTGGAACAAGCTGAACGCAGGAAACGTGGGGGAGGACGTGAGGGTGATGACCAGGAAGAGTGTGGACGACCCGGGCGAGCCGCCCGGGATCGTCCTAAGCGCTGCCACCTCAGTGTGGCTTCCCGTCTCGTCGCAGAGGCTCTTTGACTTCCTCCGCGACGAGCGGCTCCGAAGCGAGTGGGATATCCTCTCCAACGGTGGACCCATGCAAGAGATGGCTCACATTGCAAAGGGACAAGACCATGCTAACTGTGTCTCCCTCCTTAGAGCCAGTGTATGTATACAATTGCCCTCATTATTTTTTTTCTCATTATATCACATCATAATCATAGGTTATAAAAATATACACAAAATAATTAAGGAGTTTTGTTTAGACCAAACTTACTAATTGTAACTAAGAGATGTGATGTGAGTAGGCTCGTTGAATCTTGATGTAAATCAAAAGATAGCACAAAAAAAAACCATAGAATACGTCACATGAAATTTGTTTTTTATCTTTGGGAAGGGTGGGAGTTGAATGGTGTGTGAATGAGTGTAATTTTGTTTTACCATTGTGACGAAAATGTGCACGATAAGAGGAAACGTCAATCTTGCTTTGTCGCGGAGTTTGGGGATAAAAAAGGTGAAATTGAGAAGGACAGGCTTGGAAAATTTTGGAAGTATCTATGATGGCAATTTGGCAGCAGAAAATAGGGCAGCGTTTGTTTCAGTAAACTTTTATAAAAAGGTCAAAATACACGACTTTTGTCAACTTTCTATTTTCCTCAATTCTGACCTCATTATTTATTTTTCCCCTAATTTTTTTAAAAATAAAAAATAAGCGGAAAAAGCTGGTACCGGGGTTTGACTAACTCCTCCACCGAACTTAACGAAAACGACAAAACCTAAATTTGTATTTTTCACTTTTTTATTTTTTAAAAAATAATTTTAATTTTTTCCCGTTGCAGGCTATAAATGCGAACCAGAGCAGCATGTTGATTTTGCAGGAGACGTGCACCGACGCGTCGGGCTCGCTTGTGGTGTACGCGCCGGTGGACATTCCGGCGATGCACGTCGTGATGAACGGCGGCGACTCTGCTTACGTGGCGCTTCTCCCGTCAGGGTTCGCCATCGTGCCCGACGGGTCCGGCGAGGAGCAAGGTGGCGCGTCGCAGCAGAGGGCGGCGAGTGGGTGTCTTCTCACGGTGGCGTTTCAGATCCTTGTGAACAGCCTTCCGACGGCGAAGCTCACGGTGGAGTCGGTGGAGACGGTGAACAACCTCATCTCCTGCACCGTGCAGAAGATAAAATCAGCTCTTCATTGCGAGAGCTGAAACCTTTTGGGGCTGTCTATTATTATTATTATTATTATTATTATTTTCTTTTTGAGAATTTAGGTGACATTTTGTACTTAAAAGTGGGGATAGGTGGCGCGTGTGAAGGACGCGAGGGGTGGGGGTGTTGAGTCAAGAACGAACCGCGCGTGGGTGAGAGAAGTCCTTGCATGGTGATGAGGATCCGAGACTTTTTCGGGTCGGGTTTGGATCTTTAACACAAAGCAAGGGTGGTGGTTCGGGTATTGACTCGGGTCGACCCCTTTTGTCTGCTCTATACTAGTAGCAGCAGCAGAAGAAAAAAAATTAATAGAAATGTGAAAAAAGAAAAAGGAACAAAATTGTGTTTCTGGTTAGAGTATAAGTTATCATTTTGATTTGTATTGACTTGGGAGTTTGCTAGAATTGGATCTGGTAGTTTGTTGCATATGATCAAATCAATAATTTGTGTTCATTTTTTGAGAATTTCTAAGTTCGTACTCTTTTTTCGTTTCTTAAGTTTAGTAATTTGAGTGTCCTTAGTTTGTTTGGATTTTTTTTTTACATTACATTATTGTGGAGTATTTAATTATTAATTTTTTTAATAATTATTTTTTTTCAAAAAAAGTTGACTGATGAATTCCAACCATTTTTTTACTCTTAAAATTTAATTTTAAGACTTTATTTAGGAACATCAAATCCAAACTACTTCAACTAATGATTGATTGGTGGTTTGTTTGATCATAAATTACATATATATAATTTTATTTAAATTTAAAATTATTTGTTATCTAATTTATATTAATAAAATTAATATAATATAAATATTTTAAAATATAAATTATTTGATTATTTTTATGTTGTTATTTAATTTTAATAAAATTTGCCACAAATAATTTTAATAATGCGTAAATATAATTCAATAGTTGAGTTAATAAAAATTATATTTTATATCAAATTATAAAAAAAATATAATAATTTTTAAAATTAAATCAATATAATGTGATCTGTCTCTTATAAAACACTATATAACAAGTACAACAATGATTTGCTACCAGAAAAGTTTCCTATATACTTCCCTCATTTAAAGTCATTTTCGAGTTATTTATTAGGAGTTAACATATTTATTTTTTATATAAAAGATTAGAGTTAATATTTAGTAATTATATTAGTATTAAGATAGGAGATGAGTATGATAAGATTGGGCTGGATTCAGATATTAAATAAATTTTTATTAGGTCGATTATCGATACTTCTAATTAATTTGTCTTTACATTCATAGAACTTTAATGATATACTACTACTATTATAATTAAGTTTAAGCCTAAGTACGATGAGATTTAATTGTCTCTAATTAAGACATACATTTAATAAGATAGTGATACAAATACGTGCTACAAGTATCAGTTATTTTAATTATTTTTCAAAATGTAGTTGCATGCATATATGATATGTTAGTTTCAACATAAAAATGATAAAATATTATATATCATAAAACAACTTCCCATCCTTCTCCCAAATGTAATAGAGAATAGTTTGTCAAAACTCACAAGTCTCAGACTATGGGTGAGCAAGGAGAAGCAAGGGAAGTGAATGGGAATGATAAATAGGACAATAATACAAAAGAATCAATGGGAAACCTGAGTCTATTTTGTATGCTTGCTTTTTTTTGGGGTGAAATTTTGCTATACTTAATGCGTGACTACAATAACACGTTTTATTTTATTTTGTAATTTCAAAATATAGAAAATGATGAAAAATAATATTTTTTTTATTTTAATTAATAAATATAAAAAATAAATAAAACAATAGCATATTAAGTATTATAAAGAAATGATAAAAAAATATTTTGAAATTAACTATTTTAAAACATTCATGAATATTTTGACTTATTTTTAAAATATTAATTAGCAAGACCCAAGACTTGTTTCTCAAATCAAATATCTCTTAATAATTTTATCTAAAAAGTGACATTTTAAAGTTCGTTCTCGTTGAGTCGTTGACAACTCATGGGAGCTCAAAACTCTATAAATATGAACACAAGACTTGTGTTTTGAAAGTAATAATGGAGCTGCAATTGTGATGGGTGATTGTTATTCCACGCGCCGCTTGGTGATATAATATAGTTAGAGGTTAATAATAAACAGGACAATATAAAAAATATATTTGATTGTGGATGAATATCAATTGAGAAATTATTATTGTAACCAAAATTATAATAATGAAAAATGTAAGTAAAATAACTAATATAAAAAATTACCATATGTGATATAATTCATATTAAAAAGGATAAAAATAATATCACAGTGTAGAATCGTATTTGAGTAATATTGATTATTGACAGAGCTTATACTTTCATGGATTAAAAGGATGGTTTATCTAAAAAATTATTTGTGGGACATCGATCTCATACTTTCATAGATTAAAAGGATGGTTTATCTAAAAAATTATTTGTGGTACATCCATCTCATGTACTCAAATTACTTTACCAACATAGTGTTTGTCAAACTAATACTGAATTCAGATTTGTTAAGTAAAAAATTATATTTGAGTTTTGTAAATAAGAAAGTAAACACTATTATTAAGAAGAGGGAAGTTTGTTTTTCAATGAAAATTAATTATTACAAAGTTAGTAAATTTTTGCGCTAATATAACGGTGAACCAGAAAAAATATTTTGATTATATTACTCAATTTTTATCTTTTCAATTGCATGAGTGGCAAAATGAAAACTCTGTTAAGTGTTTATGGTAAAAGTAATAGCAATTAAATGGTTAAACACAATTAAAAATAATAGTCCATGTAGTGGAGGAGGAGAAGGTGAGTGGTGGTGATTGTGTCATTGCATTAAATGAGGGAGCAGAAGCTGTTGGGAGAAGCGTTGCCATCATTTAATGCTATGGCTTTGGCATCGTCTATATGGTTACGTGAGCCAACCCAATAAGACTCTGACACGAGCATTATCTGACACAATATGGAGTATTAATCAATTATAAAAGGTATCACTCTCTTCCTATGCACAAGATGGATATTCATATCCGTTACCCATTTGTTCTTTCTCTTGGTTGGTTGGTTGATTCACACATTCGGGGTTTGTTTTTGGAGGGATAAGGTCATAAGGATCGATTGTTTTTAATGTGACTCTTCTCAAAAGAAAATAAATTAACGAAACTTTGTTGCCTGGAAAACTTTTCTGCCCTAACTGAATTCTACTGTGAATTGAAAGCAATGTATGCATGTTCATTGTGACTTGGATTGACAAGTCGAGTGGGATATATATAATAGCCTTTATATATTTCAATTCAAACAATAGGTAGGGTTTGTATTTGTTGCTATCAGCTATCAGTAAAGAACTGCAGATGAATGTGAAATTAATACTGTTACTAACTATTTAACTTGTGAATAAGGAAGGGGTCTGGATATATATAGCTTTGGCCAAATCAATTATAGTTAAAATCATAGAAGCTGCCAATGAAGTTCTTCAACAAGATTAAAGTTGGTTTTACACAAGTGTGATATCACAGAGACACACGTATATACACATATAAACTTTGATTACCTAATTTATAATTTCAAAAAATCGGGGAGTGTCAGAGTGAATTTCAATTACTATATGTTTATGAAAATTCTTTTCATTGACTTTTGTCAATTTTAATTATAATATATAATCATGTAATTTGAAATTTAACATTTAATTATATTATATAATTAGTTTTTATCTTTCGACCATTAAATGACGTTTCTCTTTATTTTTCTTATGATTAATTATTAGCATTTGATCACCTTATTGGTTATCTATTATTCGATGTAATATGCATATTTTAAAAAATATCAAAAACATAGTCCCGCCGGTAGTTAGGAATTAAAATATGTTTCGTAGTTAGTGAGCTGGTAGTTAGTAATTACTTAGTACTACCAATTATATAAACATTAGTGTGCGGGAAACTTTAAATTATTAAAAACAATTACTTATAAAATAGTTCTTTAGGAAAATTATTAACAAATAGTTATTCTTTAAAAGAATTAATTTATCCAAGAAAATTATATATTAATGCAGTACTTAATTCGTATACCAAATATATTATGCATAAATTAATTAATATTTATTTAAATTATCAATAAATTGTTGATGGGAATGATATCTTGAACTTAATTTCTTTAAGAAAAATTTCAAATTTGACTCTTGTATATAAAAATAATGTGAAAAGAAGAAAAGTTCTACTAAAAGTGATTGAATGATAATACATTTTTTTTAATTGGATGATAATGCATATAAAATTCTTTTATATAATTAGTGTATAAACATTAAACTCAGATAAATATATTCAATACCTTAAACATAAGAACATCTATTTTTAAGCATATCTAATAGAAATATTAATGATAAACATTTAAAAAATCTAAGAAATATAGACATTAATAAGAAAATATTATTAGCAACCAGCAATAAAATCACTCTTCGCATAGCTGTCCAAAAGGAGAGCAATTTTACTGGAAGGTGTATATTCCTCCCAGCAGCATTGTTAATAAAACAATTTTTTTTTACTCGAATTAATAACAAAAGTTACAAATATCTGTGGTCCCAAATAGAGTGTGAATTTACTTCTTAAGGATTGAAGGATGTAAGTAAGTTTCTTAGGATAATTACTGCAAAATAAGTAAACAACCAATTGCTGAGTCTTATATGAGTATGGCCAAAAAGAAAAAAGATCGAAAAAGTCTTATAAGTTAACTGATATTTTAGATGAATCTGGATAACTGCTACAACCAATTGCTAAGTCTTATATGAGTATATGGCAAAAAAGAAAAAAAGATCGAAAAAGTCTTAGAAGTTAACTGATATTTAAGATGAATCTGGATAACTGTTAAGACGATATATCCCACCTGGTTTGAATTTGTTCCTGTTGAGAACAGTGTCACATTTGGAATATTATAACGTCATAATTTCTAACTAGGAAAGTGACTATTGCTTCAAAAATCAGATGTCCAAATAATGCGAATAAAAAGATATGCGGATCTTACCAGTCACCATGAATGTGTGGGTAAAAAAGCTCTTTTGGCCAATTCTTGTGTACCAACTAATAAACAAGTTTCGGGTTCAATCAATTGTTTTCAATTGAAAAAATATGCAAGGTGTTACCACTTATCGCTCAATCAGTGTCTTACACTTCATCCAAATTGCCAATATTATTGTAGACAATTCACCATGGTCCTGTTCACATAAGAGTCCCAATTACTCATGTGTGGGACCTCCCTTTCCAGCAAAACCCTAAAGATGTGCTTTTTGGACTTTAAACCCTATCAGCTACACGTCATTTCTCACTCTCTATACGTGAATATAAAAAATTAAGGATTTTTTTAAAAAGAAAATAATAGTTGTACAAATATACAAGTATCTAAAAAGGAGTGTAATAGGACTCGGTGTGAATAGATGACAGAAAATGTTGAACCTCCAAATGAGTAGCAAGCCATTTTTTGTTTTCCTCATTATTTGAAACTGAAGGGCCCGCTTTTGAATTCACAACACAAAAACCACAAACCAACCAATGAACCAGGGTCCCAGTATTACACATATTTTCTTTCAAGTAGTTAATAATTCTTTTATATATATATATATATATATGCATGTTTCTCTCTCTTTACCACTATGCTACTCTCATGCATGCACACAAAAGTACACGTGAGTGAGAGGATCACACAAAATTGAATTGATCTCTCAAATCCCAATATATTTGAGTTGTTGATCATGAAGATAATAGAGTCAAGAAAACGAAAGGCTATCCGAAACAGGGAAATGAGTGTTGGCGGGTTTAATTAGTTTTTGCAAGCTTTAGGACATTACATTATCTTTTGGTTCTGTTTCTTTCTTACTATATAGTACACAAGTTACTCACTCACTCATACTCATCCATTGTGTAAAATTCGCGAGGGTTCGATCTTCTACTACCTTGTATTTTGTTGCCATTCACAGCCACCTTCGTTGCAACACACAATGGTGGGTTCCACGGTTCCCCACAATGGTTGAAGTAATATTTATTATATATTAAGACAACGATGGGAACGTTTGGAGGTATTAGATGGGATTGGACAACTACATCTATGGGTTATTGGAACCCACGCCCTTCCAATTTCAAACCATTTCTCTTTGAGAAAAATGTCAAAAGTGCGGCATAAGGTGAACATGATGGGATTGTCCTACAACTACAACTTGAAAGCTTTACCAGTTTATTGTGATGGCCTTTTTAGGTGGTCCATTACGTTGATTTTTCTAAGCACACAGAACAAAAAAAATGCTTCTTCCATACTGAGCTGAGCTGAATCAGGGATATTAACTTAAACCTAGTTCGTTATTATTTTTTCAACCATAGGCTTAATTCACCAAGAAAATGGCTGTCTTTTTAAACACTATGAGATGATTAAATTGATGAGCTTACACAAATTAATTTACACCTAATTTTCTTATATAATTTTAATTATAAGCATTTACATATATTTAAAAGGCAAACATATATATATATATATATATATATATATATATATATATATATATATAAATACTTATATATAAATAAAGGATAAGAACCTTTATTTCTGATATATTAGTATCAAGGTATTTGAGGTTTAATTTTAAAATTAATTTTTTTTAATAACTATATATATATATATATATATATATATATATTAAATTTCAAGTTTATAAAATTTTAAAATCATCTGACACTTTACTAAATAATGTAATTTAATGTATAATAAATTTATTTTAACAATAAATAAATATTCATTATAAAATTATCTAATTATAAATGTTTAATTTATAAAAAAAATAATTATCTCATTTTGGAAATAAAGATTTAACTTTTGGAAAAATGAATTAACAAATGGAGTCTGGGGCTCTGGCCTACTGGTTCACTCTATTGACTTTCCATCCATTCTGCCAACAAAGGCCTAAATTGTTTTTTAAGTATGTGTTTTGATTTAAGTTGAAAATGTGGTGTATTTAATTCTGTAAATTTACCGATAAAAATAAGTTAAAAATAACAATAAGAGAAACGATATTTATGTAAACATACGTTTGTATTAAACATAAGTTTGTAACCTTCTATTCAAACACATACTAAGACGAACACAATGATATTTATTGTGCTTTTAGGAATCTTGGAGGCTACATATTCACGTGGCTTAGCTATTATCTTAGGCGTTGCTCTTACACACTTTCATAAGTAGAAATTATTATATTAATATAATTTTAACCAACTAAAAGAAAAATTCCACCAATTTATGAGCTTTTATTAAATTACATATAATTTCACTCTTTTTTATTTTGTTACACTAATTCCCTTTTAAATTTAAAAGTATTATACGAACGCACTTTTATATGATTGAAAATCTTATACCGATGCTTCTCAAACTTTATGCTAACACCCTTACCATAGCGATAAAAGTAATGATTAAAAAAACAAAGAATATTTGTGTAATCAAACGAAATCTCTAAAGGCATTACCATAATTTGCTAAAAAAAATCCTAAACGATCTCAACTAGAATTATACTCACAACAATATTAACTGAAAATTGAGCTATCGATAAAAAAAAAAAATCATTGATATTCTGACAAACTCGTGCATATTTTGTTGTAATAATTTTTTTCTTAACATTTTTTTTTCAACTCTTCAATGATATACTGCTTGTAGCATTGAAGTTCACCATATCAGCAAATTATGGCCTGAATTTCACCATTAATAATTTTTCCATCATGGAACTCATCTACAATCTCCAAAGTTTTCAACTCATAATTTTTCCTTGCTTGTATTTTTTCTTCATTCTCCAAACTTGAGAGTTGATCAACAACTTGATTTAACAACAAAATCCATGTTATTAGTGTAGGTTTTAACTCCCCCTTAGTCAACAACCATTTTTGCATGATCAATATACACGTGCAGCAGGAGATGCATTGAGACCTCGTAACTTCCTGGTGGATAGTAATGTTATGTACTGAGCATGGACTTTGTTTTGCTGGCTTTTGCACACCTTGTGCCTAAACTTAGCTCTATTTTATATAATGATATTATTTGCCTGTAAAAAACATATACACATGCAGTAATATAGAATCAAATTAAAGAAGAGGAAATTAGAGGCCAAGAGAAGCTACGTATATACGTACATAAAATTAATATTCAGTCATTTCTATTTTCTGTAATCAACCCTTTTTTATGTATAGTCTTCATTATTTGTTAAGTAACATCATCGCTGAAGATTGGACAACCCTTCATGTCATTTGGCAATTTGTCCATTGGGTTATCTTTCTTTTGGACTAATTGACCTTGAACGGCTGCAATGAAGGAAATTTAATGCAGTTATCTTGTAAACAGTTATTGTTCTATAATTTATAGTCGTTGACGAAAGAAACTCATTCTTACATACTTGGATTGGACTTAAGATCCAATTAGTGTACTAAAATACATAAAAGTATTGATTGAGGTCAACATCCCATGCAAGTGCAAGAACACTAAAATACATATGTAAACGTGAAACGTATATCGATTTAGAGTATAATTAATTACTATGCATGTGACTACAGTAAAACATTTGGTAATATTATTTTTGAGAGAACTTTGCATGTGACCATCCACTAGGAAATATATCTCATTTCAAACCTTTATAAATACAACTAATGTCACTATAACACAAACATTGATTACATGTTGTTATTATTATAAAACAGCTATTGATTTAAGTGTCAGAATATCTTTTACATATACTCACTTCCCGTCGAAAGACAGAGTTTAGTTAAATACTAAGTAAGATCACGCACTTTACAATTTTATATATATATATATATATATATATAGGATCAAATTATATCGATGTGCTTTAACACCATTATATTATTCTATAATTTTCAAATCAAATATTTTTTTAAAACTTACATTTGGATTGAAAGTTTATTTCACATAAATCATATGTGTAATTTTATATTAATCTAAAATCATTTGTTACTTCATTGACTAAAATTAACATAATATAAATATTTCAAAATATATTAAAATATGAATAATTTGATTATCTTGTTGTTGTTTAATTTTAACAAAATTTGAAATAGATGATTATGATAATAATATATAAATATAATTCAACGATTAGATCAATAATATTATATATCAAATTATAAAAATAATATAATAATTATTAAAATTACATAGTGTAATTTGATCTCTTCCCATATATATATATATATATATATATATATATATATATATATAAATTTATTATATTTTTATTTGAAACTAATAATATATATTTTCCATTATATTCCTGAGTATTCTTTAAAGTTATTTATTCCTTAATTACTAAAGATTTTAAGATATAAAAAAGTAAAGAGAATTTTAATTTGGAAAATTTTAGTCAATGAAAAAGTATAAAGAAGATAATAATCTTTAATTTAGTCTTTATCTTTGTTATTATTTTTATAGAAAATTTTATATTAATATTGCACTTAAGGATTTTAAGTTTTAAAACAATTATTGGAAAAATATTTTATTATGATAAAAAGTAATTAATTAAGAAAAATAATTAATATTTAAATAACATCATTAAATGTTTAAATTCTTCAATAAAAATAATAATATCAAAACAATTACATTTACTATTATGATGTTTCTAAAAAAATTATATATTACAATTTAATTATGTTGACTCCTCCAATTTAATGTGTATAGGAAATGGGCAAATTTCTCCATTTGGGATAGTTTTATAAACTTTTTCTTCAGATGGGGTTGTTTTTGAAGTATTTTCGCGAGGGGGCTCTTTTAGACGTAAAATGCATGCATGCAACACCCAAACCGCCAGTGGGACTGGCGGGTTCACTGTTGGTGAAGGACTCGCCACTGCGAATGACGATATGCACCTGCAAGCTGAAGAAATCGCCAGTGTGAGTGGCGATATACGTGGCAGTGGGAACCGCCAGTCAAACTAACGAGTTTCAGGTACCGTTTTCGTAGGCCTGTGGCACTTGCTTTTTCAGGTGGCAGGTTGCCTTTTTCAGTTGACAGGCCAAAAGACAAGTTGCAACTGTCATTGACGAGTTAAGGGTAAGTTGCAACTGCCATTGACGATTTAGGGCGAAGGAAATAGCCATTGGAGATAGTGATTTAGGGCCTTTATAAACTCAAAAATTACCTCAGTGTTGCTGTGTGTTCAAAACTACATTTTAGTTCTCAGAAGTGTTGGTGCTATGTGTTTAAAATTACATTTCAGTTTTCAAAAACTGTAAGCGTTTCTTGAGATTTAAATTTGTGCGCATAAGGTTTGAAATTTATTTGTTGAGGCATAAATTTCTGAATCAGGTTGGTAATTTTCAGTCAAATAATTTGTATTATAAAATATTTTTTAAGTAATTTTTTAGAGCAGTTTGAATGTATAGTTTTTAATAATTTTTTAATTAAATTAGTTTTATATTTTATATGCTTGTTTGTGTGTATAAAATAGAAGAAATTTGTCATGATATTTATCTAAAGAAAATATTTGAGTCCCGAAAAAATTTGGTAAATATGAAATTTTTAGTATATTTTTAATTAGATTAGGTTGGTGTTAATACTTTGTTAGTGTTAAAAATTGATCAAGCGTGTATTGTTAAAAGTGTCTGAAAGTAAAAAAAATTGTAACATCATAATTATTTGAAGTAAGTATTTTGAGTGTGGAAATTTATTTTAATATAAAGTTACAGTAAATTTATTTTATGAGCATTCAACTTGAACGGTATTTAAAATTAAATTTTTTTCCATTATATTTATTTGAAATACGTATGTTGAAGTTATTATTGTGAAAATGAATTATTTATAAATAATACTAACTTTATTTATGGTTTATTTGGGCTTTAAAATTACTACCTTGGAATCGTTTATTTTTTTAAGTTTTTACCATAAAAAATATTTAAAGTTAATAATTTTTTTATAGAATAAAGTTTTAATGTCAAATTGTGTTAAAGAGACTTTTTGTGATTACATTTTACTATTTTGAATTTATTATGATTAATTAATTAAAATATTTTTTTTGTAGGTACACGATGAATTCGGTTATAACAGTGTTGTATTTCAATGGAAGGGTATATGAAGATAATGATGGTGTAATATTTGAAGGCAGTAAAAAAACGATTCAGATTAAACGTGAAATTAGTTTCAGTGCTTTGAAAAAAAAATTGGAGACAAGGTAAAGTTACAAAATAATGAAATTATTTCTGCTATCAGTTGTAGATTTTTAGTGTCAGGAAAATATATTGCCTTGCAAATTTGCGATGACGAAGACGTTGAAACGATGCTGGAAAGTTTTAAACAACAACAACAAATGTCAGTTCTAGAATTGTATATAGAAAAGGATGTGACTGGTGATTCAATGTTTCATTCTGCAAATTCTCTTACATCATGTGGAAATTATTTATCTAATGATGAGACACAACCGCCAACAAATATGAGCAATTTACATGTTGACGAAGATGATGATGATGATTATCTTGTGTCTAACTCATACGTTGAAGAGTCTTTAGACGGAGATGACAGTGTTGATGGTATATCTGATACAGAGAATGAAGTCACCGACATGATTCAACCAATAAGAATTGTTCACCCAGCAGAAGGTATAATTTCCTCTTAAAAAATACGTCAATACATTTATTATTTGACGACAATTGTATTTAATGCTAAATAAGTATGATTTGAATTTTTTTTTGGACGATAAGGTGTATAAGGAATTTAGAATCCATTTTGAAATGATGTTTTGTATTATAATAATATCAACTAAAGTTATCCTGATGAGAAGGATATTTGTGGTTTGGAGATGTCATCCAATTTTAATGTTCACATTACTGCTAATGTTCCAACATAATTGGCATCATTTTTATGCATAGATTACTCACTTTTATGTAAAGCAATTTAAATTGCAATTGAAAGAGTAACGAACCGTGTTACGGAATCGGTTTGAAAAAACTACTTGGCATAGTTCAATTCAGAATTTATTTGTTAAAAAATTGTAGATCAAAGAGTTTGATTTTGATAAACACTCCTAACAAATATAAGCATTACACTTTGGTTAAGAATATTGTACATAAAAACAAACTGATCGATTAAGCTTACGTATTTGGTCTATCGGATGGTTAATTAGTACCCTAAGAAAGCTAATGTGCATGAGTACTCCTAAGAAAGAAAAACTCCCAAGGAACTTAATTTGGTAAGAATTGATGATAAGTTGCCCGAGCTAGGATTTGCATTGCTTCAATTGGGTTACGTAGGCAGCATGCATATACTTGCATTGAATGGGAATTTTCTTTATCATTCTGTCTTCTCGTGAACATTGTGATCAGATGCTATCATGCTAGTAATGTATATCTATCTCCACTCGTGTCAAGTCTTGTTTAAAATCGATTAAATAAAGGCATAAGGTATATATATATGTTTCTGACTAAATAGAAAATATCAAATTAATTAGTCTGTGATCTAACTGTGCCATGCTTCTGTTCCATGTACCTGAAGTCCTTAACTAATTAATGAACATTAATTATATAGATGATCTCAAGAGAGCCAAATATCTTGTACTATAATTTAGTGGCTCCAAATATTATACCCTCATGCTTGTACTCTGAATTAATGTTCAATGGACATCAGCTTCATCCATATGTAAGATAGGTCTTGTCTGATAGATCATTCAACGACCAGCATCTTTTAAGAATGATTGTTTTCAATTGCGCAAAAACAGACCCTAAAATTCATGATGAGCTTTTTTTTTGTTTTTTTTTTTTGTATCTCCGTACCTTGAGGAGGTAGATGAGGCACATGGCTTTCTTATGTTAGGTCAAATGAAGGACCACTCTATATTTTCTTCCCATTCAATAGGGACAAATAACACAATTGTCACTAGTCTGTAGAACACTACAATAACAACATACAAACCAGTACAAAAAATTAACTGTTATTGCGTACAGAACTTGCTATCTTGCGTCTGAAGTATTTTCTTCTGATCGTGGGAATGGTTTTCCAAGACACCTTTCTCACTATTTGGATCACGTTGTAGCGTAGAAAATAAGCAAAGAATTTGTAAATCACAGATGGATTGATCATATCCGACTCTACAAGTGTTAGCACCCAATATTACGTATCCAAACTTTTTTTTCTTCCATTATTTACGTATTATTATTTTAATTTACAATATCACACATGAATTACTAGGCATGTTAGTTTTATATAGACCATTTGATATCTATGTGTCTGACAATTAATAAATCATATTATGCATTGTTTACAAAATTTTGGATAGTCCTTTTATCTTTTGATTACTCAATAACTTTTACAAGCACAAATTTCATTTTTTATAGGTCCAAAAATACACTTATTTTAGTTTTTTTAATTAACAGACACTTTTTTTGTTTACTATTATTTTTTAATAATACACTTATTTTTTGTTTACTATTATTTTTTAATATTACACTTCTTTTAGTTATTTACTATATTTTTTTATTTCATTATAAAAGACAAAAAAACATAAAAAAGATAAAATTGATTGTTTTTAATTTAATTAGAATCGTAAAGATTTTCTTTTACGTTATCACTCAAATATCATATTATATGTTTATTGACTTACTAGTTATTTTAAAATTTATTTCGATAACAATTTTAATTTTTAAGTAGTTGATAATATGAAAAATTTTAAACCAACCATAGAAGATAATTAACTTTTTTTTTATAAAAAAATAGTTTGTTTTAAAGAAATAAAAAGAAGAGGAAAAAAAAAACTAGCTTGACCCAAGTAGCACACAACTCATCCTTTCATATAGCCCATAGCCCATTATTATTCTATTCAAATCTCATAAGTACCCAACGCATGACCCACTAATTTGTCCTAAACCCAATAACCTATGGGCAATTGTTAAACATACCACACCACTACTAAATGTACCTCCATTTTTCTATTTTTAATTTAATTCACTTAAATATCCTCATCTCTTACCTCCTTTAACAGCAAACTAAATGGTGGCCTTGTGATCATCTACGTATATTCTGTTGATGCTCTTTACAATGAAACTGTGAGGTCTGATAAAGGGGAGGTAAGGAGGGGAGATATTTAAGTAAATTTTAATAAAATAAAATAGAGAAGGGAGATATATTTAATAGTATAATGGGAGGTAAGTCTAACAATTGTCTAACCCATGATTCATATTTTATTTTGAAACAAGAGAAATCCCAACCTCCCTCACTCAATTGCTCAGCAACAAATCAAACGCAGCAGTGCCTCAGTCTTTTACTATTGTGTATCTCCATTAATTACAACAGTGCAGCACGTTGTCACGGCCAAAGATCACAGAAGACAACAAAAATTGGAAGGAAATATATAGTGGTGAAGTGGTCAAAAGCATGGATTAAAGGGAACTATATACAACTAATCAGAGAAGAGGGGTCTAAGCTTTACAATCTCAGAGGAAAAGAAGGTTGATAGTAGAGAAAACATAGATTCAATTTTTTTTTTCTCTCTTCCATTGGACAGGATCCATATGTTTGGAGAGTATTCGGTAAAAAGAAAAAAAGTAGAGGAGTAATTGGGAGGAGGGGGTGGTATCTTTTGTTTATGAAGATTGAGACTTGAACTTGTTTCCCAAGCCACTTTAGTTATCTAATTAAGAATACTTTGAACCATCTGTTATTTAAGATTGGTGTCATAAAAAATAATGCACAACTAAATCCGATGGATGGTGAAATAGGGGTTAGAGGACTTTTAGTAAAGAAATTGTTTCATACTCAAAAATCTTAATTCTTGAAAATCATAAATATACCATTGTGATTCCTAGGTATGAATAAAATAGTGAAATCAAGATAAAATGCAAATTTCTACCGTCAAAGGTCATGTTCCTATTTCCCCATTTTCTCTTTATTTTATTAATTTCCAAATTTTTATCGCTTTAACAATCATCAAATTCTTTTTTTTTTTTAAGTTTGTTTTGCAATTGTTTTATTTTTATCATATGATATGCAAATTGTTTTTGTTTTTGGTCAAAATCAACCCACACAAAATTATGCATGCAGCCATAATTATTCTATTTTCTCACCATTTTCATTCATCTTTTGTCTTCTAATATCTCTATCAATTGTGTGTCTCATGTTACCTTTGTTTCTTTTTTTCGTCTTTTATTCTTACCCTATCTTTCTATCTAATAAAGATCATGTATATTGTGTTTAGTTAAGAGAATAAAAATAGAAGAGATATGTTTGAATCAAAATAGAATATAAAATGTGTGAGACTCACATGAAACTCACAATTTTTTCTCTATTCCTATCCTTCTCCTCAACCAAATACAATAATAGTTCCTAATTATGTGGTTAAGGAACACAAAGAGAAAATCGATGCTTAAGCTCAACTTGTTAATTGATCCACATTTGTGTGCTTAACTTGCAAGATTTTAGCATTGTGCAAATGACACTCAGACTCAACTAATTGAGCTTAGAGATAACTCTTATTTCTTCAAATAAGTTAAGTCTAATTTTTGACATTATTTTCTCTTTTTATGTGATGATGTATGATGCCTTTTGGTGATGATGTCAAACAAGGAAAACAAATAAAAATAATACATTATTAGATACTATTAAAAAAATTGAAGTGGACTAGAGATTCACAACAAGGGATGATCAATATTGTTTTCCTAACACTAACTCATTTAGTTAGGTTGGTACAACACCTCTAAGAATTTTTTTCAATAAAAACAAATTTGAACTCATTTTCCCTTTCTGACACTCAATGAGTGAATACATAATATGACATAAAGCTTAATACACTCCTCAAGATATTACAAATGATAAAGATCAAACAAAACTAAAGTAATTTCCTAGGGGTGGATTTCTTGTAGAAGTAACTTTTCTGTTCAAAAGCATAGCTTTTGTGGTTTTGATGCGTAAATGTTTAAACTTTTAAAGCTTAGTCAAATATGTTCAGAAGTTAATTGTATGTCATTTCACTTTCATTACAACAACTTTTTGGGTGACTCTTTGACCACTCCAACTTTTGCGATCTTTTCTTTTAAGGTTTAAATATTTCTTCCAATTTAAAAATTCCACTTTTGAATTTAACAACTGTTTTGAGTTGGATTTTCCTCAAGATTCTCTAATCAACATCTTGAATTTGTCGGGATTTCTACTTCAGTAAAATTAATTCTCTATAAAAAGGCTTACACTCTGCTTCTAAATGGTTACAATGATTGAAGATCCATTTTTCTTCAATTTATTTGCATTATTAACATAAATACTTTGTCATCCTAGTCGACTTCTACCTTCTAGAGCTTGTTTAAGCATTATTTTAAGCATGTTTCTTTTGATGTAGCATATATGTTGCTTCTAGAACAATACAAACACGTCATTTACGATTCTTGTTTTAATTGTTTGCATTTCCTTATACAACCTCTGATCACATATTCTGATCTTACTGTATTTTATTTTATATGTTCATATTCCATCTTCTGATCATATAAACTTTTGATGTTGTTACATTTCGGTCTTCTTAAAGCATATTTAGTTTGATATGCTCTTAGAAGTTGTTCTTCTGATATAGCTAGCTGCTCTAGTGTGACAATTTTGACATTTTTTAATCCTTTGGACATTTGCATACATAGAAATGATGCTTCTTAAACTTGATTCATAGTGACGTGTTCCTTTATATGATGACAAGTCCTATAATGTGTTCATATTCTCATGGAAAATCATTAGCATAAGCTCAAATACTTAAAATTTGTTTTTTTTCCCGCTATTTATTATTACTAAAACTTCATCTCAGGATAGGCTTGGCCTCAACAAAATAAACCTAAGATATATGCTATTTTTTCTTATTTTATATGTGAATATATCATTGTTAATAAATATGGTTGTGTATTTGACAATCATAATTATATCACTATCAAAACATAAGTGTATTGTTGATAAAACACTTTCTGTTACTTTCTATAAAGTGGTGGTAGCGATATCAAATATCGTTACGAAACTTTTTGCACAACAACACCTGCAATAAAAAGTGGTGATCTTTTTTTCTGACAAAAATTGTTTTCTAGCAACATTTGAAATTTGCCAATGACAAATATTGTAATAAACCTTTAATGCTATAATGTAAAGCAATGTTTTAACCGATTCAATTATTGATCTAGTTTTAAAAATCATTGACTTAGAATAACTATTCTTACACAATTTATATGAATTAAGATCTTTTTTATGTACAATGTTGGCGGTGATTATAGCATCCATGATCTCATGAATACTCTCTAGATATTCATATCTAAAGAAGATAGTTTTTATTTTTTTTTTATTTTTAAGAATTGTGAGGAATCGGAAGATGTTGGATTAAATAATATATTTTGGTAAAAGTAATTTGTAGGTAAAAGTATAGATAGACTAGTAAAAGAATAAAAAAATAATTAAACAATGAGGATTAAGATTACACTTGGTAATAAAAAAAATTAAAATCACACTGGGTATTTACGTACTTAGTGAAACTTTCTAAAGACTCTCAAGAACTAGACATGGCCTTAAATTGTGGAGCAAACCAAGACAAATCTTTTTGCCTATTTTTGCTAAGCGGAAAAGTGACTATATTGTAACTTTTGAAAATTATTTTTTGAACAGTTTATTGAATCGTCTTATTAAGATAATACCTCTTTTTAGTTTTTACATGTCTTAGGATGAATTGTCTTCATCTCATCTCATCTTTCCATACTAAAATTAAAATAAATTCTTTTTTAAAAATACAATGACATTCCAAAGGAATTTCTATCATCTATAGTTGTTTTGCTTTTAAACCTTGTCCTGTATTGTCCTAAAATGCCGCACGATTCATCGTAAAAACACATTAATTCCTCCAAATATTCCATTTATACCTCATCGCTGCCTGAGGATCCGTTTTCCGTTATTAAACCCAAAAGCAAGGGCACTTCCGTAACTGCAAATTACCGAACAGCACTAACTTTCGTGTCAAAACTAGAAAATCATAACCGTCCAATCTCCATCAATGATCGCCCAATGGTCCACATCTCACGTTTGACTGAGGTACAAACTTTGAAGCTGTAATGATTGGAATTGATGGAAGTTTGACCACAGAAAATTGAGAAACTCATTAATTAATTGTTAAAAAAAACGAAAACTCGACCTGGCACCCAATTTTGAGAAAGTGGGTTCATAAGATCTGTGTTGTCTGGCTCCATTTTCCCTTCCATTTGCTTGTTGGTTTTGTATTTTCAGGAAGCTGGTGTAAGAGAAGAGGGAGAAGGATTAGGTTCTTTCTCTCTCTTTCTCTTTGTTTTTCTGAAAGAAAAAAAAAACAAAAATTGGTGGGATTTGAGGGTATTTAGGTTGTGGATTGAGTTGGGTACATTGTTGGGGTTGGAAGAATCTATCACCATGAATATGATGCGAAGGTTGAAAAGCATTGCTTCTGGGAGGACTTCCGTTTCATCAGATCCTGTAAGCTTAATATCTCTTTTTTATTTTCCCATATCAAAGTTTTAATTTTTGGAGAAAGTTCTTTTTTTTTTTCGTTGTTGGAAAAATGGAAAAACTAAGGGTGATCATGAAGTCAAACATGTTCATTGTTTAGATTATTGGGAAATGTGGAATGTTGCTTTTTGTTAGGCATAAGATTTTCTTCTTTATTTTTTTAAGATGGTCATGAATTTGGTTTAGCACCCTTTGTTGATGCATTTATTATAAATGTGAATGATTTCCCTTTTGTCTAGTTGATTGTGATTTTGATCGTTATTTTTTGTTTTTGTTTTTTTATTTTGATTTTGAGATATAACTTTATTTGATTTTAAAAAGGTTTATAATCTGATTGTTTGTGTTCTGCTTCTCAAAATTTGCCATTTGTTGTTGTTATATTTATACACTTGTGTCTTGGGATTCACCTGATTTTCTAAGCTAATGAGGGCACAAGCTTTGTGTTACTTTGATATGATTGTATTGGTTTTTTGGTCATTACCATATTACTTCTAATTTAATTCAAACTATTTTTTCAGGGAGGGGATTGTACCACAAAAAGAGTAAAGTTTGATCAAGAAACCGAAGGAAAGGTCAATGAGGAAACATATCCTAATGAGAGATGCGGAAAAGATCAGGAGCAGTATGTAGATGCATTAAAAGAAAGTGTTAATTCTAATGTTCCTTCAGTGGCTAGAACTGAGAAGTCAGGTTTTGATCAGCTTCCAAAAGAATTAAATGAAATGAAGATTGGAGACGACAAAGGCAAAAACAACAATAAGAAGGTATTTATAGTGATTCATTTTCTTGTTTTCTTTTGATGTTTGTATTAGTTGTCACTATGTAAAATCATTTATGTATATTATTATGTATTCATTGCAAGGTAGCATACTAGTTAGTTTTTGTAAAGCTGGTTTTTTATGCAATCACTGAGTATGGTAAATGATTTGCTTTGTGCAGGATATGGAAGCAACTATTGTGAATGGTAATGGAACAGAAACAGGTCAAATAACTACAACTGTTATTGGTGGTCGAGACGGACAACCAAAGCGGGTATTGTTCCCACGAGTTCCTTTATTGCTCTTTTACTTCCCCATTCGTAAATCTTATTTCATGGAATTAGATTCTGAAAATCCCTTTTTTCTTAAATCCAGTATTTATATATTACACTACTTGGTATATATATGTTATCAAAGGGGTATAGGGTGAAGGAATATCACTTGTATTAATGGCTTAGTATGAATTTTTTTTTTTTTTTTACATAATTACTTGTATTATTGGCTTGCTATGGAATATTTTTGCATATTAACTTTATTTTTGCCTGGCTCAGACAATCTCATACATGGCAGAACGTGTGGTTGGCACTGGTTCTTTTGGTGTTGTTTATCAGGTATTGATATTTTTTTTGCTGTATTTCTTTACTCGTAAGTATTGATCCTTTGCTTCACTGTTCTATGGATTTGTCTAGTTACTTTCTTTGCTTATCTGCTTTGCTTTGAATATACTGTAGGCTAAGTGCCTTGAAACTGGAGAAGCAGTCGCCATAAAAAAAGTGTTGCAAGACAAGAGATATAAGAATAGGGAACTGCAGGTTATGCGTATGCTTGACCATACTAATGTTCTCAGACTAAAGCACTGTTTCTATTCAACAGCTGAGAAAGATGATTTGTACCTTAACCTAGTTTTGGAGTATGTACCTGAAACTGTCTACAGAGTTTCAAAGCACTATATCAGAATGCACCAGCATATGCCTATCATTAATGTGCAACTGTATACATACCAGGTAATCTAGAAATTTTAAATTGATTGACCTTGTTTTTTGAATTTTTGATTATGAGTTTCCTTGATCATGCTTATAGTATTCAGTTATTTGCTTTGAGCTTATTACTTTTGTGTTGTTATTGATTGATCTTGCCAACACTCTCGTAGATATGCCGTGGTTTAAATTATTTGCATCATGTGATCAGAGTCTGTCATCGGGACATTAAACCCCAGAATCTATTGGTAAGAATTTATTTTCCTTAGAAATTCCTTGTTTGTGAACCATATTTTATTTATTTCTTGCAAACATGAGAAATGATTATTCCAGTTTGAAGCTTAATACCATTAATTGAATCAATTGATTAATATGAAATATGCATGCTAAAGCTCATTTAAATCTTGCCTGGCAGCAGATGCTTGTAAGTTATAAATCTACTATGTTATTGCTTGTAAGAATAATTAGACAGTAAACTGTGTCACGTTCTATTTATTTTGTTATTCTCTATGGAAGGATTTATCAGATCTTGCTGTTTAATGTATGGTCTGTGAGCTATTGGTTCTGCTCGTTATAGATTTTAATAATGGTTTTTCTTATAATGATTATTTTGACACAGTATATAGCTTGGAACCCTTCTTTATAATAACATGGTTTTTTGAACTGTTTTGAACTGACATGAGATTGCATGTCACAGGTTAATCCCCAGACTCATCAGTTAAAAGTATGTGATTTTGGGAGTGCAAAGATGTTGGTAAGTTTGTTTTTTGTTTTTCCTTGTCACTTTGAAAGTTGTACAACAGTTTGTGTCTGAGCTTGTGATATTATTGTGCTTTAGGTGCCTGGCGAACCCAACATATCGTACATATGCTCGCGGTATTATAGAGCTCCAGAACTTATATTTGGTGCAACAGAATACACAACTGCTATTGATATTTGGTCTGCTGGTTGTGTGTTGGCTGAGCTTCTTGTAGGACATGTGAGAATTTATATTATCTCTTTGTCTCTCCATCTCATATGTAGTGGGAATTTCTATTTCTTTCGTAAAAATTGCATTTCCATTAAGTTCACTGTATGAGAATTCTTAATTGGTTCTTCATTCTCTGGGTGATATTTCCTATTTAATACTGCTATGTAGTTTTTTGGTGGATACTCATTTATCTGAATATGTTCTCTCGTGGCTTTTCTTTCTTTAGTAATCAAGTATTGTTAGAAGTAACATGCAATGAACTTTATGCCAGTTGTCCAATTTATTTTTCTTATAAGATAATTCCTTCCTGGAAGCCACTAATTAGGTCTTATTGAATAAATGACACATTTTTAGATTGATGCTTATCTATGATTATGTTGTGCTATTTGCAGCCAATGTTTCCCGGAGAGAGTGGGGTTGATCAATTGGTAGAGATCATTAAGGTAAAGTTAATTGTGTTCTTTATCCTTGTGTTTTATAAGCTTCTTGAAAGTTGCATCCTATTGGTTGTGGATTATAGAATCTGAGTGTAATTATTATGTGCACTATAGATCTTGGGAACACCGACCAGAGAAGAAATAAAGTGCATGAATCCAAATTACACCGAATTTAAGTTTCCTCAGATAAAAGCACACCCATGGCATAAGGTTAGCATTTTTTTACTCCTCATTTGCTCCTGGAGTATGCAATTTGTAATTGATAAATACTTCCAGTCAGAGATCTGATCGATTATTTATATCAGGTTTTTCACAAGAAGATGCCTTCAGAAGCAGTGGATCTAGTGTCAAGGATGCTTCAGTATTCACCAAATCTACGATGCACTGCTGTAAGTTGTTAATTTGCTTCTAGAAATGTTGCCTTTTGTTAGCTTAATTGTGTATTCAGTCACACTAATGAAGATGGACCATCTTTACACATGATGGTATTGGTTAATTGATGTTGAAATTTATACTTAGCTTTACCCATGCTTGTACACAGTTTGATATTACAGAAGCTAGGAAGATATTCAATTGTCTTTGGTTATTCTGTTGCACTAATGATTATTTGTTGTTAAAGTTGGAAGCATGTGCACACCCTTTCTTTGATGATCTGCGAGAACCAAATGCATGCTTGCCAAATGGGCAATCATTGCCTCCATTGTTCGATTTCACTGCTCAAGGTAAGTTGGTGAGAAGCTTACCATTATCAGTTAAGTAAAATCATTTACCATTTCTTACATTGAAAAAACAATGCAGAACTGGCAGGTGCACCTGATGAGTTGCGGCGACGTCTCATTCCTGAGCATGCAAGAAGTTGAATTCATTATTGAGCATTGTAAATGGGTTTTTGGATTAATAGAGATAACTACACCAGCAATGCTACCTTTGCTAATAGTCTAGGTCTCTGCTGTCCACCTGCACAATCATGACTATACAGCTCATAGGAACCTTAAAACCATGAAACCTTTTTATCATTGACTCGCAAGCTACAATCCCATTGATGAAGTAGTGCCTGGTGATAGGGTTGCAACCATTTTTTCAAGTAGTTTATGATTGATGTATGCCTCATTTGTAAAAGATAACGAGTTCTTACAGTTCTTTGATCATGTTTCATATAGTTGAAGCTGCTTGCTTCTTAAAGTTGGCTATGTGGAATCATCAGATGAGTAGGCATCTTTTTTCGACCCCTTTTTATTTTGTTTTTGTTACTTTGTAACAAAGAAAGCCTCTTTTCTTTATTCTGCTGTGTATGGGTAAATAAGTTGTTTATAATATGAGATTATTAAGTGTTTATGTTTAAGTTATTTGTATAATCAAAGATAAAACAAAGTTAAACTATTTTCATACAAGTTATTTTCATAAGCTATCCTAAAAAGCTTATTTAAAGCCTACCAAAAAAATAAAGAAGCTTATTCAAATAAGATAAAAATAACTTAAAAGGTCTTGAGTTATTTTCAAGTTTTTTTTAAAACATTTATATATATGTTATAAGATAAATCTAGAAAAGTTGTAAATAAGTTCTTTCAAATACATATGAATATGAAGTACGCTGATCATGCTAAATATCTAAATATACAAGGACGCTTTTCTTCCAGTTAATTATTCTGAGATCAAACAAGAAAAATTAAATTTAATTAATTCAATTTATTCAACTTTGGAACAATTAAGAAATTACAAAAACAAAGTCATTCATTTTAAACAACAATGAGTGACTAAGGATTAACCATGCTCTTTTAGGAGAGTAAACAATATTTTTTGGTATCTATTCTTTCACTTAATCCAAAACATATATTGTTCTGATTCATGCCGTTTTAGCTGTAGGTAGCAGCCACAAACTGGATAAAAATAAATTAATTTCTGCAAGTTACTCTCTGAATAAAGAAAGGAATATTCTCATTGGATAGCCGAACACATTGTGTCAACGTGTCTTATATTTATTGGCTAGATTCTTCACTGATGCAAATATTTAATCATGAAATTAGAAAAATAAAAATGTCTATCTTTTGTACAACTTGCTTCAAATTTTAATTAAAAAAAGTAGTTTTGCTTCCTCTGTCTCAGAATCCATTTCTGTATACATTAAGCTCTTAATATTCTAGAACAAGGTTTATTTCTCCGTGTATATGTTCTAACTTCAAAAATCATAAAAATGAATTTAACCTTGATGATAGTACAACAGAAACAGAGCAAATTTTGTGCAACACTGCCCTATAAGCTTGAAACTATCATGTATCAATTCCCCTTGAAACTGTATGAAAGACAAGTATTAAGGTTAAAATTAAATCCCAACAGTAATCCCCACATGAACATTATCCTTCCTTAAAATGGAGAACACAATTTGAATCCCTCAATATGATATGACAAATGAAAACTCCTGATATATATATATTTCATAGCAGAACAATCTCCACAAACTCATTCTTAAACATCCGAATTGGTGCACTTGTTTGAGAAGCAAGTAATCCCAATTTCTCACTGTGATAAGCAAGACCAACCTCCTTTCCCTCTCTATCCATGTCATGCAAAAAAAAATTCATATCAGGAACATAACCAACTTCCTTAGTTCTTCTTACGATTTCATCAATCTTGGAATAAATCTCAGCTTCCCTTGGATGTCCTCTATCTTCAGAAATGAATGTACGCACTCTGCAGTTCATCTCAATCCAACTGCATCCAGGCCCCTTTGTTATTACTTTTGATTTCACCAACCTTCGTATTTTCGCAGCATCATCCCATTTTCGTGCTTCAGAATGCTTGTTAGACAACATAACATAAGGCATAGCATTCATGGGTTCCAACTCAAAAAGATTTGTAGTTGTCCTCTCTCCGAATTGTAAGTTACCATGCACTCTACATGCAGCAAGGAGTGCCTTCCATACAGTTGCATCATGTTTCACATCCATTTGATTTAGTATTTCTTTCGCCTCCTCAAGCTTAGCATCATAGAATCTTAAGGAGTCTCCTCCCTTGCCATTCTGTGCATAACAAACAATAAGAGTTGTCCTAGTAATTACATCTCGAATGTGCATTGAAACAAAAATTGCATCAAGATCATCCAGGCATCCACATTTTGCATGCATGGTTACAAGAGAATTCTCCACTGACAATGATGATCTTAGCCCTGATTTAATAAAGTCAGAATGGATTTGCTTACCAAATTTTAGAAGAGTCACTTCTGTGCAGGCACTCAAAATGTTTGCAACGATAAGTTGGTCTGGACTTACCCCTGCAATTCTCATGTCACAAAAAAATCTTCCGGGATTCTTCATGGGAGTCCTTTTGTGCATAACCTGTGACAAGGGAGGCCCATGAGATGACATCTTTCTCAAACATCTTTCAAACACAGCATATGCACAATTCAAGTGTCCGGTTTTTAATACAATGGAATCACAATTCAATTGGGGTTAAAAAAATTAAACAATAGAATTTAGATTCCGTTGTACTATTTTAATATATATATATATATATGGTGTTTTTTTATTAATTGAACCATGCAAATTTGTTAATTGAACACTTTCTTTTTTAGTATGCATATCAAATATATTAAATATATATGCAACATAAATTATTTATATTATCGGTGCAATATCAATCGTTCGTATGAATCACGATTTGATTATGATTTCCAATTAACACACAACACAATCAAATGCATTGTGTCTTCTAATAAAACACAATTCGTTTGTGGTTTCCAATTAAACACACAACACAATTGTGAATGCATATTGTCTTCCAATGAAACACACAATATAATCATAGTTTCATTGTGTTGTTTTTTAATAAACACAACTAAACCCAAAAAATATATGTAATGGAATCATAATTCTATTGCTTTAAAATACACAATAAAAATGTAATTCCATTATAAATACATATATAGCAGAATCATAATTTTGTTTGAACAAGAAATAGCAAGGAGGAACCCACCACCACTTGAGATGTGAGTTAGGATGGAGAGGGAGAAGGTTGGGAAGGGATTAGAATTGGACTAAGTAATAGGTTGATGAATTTCAAATCCAACCTAACTGGATTACGCATTAAGTATATAACAAAAAATATTAATTATCCGCTTTTTATATGTTGTACGTGAGAAATTATGAATAATAAATAGATAAAACAAAATCCTTAAACTCTTACTCTCGTTTACTTGTAAGTCATAATAATTTATTTTGATTTTAGAGATTGAGTTAATTTAATAATTGACCTTAAAACAAATTTAATAATTTTATTGAATATTAAGTGTGAATTTTAAATCAATGAAGTTATAAATACAAACTATTAACTTATAAGAACTAAGAAACAATGAAATAATAATGCTAAATTACTCATTTTGAAGTATTTTTCATTAAAAAGTTGAAAAGTGATAATATTTTATTTAATTACTCAATTGCTAACCTAGCTTAATCCAATTAAGGTTGGATCAAATTGAGTTGAGTTGTTAAAAAAACAAAAAAAAATTAATTAAATTTAATTAAGTTGAATTTAAAATTAAACTAAATCAATTCAAACCACTTACGCTCCTAATTAATTAACGTGAGTTATACTGCCTTAAATGCAATGATGTATGATTATTTACCCATCTAATTAAATTTATAGAATTACTACATTAGAGAGATAATGTTCTTAAATTAAAAAAAAAAGTAGACATAGATGAGGGAGATTTATTTAAGAACCTCAGAATAAGTTGTTGGGTTGCATATGGTTGAGCAATACCATTTTATTAAAAAATATAAAAATGAAAGGAAACTTACATAAATAATAATGAATCTTAGTATAATTATTTTGCACATTCATTTTTATGACAAATTTTAAAATGTATGTCAAAACAATAGCGTTAAACAATGCATTGTGGTTGACCTTTTCCACGTTTGGTAGTTGGTTAATTACTCTTGTTTCTTTTGACTTCCTTTCATTTAAATAACAAAAAGAAGTGACACTAGTATCTGCAGAACATGAAGTCTTAAAAATACTCTTTCAAATCCACTTTTTTGACTGACTCATTTGCATTCAATTTAACTTAATTGATAAACCACTTGCTTATAACAAGCAACTGAATTACTTGCAATCAAAATACTACAAATATTTTTTCTTATTTCTTAATTTAATTATAAAATATTATGCTTTTCAATTAAAAATACGCACAAGTCTAGGAGGTTATGAAGGATTATTCTGTAGAAGCACACAAGGGATAAAATATAAAAGTTGATCAAGTTAATAATTTTCGGTTGAATTATTGAACCACATTATCACATACTAACAGATAATTATTTTTTTTATTTAAAAAAAACTCTGTTCAAGACAGCTCTACAAATCTGGCTCTCAGCATTGGAAAGTCCACGTTCCACGTTAGTTCTCTCTGTCTTTTTGTCCTCTAAAATGTTAAATTAAGTCCAACCTAAAAAATATCGAATTGAAACTTTGAAAGTTTAAAATTCCTATTATAAACCTCATGCACACAAGCAACCAACAAAATCCACCAAGTTTTTCAATTCCTCGTTCCCGGAGAATCCATTTCAAGATCATTGAATTGAGCTCATGTGTAGGAACGTTTTTTTAATTTTTCTTTACAACCAATAATTATTTATTGAAAGTTTTTGTTATAAATCTCTTAAGACATTTATTAAGAATTTAAAGTTATTTTTGCAAATACTACTACGTCCCAAAATAAATGATATTTAAGATTTTTTCATAGACTAATAAAATAATTATTCTATGAAAACTAACATTTATTAAAAAATAATTTTATTAAAATAACCTTATTTTCTCTTTTAATTTCAATATATATATATATATATATATATATATATATATATATAATCTTTCAAAACAATACAAGATAAAATTAAAATAAATATTTGAATATCCCCTTGAAAAGTAAAAACATTAATTAGTTATTTTTTAAAGAATAAAACTACATTCATTTTTGGGACAAAAGAAATATTTTCTTAAGATTTTTAGATATTTACTAAATAATACATATTCAATAAAAAAATTAAAATTTAATACATTAAAATTTAAAATTTACTAGTACTTTTTTATTTTTAATAAAGTACTACCCTTAAGAAGTTAACTAGTACAGGTAGTTACCACAAAAACAAATTACTTTCAACAGATTCCATGTCAAAATCCAGAAATCCCAAAATGTCTCTCTCGTAATCATGAAGCATAATTCCCTTTCTCAATCAACCTATCAAGTGTCGCATTTGCAAAACCTTCCCCCCTTAAATGAAGAAAATCCCAATCTAACCACTTTATTTCTATTTTTTTGGGCTTTGATTGAATTACACTGTTTTATATAACCTGAAATCTGAAATCAATTATCCAGTTTTTTTCTTCATTTAGCCTCATCTGAATTCTCTATTATTGGGTAAAATGGGTTTTAGTTTTTTAATTTGATAAATGATATTTGTACCACAAAATATATAATTAAGAGAGAGAAAAAAATAAAATAAAAATTTAAATTTAAACTATCATAAACAGTATAATTAAGGAGAGAGACACATAAAATATGCTGTTTTATAAATTATTATCAAGTTGTTGTACTTGTATTATAATTCTTTTAACTATTGGTCAAAACTAGATTTTTTGTAGTATTAGAATTTGATGTTAATGATTGATGTAATAGATTTTTCATATATATCAACATGAATTATTCATATAGAAAATAAAATAAAAATAAAAATAATTAATTCCTAAATCTAAAAATTAATGTGAAATTTGACCAAATTGTGTGCCAGAAAAACAGTATTGATTTCTTACCCTTATTTAAGTGTAGTCCAAAAACATGAGAGAAAAGTCAGAATTGAGAACCAATACAAAACCCATCATCTTTCTTGTGACTCCAAAAGCTCACTGGAACTGTTCAAAGATCACATTCGCAGATTCAACTCAACAACAACATAAAAAACCAAACTCTGATTTTTCTCATTTTTTCTGCAAACCCAAAACAGTTTCAGCTTTCAATCTCAGTTCCAATGCAAAACCCAAACCCATCATCATCTTCTCCCCCTTCCCCTCCTTGGTTGGACTCAGCCCCGTTCATCCACCGGAGCCGCCACCTCCTCCGCCGCGCGCCGCCGCCCCTACACACGGCGGCGACCTTCTTCCGGCGCGCGAGCGGGCGGCGCATGATGCTGCGGGAGCCGTCGGTGCGCATGCGGGAGGCGGCGGCAGCGGAGGTGGAGGGCCGGCAGAGCGAGTGGGCCTACTCGCGGCCGGTGGTGGCGCTCGACGTCGCGTGGAATGCCGTGTTCCTCGCGATCGGCGCGTCGGTGCTAGCGCTGAGCACCGACGAGGACCCCTGCGTGCCGCTCAGGGCGTGGATTGTGGGGTACCTGCTGCAGGGCGCGTTGCACTCTCTCTGCGTTGTTGCTGAGTTCACAAGAAGAAGAAGAAGAAGAGTGAGTGGGACCCACCCCGGTTCTAACGTGGTGGGCCACGTTCAATGGAGCTTCAGTTCCGAGAGTGACGAAGAGTTTTATCCTCCGGAACAGTTTCTCGAGGGTGACGGAAACAGGTACAATTTTAGTTGAAGGAAAAAAAATTTGTTGATATATATATATATATATATATATATATATATATATATATATATATATATATATAATTTTATTTTTTTCTCTATTGTCCGAAAATGGGTGCTTGGTAGAAGCTTGATGAGTTTCTTGATATATTTACAATTAGTTGTGGAAAAGATGGACTTTAAAATTGTGAAAAGGCAACGGTAATAATTTGATTTAATGAAAAGTTTGTGGTGTGGAATAATGCTGTGGAGGACACTATTATGCACGTTACTTCACGAGTGTGAAGCTTTTGCCATCTGGGTACAGCTGGTTTCACCTTGTTTTCTGCTTGAATTCTTCTACCTACCTCTTATGGGCGGTGGTGTGTGCCCTGGTGATGTGCAAGAAGTATCATTCCGGAAGATGCACGATTAGAGTGACAATGAATGACAGTGGTAGAGAGTGAAGAAATAAAAATTTACAAGATTTCAATCATTCAATTATGCATTGAGGCATGACTTGATGCATTTGTCCATTTGCATTCTCTACTTGTCCCTCCCTTCCACTTGTAACAATTTAACCACATCACTTATGCTTTACTCTGTTTAGTGTTTAGCATTCTTGGTTGAGTCTAGAACTGTTTGTTTTTGACCTTGTACAAGTTGATAAATTTATTGTTAATTGTTTTGTCAGCATCACAAAGCATATAGAAACCGTGAATACCATGCTTTCATTCATATGGTGGATTGTCGGGTTCTACTGGGTAACTGCTGGTGGCCAAAGTTTGACAAGGGATTCACCTCAGCTTTACTGGTTAGTTGGAATTTGAAACAATATTTGTTTGTTAAATTGTTCTCTTTATGTAGTATTCTGCCTTGCCACATTTTGTAATCACCATTCATGTTGTGTCATGCAGGCTCTGTATCACATTTCTTGCTTTCGACGTCGTGATTGTACTCATCTGTGTTTCTGTTGCATGTCTTATTGGAATCGCAGTTTGCTGTTGTTTGCCATGCATACTTGCCATTCTTTATGTAGTGGCAGATCCGGTAAATAAGATTTTCCCTAATTTTAGTTTTTTGGTCTAGAGATCACTCAAGTTTTTATTCCTGTTCATTTCCTAAATGGGCAAAATGAAATTTTGGAATGAGTAGCCAGTGCTCAATGTTGCAAGTATGTACAGTTTTTTCTTTTGAAACAGCAAAATGATTAATTTTATCAATGGAAACAAATTGCAATGTACAGTGAGTTTCATTTCTCAGAAAATGGAAGCAAAGCAAATGAATTTATGTGATAGTAACATCTGCCTACATCTTTAGAGTGAGCAAAAACCAGTTAAATGTCAGTAGGGATGAGGTGGAGGGATGTTTTGTATGTATATTATACCAAGTACTAACAGCAGTGTTGAATTTCAACTTTTTGGGGCAATTCTTAATATAATCAATTAAATGAAAATAATTTTTGTTTTGGTTCACTGAAGCAGTTATAAGATTTAAAAGTTCATTACAAGGACAGTTAATGTTTTCATTGATATGCTTAGGAGGATATCAATTCTGAATTGCAGGTCTTTCTATTTTCTTGCGTATATTGGCCTCTGTGGCTATTAATTAGTATGCGTGCATTTTGAATCATGCTAGTTAAACTCTGCCCTGTGATTGACATCATATTTTCATTGTAAACCAGAGTATCCTTCTCTAAGGTTTATTCACATATGTTCTAAAACTACTATGATTCTGTTGAAATATCTAGAAAATATCTCATAATATCATTATTGTGACTTAGAACATTGTAGAGTATATAGATGATGTCTTGAAAGTGATTATCTTAGAATAAGAGTTTTCTATTAGTAAAATGGCATGTTTTATTTCTTGTTTTTGAAAACTATTTTCTGTTTTTGAAAACCAAGTAGATGTTTGATAAGAGTAGTATTTGAAAACTATTTTCAAAAGTAATACATCTTTTCAGTTTTTAAAATGAAAATAAATAAAGATTTCTTGATTGTTTTGATTTTTTTATTACTCTGATATGTTCTTGATTGTGATGCCCCATTTTTCCCCACTTACTCTTTTGTTCACACCGTACTAAAAATTAGTTTTGAAAATTATTCTACAAAATAGTTTTTAAAAATCAAACACAAATCTCTTGAGTTACTCATTTTTTTGAAGCTATAAGTTTTAGCTTTTGCAAAAAATAATAAAATAGTTTTTTTTCATCTTGTTTTTTTTCCTAAAAAAACTTGCACCATTATTATAATTACATAATATCTTTTAGTTCAAAAAAAAAAAAAAAGAACAAGCAAACGAGCCGTAGAGCATTGTATTCTGTAAGGCATCATTACATATGATAGTAATATGTTATATTATTAAAAAATTCTCTTTTTCTCCTTCCCTACCTAAACCCATTTGATTTCAACAAATTCATCAAGCATTAATGTATACAATCATAGATTTATTTTCAATTTTGTCTCATTCCCTATTATGCATTTGACATATTCTTTTTTCTTCCAACTTTTTCAGTCTTAATTTTAACCTTTGATGTGGTAACAGGAAGGGGCAACGAAGGAAGAGATTGACCAGTTGCCAAAATATAAGTTTAGAATAATAAAGGAATTTAAGAAAGAAGGTGATATTGAAGAATCTTCAAGAGGAATAATGACCGAAACTGAGAGTGAGACAGCCGCCGAACATGTTATTGCCTTAGAAGATGCAGTAAGTTGCTAGTTTATTAAAAAAGAATGATCCTATCTTCCTAAATGTTATGCTTCAAATTTCGAAATAATATAACTTTGGTTTTCTTAAGTTGTAACTTAGGTGTACTTAGTAAACACCTTTTTCTTTTTATATAAAGATTTCTTTCTTTTTCCCAAATTCCAGCTATAATCAATTTTTAAAATTCTGTCTCATATTGTAGTTATATATACTTTCAAATTATAAATTATATTTTCTATTTATTTATTTAATTTAATCATACATATTTTTTATTATGATTTTAAATATCTTTTCTATATATTTTCAATATCTTTTCTTTTCTTTTTTATTTTAAAAATTTTTACAAATTTAAAAATATCAGCATAATGTTCAGGATACTAGCTAGCTAGCCACCTCTATTATTGTAAGTTCTTGTGCATATGTATAGAGCCTTTCTATATGTTCCTACAATATCCTATTGATACTATATAAAAAATGTATATAATGAAAAAGATAAATGTATTAACGTCTTTGAAACTAAAACAAATATTTAATACATTTTTCATTTATGAAGTAAGAAGATATGCAGTAGAAAGTTATGGGATAATTTAAAATTATTCTTTCCTCATAACATTTGTTCATAGTAAAATATTTAAAGTATAGTTTCTTATTGGTTGTACTTCAGACTTTTGTTCATAAAGCTGGGGTTATGCTGCATGTTTTTAATGCTTAGCATGTTGTGCCTGCTAGCCCTCCTAGCTATATAGGCTGATGGATGGTTTCACTTTTTCCCAATTTTGAGACTGCAAAATTCAATTTTGCTTAAAAAATCCCACTTCTGACATGAATGATTGTGGTATAATAACAGGAATGCTGCATCTGCCTTTCTGCCTATGATAATGATGCTGAGCTCAGAGAACTTCCTTGCAACCACCATTTTCACTGTACATGCATAGACAAATGGCTGCTAATCAATGCTACCTGCCCTCTCTGCAAGTTTAACATTTTGAGGACTGGCAACCACTATCAAGAAGTTTGAACAAGTTCCCTTTTCTATTGCATTGATTAGGAGAACAGAGCCCTTTTCACATCAACCAAGCACTTTGTTGCAAAGTAGCACCAGATTGACCTCTTCTGTTTTTAGTGCTGTGTATATTTGATATGAACCCATCAATATTCCTCCCCTAACCATAATGGGAACAGTTTGTTTCCAGCAGAATGTGTATTAACTATTGAGAATTTGAGACCTCATTTCAGTTGATGACATGACCAGGTAGACACAATGTCCTATATTAGGAGTCACATTTATTGCACAATGTCTCAGACCTATTGTGTATAAATGTATCTCTTTAAATGACAAGGCCATGGAGGCTAGAATGAGAATATTCAAATCTGTGTATATTGTTGGTTCTGTAATTTCGGTATTGCAAAATATAAGTGCCTCGCTGAATAGATCTCACTGAAAACAGAATAGGCAGCTTTAAGGCACTTCATATGTGGTGAATGAATAAACATAATTGGAAGTAGAATAACATAATTGAGCCTTGTGGATTTCTCCTTTTGCATCCCTAACGATTTTTCCATACAATTTCATCCTTCAATCTTAAAATTAGGAGTGGAATCAAACCAATATACATATACGAAAATTTTAAACACTTGCTTTTTCTCTCTCTCTTTTATTTTTGTTTTGATACTAAAAGCATTGTTCAATGTATAATTAGAGGTTATATATTACCCGAAATGAAGAGGTCAACAAATTAATAAAAAAAGAGGTCGACAATGTGAACATAACTCTTGATAAAATACAATTTAGTTTTTGTACAAACTAGTGTCAGAAACTAAACCATTTTCAACATGCTTACATTACAAACTACTTACTTCAATCTAGTCAAGAATAATCAAAAGTCTAACTCAACTGATTATACTATAAATCCGTTAATACTTATTTTTTATTCTTAGGAATAAAAAACATTTCTAGTCAAGAAAAAAAAATTACATATATTCATCTTGGAATATTGAGAGGGTAATTCCAGAAAACAGGAATCCCAGTAACAATTCCTCTAGAATCATCATTTCCACCAATCGTTCTCTGTGCTTCCGCCTCATGCATCGAACACAAAGATTCAGACTCCGCAGGTTTCTCCACCACCCTCACCGAGAAATTGATGACCCCGTTTCTCCGACCCTTCCCATCCCAAAGCCTATAACTCAACAACTGCAAGCTTTTCTCCGCCGCAAAATCAGCAACCGCTATTCGCGCAGCTCCCACGCTTCGAACGCCGAACCACGTCTTGCATTGCACCTCCAGCGTGATGCAGTCGCTGTCTCCATCGTCCACCCTGAACTTGTCGTTCCATGAAGGGTTGTTGTTGGTGCTCTTGCTCCCACCTTCTTCTTGCGTTGGCATCCTCGTTGTGAAGAATTTGGTGCATGACTGCGTGTGAACGACGACGTATGGGTGGTCTTTTAGTGGCTTCCCGTTCATGCAAAGGTTTTCGGCGGATATAATCGTGATCTCCATGGTGTGGGTTCTTCTTGCTTCCATATTTTAAGATGAGTACAAGTGAGAGGATATGTGGGATTTAGTTTTTTAGATTGAGAGAGAATATAGAAAGGTTAAAAAGACCTTTTTTCCACGAGGTAAGAAACGTGTGCTTATTTTCTTCTTCTTTAATTAGTATGAGTCTATGTAGATTGGATTCAATCCATCAATCCATCCATTCCAGTTTAATTAAATTTTTTTGGGTTTGATTGAATTGATTTTAGTTTTATTAAATTGATTAAAATTGGATTGGATGATAAATTTGGTGTGGTGTATTAGATCAAAACACAATCCAACCTATCTATAATTAAAATTGTTAATATAAAAATTTTAAATTAAGCCTACCTCATTATATTGTTTATTTTAGGATAATCTATTATTTGAGTTTATCTTTTTCGATTTATTTTAAGATAATAACACACTTTTATAAATGATATTATCAGTATATATTTATGTTTATCATATAAATAATATAATGTTTTATAATATTTTTCTGTCAAAAACTATTAGATTGAGGTTGCAAAACTAAAGGACAAATCCAACCCAATTCAAATCTAATATAATTAAGTTTAATTGGATTGATATGAAAAATAGATAAAACTCAACATAACTCTCTCCGTCACTTACACTCCTATTATTGTTTAGAGTTGGCTTTTTTATTTATTTGTATGAACCAAAGATAGTTGCAATAGAAATCATCAAAGGGGTTGAATTTAATTAGTTTTTTACTTTAATTACTTAAATATCTAACTTTTAATTTAATAAATAATAAGTTTTATAAAATTATTTATTAGTTTTATATATAAAATTAAATTTATTTATTTTTATTTCAAATGATGCAAGAAGAAAATATATGTATTTATAACTACTATAATCTTTGTCCCAATTTTTTTAAAGACCTTTTTATCTTGCAAGCACCAAATTGATCTCGTAATAAAAAAAATATCAGATAAAATAATTCCTAAAAGTCATTGAATTTAACAACAGTTCTAATTAATATATATATATATATATATATATATTTGGTTAGATTATAATTAGTTTCAATATATACTATTGAAAAGATTAGTTCGGTATTAAAAAGATTATAACCAGTGATATTAATTATCAGGCTTATCAATTAGTATACATTATTTTATCTTACTTTTAGTGGAAGTAGCATCAAATATATATTATTATATACTAACTACATGTATTATTTAATTTTATTTTTAGCAGAGGTAGTGTATTTATTATTAATTAGCATATATAATTAATTATTATTATATTTATTAATAGTATTTTAAAAAAAATACTATATATAAATATTGAAAGAAGTTTGAGGTGGGACTAAAGTCTCCCTCTCCATATATTTTTCTCTGTCAAGAGATTTACAAAATAATTCACATATTTTTTTAGTGAACTGAGTGATACTCCATTAATAAAGTAAACTTTGTAATTATATATAATATATACCTAAATCACCAATATCAATAAAAAATAATTAAATTAATTTATTCTAATTAATATTAGTTCACTAATGCATGATATCAGCAAATTTAAGAATTGGTTTCTGTTTTGGTTGGATAAATTTATCAATAAAAAATAATAATAAAAGAAAATAAGAAGATATAATGTATTAAAAAAATTAAAAACTAAAATTAGATTATCAATAAGTTAAACCAGGTTTTTCAAGAAACAAATAAAAAAATTATTTATTAACTTATGCAATAAAATTAATTTTAATTTCTAGGAAAAACTTAATTTACTTTATCTTTTATTTTTGTAAAAGGATTCAATGAATTTAGTTTCTCTTTGGTTAATTAAAGCACGCGGGGTTGATTTTAATGATATTGGTGCTTGTTAGGTCTATAGAGAAAATTTTAAATAAGGTGGAAATTGGTATGCATATAGCAATATTCTTTCTTACCAGTCAATAACGCCTCTGTTGAATTAGACTTAATTAGTTATCAGTACATGCACAAATATAAGGAGGGATAGAGAAATTACTCTTAATAAATTTGTACAGGAGAAATAAGAAGAAGAAAAAAAAAGTATCATTAAAAACGAATGATGTAATTAATGAAAATGAATAAAGAAACAATAAAATTATAAAACATATATATCACAAAATAGTTTTAGCTTCAAGAATTGTGCAGAGCTTGCTGCTTGCATTGATTAACTTAATGACTTCGAGAATTCTTAGTCTTTGAAAATATGTTGATAATTAAAACACCACTAGAAAAATTAAGTTAAAAGTTACAAGTATAAATATATAAAAAATTCAAACAAGGAAGTGTAGTTCTTTTTTGAACTACTGTCTTTGATCCCGAGCTTGTTTTCTCTGTCTGTCACTATTATAAAGGAAATTATTTTTCTTTCCAATTACAAAGCAAAATAAAAAGCAAAAGTTGGAAAGTAAATTTCAGTGCTAACTGGTCCTCTTCCACCGAGTATAACTGAAGATTATATGAATCTTTACTTTTCTAAACATATAAAGCTGTTAGATATGGAGATTTTCTCTTTCTCCGTCTGCGTCTTTGTTTGCATATTTAAAATGGTCCCCCGATTTAATTTCCTGTGGAAATTTGCTAACATAATCTATCATTTATTTTTAAAACTTAAATTAATCAAAATACACTTCTAAAAGTTCAATTATTTATTTCCATAAGTGGTTTGTGTATTTTTTTTTGTAGCATAAACAGATCATGTTTTGTTATTTAAACAAAAAAGAAATTCAAATTTGTGTTAGAGGATGTGTTTCATAAATATCAAAACTAAAATGCTAAAAATTAACAAACTAGAAATTGGATTAAAGTGTTTGCATTGATAATATCAACTCATTAATAAGTATAATATATATATATATATATATATATATATATATATATATATATATATATATATATATATATATACTTACGTAGTTGTAACTTGAAATTTAGTTACCATAAATAATTTAAAATTATTTTGACTTTCATTTTTTGATTTATTTTGAATACGTTATTATTTAAAATTAGAATAGTAATTCTTTCATTTATACTCATTTTTAAATATTTTTCATTGAATAAAATAAGATAACATAAATAAATTTACATTATGATTTAATATTGTAAATATATGATACTTGATGAGAATAAAGGAATTTTAAGATTTTTTTAAAAAGTAAATGATGATTTATAGTACAATAGTGAGATTGATAAAAAAATAGTTGACACTTTTAACTCAGCTTTTTTATTAGAATTATGAACTAGTGAAATAAATTTTCGTTTATCAAACGAATTAATTATTTTAACCACATAAATTTTAAATCAGTTAAATAATTTTAAACGCTAACTTATTTATCTTTTAATTTAAACTCACTCAAAATGAAATTCCTTCAAATACGTTAATGATGGATAAATTAAACATATACATATATGATTCCCCAAAATGAAATTCCTCCAGATACATTAATGATGGATAAACATATACATATATGTTCCGCTATGCCTATGTGTATATACAAATAGGCTTTTCTAATTGACCTCGAGTAAAAATGGAATTCAACAAATTAATAAAATTTAGATAATTATTTTATTTTAAATTATATTATTAATATTATAAATATCATATTTAATACATTATCTTTGATTTTTATTTCATATCATTTACGTATAAAATTAAAAATCTATAATTTTTAATTAAAATTTAATAATTAAAATTATACTAAAATATAAAAATATATGTAATAAAATTAAAAAAAATTAAAATTAAAGTTATATATAATTTCCTGTCACTTAGACTTGCAGTAGGCTATTGTTTGTAGTTCAAAAAGATGAACTGCAATCCAGCTATGACTATACAAATTTATAAAATAATCATAATATTAATGGATAGAATTTATAATAAGACAAATGTTTAAATTTTAATTTATTGGTTATTGAAGATTCTCATTTTTATTTGAGATTCGTTATACAAAACCTATACATATTTAATAATGTTGAGATATTGACTATAGGCCAAGTCAAGGGGGAAATTGGATGATAATTCTCCAGCATTATTATTGTCATCCACTGTGCCAAGACGAACGTCAGAATTACGATAGCTCGCTTGCGTTAACTTGTAAAATAAAATGCGTAGCTTAATGAAGGAGAAAAATTAAAACTGTCCTTCTTCTTTTCTTTTTATTTTCTTCTTTATTTTTCTTCTTCTTTATTGTGAGAGGAACGTTTTATAATGAGAAAGTGTGGTACTTTGATGCATTCTTTTAAGATGTAAAGATTTGGTACAGTATTTATTATAATTACTTATTGATGAGATCACAAAAGGGAGAAGGAATATAAATATTATAACCCATATGGTGGTAGGGGTGTCTATAAAAAAAAAAGGAAGAAAACTTTTATTTATATGCATCTTAACATTTTTTTTCCCAAGTACATGTGTTTACATTTGTATATATAGACGGAAGAATGTTACAAGTGGGTGTTAGACTTTAAATTTTCCAAGTACATGCATGTGTTTAGATTTATATATACTTAGACAAGAAATACAGCGAAAGTACTAAAACGGAATAATTTTTCTGTAATTTAGCAAATGAGGTAAATTTTGAATTGATACTTAAATAGAAGTATGGTATGATAATTCACGATTCCGGCGGATAATAAAGTTATAAAAAGATGAATGATTTTGTTTTTTGTTTTTTTTTAACTAAAGTAATAAAAAGTGAACGACTTTCGTTTTTATTTTTTACTTAAAGTAGTAAAACAATTAATGATTTTGACTTCAAAGTTGTTTTTTTAATTAATGGTTTGAAGATGTAAAAAGTTATATGATTTTAAAGTGATAAAAAATTATTTTTAAATTAATTTTTAGACTAAATTAGTTTTAATTTTTAGTTTTATTTAGATAGATGATTTGACAACTAACAACTAGATTTTCTTTTGTTTTAAAAAAAATTCAAATCGATAATGCTAGAATCACAATCGACTAGGCTAAGAAGCATTATAGGTTTTCTCACGAGAAAAACAAGCATTATTCTTATTATTGGAAAAGCTCGCTCAGAAATCACGATCAAATTGCTCCATGGGTAAGTGTGCCAGCCCGACTTGTAAGGCCCATATGCATAAGTTTACATTCACAGCAGAGACTCGGTCAATCCATTTCGTATGGACTTAATTGGTTCGTCCTTATAAATTCTTTGGGACCCAAACGGGCTGGTTTATATGTCTAATTTTTTTTTATAAAAATATTAAAATTTTAAAATAAATATATATATTTTAAAAATAATCAGTTATACTCATATATATATCATAAAAAGTCTTAATAAATCTTTAATAAATACTTAATTATAAAAATTTTAACACAACCAAATAAATTTTCAATATAAATATTAAGAAATTTTAGATTAAAATATAAATTGAATTTAGCGGCGGGCTCACAGATCCCATGGTTCAAACCCTCACAATTCATGAATTTTGCAAGACGAATTTAAAATTCTGTATAATCGTTGATTCTAAAAAACAAAATTTGGTCCATGGTCGGGTCACGGGCCAGTCCATAAACCCGAACCCACTCCATGCGTTTCTGTTTTGCTCCATTCATTTCATGCAGAGGAAGGTAGTTAGACGGGAAAGCTTTTGCTCAATACTAATTCCTCTCATTTTCTCGCGCTTCAGAGAGAAAAATTCAAAGAAAGAACAGTTGTATTCTTTCTTGTAATAAGAGAGTACATCTCTTTAAAATAAGATAATAAGGTAAAAAAATCCTCCTTCTAGTGTTACATGATTTGTTCTACCTGTCAACGAATTTTATTGGCCCAGAACATAAAGTTAAGAAGAAAAAAAGTGCCCTTTAGTTTATTAAGTTAAGCCACAAAAGCGGCTTTATATTCTGATAATCTTCCACTTATTAAAGTCACTTTTGTGAGCCTTTAAATTTCTCTATTACTAATTTTTTATTAATTTTTTTTTAATAATTTCTTATAAAAAAAATTTGACCCTAACTCAACTCTAAAAACTAGTTCAAAGAGTGAGAGATTGTCCTCACCTTATATATTATATTTTGACACTATCTCTAATCAATGTGGGACTTGCGGATTTGGTTTTTTTTTCCAATTTACCCCCTCAGAGCCTATCCTAGATCCATTCAAAAAGGACCACGCACCAAGCCCAAAGAGTGTTGGACCTGAGGGGGTGAACTAGAAAAAAACTTAAGTCCCATATTAACTCAAGATAGAGCATATAAGGCGAGGGTAACCCTCATTCTATGAATTAGTTTTTAGGGTTGAGTTAGGCCCAAATTTCTTCTTGGTATCAGGATCTATCCTAGATCCATTCAAAAAGGACTGCATACCAAGCCCAAAGAGTATTTGGTGTAAGGGAGTGAATTGAAAAAAAAAAAACCTAAGTCTCCAAGTCACCTCATACATTGATTAAAGATAGTGTCAAGATATAATATATAAGGTGAGGACAATCTTCACCCTTTGAGCTAACTTTTAGGGTTGAGTTAAGCTCAAATTTCTTCTATTGCTTATGTTTCTTATACAATGACTATAAGGATCACGATCCGCACCATATAAACTAATAATCATTGATGGGCTTTGCCATGATATTAGAATATCTTTAAAATGAACCTTTTGCAAATCTACATTGTCTTCTACCATATATATGTGTTTTGTTCTGGAATAAAAGATTCGATTCCCTGCAACAAAGTACTTTAATTGTCTCAAAATTGTTTGTACCCAAGGTTTTTTTAATGTGTCTTATAGGATTCTCTTAACAATATTCAAATGCTCTCCAGTGGAAATTGTCACAAATGAACTAATCATTCCAATAACTTGGTCAATATCTAGTCTCGTATAAATTATTGCATGTGTACATAAGGTTTTCCAAAACTGATGCATTAGAAACCCAACACATTTCTGTCATTTCTACTTCGTTGATGAGCACGCGCGTGGTCGAGGATAACTTTTGACAAAAAATGGAGTAGAAATTGGTTACAACTTTGCATCTTGAAGTGTTGCAAGACATTAATTAGCAGATAATTCTTTTGAACATATATATTTTGTTGCTATAATATTTTTTAATGAACTATTGCTTAATTACACTATAAAATATAGCATCCTATACGAAAATATTGTATTGTCACACTAGAAAAAATTCAACACGTTAACAATCATTGTAAAATATACAATACAATTGCACATGTGAATAATAACTATGAATAGGAACTCTCAATTAATAACGGTAAAATATTCATGAACATCTAGTGTGTCATTACATACCTAGTGAGAGATAAAAAAAAATTATAAGTATTACAAATATTATGATGTGACATGAAAAAAATAGAGAAAAAATTATGATTATTTGTTAGGTGTTTGAAAAGTAGGGATATTTTTGCATCATCACTCAATAATAACATGTATGAAATGTAATTAATCCTCATTCGATGACTTTGATACCTTATAGAAATAATTTTGATAAACTAAATTAGAGTTGGAAATTAGAAATCGGCTTAATATTTCAATGTAAAAAACCTTCAACTAATAAAGAAAAAATAATAAGTAATAGAATTTTTCTCACTAAATACGTAGAAGAAAGTTACATCTCTCTAAATAGAAACAAAAAAAAACATTTACACTTCTTCTTATAATTAAGAGGAGTACCTATTTTATTGAAAGAGACTATGAATATATAACTAACTGGTGAAGCTTGTATTCATAGACCCGAATTCCATGAGCTGCACATGCACCGAAACGCATGTGACTAAGCTTCATTCTAATTCTGCCTGCAAACACAAACGTAGATCTGTTCTCACAATGAGACACCAAATTGAAGTAAAATAAAAAAAGGTAAAAAAAAAAGAAAAAGATAAAGATAAATGGACACACACAATTCTATTAATAATTGTAGACACTTGTGCCATATACACCCATGGGTGGAAGAAATCGTGTTTTCGACGTGAGAAAAAAAACGGAAGTGAAAATAAAGAGTGCTTCAACGTGATCGATTTGGCACCACCGCACCGCAACTCCAAACACACCTTTACCTGTTCCACAAAATGGGAACGCCAATAACAACGTCCCCGGAGCAAGAACATGCCTTCTCCGTAGCCCTAACCCTAACGGAAAAATTAATCACCCCACTGCGCCTCCCTTCCCAATCCCTCAACCTGTAACTCAAAAATTGCAAACACTGCTCCGGCGCCATCGTGCCGCCACCGAGGAAATCCGAGATGGCTATCCTCGCGATGCCGAGGTCCTTCACGCTGGGGGCGTCCTTGCACTTCACCTCCAGCGTGATGGACCTCGCATGCACGGGCACGTCAACTACCAGCTTCTCGTTCCACGACGGGTTGCCACCGCTTTCGGTGGCCGTGCCCGTGGAGTAGCTGGTGATGGACTCTGCCCGTACCACCACGTAGAGGCTCTCCGCGGCGTGCTTCCAGTCCACGTGGAGCTCCTCCAACGATAAAACCGTGAGCTCTAGGGTTCTCTTTGCGTCCATGTGAGGAAGTGGCGAGAGAATATGGTTGGAAGTTGTGTGTTGGGTTGAGAATGTGAATGGAATGAGAGAAAAAGAAAGGAAAAGGAGTGAAGGGATGGGTTGGTGTGGTTCACACTTATATTAATTAGGGATTTGTGCATAAGTGCATGAACTGCATAGAGACGTGTTATGTGTCTGTCATGCATACCGTACAATAATTTTTCTTTATCTTGGTTTCCCACGTGAATTTTACTTACTCCATATATTTCAAATTCATTAAATTTTAACTTTTATTTTGTGGTACAACAAACCACTTATTTTGATTTCTAGTTTGATTGGTGTTTTCAGTTTTCAATATAAAAAATTTGTTCAAATTTTCTCCTCTAATAAATATAATTTTCTTAGGAGGCGTTTTTCTTTTTTATGAAATTATCTTGCACCAGAATATGAAGATAAGAATGTTTATTCTTATGTTTGTTACAAGCTTATTAGCAAATGTTTATGTATAGAATTATATTCTCATGTCTTCATGTCTGCATAACTTTTATTTCCACATACTAATGGGGGCGGGAAAGTTAAATTCCATGGGAACATGACAAATTATTTTCTAATTCCCCTATAACTTCCAATTTTACTTTTATTTTTCATTTATTATTTTAACTTTAAAAATATTCCTAAAATTGTCAAAAATTAAACAAACGCATTTTTATATTCAATAAAAAATAGCATTCTCAACTATAATATTCTTTTAGATGTGCTTCATGGGAATGCAAAACAATTTCGTGAAACAAACATCCTTTTAGAATACTCAATAATGTATATATAGAAATTAAGAAAGAGTGAAAATATTTTAGTTAAATTACTACTAGTCTTTAATAGATATTATGTTCTTAGAGTAATAGTTATAGTTTTTCTTATTGTGTAACAAAATATTAAAGATCAAATAATTTGAAATGAAAGTAGTATATTTTAGTTCGTTTTTTTTCTCAACATGGTTATATACATTAAATATAATTATCTATCTTAATGAATATTCAGACTTAAATTTACTACGTCATGAAAGATTAGCCAATTTTGCTAAACTCAAATCCAATGCTCATCAATCATAATTTTTCAAGTTCAACATATGAGAGAAAGAAGAGAAGAAGAAAAACCAGATGTAATATCCGTTTTTGATTAAGAATAATGATTTACAAAAACATTGTGTTAATCTACACCAAAAGAGAGAACGAAATAGACAAAATAGAAATGTAAATGTGATAGATAATTTAACGTAATTAGGTAAGAAAAAAGAAATAGAAAAAAACGAGTGCTAATTGAATATTTATAAATGCACTAATCAAAGGAAGAAGAAAAAACAATACAAGGAACCAAGGGGGGCAAAGAACCTAAGCCTTGGTAGAAAAGACACAGTTCTAACTAAACATGTAATTGTCCATATATATCGTTACTCATTATAAGAATATAATATATCGATAAAAAAAATCGTGTACGTAAGAATATTGTAATAGAAGATAATAAAACAAATTATAAGATTAAATATATGTAACACAATTCATAAAAAATGTAATCCAATGAAGAATGATTAAATGCAATATTGTGTGTATGCAAGAATATTATAATAAGAGTTAATAAAACAAATTATAAGACTAAATTATAAAAATATTTTAAGAATATCATAATTCTTAATTTAATACGGATAAGCTGGGCGTGCGCGAAATCCTCATGGTTCACGTGGGGCTTTGCGTGCGTTCTACTCTCGGAGAGAACTTTCTGAAAAAGCGTCAGGTCGGCGCCGAATTTTATTTTGTCCCTGTCCTATATTTATAATAATTTTATCAAGCTTTAAAAAAAGCGGCAGGTCGGCACCGATTTTTTTTAATTTTTTTTTAATTTAAAGAAAAAATTCAATAAAAATGTCACTTTGGTATGTTATATATATATAAGATTACCCAAATTTATAATTTTCATTTATCATAATCATGATCAATAATACACTTTTTATGTTAAATATTAACCTAAAACAATATTTAGTTCACATTATTTTTATTTTACATTTTTTACAGTTTATTTAAAATGTCAAATCCTTTCAATTAGAAAAAAACGAATATTTTTATAAGTTAATGAAAAATGTCATGGAAAAAGACGTTTAAAAAATATTTTTATATGTTTTATTATTTTTGCTCCTACAAAATGAAGTATGAATATGTTTGTTTTTATGGCTTTCATGATTGTAATAATTATATAAAAAAATTTGACGTTATATTTTAATCTAACATTTTTTTTTGATTGATATGATATTCAAATTTTTTCATGATGTATAGGACTTTATCTCACTCACTCCAATACTTCATATGTAAGAATCGCTTGGGAGCAATAACTCTCAAGATCATCGTTAGAGCTTATTAGTGACAATATCCAATCATGCATCCTACACTTACCATATCTCCAATTTTAAATTTTGCACCAATGATAGAGCAACAGAGATCTCAAACATAGACACAGGGACAAGGAAGGAACTTACCAACAAGGATGAACAGAGGTTGCAGTTAGTAGAGAAGCCCAAACGAAAGGTGACAAGGCCCGCATACTTGGATGATTACGCATAAGGGTAAACCAGGGATTGAATCTTCAGCAAATTCAGCTAGCACTACTCCATATCTAGCTTGATTGGAATTGTCTCTCTCAGCCAGACAAATACAAACTAATTCTGTTATAGGAATATTCCTGCACACAAGCCAGTCCAAAATTTGTTATTAGGAATTGTTATAAATACCTATGTAATCAAACAATCAAGATATGAAAATAATACTTTTCCTTTTTATTGCAATTCTCTTCTCCTTTCTTAGTTCTGGAGGCACTGGTCCTCAAAGCCAGACATCCCCTGCACCTATCAATTTGGTTTCCCTGGTCTTTGGAAAAGCACCTTGTCCTCAAGGTGATATGTGTCACGCAACTGCTCCCAATCTTCCCAAGAGGTGTCGTCCGGGGATAATCATTGCCACTGGACCAGTACTTCCCATGGAGCGGCGTCATCATTGGAACGGCGTCGTGAGTCCAGAAAAGATAATGGGGTGATCATGGGTTGTCCATCAATTGCCTGTGTTGGAAACGAGGTATCCTGTTGGACGTTGGGGTTCCCATTTTTCGTATTTTTACTTTTGTTTTGAACATGCAGCTTCATATCAGAATTCTAAATCTCAAGCTTCATATCATTTTCTAGTCTAGGCAACATTGATATTATGTCCTGATTTTTCATGTTTTATTTTTTAATATGAATTTGAAGCTATTCCAATGAAAAATCAAACTGTTCTAGAAAAAAAATCTGAAACTATATATAACTTTTTATATGTTTTATTAACGTATCCAAGACGTATTGTATCTTTAATTTTAAAAATTTTCCGTATCTTCGTATCTGTGTCGTATCGTATCCGTATCGTATCTCGTATCTAGGCTTCATAGGCTGGCATACATTCAAATGCATGGAGCTAGTATAGGCTTGCAAACGTACCGCAGTAATTGCACTGGGGACGAGAATTGGTTGGAGGAATCACATTTTGAATTTCATTACTGGTTTTGTTTGAATCTGGTGAAGTCAAATTTTGTTCCTCCTGTATGTCTGATGCTTGTAGGGGAAGCTTTGGTCTACTTTTGTTCCAAGGCTCCAACAAGGGGCAGTTTCCAATTTTCAACCCTATGAAGTTGTTGATCAAGCTTTCAGGCAATGAAGCTATCTTGGGGCAATCATCAATAACAATAAATGTGAAGTCGTTGAGGCCTTCACCAACTTCCTTTGGCACAACCTCTAAATTGGGACAACTTCTGATTTCTAGATTATCCAGATTGGTAAGGTGTTTTATTCCTTCTGGAAGAGACTTTAGATCTGACATATCCTCTATGATCAGATTACTGAGATTTTTCAAACCTTCCCATTCATCATTTGGTAGATCAATATCAGTACAGTTAGTAATATGCAAAATCTCAAGTGAGTTGAGATGTTTCCAACCTTTGATAAACTTCAAAGCTTTGCAGTTCTTGATGTCAAGTGATGATAGAGAAGTTAAGTTTTTCAGCATCTTCTCTTCTCGTTGATATTGTTTCTCATCCGCATTTATCATTGTCAAATGATTCAATTTGGAGAGGGAAGGATCTGGTCCCGTAGAATTGTGTCTTAGGGTGTTCAACAACAGTTTCATGTTGAAGCTTTCTAAAACCAATCTATAATCAAGCATAGGAAACAGAGGCAAACTAACCAGCTTGGGACAGTATTCGACTACCAATTCTGATATGGCAGTAAATACAGTAGTATTGTGTGTTTCCGGATTCTTCCACCAACTGGTGAGCTTTGGGCAATCCGATATTTGTACTTGTTTTAGCCTCAGATCCTCACTGCCATTGTCTTTTATGAACTCTAGAGAGTCCAAACTCATGAGTGTGAGTTTTTCAAGATTGACAAGGACATGATTCAGTGTGGAGAGAGACTGGCATTTGGAGCATTTGTACAAACTAATCTCAACAAGATTATTGAGGGATGACAACCAACCTGGAAATTGATTACCTTGATAGCCTATAATGGATAATCGTTTCAAATTTTGATGAGGCTCCAGTTGTTTTAACATGATTTCATCTTGGTCGTCATTGTCATCATGATTCCATCTCAATGTGAGGCCTTCAAGATGTTGCTTCTCTTTCAAAAAGGCACTCTCAGGCCGTGATCCTTTCAATTTGAAACGCTCTTAGTGTGAAATCTCCAACTCTCCCCGGACCTCATTGAGATCAATGAGTTCTCCAAGACTGTTGCGTTTGCTGGTCACGAAATGCGGCAATGACCGAAGCCAAGTCAGTTTCCTTAACGCAGATGGCATGTGCATCAGATTTGTGCATTCATCCACCTCCAGATGCCTCAAACTCGCAAAATAGTTCACATCATCCGGCAATTCTTTAAGCTTGAGACAGTGGGACAGTTGCAAGGTCTGCAAATGCAGCAACTCACCTATGCAAATAGGAAGTTTGTTGAAGTTGTTGCGAGACAAATCGAGGTATCTCAAACTCTTCAAGTCCCCAATTGAACCCGGCAACACCTTCATGCCTAAATTTTTCAGAATCAACACGTGCAACCTGGTGAACACTGACAAGATTTCATCACAAGCAGCCCAGCTTAGCATCACTCAGTTTGGAGGTCGAGAATGCTTTTCCAAAACAAAGGTACGCATGTTTTTATAGGATTTAAAGAGGGATCTAGAGATGCCTTTTGAAACATCCAATTCCGAACTCAGCGACACTCAGCCGACATAGTTGTCGATGATTTCCTCGTCCTTCAAATACACGTTATTGATGGTAACCATAACTCTGCCAGTTCTCCCTCTTTGAAAATGCTGTATATTTCTCCATCTTCATTAACTCTGAATATTGACCTGTGAAGGAATTCCTCTATACATTCATGGCCCAAATCTTCTAGTACTGGAGAAGAAGAAGAGGAAGAGTGTGCCAGATATCCCTCCACCATCCAAAGTCTAACAAGCTTCTCACCCTTCACAGAATCTTGTGAAGAGAATATAAAGAAAGAGTAAGCAAAGCATTGCCTTAGACACCAGGAAGAGAGGTTGAACTCGTTGTAATATTTCAACAGCATCTCCTGCACAAATTCACCCTTCAACTAATTGATATCTGATTCAGTATTTGAATTCCGAGACCTCACCAGCCTCTCCATTGTTTCTATTGCTCCAAGGATTCCTCCACACATCTCTAACAAAGAGTCTTCGGTCTCTGATTTAATTACACTCACACTTGTGCCCGCAATTTGCTCAAACAGAAACCGTGACTCAGAATGGGACGACCTATCAAACCGATACTTGTGAACGAAATCAAATGACTGATCCACAAATTCAATTACGGCTTTACTCCTTGTAATCACAAGAAATACACCCCCTCCAGATGATGCACGTGTTTCTGCTACCTCCTTCAATTTCTTCACCGATTCAAGCCACTCCTTGTGGTTCTCATTGTGAAAATCATCCAGAACCACAAAGAATCCTTTTCCCTCACCAGAGTCATTTTCTTTCTTCTTCTCCTGTAATTCATGCTTCACATGATTCACCACAGACTCAGCATAATGCCGTTGAAGTTGGAGACCGTTAATCCACACCACCACATCAAAGCCACTCTTCACTTTCTCATCTTCACATACATATTTAGCAGCTCTTCCCTTCTCCATCCCCGTGATCCCTCGAATCACAACCGCTCGAACGTTAACGCCTTCTCCGGTTTCCAAAATGCACTTTATAATTCCTTTCTTGGCATAACCTCGCACCACAGTTGCTTCTTCTTCCTCCTGTGCATCCAAGTTTGGCAGCATTTTCACATTCTTCATCGGTGCCACAATCACCATGATGAGGGAGCTCAGATTGCTAATCAAGAAGAGGAGGACCAATTGTTTGTGGCCACATGCTTCTTGAGTAGCGAATCAAGTGAAAGTTGGTTGATTGATAGTGGTTGTACGAACCACATGACATATGATAAGACTCTATTCAAGGATTTGAAGCCAACTAATATCTCAAAGGTCAGAATTGGGAATGGTGGCTATATTCCAGTAAAAGGAAAAGGAACTGTTGCAATTTCAACGTGTTCAGGTATCAAATTAATATCAGATGTTCTTTATGTACCTAACATTGACCAAAACATGCTAAGTGTAGGTCAGTTGATTAAAAAGGGATTTAAAGTGTCCTTTGAACATCAACATTGTTTTATCTATGATATTGTTGGCCAGGAAGTTCTAAGGGTTAAAATGAAAGATAAAACCTTCTCATTTGATCCAGCAGAGGAGGAGCATACAACCTATTTCACTCAAGTCACACTCACAGAACTCTGGCACAAGAGACTTGATCATTGCCATCTTGAAAGAATGCTAAACATGAAAAAAGGAAATATGCAAAAGAAAATTTGAAGAAGTTTCAAATGGAGGAATGCAAATTTGTTAGCACACCAATGAATCAAAAGGAGAAGTTCAGCAATGAAGATGTTGATAACATTGATGAAGGATATTATAGGAGCTTGATTGGATGTCTAATGTATCTCACTACAACAAGGTCAAACATTCTATTTGCTCAAAAGAATAAAATTGGAATTTTTGTTGACAATCAAGTAGTAATTGCTATTGCAAACAATCCCGTGTGTCATGGGAAGACTAAGCATTTCAACATTAAGGTCTATTATTTGATAAAGATGCAACAAAGTGGAGAAGTGAACTTAAGTTACGGCAAGTCTAAAGATCAACTGGCCGACATGTTTACAAAGTCACTACCTATCAACAAACCTGGACTCAAAGAATTGGAGTTTGCAGTTCCAAAAGCAAGGAGGAGTGTTGAAGATATACTTTTGTAACTGCATAATATTTTATTTTTAAGTTTTTAAGATAGGATTTAATAAATAAGTTGATTTCCTATATTTTAGGAGTAAGACAGTTTTAATGGATTAGTCTAGTCAATAAGTGGTTCCTATCTTTAAGGAGCAAGTTAGTTTTAATATTCTGTTTTGCTAATATTTTATTATCTAATTAGTTTGTCTTTTGCTATTTATTGTATCGCTCTTCAGAACAATTTGAATTAGAATAGAATAATTTTATTTTCTCCGAATACGTATTGTCTCTCCTCTTTCCTCTGTTTTTTTATAATTTTCTCCATAAAACCAACACGAACCATCAAATGAACAACAGTATATCCCATGACTCAATCAATTCAAAAATACGAACTTCGATTCATTGCACTGGCGGTACTACTCCAAATTATGAGTCCCAATACAGGCTCCATATCTTTGAACACCACTTACATATAGCGAGAACGGGTCATTTCGCTGGGTAAGTGATCAATTCCCTATTTCTCACTTGAACTATTTGAGTACTAGTAGTTTTTTCCCCTTGCATTTGTGTTAATATTGCTTTTAATGATGGCTGCAGACTTTTATTGAAAAGAGGAACAAGACGGGAGATTCAAAACAAGAGAAATCAGCAGCTTTTTTAATGAGTTCCCTCATTGCTTTTAAATATTTGGGTATTGGTTGTTTGTACAATGTATTAGTTACTTTGTAGTATGTCATTTATATGTTTGGAGAGACCACACAAAAACACTTGTATTTCTGTGTAATGTATGAGTTTGAATTTTGTTTAAGGAAAATTTCATTTAATTTTCCTGAACTTATATTTATGAGAAATTTAGTAGTCTTAAAATTTTAAAAAATGCAATTCAATCTCTTTTTTTTTTTTAAAGGAAAATTTAATTTTGTTATGTTTTTACATGCCAATAATTCTAATTAGACTTAAATTATTTTTATTTCTAATACATATTTGATTTTTTGTGTTTATTTCTTAATAAATTTTTGTTTTACGTTGAGTTTCTAATAAAATAATATTTTTATTTTTAATCTTTGATATTTTGTTTTAGTCTATGATAATTTAGAAAATTTTGTGTTTGTTCCCTGATAAATTAACAAATTTTATTTTAGTATGTATTAATAACAAATGAAAAATATTTATCATGGAGCAAACACGAAATTTTTTAATTTATTAGGAATTAAAAATAAGTGTCAATGACCAAAAATAAAATTGTTATTCTATTGGAGACTCATTGAAAAACAAGAGTTTATTAGGAAGCAAAAGCAAAATCAAATATTTACTAACAATAAAAAAAATATCTAAGTCTTTTAACTATTGTGTAGAGAATATGATTATAATTTCATAACACAATTACCTTTAACGGTTTGTTTAGTATAATAGAAATGGTAACACTTGAGAGTATATGTCCTTACTAACTTTTTTAGAATATAAGTGTGAGATAAAATCTCACATCATCTAAAATAAAAAAGTTAAACATTAGATAAGTGAAGGAAATACTTATAAGTCTGATTGTCCATGGCCCACTAGTGACCAGAAAGGGAAGAGTATTGAAGAAGCTTGAAGAAGTGTTTCCAAACATTTTGAGTTAAAGTGTGATGTTACGTTCAATTTTGTGATAGTTGTCTAGAGAATGATTGGTACGTTTTCTTTGGTTGCAGCGAAGCTTTAGTGGGTTGGCAAATTTTTGGACTTTAGCCTCTCATCAACAACATAGTCGATCATGCTGAGGGACAAAGGGTATGAAGGAGTGCTTGTTTGACCTGTTAACAAGCTTTACGACAAAAGATCATGATGAGCACATTGCCTCTACTTTGTGGTGTCTTTGGCGCAGACGTAATGAAGTTGTTTGGGAGAATTCAGTCACGCCAATCCCCATCTCCCTTCAATTATCTATCAATACAGCTCGTGATTGGCAAAGAGCTAGGGCACAGAACAAGCATGCACAACCTTGCAGATTACCAGCGTCAACAACAATATTGAAGCAAACCTAATGATGGCTGTCAAAAGTGTAATGTTAATGCTGTCTTTTCCATGTAGAAGGTGTATTTGGAGTATCAGCATGCATTCGTAATCATACGGGTGCTTTATGTCTTAGCCATAACAGCTCACTTCAATAGAGTCCCACCTGCACTAGAGGCTGAAGCAGCGGCGTTGTTATTTGCTGTCAAATAGCTTAAAAACAGTAATTTTCTGCATAATGTTTGTATTGAGCTTGACTGCTGTAAGAGTGTAGTGGACAGATTCAACTCTCCCAGCTTCCATCAATCTGAGACTGAAGCCATTAATTATCTGTCAAGCAAGAGGGTTGTTCTCTAGTTTTCAGAACTCATCTGTTCTTGTGGTCCATAGGCAAGCTAATCAAGTCGCTCATTGCCTTGCAAGAGAGTCTAGATTTTTTTATTACCCACAAGTTCATGATTTGATCCCAAATTGTATTCAAATCTTTATTTTAAGTGAATTGATGAGTTTTGTTGAGTTTAAAAACAAAGAAATGGTAGGGAAATAAAGGAGAGAGAAAAAAAAAATAGGTAAGAGTTGAAAAATGAAACAGCGGTTACAAAACTAAATGATGCAGAAAAATGAAGTAATTATGTTAGAGCTAAATGTTTGCCGATCAAGATAGTCAATTGTTGTTGGCTAACAGCTAATTTATCCGGTGGTTGTCTCTTAGGACGTTTATTTGTAGGGAAATTCAATTAGTGGAGTGCTTAACGGGAGCACGTAGGAAACCAACTTCCGCTAAAAACATGGGGTGTGGAAAGTTATTCCCTGGGAAATGATTGTCAGCTGACAACCTCTTTAAATATTTGAATTTTCAATGCAAAAGAGTTCTCAGACCAATCAATCAAACTTCTTTTTCTAACCATTTAATTCCTACGTTTACAACTCTTGTTTTAAAGTCTTATTTATCGCTTTCCAGTTAATTTTCACTCTTTTACAACTTTTGTTTATCGCAATTTTCCTTAGAAGCGGTTTACCGTAGAAGACTCATGAGTTCCACAACTGCTAAGTCTTATTTGGCTTCGAATTAGTATAAGAGCATGGGTATCTATGTGCTTGATTATATATATATATCTATGTGTTTTATCTCTCTTGCCATTTATTATGCATTGCCACTATCTCACTCTTTCTTTTATCTTGTTTTCCTGCCTATTTTTGTGATAAATAATGGATGGAGGAAACAAATGTCAAGAAGACAAGTCAAGAGGACTTATAAGATGCTATATAAGCTCCTGATGAAAGTTTTCTGCCTATACGGATTTTTTGTGTTTTGGATGTTTTGAAATATGTGTATATATGCTTAATTTTAGTGGGAGCTATGTTAGGCTAGGCTTACCCATTTTCTTCATCTATTATGATTGAAATAGCCATCCTATCTTTTGAACAACTGGAACATCTTTTATAATGCTTATATTTCTAAACTTGTTATGCTTATGAAGAGACTATAAGTCTATTATTTCAATAATTTTCTTTTCTCTGATTTTTATACGATACAAAAGTGCTTACAATTAATTGTCAATCAGGTACCCAAAAATAGTAAAATGTCTTTTGTTAGAATATAAATATGAGGTAAAATCTCATATCGGATATAAATGAAAAGATTAAACCCCATATAAGTGAAGAAAAGACTCATAATCATGAGTTTTAAAGTTTTGAGTTAAAGTGTAGTGTCAAGTTCGCTTATGTGGTTGCTCATCGTTCATTCATATAAATCTCTTTGATATTCCATCAATTTCTCAATAATTGGTATCAAAGCCAAGTTTGACTTGGTGACCGGCTCGGACGAGTAAGATGACAACGGTAGATCTTTGGACATGGAATATAAGTGAAGGTAAGACCTATAAATCTGAGTCTTAAGGTTTTAGGTTAAGATGTGATGTCAAATTCAAGATGACGACGGTGGATCCTAGACCTGGAGATCCCTTGTATCGAAAGTCTTTCTACAGTGGGTTCAAGCGACATATCCCGTAGGTGTAGCGGCGGTACAAGTATCAAGAGCGCATGTGGGCTCTAATGGCCACAACAAAAATAATCGTGGATAAAGATGGCCCCTGACTCAAGGGGAGACTACCATGTTGAATAGACTTACACTTGAAGAGAAGATTATTGTAATACAAGTGTGAGGTGAAGTTTCATATCAGGAGGTTAGATTATTGTTGCGGCAACATCTATACACAGACAAAACGCATATAAATAATTCATTGTTAGTAAAAACAAACACTAATAGATTAATTATTTAAAATTCAGTAAAAAATAATTAATACATTATTCCTTCTTTTTTCAATAATGAACAATCGTTCACCAACATGCTACAGTACTATATTTGCACATATATAAACACACCCCAAAACGCAAGATCTTGTACAAGTGTAATTAAAAGAAAAGAAATTGATTAAATAGTTCAATTAGTAAAACTGTAAGTCTTAAATTATGGTCACTGTTGCAATCACTTTAAGAGCTTTGATATTACAATAAGAAAATAATTAAAAAGTTCTTAGCATTAATTTTTTATTATTTAATACTTTTCACACTATTTTTTATTTTAAATTATAATAAGCAAACAATTAAAATGTTAAAAAATCTCACCATCCTTTAAATGTTTTATGTAAATTTTGAAATACACAATTTTTTGCACTTAACTCCTTTTTCAATTTTTTCTTAAAATATGAAAAATATCCTTAATTTTCTATAATATTTTATACACAACCAACATGTCGTTGGTTTAAGTGAAACTCAGTTAGGATTCCTTAAACAATATTTTTAATCTTAGGGATAAATAAACATAATTAAGAAGAGAGATCTCACTAAAATGAATAATCAAGTTTTCTGACAAAAATTAATTAATAAAGTTAGTGGATATTTTATATTTATGTTATGATGACCCAAAATATATTAGTTATATATACACCAATACAACCAATTAAAATCAAGATTAAAAATAATAATAAAAGATTGAGATTAAAATATTTAAAATTTAATATAATTATCAAATCTCTAAAAGTGTCATCAAGAAAAAATTAAATATACAAAAATTTTAATTATTATTTTCTAAAATATCTCAATTAATTTATCATCATCACTATCATGACTGTCATTAATATCATCATAATCATTGTTATAATCACTATCATGATTATTGTCATGTGTCACTGATAACTGCTAAATAATTGTATTTTGATAATAGAAAATAAGGCAAAATTGTCTTTAAAAATAATTATTTAGCAGTTATTTGCACTTAAATATTAAAGAATTGATGTTTTGTTGAATTTTGGCTACAAATATAAAAACTGGAGGTGTAACAAGCAAAAAGGCCAGAAAAATTGAAGAAAAGAAGAAAATCTGAAGCAGGCCCAGTCCAATACGCGCTAAGCCCATGATCCAACAGAAGCACGTGCTAAGCCTGCAACACGCGTGCTAAGCCCGCGATCTAACAGAAGCGCACGCTAAGCCTGCAACACGCGCGCTAAGCCCGCGATCTAACATAAGCACGCGCTAAGCCTGCAACATGCGCGCTGAGCGAGGGGGTGTCGCGCTGAGCGCGCCTACAAAGGCCCAAAGCCCACTTCAGCAACTATAAATAGAGAGCCAGTCCAAGGGACATAACACACCACGACAGAACCCCTCTCCTAGGGGTTTCACTTACTCCCTTTCTTTCTTTCACCTTCCTTCTCATTGTAAAGCCCTCAATGGCCATGAGTGGCTAAACCCTTAGTTAGGGTCTGGCAGGTCTAGAAGCCAATGTGATGTATGATGTACTCTTCACTATTTATCAATGCAATACCAGGATTTTCTTTCCTATTTTCTTTTCTGTTTTTATCTTGCATACTCATCTTTATATTCTGTTAGGGGTTAGATGCTCGGGAGAGGGTAACTTCTAAATAAGATTTAAAGAAGATATGCATGCATTAGTTTTAGGGGTTAGACGCTCGGGAGAGGATAACTTCTAATAGAACAAGAAGAAAAGATATCATAATAAAATCATTGCTAGGCATAGAGTGATTGCGTTATGCCCATGCGTCAAAGCAAACATCTAGAATTAGAACTTCTATTGAGTCTTTGCAAAGGCATTTGGGGGATAGATAGGTAAAATAGGCTTGTCATCGTGAGGCATCAGGGGCAGGTAAATGAATAGATGTGGGTGTGATAAAATCACCTGAATTGGTAAAGAAAAAATCATAAACTCATACATCCTAGGCTAGGCAGGCAAGTCAGTTCCCAACATTATCTTATCTTGACTTTATCTTTTATCTTTTATCTAAATCTTTTATCTTTCTTATCTTTCATCTTTTTCTTTATCTTTTAATTTTATCTTTAATCCTTTTATCTTCTAATTTTATCTTTAAATTTTTTATCTTTTCTTTACCTTATCTTCTATCTTTCTTTATCTTTTATTTTAAATTTCTTATCTCTTGCTTTTAAATTGGATTTGCATTAATCTAAGTACAAACAAAGTCCCTGTGGATTCGACACTCGGACTTCCGAGTACTTTACTACTTGTCACGATTTGGTGCACTTGCCAACGAGTCAACAAGTTTCTGGCGCCGTTGCCGGGGACTTTGTTTTTCGTACTTGATTAATTGCATATTCCAATTTGTAAACAATTAGTTTTCAGTTTCTATTTTTATTTTTATTTTATTTTTTGTTTTTTTTATCTATTATTTATTTTAGCTGCTTTATTTTTCAATTTTTTTTCTTGTTACTCATTCTTACTTTCTTTTTTTTTCTTTTTTTTTAAATAAAAAATAAAAAAAAATTATTTATTCTGTGATAACGTGCATGGTAGTTATCTCTTTTGTTAACAGTGCACACTCCTTCTTCGAAAAACGCATCATGACAGAAAATCGTCCACAGAGAATGACGCTAGAGGATTACTCTAGCCCTATTATACCTCAGTACTTCACCAGCATAGCTAGACCAGAGGTGCAGACGGCCAACTTCTCATATCCATATTCCTTGATCCAGCTGATTCAAGGAAATCTATTTTACGGCCTACCAACTGAAGATCCATACGCACACCTGGCCACATACATCGACATTTGCAACACGGTGAAGATAGTAGGAGTGCCTGAAGATGCCATCCACCTTGACTTATTTTGTTTTTCCTTGGCCGGTGAAGCAAGAACATGGCTTCGCTCGTTTAAGGGGAATAGCCTGCGGACATGGGACGAGGTGGTGGAGAAGTTCTTGAAGAAATATTTCCCAGAGTCCAAGACCATTGAGGGAAAGGTGGAAATCTCATCCTTCCACCAACATCCTCATGAATCGTTGAGTGAAGCCCTTGATCGCTTTCATGGGTTACTTTGGAAGACTCCTACACATGGGTTTAGTGAGCCAGTCCAGCTCAACATCTTTATTGATGGCTTGCAACCCCATTCCAAGCAGCTCCTCGATGCCTCAGCCGGTGGGAAGATCAAGTTAAAGACTCCAGAAGAAGCTATAGAGCTAATAGAGAATATAGCGGCCAATGATTATGTCATTCTACGTGACCAAGAGCCCAGCCCACAGGAAGAAAGCACTAGGCTAGAAGAATTGTTGGTACAGTTCATGCAGGAAACAAGGTCACATCAGAAGAGCACTGATGCAGCAATCAGAAATCTGGAAGTACAACTAGCTAAGCTAGTTGCTGAAAGGCCCACCGAAACCTTTGCGGTCACTACTGAGATGAAGCCCAAAGAGGAGTGCAAGGTAATTTTAACTGAGGAAGATGTGGAAGAAGAAAAGAAGGAAGAGATAGAAAGAAATGAGGAGAAAGCACAACAATGGGAGAAGTACTCACAAGAAGAAATTCAACAAGAAAGTATTCTCCAATTCAACAACCCTCCTCATCAACTGATCGTCAAGGAAGAAAGACATGAAAAACATAAGAAAGCCTTAAGTATCATTCCTTCCTTGATCACCAGCACTTCCCTTGCAACAATATGGAAGGTGTTTCCAGCATACATGAGTTTCATGGCGTCTCTAGCTAAGAGGCGAAAATGCAAGGAAGATGTGTTCTTTGTGACCTTCATGCCACCTTGAATGCATTTGACCCATCAAGCTAATGACGTTAAAGAAGCGCTTACTGGGAGGCAACCCAGGATTTCTTACCTTATCTCTTTTAGTTAATTGCAATTTTTTTTTTTAGGATAGTTGTGTTATTTCTTTTCTTTGTTTTGATTTTGCGCATTTTAATTTCAGCAATTTAAATTTTAGTAGTTTAAATTCAGTTATTGAATAAAAATTGCATGATATTTGTGAAGTCACTATTTAGGCTTTTTCTGAAGGATTCAACACTTGAAATGATGCATGACAATTGTGAAAATACTAGGTTCCTGGAAGCAAGAGTCAGTCAAACAGTGGGACATGAATCACAAAGAGAGAAAAGGTTAGCTTGATGGAAAAAGATCATGGTCCGGTAAGCCAATAGCTTTATCTTGTCCCGGTGAGCTGTGTGAACTTAATTATGAGAGAACGTCTGTTTTTAAATTCCTAATTTTGCATCATTCTTAGACTGTTAGATTATTTACATAAGGTGGATATGATCAAGGCCATGTTTCTTTATTTTAGCCACATAGCCAAAAAGCCAACCTGTGATGAAATTTATCCCTTGCACCCTTGTTGAGCCAAAATTAGTAATTATTTTTTTTATAAAACCCCTGAGCCTAATTGTGATATCTCTAACCTTATTTTAGGATTCTAAGAGAGCATAAAGGTTTTAGTCATAATAAACCCCTAATTTGGGGGATGGGTAGAATGAAGATGGTCTAGGGAATGTAAAAGTAGCACATAATAAGGCACCCAAAAAAAAAAAACTTGTAAGCCCAAAGTCTCTTTCCAAAAAAAAAAGAAAAAGAAAATAAGGGCAAAAAAAAAAAAAAAAAAAGAGGTGCCATAAGTGCTAAGGTTGGAAATAAGAAAAATAGATTGCATATGTGTTAAGGCTAAAAAACAAATAAAGCCTAGGCTAAGTATAAGTTTTTCTAGGATGAATGCTCTCTTATAACCTTAAGTTTGAAATCCCAGAAAAACCATGATTTCTTGTCTAGCCAGGCCCCATTACAAGCCAATAAAAGTCCTTAGTGATCCACCAAATGTAAGTAAGAATAACTTTAATTGAGATGAAGTGCAAAATTTGGGAATCTTAATTGCAGGTCGTATAAATTTTAAACACTCACCCCAGACACTTGTGCGTAGAGATAAACACTAACCTTGTGAGAAAAGTGAGGCAAACCAACTTGATTGATTTCCGATACTAACCAATTTCATCTTGATGTAATTCATGCTTCCATTGTGGGATTATGTCAAATGCGGAAAGGACCAGTTGGAGGAATCTGAGAAATTGTAGCCATTGAAAGTGTTGAAGCATTCGGAGCCTGCTTTTAATTTGATTTGCTTGGGGACAAGCAAAGTTTTAATTTGGGAGATTTTGATAACTGCTAAACAATTGTATTTTGATAATAGAAAATAAGGCAAAATTGTCTTTAAAAATAATTATTTAGCAGTTATTTGCACTTAAATATTAAAGAATTGATGTTTTGTTAAATTTTGGCTACAGATATAAAAACTGGAGGTGTAACAAGCAAAAAGGCCAGAAAAATTGAAGAAAAGAAGAAAATCTGAAGCAGGCCCAGTCCAATACGCGCTAAGCCCATGATCCAACAGAAGCACGTGCTAAGCCTGCAACACGCGTGCTAAGCCCGCGATCTAACAGAAGCGCACGCTAAGCCTGCAACACGCGCGCTAAGCCCGCGATCTAACATAAGCACGTGCTAAGCCTGCAACATGCACGCTGAGCGAGGGGATGTCGCGCTGAGCGCGCCTACAAAGGCCCAAAGCCCACTTCAGCAACTATAAATAGAGAGCCAGTCCAAGGGACATAACACACCACGACAGAACCCCTCTCCTAGGGGTTTCACTTACTCCCTTTCTTTCTTTCACCTTCCTTCTCATTGTAAAGCCCTCACTGGCCATGAGTGGCTAAACCCTTAGTTAGGGTCTGGCAAGTCTAGAAGCCAATGTGATGTATGATGTACTCTTCACTATTTATCAATGCAATACCAGGATTTTCTTTCCTATTTTCTTTTCTGTTTTTATCTTGCATACTCATCTTTATATTCTGTTAAGGGTTAGATGCTCGGGAGAGGGTAACTTCTAAATAAGATTTAAAGAAGATATGCATGCATTAGTTTTAGGGGTTAGACGCTCGGGAGAGGATAACTTCTAATAGAACAAGAAGAAAAGATATCATAATAAAATCATTGCTAGGCATAATAAAATCATTGCTAGGCATAGAGTGATTGCGTTATGCCCATGCGTCAAAGAAAACATCTAGAATTAGAACTTCATGCATTTTATCTATTGAGTCTTTGCAAAGGCATTTGGGGGATAGATAGGTAAAATAGGCTTGTCATCGTGAGGCATCAGGGGCAGGTAAATGAATAGATGTGGGTGTGATAAAATCACCTGAATTGGTAAAGAAAAAATCATAAACTCATACATCCTAGGCTAGGCAGGCAAGTCAGTTCCCAACATTATCTTATCTTGACTTTATCTTTATCTTTTATCTAAATCTTTTATCTTTCTTATCTTTCATCTTTTTCTTTATCTTTTAATTTTATCTTTAATCCTTTTATCTTCTAATTTTATCTTTAAATCTTTTATCTTTTCTTTACCTTATCTTCTATCTTTCTTTATCTTTTATTTTAAATTTCTTATCTCTTGCTTTTAAATTGGATTTGCATTAATCTAAGTACAAACAAAGTCCCTGTGGATTTGACACTCGGACTTCCGAGTACTTTACTACTTGTCACGATTTGGTGCACTTGCCAATGAGTCAACAGTCACTCACCTCTGTTGTCTTGATTGCTGTCATTATCATCCTTTCTGTCACCACGATCATGATTGATGGAGGTGACAATGACAACAGTCATAACAATAAAGATAGTAATGATTATGATGATGGATTAATGATAATTTAGATATTTTAGTTTGGAATAATTGTAATATTTCAAATATTTGATTTTAGTGTGATGAATCTGTAAAAATATACATATACTGATCTAAACATGCAAATCAATTTAAATGACCTATTTAGATCAAATAGTGGAAATTAAATATATTACGAGCGTACCTCCAGCCATTGCAAATTGAATGGGAAGCGACGCACACACGAACCTGAAAGACAGTTTTGTTCTTCCAGACCCTTACTCACTCTGAATAGATGGTGTATTTTTTTTCTGAATAGAGAAGTGGGTTTGGTGATACAAAACTGAAAGCACCCCATCGTATTTATAGTGTCTGTCCATCACAAAGCTCTCAACTTGTTATCAGAACGTGAGATAGGAAGTTATCAGTACGTGAGATAAGAAGTTATCAATACGTGAGATAAAGGATGGGTACGTGATTTGTTACTGAAGATGGTTGCAAATATATTGCAAAGATATGGGTTGAATATGGATGGAAAATGGACCAGATTCAAAATAACTAAATGTTCCAAAATAATAAAATAAAATATAATAAAAGATTTAGAACGTGAACGTGGGCGCTTCCAACATTCTCCCACTTGGTCCATTTAACCCAACATCAACCATAACAAGAAACATAATATATGAGTCATGGCGATAGGTCCTCTGATGATGAGTAGTATCTTCCATGTACCACAATATATCAAGTCTCTCAACACTAGCTCTCAACTTAATGAATAAACCATATGTTTATTCTATATCTAAACCGAATGATTTTTCTCGAAATAAATAAATATGTGCACAAAACCATATGAGAAAATATCTAACTGAATAAGAGTTTCATTGAAAATAACAAATGTACGTACAATGAAATTACATCATGGAACCAAGTCTCATTCGTACTACATGATCCTTAAAATTCTTTGGTGGCATGCCTTTAGTTAAAGGATCAGCAATCATTAACTCAGTGTTGACGTGTTCAATGATCACTTTCTTTTCTTTAACACGTTCTCTTATGGCTAAGTACTTGATGTCGATGTGCTTACTTCGACTTCCACTTTTGTTGTTTTTAGCCATAAACACTACAACAAAGTTGTCACAATACAACTTTAATGGCCTAGAAATAGAGTCCACAACTCTAAGGCCAAACATGAAACTCTTCAACCATACACCATGCGAGGTAGCCTCAAAACAAGAAACGAACTCAGCCTCCATAGTGGAAGTAGCAGTCAAGGTTTGTTTGGCACTTCTCCAAGATACAGCTCCACTGGCTAACATAAAAATATAACCAGATGTTGATCTTCGTGAATCAACGCAACCAGCAAAGTCTGAGTCAGAGTAGCCAATCACTTCCAGACAATTAGTTTGTCTGTACATGAGCATGTAATCCTTTGTTCCTTGAAGATATCTCATCACTTTCTTTGCATCTTTCCAGTGGTCAATACCTGGATTACTTTGATATCTTCCCAAGACTCCAACAGCGAATGCAATATCAGGTCTAGTGCAAACCTGAGCATACATAAGGCTTTCAACTGCTGAAGCATATGGAATATTTTTCATGTTTTCCCGCTCAAAATCATTTTTGGGGCATTGACTCAAAGCAAGTTTATCACCGCTCACAATGGGAGCTACACTTGGTGAACAATCTTTCATATTAAATATCTCTAAAATTTTGTTGATATAGGTTTCTTGAGACAAGCCTAAAATGCCTCGAGATCTTTCTCTATGGATCTTTATGCCTATGACATAAGATGTCTCTCCCATATCCTTCATATCAAAGTTCTTTGAGAGAAATTGTTTCACCTCATATAGCATACCCTTATCATTAGTCGCAAGCAGAATATCATCTACGTATAATACAAGGAAACAAATCTTACTCCCACTGACCTTCTGGTATATACAGTGATCCATGACATTCTCTTCAAAGCTGAATGAAGAAATGAAATTTTAAATACCACTGGCAGGAGGCTTGTTTCAATCCATAGATGGACTTGTTAAGCTTGCAGACTAAGTGCTCACCAACACTAGATAAGAATCCCTCAGGTTATTTCATGTAAACCTCTTCTTCTAGATCACCATTCAGGAACGTCGTTTTCACATCCATTTGATGCAGCTCAAGATCAAAATGAGCTACTAATGCCAAAATTACTCGAAGAGAGTCTTTCTTAGATACAGGGGAAAAGGCCTCTCTGTAATCGATTCCTTCTCTTTGAGTGAATCCTTTAGCAACAAGTCTTGCCTTATGTCTCTCAATGTTGCCTTCTGAGTCTTTCTTTGTTTTGAAGACCCATCTACATCCGATGGCTTTTACACCAACAGGCAACTCAACGAGATCCCAAACTTGGTTAGATGCCATAGAATCCATCTCATCCCTCATAGCATTATACCACAAATTTGATTCCTTAGAACTCATGGCTTGTGAAAACGTCTCAGGATCATTTTCGGCTCTAATGTTGTAGTCTGATTCTTGTAGGTACACTACATAATCACTAGGAATTACTGTCTTTTTTATTCTAGTAGATCTTCTTAATGTTGTTTGGTCATCTTGTTGAGGAACTTGTTCAACTGGTTCTTCACCAGTTTGTTCAATATCATCATGTTGTTCCTCACAAACAACTTGATCTACGTGATCACTTTCAATAGCTTGTGGAACTTCAATCATTGGTTGTCTAACGCCCATTTTAACTTGAGGGGTGGGAATGACTACCAACCTATTACTTGTCCCAGAAGGTTCAACTTCATAGCGATCCCTTTCAGAAGAAATGTTCCGAAATTGATCACTCTTACTGATCAAGTCATTTTCAAGAAACTTTGCATTCCTTGATTCCACAATCCTAGTGTTGTGGGATGGACAATAGAACCTATACCCTTTATACCTTTCAGCATATCCAATGAAATACCTAGTAATAGTCTTAGGGTCTAGTTTCTTCTCTTGTGGATTATAAATTCTTACTTCAGACGGGCATCCCCAAACGCGTATATGTCGCAAACTTGGTTTCCAACCCTTGAATAACTCAAAAGGTGTCTTTGAGATAGCCTTGGTTGGAACTCGGTTTAATATATACGCAACCGTCTTAAGAGCATCAATCCATAAAAATTGAGGAAGCTTTACATTACTCCTCATGCTTCTCACCATGTCTAATAAGGTTCGATTTCTTCGTTCTGCCACACCATTCTAATCCGGAGAACCAGGCATAGTGTATTGGGCAATAATCCCATGTTCTTGAAGAAATTTCGCAAATGAACCCAGTGCTTGTCCATCCTCTGTGTATCTACCATAGTACTCCCCACCTCTATCTGATCTCACGATCTTAATTTGTTTTCCACATTGTTTCTCAACTTCAGCCTTAAAAACTTTAAAGGCATCTAAAGCTTCATTCTTAGAATGAAGTAAGTAGAGATACATATATTGTGAATAATCATCTATAAAGGTTATGAAGTATTTCGAACTATTTGCATCCATGTCTGGACAACATATGTCTGTATGTATGATTTCTAATAAATTAGAACTCCTCTTTGCACCCTTTTTAGACTTGTTAGTTTGCTTACCCTTAATGCAATCTACACAAGTCTCAAAATCAGCAAAATCCAAAGTACTAAGTACTCCTTCATTTACTAATCGCTTGATTCTCTCAATAGATATATGTCCTAATCTCCGGTGCCACAACATGGAGGATTCTTCATTCATAATACGTCGTTTTAACCCAACAGAAACGTGCATAGAAGTAGCGTCGTTTTTCAATTCAATCGAATAAAGACCATCAACCAATTGACCACAACCAATATTTTCATATTTATTTAGTAAATTAAAACCAAAGTCTGTAAAATTAAAATAAAATCCCAAAGGTGCAAGTTTAGAAACAAAAATTAAGTTTTTACAGAAACTAGGAACATAAAAAACTTTCTCCAAATGTAATTTAAAGCCACTACTTAAAACTAAGACGCACGTTCCAATGGCCTCTACATGCGAGCTCATCATAATCCCTGAGTAGATGCACTGCTCACTTCCCACTGACTTCCTTAGGCTTTCCATACCCTGCAAGGTATTAGAAACATGGATTGTAGAACCAGAGTCAATCCACCATGTATTATGATTCACATTAATCATATTAGATTCATAACAAACGAAGGTAAATGGTGTACCTTTCTTCCCAAACCAACTTTTAAATTTGGGGCAATCCTTCTTCATGTGTCCTTTCTTTTTACAGAAGAAACACATTGACTCCTTTTTAATTGTTGGTTGAGTCGGAATCCTTCCTTTATTGGTGCCTACAGACTTCTTCCTATCCTTTCTAGAAGTAGAAGTAGTCAAATTTACCTTCTCACCCTCTTCCATTATCCATCTCTCCTTTTCTTGAACACACATGGTCATCAATTCATTAATAGATCATTTATCCTTATGTGTGTTGTAAGAGATTTGAAGGGTGTATACTGTTGAGGTAGGGTGCACAAAATGAAATGTACCAAGAAGGATTCAAACATGGTAACTTCCAGGGTTTTCAACTGAGCCACTATGTCCCTTAAGCGCATGATATGTTCACGCACACCCCTCGTTCCAGTAAGCTTAATGGAAGAGAATTGCATAATGAGTGTGCTAGCAAGCGACTTCTCAGAGGTCGTAAACTGTTCATCAATGGCTTTCAATAGATCTCTGACCTTATCATGCTGGTCAACTGAACCCCGGATACTAGCGGATATGTTGGTTTTTATGAACATAACAAAGAGACGATTAGATCTCTCCCACTTTTCATAAAGATCAACAGCATCAGGTTCGCTAGTTTCAGTAATAGCCGGTGGCTCATCCTTCCTTATAGCATAGTCAATATCCATCCAGCCCAAATGAAGGAGAACTCTTTCCTTCCAAACCTTATAATTATCACCTTTCAAAATGGGAAGGTCACAAGAAATATTCATAGATTGTGAAACTGCAAACAAACACACATGCTCATTAAAAAAATTTGAGACTAAACAAATGTCATGTTTTGCCAATGCAAATCTTGTCTCAATATATGAATCTAGTGACACAAAACTTGCCTGTGGGCTAAAGTCCTACTCAATTAGATTCATCATTCAACTTTATCATAAAACTATTAAATCATGTTCTTTTCCTTAATTCCTGTGGGTAAATTAAGAAATATAATTTAATATTTTATCCTAATTAATCATACAAATATAACAAAATTCCTGTGGGTAGATTTCATCACATTACATATGATTAATCACAATTAATATTTCTAATGTGATTATAAATTTAGCATATAATTTTACTCAATTAAAGATGTTGTGGCTATTCTCCAATTTAATAAAATTATATTAATCACTTAACATTCAAAAATAATCCTTGCATAAACATACTTAATAATGCAAATGTGCTCAATATTGAATCATAAAAATTACATGTATACCAATTCAAAATAACATTGTACGTATATCCATTCAACATGTAATAAACTTTAAAGGATGAAATCTAATGCATATCAGTATTTAACATAATATTGCATGTTCATAATAACTTAGAGACACACAATTTTAAATTGATTGTGCATAAATGATTTATCCTTCAGAAGTTATAAATACAAATGAACTGCACCTAATAAACAATTAAATTGCAGTAGCTTAGTGGCAAAGGGAGTCCTTTCATGGTGCAGGTCAAGGGTTCAAAGCAAGCCCCATGGCATTTTCGTTTCAATGAGATTCGAACCCACAACAGAAAGGTAAAACTAACTGCATCAACCACTGAATCAAGTCATGCTTTGTTTAGAATTTTTAGAAAACAATATATATTAACAATTTCACATCAGTAAACATGAGCATGTACATCTTCATCCTCTCAGCGTATCAGATTATTTAATATATATAAAAATTAGCTTTGCTTCCCTTTTACGCTTTCTCAAAGAGGTTCAAACTTTTAATATTTAAATATTAAATTCAGCCACAAGCTTTAATATTTAAAAAAAACAAAATTGCTTAATGCTGAATGTTCATGTTTCTTCTTTAATTGAACAAAGCATAATAAAGGCAAGGCAGAGGTATTATGTGGCTCTGATACCAAATGTAAAATTATACATATATTGATCTAAACATGCAAATCAATTTAAATGACATATTTATATCAAACAGCGGAAATTAAATATATTACGAGCGTACCTCCAGCCATTGCAAATTGAACGGGAAGCGGCGAACACACGAACCTGAAAGACAGTTTTGTTCTTCCAGACCCTTACTCATTCTAAATAGATGGTGTATTTTTTTTCTGAATAGAGGAGTGAGTTTGGTGATACAAAACTGAGAGCACCACATCCTATCCTATTTATAGTGTCTGTCCATCACAGAGCTTTCAACTTCTTGTTATGATAAGGAGTTATCAGTACGTGAGATAAAAGTTGAGTACGTGATTTGTTACTGAAGATGGTTACAAATATATTACAAAGATATGGGTTAAATGTGGATGGAAAATAGACCAAATTCAAAATAACTAAATGTTCCAAAATAATAAAATAAAATATAATAAAAAATTTGGAACGTGAACGTGGCCGCTTTCAACATAATCTTCTAAAGATTTGATGATTATATGATAGTTGTTATCAATTAAACGTGTTGATCCTATAAATTTTATTAATAAATAAAAAGTTTGATATTTGTTTTTCAGCATTGCCCTCATTATTGAGTGTGTTGATTGAGGTGGAAAGATTGAATTTTGTTTTAAATTATTTGTGGGATCCACTAATTTGTCTTTCCACTCTCAACCCCGAAGAAAAGGAAAAATAATAATGGCACACTGCATGAGAAAATTGTGCATATTCCTGTACAATGTTGATTATATATATATGGGTTTGCAAAGCTAGACTAACTAAAAAATTTCAAGGTCTATGTTAGCATTTAATATTTTTTTCTTTTTGACAAAAATAATAAATTTTCCTTTATTAATTAAACCAATATAAATAAAAGGATAACTGTGCAATTTGTTTTTTAAATAAAATTTATCCAAAATCTTTTCTTTCTCACTCACATGAACTGTTATTCTTGACAATCCAAATTTTCTTTTCTCTTTCTGAACAGGAGAAATATATTTGAACACCCATTATGTATGTTAGTTGACACCTAGAGAAAAAAATATAAAAAAAATTATTCCTAAAATAATGGAATCAAAATTATTCCCCAATCTTAATTAATTCCCAAAAGTATTTTATTAAGATATGCAAAAGTGCACTCTCTTATGACTTTAAAATGCAAAAGTTTGTTTTTGTAGTTTAGGACCTAAATAAAATTTTCAAAAAGTTAAAGTACCTAAAATGTATTAAAACTTTATTATATTATAATTGAAATAATATATAAAACTCAAGGTTTAAACATGTTTTATTTTTTTCTTATAAATATAGTGATCGAGTTTTGGTTTCGATAGTTGTGTTTTTTTATAAGCCAATTTTTTTCCTACTAAAAGCAAAATGCGAGTACAAGAAATGATTATTTCGCTTAGAACAGAGGTATATGGTACATGCAAATTGAGAAAAACGTGACACCTAACTCACTCGCTTTACATTTCACCTACCAAAACGGTGGTTCAAAATGCACAGCAGGAGCAAAAAGAAAGATATAAAATAAGAAAAATGGTCCAAATTAATACCGATAAGAAAATAAACGTCTCTATTTAATAGTTACCGAACAAGACAAGGTGCACTTGAAATCAACTACTCTGACCCCCTCGACCCATCACGTATATACTAATAAAAAAATAAAAAAAATAAAAATAATTAAAAGTTTTTAAAACACATTTAAATATAAATCTTTCAAAAAATAAAAGACTCACATTTATTTTTCTAACATAATAAAATTTATCCAAATAAATAATAAATTATCTCGGCTTAAAACAAGGTCGATCAAAACTTAATGCAATTAATATAGAAATCTATACCCTAATGTCACATTCTATCAAATCATTGTATTGTCGTGCCCTCTAACATGAGGTTCTTCATAGTTATTCACTTTTTCATCTGTTTCCATGAACACAAGGGTCGAGATCATTATAGGATCCAAACACAAATAGTCCACAGGGATTGAGTTATCACATTCTTAACTACGGAAGAGAACAAGACAACATATAGGTATGAATATCATATTAATAAAATACAACTTATTCAAGCATAGTAGTTCACATTATTTTACCACTTTACCGCACAACATCACATCACAACACCACACGTCTCATTTGTTTTCAAAGCATTCACGTACTCAATGATCAAAACACAATATCACTAAATCAATCCATATTGATCAATACACAAACGTTATGCAACATATATACTAAGACTCAATCTTATATGCAATGTGGTACGATATCAGTGAAAAACCTCATCGGGCGCCTAGGAGTAGATGACAAGACAAATCACACACTAGCAAGTCAAGTCACCCTCACTAAGTAAGATCATAGGGAAACCAGTCAGGGTCACGGTGTTTTGCGAGAATGTTTCAACCATATAAAATCAACATAGGCTTAAAGGAACACTCAAATAGAGTGACCCCCAAGGCCTACACTCCGGAGAGTCCATCAGGGTCACTCCCTCCTGATTCAGGTCCAACCCAGAAAACATTTTAGCACACAGACTCTATCTATGAACAGTACAAAATACACGACTCTTCAATTGTTCTCAAAATAGTTTATCTCGTCGCCCTTAAAGGGTCTTAGCACTAACTTGTCGCCCTTAAAAGAACTTAACATTAACTCGTCGCCCTTAAAGAGACTTAACATTAACTCGTCGCCCTTAAAGAGACTTAGCATCAACTTGTCGCCCTTAAAGAGTCTTATAGTCGTGCGATTGTACAATTCATAGTTCACAACTCAATGCATACAATATCTCAATGCACATATGTATCTCAATCACATACATACTCAATTTATCACATACATTAAATCTCAATCACAATAGTATAATCTCAATTTAACACGTTATCACACCCCATGAATCATATACAATTTACCTATGAACTATGCAATACATATGATTACTCAATTGTTTTCAAAATCATTTTAACTCGTCGGGTTCCCATAGTAGATCTCATCACAATACTCGTCGTCCTTAAAAGGTCTTACAATTGTGTGATTGCACAGTTCATAACTCTCATCTCAATACACACATCTCATCTCAATACACATGTATTTCATCAATCATCACATGTTCAATTTATCACATACTCACAATTTGAATCATCATTTCATAATCTCAACATAACAATTCATACAAAAGATTTATCACAACATGGGGAGTAAAACCCCTCAAATAGTATCTCACAATTATATCAAAATCAATTAATCAAAATCATGGGTCAAAACACAAAAACATCAAGAGGACTTAAGTTTACCAATCAATTATCATCAGAACATCAATTGGTACGTAGAATACAACAATATTGTATTTATAATCATAAAGGAAAAATTGTAATTCAATAAACATCCCAAAATAAACCCCAATTTAATCCTCAAAGATCCTTACACATGTTCATTCTAATCCCAATTGCGATAAACTCATCCCTTACCTCTAAGCGGGCTCACGTGTGTAGTGATAGCGGCATCTCTAGTAATTTCTTGTCATTCCTCAAGTTTTTTCTCTAATTGTTTTGATAGAGTTCCCAAACGTTAGAGAGAAAGAGAAGGGATTGAAGCCTCCATTTGTACTGTCTTTAAGAGATTATATTTTCTCTCTCCTTGAATATTATCTTGCAAATCCCAACGGTAAAGGTGTGCGGAATTGAATCACGAACTACATATCAAAATTTCACAATAATCCAACGGTTAACGAGTCCAGTATCATAGTTTTACTGAGATGATTTGTGGGTTTCTGCGAGAAAAGAAAAGTCTACGATGTGAAGTGTATTTCTCTCAGCTCCGATATGATTTCAAAATTCCCATATGTGAGAATGCTCAGAATTGGATTGCAAACCTGATGCTTAAATTTCACGACGATCCAACAATGAATAAGTCTGAGATCGTTATTTTTCTGAGACAGATTTGGTGATGTGCGAGAAAAAAGAGAAAATTTTGGAAGGAAAAGAAAAAAAATGAAAATGAGGGGAAAATGAGACATTGTCAATGTAAAAACTGACCTAACACATCTCTACTTATACCTAGGATATTTATAACTTATTATTTACTCTATTTATTTATTTTTATTATTTTATAAAAATAAATTATATTTTATTTTTTATCAAATGAATAAATAAAATATCTTCTTTATTTTTTTATTTATTTAATTATAAAAATCTTATTATTTTATGAAACTCTTTCTATTTATAAATAATAATCTTTTTAATTTAGCTTACCAAGAATAGAATGTTACGGCTACTTGCTACCACTTGCAAAAAAGACAACACGAGACTATTGAAATTGAAAGCTCTTACATTACAGGCCCACGTACACGAGACTATTTTTACTCACTGCTTTGGGAACCAAAGAAATGCCCAAGTACAACAGCTTTTTCATGCATGTGACATTTGACAGTGCATGTGGCTTATATGGTGAACAACTTCATAACCACTAAATTTATTATCATAATATCTTGAACTGGTAGCACGAGTTCCTTGCAACCTTCTCTACCAATAATTACTGATCAGAACTCCTATTCCTTGCAACTTTTATTACCCAATGCATGTGTGTGCTTACATAAGTTCTATATTTCATGGGAGCATATAACTAGATGTTCTTACCGTATTAGTAAACTAAAATGATTTTAAGTCTTGTTAACTAATATTCTAAGAATTAAAAGAGGGATTCTTTTTATTATTAGAAATAGTATATATGAAAATGTATTTAATAATTAAAGGAAACATATTTTAATGTATTTTAATAAAATATTTATTTTTTACTTCTTTAACAAGTATTCTAGGTCATTTGCCAATATTTTTTATATCAGGCATATACATTTATTTTACTCATTTACCCCTCACTGCATGTGAATAGTAACATTTCCAATATGTATCTTTCGATTATGAACTCCCTTGGTATGAAGTCCAAGATCCAAATTCTCTCACTTGGCCTAAAATCAATTTCTAACAAAGAAGCTAAAACCACATCAACACACTGGGCTGAAGTCAATTTCTAACAAAGAAGCCTAACCCCATTAACGCAGCACAAATCGCAACCGTGACTACAAAAATCAGATCGAGAGCAAGAGGGAAGATAATAAGAAGCAAAGAGAGAGATAGAAGACTAAAAATAAAAGAAAAAAAATAAGCGCTGCAGTTGAAAATTACTTCCGGCGACAGAGTGTAGGGTGCATTATTTTCTTTTTCTATCGTTTGTATCCTTTTCCAGCTACCAAACACGTTGTTATTATTATTATTTTAGTTTAATCGTAAATTTTATCACCAAATTATTTAATTTTTTTAATTATATCATTTAAGTTTTTTAATGCATTTTATTATCATATTTTTCAATTTTTTGTGTATTCTAACAATCCATAGAATATGTAAGGCCATGCTAACATATTGTGTCTAATAAAGTTTTTAAAAAATGACATCAATTTTGTTATCTTTTTTTGTGAAATTTCGTCATTTTATTACCACACAACGTTGTTTTTATATTTTTTTAGGGACATGTCATTAAAATGTCTGAAAATTAAAAAATATAATAATAAAATGCTCAGTGATAAATAAAAAATACTAGTGATAAAATTTACAACATAATTAATAATAATAATTGAATGTAACAATATGTACAGTTAGATTATTTTTTTTTCAACTGTAGGGTGACCAGATGGTAGGGATACATATTTTAGTCCCTACTTTATTTATTTTTTACACATGCTTTTTCTTTTAATAATAATTGAATATAACAAGATGTACAGTTAGATAATTTTTTTTTTCAACTATAGGGTGACCAGATGGTAGGGATACATATTTTAGTCCATATTTTATTTATTTTTTACACATGCTTTTTCTTTTAATAATAATTGAATATAACAAGATGTACAGTTAGATCATTTTTTTTCAACTATAGGGTACGTGTGACCAGATGGTAGGGATACATATTTTAGTCCCTACTTTATTTATTTTTTACACATGCTTTTTCTTTTAGAGAAATTACATATGCTTATTTATAACCAATAATGTTGGGAAAGGAACATACACAATTTGGAGAAAAGAAGAAGATAAGCTAGCTAAGGCAGCAATGGGTAATCCTTCTAAGCTTTTCCCATTTTTCTTTGCATTCATTGTGTTTCTGATGCCCTTAGTTTCCTTATCCCACAATGACTTCTCTACCTTTGCCATAAAAACCGTTTCATACCTAGTTTCCTTTAGTGAAAATCCAAACCATAATGGCCACATCACCACAAGCTCCAATGAAAGAGACAAATCACGTCTTTGGAGGAAAGCCTTCATTGGCTTAAAAAATACTCACGAGCCATCTTCGAATATTTCTCGAGCAATATCCCTTAATGCAAGAGAGTGTTTTCCTGTGGAGTTACCTTCTGATGCAATAACTTCTACCCGTTGTTGTCCACCTAGGCCATCTCCTTCTAATATCATAGATTTCAAAGATTTTGCTTCTCCAAACGCCACGCTTCGAGTAAGAAAACCTGCTCACATGGTAGATGAGGAGTACATAGCAAAACTTGAAAAGGGCATTGCACTCATGAAAGCACTCCCTGATGATGACCCACGTAATTTCATTCAACAAGCAAAGGTCCATTGCGCTTATTGTAACGGTGCCTATCACCTACGCCATCCCTTTCAGGACACAAAACTCAACATTCACAGGTCTTGGTTTTTCTTTCCCTTTCATCGTTGGTACCTTTACTTCTTTGAGAGAACTTTGGGAAAATTAATTGGTGACCCAAACTTTGCCCTACCCTTTTGGAATTGGGATTCTGTAGAAGGGATGCAAATTCCATCATATTTCAATAACCCCAATTCGTCGCTTTATCACCAACTCCGAAACCAAAACCACTTGCCCCCACACGTGGTTGATCTGAACTACAATAAACTTGATCCTAATGATGATACGCCTTCTCATCAACAAGTTTCGTATAATCTAGCCTTCATGTACAAGCAAATGGTGCTAGCAAGTACCAAAGAATTGTTCATGGGAAGCCCTTTTCGCCTTGGCGATAACCCTACTCCGGGTATGGGCTCTATAGAGGCTGCTCCTCATAACACTGTTCATACATGGGTGGGTGCTGCTGATAAGCCACACCATGAAGACATGGGAGCATTCTACACAGCAGCTAGAGACCCCATTTTCTACGCTCATCACCCGAACTCGGATCGATTGTGGGGGCTATGGAAGACATTGGAAGGAGGAAGAAAGGACTATAGTGATGATCCAGATTGGCTAGATTCTGAGTTTTACTTCTATGATGAGAATGCCAATTTTGTTCGTGTTAAGGTAAGAGATTGCCTTGATACTAAAAAATTAGGGTATGTTTACGAAGATGTTGATCTTCCATGGCTGCGAACGCCACCCACATCGCCGAAAAGCAAGCTACTGAGAGAAGCGAACAAGAGTCCACTTTTGAGTTCAAAGCCAAGCAAATTTCCTTTGGTTTTGGATTCCATAACGAGTACCGTTGTTAAGAGGCCGAAGAAATTGAGAAGCAAGGAAGAGAAAGAACAAGAGGAGGAGGTTTTGGTGATAGAAGGGATTGAGTTTGGAAGTGATAAATATGTTAAGTTTGATGTTCATATTGATGATGATGAAGATAATTTGAGTGAACCGGATCAGACAGAGTTTGTGGGAACTTTTGTTAATTTGTTCCATGGACAAGGCCATAATATCAACACTAGTTTTAAGGTAGGGATATCGAAAGTGCTGGAGTGTTTAGAAGCTGAAGAAGATGATGTTGTGCTGGTTACTTTGGTGCCTAAGGTTGGGAAAGGAGATGTCATCATAGGAGGCATCAAAATTGAGTTTATTCCAAAGTAGAAAGATTAGTTTTGTTGTTGTGTGTGCAAATTTAATACTCTTATTACAGGTTTATTGTTTTATGCTTTTAAAAAGTACACTTTCTTTTTTGGTTTAGCATCTCGAGCTCGTATTCTCAGTGGCTGGATTTTGTCCAACCAACTGAAATATGAGATGTCGAATTTGCTTTGGTATAGCGATAGTAGAAGAAGGGAAAGAAGGGAAAGAGTGTGAAGGACAGCTGAAATTTTGGATGCGGAGAAGTACTCTTCTACAAGTATAGATGAGTGTTTTTGAAGAAAATCAAATAAATCAATTTGATTTTCTAGAATTAATTTTCATAATAAAAAATGAGTCTGGTGTAAAAATTTGTATTTGATTTTTTTTTTATGTGAAAGGTGATTTTAGTAAAATTGTTATTATTTAGATAGTGTTAGTCTAAATTAGTATTAAGTGAATAGTTATCAAAATAGATTTAAAATTCAAGCTATATTTATGTGTATATATTAGAAAAATATTGAGGAGGAGTCTCTATTTTAACCGTGCTTATTATATGTATAAAAGAATATTATGAGGACTTAAGAAAAAGCAAAATTAAGAAAGAAAGAAGGCAAACAATGCGCGTATATTATGCTTTGGATAAAAGAAACAAATAGTTTCACACGAATAAATGTAAAATCATATTAGTTGAATATAAAAATAAGAAATACTTTGAAGCAAATGAAAAACTGCCAAATATGAAAATCCCGTTTTGAAATGACGAACACTCACCCTGCGTGACCTATTCTAGATATCAATGACAGTGACGATTAGCCATCAAATCAATTATGTACGGTTATGGCTAATAACAACAACAACAATAACGCCTTATCCCACTAGGTGGGGTCGGCTACATGGATCAACTTCCGCCATAATGTTCTATCAAGTACCATACTTCTATCCAAATCATTAATTTCAAGATCCTTTTTGATAACCTCTCTTATAGTCTTTTTGGGTCTTCCTCTGCCTCGAATTGTTTGTCTTCTCTCCATCTGGTCTACTCTCCTCACTACAGAGTCTACCGGTCTTCTCTCTACATGCCCAAACCACCTAAGTCTATTTTCCACCATCTTCTCTACAATAGACGTCACTCCAACCCTCTCTCTAATAGCTTCGTTTCTAATTTTATCCTATCGAGTCTTACCACACATCCACCACAACATCCTCATCTCCGCTACACCTACTTTATTCTCATGTTGGCTCTTGACCGCCCAACATTCTGTTCCGTACAAAATCGCCGGTCTTACCGCAGTCCGATAAAACTTTCCCTTTAGCTTGATCGGTACCTTTGCATCACATAACACCCCCGATGCTTTTCTCCATTTCATCCATCCTGCTTGAATGCGATGATTCACATCCCCTTCAATTTCCCCATCATCCTGTATTACAGACCCAAGATATTTAAACCGTGTGACTTGAGGGATAATATGGTCTCCTATTTTCACCTCTGAGTTAGAAACCCTCCTTCTTTTGTTGAACTTACATTCCATATACTCCGATTTGCTTCTGCTTAGGCGAAAGCCATGTGTTTCTAGAGCTCGTCTCCAAGTTTCCAACCTCTCATTCAACTCCTCCCTCGACTCTCCAAGGAGGACTATGTCATCTGCAAAAAGCATGCATCTCGGCGCTATCTCTTGGATTTGTTCCGTGAGGACATCCAGAATTAAGGTAAAAAGGTAGGGGCTAAGGGTTGACCCTTGATGTAAACCAATTGTGATGAGAAAATCGTCTGACTCTCCATCCTGTGTCCTAACACTAGTCGATACCCTATCATACATATCTTGGATAGCTCGAATATATGCAACCCTAACCCCTTTCTTCTCTAGAGCTTTCCACAAAATCTCTCTAGGCACTCTATCATACGCTTTCTCCAAGTCAATAAAAATCAAGTGCATGTCTTGTTGGGCCATGCGATATTGCTCCATCACCCGCCGTAATAAATAAATCGCTTCCATGGTCGACCTTCCCGGCATGAAACCAAATTGATTCTCAGTAACTTGAGTCTCCTTTCTTAATCTCCGTTCGATCACTCTTTCCCATAATTTCATGGTATGAATCATGAGCTTGATTCCCCTATAATTTGCACAATTTTGTATATCCCCCTTGTTCTTATAGATTGGCACTAACGTGCTTCTCCTCCATTCCTCCGGCATGCGTTTTGACCTCATAATTTCGTTAAAGAGTTCGGTGAGCCACTCAAGACCTCTATCTCCAAGAGTTTTCCACACTTCAATAGGTATGTTGTCTGGCCCCACCGCCTTACCATTACTCATTCTTTTCAACGCTTCCTTTACTTCCTGTTTCTGAATCCGACGATAGTACTTATAGTTCCGGTCCTCTTCTCTTGTGTCTAGACTGCTAGAGTCATATCCATATCCATCATTAAATAAGTTGTGGAAATACGCCTTCCACCTTTCCTTGATATCTTTTTCATGCACTAAGACTTTGCCTTCTTCATCCTTAACACACTTTACTTGATCCAAATCTCTAGTCTTCCTCTCTCTACCCTTAGCAAGCCTATATATAGATCTTTCTCCGTCCCTGGTTCCTAGAGCTTGGTATAGTCCGTCAAAAGCTTGGGCTCTTGCCTCACTCACCGCCTTTTTGGTTTCATTTCTAGCTATCTTATACTTATCCCAAGTTTCAAAATTTCTACACCTAGACCACTCCTTGAAACACTCCTTTTTTACTCTAACTTTGCTCTGAACATTTTCATTCCACCACCACGATTCTTTACCCCTAGGTCCAAAACCTCTAGATTCACCCAACGTCTCTTTAGCCACTTTAATAATCTCTTGGGACATCTTGTTCCACATATCATTTGCACTTCCTTGTGATTGTCCACACCAACCCTCCCATATCTTTTGTTGGAAGATTCCTTGTTTCTCACCCTTCAAGTGCCACCATTTGATCCTTGGTGCTACCAGAGGACTTCTTCTCTTTGCCCTATCTCTAATTCTTACATCCATAACCAAAACTCTATGTTGGGTAGTCAAGCTCTCTCCCGGGATAACTTTACAGTTCAAGCAATACTTCCTATCAGACTTCCTGATAAGGAAGAAATCTATTTGAGAACATGTCCCTCCACTTTTGTAAGTGATAAGATGTTCCTCTCTTTTCTTAAACCATGTATTGGCTATAGAAAGATCCAAAGCCTCCGAAAACTCCAAGATGGATTTACCCTCCCCATTCATCTCCCCTAAGCCAAAACCCCCATGCACCCCCTCAAAACCTCTAGCCACGCTACCTACATGTCCATTGAGATCCCCTCCTAGGAAAACTTTATCTCCTTGGGGTATATCCTGAAGTACCCCTTCTAGATCCTCCCAAAATTTTACCTTAAAGTGTTCTGCTAACCCAACCTGAGGTGCGTACCCACTAATAACATTAAAGGTGTCCTGTCCCACTACCAATTTTAAGACTATGATACGATCTCGTACTCTTCTTACATCCACGACATCCTTCTTCCACTCCTTGTCCACAATAATCCCTACCCCATTTCTTGATCTGATTTTTCCCGTATACCACAGCTTAAATCCCGAGCTGTCTAATTCTTTCGCTTTTTCACCTGTCCACTTAGTTTCTTGTAGGCACATAAAATTGATCTTCCTCCTCACCATAACATCCACTATTTCCATAGATTTTCCAGTAAGTGTGCCTATATTCCATGTACCAAAGCGAATCCTCCTGTCATGAACTAGCTTCTTTACCCACACCCGTTCACGAAAATGTGGGAACCCTTGCTTACTTTTCACTACATCCGGGCGGCGATGCAGCGGCCCTTGCTCTTTTGACACTGTACTCGAGCCATACAGCGCGTTGCTTCCGGGCAACGACCTAGCATTCACATTATTACGTAATTGATCCATGTCATAGAGATTCGACAAAGTTTAACGTTGGCTGTCGAAAGCCTAACACAACCCTCTCCTTTTATCCGGGCTTGGGACCGGCTAAGAATAGCAAAGCTACCCTAGGCAGGATTACGGTTATGGCTAACAAAAACTGATAAATAACTTAAAAAAAAAACACTCCGGCCCACAGCATTAATTAATATGTTCATAAAGAACCAAAACATCATTATTGGAAGCTATGTTGTGTCATCTTTGAAAGATCCCGTGAAGACAGCCAACTAAGATTAAGATTGATAGCTGTTAGTGGCGGAGCTTGAATGAAAATAATGGGGGAGCCAAATTTGAATAAAAACAATTATGACATTTTTTCTATTTTATAATTTCATTTAAATCTTCTAACTTTTTTCTAGTTTTTGTGAGGAGGAAGGGAAACAAATAATTAAGATAATTTAATTATTGTTCACATAGACAGGTTTGATTTATTCTGCGAGGAATAGGACAAATAAAAAGTCAACTAATATATTTATTAGAATTGTACGTTAGACGTAAATAATGAGTAAAGGACAGGTTTACACATATGAAATATTTTCGAAACTCCGCCCCTAACTGTGTGTAGGCCTTATTGTGGGTAGTAAGGATTAATATCTAACATTATGAATAAATAAATATTTTTGTCGTTGACAAATTAATTTTTAAAAAATAAAAATTTAAATTTTAATACTTGAAAGTGAGAAAAATACGATAAATTTATTTATATGTTAATTTCTGTTTGTTATTATTAATGAAAGAACATATATGATATAAATGAACGAAAATATCACAAAAATAATTATTAATATGGTATATTTGATTGACTCTACAAAAGTGAGTTATAAGGATAAATTTGCCACATAAAATTTGTTCTTCACGTACTCTCATAACACGCTTTTTCCAAGTAAGGAAAACACCTATTTTGCGACAACTACCACCATAGTCATGGCGTAGGAGGTTCGCATATTGGTCATTGAAGACGAAGGTTCTCAGAGTCCTTTCTCAGAAAGAGTGTGGGAAGAAGAAAAGATAAAGAAGAGAAAACACATTTCGAGAGTGTGGGAAGTAGAAAAGGCAATAAAAAAATTAGTCCAATGGATAAAAAAAAAAAAATCTAAACTTTACATGACAAATTCGTTCATGACTCACTTTTGGAAAGTCAATCAAATATGACCATGTTAGCAATTATTTTTGTGACATGTTCGTCCTTATGTGTCATATAGGTTCTTTTATTAACTGTAATAGATGGATGAATTTTTGTACTTTTTTTTATTTTCGGTGATTAAAATTTGAATTTTAATCTTTCAGGAACAAATTTATCAACATTTTACATATTCAAAAATGAAAATAATTATTTATCCTAACATTATTGTATATTTGTGTATTGATAGGTATCTTTATAGTAATATTGTAAATTCTATTATGACTAATATTATTTTAGAATATTTTTTTAATCTCTCTATCAATTATTATTTACTGTATTTTATATATTTTTTCTCCTTATTATAAAAATTATTGATCCAAAATAACATAAAATTGCATTTGTCACTTGAAACAGAGCCTTCTAAATTGCTACTTTTACATCGACTCGTCACTAACCGATGTAATCTAAGACATGGTAACATTTTTGAAATTAAGAGAAAGTATACTCCATCGATTATTACTTAACTGATGTAATATCCTTTATTATATTGGTTATAGTTTGAACCAATGTAATAATAGTGCTCGTATGTTGGCTCTAACAAAAACTGATGTAGTATATACTTTTATAAATCGAATATTCTGTTTCACTTTCAAAACTTCTTCGTTTGTGAATCTCAAACCCCTACACCTTGGTGTTTACTCCCAAAGCTCTTGCCTCAAGATATTGCGATTGTCATTACAACATTACTTAAACCTACATATTTTCTTGTGGATATTTTTATGCAAATTCCTTTTATGAATTTGTTGTAATTTTTTTCTGCAAAAATTATTATAATTCTGGAAAAATTAGGGTTGTCTTTGAAGTTATTAAAAACATAACAGAAAATTTTAATATTTTTTTATTCTTGTACAAATTTTGTCTTGTATAAAAAACGTTAACTTATTGTGTTTTATAGATTTTTCACAAAAATAAATTATACATTGATAAATTAAATTCTCTAAATTTTATTTATTCAGTGGGAAACAAGAGAACGTATAAAAGTGGTAAATTAAAACTTTGAAGAGCGTAAATAATAAAGTAGAAAAAATATTTTAACGTCATAAAAGACAATTGAAAATAATTTTATATTTAAATAATACAATTAAATACTTAAAATTATTAATTATAAAAAATAATATCATCAAAATTAAATAGTTTGAATTAATTTGGCTCCTCACACGTTAATATTTTTTTTTTCTAATTTACATCCGCAAACTATATAACAGTGGGAAAAAATGCAATTTTTATGTCATTTTGTATGAATAATTTACAATATATATAAAACATTACTTATAATGATATTTACAATATATATAAAACATGATAAATTATAAATGATAGAAAGTTAAAGAAATACAAAAAATATCAAAAACATTACTTATAATGATATTTACAATATTAAGGATCCCTATCATCAAATAAATAAGCAATAATATTAAAACTAAGGTTGCTCAAGCATAACACGGAACTTACACTTTGCAAGCTCACGGCTGTCTTATTCTAAGTTGGTTGCCTTCAAGTGGCCTTCAAGATTACACAACATATATATATATACCTTCCCAAAATGTCATTGGTGAGCATTGGTTAGTTCACGATAATTGTGAGTTTTCTATTTTTAAATTTTAAATATAATTTAGAAAATAAAATGCGTTTGGCAAAAATTGAATTCAATTGGCTTTTAATTTAATTTAAAAAAAATCACATTTATTATCAAAACTAAGAGAAAAAAATTGTAAATTTGGTTTTTAATTTTAAAGCATTCTAACCATCATCATGATAACACTACCACCACCACCACCACCATCGTCCCCGTCGTTACCACCAACATCGTCCCCGTCGTTATCACCACCACCACCATCATCGTCCCCATAGTTGTTGGATGTCTCCAATGACTCATTAGGATTCTCAGGTTTATGATATTACTGTAAACAACAATCACAATGCTAATAATATGAATGAATTTGATGTCATTGACTCTCATTCTCTCACAATTACATCTTTGCATATTTAGTTAACCATCACTGGAATATAAATGTATGTTGCTAGCTTGTTTGCTCAAGTGACCTGCACTTCAAAGTTAATTTTCAAGTATGCCCAATCAGAAATGACACGTTCTATCAACTCTCCAAGTTTTCCATTTTTTTCGAAAACAATTTATCTATTTATCTAATTTTGTTTTGTAGTCTCATCGTGACCCACGTTGCGACAACAAGTATGGCTTGATTTGACATTAAGATAGAGACTCTTCTACAATCAGGGGTGCATGAATTAGTTGAGATGAGACTATTTTAATTTAAACTACGGCACTATTTTCCCAATATGAATAAATATAGCTTGTATTTTAAACAAAATTTAACAATTATTCACCTTAAGCTTGTTTTGATTTAAACCATCCAAATAACAGTAATTTTACTAAAATCACTTTTCATATAAACAAAACTCATACAAATTTTTACATCAAACTCAATTTTTTATTATGAAAATTAGTTCTAGAAAATCAAATTGATTTATTTGATTTTCTTTACATGCACTAGTGTTGAAAGACATGCACCACAACAAATTTATATCTACTTCTAGGAGTACTTCCCCACATCCAAAATTTCAACTTCCTTCACATTCTTTCCCTTCCCCAATTGCTGTAAAATATATAGCAAATTCGACATCTCATATTTCAGTTAGTTGGACAAAATCCAGCCACAGAGAATACGAGCTCGACTTGCTACACTAAAAAAAGGAAAAAAAAAAAACTACCTTTTAAAAGCATAAACAACAAAACTTGTAAAAAGTGTAAAATTTTCACACCCACAAAATAATCCTAGTATTTTGGAATAAACTCAATTTTGATGCCTCCTATTATGGCATCCCCTTTTCCCACCTTAGGTACCAAAGAAACCAGCACCTCATCGTCTTCTTCAGCTTCTACACTCTCCAGCACTTTCGATATCCCTACCTTAAAGCTAGTTTTGACATTATGGCCATGCCCATGCTGCACATTCACAAAACTTCCCACAAACTCTGTCTCATCCGGACCACTCAAATTGTCTTCATCATCATCAATATGAACATCAAACTTGACATATTTATCACTTCCAAACTCAATCCCTTCTATCACCAAAACCTCCTCCTCTTGTTCTTTCTCCTCCTTGCTCCTCCATTTCTTCGGCCTCTTAACAACAATACTCGTTATGGAATCCAAAACCAAAGGAAATTTCCATGGCTTTGAACTCAAAAGTGAACCCTTTTTGGCTTCTCTTAGTAGCTTGCTTTTTCGCGATGTGGGTGGCGTTCGCAACCATGGAAGATCAACATCTTCGTAAACATACCCCAATCTTTTAGTATCAAAGCAATCTCTTACCTTCACGCGAACAAAATTGGCATTCTCATCATAGAAGTAAAAATCAGAATCTAACCAATCTGGATCATCACTATAGTCCTTTCTTCCTTCTCCCAATTTTTTCCATATCCCCCACAGTCGATCCGAGTTCGTGTGATGCGGATAGAAAACGGGATCTCTAGCAGCTGTGTAGAACGTTCCCATGTCCTCCTGGTGTGGCTTATCAGCAGCACCAACCCATTTATGAACCGTGTTATGAGGAGCAGCCTCTATAGAGCCAATACCCGGAGTAGGGTTATCGCCGAGTCGAAAAGGGCTTCCCATGAACAATTCTTTGGTACTTGCTAGCACCATTTGCTTGTACATGAAGGCTAGATTATACGAAACTTGTTGATGAGAAGGTGTATCATCATTAAAGTCAAATGGATCATAGTTCAGGTCAACCACTTGCGGTGGCAAGTGCTTGGGGTTTCGGAGTTTGTGATAGAGCGACGAGTTAGGGTTTGCGAAATATGGTGGCATTTGCATCCCTTCTACAGCATCCCAATTCCAAAACGGTAAGGCAAAGTTCGGGTCACCGAGCAAGCTTCCCAAGATTCGCTCGAAGAAGTAAATGTACCAACGGTGGAAAGGAAAGAAAAACCAAGACCTGTGAATGTTGAGTTTTGTGTTCTGAAAGGGATGGGGTAGGTGATAGGCACCGTTACAATAAGCACAATGGACCTTTGCTTGTTGTATGAAATTACGTGGGTCATCATCAGGGAGTGCTTTCATGAGTGCAATGCCCTTTTCAAGTTTTGCTATGTACTCCTCATCTACCATGTGAGCCGGTTTTCTTACTCGAAGCGTGGCGTTTGGAGAAGCAAAATCTTTGAAATCTATGATCTTAGAAGGAGGTGGTCTAGGTGGACAACAATGGGAATTGGTTATTGCAAAAGAAGGTAACTCAACGGGAAAACACTTGCTTACATTAAGGGATATTGCTCGAGAAATATTCGAAGATGGCTCGTGAGTATTTTTGAAGCCAATGAAGGCTTTCCTCCAAAGACGTGGTTTGTCTCTTCCATTGGAGTTTGTGGTGATGTGGCCATTTTGTTTACTATTTTGGGCTTTGTATGGAATAATGCTGAAATTAGAGTAATGGTTTGGCTTTTCACTAAAGGAAACTAGGTATGAAATGGTTTTAATGGTGAAGATAGAGAAATCATTGTTGAGTAAGGAAACTAAGGGCATCAGCAAGACAATGAGTACAAAGAATAAAGATAAAAGCTTAGAAGGAGTACTCATTGCTGCTTTAGCTTATAGTGCGTCTTCCTTTCTAAAAATTGTGCTTATACCTTTCCCAAAAATGGTGTTATATAAATAAGCATGTGCAAACGAAGTAAATAGTGACAAAGAGTCAGGTTTGCATGGTAGCCATAAAATGGATGATATACGCGTCTTCATGGTGGCCTTATACTTGGCAAAAGTTGTGGGTTGAGCCTGGGGAATTTTTTTGGCTATCCATTATTATTTTCTTATGAAATGCATGTTTAACTACCTTTAACTTTTTTTTACCTTATTACTACATAGGGGTCAGGCTAGGGTGGACAAGTTAGGTTAATGATTTGTGGGAACAAATAATTATTTACCTTTAACTTTATGAGTTGTGGTATTTGGACATCTAAATATTTTAGATACCTTATTGAGATTCTTAATATGTGTTTATTTTTATTTTTTTCACATCAAATATTTATTATATTTATTATTTTTTTCTCTTTGTAGGTGTATATTATATATGGGATGCCCATGCATTTAACATTTTCTAAAATTATTTATTTAAGATTGAATGATGGAGATACATTACTTGTAACATTATATCATTTTTCTCACTTATTAAATTAAATTAAGATTATTTTGGGACCGTTCTTGCAGTCTATGGTGGATAATAATCTTTTTTGAATGCATGGTGGATAAATAATTATATTACTGTTAGATTTATTTATTTAAATATGTTTTACTAACTTATGAGTTACTGATCGATTGAGTTTAATCCATAAATATCACAATATTTTTTTTGTTCCTTTAATTTGAGCTATGCAAACTCCGAATATTCTTTTAGCATAAAACTACAACAGGTTTTTTTTTTTTTATCAGTTAACTACAACATGTTTAAATGACCACAAAATGGTATTCAGGAAAGAAAAAAAAAAAGACCACAATACATACTTTTGACAGCATAATGAGACTTTGACTGGGCACTGGTATAAAGAATTAAAAGAAGAAAGAGTTTTAATGAAAATTATATGAGAGTATAATTTTATGCATTTCAATAAATAAATTAAAAAAAAACTTTTACTTCTTTAACGAGTAATCTAAGGACTTTAAGACACTGATTAATTAACATTTATCATATTATATAGACAGCGGTTGAGACTATAAATAGGTAGTAGTTTAGTTTAGCACTAGCTAATACTAATTAATTCTAGACAAATGGGATACGGCAAATTCGTTGCTATATGTCAAATGGGGGTATCCAGAGCAGTGAGTGGCCTGTAATTACACACACTTGAAAACACTTTGACTGTGTATGCTTTCATGTTGATACACATGTTTTTCTGCTAGAACAATTATGGTTGATACTTCATTTTCTCATGGTGTAGTGGGTAGCTGATTTCAATTCCGCGTTGTCTTGTTCAGAGAATATTCAATAAGCTGTTTAATTTCTTATCAGTATTTGCCAATATTTGGACATAATGGGGATAGCAGCAAACACTTGTCTTAACTTAGACCACTCACTGCATTCGGTTTTTTCTTTAGTTTCTGCTGTGGATTTTGCTGAATATCGATGTAAGGTGGATGAGGCAACACGCGTTAATATTGTTTTTCATTTCCTCAATTCGTATGATACGATTTAGCTAGAACTTCTGGCTACATTAACATCCCTTGTACACTATATGACGCTCACTACTGGGTCACCACACCCGATTAATGAACTACAAGTTGCACCCAATAATTACGATGCGACATTACGGCCCGACAGTGTCTTCAGATTTGAATTGATGTATTAATTATTGGCTTCGAAGTAGTTGAATTTCCTTCATAATGACAAATTTACCATAGAGGGATTGTTTTAAAAACAATTTATTAAATAGGGTCTATTTTAAAATAAATTGCAAGGGGGACTGTTATTTACGTGGATACCACCATTGGCGTGAAGCTTGTAACGCCACTGGCAATGACGGGAACGACGATGCCGCCATTGACAACAGCAGGACAGGGTCTGACTAGGAGAGATAAAGAAGCCCATACCGTCATTCGTACTAGCGGGACAAGGCTGACTTGAAGGTATGTCGTCATTGATACTGGTGGGACAAGGAGAGAGGAGAGAGACTCGTCATTGACACTGGCGGGACATACCAACGTAGGCAGTCCTGCGACACACTAACATGAGAGTTATATATTTTATTAAAATAATTGAGATATTCGAGTTTTTTTTAAAATAAAATCACAGATGTTTATTAAACTAATTGGTTATTCATTTCCATAATCCAATAAAGGTTTAAAAAAATATTTTTATAATTATTGTTTAATTTTAAAAAAATTATATCTGTAATTTATTTACATCTAGTAAAATAAAACCAGTGTGTTTGCAAAAAAAATAAGACCACACTAGGTGTTTTTGTAAATTCAAATTAATCCTTGGCACTCTTATAGTGTGTTTGTTTGGCAAAAGAGAAATGATGGGGAGTAGGAAGGCAATTTGATCAATGTACACTTTCTCTCTTCATGAAATTCTCAAAGTATATTATTTTGAGAATTTTTTCTCCAACTGTACCTCTTTTGTTTTCAATAGGGGAATCGGGTTTGGATACTCCGATTTTCTTGGTGTGTTTTTTTTTTAAATTAAATATTATATTATATAAAAATATTTTTAATTACTTTTAAAATTATTTAATTACTAAATTATTTTTTTAATATTGATTAAATTAATTTTTTTATTAACAAAAATATACATATAAAGAAAATATAAAATTGGATAAAATTAGAATATAATTTTTTATTTATGTTATATGTAATTGTGTAGTCAAATTTATGTTTTGTTAATTTTTGTATGCCCTTATAATTAAAAAATAATAAAATTAGTTATTAGTATTAAAATACAATAAAAAAACACCGCGAAAAAATATATGACACATCTGTCTTATAAAGTAGACAAAATACTCAAATTATAGTAACTGAAATGATACTCGATAATAATGAAACATATTAAAAATTACAATTACAATGCAAATATGACAAAATTAATGAAGATCTGAAATATGTTGTGCAGAATACATGTCTTCTTCTATTTGAATTACTGGTTTGCTAAAAATAGCAAAAAATTCTATTGTGCAGAATTGTTTCCAATAGTTGGATTGTGCTAACACCTTTAGCACGTCTTCATCATTTTTCAATTCTGTTATCTCATATTCAATCAAATTTTCGAAATACTCAGAATGACCTGGTTGTCAAAAGAATAATCGTCTAACCAATTGTGATCCGTGAATTCCATTAGGGGGAACCCCTATAGATGCAACTTGCTTGATTAAATCCTTGAGTTTCTCCATGCCACATCCCGAAGGAATGCCAAATCTTATTGGATTAGTTCCAGTAAAGGAGTAACCCAAAAACTCACCTTGAAGTGGTATGTTCCATTTCCCGTTGTAATACATAATTGCGTCATGAGTAGGAGTGATGATTGATTGAAGAAGGTTGAGTATAGCATCCAGTGTTCTAATAATGGTACATAATAATTCTATAGGGCCAACACACAAGTATTGTTCATTGCACATTAACATTGTGTAAACATCATCATCATCATTTTTCAATTGTAGAGATTGAAAAAAATATTGTTGACCTGCATTTATGAATGATTGTCGGTAGTAGATTTCATCCAGTAATTGATCGTTGATTAGTTGAAGGGTGTTGTGCATTCTACACTTGAGTGTATCAAAAGAACAGTTGTTAGGAACTCACATTGGTGTTGGAGTGAGACTTTGAAAATAAACACCAGTTTGGTTGTGAGTGATTGATCCATTTGGAAAAATGAAAGCTAATCTGGAGTTAGCAATGGTCTGACTACTTGTTTCTCCCAAAAATGACATAGTAATAAGATTGAATTTGGTTTGTGAAATTATGTTGTGTGAGATTGTGTGTTTGTATTGTGTATGTGTTGTGTTATTTATAGTTGTTTGAGTATTCTGCCACGTTGATGTGTATTGGAATCCAATGTTTCTTTTCAACTAGTAAGTGATGTAGCAGATGTCCATTATAATTTCAGAGTGAACAAAGAGATTATGAGTTGTTCATCTCATGTCAGTTTTGCACACGTTTCTAAAAATTAAATGTCTCACCTGCAAAACTGACATGAAATGGGCAGCTCATAATGCAGTGTGTTGTCAATTTGGACTATGATTCTTCCCATGTAATTAAAGCAGCAGACGTTCATGATGATTTTCAGAGTGAACAAAGAGATTATGAGTTGTCCATTTCATGTCAGTTTTGCAGGTGAGACATTTAATTTTTAGAGACATGTGAAAATTGCAGAATATTGTCAATTTGGACTGTGATTTTTCCCTTGTAATTAAAGCAGCAAACGTCCATAATTATTTCCAGAGTGAACAAAGAGATTATGAGTTGTCCATTTCATGTCAGTTTTGTCGATGAGACATTTAATTTTTAGAAACAGTGTAGTGTAAATGGCAAAGTATTGTGAATTTTAACAGTTACGTTACCATGTCAACTATTGCAGTAAAATTGGGTAAACTGAAAATTGCTAATTTAAATTTAAAGGAAAAATTATTTCAATACGTAAAGTGATAACTGAAGACGGACATAAGACATTACATGAAAATCTCAAAGAAGAAATAACTTAGACATGAATGATTCATAGATTACCAATCCCGTTTGAATATAGGTTCGTGGGATGGAGACAGGTTACTTCCATATTCATCTGATATGTCCTCAAGATTAGAGATTGAGCCATGTTGATTGCGTGGTGGGTTATTATTGTGACAGATTATGGAAAATAACTCCATAAATGGTAGTGATGGGTTGTTGTAAAAAATGTTGAACATTTGTCAAACATCAGCATCATCTCGCAGAATAAAAGATGTGTACATATAACATTGTCCTGACTCAAGTATAGGGCACCGAAAGTGAAGATGTTGGATATGTTGGTCTGGGTCAATGTTTAGTTTTTGGTGAATAAGTTCAAGCAATTGTGTAAAGGTTATGACCTTGTCGACCATGAAAGTTTTTGTGTTGTTACTAACAAAGGTGGTGCCCTCATTAGTATTGCAAATTTGGCCGTCGTAGTAAACACAAACATATGCAGTTAGGTGACACATTGTGGTAAGGATTGAGATGAAATTTTGAAATTGTTATGAATGTCTTTAGTTGTAGTGGTATTTATAGAATTTGGTTATAGTTGAGTGAGACACTAGTTAATTATGCATTTAGATGAACAGGTAAATGAACATTTAAGCATATTTACAAGGGTCCATAATGTGCAAATTGTCGAGTGAAAAAAATAACTGACTGAAAAAAAAACTGAGTTTTCCACGTCATATCAGTTTTATTGGTACGACATTAATTTTTTTAGAGATGTGTACAAATTGTCGAGTGTTATCAATTTTAACTGTGATTTATCCCTGGTAATTGATGGAGCAAAAGTCCATTATAATTATTAGAGTGAAAAAAAATTGAGTTGTCCATGTCATGTCAGTTTTACTGGTGCGACATTTATTTTTTTAGATACGTGTGCAAATTGCTGAGTGTTGTCAATTTTGATTGTGATTTATCTCTGGTAATTGATGGAGTAGAAGTCCATTATAATTATCAGAGTGAAAAAAATTGAGTAGTCCATGTCATGTCAGTTTTACTGGTGAGACATTTATTTTTTTAGAGACCTATGCAAATTGCCGAGTGTTGTCAATTTCGACTGTGATTTATCCCTGATAATTGATGCAGCAAAAGTTCATTATAATTTCAGAGTAAAAAAAATTATTTGTGAAAATTGCAGAATGTTTCACGAATATTTTTTTTTGATTTTTTGACGTTATTACCATGGAAAAAGTGTCCAAATCATAGTTTTTATTTATTTATTTTGTGCTTGTATTTTGAGGTGACATCCCATGGAAATGGTTCATGAAATAATTTTTTTTGGATTATTTGATGTTCAAAACATAGAAAAAGTATGTGACGAATATCATTAATGTGTTCAGCATAATTTGAAAAAAATGCAGAACATGAGCACTTAAGCATAGTTGCAAGGGTCCAAATCATAATTTTTTTGATTTTGTACTTGTATTTTGAGGTGTTATTCCATGGAACTGGTGCACGAAATATTTTTTTTTTTATTCTTTGACATTCAAACCATAGAAAAAGTGTGTGACAAATATCATTAATGTGTTCGACATAATTTGAAAAAAATGCAGAACATGGACACTTAAGCATAGTTGCAAGGCTCCAAATCATAGTTTTTTTAATTTTGTACTTGTATTTTGAGGTGTTATTCCATGGAACTGGTGCACGAAATAATTGTTTTTGGATTCTTTGACGTTCAAACCATAGAAAAAACGAGTCAAAAATATCAATAATGTGTTCGACACGATTTTAAAAAAATGCAGAACATGGGTACTTAACCATAGTTACAAGGGTTCAAATCATAGTTTTTTTTTTATTTTGTGCTTCTATTTTGAGGTGTTATTCCATGGAACTGGTGCACGAAATAATTTTTTTTGGATTCTTAGACGTTCAAACCATAGAAAAAGTGTGTGACGAATATCATTAATGTGTTCGACATAATTTGAAAAAAATGCAGAACATGGGCACTTAAGCATAGTTGCAAGGGTCCAAATCATAATTTTTTTTTATTTTGTACTTGTATTTTGAGTTGTTATTCCATGGAACTGGTGAACGAAATAATTTTTTTTGGATTGTTTGACGTTCAAATCATAGAAAAAACGAGTCACAAATATCATTAATGTGTTCGACATAATTTGAAAAAAGTGCAGAACATGGGCACTGAAGCATAGTTGCAAGGGTCCAAATCATAGTTTTTTTTTTTATTTTGTACTTGTACTTTGAGGTGTTATTCCATGGAACTGGTGCATGAAATAATTTTTTTTGGATTCTTTGACATTCAAACCATAGAAAAAACGAGTCACAAATATCATTAATGTGTTCAACATAATTTGAAAAAAATGCAGAACATGGGCACTTAAGCATAGTTGCAAGGGTCCAAATCATAGTTTTTTTTTTATTTTGTACTTGTATTTTGAGGTGTTATTCCATGGAACTAGTGCACGAAATAATTTTTTGGGATTCTTTGACGTTCAAACCATAGAAAAAATGAGTCACAAATATCATTAATGTGTTCGACATAATTTTAAAAAAAATGCAGAACATAGGCACTTAACCATAGTTGCAAGGGTCCAAATCATATTTGATGATGTCGTTACAGGGGTACTTAAACATATTTGATCTCATTATCACAACATTTTATACTTCAATGACCAAGACAATGACTAGTCCCACAAGGTGGTGGACGCCGATTACGTCGCGGATTTCTTCTTTCCAATATGACTGGTTCTCCCACGTCATGATGATGTTGTTATTCTATGCTAGTATTTTCAATGTTGGTTGTTGCAGCTGAAGAACTTTGACCTTGTTCTCCAAACGAATGCAGTGCATCGAACTGTTGTAAAGTAGCTAAATATGATGCTGCTGAATTTGGTGTATTGAAATCAACGTCAAATAAATCGGTCATCCATTCATGGGTGGTTGCGGTGACTGACTCGCCAGTGTGGCCAAAAGTTTGATGAGCAGGTGAAGGAGTAGAATACATTGACTAAGGATGTGGAATTTCAAAATGTGTTTGTTCAACACTTGACCCTGCAACATTTTGAGTAATTGTTGTGCGTGGATCATGTAGTTTTAGTGCAACAAACAAGAACAAAGTAGTGTTTTTCCTATACCATTCCATGTACGTTGGTGTATGTGTCACTATTTCTTCAACCCATTGCCCAGCTAAAACATCGTTGTGTTTGTTTTTCCAAATATTAATCCACTCCGCATGGTATTCCATCCAATCAGTGTAATGATTGCCTCGCATGTCAATTTGGTGAAGTAGATCAAGATTCATGGGATAAACAGTGATATCTTGTTGTAGTCCAAACTGTAACTTCACCCGATTTATTTGATGTCATTCGACAACCGAGAAACAAATAATTGCAGTACATGCAGACCAAATCTCCATGTCTCTATATGCACGTCTAGGTAGGTGTTCTTCAAATCCTCTATACGGGACCCAAGAAAACTGAAATATATGCCAACAAGGCAACATGTTAGTATGTATGTACATATTTAAGGTGCAGATCATGATAGTATTATACCTCATGGCTCTCCATCTGATCTATACGAGACCTATATCAGACTAAGTCACCATGCGGTGTGGCCCTATATTCTAATCTACCACCACTCCATCTAAAATGTAAAACATACAAAATCAGTATTCATTGTAATGTTGTAATACACGTCATTGAAATAAAAAAATTAACATTTTGCTATATGCAAATAACCTTTTAGCCAGTGGAAAAGTTGTTTCAGGTCATAGGACTCTTGGTGCAATAAAAGGCATGCGGTATCAAGCCCATGACTGCAATAGTATGACACAACCACCCATAGATTTACCAACCTCCGATGATGCTCGACATAGTTCTCTATACAGGTTTGCTAAACAAGCCGAACCCAACTATATTTTTTTGTTATTCAAATCACGTAATAGGTTCAAATACATTAAATGAACTCTATTTCCAAATTTATCAAGAATTAAAGCACCGCCAATCATGTACATTATGTAAGCTCTACACCTGCATTGTAGTTGGTGCGTTGTTGGTTCTTCGGGCAATGGTGCGTGCAACATGCTTAGCAACCATGTCAGCTTTAGTGCGGCTCCTTTACGTGCATTTTCGGGAGGGACTTCCCCTAGTAACTCGTGGCATAACTCATCCCAATGTAAGAAGCTAGGTCCAGTCACAACACGATCATCGACTCTAATGCCTAGATGAAGTGCAACATCTTCGAGTGTGATGGTGCACTCTCCCCATGGCAGGTGAAAGGTATGTGTTTCAGGCCTCCATCGTTCAACCAATGCAGTGATCAATGCAGGATCAATTTTACACTGTTTGATTAGGGCAATATGTTAGAACCCAGTACACGATAATAATAGTATAATTTGTGGTTCTGGTTCAGGTATTGTATGGTAATAGAAAGTGATTAACTCATTAATCGTAGTACGTGAACGATGAACGTGTTGATGACGCAATAGAGATTTATCATCCATGAAAATGATGTCAAATGGTAAACCGAATACAAATGATATAAAATTTGAATTAAACCCAATAAATTACATATTATAATTATATTAATTTTTATTGTGATAATTAATAATAATTATTAAATAATTTTTTATTTGTTTTATAATATATATATATATATATATATATATATATATATATATTATTTTCATATGTTAAAAATGACATGATAATATTGTTAAAAGATAATATTAAATATTAAGTTGTGTATAAATTATTATTATGTTATAAAAAATTAATATTATTATTTTGTATTAATTTTAAATAAAATTGAATTTATTAATTTTTAATTAAAATATTTTACTGATTAAATATTAAGTTGTGTATAATTTTTTCTCTTTCTTTAAAATCAGTAAAATATTTTCATTAAAAATTAATGTGACTTTCTCTTTCTTTTTTCTCTTTCTTTAAAATCAGTAAAATATTTTAAATAATCAGAAAAAATCTCAAATTATTTTACTGATTATTTCTCTTTCTTTTTTCTTTCTTTCCCCTGAAATGGACTCTTAAAGGACATATACTGGCCAAGGGAAAGTCACATTAAATTCCGTGTGCACCAAGACCACAAATATTATTGTATGACGCTCAGTGCTTCTTAACCAGGTACACCTTGGTCAATGAATTGAACTGTTTTTGACTGTTGATGAATTTAATTACACTTTGATTTAACGTTTTTAGGTTCTGACAAATGTTTTGAAGATTCGATACTTTGTTTGCTAAATGGATTATGAAAGACAAAAATTGAACAAAAATAGAAAATATATTTACCAAAATCGACTTGGCCAATAAAGTGGAAGGAATAACATAAATGTGGGATTCATGTTTAAAATTTATCAGTTTAACGGTTTGTTCAGTGGAGAAGAAATAGGGAGAGTGAGGAAGATGACAATACTAAGAGATGGGAGAAAGAGTATCGTGAAAGAAATGTTTTTTATTACTGTAGAAAGAAATGGTGTGAAACAACATTCCAAATACATAGGGGTGGCTGGGTATATAGATTCATGTTGTGGATAACGGATCTCTATTTTTAAAATCTACATAGAGTCCTATTGAATTTTTGAATCCGATGCATTAAGTCTTTGAACCTATTAAGTTTTATCCGTGGACTATTCGTTTAATCTATGTCTACTCTGTAAGTATTATTGTTGATTTGTTTTTTTAAGATTTTAATCTGTATCTAGGTTATTATTGTTAGTTTGTTATGTTTAACATATTAATATATTTTAAAGTGATAGATTTTAACTTAAAAATGAAATCAGTTTTTCTTTTTTTAATTTTATACATTTTTTACTTTTTTAAAAATATTTTTATAAAATAATATTTTTCAAATCACTTTTTGGATTCATGGATCGATGCATTTACTCATGAACTTTTGCGACCAATACAGATCTTGAAAAAAAAAATCCATTTATTTCTTAAATTAGACTATTTGATCCACTTAAAACATAATTTCACATGTCCGAACTTTAAATGGATGAGACCAATTTGTATATTCAGTCTTATACTAGTAATTATAAACTTGTTTTTATTTTTTTTGTGAAATTAGTCGTTATAAACTAATCATTTGTATGTTGTGTCATACATATACTCTTACATAGTGAATCATAATTATCTGCCAATTCTCTCATTCAACCGTATCATCAAATCTTGCTTCAAAACGTTTACTCCAAAATCATCCATTTAACATAATAAACATAACATAAGGAAAATAAAAAACTTGGGATAACGGGTTCGAATAAATAAAAAATGAGTAGGAAAAATACCAAAATTCAAAAGTTTTACTTGTAGGTTCTTTTGTTTTTTTTTATTTATTAAAATCAGGAGTTGCATTTGGACACTCTTAACACGTCAGACCACCACTATTCATAACCCACTATTTTGCTTATCTAACAATTGAATTTTTATTAGTTATGTTTTTTTTCCTAGCAACGAAATGCTACTCATATATACACTTAAAATTATTAGCATCAGGAATGTCAAAGTAAGTTAAACCCAACAGGTTAACCATTTAACTGTCCCAAATAATGTCAGGTCATATAATTCAATTCATTAACCCGCATAAGCCTCCAACCCAATGAGTTCAAAAAGAGTTGGGTTGAGTTAATTAGCCATGTTGAGTTAATCAGCCATGTTGAGTTTTTTTTTTTTTTCAGTTAAATATTTGTATACATTATTTGCTTAAATACCATTTTATTAGAAATAATATTTTGTGAATTATTTTTTATTTCACGCTATTTTACAGTATATTTATTTCACTTATTAGAAGAATTTAAAGAACATAAGTGCCAAAGTAATTTAGTAAGAATTTACCAAAAAAATAAATAAATTAGTGAGATAACATTATTGTAATTGTGAAACTATGTTTATATTTAGATTATTTGTATTTTTTTATTTGGAAAGTCAAGTTATGAGTTATTTGTTTTCTTATAACTCTTCTTTAAAGAATTTAGAAGATCAATTCAACCTTACTCGTAACCTACTAGGATTGAGTTGGGTTGAGAATCAAAACTTAATTTCAGAACAGGTTGGATTTCATTAGTCCATTTTGACATATCTAAATTCAATATAAAGGATAAGGCAACAATCATAACATTATTAACAGAGTACAACACTTGTAGAAATTATGAATCCGAATGAACAATAAAATAACCAGAAAGCAATGTATGTTCATAACTTGGCAACCGGGATGTTATAGAAGGTGGTATGAGCAATATACATCAAATTCCCAGTCTTCTTCAGCTTAAACTCTAATGCAACCATGGTCACATTTCTTCCACTCTTCACCACAGAGGCTTCAGCTAGAACTTCTGACTGCACAAACAATGGAGCAACAGCCCATTTATTGAAGAATTTAACCATGATGAGGAACAAGAACATGTTCTTCAATATATGGGATGTAAGAATCATCTATCATCGCAATGCAACTTACCTACTAGTACACTACATATAGAATGAGTAGAAAACTATATCTAAAAAAAACTCCAGCCTTATCTTTGCAACATTATAAGTGAGGCTCTAATTGTCATGTCGAACCATATATCTCCAAAACTTGAGTTCCATGAACGGTTTTAATATTATATCTCTAACACGCTCTCTTACGCAAGTGCCCTTTGGGATATAAGCATAGATAATGAGCAGGCCCATGAACCTTGAATTGAAATTTAACTATTATTTGAAGAATGGAAGGGTGCATATATCGAACTTTAGAACACTTAGTCATAGAGGCTGTGATACCATGCCACAAACCAAATATCCTAGATATTTAAGCTATTTATGGAGACACATGAATGGTTTTACATCATCTCACACTAACCACATTAAAAGCAATTCTCTAAGTACAAGCTTTTGATGCTTAGTAACTAACAATGCAAATGCAGTTGAATAATGCAAACTGCTAGGCAACACTTAATGCTAAGAATCCCAAATCCTGAATTAAAAGATCTCCTTGCTGAGGAGTAATACTTTTTTGAAGTCGCAAGCTTATGTATCAAATGCGAGGTTAGGCTAAAAACATCAAACTTCCTCAGGCAGCATGAATTAATAAGTCTTTCTAAAGGCTTGAAATCCACACAGTTCATTTATCATTCACTGATTTGCAGAACCGGGAAAGCAGTAATGCCCATATGACAATAGAGAGAATCAAAATTCAGAACTCACATGATTTAGAGCTGCAGAGAGGTAAGACGCTCTAATTTCCCCAAGAAAAAGTTCCTTGTCCTCAGCAATAACAGTTCTAGCACAAGCAATAGACAGCAACTCAATCAAAGACAAAAGAGATCCCCCATGCAGTGTTCCAAAAGCATTCTGCAAGTCCAATAATGAAGATGAAAATATCCATCTACATTCGTAATATATAACTTATTTTTAATCCCTCCCCCCACCCTCCCATCCCCCCAACATAAATTTAAAATTTAGACCTTAGAAAGAAAATAAATTTGGCTGCTCAGAAAGAAAATGGCAGAATTTTTTATTATAATCAAAGTTGCAGCCTCTCACAAACTGAGGTGGCTGTGGTCCTGCAATTACCAAAATTGCAGAAAAAATACAACAGGTGTGACTGCAACTTTGACCGTGATGCAGTTGCAGGATCTTCAAAACAATAATATTGCAGCCACAATTTTGAAAAATTGGTCTGACCCAGCCAAAAACTGTTATACACTCCCAAACTGACTATGCTCAATGTAACCGACAAGAATTATCTAGAAAATTATTAGTAGTTTCGGTTGATCCAATTAACAAAACCTACAAAGCCCAGATACTTTGCACGAGATATGAAATGGACATGGGGATATGGAAAAGTCTTAAAATCACAAGATACAGTATGACCAGGATACTTTAAATAAATCAATAATATTTGTAAAGAGACAATGATCATATCTCATTAATACATAACTATATCAGTGTATGATGATCATAATTTACTAAAAAGTACGTGTGATCATAAGAAAAAACACATTTACAAATCTTCCCCATACTCAAGTATAAATAGAGAAATTATTTCTCCAATGAACATGTCACAACAGTTAAATATCTTCACCCAACACGTGTTAGAATGTCACAAAAGGCATCACTAGTCCTGTCCAAAACAGGCTTGACTCTATAAGAACATAAACAAAATTAAAAGATTCTCCCAGGATACATATCCAAGTGAATCATGTGAATACAGGTACCCCACCAATACTTGGCCATTTTCCTGGCACAAGGACACTCTTTTCCATAATTTTCTAAGACACTACATAGAATCCAAAGTAGCACAATAGTGAATTTGGAAAGGGAGTTTTGAGAGAGGAATTAAATTTTTAAGTGAATTCAAAATATCATATATCAAAATGACTTGTTTGGTATAGACCAATCTTGTTCAATCGAGTAAGAGCACTATAAGCAACAAAGCTTGAAATTTTGAAATCCTTTATCCAAACACTATCTTGATAAACACTGAAAATCATAAGCTTGAGACCTTCATTCCCAACAGTTATCTTGCAAATTACCAGTAATTTCGACAGACCCATTTCACAAAACATTGAAAAACATAAGCTTTAGACCTTCCATCCCAATTTTCTCGACTGCCAAACACAAAACCAACGCTACAATTTAATAAACAAAAACCAATTCATGCAGAATTTCGATTAACAACTGTTAACAGTTTACAAGTACACTTTTTTCTTACCAAATTTGTCAGGCACCACCAAACAGAGCAGAACGACAAAAAAGGAATCAAGGAGAGAGAAAAGGGGTTACAATGATTTGGGGTTTGACAGCAATAGTGCAAGAGATTCGTCCCCTCTTGATATCGTTGAGTTTGATGAAGCTTCCAAAGAAGTGGGAGTAGAAGCCGCGGGTTTCGCAACTCTGAGGAATGGGTTTGTCGATGCCCAATTTGTTAAGCCAAGTGCGGGTCATAGAAACATGTTGAGGAAACTCCTTTTGGTCGGAAATTGAAGAGAGTGTTTGGGTTTGAGAAGCAGAGGAAGAAGCCTTCGACGCCATTTTTGTAGTCTCTACCTAAACACCATCTTTACCTTTCTCAGTTTCGTTCCCAATATCTTTGGAACTAGTTCAGTTTTCATTTTTAATCCCATTTCGCCTTTATGTTCAAGGTTAAGTCTTATCTCTTAATCACCGACAAGTATAATATTTTTCGGGAAATTCTTATGAAATTATTTAGAATTAATGGCATGATAGGGTAAATATTTTTATATTGTGGTCCATTAATAAATAAATTTATATATAATGCATTTGTTGAATTTTTATAACTTGTTATTTAAGATAATTTTTATACCAGCTAATGATATAAAACTTTTTACAATGATAATGCAATTCTTAAATGTAATTCAATTCTTATTTGTGTCGACAAGTTACTAGTATTTTTTTTTTTTTGTTATATGCTATATTAAGGTCAAACTAAACTAATTCTTGAATTTGATTAAAATATATTGATCTTGAAAAGGTTTTTTATACTATGGTTCAATTTAATATTGTTGTGTATAGTAATTTTAAAATAAAAATTTTAAGAATCATATACAAGATAATTTTTAATTGATTAATTAATAGTGAAAAATATTACACTGGAGGGATTTTTATTTGTTTAAAAACTTACCTTCTTTTCATTTAGTTATTAATTTTAATTTTAATAACATAATTATAAAGTTGAAAAATTATAATATTTAAAAGAATTAAAAAGAAGAAGAAAATAAAATTAAAAATTTACAATTTTTTAAGACTAAGAGTTTAATTAGATATTTTTTTAGAACAATATAGTTGTTTTTAAAAATAAAAAATAAATTAGATAAATAAATGATCAATTATATTTTATTTAAATTGTGAAGTTAATTAAATAATTAATAAAAACGGAATTAAAAAAAAGTAAATCAGTTACTAATTTAGTTTGAGAAGGATCTAGGGGGTCTGGATCCTATAAAGTGAGCAACTCGATTACTCACGATGAGAAATTCTGTTAAAAAATGATGATCGTTGATTACATATGAAATTTAATCTACGTCTGAAATAAAAGCCGTTGAAATCCACCGTATCATTAATCCCTTCCCCTTCTCATGAGGTGGTGGTGCCGTCAACGTAGAAGTTCGCCGCCGTAGTGTTGGTCCCTTCTTGCTCACTGCAATGCGGTGGTGCTTTCTCCTATAATTACTCAAGTGTTAAAGATCATTAAGTTTGTAATATTAGAAGATCATTAACTTTGTACTATAATTCTAAAAACAAGTATACAAATAAATAAAAATAATATTTATTTAAAGAAATGCGCATAACTAAATATTTAGAGAAATGGTATTGAAACTTTTTTTATTATCTTAAATTCTCTTTTGAAGTTATATAAAAAGAAGAGGTTATCATTTTTATAAGAGATCCAAATGAACCAAAAGAAGTCAAAACAAAAGAATTTTTGAAGACATAAAAACTAATTTTCTTTTAAATATTCTCTTTCTTGCTCCTCCTATTCTTTCAAATACTTTTTATAACCCTCTCATTTCCAAACAGCTCCTATAAAAAAATTGTCTTTTTTATTTGAGAGAATAAAAATGGTTGAATCAAGGATGCAAATGCAAATTCTGAAACACAGTCATGAACCTACATAGTGACGAAAAGGAAGATGTTCTAAAAAAAATAAAAAGGGAAACACAACCTACCTACACGATGACAAAACATGATTTTTTTTATTCTATTTTTTTAATTTCATTTTTAAATATTTTATATTTGTTTTTCTTCCGGTAACAAACCTGTTGTTGCAGATAATTTTGCTTCCTCACCGGTGAGGAAGTGAATTTTGGATTTCACCTTAGAATCCACCTATATCACAGAGACTGGCTCCCTACCTTTAATCTCCATAAGCATTCTCCTAATCAGGTTATATTTAAAGCCCTAAGGTTTTTTTTTTATCCCCAAACCTCCCACCTCCTTCTCCAAGCACACCCTATTCCATTCAACCTAGTGGATTTTATTTCTCCCCCCACCCTGCCCACAAAAAACATCTAAACATAGATTCAAAAGTAGAGATTATATCTACCGGAGCCTTGAAAATAGAAGGAAAAAAAATAGATCGAGAGATACCAAGATCACCAAAAGATATGTATTTACTATTCCATAGATCATTACTGAACCTTAAGGTTGGTTGTGAGTTTAACTGAAGGTATGGTTTTGCAAAGGAATTACATAGGGGAGATAAAATAAAAGTTCCCTCTTAAACATTGTGGTGCAGATCATCCAAAGACCCTAAGGGCCAGTGAGGAAGCTTCATTTGAAAATTTGCCATGCTCCAAAGGAAAAATCTTTGACTAAGTGAGCAATGTTTGGTTTAATTAGTGAATTTGGTGTAAAACTTTAATTTATTGAGATAAATGCTTCTATTGGTCTAATTAGCGACTTAGCGTGCTAACAACATAAGTACTCATTTGTCATTAAACATGTACGAGGGTTGCTCCTGAGTATTTTTTTTTCTGCTCTAGAAAGGCTCATTGTGAAGCGCAAATTCAATACTGAATAAAATAATGTTATTTTAATCCATAATCCAAAATCTTACATAAGCTTAATTAACATTAATAATATTGATTTCTATGAACTATTTGACTGTCTACTAATAGAAAACTGAAGAAACTTTTACTAACTCTTTCACACCACAATCTAAGTTTTATAGTTAAATTAGCTGCTGAAACTTATACGAAAAAATTCATTTAATTCAATTTTTATTTTAAATAATATTTTTGCTTGTATTTAGCATCAATCAACTTAAGTAGATATTAATGAAAATCAAGGTGTTATAGCTCTGCCTCCGATTAAAAGATATAGAAAAATCATTTAATTGAAAATCCATCCACCTAACTCGATCAGACACAAATGCATTCTTCTTATTTGATAATTAAAACAAAACCTGGTAAATCTCTAGCTCAAAACACCACCAGTAATCCATGGATTCTTCTATAAAAAGGTTTTATGTCCAGACCCTACATCTATCCTAAAATTTTCAAAATTTTAGTAACGAAAATTTTCAAAATTACAAGTAAGGTGCTTCATCACTAATGTATTTTTTTCTAGTACATAAGCTTAATTATGATTAACAGACTAATACTATAATTTCTATGAAATATTTGACTGTCTGAGGAGATATTAATACATTATTCTTCCCTGGTTACAAACTAATCTTTGACTGTCTCGCTCATTTTCAAAACCTGGAATAAAGCTTGTCATGAATCATTTCATCGGGCTTGCCTCAACTTCTCTGGAAGAACAAACAGAGATTTGCTATTTTAATTTTGTCATCCTTTGGCAGATATGTGTAAACGCAAAGGAATGGTACGATGTTAGCTTGTACCATTTGTTAGTGTGATTATCATATGGCTACATTGTTGATAAATTTCTTTACCTGTTTGGATTTTATGCCAGGAGTTTTATCCAGATCCATTACTGCCTATAACAAGTCAAATAGAGAGTGCTCTTGTGAATGTGCATAAGCAGTGGGTGACAAACCTAGCAAACATGGATGTGCAAGGAAGACTCCAATTATTGATCAGAATTTTGCCTGATGTCAAGGGGTCTTATGGTGAGTGTCTTGCATGTTCAAACTAAAACAATAATTTGATTTTATCATCTTAAATATTTCTAGTTCTGACAGGAAATTAATAAACGCATATGTGAAACTGACCTAGGAATAGTTTCTCAGTATTGTCTGCCAAGACAAGTTGGAAAGACGATTATGCAATATCTTGAAATTTAAGATGATAAAATAGCACATATGCACTTTATTTTCCATATTGCATGTTCATCTTTTGCAACTTGTCTCGCTGATAACAATGAGACTATTTCTAGTTCAGTTTCACATATGCACTTTATTTTCCCTGTCAGAACAAGACAGATTTAAGATAATAAAATCAAATTAGTTTTAGTGTGAACATGAAATTGAAGACATACACACACCATAAGACCCCTTGACATCAGGCAAAATTATGATCAACAATTGGAGTCTTCCTTGCACTTTCATGTTTGCTAGTTTTGTCACACATTGCTTATGGACATTCACAAGAGCACTTTCTATTTGACTAGCTTGAACAGTTGTTATAGGCAATAAGGATAAAAATCCTGGCATAATATCCAAAAAGACAGAAATTTATCAACAATGTAATCACGCTAACAAATGGTACAAGCTAACGTCGTACCATTCCTTTGCTTTTACACATCTGGATGACAAAATTGAAATGGAAAATGTGTTTGTTTTTCCAAAGAAGTTGAGGCAAGTCCAAAGAAATGGGCCACGACAAGCTTTATTCTAGGTTTTGCAAATGAGCAAGGCAGCTGCAAGGTCTGCGACATTGCAGGACATAAATATGATCACCAGAATCTGATTCATCAGATAATCATTCCAGTATATTCTGGCAGCTGAATTGTTATTACCCATTTCGTTATGCTTCCTGCATATATATTAAATGTTTCACATGATTATTTTAATTTTCTCATGACCAGAAAATGCAAGAAACAAAACCCTTAACAGGGAATTTCCCATGTATTTAACTGCATATGCTATATGCTAGGAATCAATGAAGTCAGAAATTGAAAGATTCTAACGAAATATATTTCTTTTTATAAATGCTTCGCTGAAGAGGTAATCACTATTTGATGACAGATAATATTTCATATATTCTTTTAGCCCAATCCTTGCTGTTAGAATTCATATCAAAGAAACAAAAGAGGTTTACAAATCTAGCAAAAGATACTTCTCGAATATATTAAAAAGAAGTAAGTAATCAAAATAGTATAAGAGAACTGAAATTCTTTCTTTAATAGTATCATCATTTGTAAGGAACAACTCGGGCTTCAAAATCTTGTAAAATATATAATTAATTTCTTGATGCATTGAAAAACAAAAAGATAGTCAGATTTGCTTGGACTAGAAATATATCCTGAGCAGGCTGCCATAAATTTTTAACATCCTATAAAATCTTCATTCACTCAGATTTATTCTGCATTAGGGTTTAATTTGGGTTGAAAAACCATTAATTACCAAAAACAATCATTCATTCATATATATACATATATATATTCGAAAGAACTACAAATATGATAAACTCATGATAGTAACTATAGTGTGGCCCATAGGTCAACTTTGTGATGGCCTTATCAACAATTTTTTACCAAACACAAAACGCAGATTAGCTAGGCAAAACTAATATTTAGACTGGACAAACAAGTTATAAAAATGTAATTTATATTATAATATATATTTTAAAATATATTACATCGGCACAAAAAAATTATATTATATATGTGGAGTTTAGTCTTATATGTTAATATGATAAATCTTATAAATTATTATATATAGATAGGGTATTTTGCTTTAAAAGGTTGTATAATAACCCACCACTTGCATGTACACACATGGCAATTAAGAATAAGAGAAATGTTACCTTGAAGCAGCAGTGATAAGTTGTTCATCCGTTAAGTAAACATAGTAGTTAAATACTATGTAGGCTGTATTTCCATTACTCAGACATAGAACATATTTCAAGAACCGAATCAATCATTTTTGCTCAATTAGGGACATGCAAACTCTACTTTGTTCTATGCGGGTCAAACCCTGTCGGTTTTTGTGTTACCTAACAAAAAGTGAAAAGAATTGGAAAATAGGATAAAATAGATCTAGAAAACCTCAAGGGGAAATAGGGAAAAATGAACAAATGAATTGCAAAAATAGACCAAACAAAAATTAAATAATGAAAAACAAATTGAATAAGAAAAAAATACAAAAAAAAAAAGAGAGAAAGATTTCAAACCTTCAACAAGTTTCGAATGGCTTGCGAGGATGTGAGTGGTGGAAAAGAGAAGGATGAGATTTGGTGGAAGAAAGGGAGATACTTGAAACTTGAAAGTGAAATGAAGTATTGATTTAGAACTTGCCTTAGAGAATGGAAGACAGAAAAGACAAGAGATACAAGAGAAAAGAAAAAGAGAGGAACTTAATATATATGATTCTAACAACACCATCAACCAACGGTGTAGAAGATGATAGTGAAGGTGCGGCACAAAAGATTTGTATGGTCAAACTCGTAACGTAACTAATCAAGGTCATGCTATCAAGTGTTTTAATAAGTGTTAAGAAATATTTAATATATTTTTATTAATTTCTTAAAATAATTTAATAAATAATTAATGATATTTATATTTTTAATATAATAATTAATAATTAATGTTTTTTATTCTAAATAAAAAAGTATTAGTTTATACTAGAAAAAAATATTAGTAAATGCTTTGAATATATTATTTTTTTATATTTTTAGTATAGCAGTTTCTTTTGATAACATTTATTATTTAGTGAATGTTTAATATCTTTATTGTTTAAAATAATTATAGAAATTATTAAAAAAAATAATATTTTCAATATAATAAATTACTTTATTCTTGAAATAATAACTTACTTTATAAACGTTAATCAAAATAGTTTACCATAAATTTAAGAGTTTAATATAGGAGATTTATTAATTTTATATTAAATTGATTTGTAATTTTCTGAACAATTTGATAAATTTTAATTAATTTCTTGACCAATAGTAGAGTAGTAATTAATACCTCCAAAGCATTTGTCCACTTGCCAAGGTCTGATATCAATAACGTATCTCTTTTATTATTTCAACTTTAGAAATATTATAAAAGTACCTATCTGACGTACTCTTTTGAATGCAGTCTATTTTTTGGTAGAAATTTATTGATGCTGAAAAATTTTTGTAGGTCTCACATTAAATATAATAATTTTCGTTCAAATTTTATAATTTTCAAAAAATAAATTTTCACTTATGAAAAACTGTTTCTAACGCATACTCCTCTTTCAATTTTCTTCTTCTCTCCATCAGTCAAATTTTTTTTAATTGGTATGAAAATTCCTCAAGTTTTTTATATTGCAAAATTTTGAAAATAATAAAAAATGGCTTTAATTATAGCTAGCTCCCTATCACATTCAACTAATTTGCAATTTCTGCTCCTTTACACAAAAGAAATCATTTTAGTCTATAATACAACTTTGATCCTCTTATCGTTCAATATGTAATTTCGGTCTCACGTCTTTAAACAAAAACATTTAAGTCTTCAATTTTTGAAAAATTTATATTTTGGTTCACTCTTTAATTTTTTCTATATTTATTTCTTATATTTAATTAGTTAAATCGTTCTCAATAACACCTTAAATAAATACGTTAGTATTAAGATTCAATTGAATTAAAATAAAAATATGTAAAACTAAATATTAGACCAAAATGACTGATTTTAAAAAATTGAAAGACTAAATTATTTTATTTAATTTAAAATAGGAGAACAAAAATGAAGAATGGACAAAATAAGGAGAAAAAGTTGTATTTTAGACATCATTTTATTTTATTCCATACATTCTTTGAATGTTGTCTTATATGAATGGATATCAATTTAGTGCTCCTCTCTCTATTATCAGGCATTGTGACTAACGATCAAAATTGTGATTGTAATTTAGTGCTCCTCTCTCCATGTTTATGACGTCAAGAAATTTATGCCTAAGAATGACTTGCCGTCATGGAATCTTTGTGATGTCAAAAAATGAATGTTCTTGTCCTACACTCACCAAAGATGGTTAGCTTTCATTAATCTCAATTTCCATAAGAGAGCAAGGGTGCAAAATCTGCCCCAAGGATTGCTAACTGCTATCCAGGATTAGACAAATCACCATATTATGCATATAGCCCAGCAAAAGAATACACAATTCACTGATATATATATACAACTGTCAGACTTCCATTTTAGAGCTGCACAACAATGAGAACAAATTCCTACCTTAAGCAGCACAGTTTTTACAAAGGCAATTATCTAAAGTTCAAGACACTAATTTAAAGTCCTTGACAAATATAAAAACCATATTACAATAAATCTCTGCAAGTTGGCAATAATCCATATATATCGTACTGCCTCCTTGAGAAGGTATGGAAAGACAAATTAAAATCCTTCACATTTTTAGCCCAACCAATCCTTGCTGTTAGAATTCATATCAAAGAAACAAAAGAGGTTTACAAATCTAGCAAAAGTATTGAAATATATGATATACTTAAATACACTTTATACCAGAAAAGTATTGAAATTAATATATTAGAAATATTTTTAAATTAACAAATCAATATGTATATTTTTTATTAAGATAAATAAATCATGCTTATCATTAACCTTTTAATTTGTGTTTTTTAAAAATAATTTTTTATTTTATATAATTAGTAAATACCTTTTGTAAAATTAAGCATTTTAAAATGTAAGGCATAAGTATAACACTAATGATTCATTAAGGTTCAATATGTTATAAGTAAAATTTATGTATTGATGAGAATCCAATTTGACTTTAGTATAACATGTATACTAAACAAAGTCCAAATAAGATGTAATGTCTAACTGATGTGTCACTAAAATCACGAGTCTTTAAGTGAGAAGTACATTCTTTCACCACTACATTCAAGTACTCATTTAAATATTTGATATAAAATATAGTATTAATATAAGTTTTATATGAAAATAGTTCAAAATTTTAATTTTATTCTTTTTTATTTATTATATTTTTATAATTTTATATATTATCTTTCAAAATATAATATATAAGATTAAATTATATTTTCACATAAATTAGAATAAGTATATTTATATAATTTTATTTTTTTATATTATATTTATCTTTAAAATAATGCTTTGATTTAGTAACAACATTTTTATCTATATTCATGCTACTTATTGTAATATAGATAAAGAAAATATCATCAATAAATCACATACATAAATATTTTAAAAAATAAAAAATATTGTCCTTTAATTATGTATCTTTACTATATAATTTAATTCTTTAAAAATACATACCTGATTAAATAAAGTTTAATATAGATAAAAATACTATTATAATAAATAACAAAAATATCTTAATATAGGTAAAAAAAATATTATTATTAAATTACATATATAAATATTTTAAAAGATAATAAAATACTATCATTTTATGATATTATAATTTATATTAAAAAATATAAATTAAAGAAAAAATTTAGGCTAAATTATACTTTTGGTCCCCCACTTAAGGTTTAATTTCACATTTGGTCCCCCAGTAATTTAATTCACAAATTGGGTCCTCCTGTTTTGTAAAATTCTACAATGTTGGTCCTCTAACGCCTCAATTTGACGTTGACCGTTAAGTTCATATGTTGACTGTCGTCAACGTCTGAGAAGCTCTTGAAAATTTTTACCCATCTAAGATAAAAAAAAATTTACGCTAACTCAATCCCCCCTAACCCTAATCCCTACCCCTAAATCAAATGTATTTACAAATCCCTAACCCTAAAAGTTTAATTTCATTATATTCCATTCCTCACCTTATTTTATTTCAATAAATCATTCCATTTCTTCTCTTTTCATCAACCTAAGTATAACTCAAAGCATGAAATTCTAAACCATATAATATTACCTCCTGAGTTAGAAGTGGTTGGAGTTGGACGAACAGAGACTGATGGTGTAGGCGTTGGGACTTGGGAGGAAGCAATGGTGTTGGTGCGAAAGAAAGGGTACAGTTCGTACCTAACATTACAACTGGGATTTAAAATTCTCCCTCCTAGTTTCATTCACGGTTTCGAACATCAAACACGTGAAGTTTGCTTGGTTTGAGATATTGGCGGTGTTGGACAGGCCAATAGCAGGCCTTGTGTCTACGGTGGAGAAAAAGGAGCGGTTGGAATAGCGAACCATGTACTTGTTGTACCAGATCACAACTTGTTTGGACAGGGAGCACTGTAAGTCTGATGATAGTTTCTGCGTTGCGTTTATAATGCATTGTCCACACAACTGAAATGGGACATCACCCTTGCACATGAAAAGTCCATAGACAATGTCAAAGGGGTTTGTTCCCGTCACTGTGGAGTTGTAGAATACATTGTTGGTGACGACGTTGGAAGATTGTGAAGAGAAGAGGGTCCTGATGTTTATTTGGAAGGGATTTGTAAATACATGATGAAGCATAAAACCATTTTAGGGTTAGGGATTTGTAAATACATTTGATTTAGGGTTAGAGATTAGGGTTAGGGGAGATTAGGTTAGCGTAATTTTTTTTTTTACCACAGATGGATAAAAATTTTCAAGAGACTCTCAGACGTTGACACATGATAGTTAACATCTGAGCTTAATAGTCAACGTCCAACATTATAGGATTTTACAAAACAGAAAGACCCAATTTATGAATTAAATTAATGAGAAATCAAATGTGAAATTGGACCTAAAGTGAGGGACCAAAAGTACAATTTAGCCTAAAAAAAATTTATATTATATATTCATTGTATAAAATAAGTTTTCAATAATGTGATAAAAATACATAACATTATAAAAATATAATATACAAAATAAAAATAAAACTTATATAAATATACATATTCTAATTTAAGCGAAAATAAAATTTAATCTTATAATTATTATATTTTAAAAGATAATATATAAGATTATAAAATACAATAAATTAAAAAAAATAAAATTTAAATTTTGTATTGTTTTCATATAAAATTTATATTAATATTATATTTTGTATTAATGAATATTTAGATGTAGTGGTGAAAAAGTGTGTTTTTCATTTTAATTATCATGATTTTAGTCCTTACTTGAGTATTTTTAAAGTCTAAGGCCCATTAATGATTTACTAAGGTTCAATGTGCGAAAACAGCTATTAGTGTTAGCAAAGTCATTGATTTCTTGGGAGATTAACATGGCACTCTGTGTTGGTCTGAGTGGAAGTTATATGCTTATGCTATAAAGTGGACGACTTTCATTGAGAAACCGTGTTATAAGTCCAAAACAAACTTTTCTTTTGTCTTTAGAAGAATATCAACTTTTTGTCACCTAAATTATACATATATCAATTTTTGAAAGACTCTTTCAATTAGGAAGGCTATGCAACATGAATTTAAAAACGTTGTTATCTCGAATTTATCTAATGACACAGTCTTCTGAATGCCCAACATCCATAAATGAGAGATTGTAAATAAGATAAGAAAAAAATGATTAGCAGGATAATAATTAATCTTGTCATGTTAAAAGATTAATTTCATAATAATATGGCCAAAAGATTTTTAAAAATATTTATATCTAAAATGTTAATAATTTTTTCCATGGCGTTTTCAGCTAAATTTAGTGGCCAAAGTGAATGAGGGAGGACAGGGACAATAGAGACGCCCCATAGATGACAGAGATGTTAGAAAACAGAAAGAGTGTTTGCTTCTATGCTTCTTACAAAAAGCCCATCGAGTAGTGTATTTAGTGAAACTGAACTACTTATGCTATAAAATGAAGGAATTGTTATATATACATGTATATTATTTTAGTATACTTTTTATTTTTTTCTACTTTAATATATATTTTATAAACTAATTATTTTAGTCAATAACGATAAAAGTAGTAAAGTTTTCAATATATATTTAAATAAAATATGTATAGATCCATGTAGGTATTAAATATTGTAATGTCATTTCAACCAATAATAACTTTTGAGATATACAGATTTATAAGAAATGTCATATGCTTAATAAATATATATAAGTTATTGTGTGCAAAAATTTATCATTTAATAATCAAATAAAATTAATTAAATTTTATATTTATTAAATAAAATAATTAATATTATATATTATCAATAAATTTATAATAAGTATAATTGAGTGCTCAATAAATAATATTAATATTTAATATATTGTTAAAATTATTTACATTTAATATTTACTAAATACAAAAATTAATATTATATGTTATATAATGGAAATATTTAATTAATTTTATATTAGTATAACTGTCTGCACAATATATAACGCTAATATTAAATAAAATATTAAATTTAATTACATTTTATTCTTATTAAATACGATTATTAATGTTTTTAAATATTTTATTATGTAAGGAAAAAATTTATTAATTGAAATATAAGTATAATGAATGCACAATAAACAACATGAGCATTTAATATATTATTAAAATTGATTGCATTTTATATGTTCAAATAAAATATTTTTTTCATTTCACTTCCTTAACGAGTGATATTGATTAACACTTCTCAATAAATTAATTAATATTATATTTTATTAGATAAGGACAAAATTAATTAATTTATATATAAGTATAATTGAATGTACAATAAATATCATTAGCATTTAATGAATTTTTAACATTTACTCCATTTTATATTTATTAAATAGCATTTAATACTGCATTAATTTTTGTACTCAAGTGATACATGCGCGCAAGTCCCCACTCACAAAATACGATATGTATTTACATAGAAATTAATTTCTGTATGCAAGCCTGTAACTAGAATTTACTTTCTTTTCGTTTTAAAATAAGTATTATATTTAAAAAAATATTTTAAAATAATTGTTACATTAATTTTTATATATAATTTTATTTCTCCCCACTAATATCCCTGATAAGTATCACGATAGCTTGTGTAAAAAAAATCACGTAAAATTTTTAATATAATACTAATATTAAAATTAATTTTATAAATTTTATTTATTTATTTATTAGTTTTTTTTGTATTTATAAAAAAATAATCGAAGATAATAATTATTTTAGGAAACAAAAAGAGTATTCAATTTGTGAGGCACTACCTGAATATTTACTTACGTTCTTTTATCTCACTAAAATTTATACATTTAAGAGTCTAACACAAATATACACGCACACCTTCTAGTTTAAAAAAAAAAGAAAGAAGAAGACTGGAAATAAAAATAAGAAAACCAATCCAAATAAATAAAAAAATTAATGATTTTTATTTTTTTTAAATTGTGATGATGAATGAGAGAAAGCAGCTACGATATATATATATATATATATATATATATATATATATATATATATATATATATATATATATTGCTCTAGGCGTTTTTGTATCCTTCAGGCATTTGCTGTATTTTCTAACTTCCTAAGCGAGAGTGAGTTTTGAGACAAAGATGCCTCGTGGGACGCTTGAAGTTATTCTAATCAGCGCAAAAGACCTAAAGGACAGTGATTTTTTCGGTAAGTTATGCAAATTAATTAATTCAGTGGTAGATAGAATATTCTCTGTTTCATAGAAAATGTTTTTTTTTTTTTTTTGCTACACAATGTCAGTAATAAGAATGCATCTACTTGAATCCTCTACCATTAGGCCAATCCTAATGGGTTTGTTTCATAGAAAATGCTGCATCAAAGTAATTTGGGTTTAAACTTCCATGCGTGCCTCCGAATAAATTATTTTTCGATTCAACGGGTCTTCGTCTTCCTCCAATTTCATTTCTAGAGTTAAACTTTTTTCAGTTTAAGAATTCAAAATGGTAAGAGATTGTAATAAATGTAAGGGGTTGATCAATTTTATTTTATTTTACGAGCAGGGAAAATGGATCCTTATGTGATTCTCACTTATCGCGCACAAAAGCACCGAAGCAGTGTGGCTAAAGGTGAAGTTTAGTTTATTTTGTCTAGCTTTTTATCCAATATTTTCTCAGTTTTGGCTTCAATTTGATTCTAACTATCTTTCATGTTTATTTTCCCTATCTCTTGGTGATGGGTATGGCTGAGGCTAATATATTGAGTCAATTAGAATTAATGTGTTAATTAGGTGCAGGATCTAAACCCCGTTGGAATGAAAGCTTCCTTTTCACTGTTTCTGATAGTGTATCTGAACTTAATCTGAGGCTCATGGACCAGGATTTGTTAACTAGTGATGATTTCCTTGGCGACGCAAAGTAAGTTTAAATTCTTACGACAGTGACAAGTTAATTATTTGGATACCTTACAGTGATATGGTATTTGATTCTGTTTTTGTTTTATTGATTTCAAAATCAATTCATAAATAAGACTAAGATTTTACATACATTTATAGTTCCTGTAATATAATTGTCTTATGGTTTTATATATGATTCTTATAAATATTTTCTTTGATTCTTAGATTTTTTTATGATTTTAATTAGTCCCTTGTTATTATTCATTGATAATGTGACAACCATCTATTGGAAAATATGTCTGATGTTTTTCTTTACGGTGTATTTATAAACCATGTATCTTAAAAAAGAGTAACAAGATATCATACTAATCTTAAAAAATGTGAAGAATTTAAAACGCATGTTTAAGAAAAAGGCTAACGATATGTATATCCTTTAACACAAGAATAAGATTTGTTGAAAACCACAAAATTGTGTGAATCTTATTTCTTATTTTTGTTAAAATTTACTCATAATATTTTGTAGTTTTTAATAAGTTTTAACAAATTTTTCCAATAATTTATAGTTTTTAATAAATTTATTTATTATAAAAGTTAGAAAAAGTGTTAGAGGAAATGCTAGTAACATTCCACATATGTTTGATATATTTAATCAAAAGGAAAATTTTGCTTTTCAAAACAGAAACTAGTGTGTTTGATTTAGGATCATGTATGTGGTTTTCATATTAAAGTTGAAGCACATAGTTCTAGCTTTTACACCAAAGACTCATTTGATGACATGATTTTTTTGTCTGGGGAACGAAGTTCCAAACATATACTACATTAAATTTGTGATTTGTTCTCTCAACTCGTGTGAAGCAGTTAAATAATTGATTGTTTTTTAAAAAAAAAACCCTTTTTAATGTATATCTTTGACTTCCAAAAAAGAAACCCCCTTTTTAGGGCTTTTGAGAAACTAAGGGCAAACGTTTCTAATTTATATGCAGAATTAATCTGGAACCAGTGTTTGCTGTGGGGAGCATTCCAGAAACTTCTTACAATGTTGTGAAGGACCAGAAGTACTGTGGGGAGATCAAGGTTGCACTCACCTTTAATCCTGAGGTAAATTTATCAGCCCTTTTAGTGCTGTTTAACCAAGCACATGCACAAGCACTAGTGCTGCAGAGCTTGTATTGACACTTTAAGAAAATTTTATATGTATAATGCAATAATAATGATACAACTTGGGGCTGTAAATTTGTCTCTCTCTCTCTCTCTTAATAGAAAAAAAAAAGTTTCAAAACAAAGTACCCTTCCAAAGCATATATACATGCACAGACCCTTCTATTTTTCTTCAATTTCCATGTTCTAGCATTTAATTGACTTGCATTGTTGATAAATATGCTTATATTGTTGGTGCTCCAAACCAATTCGTTTTGTATTTTCTGGTTGCAGAGAGGCAGTGGACTCGGCTATGGTGATGAATAAAGCTGTGATCTAAGGGGATGAAGGAGTCACATGATTACTAGCTGTGATGATGCACCTAAATTTCTTGGACCTAGCTATATTTCCGAATAATAAGTTGTTAAAACTTACATTAATGGTGATTCTGTACTTGAATTGGTTTCTAGACTTTTTATTTTCAACTCAAATTTACCTATTTTCAATTCTAGTGAAATTCCTTTGCCAACAAATCGTTTTCTGGCATAACTTTGTGGTATGTTTGGATTAGACTTGCGCAACACTAAAACAATTATTTCCATGTGCTGCGTGTGTTACGTGGACTTGTGTTATATATATATATATATATATATATATATATATATATAACCTTAGGTGTTGTCTCATGACATGCATGCAAAGGCTTTTTACTTGAATTGCAGCATTTGAATATTTTTTTTAAGCCAAAATAAATATTAACAAAAGAATATAAGGCGTACTATATAGTCTTTTTACATAACAGAAAAAATCTTCTTGAAAAGAGAATATTTATCAAAATTGCCTAATATATTTTAAAGAATAACAATATCAACATGAGAAAGACAAACTAAATGTTTTTAATTAGTTTTCCACAATCCATGACCAGAACAAAAGCATAATCAAATCAAATACATATAATTGCACAAATGTATGCAAATTATATATGTATAATATTTAATTTTAATTTTATTATTTTTAAAGGTGTATACTTAAATAAAATTAATATTTTTTAAAATATTTAAGGGTATGCCAGTTGTAATCGTTATATTTTCCCCACACTCGTAACTTTTGTCTCTCTTATATATATTATAAAATTTTCTTTTTCTCATTTTAGTTTAATTCCCTCAAACTCTCCATATATACTATCACTACAAGTTTTCCTTAATTTTACTACAAATTTTAACTACCAATAAAATTTAGTTAAATCCAAGTAAATTAACTATTAATTTGCTACCTTGTATTTTTCTTAGCTACACCTAAAATAGTAGTATATTCTTATCTCTCGTTGTGGTCGCGTTCTCTTTTGCTCTCTCGTTTTTCTCAAGGCAACCTGCACTGAAGGCAATGGTAGGAGACTACTCTAAAGGAGATCAATTTCTAGTGTTCACTCCATGAAAAAGCTTTGTCCACCACTTAGACTCGTTTAAGCGAGTTCTCAAACCCTAAACAAAGCTTTAATTGATTCTATAATATTTCCTTGAAAAAACCTCAAATAAAAGTTTAGAGATATTAGGATGTGTTTGGTTTGCATTTTCATTTTTTGTTTTCATATCATGTTTTTATTTTTTGCAAATTGTTTTCATTCTGAAAAGATTAGAATTCTGAAAACATGTTTGATTTGACTTCTTGTTTTTTGCTTTCAAGAAATAAATACACTGAGAAAATGCATGTTCAAAAGGAAATGTATTTTTAGATTTGCTTAAAATTACATTCCTTGCCACCGCGTTTTCATTTTACCTAAAATGAGGTTCATGGTTTCAACCGAAAATACTGAAAATGAAATTTTATTGTTTCTAGTTTTTGATTTGTTTGAGAAAATATTTTCACTAAAAATATTTTCAAAAATCCAATCAAACGCATTTTCATCACCATTTTTTATTTTCAGTGAAAATAAAAACAGAAAACAATCAAACCAAACACCCCCTTAAATTCTACGTTCCCAATCTCATTTTTAATTTTGTCAAATTTTTTATTTATGATTTGATTCTTTCAAGTTGATTCTCTCTTTCTCCTCATAAGTTCTTTACTTTTTTGTCAGGATAGTTCTGTTCTTCAGAGATAAATCATCGATCGTATTTCTCTAACATATGCATTATATATAAATAATGATAATAAGTACAAATTTATATATAACAATTTCGTATGCACCAAACTTTCATTCTGGCAAATGGTCATGTTGAGTGTCAAAGAATAGGCACCACATCTTTTGGATATTTTCTCAATCTCTAACTTTGAGAACCAGACTATGAAGTTTGTTACTATATGCTCCTTTTCAATAATCGTTTTTTAAATTCTGAAATTTTATTGTGAAACTTAGGCATTTTTCCTACTCTAGTTAAATGAACTAAACCCTTAAGACTAAATTAGCAGCTTCATAATTTTATTGCATCTTCTCTACGATGTTGTTGCGCCTTCCCATGTTTCGAGAATAAACAATGGTGAGACATTGGAGGAAGTTGAATGGGTTTCAGATTACAATAGGAAGAATAGGATAAAGGAAAGGACTTAAAAAAATTGTCTTTTTAATTTGAGAGAATAAAAATGGTTGAATCTTGGATGCAAATGCAAATTTTGAAACACAGTCATGAACCTACATAGTGACGAAAAGGAAGATGTTCTAAAAAAAATAAAAAGGGAAACACAACCTACCTACACGATGACAAAACATGATTTTTTTTATTCTATTTTTTAATTATTTTTTTATTTCATTTTTAAATATTTTTTATTTGTTTTTCTTCCGGTAACAAACCTGTTGTTGCAGATAATTTTGCTTCCTCACCGGTGAGGAAGTGAATTTTGGACTTCACATTAGAATCCACCTATATCACAGAGACTGTTTCCCTACCTTTAATCTCCATAAGCATTCTCCTAATCAGGTTATATTTAAAGCCCTAAGGTTTTTTATTTTATCCCCAAACCTCCCACCTCCTTCTCCAAGCACACCCTATTCCATTCAACCTAGTGGATTTTATTTCTCCCCCCACCCTGCCCACAAAAAACATCTAAACATAGATTCAAAAGTAGAGATTGTATCTACCGGAGCCTTCAAAATAGAAAAAAAAAATAGATCGAGAGATACAAGGATCACCAAAAGATATGTATTTATTATTCCATAGTCATTACTGAACCTTAAGGTTGGTTGTGAGTTTAACTGAAGGTATGGTTTTGCAAAGGAATTACATAGGGGGGATAAAATAAAAGTTCCCTCTTAAACATTGTGGTGCAGATCCGAAGACCCTAAGGGCCAGTGAGGAAGCTTCATTTGAAAATTTGCCATGCTCCAAAGGAAAAATCTTTGACTAACTGAGGAATGTTTGGTTTAATTAGTGAATTTGGTGTAAAACTTTAATTTATGGAGATAAATGCTTCTATTGGTCTAATTAGCATGCTAACAACATAAGTACTCATTTGTCATTAAACATGTACGAGGGTTGCTCCTCATGAGTTTTTTTTTTTTCTGCTCTAGAAAGGCTCATTGTGAAGCGCATATTCTATACTGAATAAAATAATGTTATTTTCATCCATAATCCAAAATCTTACATAAGCTTAATTAACATTAATAATAGAAAACCAAACCACAATCTAAGCTTTATAGTTAAATTAGCTGCTGAAACTTATACGAAAAAATTCATTTAACTCAATTTTTATTTTAAATAATATTTTTGCTTGTATTTAGGATCAATCAACTTAAGTAGATATTAATGAAAATCAAGGTGTTATAGCTCTGCCTCCGATTAAAAGATATAGAAAAATCATTTAATTGAAAATCCATCCACCTAACTCGATCAGACACTAATGCATTCTTCTGATTTGATAATTAAAACAAAACCTGGTAAATCGCTAGCTCAAAACACCACCAGTAATCCATGGATTATTCTATAAAAAGGTTTTATGTCCAGACCCTACATCTATCCTAAAAGACTCCCTCAACTAGCTAGTTTACCTGCCAACTCAAGGCTCTCCGGCAGCATATATGTTCAACCATTTCCCTTTGCACCATGTAACTCCCCCTAACTCGCAGCACCAAATACCAAAAACTCTCCTTTCCCACACACATTGTCTAGTGCCACGTTCAAAGTAGAGGGCAATTGTCTAAATAATTTTACCATCAACAACTTTCTAAAATGTTTATAGAGGATGTATTATTATACAACGAATTTTGCAATTTACAATCATAATGCACAAGTGTTTCTATCTTCTCTACCAAAAACACACACTAATATAGAGAGACAAAATGGATAAATAAATAGATATTCATCATCCATATATAATGACACTATGATGTATATTCAACGCCGTTCCAAACGTACTCAATTCCCAATCCCCTTCCCTCCGCACTCACACTTTAATTCCTTTCTCTCTCTACAGTTTATCTCTCTGTCATTAATAGCATCACAAAAATTTTAGTAACGAAAATTTTCAAAATTACAAGTAAGGTGCTTCGTCACTAATGTATATTTTTCTAGTACATAAGCTTAATTGTTACGAGTAGCACAAAAGGCCCATGCGTGACCGTACGTGAAGGGAAGGAGCGCACTACTAGGATCGTATGGTAGCTTCTAGAATAGGGAATATTTTGCCTTGCTGCTAGTGATGTATTCTGCGTTTGCGTAATTCTGTTGGTGTTGTGAGGACCATGTCCCCTATCCTTATAGCTATAAATATACATCTGTAATAAGCACTTACCATGAGGAAAATATCAAAAGCAAAAGAAAGCTCTTCCCTTAGTTTATCTTCTCTCTCCCTCACTCTCTCTTTCTCTCGGAGGTGCTGGACCCTCGAAACCAGCAACCACAAACTCAGCACCTAACAATTGGTGCTTTCATTGAGAGCCATGGCCGCCTTCCATGGCTGCCATACCCATTTCCACACACCTTCGTTGCTGCACACCACTCCTCCCTTTGCGCATCCAGCTCAATCCCTTGGGATTGATTTTGAGAGTACCCGCCAACGGTTGCTGAGCTTGTTCGATCCCGAGAGAACCCCTCCTTCATTTCAGCAACCACCACACCAAGCTTCCATGGCTGCCGTCCATGGCTACTACGTGCCGTACGGAGCTCCCACGACCGCCTTCAATGGCTGCCACTCACCATACGCCACTTCCATGACTGCCTCCCACCACCCACACAACTCGTCGTCAGCCACCGAGGACCGCCTTGAGGCGGCCTTGGCCAAACTTGATGCCGTTACATGCCGCCTCGACGCCCAACTGGATGCCCTTCTCCTCCGACTGCCCCGACGACCCGAACCTCTGCCGCGGCCTCCGCTGTCACCTCCGCCATTTCCGACGCCTCCGCCGCAGATTCCGCCGCCCCCTCCGTCGTTGTCTCCGCCACTCAAGGCAACTCAGTCACCCATGCTCACCGCACCCACCACATCCTCTTCATCGATGAACAACCACCATGTCGACGACGAAGTTCCCAGCAACATCACGAAGGAACTTGTCCCTCTAGGTATGCTGGAGTTGTCGTCGGAGGTTCCCCCTCTTTCGATACAACTCGATGCGGCACAAGCAATATGGTGGTCGCCGCGACCCGTATCGGCACTGACGGTCTCGTCCTTGCTGCCCCCTCTGGTGATGAATCACGTGGCGACGCCAAGGGTTTTGCAGAAGGTGTTCCACACTGTCCACTACCGCCACAGCTACTGCAACACGGCCCCCTACGGCAGCGTCATCTTGCACCGAGACGCCACAGACCGGTTTTGCCTCCGCGCCACTACTAGACATTCACTCATTTCTACGCCCATCCTAATTTGGGATCCAGGTTCATTCCTCCTACAACCAACACCTTGAGGGCAAGGTGTTTTTGAAGGGCATGGGAATGTTACGAGTAGCACAGAAGGCCCATGCGTGACCGTACATGAAGGGAAGGAGCGCACTACTAGGATCGTATGGTAGCTTCTAGAATAGGGAATATTTTGCCTTGCTGCTAGTGATGTATTCTGCGTTTGCGTAATTCTGTTGGTGTTGTGGGGACCATGTCCCCTATCCTTATAGCTATAAATATACATCTGTAATAAGCACTTACGATGAGAAAAATATCAAAAGAAAGTTCTTCCCTTAGTTTCTCTTCTCTCTCCCTCACATCTGTATATTTATAGCTCTATGCCGTTACACGCCGCCTCGACGCCTAACTGTGGTTGCTGGTTTCGAGGGTCCAGCACCTCCAAGAGAAAGAGAGAGTGAGGGAGAGAGAAGAGAAACTAAGGGAAGAGCTTTCTTTTGATATTTTCCTCATCGTAAGTGCTTATTACAGATGTATATTTATAGCTATAAGGATAGGGGACATGATCCCCACAACACCAACAGAATTACGCAAACGCAGAATACATCACTAGCAGCAAGGCAAAATATTCCCTATTCTAGAAGCTACCATACGATCCTAGTAGTGCACTCCTTCCCTTCATGTACGGTCACACATGGGCCTTCTGTGCTACTCGTAACTTTCCCATGCCCTTCAAAAACACCTTGCCCTCAAGGTGTTGGTTGTAGGAGGAATGAACCTGGATCCCAAATTAGGATGGGCGTAGAAATGAGTGAATGTCTAGTAGTGGTGCGGAGGCAAAACCGGTCTGTGGCGTCTCGGTGCAAGATGACGCTGCCGTAGGGGGCCGTGTTGCAGTAGCTGTGGCGGTAGTGGACAGTGTGGAACACCTTCTACAAAACCCTTGGCGTCGCCACATGATTCATCATCAGAGGGGGCAGCAAGGACGAGACCGTCAGTGCCGATACGGGTCGCGGCGACCACCATATTGCTTGTGCCGCATCGAGTGGTATCGACAGAGGGGGCACCTTCGACGAAAACTCCAGCATACCTAGAGGGACAAGTTCCTTCATGATGTTACTGGGAACTTCGTCGTCGACGTGGTGGCTGTGCACTTCGTCATCGACATGGTGGTTGTTCATCGATGAAGAGGATGTGGTGGGTGCGGTGAGCATGGGTGACTGAGTTGCCTTGAGTGGCGGAGACAACGACGGAGGGGGCGGCGGAATCTGCGGCGGAGGCATCGAAAATGGCGGAGGTGACAGCGAAGGCCACGGCAGAGGTTCGGGTCGTCGGGGTAGTCAGAGGAGAAGGGCATCCAGTTGGGCGTCGAGGCGACATGTAACGACATCAAGTTTGGCCAAGACCGCCTCAAGGCGGTCCTCGGTGGCTGACGACGAGTTGTGTGGGTGGTGGGAGGCAGTCATGGAAGTGGCGTATGGTGAGTGGCAGCCATTGAAGGCGGTCGTGGGAGCTCCGTACGGCGCGTAGTAGCCATGGACGGCAGCCATGGAAGCTTGGTGTGGTGGTTGCTGAAATGAAGGAGGGGTTCTCTCGGGATCGAACAAGCTCAGCAACCGTTGGCGGGTACTCTCAAAATCAATCCCAAGGGATTGAGCTGGATGCGCAAAGGGAGGAGTGGTGTGCAGCAACGAAGGTGTGTGGAAATGGGTATGGCAGCCATGAAAGGCGGCCATGGCTCTCAATGAAAGCACCAATTGTTAGGTGCTGAGTTTGTGGTTGCTGGTTTCGAGGGTCCAACACCTCTGAGAGAAAGAGAGAGTGAGGGAGAGAGAAGAGAAACTAAGGGAAGAACTTTCTTTTGATATTTTCCTCATGGTAAGTGCTTATTACAGATGTATATTTATAGCTATAAGGATAGGGGACATGGTCCCCACAACACCAACAGAATTACGCAAACGCAGAATACATCACTAGCAGCAAGGCAAAATATTCCCTATTCTAGAAGCTACCATACGATCCTAGTAGTGCGCTCCTTCCCTTCACGTACGGTCACGCATGGGCCTTCTGTGCTACTCGTAACATTAATTATGATAATTAACAGACTAATACTATGATTTCTATGAAATATTTGACTGTCTGAGGAGATATTAATACATTATTCTTCCCTGGTTACAAACTAATCTTTGACTGTCTCGCTCATTTGCAAAACCTGGAATAAAGCTTGTCATGAATCATTTCTTCGGGCTTGCCTCAACTTCTCTGGAAGAACAAATAGAGATTTCCTATTTTAATTTTGTCATCCTTTGGCAGATATGTGTAAACGCAAAGGAATGGTACGATGTTAGCTTGTACCATTTGTTAGTGTGATTATCATATGGTTACATTGTTGATAAATTTCTTTACCTGTTTGGATTTTATGCCAGGAGTTTTATCCAGATCCATTACTGCCTATAACAAGTCAAATAGAGAGTGCTCTTGTGAATGTGCATAAGCAGTGGGTGACAAACCTAGCAAACATGGAAGTGCAAGGAAGACTCCAATTATTGATCAGAATTTTGCCTGATGTCAAGGGGTCTTATGGTGAGTGTCTTGCATGTTCTAACTAAACAATAATTTGATTTTATCATCTTAAATATTTCTAGTTCTGACAGGAAATTAATAAACGCATATGTGAAACCGACCTAGGAATAGTTTCTCAGTATTGTCTGCCGAGGCAAGTTGGAAAGACGATTATGCAATATCTTGAAAGTTAAGATGATAAAATAGCACATATGCACCTTATTTTCCATATTGCATGTTCATCATTTGCAACTTGTCTCGCTGGCAACACTGAGACTATTTCTAGTTCAGTTTCACATATGCATTTTATTTTCCCTGCCAGAACAAGACAGACTTAAGATAATAAAATCAAATTAGAGTTTTAGTGTGAACATGAAATTGAAGACATACACACACCATAAGACCCCTTGACATCAGGCAAAATTATGATCAACAATTGGAGTCTTCCTTGCACTTTCATGCTTGCTAGTTTTGTCACACATTGCTTATGGACATTCACAAGAGCATTCTCTATTTGACTAGCTTGAACAGTTGTTATAGGCAATAAGGATAAAAATCCAGGCATAATATCCAAAAAGACAGAAATTTATCAACAATGTAATCACGCTAACAAATGGTACAAGCTAACATCGTACCATTTCTTTGCTTTTACACATCTGGATGACAAAATTGAAATGGAAAATCTGTTTGTTTTTCCAAAGAAGTTGAGGCAAGTCCAAAGAAATGGGCCACGGCAAGCTTTATTCTAGGTTTTGCAAATGAGCAAGGCAGCTGCAAGGTCTGCGACATTGCAGGACATAAATATGATTACCAGAATCTGATTCATCAGATAATCATTCCAGTATATTCTGGCAGCTGAATTGTTATTACCCATTTCTTTATGCTTCCTGCATATATATTAAATGTTTCACATGATTATTTTAATTTTCTCATGACCAGAAAATGCAAGAAACAAAACCCTTAACAGGGAATTTCCCATGTATTTAACTGCATCTGCTATATGCTAGGAATCAATGAAGTCAGAAATTGAAAGATTCTAACGAAATATATTTCTTTTATAAATGCTTCGTTGAAGAGGTAATCACTATTTGATGACAGATAATATTTCATATATTCTTTTAGCCCAATTCTTGCTGTTAGAATTCATATCAAAGAAACAAAAGAGGTTTACAAATCTAGCAAAAGATACTTCTCGAATATATTAAAAAGAAGTAAGTAATCAAAATAGTATAAGAGAACTGAAATTCTTTCTTTAATAGTATCATCATTTGTAAGGAACAACTCGGGCTTCAAAATCTTGTAAAATATATAATTAATTTCTTGATGCATTGAAAAACAAAAAGATAGTCAGATTTGCTTGGACTAGAAATATATCCTGAGCAGGCTGCCATAAATTTTTAACATCCTATAAAATTTTCATTTACTCATATTTATTCTGCATTAGGGTTTAATTTGGGTTGAAAAACCATTAATTACCAAAAACAATTATATATATATATATATATATATATATATATATATATATATATATATATATATATATATATATATATATATATTCGAAAGAACTAAAAATATGATAAACTCGTGATAGTAACTATAGTGTGGTCCATAGGTCAACTTTGTGATGGCCTTATCAACAATTTTTTACCAAACACAAAACGCAGATTAGCTAGGCAAAACTAATATGTAGACTGGACAAACAAGTTATAAAAATGTAATTTATATTATAATATATATTTTAAAATATATTACATCGGCACAAAAAAATTATATTATGTAGAGTTTAGTCTTTTATGTTAATATAGTAAATCTTATAAATTATTATATATAGATAGGGTATTTTGCTTTAAAAGGTTGTATAATAACCCACCACTTGCATGTACACACATGGTAATTAAGAATAAGAGAAATGTTACCTTTAAGCAGCAGTGATAAGTTGTTCATCCGTTAAGTAAACATAATAGTTAAATACTATGTAGGCTGTATTTCCATTACCCAGACATGGAACATATTTCAAGAACCGAATCAATCATTTTTGCTCAATTAGGGACATGCAAACTCTACTTTGTTCTATGCGGGTCAAACCCTGTCGGTTTTGTGTTACCTAACAAAAAGTGAAAAGAATTGGAAAATAGGATAAAATAGATCTAGAAAACCTCAAGGGGAAATAGGGAAAAATGAACAAATGAATTGCACAAATAGACCAAACAAAAATTAAATAATGAAAAATAAATTGAATAAGAAAAAAATACAAAAAAAGAGAGAAAGATTTCAGACCTTCAACAAGTTTCGAATGGCTTGCGAGGATGTGAGTGGTGGAAAAGAGAAGGATGAGATTTGGTGGTAGAAAGGGAGAAACTTGAAACTTTGAAAGTGAAATGAAGTATTGATTTAGGACTTACCGTAGAGAATAAAAGACAGAAAAGACAAGAGATACAAGAGAAAAGAAAAAGAGAGGAACTTAATATATATGATTCTGACAACACCATCAACCAATGGTGTAGAAGATGATAGTGAAGGTGCGGCTCAAAGGATTTGTATGGTCAAACTCGTAACGTAACTAACCAGGGTCATGCTATCAAGTGTTTTAATAAGTGTTAAGAAATATTTAATATATTTTTATTAATTTCTTAAAATAATTTAATAAATAATTAATGATATTTATATTTTTAATATAATAATTAATAATTAATGTTTTTTATTCTAAATAAAAAAGTATTAGTTTATATAAGAAAAAAATATTAGTAAATGATTTGAATATATTATTTTTTTATATTTTGAGTATAGCAGTTTCTTTTGATAACATTTATTATTTAATGAATGTTTGATATATTTATTGTTTAAAATAATTATAGAAATTATTAAAAGAATTAATATTTTCAATATAATAAATTACTTTATTCTTCAAATAATAACTTACTTAATCAAAATAGTGGATCTGACCTTTCTACTGTCCTTTTTGGTTTTGTCCCTTCAAATGATGTAATTTTGATTCAAAAACGACATCATTCTGAAAAGACAGCACCAAAAAAGACAACAGGAAGATTCTAAAATAGTTTACCATAAATTTAAGAGTTTATTATAAGAGATTTATTAATTTTATATTAAATTGATTTGTAAGTTTATGAACAATTTGATAAATTTTAATTAATTTCTTGACCAATAGTAGTAGTAGTAATTAATGCCTCCAAAGCATTTGTCCACTTGCCATGTCTGATATCAATAACGTATCTCTTTTTTATTATTTCAACTTTAGAAATATTATAAAAGTTCTATCTGACGTACTCTTTTGAATGCAGTCTATTTTTTGGTAGAAATTTATTGATGTTGAAAAAAATTTGTAGGTCTCACATTAAGTATAATAATTTTCTCTCAAATTTTATAATTTTTCAATAAATAAATTTTCACTTATGAAAAAATGTTTCTAACGCATACTCCTCTTTCAATTTTCTTCTTCTCTCCATCAGTCATATTTTTGTTAATTGGTATGAGTTTGATAGTCTTCCTCAAGTTTTTTATATTGCAAAATTTTGACAATAATAATAAATGGATTTAATTATAGCTAGCTCCCTATCACATTCAACTAATTTGCAATTTCTGCTCCTTTACACAAAAGAGATCATTTTAGTCTATAATACAACTTTGATCCTCTTATTGCTCAATCTGTAATTTCGGTCTCACATCTTAAAACAAAGACATTCAAGTCTTCAGTTTTTGAAAAATTTATATTTTGGTTCGCTCTTTAATTTTGTGTATATTTATTTCTTATATTTAATTAGTTAAATCATTCTCAATAACACCTTAAATAAATACGTTAGTATTAGGATTCAATTGAATTAAAATAAAAATATATAAAACTAAATATTAGACCAAAATGACTGATTTTAAAAAATTGAAAGACTAAATTATTTTATTTAATTTAAAATAGGGGAACAAAAATGGAGATGGGACAAAATAAGGAGAAAAAGTTGTATTTTAGATATCATTTTATTTTATTCCATACATTCTTTGAATGTTGTCTTATATGAATGGGTATCAATTTAGTGCTCCTCTCTCTATGATCAGGCATTGTGACTAGCGATCAAAATTGTGATTTCTAGGATGCTTGTTTGTAATGTGGTTTCCTTGAACATGATGATCACAATTTATGTAATATATATATATATATATATATATATATATGAGGTTGGATGAGGTCCTGGAGTTGTTTGAGAAATGAATGTTTATGACGTCAACAAATTTATGCCTAGGAAGGACATGCCGTCATGGAATCTTTGTGATGTCAAAAACTGAATGTTCTTGTCCTACACTCACCAAAGATGGTTAGCTTTCACTAATCTCAATTTCCATAAGAGAGCAAGGGTGCAAAATCTGCCCCAAGGATTGCTAACTACTATCCAGGATTAGACAAATCACCATATTATGCATATAGCCCAGCAAAAGAACACACAATTCACTGATATATATATATATATATATATATATATATATATATATATATATATATATATATATATATATATATATATATATATATGTCAGACTTCGATTTTAGAGCTCCACAACAATGAGAACAAATTCCTACCTTAAGCAGCACAGTTTTTACAAAGGCAATTATCTAAAGTTCAAGACACTAATTTAAAGTCCTTGACAAATATAAAAACCATATTACAATAAATCTCTGCAAGTTGGCAATAATCCATATATATCGTACTGCCTCCTTGAGAAGGTATGGAAAGACAAATTAAAATCCTTCACATTTTTAGCCCAATCCTTGCTGTAAGAATTCATATCAAAGAAACAAAAGAGGTTTACAAATCTAGCAAAAGTATTGAAATATATGATATACTTAAATACACTTTATACTTGAAAAGTATTGAAATTAATATATTAGTAATCTTTTTAAATTAACAAATCAATATGTACATTTTTTATTAAGATAAATAAATCATGCTCATCATTAATCTTTTAATTTGTGTTTTTTAAAAAATAATTTTTTATTTTATATAATTACTGAAAAATTATAATTAGTAAATACCCTTTTGTAAAATTAAGTATTTTAAAATGTAAGGTATAAGTGTAACACTAATGATTCATTAAGGTTCAATATGTTATAATTAAGTAAAATTTATACATTGATGAGAATTCAATTTGACTTTAGTACAACATGTACACTAAGAAAAGTCCAATAAGATGTAATCTCTAACTTATGTGGTCACTAAAATCAAGAGCCTTGGAGTGAGAAATACATTCTTTCACCACTACACTTAAATACTCATTTGAATATTTGATATAAAATATAGTATTAATATAAGTTTTATACGAAAATAGTTCAAAATTTAAATTTTATTCTTTTTAATTTATTATATTTTTATAATTTTATATATTATCTTTCAAAATATAATATATAAGATTAAATTATATTTTTACATAAATTAGAATAAGTATATTTATATAATTTTATTTTTTTATATTATATTTATCTTTAAAATAATGCTTTGATTTAGTAACAAATTTTTTATCTATATTCATGCTATTTATTGTAATATATATAAAAAAATACCATCAATAAATCACATACATAAATATTTTAAAAAATAAAAAATACTGTCATTTAATTATGTATCTTTACTATATAATTTAATTCTTTAAAAAATACATACCTGATTAAATAAAGTTTAATATAAATAAAAAATACTATTATAATAAATAAAAACAATATCTTAATATAGGTAAAAAAATATTATTATTAAATAACATATATAAATATTTTAAAAGATAATAAAATACTATCATTTTGTGATATTATAATTTATATTAAAAAAATATAAATTAAAGATACAATTTAGGCTAAATTACACTTTTGGTCCCCACTTTAGGTCTAATTTCGCATTTGGTCCTCCAGTATTTTAATTCACAAATTGGGTCTCCCTGTTTTGTAAAATCCTGCAATGTTAGTCCTCGAACGTCTTAATTGGACGTTGACCGTTAAGCTCAGACGTTGACTGTCACGTGTCAATATCTGAGAGGCTCTTGAAAATTTTTACCCATCTATGATAAAAAAAATTTACGCTGACCCAATCCCCCCTAACCCTAATCTCTACCCCTAAACGAAAACCTAAATCAAATGTATTTACAAATCCCTAACTCTAAAAGTTTAATTTCATTATATTCTATTCCTCAACTTATTTTATTTCAATAATTCATTCCATTTCTTCTCTTTTCATCAACCTAAGTATAACTCAAAGCATGAAATTCTGAACCATATAATATTACCTCCCGACTTAGAAGTGGTTGGAGTTGGAGGAACAGAGACTGATGGTGTAGGCATTGGGGTTGGGGAGGAAGCAGTGGTGTTGGCATGAAAGAAAAGGTACAATTCGTACCTGACATTATAGCTGGGATTTAAAATTCTCCCTCCTTGTTTTCCTTCACAGCACCATGGAAGGAGCCCTACGACATCACTGAGACAACTTCTACAACCTTGGGTTGACAAGTCTGGCGTGTACTGAACTAGACAATAAAGGTTTTGAAACCCGAATATGTTTGCCTGCTTTGTGTTGTATTTCTTGGCAGCAATGGCCACTTCATCTATAGTTTTGTTCACAGTTTTGAACATCAAATGCGTGAAGTTTTCCTGGTTTGAGATATTGGCGGTGTTGGACAGGCCAATAACAGGCCTTGTGTCTACAGTGGAGAAAAAGGAGCGGTTGGAATAGCGAACCATGCACTTGTCGTACCAGATCACAACTTGTTTGGACAAGGAGCACTATGAGTCTGATGATAGTTTCTGCGTTGTGTTTATAACGCACTGTGCACACGACTGAAATGGGACGTCACCCGTGCACATGAAAAGTCCATAGACAGTGTCTGAGGGGTTTGTTCCCGTCACTATGGAGTTGTAGAATACATTGTTGGTAGCAGCTGAAATTTTATTTTACCACAGATGGATAAAAATTTTCAAGAGCCTCTCAGACATTGACACGTGATAGTCAACATTTGAGCTTAATAGTCAATGTCCAATTAAGGCATTCGGGACCAACATTTTAAGATTTTACAAAATAGAAAGATCAAATTTATGAATTAAATTAATGAGGAACCAAATGCAAAATTGGACCTAAAGTGGGAAATCAAAAGTGCAATTTAGCCTAAAAAATTTATATATTATATCTTCATTGTATAAAATAAGTTTTCAATAATTGATAAAAATACATAACATTATAAAAATATAATATACAAAATAAAAATAAAACTTATATAAGTATACATATTCTAATTTATACGAAAATAAAATTTAATCTTATATATTATTATATTTTAAAAGATAATATATAAGATTATAAAATACAATAAATTAAAACAGAATAAAATTTAAATTTTATATTATTTTCACATAAAACTTATATTAATATTATATTTTGTACTAATGAGTATTTAGGTGTAGTGGTAAAAGAATGTGTTTTTCATTCCAAGGATCATGATTCTAGTCCTTAATCAGTATTTTTATAGTCTAAGGCCCATTAATGATTTACTAAGGTTCAATGTGCGGAGACAGCTATTAGTGTTAACAAAGTCATTGATTTGTTGGGAGATTAACATGGCAGTGTGTGTTGGTCTTTTTTGCAGAAGCAGAACTTCAAGACCAAATTTAGCAGAGCTTCATCTCCAAATTTCTGCTTCCTCTGTTTTGGGATATTAAGATCTAGAAACAATGTGATACTAAAGTTCCCAAAGTGAGAGAAAGATTAAGCATTCTTAACAGTGAATGAAGGAGGACTGTGACATCGATCAGAGGCACCACAGGTGAGAACAGAAAGAGGGTTAAGAGTGGTGCACTGAGTCGAAATGAACTGCTTATGTTTATTACTAGCCCACATCGAGTAGTGCACTGAGTGGAAGTTATCTGCTTATGCTATAAAGTGGACGACTTTCATTGAGAAACCGTGTGATAAGTCCAAAACAAACTTTTCTTTTGTCTTTAGAAGAATATCGACTTTTTGTCACCTAAATTATACATATATCAATTTTTGAAAGAGTCTTTCAGTTTGGAAGGCTATGCAACATGAATCTAAAAACATTGTTGTACCGAATTTATCTAATGGTACAGTCTTCTGAATGCCCAACATCCATAAATGAGAGATTGTAAATAAGATAAGAAAAAAATGATTAGCAGTATAATAATTAATCTTGTCACGTTAAAAGATTAATTTCATAATAATATGGCCAAATGATTTTTAAAAATATTTATATCTAAAATGTTAATAATTTTATAGTTTTTAATAAATTTTTCTAATAATTTTATAGTTTTTAATAAATTTTTTTATTATAAAAGTTAGAAAAAGTGTTAGAGGAAATGCTAGTAACATTCCACACATGTTTGATATATTTAATCAAAAGGAAAATTTTGCTTTTGAAAACAGAAACTAGTGTGTTTGATTAAGGATCATGTATGTGGTTTTCATATTAAAGTTGAAGCACATAGTTCTAGCTTTTACACCAAAGACTCATTTGATGACATGATTTTTTGCTTGGGGAACGAAGTTCCAAACATATACTACATTAAATTTGTGATTTGTTCTCTCAACTCGTGTGAAGCAGTTAAATAATTGATTGTTTAAAAAAAAAAAAACCCTTTTTAATGTATATCTTTGACTTCCAAAAAAGAAACCCCCTTTTTAGGGCTTTTGAGAAACTAAGGGCAAACGTTTCTAACTTATATGCAGAATTAATCTGGAACCAGTGTTTGCTGTGGGGAGCATTCCAGAAACTTCTTATAATGTCGTGAAGGACCAGAAGTACTGTGGGGAGATCAAGGTTGCACTCACCTTTAATCCTGAGGTAAATTTATCAGCCCTTTTAGTGCTGTTTAACCAAGCACACAAGCACTAGTGCTGCAAAGTTTGTATTGACACTTTAAGAAAATTTTATATGTATGATGCAATAATAATGATACAACTTGGGGCTGTAAATTTGTCTCTCTCTCTCTCTCTCTCTTAATAGAAAAAAAAAAGTTTCAAAACAAAGTACCCTTTAAAAGCATATATACATGCACAGACCCTTTTAGTTTTCTTCAATTTCCATGTTCTAGCATTTAATTGAATTGCATTGTTGATAAATATGCTTATATTGTTGGTGCTCCAACCCAATTCGTTTTGTATTTTCTGGTTGCAGAGAGGCAGTGGACTCGGCTATGGCGATGAATAAAGCTGTGATCTAAGCGGATGAAGGAGTCACATGATTACTAGCTGTGATGATGCACCTAAATTTCTTGGGCCTAGCTATATTTCCGAATAATAAGTTGTTAAAACTTACATTAATGGTGATTCTGTACTTGAATTGGTTTCTAGACTTTTTATTTTCAACTCAAATTTACCTATTTTCAATTCTAGTGAAATTCCTTTGCCAACAAATCATTTTATGGTAAAACTTTGTGGTATGTTAGGATTAGACTTGCGCAACACTAAAACAATTTCCATGTGCTGCGTGTGTTACGTGGACTTGTGTTATGTATATATAAACGGTTTTGGGGCAGGACATGTATTCTCACAAGTTGTGTATGATACATATATTTAATTTATTATTGTGGTTCTCATCTATATTAGGGTCAGTCTAATTTAGAAGCAAGGAATCAAGTTATACATTTGGATCAAAAACCATTGTTAGGTGAAACGTTGAATGGGAAGACAGTGACAATTATATAATAAACTTATTATCATGATCCAATGAGCCTCATATAAGTGTTATTATATGTTTATTATATCTATAAGATTATATAAGTCCATTATTTCCTCCTAACGTCTCTTTAATTTCAACTATTATCAGTTTTTCTTCGTCACCTGACCTGACCCGTGAAGCAGCCTACGTGAACAAAAATATCTTGACTTTCTCAAAACTATTTGAAGTTTTCATCTGTGAGCTAGATATATATAATAATTTGCACAAGTTTATTTAAAAAGCTAGTATCTGATATAACTATGTGTTGAATTTGTAGTTTAAAATGGAAGTTAAGCATTGCAAGCTTCTTTCTTTCTATTTTGAATCTTTGATCTAATTTGCAAGAACGTGTTTAAAGTCATGCTTCACAAGTCACAATGGCAAATATGCAATGTTTTGTAGCTTATTTTTCTTCTCCATATTTTAGGTGGTTCACTATAAATGTCTGTTAACAAGCATCGCGCTCACCATATTTTATGTGGATTCACATGAAAGTCTGAAATTTTTAGCAAATTTAATTGACCATTAGATTTCTTGAATTTCTTTATTGGTAAGTGACAACACTCAACACCAGAGGCCCAGACACACTAGCCGAAAGCCCATGGATTGGGAGGAATACATTCACTAGGCTGTTACTCTAGTAGTGCTAAATAAAATAGTTCTGTTACAGTGGAATTGCATTCTCCTTGCTTTCTGTATTAGGGGATCACATAGTGGTACATGTGTCAAGCAATGATAGGATGTGTAGAGCTTTTCTGTTTTATGTCTAAGGGGGTAGAGCTATACATGTATGAATGAAATTGACAGAAGGGATATCGAAAATTTACCAAACATGTATGATTGAAATGCTTCTCTATCATCTGGTCCTCCAAAGAACATCACTGTTACATTTGTATTTAAAATCTCATTGTAACACTTTAAATATGATGCATAACTGAAATACAACAAATCAGTTTTTGCTCCATCTTTGTATGTTTGTGGTTGGTTAGTTTTAGCTGTCTAACAAAATGATAGGGTAGGTCTTGAGAGATCAAAACAGATTCTAAAAATTAAGTGGCTTGAAAGTTATTTTGGTGGAATTTAGAATATTATTTATAATGTCATTTAGCCTCTTATTTTTGAATTTTCTAAACACTAAATTATGCTGCCATACTATTTTCAAATTCCATTAGGAGTGATTTTAGCCATTGTTGATCCTGTGGTCATTGTTGTTTCGAAATTAAAAGTGGTCTTGCGGTCATTACTAGATAGTCAATTGTGCTGAAGCCTCGAACTCAAGTATTTATATCTTTGATTCGAAAACTATTTTGAAATTGTTTTTCTATGCATTACTAGTATAGTTGTAGAACTGTTTGATTCATACGCACCACTTGTTGCTGAGTACAGGATAACTTGCAATGCCATGAAAGTAGTTTTTATTGAATAATTTGGAAAGTAAATAACAAATAATCAATTTGCAAGCCCAATACCATTCTTTGTTACGTAAATTGCTGTATTTGTTTGACTAACTTTTAAATTCTAATATCACTGAATATGCTTTCTTTTGTAACAAAGGAAATTGTTCAAATAAAAATAGTGTCTTATCACTCTTGTAGTTATGTTCTTTGCAATTGCTCTGCGGCACTTAATTTGCATGGTATCCATGTTAAATTTTCTGTATAAAACATGAAAAATAACACATCCATAGATATTAATTTAATGGTTATTATATCGAGTTTGAGACTACGAAATAGCATAATTACTGAAGTTTTCGTCTTTGATTTCTCTCGTGTTCTCATCTTTTAATGTGATTGCTAATGTTAAAACTGAAATTGTTTTCATGCATACAACTTATCATTTTTCATTAACTTTCAAGAACTAACGGTCATACTTAATTGCTTATTAATTTCAACTTTCTTAAATGTGAGATTGTGCGCATTTGGTGATGTTTGCATTAAGATTTTTTTTAATTAATACTAACTATAATTCATTATGTCATTATCATTTTGGAGTACTTCTAGAAAGAAAGGCAAAAAAAACTAGCAAACAATGATTGATCCCACTTTGACATCCTTTAAATCCCATGGAAATCTAGCTTTGAGTGCACACTATGTAATCTTCACCTCTCTACGATTATTGTTATTTGTGCTACACAGTAATTTTCTTTCATGTCTTGAAACAAATTTAAAGCACAAGTATCACAAGACATCATCAACCTTAATTTATCAGACTTTTGATTTATCAGACTTTTTCACTACTATTACATCTTATCTTGTTTTGAATCACAATTAAAAAGCACAAGTAAATCACTTATGACTTATCCTCTTTTGATTAATCCTTTTTTGAAAGCATACACACACACATACACACATACACACATAGAGAGAAAGAGACACACACATACAGAGACACACACACACACACCAACAATAATAAAGCATGACCACCCCCGAACCCCACTATTCCATATTACTTACATAAAGAACTCTTGATGTTGATATTTGTCTGTAATCAAAATTTACATTTTATATGTTGTTGTATGTTATTGTATAAAAGGATCATGGCTTCTCCACCTGCCTCTCATCCTCCTCCTTCTCCTCCTCCTCCTTCCAACACATCAGCTTTGTCGTCTGCCGTGAAGCGGACACGCAAAGCCTCACGTCTACGATCGTTGTCTACTAGACCACCTGGTGCTGAGAGACCAGTGATCCATGTTGATCCTGATACCGGCAAGGCCGATGGTCCCCACAGGAAGAAATAAAGAACATATTTGGGGATTGTGGTACGTGATAAGGTGGACCTCACCTACAAGAACTGGAAGGAGGTCCCTACTGCTCAAAAGGACCTGATTTGGGAGGATATTCAAGTATTTTTCTTTTCTTATTTTATTTTGTTTAATTAATAGCCAAAAAATACATTATTATAACAAATAAACTTTATTTGATGTTGTCAGGCGAAATTTGAAATCCCAGAGGCTTCTGACAGTAGGACGAAAAGGAAGTTACTTCAGACCGTGGGCGAGAGATGGAGGCAGTTTAAATCAGACCTCACGAGGAAATGAGCCATTGCAGCCGATCAGGACGGTGTGGAGGACACTATCTATGAGAAATACGGCATCAGCAAGGAAAAATGGGTCCATTTTTGCCAGACTCGCAAAGACCCTTCTTGGGAGGTATGTTCCTTTCCATTTAAGTTGTTTTTTAAAAAAATAACTTGTTATACTTCATTCTAGCAATTTGAAAGATTATTGTTTTATTTTTGCAGGATGTGCGCAAAAAGGCACAGGTCATCCAGAAGCATAACACTGTCCCCCACATTTTGTCTTGTGGGGGTTATGACTATTTGGAGCAAAAGCTCCTGGCTGAGAAGACGAAGAAGAAGTTGGAGGAAGCTGCACAGTCAGGAAGCGTTAATGGTGTCATCGACCCTCCATCCCCGGTCAGACACCACGTGAAATGAAAGATGGCCTGCACAAAAAAAACAGGGGAGATGATGACTGAGGCCGCAAAGAAAATTGCTGCGAAGATCGTAAGTCATTTTCAACTAACCATTAGAATTATATTTCAATATTTTGTGAATGCCATGTACAACTGTGTATTTTCTGTGCAGGATTCCTTTGAGGAGCAGGCGACACAGGGATCCTTCGTCCCCCATGGACGTCAGGATGTTCTCACCGCTGTTATTGGACGTCCAGAGCACCCTGGACGTGTCCGTGCTGCTGGAGTCGGTGTCACCATCAAGAAATAATTTGGATCGGCTCCACGGATGTTCCGCAGCTCTTCCTCCTTGCCTCCTGAAGAATTGCAGCAGTTGATCCAGCAAATCAGGGACCAGCTAGAGGAGTCCATCACAGAAAAAGTGACACAACAGCTCATGGCATCCTTCAGGCAGATGCAGTCCCAGATGCAATCTTAGGGACTTGCACTACCTCCCGAGCCTCTGGTTGGTCCCTCCGGTCCTCGAGTAAGCACAAAGGGGAGTTGTGTTGATCCCTCAGGAAATGATCCTGAGACGGGTGACTCAGATAGGTGCAGCTTGTACATCGAAGCAGATCATGCCCACCTGGTTGCCCTGGGAAGAGTTTATGAGGGATCCACTGCTGTTCATAACACTCATTTGTTTCCTGGCCAAGTAAAGGTGGGTGTGGAGGAGGTTACAGATGCAAATGCTCCAGTTCCTGTACCCACTGATGAGGTTTCCTTAGTGGGGCAGACACTTCACACCTTCCTTGCTTGGCTGACACATCTGGTCAAGTCTTTATCACAACAGGTACTTTACTCTTACTATATGTTTCTTCTTTTTAAATTAATTCATTTAGCATGCCTCAAATTAGGCCATTTAACTTTGTTTCATGAACAGGTAGCGGTGTCTCCGACAAAACCATCTCCAAAGCCCAATCCGGAGGTCGATGATTCGCTTTATCTGATGACATTGACCATCACAGAGCTTTTCTTGAGGCCTTATCAGGTTACATGGGATGCCACCGTGTTCGGGGTCTTTAATCCAGATTTCCCGCTCTACATAAAGCACGAATAACTCTCTGAAATCGCACACAGTGGTCAATGTTTCAGCATATCAGTGTTACAGTTGTCGATTTTGTAAGTCATTTTATATTACTTTTAATACCTAAGTTATTGCTTTCAATTCATAAATATTTAACTTTGACTTAACATAAACAGGCATCTCACTGAAACAAGTATGCGAGCGGGGAATTCTGATATCTATGGATTCCTCGAGCCACAGTCCAGTCAGAGGTTTGGACAATCGTAGTTTGAGTCTGAAAGTTACATAAAGACTTGGATGCAGAGTTCAAAACGCGGTGTCTATCTTGGAGCCTACCTAAATGGGTAAGTCACACAAAATAACTGAATTTAATTAATGTTTACTAATATACTAAGCCATATTCGTCTCCATTGCAGTGGACACTGGCAGATGGTGGTCATCCTACCCAAGGAACACCTAGTTGTCTGGTTTTGTTCATTGCATAACTGGCCAGACAACTACCTTAAGGGGATTATTAACAGGTTAGTGTTCTTTTCAATACATTTGCATTGGAATACCTCAACAACACCAGTTTTTAATTGTAACTCATCTGGAACAGTGTTTTAAAAGGTCTTGATGATGCTCCACAGCCTAAATCAAAGGCTCTTGCTAGGTGGATTGTCGTCAAGGTACGTCATTTACATAAAACTTCCACTTATATATATTTCTTATGTGTTTGTACACTAATTGTTTAATTAATATCCAAATTTCATTATGTATTTAGTGTAATAGACAAAAGGGAAATACTGAGTGCGGCTACTATGTCATGCACTAGATGTCCACCATCATTTTAGGAAGTTTTAGGAATAACTGGGAAGCAGTACATTTATTTCAAACAAATTCAATTTTTTTATAATTTGTATTACATTATCAACTTATTATCATTTATTTCATCATGTAGTATTTTAACGATCCTAGACCATTGGATCCAGAGAGATTAAAGGCGTTGCGGATCCAGTGGGCACAACATTATCTCCGAGTTAGAGATCAGACTTAGGGTATAAGGACATTAAGTTTAGCTTAGTTTATTTTGGTTTAACATTTTTGACATTTCCTATGTAATTTGAACATTGAATTCATTTGTTGATGGTTGTTTATGATTAATCAATTATTCAATGTTTATTGTGTGATTAAAATTGCTTGAAAGCAGAATAAAATGTTTATTTGTTGTGAATTGGGTCTGAAATTGCATTTTACAGGTACAATTTTGGGTTTATTGTAAAAACAGAAAGTTTATACAAAAAAAAACTTGAAAACAACATCGGTTATTAACAAAAATCGATGTTAATAAAGCAAACAAAATCGGTTATTAACAAAAACCGATGTCAACATGCACCTTAACATCAGTTATTTACAAATAACCGATGTTATACATAGCTTACTACAACAAATAAGTGCATAAATGATGAATATTGACATCGGTTTCCTCTAAAAACCGATGTTAATCTATTACATTAACATTGGTTTTTACGAAAAACCAATGTCAACGTCCCTCATCCATACACTTATTTTGTTGTACTTCTTTGTTTATAACATCGTTTATTTATAAAACCGATGTCATCTTTTTATGTTAACATCGGTTTTTAAAAATCGATGTTAACAACAATACATTCAACATCGGTGCTTTCAACATCAGTTTTAAAACCGATGTAGAATGCCCTAAATAACCGATGTTAAAAGTGTATTTTCTAATAGTGTTACTTTTTTGTCAGGATAGTTTTGTTCTTCAAAGATAAATCATCGATTGTATTTCTCTAACATATGCATTATATATAAATAATGACTGTTACATGGTAATAAGTACAAATTTATATATAACAATTTCGTATGCACCAAACTTTCATTCATTCTGGCAAATGGTCATGTTAAGTGTCAAAGAATTGGCACCACATCTTTTGGATATTTTCTCAATCTCACACTTTGAGAACCAGACTATGAAGTTTGTTACTATATGCTCTTTTTCAATAATCATTTTTTAAATTCTGAAATTTTATTGTGAAACTTAAGCATTTTTCCTTCTCTAGTTAAATGAACTAAACCCTTAAGACTAAATTAGCAGCTTCATAATTTTATTGCATCTTCCCCAATTTTATTTACTAGCTTGGATTTTTTTATGTCCCATTTTTTCTGCTCTAGTTTTTCTTTTGATAGTCACGAACATTCATGGTTCCCTTAATCTAAGATTGTTATGAAGAAGACAACACAACAACAACCATCAGACATAAACAACCAAGTATGATTAAGAATTCTGTTATTTTCCATTTTCAAATCAGAGGCATCTTTGATGCCTATATATAGCAAAATCATGAATGTAATGGGACAACTGAAAATTAATACAAACTCTTTCCATACCTTTCTCTTTTTTGGAGGATCCTAGGCCCCAAATGTTAGAAAATCACTCTGAGCTTATCTCAACTCATAACACAGATCTAGAAACTCATGCACACGAAACCAAAGTGGAGGGGCACGACAGTCGATTGGACTCTAGATTTAGCAGTGACGATGACTGTCACAGTGACATTCACAGTCTCTACGATGTTGTTGCGCCTTCCCATGTGTCGGGAATAAACAATGGTGAGACATTGGAGGAAGTTGAATGGGTTTCAGATTATAATAGGAAGAATAGGATAAAAGAAAAGGACTTAAAAAAATTGTCTTTTTAATTTGAGAGAATAAAAATGATTGAATCATGGATGCAAATGCAAATTCTGAAACATAGTCATGAACCTACATAGTGACAAAAAGGAAGATGTTCTAAAAAAATAAAAAGGGAAACACAACCTACCTACACGATGACAAAACATGATTTTTTAAATCTATTTTTAAATTATTTTTCATTTCATTTTTAAATATTTTTCATTTGTTTTTCTTCGAGTAACAAACCTGTTGTTGCAGATAATTTTGCTTCCTCACCAGTGAGGAAGTGAATTTTGGACTTCACCTTAGAATCCACCTATATCACAGAGACTGACCTAATCAGGTTATATTTAAAGCCCTAAGGTTTTTTTTTTTATCCCCAAACCTCCCACCTCCTTCTCCAAGAACACCCTATTCCATTCAACCTAGTGGATTTTATTTCTCCCCCTACCCTGCCCACAAAAAACATCTAAACATAGATTCAAAAGTAGAGATTGTATCTACCGGAGCCTTGAAAATAGAAAAAAAAAATAGATCGAGAGATACCTAGATCACCAAAAGATATGTATTTATTATTCCATAGTCATTACTGAACCTTAAGGTTGGTTGTGAGTTTAACTGAAGGTATGGTTTTGCAAAGGAATTACATAGGGGGGATAAAATAAAAGTTCCCTCTTAAACATTGTGGTGCAGATCCGAAGACCCAAAGGGCCAGTGAGGAAGCTTCATTTGCAAATTTGCCATGCTCCAAAGGAAAAATCTTTGACCAGGTGACCAATGTTTGGTTTAATTAGTGAATTTGGTGTAAAACTTCAATTTATGGAGATAAATGCTTCTATTGGTCTAATTAGCATGCTAACAACATAAGTACTCATTTGTCATTAAACATGTACGAGGGTTGCTCCTCATGAGTATTTTTTTTCTGCTCTAGAAAGGCTCATTGTGAAGCGCATATTCAATACTGAATAAAATAATGTTATTTTAATCCATAATCCAAAATCTTACATAAGCTTAATTAACATTGATAATATTGATTTCTATGAACTATTTGACTGTCTACTAATAGAAAACTGAAGAAACTTTTACTATCTCTCACACCACAATCTAAGTTTTATAGTTAAATTAGCTGCTGAAACTTATACGAAAAAATTCATTTAATTCAATTTTTATTTTAAATAATATTTTTACTTGTATTTAGGATCAATAAACTTAAGTAGATATTAATGAAAATCAAGGTGTTATAGCTCTGCCTCCGATTAAAAGATAAAGAAAAATCATTTAATTGAAAATCCATCCACCTAACTCGATCAGACACTAATGCATTCTTCTGATTTGATAATTAAAACAAAACCTGGTAAATCGCTAGCTCAAAACACCACCAGTAATCCATAGACTATTCACTATTCTATAAAAAGGTTTTATGTCCAGAAACTACATCTATCCTAAAAGTCTCCCTCAACTAGCTAGTTTACCTGCCAACTCAAGGCTCTCCGGCAGCATATATGTTCAACCATTTCCCTTTGCACCATGTAACTCCCCCTAACTCGCAGCACCAAATACCAAAAACTCTCCTTTCCCACACACATTGTCTAGTGCCACGTTCTAAGTAGAGGGCAAATGTCTAAATAATTTTACCATTAACAACTTTCTAAAATGTTTATAGAGGATGTATTATTATACAACAAATTTTGCAATTTACAATCATATTGCACAAGTGTTTCTATCTTCTCTACGAAAAACACACACTAATATAGAGATAAAATAGATAAATAGATAGATATTCATCATCCATATATAATGACACTATGTTGTATATTCACCGCCGTTCCAAAAGTACTCAATTCCCAATCCGCTTCCCTCCGCACTCACACACTTTAATTCCTTTCTCTCTCTACAGTTTGTTTCTCTGTCAATAATAGCATCACAAAAATTTTAGTAACAAAAATTTTCAAAATTACAAGTAAGGTGCTTCGTCACTAATATATTTTTTTCTAGTACATAAGCTTAATTATGATTAACAGACTAATACTATAATTTCTATGAAATATTTGACTGTCTGAGGAGATATTAATACATTATTCTTCCCTGGTTACAAACTAATCTTTGACTGTCTCGCTCATTTGCAAAACCTGGAATAAAGCTTGTCATGCATCATTTCTTCGGGCTTGCCTCAACTTCTCTGGAAGAACAAACAGAGATTTGCCATTTTAATTTTGTCATCCTTTGGCAGATATGTGTAAACGCAAAGGAATGGTACGATGTTAGCTTGTACCATTTGTTAGTGTGATTATCATATGGCTACATTGTTGATAAATTTCTTTACCTGTTTGGATTTTATGCCAGGAGTTTTATCCAGATCCATTACTGCCTATAACAAGTCAAATAGAGAGTGCTCTTGTGAATGTGCATAAGCAGTGTGTGACAAACCTAGCAAACATGAAAGTGCAAGGAAGACTCCAATTATTGATCATAATTTTGCCTGATGTCAAGGGGTCTTATGTTGAGTGCAAGTGTGTCTTGCATGTTCAAACTAAAACAATAATTTGATTTTATCATCTTAAATATTTCTAGTTCTGACAGGAAATTAATAAACGCATATGTGAAACTGAACTAGGAATAGTTTCTCAGTATTATCTGCCGAGGTAAGTTGGAAAGACGATTATGCAATATCTTGAAATTTAAGATGATAAAATAGCACATAGCACTTTATTTTCCATATTGCATGCTCATCTTTTGCAACTTGTGTCGCTGACAACACTGAAACTATTTCTAGTTCAGTTTCACATATGCATTTTATTTTCCCTGCCAGAACAAGACAGATTTAAGATAATAAAATCAAATTAGAGTTTTAGTGTAAACATGAAATTGAAGACATACACACACCATAAGACCCCTTGACATCAGGCAAAATTATGATCAACAATTTGAGTCTTCCTTGCACTTTCATGTTTGTTAGTTTTGTCACACATTGCTTATGGACATTCACAAGAGCACTCTCTATTTGACTAGCTTGAACAGTTGTTATAGGCAATAAGGATAAAAATCCTGGCATAATATCCAAAAAGACAGAAATTTATCAACAATGTAATCACGCTAACAAATGGTACAAGCTAACATCGTACCATTTCTTTGCTTTTACACATCTGGATGACAAAATTGAAATGGAAAATGTGTTTGTTTTTCCAAAGAAGTTGAGGCAAGTCCAAAGAAATGGGCCTCGACAAGCTTTATTCTAGGTTTTGCAAATGAGCAAGGCAGCTGCAAGGTCTGCGACATTGCAGGACATAAATATGATTACCAGAATCTGATTCATCAGATAATCATTCCAGTATATTCTGGCAGCTGAATTGTTATTACCCATTTCTTTATGCTTCCTGCATATATATTAAATGTTTCACATGATTATTTTAATTTTCTCATGACCAGAAAATGCAAGAAACAAAAGCCTTAACAGGGAATTTCCCATGTATTTATCTGCATATGCTAGGAATCAATGAAGTCAGAAATTGAAAGATTCTAACGAAATATATTTCTTTTTATAAATGCTTCATTGAAGAGGTAATCCCTATTTGATGACAGATAATATTTCATATATTCTTTTAGCCCAATCCTTGCTGTTAGAATTCATATCAAAGAAACAAAAGAGGTTTACAAATCTAGCAAAAGATACTTCTCGAATATATTAAAAAGAAGTAAGTAATCAAAATAGTATAAGAGAACTGAAATTCTTTCTTTAATAGTATCATCATTTGTAAGGAACAACTCGGGCTTCAAAATCTTGTAAAATATATAATTAATTTCTTGATGCATTGAAAAACAAAAAGATAGTCAGATTTGCTTGGACTAGAAATATATCCTGAGCAGGCTGCCATAAATTTTGAACATCCTATAAAATTTTCATTCACTCAGATTTATTCTGCATTAGGGTTTGGGTTGAAAAACCATTAATTACCAAAAACAATCATATATATATATATATATATATATATATATATATTCAAAAGAACTAAAAATATGACAGACTCATGATAGTAACTATAGTGTGGTCCATAGGTCAACTTTGTGATGGCCTTATCAACAATTTTTTACCAAACACAAAACGCAGATTAGCTAGGCAAAACTAATATGTAGACTGGACAAACAAGTTATAAAAATGTAATTTATATTATAATATATATTTTAAATATATTACATCGGCACCAAAAAATTATATTATGTAGAGTTTAGTCTTTTATGTTAATATAGTAAATCTTATAAATTATTATATATAGATAGGGTATTTTGCTTTAAAAGGTTGTATAATAACCCACCACTTGCATGTACACAAATGGAAATTAAGAATAAGAGAAATGTTACCTTTAAGCAGCAGTGATAAGTTGTTCATCCGTTAAGTAAACATAGTAGTTAAATACTATGTAGGCTGTATTTCCATTACTCAGACATAGAACATATTTCAAGAACCGAATCAATCATTTTTGCTCAATTAGGGACATGCAAACTCTACTTTGTTCTATGCGGGTCAAACCCAGTCGGTTTTTGTGTTACCTAACAAAAAGTGAAAAGAATTGGAAAATAGGATAAAATAGATCTAGAAAACCTCAAGGGGAAATAGGGAAAAATGAACAAATGAATTGCACAAATAGATCAAACAAAAATTAAATAATGAAAAACAAATTGAATAAGAAAAAAATACAAAAAAAAAAAAGAGAGAAAGATTTCAAACCTTCAACAAGTTTCGAATGGCTTGCGAGGATGTGAGTGGTGGAAAAGAGAAGGATGAGATTTGGTGGAAGAAAGGGAGAAATTTGAAACTTGAAAGTGAAATGAAGTATTGATTTAGGACTTGCCTTAGAGAATGGAAGATAGAAAAGACAAGAGATACAAGAGAAAAGAAAAAGAGAGGAACTTAATATATATGATTCTAACAACACCATCAACCAACTGTGTAGAAGATGATAGTGAAGGTGCGGCACAAAAGATTTGTATGGTCAAACTCGTAACGTAACTAATCAAGGTCATGCTATCAAGTGTTTTAATAAGTGTTAAGAAATATTTAATATATTTTTATTAATTTCTTAAAATAATTTAATAAATAATTAATGATATTTATATTTTTAATATAATATTTAATAATTAATGTTTTTTATTCTAAATAAAAAAAAGTATTAGTTTATATAAGAAAAAAATATTAGTAAATGCTTTGAATATATTATTTTTTTATATTTTTAGTATAGCAGTTTCTTTTGATAACATTTATTATTTAATGAATGTTTGATATATTTATTGTTTAAAATAATTATAGAAATTATTAAAAAAAATAATATTTTAAATATAATAAATTACTTTATTCTTGAAATAATAATTTACTTTACAAACGTTAATCAAAATAATGGATCTGACCTTTCTGCTATTCATTTTGGTGTTGATATGCCAAAATGACGTCGTTTTGAAAGTTCAGAAAAGTCAAATTCCAAAATAATTTACCATAAATTCAAGAGTTTAATATAAGAGATTTATTAATTTTATATTAAATTGATTTGTAAGTTTCTGAACAATTTGATAAATTTTAATTAATTTCTTGACCAATAGTAGTAGTAATTAATGCCTCCAAAGCATTTGTCCACTTGCCAAGGTCTGATATCAATAACGTATCTCTTTTTTATTATTTCAACTTTAGAAATATTATAAAAGTTCTATCTGACGTACTCTTTTGAATGCAGTCTATTTTTTGGTAGAAATTTATTGATGTTGAAAATTTTTTTAGGTCTCACATTAAGTATAATAATTTTCTCTCAAATTTTATAATTTTCAATAAATAAATTTTCACTTATGAAAAAATGTTTCTAACGCATACTCCTCTTTCAATTTTCTTCTTCTCTCCATCAGTCAAATTTTTGTTAATTGGTAAGGGTTTGATACTCTTCCTCAAGTTTTTTATATTGCAAAATTTTGACAATAATAATAAATGGCTTTAATTATAGCTAGCTCCCTATCACATTCAACTAATTTGCAATTTCTGCTCCTTTACAAAAAAAAAATCATTTTAGTCTATAATACAACTTTGATCCTCTTATTGCTCAATCTGTAATTTCCGTCTCACGTCTTAAAACAAAGACATTCAAGTATTCAATTTTTGAAAAATTTATATTTTGGTTCACTCTTTAATTTTGTCTATATTTATTTCTTTTATTACTTATATTTAATTAGTTAAATCATTCTCAATGACACCTTAAATAAATACGTTAATATTAGAATTCAATTAAATTAAAATAAAAATATGCAAAACTAAATATTAGACCAAAATGACTGATTTTAAAAAATTGAAAGACTAAATTATTTTATTTAATTTAAAATAGGAGAACAAAAATGAAGATTGGACAAAATAAGGAGAAAAAGTTGTATTTTAGACATCATTTTATTTTATTCCATACATTCTTTGAATGTTGTCTTATATGAATGGGTATCAATTTAGTGCTTCTCTCTCTATGATCAGGCATGGTGACTAGCGATCAAAATTGTGATTGTAATATAATTGTCATTTCTAGGATGCTTGTTTGTAATGTGGCTTCCTTTAACATGATGATCACAATATATGTACAATATATATAGGAGGTTGGATGAGGTCCTGGAGTTGTTTGAGAAATGAATGTTTATGACGTCAATAAATTTATGCCTAAGAAGGACATGCCGTCATGGAATCTTTGTGATGTCAAAATATGAATGTTCTTGTCCTACACTCACCAAAGATGGTTATCTAAAGTTCAAGACACTAATTTAAATTCCTTGAAAAATATAAAAACCATATTACAATAAATCTCTGCAAGTTGGCAATAATCCATATATATCGTACTGCCTCCTTGAGAAGGTATGGAAAGACAAATTAAAATCCTTCACATTTTTAGCCCAATCCTTGCTGTTAGAATTCATATCAAAGAAACAAAAGAGGTTTACAAATCTAGCAAAAGTATTGAAATATATGATAAATATATGATATACTTAAATACAATTTATAGTTGAAAAGTATTGAAATTAATATATTAGTAATATTTTTAAATTAACAAATCAATATGTACATTTTTTATTAAGATAAATAAATCATGCTTATCATTAACCTTTTAATTTGTGTTTTTTAAAAATATTTTTTTATTTTATATAATTACTAAAAAATTATAATCAGTAAATACCCTTTTGTAAAATTAAGTATTTTAAAATATAAGACATAAGTGTAACACTAATGATTCATTAAGGTTCAATATGTTATAATTAAGTAAAATTTATGCATTGATGAGAATTTAATTTGACTTTAATACAACATGTACACTAAACAAAGTCCAATAAGATGTAATGTCTAACTTATGTCATCACTAAAATCATGAGCCTTGGAGTGAAAAACACACTTTTTCACCACTACACCCAAGTATTCATTTGAATATTTGATATAAAATATAGTATTAATATAAGTTTTATAAGAAAATAGTTCAAAATTTAAATTTTATTCTTTTTAAATTTATTATATTTTTATAATTTTATATATTATCTTTCAAAATATAATATATAAGATTAAATTATATTTTCACATAAATTAGAATAAGTATATTTATATAATTTTATTTTTTTATATTATATTTATCTTTAAAATAATGCTTTGATTTAGTAACAATATTTTTATCTATATTCATGCTAATTTTTGTAATATAGATAAAAAAATACCATCAATAAATCACATAAATAAATATTTTAAAAAATAAAAAATATTGTCATTTAATTATGTATCTTTACTATATAATTTAATTCTTTAAAAAATACATACCTGATTAAATAAAGTTTAATATAAATAAAAAAATACTATTATAATAAATAACAACAATATCTTAATATAAGTAGAAAAATATTATTATTAAATCACATATATAAATATTTTAAAAATAATAAAATACTATCATTTTATGATATTATAATTTATATTAAAAAATATAAATTAAAGATAAAATTTAGACTAAATTACACTTTTGATCTCCCACTTTAGGTCTAATTTTACATTTAGTTTCTCAATAATTTAATTCATAAATTGGGTCCCCCTGTTTTGTAAAATCCTACAATGTTGATCCCCGAACGCCTCAATCCGTTAAGCTCAAACGTTGACTGTCACGTGTCAACGTCTGAGAGGCTCTTGAAAATTTTTAGCCATCTATGGTAAAAAAGAATTTATGCTGACCCAATCCCCCCTAACCCTAATCTCTACCCCTAAATGAAAACCCTAATCAAATGTATTTACAAATCCCTAACCCTAAAAGTTTAATTTCATTATATTCCATTCCTCACCTTATTTTATTTCAATAATTCATTCCATTTCTTCTCTTTTCATCAACCTAAGTATAACTCAAAGCATGAAATTCTGAACCATATAATATTACCTCACGAGTTAGAAGTGGTTGGAGTTGGAGGAACAGAGACTGATGGTGTAGGCATTGGGGCTGGGGAGGAAGCAGTGGTGTTGGTGCGAAAGAAAGGGTACAATTTGTACCTAACATTACAACTAGGATTTAAAATTCTCCCTCCTTATTTTCCTTCACAACACCATGGAAGGAGCCCTATGGCATCATTAAGACAACTTCTGCAACCTTGGGTTGACAAGTCCGGCATGCACTGAACCAGACAATAAAGGTTCGAAACTCGAATATGTTTGCCTGCTTTGTGGCATATTTCTTGGTAGCAATGGCCGCTTTATCTGCAGTTTCATTCACGGTTTCAAACATCAAACGCGTGAAGTTTGCCTGGTTTGAGTATTGGCAGTGTTGGATAGGCCAATAGTAGGCCTTGTGTCTACGGTGGAGAAAAAAGAGCGGTTGGAATAGCGAACCATGCACTCGTCGTACCAGATCACAGCTTGTTTGGACAAGGAACACTGTAAGTCTAATGATAGTTTTTGCGTTGCGTTTATAACGCACTGTCCACACAGCTCAAATGGGACGTCACCCCTGCACATGAAAAGTCAATAGACAGTGTCAGAGGGGTTTGTTCCCGTCATTGTGGAGTTGTAGAATACATTGTTGGTGGCAGAAAACCATTTTAGGATTAGGGATTTGTAAATACATTTGATTTAGGGTTAGGGATTAGGGTTAGGGGGGATTGGGTCAGCGTAAATTTTTTGCACCATAGATGGATAAAATTTTTCAAGAGTCTATCAGACGTTGACACGTGTAGTCAACATCTGAGCTTAATAGTCAACGTCCAATTAAGGCGTCCGGGACCAATATTGCAGGATTTTACAAAATAGGAAGACTCAATTTCTGAATTAAATTAATGAGGGATCAAATAAAAAATTGGACTTAAAGTAGGGGATCAAAAGTACAATTTAGCCTAAAAAATTTATATATTATATCTTCATTGTATAAAATAAGTTTTCAATAATGTGATAAAAATACATAACATTATAAAAATAAAATTTATATAAGTATACATATTCTAATTTATGCGAAAATAAAATTTAATCTTATATATTATTATATTTTAAAAGATAATATATAAGATTATAAAATACAATAAATTAAAAAAGAATAAAATTTGAATTTTATATTATTTTCACATAAAACTTATATTAATTCTATATTTTGTACTAATGAGTATTTATGTATAGTGGTGAAAGAGTATTTTTTTCATTCCAAGGATCATGTTTTTAGTCCTTACTCGAATATTTTTAAAGTCTAAGGTCCATTAATGATTTACTAAGGTTCAATGTTCGGAAACAGCTATTAGTGTTAGCAAAGTCATTGATTTCTTGGGAGATTAACATGGCACTGTGTGTTGGTCTTTTTTGCAGAAGCAGAACCTCAAGACCAAATTTAGCAGAGCTTCATCTCCAAATTTCTGCTTCCTCTGTTTTGGGATATTAAGATCTAGAAACAATGTGATACTAAAGTTCCCAAAGTGAGAGAAAGATTAAGCATTCTTAACAGTGAATGAAGGAGGACTGTGACATCGATCAGAGGCACCACAGGTGAGAACAGAAAGAGGGTTAAGAGTGGTGCACTGAGTCGAAATGAACTGCTTATGTTTATTACTAGCCCACATCGAGTAGTGCACTGAGTGGAAGTTATCTGCTTATGCTATAAAGTGGACGACTTTGATTGGGAAACCGTGTGATAAGTCCAAAACAAGCTCTTCTTTTGTCTTTAGAAGAGTATAGACTTTTTGTCCCCTAAATTATACGTATATCAATTTTTTAAAGAGTCTTTCAGTTTGGAAGGCTATGCAACATGAATTTAAAAACGTTGTTGTCTCGAATTTATCTAATGTCACAGTCTTCTGAATTCCCAACATCCATAAATGAGATATTGTAAATAAGATAAGAAATAAATGATTAGCAGTATAATAATTAATCTTGTCACGTTAAAAGATTAATTTCATAATATTGCCAAATGATTTTTAAAAATATTTATATCTAAAATGTTAATAATTTTTTAATAATTTTCTCCAAGGCGTTTCAGCTAAATTTAGTGGCCAAAGTGAATGAGGGAGGACTAAGAGTGTTTGCTTCTATTTTCTTACGAAAGCCCACATCGAGTAGTGTATTTAGTGAAACTGAACTACTTATGCTATAAAATGAAGGAATTTTTCTGATACAAATCACGGAGATTGTATTTTGCATTAGTTTTGGATTGTGTTAACTAAAATAGTAAATTATTTTAAGCCCTACACAATCCATGATTTATAATATTGGTGAACCGCATGACTGTAAGACTATAAGTGACTTTCAACGGTTGTAAATCTCTTCAGATTGCAGCACGAGAAAATGTAGAAATAGGGAAGGCCACGGATTTCAAAGATTGGTGAAATTCATAACTTAAACTTCAAAAATCATTTTTTTTCTTTTAGTTAAAACATCAGATCTAGATAAAAATTCTCCAAGCATTTTGATGATAAATCTTAAATCCGTTAATCTTTTCTCTGATGTGAAATCCCTTTTTGCTTTTCTAAAAAAATTCCTGGGTTTTTTATGGTTACTTTAGAAAGAAATTAAATATTTTATTGACAAGACCAAACAATCTTGATTTCGGTTGTGATTGGTTTAGTTTTAGTTGAAAGATAAGATTTATTAAAAGTCAACTTGAATAAATTTGTTAATTCAAATCATTTTCTGTTTCAAACCGTCTTCATTTTTTATTTTTGAAACTTAATTCTCATGTCAATTTTTACATATACAAACAAGTTCCTTTTCTAAATGTGAAAATGCAGATTTTCAAAAACTAAAACTAAGAATAATGTGTGCTTGGATTATATTTTTGGCATTCAATTTTGCATAAACTTGGTTTAATGAATTTGATTTCACAAAGTGGGTTTACAATGGAGTGATTTGTTTATGTTGTTGATGGTGTTTAGTTTGCTTCATTTTCGTCTGGTTTTATTTGAAAAAATGTTAAAGATTCTTTATCACTGAGAATGCAGTGACAATGTATACAAGGAAAGAGAATTTACTTATTGCAGCCTGAGAAATTTGCATAGTGGCTACAAGATCCTTTCCATCATGTTGGTGAACCAAATCCATCTTCCTTGAAGCTTTTAAGGCGTGAACCCTGCCTCACCAATATTGAGACACAGTTTTTACAATTAAATTAAGAAGTATCATTCATATAATAATCTCACATTATTTACAATAATGCACAAAGAAGAAAATGAAAATGGGAACAATGTCAAGATGAACCTGTATCCGAAAGAGCAACAATTATGTCACTCTCTGATTTCAATTTTCTCTTGGCTGTTGGAGGTAAACCAATGAAGTTCCATGATCTTGTTGTGTGTAGCTGGCGGTACGGATTTTGAAACACCAAAAGCAATTCATCCATGGATACACATACAAAAAGGGTTAATAACATAATATAAAGTACTCAAGAAACATGAAGGAGCTAAAGAAAATTGAAAACTATCCATACCAGATAACTTCTTGGCTTCATCCTCTGACGGTTTTGCGGCAAATGCATTGAAGTTCTTTGTCTAGCTATACACCATGGATTCTTTGGCTTCAAGGTAGCTAAGTAAGCACAAATTAAAACCCAAATGGTTTAAGCCAAAAGAATAAAAGAGAGACTACAAAAAAATGTTTCTCACGCGGTTTAAGAGGGTGGTTTTGCTTTTAAGAACTAGGGAGAATTTGATTGAACGAGAGCAGCATTTTATAGTTCTTTTTGTGTGCTTGAAGAGAGAAAGATAACTAAGAAGTGTTTGTGAGATAGTTAGATTACCTCTTCTTCACAGCAGATAGAACATTTAAATAATTGTCAAGTGCATTGCCTCTGCTTTCTGTATGAGCTCCCAAAAAAACAATGTAGAAGTTCTGCAAACAAGCCAAATAATGGTTAAGCTCATAATGAAACCAATGACTAACATGCATGCTAGAGGGTAGTAGCTTTAATATGAAACAAATCAAATAGATCTATAGATAATAAGGAGTAAAAAGGGAGAAGAAATCAAATGCCTTCTGCTCATTTCCTTTAACTAAAGAACTGCTCAGCAAGATTAGGAATAATTGGAACCAAAGAAGAGAAAAGGATTTTGTATGTTTTTTTAGAAACATATTTATTAGTAGCATGCTTGGCTTTTGAGACACTAAAACATGGCCAAACAGATTCTAAGAAGAAGCTGATACACCATTCAAAAGTTAGCAAAAGAAAGGATAAGAAAACCTAATACAACTAGTTTGCTTATAACATACAATTTTTATGGTCTAATTTGGTTGGGAAAGCTTGTAAGAAAGATTAGGAATTTCTGAGTCCTTCTTTGGCTGAAGTCAATGTCACATATGGAGCACATGATTGCTTCCTCAATTGAAACTTGTATTAACATTCTCATTTTCTTTTTGGTTAATTTGTTGTTATCCTTTCTGATTAAAAACTCGTTAGATGTCATGATGTGTATAGGAGACTCATAATCTGTGGTCCATGAAGATTAACTTCTCATCTAGTTATTCAATAATTTGTTGTGTTTATTTAACTTGTACAATTTTATTGGCTATTATTGTTAAGCAGGAAATTCATACATAAATATTCACCTAGTTCTTGTGTCTTAGGGGTTTAAGATTGGTAAAAATTTTGGCCTAGACATGTACATATATGCTAAGGGCTAACATGCTGTGCCTAGAAAATATCCTCTAATTGCATTGTGATTTGATGCCCCATAATGTGCTTCATCAAATAACTGATTTTCGTACTCAATTTTCCCAGCAACAAATTTTCAGAAGAGTCAGAGAATTTTAATGTATAACATCAAAGACGCAACATCACTATCAACTACAGTAGAGATATTGCTGAAAAACAAAGAGCCCTTGACATTATAAACACCTATTCCTTGAATTTCAATGCAAGCGTTTAGCCGTACAGCACTGATTACTTGTGTTTAATGGGCTTAGCTTCAAGTTTAACCCAAAGAGTGTTGCTAGGTGCACTCAGCATTTAATTAAAATATCAAAATTGTCCCTGCGCTTTTTTCACATTTGTGATGGGTGTGTGTGAGGGTGATCTGTAAATCGTACAGATCAAGTTGATCCGTAAGATTGATACGGATCAACTTGATCCGTAAGCCTTTTACGAAACAATACGAATCAACATGATCCGTAAAAGTCTTACGGATCAAGTTGATCCATAAAAAGCTTACGGATCATGTTGATCCGTATTGTTCCGTAAAAGGCTTACGAATCAAGTTGATCCGTAAGGTTTCTACAGATCAAGTTGATCCGTAAGACTTTTACGGATCAACTTAAATGGCTTACGGATCAAGGATATTTTCATCATTTTACCTTAAGTGCTGGGTGCACTAGCAATAATGCTGGGTGCACCTAGCAACACCCAAATGAGACACCTTGGGATTAAAATGTGGTATTGTCCAAAGTTTTCTTCTCATTATGAGGGAAGAATATAGAGGGGGGATAAAAACCTGAGTACTACAATGTTAGTTACTCCTACACCAACCTACACGTTTTTAAAATCTCCAATGAACATATTTGTCTATTGATTTAATATTCAAGCTTGTTTAGTGATGTTAAATATAGTTCAAGAAATTTGTTGCATGTGAGGCCATTAGTTGCCATCGAAATTGTAACTTTGGGAACAATGCTAAAAGCAACTCATGTTTCCCATACAAGAGCAGTTGGTGTTGGATATAGTAACCAACTTACTTTTTGTGAGTATCGCATAATTTTTAATGATATATTGTGTGAAGTGTGACATAGTTTGGGAGTCAAGAATTGGAATAAAAAGTTTATTAAGATGCTCAAAATAATGAATATAACATAACGTTTGAGGGAAGTATTTAAATATTGTGCAGAATAAATCATGAAAGTAGTTTGTATAGTGCCCTAAGAATTATAATGACTCAACCACTTATAATTTTATTTTTATAAGAAAAATAAAGCAAGTGTATTGCAGTACTGCATGGAAGCACAAGTTTACCATTCACGACAAATATAATAAATCAAAATGCCAAAAACATATTACATTTACTAAAACACAATATATAAATTTAATTCAAATTAAGTTTACCTATAACACAATTTAATATATCTTCAAAAAATATATCTCATTTTTCAAATTATTTAACCGCAACTACTTTAGCAATCATGTATAACAAAAATTAATAATTGTATTTACATTATTTACATATATTCAAAAAGTAATAAATGCTAAAAAAAAACAGTAACCTGGTATATAATTTCAGTTTTAATAATCCACGGAAAGAATTCTTTGTTTACGTTGATGTCTAAAATCATTAAAAAAAATTAGCTTTTATGTATGTATACTAGAATAAGCAAATGTAATATATATTTATTTTTAAAAAAATAGAAGAAAAATTACCAGAACTCGAAAGCCGCAATGCCACTCCCACCAAGCCCAACAGAAAAGGCCCAAGTGGGTCTGTCCCGACTTTCTCTTTGATTTCTGGTTGGGAGTTGCTGTTCCCATCACAAATTTGTTATTCTCACCACCCACGTGGGTGATTTTTTCACGGATTTCCAAAAAATATCCCTCACATGAAAACATGATTATCATGTTTACATTTAGTATATTTGGGCTGAAAAAAATATATAACAGAAACACGATTTTATTGTACAAGTATAACCAAATCATGTTTTCATTATGTATGTTTGGAGTGAAAAAAACATATACAAAGGAATCACAATTTTGTTGTTACTTGTACAACCATGTTTTTGTTATATAGGTTTGGAGTAAAGAAAACATATACAACTGAATCATGATTTCATTCTTATTTGTGTATAATAGAATTGTATTTACACTGTATATTTTTGTTTTCACCACAATTATTGGGATATGGCTTTTGTTGCTGTTGTTTGGTTGGTTGAGAAATGAATAAGTCTAGTGGTCTAGATAGCAATTTTCTTTCAAAGTATAGAGGAAATGTATTAGATGTGTATGGTGAGTGGGAAAATTAGTCCGTTTGGTGACATATAATCCGAGGATGTATGAAATAATGGTTTCCTTGTACTTATTTCTAGGAAAATGCTGGTAGATAGATTTTTAAATTTTTAATGTCACTTTTTTGATTTATTATATTTCATAATTATTTTATTTTATTATATTAAGTTTTAAAAGTTTTATTTTGGTTATTTATATTTTTGAAATGTATTATTTTGGTACTTTTTTAAATATTTTGTTAAAAATGTTAATATTTTATTAACTTTTAAAATTTAAAAAAACATCAAAATGATACATTTTAAAACATAAAGGATTAGAACGAAACTTTTAAAACATAATGTGCTAAAACAAAACAACTATAAAATATAATGGACCAAAAGTAATATTAAGTATTTTAAAATAATTAACTTTACATAATGACGGCTAAAAACTATCACTATCTTTATTTTATTTTAAAAAAATAAACAACTAAAAGAATTATCATATCCTCCAACCTCTTTTAGATATGAAAAGGTAAAAAATGTAGCACCACACAAATCGAATGACACCACTACATAATCATGTTGGAACCATAAAAAAAAATATACTCCTTAGCAGAAAACCAAAATCTTTCATACGGGTATGCTATTAGAAACATGAGTAAGGGAGATCGGAGTAAGATTTGTCTTTAACGAAAGACAAAATCATGACTCTAACTCGCCAATTAACCCAAATTTGAATAAGGAGATGATAATGCGGTTCTTTGTGAGGTCTACAAGCAAGATTTCAACTGTCGTGCACAGTTGGGCCAACAAGTAAAGAATTCTATTCAACATCCACAATCGGACAGGGAAAGATGAGCAACGCAAGCAGGGGTTGGGTAGTATGTTTCATTGAAAGATGAGTCTGACCAATCAAACCTCATCCACAATTAGGTGTTGTCGATCTTCTTCTTCCCTTTCGCCAATGTGTTGTTGTCGGTGGTGGCAATGAGACGATTGTTGTGATTAGGTAGGCGACAATTCCAACCCGTTTGGGTAGGAGGTTGCAATAGAGACAAAAGCGAGAGAGGGGCAGCAATCTCTTTAGGTCGATAGTGAGAGGCGAAGTAGCAAAAGGAAAAAAGGCACTTTACCCATTATGATTGACAATAATTAGAGAATGAAATTATTATGATTATTAAATGATAAAATTGAATGAAGAGAATAATACTAATAATAATATAGAGTGAATGTTGTTGTTGTTCGTGATTTTAGATACATTTTTCCTTCATTTACTTAGTGATTTTTATTTTTAAAAATAAAAAAGATAGTAATAGTTTTTAGCCATCACTATGTTAACTTAATTATTCTAAGATTTAAAACACTAACGGACACTATGTTTCTAACAAAAAATTTAAAAAAATGACCAAAATGATATATTTTGAAAACATAAAGAATCAGAATGAAACTTTGAAAATATAATGTACCAAAATGAAACAACTACAAAACATAATGGACCAAAATTGATATTAAATTATTTTAAAAGTTAAAAGTTAATAGAACACTAACGTTTCTTAACATAAAATTTAAAAGATGACCAAAATAATATTTTAAAAAAATATAAAAGACTAAAATAAAACTTTTAAAACTTAATATACCAAAGTAAAACAATTAAAAACATAATAAACAAAAGTAACAATAAGTCATGTTTAAATAAAAAGTATTGCTATACTGTACGGAAAATGAACAAAAGGCACGAAATATCAGCTATAGGTTGGTATTTTAAAAAATAATTATAAATTAAAAATTAGAAGAAAAAAATATAGTGATTTTTGTTGATGGAAAACAGCTTCATGTGATTATGTGATTAATACAAATTCTGTTTCATACTGATCAACATTTCCCTTAAATAAAAATTATTGGTTTAGTTTTTCTGAATTTGATCTTGCCCTTATCTATAGTTGGGTTGCAGCTTGCTCAATTTGTACATAGAAAAGGATACATAAAAACAATCAACACTTATTTGTTTAATATCATTATCTCTTATCTCTTATCTCTTATCTCTATCTTATCTATTAACAATATACTCTGATTGTTTTGGTTCCAAGGAGGGATGCCTAAACTCATAGCATGGTATTTGATATTCATAATCATTAGAAATTTGTTGAAGCAGTTAGAATAAAATGCATGGGTTGTTCCAACTGGTTACATGAAAAAATATTTGTACCCAACTTGAGGTCTATGCCTCTTCATACTCTTTCATTTCTTTTCATCTAACTACATTTCATACTAAAGCAAAATTTTATATTATGAACCATTTTGAAACATATGGACAAATAATTACATGTCAAAAGTTGGAACAATAGGTATTCTTTTCTTCAATTCTCTTCAAGTTCAAATAGAACTATTCTTTTCTACCTTGTCTCTCTAGATAATTAAAACAAGCATTCTTTTAACTAAGCCTCTCCAGGAAACAACCTAATTCAAGAAATGCTCAAGGGTAAACCCACAAGGCTATCATCCTAGATGATAAATGGAATCTTTTATGACCTATGAACTCAAAGAATGTTTATCAACACTACTACAAAAAGTGTTTTCTACGTCATTGGGTCCACAACGATTAAGGGAAAAAAGATGTCAAATAAAACACTGTGGCATTGGCCGTAAATAATGACAACTTAAAGACATAGATTTTTTAGTAATCGATGTGGAAAGGGCTATTCAACATCGGTTTAGTTAATAATTGGTGTTGAAATGGATAGTTCTATAGCGTTTTTTGAAAATCGTCCTTGAATATAGGCAATTCTACAACGCTTTTTTAAAACGTTCTCATGCCCACAATCTTTTCCACTCTCGCACTTCTCTCTCTCTCACCCTTTCTTTATATCTCCCTCCTAAGTCCCAACAACACTAGACACAAGCTCACTTGTGTCGCACCTCCGCATTGTGGTGTAGTTTCGTTCTCATCGCACTCTAAATCCATGACCTAGCACTCGCACATAACACCTTGGTCCTTCATTATTGTGTGCGGAACCCTAAATTCATGACTCTGTCAGCAACGTCCTTACTTACACCAAGTCAAATTCATGTGCTACTAACCTTGCACTGATCACTTTCGCATTCCTTCCTCTCTCATGCTCCACTTTGGTAAGAACCCCTCTCTCGCATCCCTTCTTCTCTTGTGCACCAAGTCTAATTTATAGGCTTGCAATTCATCAACCATTACATGTTTAGTTTTAATCTAGTTTTTAAAGTTGTTTTAGTTAACTTTATGAGTATGATTGTCAACCCAAAGCTTATAAACTAACAAGTTTCAAAGATATCATAAAGTAAATAATTGTCACTTGGTTGCATTCTTTTGAATTTAATTAATTAAAAAAAAAACCTTGTTGATACAGTGATTTTAGTACTACTTAATGTTGGTCATCCATTTTTCTATTCAGTATCGGTAAGGAAGATTTCTTTGTTTTTCTTGTCTAAGCATTAATATTAATTAAGAGATAGTTAATTGAAACAAAAAGAAGAAAAATGATTGTAAAAGTTATATTCATCTTCCTTGTTAGTCCCTGAATATGATCCCACTTAGAACTAAGAAGCCATTGAGAATTGGTTATCTTTCCCTGGCTCCCAAACACCTTTTTCCTTTTACCACTTCCATTTAAATCCAATTAGATTCAAGTATACATGTCTGACACAAATGTTATACAAATCCTAGATTTTAGAAGTTGTTGTGTGTGTGGATGAATAATTAATTGATAAGCCTGGGAGAAAAGTTAATTATGGACACACAAGCCCCACCAAGTCATGGTCCAATCTCATATCAGGAAGATAGGAACAAACTAAGGTTAAGGAAATGAAATAAGTTTCCATTAATGGAGCTCTTTGATGGCCAATCTCTTCTGTACATGTAGCTATATGGCCACCCAAGACCTATGTGTCTTAAGTAGGTTGTCCAATTAGGTATTCTAGACATAATACACAACTATGCCAGACCCATTACTCTTTCTAACTTGGTTTCAACTCTCCATATTCCACCAACTAAAGCAGGTTAGGTGCAACAGTTCATGCTCTTTTTGGCTCACAATGAAATCTTTGAAACCATCATGTAATAAATGGACAACATACTTTTTAGAAGTTAAAAACAAGCGATTTAGAAATATTTAGATGATATAGGAGGAATTTATATATTGTACAAATGTTTATTGTAAGCATGATAATCAATTATAATTAATTGATAATTATTTGAGCATGTGTATGTGTGTGTGTGTGTGTGTGCTCGTGTTTATTATAATTTGTCTAGGTCTAGTTTTTTGAAATTGCAAAAAGGTTATGAGCCTTACAGCCTGTTAACCAAAGCAAGGTATGACTCAAATCTAAACGAGTTGCATCAATGACTAGTTTATGTCATGCAGTGTATTACAACTTATAACTTATAAGTTGCTTTCTTAGTCATGCTATTTCTTTCCACATCAAATTATGTACCAAGTTTTATCGTGTGAAACGGATGGGCTTAGTTCTTGATGCAGGAATAGAGGATGAACTCTGGATTCTCCAATTATAACTCGTTGCAATGTAAGGGCTTTCCTTGGGTTGCCTGTTGTGGAGTACATTGTCACAAATATACTACTAACTTTGGGGACTAATCCTTCTGGGATATTCTTTGCTAATGTCTGAATTCAATAATTGTCACAAAAAATAATATACTGACATTGAATTTGATAAAGGTTGCTCTGTTGTACTTTTAGAACTTAATATATCTTTATAGTCGCATGTGTATTAGTTGAAACTTTAAAATAAATGTTTTTATGAAAATTCCAAACCAATTTAGTTGTATGTTGCATTTCATTTTTGTTTTTGGTTCTCCCTAAAATGGTAGTACTGTATTTCCTTTTGCAATTTAATTTGCAGGCTAGGAGGTTGTTACTAGATCCAACAATTCATGAAGAGTTTACTCAATTGAAGGTTTGTTAATAAACCATTTTTTATTTTTATTGACTCAAGTTTGGTCTTTTGGCACTTAAGGAAGTGGGGATTATGTGTCATACCTCGGTTGTCTTAGATAAATGTCAGTCGAGGGTTGTATCGTAGATTTATCTCCTCAAAGATATAGATAGTGAAGAATTGACATATTGTCTTCCTTTATTGTGAATAATGATTTGTTTATTTCATAATTATAGTTCCATCCTTTGTTCACTGAATACCTTATGGAGACATTTAACTACCTTGGATGTAATAAAATGAAATTGAACCATTTGTTTTAATGGAAGAGGGTAAAAAACTTCCTAGTTTTAGAATGCGATTCAAATACAAAGCATAGAGACAGAAAGGATATTTACAATGGTGATATTTACAATGGTTGTTGAGTTAGCGATTTCATTTGATTATGTTTTGGGATTTTAATGTCTTGATCTTTTAAACTAGTTTCTCAATGATTGCTAGTTTCCTATGTCACCCTGTTAGATTCATTGAAGAAGTTCATATAATCACAAATTAATATTCAATAAAAAATACAAATACTCTAAGACGGTTTTTTCTTCTTCAGAAAACCGTCTTTAAATCCTAACTTTTTTAACATTATTTAAAAAAAAAGTTAGAGATTGTAAGACAATTTCTAAAAAAATTGATATAAAAATCAAGATTTTAAGATAGTTTAAAAACCGTCGTGAAAAATATTGACTTTTCATGACGGCAAATTCAAAGACGGTTGAAAATTGTTATTAAAAGTGTTAAATAATAGTATTTAAAAGATTTTTTTTTATAGTAATTCAAGTTAAAAAAATGTACAAGAAAACACTTAGAATAATATTACTAGAATTCACACAAAAGTTTTTTTTCCTTGATTTCTCTAATCTTTTATAGAGAGCTTAAATGTATTTGCTATAGTCCATTGGAGCTTTCATGTTCTGTTGCAATTTAAACACTGGTGTAACAAATGTTACTTCTATTATTTTTCACCAACTTAGGATTTGATAAAGCATACTACTTATTCCTTTCCTAATATTGATGCCATTGAGCATGTAATCTTGTATGTTTTTCGAAGTTACTTTGTTTGTGTTGTATGTTGCTTTCCGTTTTTGCACACCTTTTGTTGTAAGTGTAGATAAATTTATGCTCTGTTTCAGACATAAAATATAGACTTTTGTTGTAAGTATAGGTAAATTTATGCTCTGTTTCAGGCATAAAATATAGACTTAATTATGAATTTGGTTTTTAAATTATTTTAAATAATTTAATTTGGTTTCTAAATTTTTAAAAGATTTAATTTAATTCTCAAGTTTCTAAAAATAATTTAATTTGATTCCTAAATTATTTTAAATGATACAATTAGATCCTTAAATTCTTAAAATTTTAGAGATTAAATTCAACTTTTTAAAAATTTAAAAACCAAATTCAACTATTTAAATTAATTTGGAGAACCTCCCTCTAAAAAAAAATAATTTAGAGAACAAATTCATAGTTAAGCCCAAAACATTTACTAAATCTTCTCAAATAAATTACAAAATCACCAAGGGAGAACCCACTTTTGGGTTATTAATTTCTGAGTCCTAGATTATCACATCAGATCTAAAAACTTTACCAAATTTTCTCTTCAATGATGAATTTATCAAAAACTTAATTGGATCACATGAGTTACCTCACATTTTTTATATTTATTTGTGTATCACAGTGCCTCTCCTGTAATATGTTTTGTTGAATGCAACGAGAGAAAATATATTTTATTGCTAAGAACAGATTCTTGTAGGAGATTCATTCTTACGAGTTCAATGTCACTCCATTGCACTCCAACCGTGAACTAGAGAGAGAATCGCTCTTAAGTGTAAGAACTTTGGGATACGAACCCGATTAAAGTTGCTATTATGGACTTATGCGACAAGTCATTCTTCTTCTTAGACTCTTCTTGTAGAAAGAAGTGATTTAAGCATTTGATACATTTATAAGAATAAAAACATATTGATATTGATATTTTTTTTCTTTTTATTTTTCTACCGAATAATTAAATAAAAAAAACACTTGACCATTTTTACTTCTTTTTTCTCTCAACATAAATAACTTAATCTACTTTTTTTATGTATTTTATAGCTTTCCTCTTATTTCTTGTCATCTAACTTTCTTTTCATCACGCAAAAAAAAAAAAAAAAATCTAAACACAAAAGAGGACCACTTGCAATGAGAGGATCACCCAGCATGTATAATTAAAGGAGTGTGAGTGATTAGCCAACTAGTCAATTACCCCCATTGCCTTCACGTAGGCCATGTGTAATTAGATTCCTATGGATACATAAGTTGCTCGATTGAAAAAGTAAACAACGTGGATATTTTAGGATGCTTCCCACGAAAAATGTCACTGCTTTATTTTTTTTCCCGGAATTTACTAGAATGGCACAGCTTAAAAAAATAGTACAATAATACAAGTCGTAATTGAAAATTTAAAAAAAACCAAATTAAAGTTATAATTAGGATATATGACTTAATTTTTTAATAATATTTGAGTAATTAAGTCGTATATAACGTGTTGGATGGAACCTATGACGTTTGATGTTTACAGATCCTAAACATTTTGATATTCATATTAAATATTAGATGAGTTTCTAACAAAATTTTACAAATGTGATTATGATGCTCATAGTAATTAAAAATAATTTACATAAGTATATCAAGATTACTTTAAACATTGTCTCTTAAAAGTTCATATTATTTCATTCAAAATTAAACTTGCGGTGGTGATTTTGAAGTTTTTACAGCATTAATTAAGTCCACTAAAATACAAAGACAAAAGGAAAAAATTAAATGAATTGATTGTACTATATTGTATGAAAAAAATATAGTGACTTCATGCATTAAAGATTCAAAACATTCACTCAACTCTAAAGTCATTAGCACAATTATATGATCTCTAGGATCTCTATATAGAAGTCATTTATATTCATTGAATATAAGTAAAAAAAAAATTCATATTTTTTAGTTTCAATTGTCATTAAAAGTTGTGCAAATGCAACTTAGTGAAACAAGGAAATAAATCTTAAAAAGTATTTTCGTGGAATGGTAAATAATTAATTATAATAAGAGTAAGTGTTTAGAATTATTCCAATAAAAAAGTATTTAGAATTATAATATAAGGGTGAGTAATTTTAACAAATTAAATATCAAAACATAGCATGCATGCATTATATTTGCCTATATGGATTTTATGGACTTTACCTTACTCCCCGGCGTTAACAAGTCACTACTCTCAATTTTGATTTAGACAGTTTGAATTTATTTATTTTTCAAAATTTACTATTTGAGTGAAAAGTAAATTACAACATTTAATTAAAAGGAAATGTTAGAAAGCTTTTGAATTATTAGGTGCACTGCTATAGCAGAGTGACTCTCATATTAGTCATAATTTATTTTTATACAACATTTTGTATAAATTAAAGAGGAGAAATTGAGAGAGATGTGATAACATAAATAATGTAAAAAGAGTAACAAAAAATTATATGAAAGAATATATTTTCTTATTTAGTCCATTAGCAAAATTGTTGTTAAACACAGCAAATACAAGAGAGATCCTAAGTTATGAGATCCTAAATTATAATAAGAAAATCAATAATAAAAAAACTAATTATACACAAGAAAAATCTTAGATTATAATAAGAAAACTAGATAAAAAATATACTGATATATATTCTAACATAATATTATAAAAAGGTATTATAAATAATATACATGTAATTAAAACCACCGAATGTGATCATCCAACAAGCTTGCTTACTATGTGTTGCTAATTAAATTGGCTACAAATAGTAGTACTCTCTTCGTGTCCCATTTAACCTTGTCTTGCAAAACGTCGTACTCACGACTACAACGTGACTACCAACGTCACTCGATAATTTTTTCAAGATTTTATGTGTCTCATGGACCAAAAATAAAGCACCAATGTGTCTCCTCCAAATGAATCATTGCACGTTAAATAAATCCACAAACACTAAAACGAAAATGGTAGGGAGCATAATGTTGGAGTGCGTTCGTTATCAACCCTTCAAGCCACTGTAGCCAATAACATAAATAGTATTGACCACGCACACCAATCCTGTTATTCGAACATCTTAAGTTCAGACAACATACTTGTCCAAAAAAAAAAAGTTTAGTTAGACAACATACAAGAACACAGTACGTAAAAACATACATTTGTTCTGCATTTTAATTTCATTTTAATTTAAATACATTTTATATATACATTTTAAAAAAAAATATTTTGATAATCCATACTTCCTCCGTTCATTTTTATGTATCTTTTAAGATTTCTACTTAAAAACAAAGAAATGCAATGAATTTTCCTAATTCTAATAAAATAGTTATGAAATTTCTTACTTTTCCCTTGTTTAATTTATTTCTACTTTACAATACTCCTTCTATCCAATTATAATGTGTAAGAAAAAAAATATTATCCCAAAATCTAATATCATTTTAGTTTGTCAATATCATTTTAGTTTGTCAATGAAACATTAATTTACTTTTTCACTTATATTTCTTATAATATTAAAGATAAATAACAAAATCTATAAATAAATTAATGATGATATAAGATTAATTTTTATTTCTTCTATTCATTATTATTTTTTCTTTATTTGTGTGAAACAAACGATAACTATTTTGGAACGAAAGGATTAATGTTATGTATTTTGGGACGATAATTAATGATGAGTAAATGTTATTGTGTGCGTGTGTTTTTTTAGGGTTCAATACGAAACTCAGGACAATGTTATGGGATTGCATGTTACATGCATGGAAGGGAAAAGGGGAATGTGTGCCTCAGCCTACCTAAAGAGAGAGATTTATTTACCTTCCTTGACACTCGGAAAAGGTAGCTAGATGATGAAGATGGAGGTTGAAAATGGATTCAATGTTGTAAGTTTTAACAATCAAATGAATACATAGGATTAAGGTTTTCATCCATGCACTTTAAATTGAAGTAGAAAATATTTAAATTGAGTGTTAATTAATACTTTCTCTATCTCTAAATAATTAATTATTGTATTTGATTTTTTTTATATAATATTAATTAATTTTTTCACTAATATTTGTAATATCTCTAAATTGAATGTCTCTCTCTCTCTCTCTCTCTCTCTTTATATATATATATATATATATATATATATATATTGTCATTCTTAATATTTTTTTGTTTTCCTTTATGTTTCGCTTCTTTTTTCTTTTCTTTTTTGGTATTTTTTTCATTGTATGTTTATTTATTTATAAACGTTATTTTAAATTTAATAATTTAATAAATTGAATAAAAATATAAATAAAAAATAAACGAAACAAAATAAGGCTGAAAGTTTTGTTAGTTTGGTACACTTCGTGGGCAACATTGTTTTTTGTTACTGTAAAAAAAAAGAGCTGATCATAGAAGTTTTATTGAAATTAGGAAAGTTGATAACATAAAAAATTTAACTTATTGAAAAATTAAAAAAATAGTACGTTTTTTTAAGAAAAAAAAGTGCATTAAGAATCTAAAATTAGTTAATTTTTAAGTAATATATTATTATTAATATACTTATGAACAAATCTTATTCATTATATATTGTTTATTATTAATTAAATTTACTTCATTCAATATCAATATCAAGTATCAACTATTACATTCTACTTAAGTAGTAAGATGTACCCGTAATCTTCTAAAAAAATGTACCTATAATTCACTTAAAAATAAAAATAAAAAGAGGAATATATTAAAGAAAATAAAATAAAAACGTGTGATAGTTGAGACATCGTACGGTTGCTCTGCTAGAAAATGACGTCCATCTAGAGAAAGATTCTCTTCTAGCGATTCGTGGTGTTCACTTTTTGGCCGTTAGATTATAATCCGTTCATTGGATACAGAAAAAGGAAGCATTGCACGCCTGTGGTCCCCCCCTTAACTAACCATTTCAATTATTTCATCTTTTCAACGTAGTTCACGTTTTTTTTTTCCTTAACCTTTTTTAACCTTAAATATGCTGTAAGAAAAACCTTAAATATAAAAAAATATTAAATTTTAATTTTTAAAATTATTCTGAAAGAAAACTTAAATAAATTTTTAGTCACTATTTAAATTTTTCCTAATCCTTATAAAAATATTTCGGCCATTTTTAAGTTTTTTTAGTTTCCATTGTTAGAGAAATTTCGTTAAACAATGAGGGTCGAATGGAGTGTCACCTTTTCCTATCAGCTGTCATCTACTTTGGCATATACTTCAGGAACAGAAATAACGAAAACAATTTTATGAGGACTGAAAAACAAAATATCCTTTTTAAAATAAAATTATAAACAAAATATCCAACTTATAGAAACTAACATGTTTAATTAAGTTTTTAATCCTTCAAATTTTTTAGATTTCAATTTCAATTTTCAGTTTATTAAAATTTGTTATACAACTTTTAGTCTTTAATTAATTTTATGTCAAGAAAATTTTAGTCCTATAAACGTCAAGCGCCAGTTTTTTTTTAATAAGTTGTATTTTAGTCCTCCAAATTTAAAGTTATTTTTTTAATCATTGGAATTCACAAAATGATTTTTTTCCTTCTACAAAATGCGAGTCAAATAAAAAATAAAACATTTATAATTTTTGACATTTTTTACCACTATAATATAATTTTCCATTTTATATTTTAAATTATAATCTTTTTAGTAAATTACATATTTTATCATTTAATTATCATTATTTTGCTAATTTTATCACCTAAATTATTTTTTGCATATTTTATCATGATGCTTTTTTTTTTAATATTCATGCATTTTATTGATCACCTAAATGTGTAACAAATTGCTAATATGTTTCTAAAAAACAACATCATTTTATCACCACTTTTTGTAAAATGACATCATTTTATTGCTAACATAATGATAAAATGCATATTTTTTTTAAAAAAAAAAACATGATGACAAAATAAGCTTAAGAAAAAAACTTAGGTAGATAAGTAAAATTTTCAAAATGATGATGGTTGAGTGATAAAATGTGCAATTAAGCTTGTAATTTATTATTTTCAGTATCTTTAATTATAACTTAAATTTTAATATTTTTTACAATAAATTATTAATAATTAAAAATAACATAATATCTCAATATAAATTATTTATCATAAATAAAAAATATATTTTATATATTAAAAAATATTTACCAAGGTATTCGACTCAGTTTATTGAGTAATATGTGTGAGTACTATGAATATTATTATACTCTTTTGATTTTACGGATAAAAAATTATTTAAAAATATGTATAAAAAATATTTAATTATATAAATAAACGTACATTTGAGGGTAAGCCCTGTTGCAGCGGTAAAGTTGTACCTTGGTGACTTGTTGGTCATGAGTTCGAATCCGGAAGCAGCCTCTTTTCATATGCAAGGGTAAGGCTGCGTACAACATCCCTCCCCCATACCTTCGCATAGCGAAGAGCCCTCTGAGCAATGGGGTACTAAGTTTTTATATAAATAAACGTACATTTAAGTCTCATATGTTTGATTCTTTCTTAAGTTGTTGGAGTTTTGTAAGTAAAAAATTGTGATAAAAAGAGTATTCCTAATATGAACAACTCCTGTTACATCATCAGCAGACATAAGAGAAATTAGATCAGAAGGAGAAAAAGTAAGCAAGAAATAAAACCATCAACATGGTTGGACCTATATTTAGCAAGTCAATCAGCACAAAAGTTTGTCTTCCTTAGAGTATGTTGCAAACTGACGTTCCAGTCCAAGGCTAGCATGTCTTGAATCTTCCTGATGAATGGGAGATAACGATAACAAAGCTTCCAAATTGTTGTTGACTAGCTCCAAGGCCATCTTCGAATCGGTCTCATAAACAGTAAATCTATGGTCGTCGTTCCACGCCAAGCATAGGCCAACAGCTCCACTTTGAGACTAGTAGAAATGCCACAATGACCTGAAAATCCTGAGATCCAGTTTCTTTGATGATGCTGAAGATAGTGTCTCAAAATGCCACTTGCCTTGGTCTTAAATGTCACGAAGTTGAAGATACTGAGTATCTTGGATATTAACATAAGGCACCAGTTTGCATAAGAAGTCATCTTGTGGAGCCATTTGTCATACCATAATAAAGAGATGTTCCCCTTGCCAATTCTATAAGTGAAGCCCAACATGATATGATATAAAGCTTTAGCCATAGAGTTCCAAATATAAGAAGCCCCGTGTATTGAGGACGCATGAATCATGGTTCTCTCCTTTAAATATCTAGAGCTTCGAGCATTTGAACCCACAATTTCATTTTCCAACCCGCCAACATTCAAATAATCTTGTCCAGTGTAACTAAAATTCACATTTTTAACTCTCCCAATAAGAATAGGGAATCCTAAATATTTCCCTATTTGTAGAGTGCGATTGAAATGAGAAATAGACACAAACTTATCTTCCTTGACATGGGAGACATTTCTGGATGTCATAAATTTTGATTCCTGAATATTAATCTTCAACCCAAAAAAAGCATTGCAAAAGATATCAAGGACTTCTTTGACAAGTGAAATTTGGGAAAGATTTTGTTAAAGTAAACGACAAGCAATCATCTAAAAAAAAGATAGATAGGATATATCTAGGGCATTGGGAGCAATCTAGCTTGACAGGCAGCCAAGCATTATCTTGCATTTTCTATTGAATAAGAGACAACTTCTCCATAGAAAGATAAAAGAGCTAAGATGACATGCCATCTCTTTGCCTAAGTCCTCTCACTATTCCATTTTAGGGATAAAGAGATAAAAGTAGTGTAATTCAAGACAAGGTTGACAATTGTAGGAGGATAGCTAAACTCCATAAGAAAGGGTATAATAAATTTCAATCTACTTAAACAAATTTTATTTATCGAACAGTCTGTCATACAAATTAAATTTTTTAGTTAATAAATAAAAATAATTTGTCAAATACAACCTAAGAGAGAAAAGGAGAGAGAAATGTCATATGTTGGAATCTCTCCCACTAACATTTTTAACAAAACTAACAAATTAATATTTATTAATAAAAAAATTATTTGTCTTTTGTCAAAAAATGCTCAGTTTATTTAATTTTTTCATTTATAATTTTATAATTACATAACAAATAATGTTTTTTTTTCTTTATTCTTTCCTGCTATATACAAATACCAAAGAAAATTTGAAGTCTCAACCACATTAGAAACTGATCGAATTGAACTACTAATCAATTTAGGCTTAATTATTATTTTCATTTTCTAATTCATTTTTAAATTTCATTTTAATTCTCTTATTATTAAAAGGTTCAATTAGATTTTTTATTTTAAAAAGTTTTAATTAGATCATTCTTTATTTTTAAAATAAGTTCAATTTTTAAAAAGAGTAAAGAGAGAAGAGGAGAGGGTAATGTCACAAGTTCGAATCTCTCTTACTAACATTTTTAATAAAACTAATAAATTATCATTTGTTGATAAAAAAAATTATTTGTCTTTTGCCCAAAAATACTTAGTTTATTTGATTTTTTCATTTATAATTTTATAAATAGATAGCAAATAATGATTTTTTTATTTTAGTCTTTCTTGCTATATATGAATACCAAAGAAAACTTGAAATCTGAACCACATTAGAAACTGATCCAATTGGACTACTAATCAATTTAGGTTTGATTATTATTTTAATCTTCCAATTTATTTTTAAAGATTATTTTGATTCTCTTATTATTAAAATATTTAATTAGTTTCTTTAAAAGTTTTAATTAGACCATTCCTTATTTTTAAAATGAAGTCAATTTGATCTCATTTAAAATCAAATTTGATCTTATTTTTTAAATTTTTGAAACAGATGAAAGAAAAATAAGACAAAATTAAACCTATTTTTAAAAAATAAAAGATCTAATTAAACTATTTTTAAAAACTAGACCAAAGATCTAATTGAATTTGTTCATAATCAAATTCAACCTAAAAAATATATTACAAGACCAAATCAATAATTAAGCCATCAATCAATAACTTGACAAGGTTAATTTGAACTCAAAACAATCCCATTTCGAACCCAATCCGTACTGTTTCCCAGTGGAAGGGGGTTTAAACCCCATTATCAATAGTTTGTCAATCTCTTGTACAATTTTTTCCAACAACGCAACGTTGCTTGTGAAACCCCAACAACTCAATCTGTGTTTTACGCATCAATTTCGTATATTGGCTTCATAGGTTTGCTGCATAAATCGCGTATCCAGCAGCAAAAATAAGTCGGAATGGCATTTGATAAGAAAGTATATGTTTTACATTAAAACTTACAACTCGTCAAAAGAAAAATTAAAACTTACAAACTAAGTTTTTTTTTTTCTTCCTGAAAACAAGATATCCATATATTTTTATACGTGTAATAAAAAAACTAGTCCTAAAAAAATAGATATTGCCTCGATAAGATATATATTTTTTAAAATGAATGTAAAAAAATTATAAGAAATAAAAAAGAAAAAAAAATTGATATTATTCTTACTATTTTTTATAGTATTGACTATAAAATCATAGAATATTTTTAAAATATAAAAATACATAGAAGATAATTATAATTTATAATAATTTAAGTATTTTTTTTATTTCTTTTGTCATGACATTATGCATTTTGTGAAAGTTTGTAATGAATGTGAATTAGTCCCTTAGTCCCTTAAGATATACATTAAATTATAAATTTAGTCCTCTTATTTGTCTCAAAATTTGATTTTGATCTCCTATAATTTAATTCATTAATTTAGTTCCTTAGTTTTTTATAATTCCGTTATTTCAATTTCTAATCTCAAAATTGGACGTTAATTGATTATCTTGACCGTCAAGTGTTGTGTTTTTATTGGACGTTGATTGTTACATGTCACGATTTTATTAGATGTTAATTTGATGCACTTAATTAACGTCAACCTCTAATAAAATTGTGACACATGACGATCAACGTCCCATAAAAGTGTAACATGTGACTATCAAGATAAACAATTAACTGTCAATGTCTACTTTTGGGTTTGAGAACTAAAATAACGAAATTGTAAAAAACTGAATAACTAAATTTGTAAATTAAATTATAAAGGGATGAAAATCAAATTTTGAGACAAATAAAATGATCAAATTTACGGTTTAGCCTAAGATATAAATATTCAAATTGATTTTTATCTTTTTCAATAATTTTTTTATATACACACAATCGTAAAATCAAATTCTATCAACATGTTTAAGGAATTTATCATCTACAACCTGGACTAGATCTTGTTGATCTTACAAATTTAACAGTTAATCACAAATAAATTATTTTGAAATCATTTATATTTAATATTTTATTTTAAAAATATTAGTTAACAAAATTTAAATTATTTAAATAACATAAAAAAATTACTTTTATTGTATAATTATCTTCTCTAAAAAAATATAAAATACATCTAATTCTTAGAATTATAAATGCAGGTGAATTTAGTTTTTAATTTTACAATTTTTCTTAACATTAAAATTTGCAAAATATCTTTTACTTTTACTTTTTATTTTTAAAATAGTACTAAATTATTAATTTCAAAAAACAAAAAACTATAAAAGAAAAAAAAAACAAAGTATCTAATGCCAAGGATTTGGGAGACTAGAATAAGAATTTACTCCTACCTCCAACGTAATAATAATATCTATAATACGGTATAATAATTTAAAATCTCTATGTCACATAAAGACTTTAATGACAAGGTGGTGTGTTTTCAATATCTCATTGGCTCCTGGGTAAGTCATCGTACGGACGAGGTTGATGTGTTTCTACCATCGTACTATTCTCTTACTTTTTAACTGTGTTCCCTGTCCCACACTTTATGCACATCTGCAGCTGCAGCCCCACATTCTCTCTCCTACCACCACTCATTTTTCATTTTCATTTTCCAAAAAAAGCCATAAAACATTATTTTAATAATTTTTTAATTCCCTTTTCCTTTTTATTGGTTCAATTTGGCTGGGGTATCATTTTTAATATTTCCCCATCCGTTTCCTCTTTATTAAATAATGTTTCTGTTTTGGACATGGGCTTGGTTTTTACCAAATGAAGAAAAAGATGAGGTTTCAATTTTTCTATTACCATAAAACAATTGTGTCTTAATATGGTGGGGCTGGGGGAACCAATTGGGGATAGGTGGATGAATAAGGAAAGCTTGGTCTGATTAGTCTATACTATATGCCTTGCTATTTCCCTTTTTCTGAGTTTCTCTCTGCACTTCTTGCTAGCTACCCTCTCTTTTGGGGTATTTCTTTTCATTCTCCAAAAACTCTTTAATTTTCCTTCCCTTTTCTGTGCTATTCTCTCCTCACTGGTCAAAAGGTTTGTGGGATTTTGCTAATTTGGTGCAAATCTGATTCCTTTGACAAATCCCTCTTGATCTCCTGGCTTATTGAAAACTACTACAATTCCGAGTTGCTTTTTTTCCCTAGTTGGTAAGAACAATCAATTTTCAATCAATCATATTTGTTTTTTTCATGTGCAAAAAAAAAAAACCATCTCTGGGATTTATGTTTCTTGGGTTTTAGATCCTTATTTTTGGGAAGTCATGTACATTTACTGGTACTTTTTTTCCTTATAATCTGCATATATCTGGGCTTTGTGTTGAATGGTTATTATTCTTCTGCTTTGCTTTCATGCTTCAGTTTAACTTTTCTCTCTTCACATCCTCCATATTGCAAGGTTTACACAACATCATTTTTGGCTTTTAATGGTTGTCCTTTGATGTGTGGTTCTCATCTGATGGAATCTTCTTTGTGTTTCAGCTTTTCTGGGCCTTGAAATCTTGCTTGGAGAAGGCTCAATTTTGGTGGAAACCTCTACCACAAGAAAGCATAGTTTTTTTGGGTTAATCATACTTGGTTAGGACTCCTTTGAGATACCATATAGTCAACTTGTTTCAGTTTAGTGAAAAAAGAAAACATTTTTTTCTAACTATTATTCATAGTTTTTCTTTTTCTTTTTTTCTCTTTGTTGGTGTTGATTCACACATTAGAGGTGTTTAGAGATGGTGAGAGGAAAGACTCAGATGAGGCGCATAGAGAACGCCACAAGCAGGCAAGTCACCTTCTCAAAGCGGCGTAATGGGTTGCTGAAGAAGGCCTTTGAACTTTCTGTTCTTTGTGATGCTGAGGTTGCTCTCATCATTTTCTCTCCAAGAGGAAAGCTTTATGAATTTGCAAGCTCCAGGTATGCATATAATATGTGGATCCTCATAAGTCATAACATTTCTTCTTTTCTAGATCTTTTTATTTTTCTGTCACAAATTGTTACTTTGTGTGATTGCGTGCATATGCTAAATGCAGTACAATACTTTTTTTTTGCTCTTCATGCAAAAGTTCCTTTCAATTTTTTAGCGAGTAGATTTCATTTAGACATATGTATGTGTTATGACACCATATACAGTCTCAATAGTACTCAAGATCTTCATCATAATCTCAAAAGTGTAATGGTAGATATGAGTTACGGGCTAAGGAGTTATTTGATTTTTTTTTTCCTATTTTTTAATCCTAACCTTAGAAGTACAGTGGGGTATGGATAACACCTGAGGAGCCTAATTTGAAGTCTTTTCTTTTGGGGCTTTGAGGAGCTCAGCTATTCAGTTTAGAGAAAGACTTTGATATTACATTCAAGTGTTTAAGGGATTTAGGGAAACACTTGAATACTTGATAACATTAAATGATTTAGTTGCTTATCTCAATGGTGTTTTAATTTTTATTTTTGATAGCTAAAATTTTTATTGATGTAAAGAGCTAATCTTAAGCACAAGTTGTGCCGAAGACTAGTAGAGATACAAATCACCAAAGTGTTTTAATTAATTACATGTGCATTGAAGCCAATTTCACCTTTCTTTCACTATGCTTAAGCTTGGTTTTTGGATTTCAGTACCATTTGTTTAAAAAGATTCACAATACTTACACTTTGTGCAGTGGGTGGGGGGTAAGGTAGCGTCTGTCATAGTTTTCAAACTTGCCTCTATTGGAATCTTTTCATACTCCATTTTCCACTGACATTTTTCATTTCTCGTACGTTAGATCACTCGTCACATTAACATGGTGGTTGCATACATTCATAGTGTTGTTAAAATATCATTATTGTTTCCTCTATTATTTCTTTTTTGTAATTGAATAAAGGGTGCACTTATTGTATAAAAAGGAAAAATTCTGAAAGTTGATGTACTCGTTTCCTTCAACAATGAAAAAAGAGCCATCACATGCATGCAGTTATAGACCTAGCACTGTATCAAACGTACTAAAATACTGACATCCAATTTCTTGAGAGAGATATAATAGAGAGAAAGGACTCCATATAATGACTTGCACTACATAACTATGATTATATGACTCCAATAATATCTTTCTCCATCAATAAATTAATATTACTTTTGGGTTGAAGAAATAAGGTCTCATGATTCAGACTTGTAATATGACTCAACAAAGTGAGCAAATTTTGTTCAACTGATATAGTTTGTGAAAAGAAAAGGAAAAATAAAACTCCGTTAGCGAGGAGCTTGTGAAGTTCCAATGTTCCATGAAATAATGTGCGGTGTATCACCACAGTTTTCAAAACTAGAGGCACACTAACCTCCTTACGAGGCTGTTTATGTTTTCATAATTTCATTATTATTATAGTAAGAACTTCTAGATTATATATAGTTTGTAGTTGAAACTGCAAACTGTTGTTATTTAATTAATTGGGTCCGAATGCTGATGAATTTGTTTAATAACCAGAGTTATATATAGTCATCAGTAACTAAGTATGATGTGAGAGTGGTTTCTCAAAAACATAATTTCAAAACCATACCTATCTGTACATGTCCTTTACCTTTCCTATTTCTTTTTGAGTTGCATAAAAGGTACAATTGAAAATATTTTATTAGGAATACATCAACGACAAAGCTTTTTCTCGTTAAGTGAGGTTGACTAAAATTGACTATTGATGAAGTTATGGAATAATATGCAGTTAAAACTGCAAGGTACCATTGTATGCTTGTAGGATTTTTTCAACCATATGGTTGAATGGCTGACGCATGATATGTTACTATGTTTGCTTTAAAGTTGAAGTGTTTTCAGGGAACCTGCAACTTATCAGAAATTTTCTTAAGTTTTGTAGAAAAAAAAATTTAAAATTATATACATTAATATACTTCTACTTCTTCTATCCTTCCTGTGATTTTATACTTTGGGCTTAAGGTGATTAATGTTTTGAATGTTAATATCAACTTGCATGTTTTTTGTCCATGATTCCCACAACAACAAAAAAACAATCCACAGATAAAGGGCCAACATGTGGTAATATATCTTGTTACATGTAGCTCTTCCTTCTGTACGCGGCTCTTGTTGAGTCATTGTGCTGGTGAGCCAACTTCCTTTTGGTCTTCCACAAGTCGAAATGAGAATAGTTTTAATTATTAATATACATAAAGAAAATAAATTACACATAATCCTTGCCCCCATAGAGAAAGGAAGGTAATTAAGCTAGTAAGGTTTATTTTAAGGTTAATAGTTCATAGACATTTGATGAAGAAGATATTAATATTTCTCTCCAAAGAAAAAGCTAAAAGATTGTTCAACTCAGACTAGATCTCATAAATATTTCTCTTTGCATTTCTTGGCTTCTTATGTGACCTACAGTTCAAATGTACTAATTCAGATTGAAAACCGAATTGTACTTCCAATAATGTGTTTTGGCTGAACTATTCTTGAACTAAGCTATGTAATAAATTGTTGTTTCTAAAACTTTCCACATCTGGCCGATATATATATATATATATATATATATATATATATATATTGCTCATGTGCCATATAACTCTGCTCCGCTTGCATTACTAGTTTGGATTTTGTAGCAAACCTAGTGTATATTTTTCATCTTGATTGAATTGATTTAAAAGATTTAACTTGGAAGACTTGGTGTGGAAAGGATGGATTTGCCTTTAAAAATGATATTTCAAAATTTATTTCATAAAAACTAGTTTTCTTTGAAAGAAGTATATGTTGAATAAATTTTCTTCGTTTTTAAAAGTTACTCCTTTTTATTTTTTCAAAAATTATTTTCTAAAAAGTACATTGTGCTGATAGACAATAAACATGTTGGTTTTCCTCTCACGTGAACTGTCAAACGGCATTCCTTTCAATACCATCACTACATATTAAACAAGTTCTTAGCAGTCTCATTCTTTTATATGATCGAGAGAAGTGTACTTTTTTCTTTCTTTCTTTCTTTAGTGTAAGGGCTTAGCAGCTTATTGGTTGGCTGCTTGTGACAATTGTTTTGTGGCATATGGAGGCAAGAAAGCTTCAGACAATTATTTATTTATTTAATAAAACCTTATATTATTAGTTGTAAGTGAAATTAAACTGAATTAATCTTAGTTGTGCCACAACAGCATTAACACAAATTATTTGAATGTAGAATTACTGATCAAGGCTTGGCACGTGAAACTGGTCCCTCGAATTAAGTACATCACCCAAGCTAGGGTTTTGACTATGATTACTATCTTTTGTGCCAGTTATTCATGCAACTTCTATGACCTTTTTCTTCTAGTGTGCTACTGCCACTTGATGAGTTTGAGCTGAATATTAAGAATTTGCAACTGTTCACCTCAGTTTGCTTTGAATTACAATTTGAGAACATATTTAATTTTTTTTGTAAGTAAAAGAATATTATTAAAGTTGAAGACAAGGGACATTTTAATCATACATAATACAACTAGCTTTAGACAAGTTCGAAATCTGTCAATGTAGTTCTAATTAAGAACTGATTAATATATTCACGGAGACTAAAACTCTTATGTCACTAAGTGAAATCAAATATATGAATCAAACATTAGTCTCAACTAAAAACCATAAAAATCCCTTTTAAAAATTTTCTCTAATGTCCTTCTTAATCTCTTTTTATCACTTTTTATAGGACTAAAACCATATCGTATAATCTCTTTACCGGTGCTTCCAATAGCTTTCTTTGCATGTGATAAAATCACCTTAACCGATTTCTTATAATATTTGATCAATATATATCTCACTGATATTCTTTCCATCACATTAATCTTTCTGTATTTCATCCTTTTTTTTTTTTTTTTTTTTTTTATCTTAGCACATTCATTTTAACATATTCATTCACACTATTCTCACTTTTTTCCCCCTATTGTCCCTTTAAACTTTAGCATTCACTTGTAGAGTATAGTTTTGGCTTCATCCTTTGAGTTTGATTGGTATTTTGCAGTCACAAATAACTATGATGCCTTTCTCCATTTTAACTACCCTAACTTGTATCCAGTGTGTAGCATTTCATTCATTTTCCCATTATTTTGTAATATTGATTCTTGAGAGGAACTCAAAAACCTAAGCTTTATCAACATGCCTACACGGAACTCTTAACAGACCCACCAATAAATCTCCAAAAACTTATAGTAACTTGTAAAAAGGTGGAATTAATTTTTCTTTTCTTTTTGTGAAAACATAAATCTCATTAATGGAAGTACAAAGGATGCTTGTACCCTTTTACATCCCATACCAAATATCATAATTTCAGCCGGAATGTATTAGAAAAGAATGCATAGGGTGGAGCTATATTGAATTTATCCAAGTTGTGGCACATTAGGTGTGTTTGAAGCCAAATAATATATGAATATGAAGTTTTTAGAGCTTAATTTCATGTATCAAGCTTTGGCTTGGTATATGGCCCGTCAAAACAATGGTCGGTGTCAGATTGACTTCCATGAAGTATTTAACAATTAATTATGATTGGCTAGGGTTTTGGTTGTGAGGCTAGTCGAATATGATTAGGGTTGAAAATTCTAAACAATAGTCAATAATTGAAAAAACCTTGTTCAAATGTTTGGATGGTGTGTTTATTGGATTTGCTTCTTCTAAAATGAGAGTATAAAATTAATAATTTTAATGGTTGATGAGAAAATTAATGATTAATATTTCTAACACATTCATAATTTTGTTATTTATGTACATTTAAAATCAATAGTTGATTTTTATTTTTATAAAAAATTAGGTTTAAATATATTTAAGGTCCTTGATAAATGATTGAATTTTGTTGAGTTCTTGATAAATTTTTTTCATTGTTTTGAATTTCTAATATATTAATTTTTTTTGTTTTGAATCATTATTGTTAATTAAATAATGATATGACACCATCACAATCATTGACAATGTTAAAAAGATCAATTTATAAAATAACATGTCAATCACTTAATTAATGATGGAGATAAAAATTTTAATATATCAAAAATTTAAAATAACAAAAAAATTTATTAAGAACATAAAACAAAATTTATTTATTTATGAAAAACTTTAAACATATTTAAACCTCGAAAGTATAATGAGTTATTTTACCTTTAAAGTTTTTACTTTAGAGGAATTGGATCTGTGTTCATAACACATTTTCTATGAACTTTGTGCATGTGTGCCACAGCTTTGGAATACGAGCTGAATATTTACAAGTTGTAAGTTGTATCCTCAAAAAGTATAACCAGATAAGAACTAGATAAGAACTGCATGTTGTATGGGTACCTAATTTTTTAGAGAGAAAAAATCATATTATTATGATACACATTTTTATTAAGATAAATCTTTTAAATAATTAAGTGATCAACATGTAATTACAAAGATATGAATGCTTTAGTATTCAATAATTGGAAGCCAACAAAATGAAAAAAATAAATTATTTAACAGATTTATTTGTCCAAAAAAAATTAAATAAAGTAATACATGTTTCAAAATCACAAGAGTATTCATGTCATATTCTTAAAGAGAACCTTTGTTTTTATTCTTTAATTCCAATATATAAATATTTCCCCAATCTCCACTTTGTAGTACTGTTTTTCTCATGTCAAATTCCACTGTCACACATTTGCTTTAAGATTCAATATGAGCACTGTCTATATATACTATACATAATAAAAAACTATCCTATATCCACTATCTTTTTTCTTCCAATCTAAATGCTTTTTACTATTATGCAATAATTTTGAAACACAAATTACAAACTTAATTTAAAATGATAGCATGAAGTTCTAGATAGTTCAGGTAAGCTTGCACTCAGATTTGAGTTATAACTTTGAATAATTTGAACACATTATTCACAAATTTTGTTTAGTATGAATGAGATACACCAAAGTCCAGTCTTTGTAAAGAAAAATATTTCAAATTTATAGACTATTTAGCCTTTTCAAGTCCTCTTACCATTAATGGTTTAGGGTTATAAGGTGCTGCTAACCATTGTCCTAAGGGCATTGATTAAGAAATTAAAAGAAAAAAATATTTATTTCTAAATCATACAAAAGTATAAAAAAAATCATAAACAACATAATTTTCCATTTCTCAATAAAAATATTTTTATTTTAAGTTCCTTAACTAATATTCTTAAGACATTAGTTGAGATTTACCTTAATTATATTGTGATATATGTATGGAAAACTAACCTTTTTTTCACAGAAGGAAAAATTAACTTAAAAAATGATAACTTGGAACTCAAGTGCATTGGCTTTTGTTATCTTAGAATGCAACAAAAATATTTTGAAATTGATCCTCTAATGTCTCATGTGCTATATACTTAATCGAGAAATTCTTTTGTGAGCACAAACCCAACACATCACTCTTAGGCACAATCAATGAAAAATTTGCAGCTAATCAGATTAAAATTTAAAAAATGTCAACCAGTAAAATAAAAATAAAATATAAAATTCAACATTTAATAAAAAAAAAAGACAGGAGAGTAATCCTAATTCCTCCCAAATACGTTTTTAGTGTAACCATCTTCTTCCTCCATCTCTGGCTGCTGAACAACATTTCTCAAGTGTGGGGGAAGAGATTGTAATGCCTATTTCTTTATTGTTTCTACAACAAATTATGTAAAAATCCTAAAATTGAAAGTCCCAAATGATAAAAGAATAAAACTTTATTTCTTAGTGCACATAACACACCACAAGCCATTTTCCCCTCTTTCGTTTTCAATTGAACCCTAACCGTTGGAAGATACGACACATATCACTCACTTAACATTGCATGCATTTGTTTCACACAAACACAACACCTCAAATTTCCAATTTATTAATGCAATTTCTCCTGCAAAAATGATTTAATAATAAAAAACTGCATGTGAAGTTTTACATTGATGGTTCTATTCATGAGGGGCACACCAGGGAGATAAATGGAGTTCATGACCGGTACCAATGGAGACATAGTAAGGGAACAATGTTGATCAATAGTTTGAGAGACAGAGGAAGAAAATTGTGCTGTTAAAAATAAACGAGCAAGAAAACTGTAAAATTAATTCTGATCTTTTTTCAATTTTTTATTATTTACAATTTGACATTTTTTATTTTAATTTAATTACTTGTATATTTCTCATTGGTCGTGCCTAAGGTGATGTGTTGTGTTTGTGTCACACAAGAATTTTTCCTTAATCTCATTCAATATTTTCTAACAAACCAAGTGTTTTTTTTTTCAAATACGAATTAAATCTAACTAGATTTTAAATCTAATTAGATTTTTGTAACCACCCGCACCCCCAAATCAAGTAATATAAGTAGAAATATCGAAATTCATAGTTCATCAAGGCTCAATTTTAAAAGTCAGACATTAATGAATGAGGAAGAAGGATACTGACAAATTGAATCTATAAATATATGATACCTTCTGAAAAATGTGCATGTGGCGGCTAAATGGAATAATAGAAAAAGAAGTTAGGTTAATAATCCATGCTTTAGACTTTATTTACAAATATATATTTTAACTTTTTAAATTAGGCACATATATAAGTTACATATGTATTTATATTTATAAATAATCCATGCTTTAAACTTATTTATAATAATATTATATAACAAACACGGATCAAGATCATTTATGAAAAGAACTGCATGAATCGTCCTTTGATTTAATGTATGAAATGATACATTTGTCTTTTGAAATTTAGTTTAATAAATTTTAAGGGTGAGATGAGATTCATAAGGCATAACAGCACATGCTGCAGTTCATTTTGAACTGCAGGGGATCCTATTCGATCCAACAAACAGTGTGAGAGTCTTTTCGCACCACCTTCTGACAATTAGTATTTTTTTTCCTTATTCTTTTTTTCTTTTTCAAGAGTCTTCAAATGAAACAATATCATTAATATTCTCGTTAATGAATAATGACTACATCCTGCGTGTAATTTAATGTTCTTGAATCCTAGCGAAAGTTCAATTCTCAGAGCCCAGTCTTTAGAAACTTCGCGTTATATATGAAACCAAAATCAATGCAGAATTTTTTTTCGTACGCTTGTTTGTTCTTAAATTTATTACATGCACTGTGTTCTAATTGTATTTTGTAACTGTTTTTATATTGTATTGATGAATTTCATAGTTACTCAACTTAGTTGTAAGGATATTATTTAGATAAAGTTTTTTTTTTTCTAGTGCTTTGTTTTCTAATAAAAAAACATAATATTTCAAAAAGAAAAAGACATGACTACAATGCATAGGTTTTTGACCTTTTTATTAAAAGATGACAACACGAACACCTAAAAGGATTTTATCTATATTTTATTCTAATTATTAGTGTATAGTAGATGGCACTTGACTAAAAGTTATACAGAAAAAGATAGGGGCAAGGCCACTTGTTTTGTGAGGGGCCTCCCCAAAATAAAATTACTCAAAGTCCATCCTCTTGCGGAAGAAATAATGATCAAAGAAATTATTGTAGTTTTTTTTATATCATCAAATTTTTCGAAATTTAAGGAAACCAGAGGAACGAAAATAAAGAAAACTTTAGGAGGTCTTTGGTTTGGTTTTTCGTTTTTATTGTCGATACAATTTTATTAATAATAATGTTTAAAACTTTTACACTTCAGTTTCTTTATATTTTTTTTTATTGTGAAGTTAGATGGTAAAAGTAAGGAAATGTTATTTTCACCATTTTCTTCACAAAATATTAAAAACATGAAACAATATAAAAATAAATGGCATTTTTATATTTATGAACAAAAATATAGCTAGAAACTAAAAATAACAAATAAGCTTAACAGTTGAATATAGGTAAAGAAGTGCCACATTGGAAAAGAAATTGACAAAGTATTGATCCCTATATGGGAGGACTTCCTATAACCTAGGCTAACCTAACCGAAAGTCTAGAATAAAAAATATATTAGAACATGCATTAGAGTTATGTTACTAGTTAAATTTTATCAAGATAAAATATTATCAAGTTAAGCAAGGTAATAAGTAACTTATGACTTTACTTAGTTTCAATGGATATCACTCCTGCTTTATTTGTTTAACATGCATCTAACAAAATTAAAATTTAAAACTTCCCCTCCCATTTTCAATTTCCCATTTAATTTATGTCAAAGATGGTCATTAACTTTTGTGTTAGATACTTTGGAAGACATTGATTATATATGTTCTATGTATTTTTTCTGTTGTTTAAGCAACTTCTGGTTACATATTTTTCTTGACCATGGATCAGTTTATATTAATATTGAGTTTCATGAAACAGCATGCAGGACACAATTGAACGCTACCGCAGGCATAACAGGAGTGCTCAAACAGTGAACAGATCTGATGAACAAAATATGCAGGTTATTTACCTCTTTCCCCTTTTGTTGTTTTGCAGTTATAGTTTGGCATTTCTATTCATTATCTAGTATTTAGATGCTGCTAGAATATCTAAATATAAACATTATATTACAAGATACCTCTAGATATTCTCACTAAGGCTTTGTAAAATGGTCTCACACAGGTTAATATAGACTTCTCCCTTCCTCATAATGATTTTTTGTTTACCAAACTTTTTTGGGGAGAATAAAAAATGCATGTGCTTCTATTGTCGTATGAAATAATTTTAACCAAATGGATAGACTAACCTTGCTCCAATACAATTCTAAAATAATGATCAAGCGACTTATAATCTGTTTGGAAAAAAATTCAAAAACACCGATCAAGAGTTTCTCTCTTTATGTCTAGCATGAATATACACAGAAAGTTTGAGAAAGTTACTTCACTTTTTTGGCGTCCGTGCGAATTTGTTGGAGGACGTGGATCTAAACACCCACTTAGTACTGAAAATTAAGGGGGATCTTCTTCTCAATAAATGAGTTCCCAAGCTACCTTAATAAGCATTTGATGTAGGCAAATAAAAAAGTGGAAGAAGATATGATTTACGTGAAAAATAAAGATTGAAAGCTGTAAAGAAAAATATTAAAGAAAGGGATAAAAATAATGCAAGATAAAATATAGATGATTTTGATCGAGTGTCTTCTTGTGAAATTCAGTAGAAAACCTTATTTAGTAAATTCTATGCTAATCCAGGTGATTGGTAGTTGGCAAGTTCAGTAAGTTGTGGTGGGTCCATCTTTCTGATAATGGCTGATAATTAACTCCTTGATAATTAGGCATGACCTGCATTCTCCAACCACTTTTCAATTTACCTTTTTGAGCTTCAAACTGTTAGAATAATCGCTTCTTATTTTAGTGCAAATCCGTCCATTTGTCTCCCTACATGTGAGATAATGGGCCGTTTAATTTTTTACATTTTATTTATTAAATGTTTTTGAGAATTATTTTGAATGAAAAAGCTTATCCAGAAAATCTTGTTTTAAAGGTGACGGATTTTGATTTGGCCTGATTACGAAAACTATGGAATTTTTGGCTTTGAATTTATTTTAGCATTGGGTCATTAAAAGTTTTTAATAACTGTATCAATTATTATAATTAAGATTTTATTAGCCTTAATTTCAAACTATCACAAAGTGTTAGCATTGTTGATCCTATCAAGCTTTTTGAAAAACGTGTGAGTAAAAACAAAGCACGTTAAAAAGTTTTGATAGTCATTGATTCTAGGTGTGAAGTGTCAAAGTATGAAGTGTTATAATGTGTGAGCCATCAAGGAGTCGATAATCAGGATGTTACATTTGACACCCCGAGAAAAATCTCGCCTCTCTTCTTTGGGTTTGAGTTTTCACCCTTACTAGTTATGTAGCCTCAACATATCTGAGAGGTTCCTATTGTATCCTAGAGAACTTGAATGAGATACCATGTATAAGTCTTTAAGGACAATATCAAAACATGACTTAGGAAGCAATTGTTCATGATCTCCAATACTATTTCCAACAATTTAAGGTTAAAAAAACAAAATAATTCAAAACAAACAAAAGTTGAAAGTGCACCTTTCGTTCTATTTATGTCTCCTAATTAACTTTTGAATTTGTAGGTAAAATTTTCATCTTCCTTCTTTTGTTTCTTCTTCTGAGAAGAACCTTCAATATCTATTGCTTTGTTCTTATCCTTATTTTGAGAGGTCAAGGTCAAATGAACACTTTTTTTCTTATCCCATTACTATCATTCCCGCTCTTGCATAGTGAGATATAAGCTCGTTCTAGAATCATTTATCCTTTCAAGTGTTATAACTCTTTCAATTATTGAAAATTTGTTGGTCAAGATCAAAATTAAGTGCACAAGCATGCCTTCAAACAACTCTAACTTTAGTGCCTTGATTTTTAATGCGACATTAGACAAGTTCATAATGTACTCTTTATGTTTCCTTTGTCCTTATACTTTAATGAGATGAGTTTTGCCAGAAGGTTGTTTGTCTTTGTCCTTTCATTCTTAGCAAAATATTGCTCCACTTCTTGTCACTCTTACTCTTAGTAATAGAACCTGGAATTGATTTCGGAATGGCTGTTTTCATTATCATCAAGTACATTTGGTTTGAGGGATCCCACCTCTCAATTTTAAGTACATCTATGTATTTCAGAATAGGAATGACTCGTTCCATCCTAAGTGCAGTATTAAATCCATAAGATTAAAGATGATCTCCATAGCATCTTTCTAGACTTTGAAATTTGTCTCATTCAGCATTGAGACACTATTAACTTGAGAAAAATTATTCTCAACACTAGCTACATAAATTGCACAAAGGAAAAAAAATAGAAAAATATTCACATAAACAAGATGTCAAATAAGACAAAAGAAGTAAATAAATGATCCAAATGGGCACTCCATTACAAGATATTTAGCACACTATTGATTTCTAATCTTTGGATAAATAAATTAATTTGTAAGTGGTATTTTCACTGCAAAGATCAAACGCTGACAATTGATCAGGTTTGTCAAACAACTCATTGGATTGACTATTGTTTATATGAAAAGAAAACTTTATGATTGTCACTTGTTTATTATATTAGACATGTCTATTTGAAAGTGGTACCAAAGATGATGGTGTGGCTAAGTTATGTGGCACCTTCTACCCCATACATATATGTACTAATAATATAAGGAATAATAAATTATAATTAATTTAAAGTTTTTAAAACACATTTAAATAAAAGCCTTTCAAAAGGGTAAAAGGCTCACATTCACTTTTGTAACATCATAAAATGACTTGTCCAATAAATACTAAAATCATCTCGGCTTAAAACAAGGTCGTTCAAGACTTTAATATAGAAATTTATGCCCAATGTCACATCTTATCAGAGTATTGTGTCTCGACGTCCTTTATCGTAAGGTTCCTTAAAGCAATTCACCTAGTCATCTGTTTTTCGAACACAAGGTTCGAGATCATCATAGGATTCAAACACAAATAACACACGAAGAGTGAGTCATCATATTCTTAACTAATAGAGAAACAAGACAACTAGATATACATATCATATAAATGAAATACAACTTACTTAAACATAATTCATGTAATTCCACCACTGTCATTTAAAATTCACTTTTTAATCATCAATCACATTACACATGAATCACACACTTTGATCAAGATATAATAACACTCATCAATTTCATAATAAACAATTAGCAAGCATTATGCAACAGTTATGCTAAGACCCAACCTATATGCAATGTGGTATCATGTCAGTGAAAAGTTATCCTGGGACGCTTAGGAATACATAACTAAACATACCACACAATGAGTGTGTTAGGTTATTCTCACTAAGTAAAATCATAAGGTGACCAGTCAGGGTCACTCCGTTTTACGAAAATGCTCCAACCATATGTGATCAATATAGGCTTAAAGGAGCACTCAAACCGAGTGTCTTTACCCCCAAGCCTTAGACTCTGAAGAATCCGTTAGGGTCTCATCTTCCTGATTCAGGTTCAATCCCTAAAATAATTTTAGCAAGCAGATACTGCTAATGAATTTTACAATACTCATGACCTCACACTCATGTTTCAAACACGTTTAATACATTGCGCTACAATTTAACATTGGTTCTTAACTAGGAACCTACACTTTCTCTTTAACACTACGCATAAATATTTTTCTTAATATAAACATTGATCGGATTATTGTATAATTCACAGTTCACAACATAATTATTGTCATATCAAGTGTTAAATACACACACTTATTCACAATCAAATATCATACCCACAATTTAACATCTCATAATGTCACAATCCACCATCAAAGATTTACATGTATTTCATAAATTATCACATGTTCAACTTTGTACTTATACTCAATTTTAACAACAATATTATAAGCAAACATTGCTCGTGAATTATATAATATTCACGATCTCACACTCATGTTTCAAACATGTTTAACACATTGAGCTATAATTTAACACTAGTTCCTAACTAGGAAACCTACATTTTTTTCTTTAACACTGTGCATAAACACTTTTCTCAAGGTAAACACTAGTCGGATTATTGTATAATTCACAATTCACAACACAAATATTTTCACATTAAGTGTTAACCACTCATTTATTCACAGCTGAATCTCATGTTCACAATTTCACATTTCATAAAGTCACAATCCACCATCACATATTTACGTGTATCTCACAAATCAACACATGTTCAACTTTGCACTTATATTTAATCTCAATAACAATATTATAATTGCAAAGCAACATGTTATCTCACAACTCATCACTTATTTAATTTATCACTTATACACAATTTCAATCACAATTTTACAATTCCAATATAATTATTTATCATGCTAAATCTTATCCAAAACACAAACAAATCATACAAAAATATTTTTCAAAACACTAGGAGTAAAATCCCTCAAACAGTTCACATAATCATACAAAAAGAATTATAATACAATAAACATCCCAAAATAAATCTCAATTTGATTCTCTAAGGATTCTTACACATTTTCATTCTAACTCCAATTGCGATAAATTCATCCTTTACCTCTAAGCGAGCTCATGTGTGTATTCTGACAGTGATAGCGATATCTCTAATAGTTTCCTGAGATTTCTCAAGTTTTTCCTCTGACTGCTCTGATAGGGTTCCCAAACGTTAGAGAGAAGGGAAAGGGATTGAAGCGTTCATTCAACTGTGTATGTGCGATGAATATTTTTCCCTTCACAAATATTTTCTTGTAAATTCCAACGATGAAGATGTGCGGAAATGCATTGCGAACCACATATCAAAATTTCACGACAATCCAATGGTTAACGAGTCAGGGATCGTAGTTTTACTGAGATGGTTTTGAATTTCTGCAAGAAAAGAAAAAGCTGCGATACAAAGGGTATTTTTCTCAACTCCGACATCTTTTCGTAATTTCCAATGGTGAGAATGTTTGGAAATGAGTTCTGAACTTGGCACTCAAATTTCATGATGATCCAACGGTGAATGAGTCCGAGATTTTTGTTTTTATGAGACAGATTTGGTGGTATGCAAGAAAAAGAGAGAATTTTGGCCGGAGAAGAGAAAACGAAATTGAGAGGAGATGAGGTATAGAGAGAATATGGTCATTTGAAAATTAATCTAAGATATTTCTATTTATAGCTAGGGTACTTACAATCTATTATTTACTCTATTTTTTGTTTATTATTTTATAAATAAATATTCTATTTTATTTTCGATCAAATGAATAAACCAAATATCTTTTTTTCTTCCTATAAACCATTATTTTAATTAATAACATCATTTTTTCTTATTTATTTAATTATAAAAATCTCATCATTTTCTAAACCTCTATTTTTTTACTAATTTTTTTTAATTTATTTATGAAAAAATGGGATGTTACAAGTCAGATGAGTAATGAGACATGAAAAAACTTGTGATGGATCTATATACGTGGATTCCTTTATTGAAAGTTTTCATGGCAATGTGGAGGTTATTGTCAACAATAGTTAAGCTCTAGAATCATCATTAGATACTTGTGGACGGAAAGGATTCCGATTGAGGGTGATTTCATATCATGTGAAAAGATATTCACACTTAGATTATTGGGGTGCAAGTTTGACAGTAAAAAATCCAACATTGGATAGAAATGAGCATATTGATCAAAACCTAAGTGACAATGATTCACAAATCTAATATCTTAATATTTTGAATTGTATTTGGTGTCAAATTCACTTGTATGATTGTCTCGTGATCCATTGCTAGAAATCTTCTCAATATTTTATTCCCTCATATTCTTAACAATGCTAATTAAATATGATGACCGACTCTTAGTTGAAAAAACTTTACTCTTAAACTTTAGTCAAGATTTTAGATGCTAACATCCAATAACAAAACTGTGAAAACCTAGGATGTACCTCTTGCCATATTATCAAAATATTTATAAAATTTATATAAATAGCTGGATCAATTACAATTGATCGCCAGCTATTGTGAAATCTCTATAACAATCAATCACATACAAAAAGGAATGGTATGTGGTCTCTCTCAACCAAATTGCCTTAGTTCCTTAATAAGACTGCCATCTCTCTTCCTGATGGGAAGAAGAAAAAATGTTGTTATTGGGTATATCATGGACCACGACAAATTGGTTTCTTCTATATGATTAATTAGGGTTAATTTTTATAATTCCCTAATAGGTCAATATTGCCATCAACTCATTACATTCACACCAATTTTAGAAAGGTATAGGTTCACCAAAGTACACCACATAAAATGAAGCCCATTGAATTAAATAGCTAATATAATTAAACATGACAGCCACATTTAGACCAGGGAACGTGAAATTCTTAACATAACTATCCTGAAAAACCATAAATTCTAGAAACCCTCCACTCATGTCTTGAACATTCCCACTGTATATGCATGTCGGATATGAACATGAGAATAAAGCGTATTGGTTAATTGGCATTTCTTTTATTTCTATTTTTATTTACTGTTTTCTTTATCATAGACAATCATTCAACTTTGGAATACTGAGGACTGAATGAACTTGTGTAATATGTGGCAGCATTTGAAGCAAGAAACAGCAAACTTGATGAAGAAGATTGAGCTTCTTGAGGCTTCAAAACGGTTCAAGATCTTGCTTTTCAATCCATCTTCGCAACTTGTTTATATTCACTGTTAGATTTATCTCACAAAGAATAAAAATAAAAAATATATTCTGTGTACTATTCATCCCTCAGGAAGCTCTTGGGAGAAGGTTTGGGGTCATGCTCCTTAGAAGAACTGCAACAGATAGAACAACAATTGGAAAGGAGTGTAAGCAATGTTCGTGCAAGAAAGGTTAGATTAACAAGCTCATAATTTATTTTTATTTTAATATTTCAATTTGATAAATACCTGAATCCCAACTTTCCATTATTCAGAATCAAGTTTACAAGGAACAAATTGATCAACTAAAAGAGAAGGTAAGTTATTCATATAGTTGAGGTGGTTGGAGTTGAATTTGTGAATGTCATCTTGCATTTGATTTTGTTAATTGTCAGTGTGATAAGAAACTGGAATGCCAATGTAAACATGTTGGAACTTGACTTCTTCTATAAAGAGTATTTAATTCCAGGTTATGTGATCCAATTAGCCTCATTGTGGCACATTTAGCTTACTTTAAATTTAGCACTTCTAGATTCGGAGATTCACTTTAGAGAGTGAGCAAAGGAGTTATACATGTGTATGCATTTAACCACAATCTCAATCATTTAACCACAATCTCAATCATTGATTTTTCAACCTTCCACGTTAGGTCTTTTGGACCTTATATCAACCAAAAATTGAAACTACAAAAAGTTAGAGAAAAACAAATTTGGAACCATTTTAAAACATAAGTCCGATTCCAACTGGGGACAACTGCATAGGAGGGATCTGCATGTCATTAAAGTTGATTTAATTTCAACTATTTTTCTGAAAAATTTAGACACAGACTCCATGTAGTTGTGACTAATTACCATCTGAAACTGGTGTTATCAGAATTACTCCTTGATATTTTGTGTTTGAATTTAATTCTGTATCATTCTGAGTTCATGAATATTTTTTTGTAAACAGAATGAAAGTTGTTTTATTTCCCTTAATTTCTAACAGTTGGAAAAAAAATCATATCAGCTTGGACTACATTAAAGAGATGCTAACTAGTGTGTTTTGATTACAATACAGGAAAGAGCTCTATATGCTGAAAATGCTAGGCTGTGTGAGCAGGTGAAATTACTCTACTGTTACTGCTGTCTATAATTTGCTTTGGATATGTTTGTTGAGCACATGTTTTAGATTTGGAGGAATACAAACAATACACTCTACCATTTTCTTTTCAACTCACATTCCACTATTAAGTGAAATTCATGTAGGTTTCATTAAATAATAAATGAAACTCATTAAATAGGAGGTGTAAATTACATCATATTACATCATTTGTTTAGAACTTAAATGAATTTCACCTAATTGGAAGAAAAAAATTGTGTCAAAAAGAGTATGTTAGTGTTTTCTTAACATGTTTTTTTTAAGATTTTAGAAACCTTTCAACTAGACTGAAAGCCTAATAATATATAACTGAAATTCTCATGCAGTATGGTATCCAGCCACAGCCAGCAACAAAGGATCCGAAAGAAATTCAACCCTATGCAGAAAGCAGTCCAAGTTCAGAAGTGGAGACTGAATTGTTCATTGGACTACCCAGGTCTATCTAGTTGAAGATAATTTAATCCTTGCCTAGTATGAAATAAGAAGCCCAACTGCAATGTATAAATATCACATGTTTCCTAATACTTTGAGATGAATAATATTATCGCTTATATTATATAAAGAACTTTCCAATTTTATGATTAGGGTATGCGTTTGTCTTTCCTCATTTCTGAGCTTTATTAGTTAGGACGTGGTAAAAATTTTGGCTTGCTAGAACTAGTGAAATTAACAAAGATTTTTGGACTGTATCTAAAATACCCTTCTTTGTTGATAAAAGTAATAATTATTGAACGTTTATAAAATTTAGTAAAGAGTGACAATGCATACAATGAAGGACAATCTCATAGATATCACATATAGAAAGTTGAATATTATAAAGTTTATTTGTAGATTAATCTGAAGCCTTTTCATGTATGATAGCGTGTGTTTGTAGGGAAATTAGCTTGCAAAATTTGATACGTACAAAATATGTTCGAATAACTACATTTACATTGTGCCATATAATCAAATTTGACATCACTAAATCTTATTGCTTTCTTTCCCTAAAGTTGACATTTTATCTTATAAGGTCCAATGTAAATGTTTTTCTCTAAATGAAATGGAAATAGTTGGAGAGAACAGGATTCTCTGAAAAAGAAAGATACTAATATGATTTTGATTTTATGAGAGAGAAAATATAAAATAGTTTATAAATTTTCCTCCAATTCAGAGTCAAATATTTTAAAATTTGTATAATACCCAGATAAATTGTTTAAAAACACATGAATCTAAAATTTGACAATAGAAAAGTAATAAGCAAGACATGAGTTCATAATTGTTAGTATTCACCAAATTGTTAGAATATTTATGGCAGATAAAAGTTATCCCATTTCAATGTCAGGATATGCCACAGGCCTCAACTAACATTAATTGTATTCAACACCTTTCAGTTCAGCAATTTAGGTGCCACATTGGCAATTGTGTTACTCCTCTATGAACTTTAGTAAGAGAACAGAATTCTGAGAACAGCATCCTTTGTGGGGAGAGAAGGTATGGCTCCTCTCCCTGTCACTGTGAAAGCAGCACAAGCATTTGCAAAATCTAGAGCCTCCCTCAATCTTTTCTCATCCTAAAAATGGCAGAGGAATGAACACTTTGCTTCAATTTCTTGGTTATCACATGGATCATGGATGATAATTGGAATTAAAAAAAACAAAAAAGTTTAAAGTTTACATACAATGAAACATCTTGACATGAAATTCTCCAAACTATAAACTTGTTAAATGGATCAATATTCCTAATGTGAAACAAAATATCTTCAGGTTTTCATGCAGACCTCTTATTCATGAATTTCAAGCAACCCTCTTGGATAAATGAATATAAAGTCCTCCTACAAAGGAATCAGCTGCTCCAGTTGTATCAATTACTTCCACCTCAAAACCAGCAACCAATAAGGAACATCTACATGATTAAACATAACAAACAAATTTTGGATCAACAAATAGATGGGGGGAAACAGTTGAACTCCATTTTATGCATTTAGGACAAAATGTTTGCACTAAAATAGTGTTTAGGACTTGGCCCATGTGACTGATAAGATCCAAGCACTAGGGGAATCCTCCCTTAAAAAAAACTAACTATCTGGAGGAGAACCAAGCACTTAAATACTCCAATTGATGGTATACAACGGCCACGACATAGGAAACCAGCTCTGCTACCAATTGATAAGCAGCCAAGCACTTGGAGAATCCTCCCTTAAAAGCTAGAGGTCAAGGGGGGAGAAACAAACATTTAAATACTATATGAGCATCCCATACTACTCGATGTGAAATTTAGACACCCCTTAATACCAAGTTCCTATCAGTAGCATTTATTATAGCATTATGCTTGTGAACATAAGCAGAATAGAGATCATGCAAGATTTTGTTATGGATCAGAACCTTGGTGTAGTCTCTACAGCCTCGTGCTCCTTCGGTGACAAGCAGAAGCTTGAGATTGTAATGGTGCAGCTTCTTCATGATCACTACGTCATCATAAGGATCATCGCCTTCAGTCAAGAGTCGAATTTCATCCACACTTACCTGTACTTCAAAACAAACCGTATGTATATAAATAGAGTTAATACCAATTTTCATGCACAAAACAACACATGTAATCAGTTTGGTCCAATCTCCAAAGATCAATGCATCAAAATAGCCCTTCAATGTCAAGTATAGAGACCGAATTGGTTCTTCAATTTCAGTTTTTGACATCAACTGGTCCCTTTAGGAGGCCAATTTTATGTTAAAAATGGCATTGAAAGACCATTTTGAAGTACTCATATGTATCTTTAGAGAATCCACACACGTACTTGCGTGCACACACACAAAACATGTACCTTAATGATGTCAGCGTAGTTCCAGATACTCATAATGCCCTGTCTAGCAGCCTCCTTTGATGGCCATAGTGGCAATGCCAAATTTGCGGCATAAGAAAGGATGCAGCCAGACACTTTGGCAGCATTCATTGCTGCAAGGTGAGCTGACCTACAAGGCTCCTTAATCAAACTTACTGAACCATAATGAAATATCGTGGCCTGCACAACATAAGATACTTGATGAAACAAAATAACTGAAATGAACAATTATGTCAATTTAAGAGATATGGTTTTGGAGCAACTTGTGGAAAATAAAATTGTACCATTCTTTATTGAAAAGTTTTTTTTACTTGTAAAACCAATTTTTTAATTGAAAACTTATAAAGTATAATTTCAGCCATAATTTATGAAGGATGAAATGATACAGGGTGGATTTCCTTTGGTTCCATATACTATTTATATTACCTTCTATACAAGGTTCATATCAATTTCATCAGGACGAAGGAGCACATCAGAACTTGGATTTCGGTAAAACATGAATTCAGATTCTCCATTACTCTTAAGAGCATAAAATCCCAACGCTGTCCTGGCATGATCATCAAAGAGCAGGCCAGAATTGTCAACACCATTTTGTTTCAGAATATCAGATAACAGATGTCCAAATTCATCATTTCCCACCTTCCTTGTAAATATTAGAGACACTGGTCAGACTAATGGACACATGTAGATTAAAAAGAAAGAAAGATTCGCATATAAAGATTTTACTAGAACATGGAACTTTGTTAAACTTAAAATAAAAATGAGTTCATAACATACAGAATCCAAAGAATTAGCACCACAATTTTATATGACAGACATGAAACATAAAAATTAGATAGAATATTGTAATGTATTCCAAATTTCTTTTCTCTTGAATTATCAGGGGATCAAAAACTATGAAACGACAAAATGTTTAAGTTGAGAAGCTAGGCATTATCAAGAAAACACATCGCTGTGTACAGACAGGTTCAAATTGTGTTGAATATTATTATGCTCTATATGGATAAATTTCTCTATAAGAACTTATAGGAGAATAAAATAAGGTGGTAAATGTTTTGATCTTCTCTATAAGCTCAAATTAACCTATGCACCAGATTTTAAAAAAGTTAAATGAAAATAGCATCCATAAAAGTTAAGTACATAGTTGATCTTAAATTGTGCAAAAAGTTTTTGAAAATACTTATAGAGAAGTTTGTCTAAACAAGGCCTAATTCTGACATTCGATGCAAAGTCACCAGTAAGTACCAACAATATGATTTTGCATAAAGAATTCTTGCAAACGATAAAAATAACAATAACAACAATAATAATGGGAAAAAAAACTGTGCCAAAATGTATATTGAGCACATTGCTAATGTAATATTCTCGAGAATTTCACCTTGCCAATGAAAGCTGCTGAGCCTCCAAGTCTAGAAATTCCAACAGCAACATTGGCAGTGGCTCCAGAAGGGAATTTCTTATAGGCGGCTGCATCTGCAAGGGACACTCTTGCTACTGTGGGGACCAGATTGATCATCATCTCCCCAAAGCACACAACCGGAGGCCCTTTATGACTTTCTCTTCTCCGATGTTTAGATGAACCTACAAATAACAAGTACCACTCATTGCTTGTTATGAAATTGGACAGAATTTGAAAAACATTGGCAGTTAATGTTGTTTAACTTCAACCAATATAGCATCTAACTAGTTTCTTAAAGACATAATTTTCCTTAGTTTGACATCTAGTATGTCTAAAATTCAGAATTTTTTTAATGTTAAATATGGTGAAACATCTATTGTTTTCACTGGTCTGTTGTTGAAAAATTGTGAAACACCAATTTACCACTCTTTGCATTTTGCTCAATATTTTTTTTTGTTGAAAAATTGTAAAAATGTTTTGAGGGGCCATGACCGAACAATGACTCAAAATGGATCTAACGAGAGTGAGACATAGATTCTAATTTAAAATGGGTTGAACAATCCAACATATTTAATCAAGAAAGATGAGCCTCTGTCCCTGCACACACCGACTCACTCAAAATGTACTTTTTCATGCATTTTTGTTTGTGGCTTCCATGTTCCTGGCCCTGTATTTTTTGTGCAATTTCTAAAGTTTTTCCTTCCAAATGGGAGAGTTGAATTTTTTTTTAATCGTACTTGGACTTTATAGTCACCAGTTGCTAAAACTTATTGAATATCAATTTCGTGGAGTCCCTAGTCCCTACTAACCTTTTCTGTTTGTGGGGTAACCTTTCAATTGGGCTTTCTATTTTTTCTTACAAGTAATTGGGCTATTATAAACACTTGTTGGGTTTATAGCTCTTAGGCTATTGCTTCCTGCACTTCGCAGTTGCTTCCTGCACTCCCTTTTTGTCTACTGGAATGACCAATCTGAAATGTAAAATAAACCTCCAAAATGCATTCCCTTTTCGGCTTTCGAAATGACTAATCCAAAAGGTTAAAAAAAAAAACACTCAGAAAGAGTGCAAGAAGCAACCTGAGAAGTGTAGGAATCAACAACCTAGCTCTTATAACGGCTTTTCCATAGTGGGTAGATTAATGGATAGACATTTGTTTCCTGCATATCTCGTTTTTTTGCTTCCTGCACCTCCAAAAGAGCCAAATAGAGCAAAATACTCCTTCACCCAACTACCCAACACCACGACGCGGCACCTCCACCCAACACCCCTGTTGACGACTCTGGTGTAGGGAAGAAGGTGATCATGGAGTTTAGGACATTAGAGATGTGTTAAACGTGACAATTTTTGTTAATTTTTTTTAACCTTTTGAAAAAGCATTTTCTGAATTATGTACATGAAATTTTTAAACTTTCTATAAATGTATTTTTGGAATTATGTTAGCATAATTCTTAAAATATGCTAACATAATTCCTGAAAATGCTTTTTAGAAATTATGCGAAAAAAAAAATTAACCTTCCAAAAATGTCTTTCCAAATTATGCTAACATAATTCTAGAAATGATTTTCAGAATGTTGTCACATTTTACACCTCTCTTGTGTCCTCGATTTCATGCACGCCTTTTTCCCTGAACCAAAGTTGTCGATGGTAGTGTTGGGTGGTGGTATTTGTGTGTAAGGGTGGTGAATGGTGATTGGGTGGAGAACTTGTTGCCTGTTTGGGTCTTTTTAGAGTTACATCAAGCAAAAAAAAATAAAAATGCAGGAAACAATTACCTAATGAATATTGCTATAATAAAAAATAATCACTTATTCTCATTTTATATATACTAGGAACGATCATAGTTCATTCCTCATCTCACATAGACACACAAATGTTGTTAGTCCTTCGCAGGTGATTATATACCCTAATCTGTCAGTGTAAATTTTGACAAGAGGAAAAGATAATGTAATATTCATATCTCCAAATGAAAAAAAAATGTAATTTACTCTTTACAACTAATCAAACAAATTTTAATTATTTTAAAAACAATCAAATAACTTCTAAAAAAACACCCGTTAAGAGAATATTGTTGAAATCACTATATTTTCTAAGTAAAAATTGTGATGACTTTATGTGATTATTAACTTATTTATTATTGATTATATAAAGATGAAGAACTAAAATCAACAAAGAAAAGCATAAACTATATAAAGATGGCACAACATTGACACACATGATGAGTCGTAGACTATTTGAAGACCAGGACATCATTGCACGAGAATGATATACAAAGGCAATTCCGTGTCCAGTCAAAACATCTTTATATTGAGATTTCTACCCAAGCAAAAAATTATCTTTTTTTTTTCTTTATAATGAAAATATTTTCTTATAATATATATCAGTGAATTTTAATGGTGCAAATGAAGAACTACACCAAATTCAAAACTGAAACCTTGCAATAAACAAACCCCATTACTTTGGTACATAAACCACTTAATCAAAAAGAGTGTCAAAGGAGCAAGGGAAGTAACCAACCTTATTGTTTTAAGACCAAAAAAAATTAACATATCCAAAGTGTTCATAGTTAACATACCAATCATCCAAAACAAACAAATAAAAAGATGGTAAGAATGAAATTCAAGAAATAAAAAAAGTGGGAAATGCAACACCGGAAGAAGAACTTCTAACAAACCTGAGGCTACCCCTGCGACTGCGGGACCGATCGAAGGTCACAGGGAAGTAACAGCCTGTCATGTTGGGTTTGTGGAAAACCTTTGGAAAGCTTCTATCACCAATTCACCATGGACATGATGGATGATGTTTCATAATTTTACACATGATTGTGGTTTATCATTGGCAAATTAGTGTGTTTTGAGGCTTTGTTTCAGCCAAAAAAAAGAAACAAAAGGCTTTCTCTGGCTCGAGTGCCTTGTATATGGAGGAATAATCATGTTAGTAACTGTTGTAGTGCAAGACCAGCTTCACTAAGTCTTTCAGAATCCTCTTACCATTGAATTTGCAATTTCACAAATTCACAATGTTCATTAATGATATACCATTGAAATCTAAGTAATGAACGACACTAACTTTGTACATAGATACTCAATACATGCAAATACATAATCTGGACTCAAACAATATAAATGATAAAGGTTTCACGTGAGATCACACTGATTTCCCTAATTCTTTCAACCAGTACAGCAACAATGATTAAAAGAAAAAACTGCTTTACAATATACAAGATATAATTTCAATGAGCCAATTAGAGACACAGAAGACTCCAGCAATATTTTCTTGACATAAGTTAGGAAGATCATAAACAGAGATATCCCAAATTGAGCCTACAAATAAAGAATGCCAAAATATGAATCTTGATGCACATACCAAACATAACAATCTGTGTTAACAGCTCTCCACTGCCACTACTTTCACAACATAAATAATAATTCATATGCAAAACCTCAACCAATGTAAAACATCCTCAGAACTTAACATGAGGGAAAACTGAATTTCAAATTCAAATTCAAAACTCCAATTAGCAGTAACAGAAAGAATCTAATTGAGTAGAGACATCCCTTTCCAATCATGATTAACTTTGATTGCGGAAAGCGCATCTTGGGGTAAGTGGTGTTTTGAACGAGGAGATTTACGTTTCAGTCCCACATCGAGCGATATTGTAAAGGAAGACGATATTAGCTCCCTATAAGAATAAAAAGTTTAGACGCTGAAAAACATGATCCTTCAGGCAGTTAACGGGATATGAGGAGTGGTGAAATCTCGCACAAAATATGCGAGTGGGGTGTCCACCCCAGCCTGGTTACGACACTAGGACACTCTCTTTTTAACCAATCTGATCCCTATCCTGTAGGAAATAAAAATAGAAATTTTATTAAACGAAGTTAAAATTTAATTTCTGATCATGAGAAACAGATCATATATAATGGGCTGCGTTTATTTTTTGAGATGGAAATAATAGTGTAGAGAATTTTTATACTTTTTATGTGGGGTTTTTACGCCTTTTATACTTTAATGAGTTTTATACTTTAATTATATTGCTCCTCTTATGTTATTCTAGTGTTTGTTTATCCAATGTGGGACTTTGAGTCATGTCTAGTTTTGTTACACTAAACACTCCTTTTTATTATTCCATGTGGGACATTTTAGTCATATTTGCACTCTAATAGCAACTCTGCACATTCTATTTAAAGGCATCTTAGCAGTGCAGCGACAAAAAAATAGATAGATAATTTAGGTGATAACAAAGGCGAATAAACTATGATTTGACATCATTGATTGATTTGTGAGGACAGAAAGATTATACAACTGAGTTGATTGTGACTAACTATACTTCTGTAACAGCCTTGCTGAGGATGTAGTTGAGACCACGTAGCTTGGTCTTTAGGGGTAAAAGTGGAATGCAGCATAGTGATGAGATCAGCAATTGCTTGTTGAGAGTTGCTGGTTATTATTATGATAACGTTAACATAGTGACAAGGATAAGGACAATGGTTGGGGCAGTGAAACTTGGTGAACAGTGAAACATCACACTTGGCAAAAGAGAATCGATGAGGCCGTATAAAGCCTTGTTAAGCTTCCATACTAGAGAATTGTCACCTTGTATGAAGCTGGATCGACGACATCCTTTTTTAAATCCCTTCAAGAAATCATTGTTGACATGTATTTACTTGATGAGTCAAGTTTGTGACAGAGCTAGACTGAGAACAACTTGCACACTGTGAGTTTAGTTTATAACAAATGGCAACAAGAGAACTTTTTAAGGAACAAGAATTGTTAAGAAAGAGATTATGAAGTTTGTTTTTCTGTCTGGAAGGCTTCTCTGCAAAACATGAGAGGCATGGAAGCATAATACTAGCTAGAAGCCTAGAAGAGAAAGGCCAATTTCTGCTATGTCATTGATTGATCATGAGTGCAGAGAGTGATTATATAGTTGAGGTTAATTGTAATAAGCCAAGTGTTTTTTTTTTTATATCAATATTGTAACAAGCTAAGTGTAACTACTATAATAGAATAGCTAACGGTTAACCAAGCATTCATCACTTCATTGATTTCTTGATTCAGGTATCCAATGATGCTTGTTGAGAGTCTCACATCGGGGTGGTTAACGAACATGATAAATGTTTATATAACTGAGTAGGCCACCCTCTTATAAATTGGTTTTTAAGGAGACCTTTTGATGTTTTTGCTGCACTTTAACAATGCTTCTGGAACTACTTGGCTTATGTAGCATTAGTGCTTTGACCAGCTATATCACCCATGATTTCCTCTTTTTCTTTATGAAGAAATTGCTATAGACTATAGAAACAAATTTAGGAAAAATATAAGGACGAAGATAAAAAGTGAAAGGAATTTGTTTTTTTAAAAAGGAAATGATTTTTTTTTTACATAATTATATTATTAAATTTCAGGACTATAACTTTTAAAAATGTTAATGAAGAAGGGGGGCATAACCCACAACCTTTAGAATCCGATCCTATATCCTCTTGAAGCTACTATTATGCTTAATATTTTAGCATTACTTAAGGATGGTCTATCACTCACTTGCATATTTAATTATTTATGATTTTAGTTAGCTGTATTTTTACATAGAAAGAATGAGATAGACAGTAAATGGTTATTCCTTGCATATTTCGGCTTTTCACCATCCTCTGTTTACACTTCATTGGCTACTTAACCGATAGAGCCAGAGAAGGACTAAGGAGATAGCTAAAAGGAAAGATTGAAATAAAAGATGGTCTTAAAAGAAAACCATAGATGTACATAGCAACAATATCTCTGATTGAAATACTAAAATCATAGCCTATATATCTGTATTCCATTACAGAATAGAAATCTGCAACTTCCCACACAGGTCTGGCAGAGATACATTTTTGTCTTGATAACAATAAGAACCCAAGTCCAAAAATATATGAATAGACAATAAAGTATACCATATAATCTAATGTTAAATCAAAGGAACCATCCCTGAAAATTAGTCTCACTGGCCATGCTCTTTGGGACAATGGATGGCTCACCTTGAACAGAATACCTGCAAGAAAAGCAACGAGTTTATGTGAATTATTCGGACCATTTTGGTTAGATATTGCTTCAATTTTGGAGATTATTGATACCAATTTGATACTTGCAATATTGACAATTTGAACCAAAGTTTTAAACTTTCCAAATGCTTATTTTCAGGATGAATAATTTTTCATTTTAATTTCAATCTTTCTATAATCACATAAATTAATTACTTCACATATTTATATATTCGAATATGCATGCCAGCTATCTCTACATAGCACGACCCCTCTAGCTCCGATAATGAAATATTTTTTTCTTAGAGTTGCATAAGTATGTGTTAGATTCCGCTTGTTTCAAAAACATTATTATTTTGAAAAAAAATAATTTTCTTTCAAATGTCATATGCACACATGGTTGGTTGAATCAGAAACACTGAAGCTACCTTAGATTGAAATTTGAAACTACTTCAAAACACAAAGGGTCACATAATTCTGAATGCATATATATAATTAGAGTTTAATAATTTTACACTATCATCCAATCACAAATTTTATATAACTTTTAAGATAATTATTATAAAAATTAACAAATTTATCATATATAATGAATTGTGATTAGATGACTATATAAAATTATTTTATATTATCAGTCCATAGTCCATAGTCCTTATTCTCATAATAAATTTGAGGTATAACAAAAATAGGAATAAAAGGAAATTTGGCTCCAATTGAATACCCTATTTGCAAGAAAGGTTCAGGGTAGGTTAAGGAAGGCTGCAAGGGAAAGCTCCCATCGCCATCAGCAGAGGAAGTAGAGCCCCACAGGCTTGCTTTGAGATTAAATCCATAAGGCTCAAGCTGAAAAGGAGGCTTCAAAATGCATGAAATAATCAATGAATAGAAAATGAAATGTATTTAGTTATTAGTTGAAAAACAAAAAGTAGAAATAGAGAGACATCCATTTGCACTAATATGATTCATGCATGTTATGCTAGAATTGTTGGTTGTCAATTATGTCATAGTGCAAAACCTTGAGTCTAAGTTCTTTATTCAGGTCTTCAAGATGGCGTTCCTGCAAGATATGAATGAGAACACCAACATTTAGTTAATAAATCTTCAAAATGAAGAACAAAAAGAACCTAGCATAGACAATATATATTTCTAAAATTTATTTCAAATAACGATTATAGAAAGAACCTAGCATATACTTCCGTAACTTCATAATATTTTATTTTTCAGTTTTTAAAATAGAATTTAGTAAATAAGTTGATTTCTATATATTTTAGGAGTAAATCAGTTTTAATGAATTAGTCTAATCAATAAGTGGTTCGTATCTTTAAGGAACAAGTTAATTTTAACATTTTTTTTTGCTAATATGTTTTATCTAATTAGTTTATCTTTTGTTATTTATTGTATCCCTGCTCACAATAATTTAAATTGTCTTTCTTCTCTCTTATGTTTTTTATAATTTCCTTCACAAAACCAACACAATTATACGAGGAAACAAACTAGCTTAATCTTTCTCATTACCTTTTGACGAAGCTCTTCCATTTGTTTAATCATCAGTTGTGTCTGCAAATTAATGAAACAATTTTTCAGGCATTATCATCCAATATCCATGTTCTTATCCATTAGCTGTGGCACATAAACAGATTGAAACCAATTATTTTTTTTTTTTACCTATAAGGCTAGTTTGTTATAGATTAAAAAAATTCTGATGTAATTAAAATTATCTAATAATTATGTTTTAGATTTTTTTTAAAAGAAACTAGTATAAAATATGAAAGGTAATTTTCAACTTCAAAGATAAATATATGAAGGGTGGTTTGGACCGGCAGTGATCTAACATTATTAACCATTAGATGTGGTAATTTAAAATTTTGAAAATATTAATAAATTAATATAAAAAATTGTATTACAAGAATAAGATCGTACTTTTTATATTACAGCTATAGAAGTGCACAGAGGGCTTATACATTTACACGTACCTTCCTCTGCCTAGCTTGTGATAAAGCTTTTTCAAGTTGCTCTTCAAGAATTAGTAACTCTTTTATGCTCAGTGGTCCAAGATCTTCCCCGTGCAGAAGCCTGATATATATAATCAAATTGCAAAAAGAATATAGTATCCTAATCTCCATTACCGGATTATCTCCTAGAATATTTTATGTGATTAAAAAACATGTGAATTTCTGTGTGAAATTGTGAATGAGAACAATAATTTAGAAAATGTATAATTTATAACCTTTGTGTCCTTTGAAGAGACTCACACTTTTCATTTAGCTTTAACATTTCTTGGTACCAGTCCTAATTGCCAAAATAGAAATTCATCAGAATAATTTTTATACAAGATTAGCTAACTATATATAGTGTTTTATATATAGATTGAAATTAAAAATAAAATATAGAAATGTACTACAACCTAAAAAACAGGACAACATTTATGCAATCTTTCAGAAAAGAATGTAATATTTTCATGTGAAAATAATGTAGTAATTATTGAAGGGTGGGAGACAGTAATTGATTTTAATTGCACGAATATATATAATTTCAAAGACATTTACGCAACAAATTAAAGCTCCATTAACTCGGTAGCTTTCAAATTCACATTAACAATTAATGTCAAAAGACCAAGACAACGTACAGAAAGAAAACAAACATATATCAACTTCAAACTATTATACAATCGATGGGGTGACTATTAGACAAAGATTTTCATGGAATTTAATCTGAATAGTTTGGAGACACAAATCTCAATGTATTTATTTTTAAAAATTTCTGTTGACTATAAGTTATTATAAGAGCCCTTAATTAAGGTGTAAAATTAATTTGAGCAGAGATGGAATTACACACGTACCTGATTTTCAAGTTCAATATTGCCATGTTGATGAGAGTAGTACTTCCGGTATCGATCATAGGTTTTCATAATACTGAAAATTAAAGAAACTAGGTAAGAATTCATAATATATATATATATATATATATATATATATATATATATATATATATATAAACAAGAGACATTTAACCACAAAATAAAGCCAAAGATAATAACACCAACTTGAACCTCTTTTGTTAAGAGTTGGGGCCGGGTGATATAAAGGAGAGGGTTTTGGTTCCTCCTAAACTCATTCATATATACCTAATATATTAATATATCATATATATTCAGGTATTTGCATCTATAACAATAATAAAAAAAAAAAAGAGATGAAGTTGGTGAAGAGGTTTTCAATTTAATTCACTAATAGTATAAAACAGTTTAGAATCTCATTGGAAATGAAAAGCGTAATATCATTGTAGTAGTTAATTATAATTTATTTGTTTAAAATTATTAGGATAATTCTAAAATTATATAGTAATTAACAATATGACACAGTCTATGATCAATATGTGTTAGATATCAAATATATATGCAAAACCAATCGATAGTTCCTATCAAATTATTTTTCTCAAATTTCTTGCCAAAAGAATTTATTTTAAAAAAACAAGTACTTCTATTCATCATATTTTTGGATGAATATATAATTAAGTGTATATTTTTGTAGTTTTTGACTACGAATGACAGTTTAAGTGGATGATGAAGACTGGATTAATTGGTTTATCTTGAGATGGATAAATAAAACAAAAAGGGTTGAATTAAATAAAAAGGGCAAAATTATGTATGATGATATACTTCTTTCTTAAAATTATGTACAATAATGTACATCGGAACAAGGGCTATTATTTTCTCCTCTAGAATTACATAAAATTTAAATCAATTATATGAATTTAAAAAAGAATTTTTTTTAAAGGATTTTGTTTTGAATTATTGTCAATATCTGCCTTAATTTGTTTTCAACCAAAAGAAAGAAAGACATAATTGCTCTTTATTAATAATAAAATTCCCCCTCCTCCCCTAGACAGATATCCATGAATGATAAGTTTTTTTGGCATAAGATCATGAATGACAATTATGAATGAGAATTAATATTTTGTTTTCTTAGCAAGAAAGTATGATGAGGTCATAAGGAAAAATAAATCAAGTACCACGAGCTGCCATTTGAAGCAAAGCTGAGATTAAATCATAATTAACATGAACATAATTGCACCTCTCTCATATCATATAACTGTGTTGTTTTTTGGTTCTCTCTTTCTTTTTTTTCATTTTTCTCTGCTTGTGAGAAAAATTGTTCCTCTCATATCATATAATTGCAGGTTTTCTTTATTTTTTGTTCTGTCATTTAATTTTTGAGAAAGAAAAACGTCATAGATTGTATTGTTGTATTAGTAAAGCATGAAAATTGAAAGCTGAAGCCTTTATCCCAGTTCAGAGAGAGAAAGAGAGAGAGAGAAGGGTTATGATATGTGAGTGTGACAGAAAACAAACTACGAACGTGATGCTTCTCTTCTCTCTAATCTCCGATTTTTCCTCCATGAATGGAACCCGCAAAAAAAGGGGGAGTACGTCATAGAGAACAAACCCAGAAAAAAAGGACCAAGTACGAGAAAAACATGAGGGTGTGTCAGTCACAGATGCATGTACGTGTTAGTGAAAGAAAACCATGAATGCTTTTATAAAATTAAATAGCCACGCAAAAAAAAGGGAGGAAATAGGGTCAAAATTCGGGTTTGCGCAGTTAAATACATCAAATGCACTCGAGTTTTGAAAGTAATTAAAAATAAAAAGGAGAAGAAACTAGTGACCATATTTTGTTAAAAGCAACTGGAGAAAAGAAAGCAAAAGGGCATCAGAAAATTCCAAAAATCCAAGTGCATAAAAACATTTGAAAAGAAGAAAACTTGCTTAAAACTTTACTTTTGATCATAGGAAATTGAAGACAGTATCAGAAGTTTTACAATAAATCACACATCATACTCAACCAATTGAGCTGGACTTTATTAACAAGAATAACTTAAGATGTTGCAAATGAGAGAGAAAGAGAGAGAGACCTTTCAGCATCGTCTGGAAAGGTGAAGGGCTTGCCACGAGCTGAGAAAATGACAAGGGCAACCTCTGCATCACACAGCACTGAGAGCTCTTTGGCTTTCTTCACCAAACCATTCCTTCTTTTGGAGAAGGTAACTTGGCGATTGATTTTGTTCTCAATCCTCTTCAGCTCAACCTTTCCTCTACCCATTTTTCTCACTCTCTTTTTCCCTCTAAATTACTCTCTCTTTCTCTCTCCAACACAAACAAATTAACTCCCTGTGTTGTGGACTTGTGTTGTTTATATATATAACAGATAAGAAAGTCACACTACGCGCTAAAGTGTATGTACGCATCACCCCATGTGAAGGGTACGTCTAGGAAATTAATGATGAATCATTCCTCTTGCAGGTTGACCCAAAACTTGGAGAAAAAATTAACCAAGGGGATTTCATAACATATAGTAATATAAATTAAACATGTACTGAAATTGGCACATTGTAATTTGTAACCATTGATTCTATCCAAAAAGAAAAAAGAAATTGCAAGGACAAGGGCTCAAGTTTTAGATACACAAAGTTATAACATCCATGCATGGCTGTGTTCTTTGTCTGTCCTTGGTTTTTGTCTTATTTTTTCCGTGCTTGTTCCATAAAAATTATAGATTATGAAATTAATATAAATGATAAATTATAGAAATTAAAACACACCCAGCTTATTCTGAGTATTCTAAAATTTTCTTATTATCATTAATTTAATTAATAGAACGTATTATGTGTTAAGTTAAATGATAGTATCATGCAGTGTGAAAGTCTAGAGAGGCGTGTCAGAGCCTCGTAGGACGCTGCATATGATTCGATTCCTAGGATATCCGAAGGTGGTCCACATCTCTGCTTTTTGCCTCATTTAAGGAACAAAACAAATTGAAACAAAAGATAGGGGAAAATGATTTTATATGTTATTTAATAAAAAAAAGTATATAATGAAATAAATATTTTTAATTAAAATATATAAATAAAGGATATTGAATCCTTTATTATTGCACCGTATCTCAGAGAATGTTTTATAGTGCATTTAATTTGTTAATATGGTAGTATAATATTGTCAAATATTATCACTTTTATATATAGTTAGACTAAAATGTAATTTTGATTTTATTATTTTTATAAATCTGTAATTTTTTATTTTGATTCTATTTATTTAAAAAAATGATTTTGATTATTCCGTTAAATTACGGACATGGCATTGATTCTATCGAAGAAAAATCAATTTATCTCTAAATTTCATGACTAATTCCTTATTTTTTTTTATAGTGTTTGCAACTAATAATTTTTTTTTTGCTCGAATTAGATGTGGAAGACCAGAGAAATTCTTTTTCTGAACTGTGACTTTTACTCAACTTTAATATTTTGTCCTTGTTTAAAAAAAGTAACCACTTTCATTTTAGCATTCAACTTTATTGTGCGTAAAAAAAACATAGATAATTCATAATTTTGACTTCTTATAGAGAAGACACTTAAATAAGGATAAATTTGGAAAGTAGGAATAAATGAAAAAAATTAGGAGTGTGATCATAAAGTATAAAATAACCTCACCCGTGTGTGATTGTATTTGTAGAGAAGGTTGGACTTTTAACTACTCCATACAACAAATAATTAACTCTTTAATTTGGGGGGGAGGGGACAATATTAATAGAGGATATATCCTGGATCCCAATTTTGCAACATTAGTATTTTGGCTAAAATGCAAATAAATGCTACTTTAACACGTAATCTATTGTCATAGAACGACAACCAGGCCTATTTCAGACATAGTCAAGGGAATATGTTGAAGTCATTGATTTTCACTTTAACTCCATCAATCCTCACAGAAAGCTACCACAAAGTTAATTTGTATAATGTTCAATGCAAAAGATAATTAAAACAAACGTGTTTACATATATAGTTCTTTTTCCTTGAGTTAACAATATTTCATTTCATGCATGGTTATGCACAAGATTTATCATCAATCATGCCCATATGCATTGATTTCTTACTTTCAATAAGTTTTGGAAATGTGATGTGTCGTTAAATTAAGGTCTTGTCATTCTCTCAGAGATTAAAATGTTAGTAGATAGGTTACAACTGTTAACAAGATTAGCTCTGCACAAGAGGAGAGTTATTGATTTCTTAAGGACATTTTGCCCTTTTTGCAACTATATATGCATGGTATTGAAGACATGCAAAATAAAAAAATAAAAACATTATTAATGTCAAGAATGATTACCTCTTGGTCAGTGTCACATGAGGTATGACGTATACTTCATTTGTATGCAGGGAAAGAAAACCAAAAGATTCTTCTATGACATGTGGTGGTGGTAATGCTATAGTCTATTAGGCTGACAAGAAATTAATGAAGTAGTGTGTTTAAGGTTGTGATGTGCTTGCCATCTTAATTAAATATGGTCAAGTTCGATCGGTTTCTGGTTTTGGTTTTCGGCAAGGTTGGAAGGAAAAATTTTACATTCTCATACTGCTACATTGACTCTCTAGCTTATATGAAATATCTTGGTTAATTATGACTGTGACCTGTTTTGTTTTATGCATTGTCGGAGTATTCCATATATTTTTTTAATAATGCTTTTCTTATCGAAAACATTTTTTTTTATGTAGATGTTTAATAAGATTTGATATTTTTTTTATTAAAATGTAGATATATCAAACTGATACAGTTAAAAAAATATTTTTCATTTTTATATTTTCAAATTTTAAGAAATCTTTGGTTTGATGCATTTTATTATTTTCTATCTATAAACAGTGAAAATATTAAAAACATATTCGATTAAATATTTGAGGAATGAAAACTTCACACACACTGTGTGGGTATTTTTAATTATATATATATATATATATATATATATATATATATATATATATATATATATATATATATATATATATATATACCTTTTTCTATTTATTTATTTTCTCTAAATACCGACGGAGAAGTTTTAATCAAACAGGATCAATAAATTAATATTACACAAATATTTAATACCTATGTATCAATTTTTTTTTGTTAACTACACCGAAATATAAATATGGTAAATACATATATTAAAGATAATCATTATAGTATATAAGTCAATTTTCTAACAACATTAATTTTAAACTTAAATTCTATAAGCAAAGTTTTGGATTTACATCTAGTGGATAAAAAAACATAATTTGAAGGAGAGATTCTATTAAGTTCATTAGATAAATTTTTTTATAAAGACAAACAAGATTAGTTTGAATAATGTCTATCTCCCAATTTGAAAAAGATTTAGTTCTATCCTCTAGTTACCATGTTAGAAAGTGGACTTATAAGATAATGATTACTCTTCTCTTATATAGTTTATCTTGACACTATCTTCATTTGATGTGAGACTTCATCACACAATATAAGAACAAATTCATCATAGGAGACTAATAAAACAACCCATCACATAAGTTAGTATAGCTTGGTCGACCACTGCCTTTATTAAAACTTCTTTGCTTCCTTTGATAACGCTTTCTCCTTCCATCATTTTAATTAACTTCATTCTTCCAGACTCTTTCTTTAACAAATTCAAAAACTTGGGTTTTAGAGTTGCTAATGATTGTAGGAAGACCTACGTATTTGTGATGCTTTTCCACTGCCATAATTTCAATGAACATTTTCTGGATCAATCACATGGGGAACTGGGCATGTTTTGACTAAAGGAAAGCTCCAATTTGTCAAGATTGACTTTCTGGCCAGAAGCATTCTCATCATAAGACTTGAGGATGTTGGTTAATGCTCAAGCTTCCTCCTTAATTAGTTGCTCTCAAGAAGACTATACTATCATCTGCAAAATGTAGATGAGAGGTTGGGAAGCTTGGGGGCATATTCTAACCTCATTAAGAGAATTTAGTAGTGTTGATTTACCAACATATAATCTGAAACAATTGCCAATCCACATCAATGTTATAAAACTATTAATATTTTCAATCTGTCATAGTTGGTTTAGAGTGTAGGGTTGGAGTTTTTGAGAACATAAATTATGCATTCATAATACAAAATAATTTTTTATAATCATTTCATATTATTATTGTGTATGATAAATTTGTTAATTTTTACAACAAATACCTTAAAAATGATATCAATTAACATTATTATTTTCTGATTAGTTGATAATATAAATTTATTTTACACTATTAATATTCAATTATTAAACTCTTTGAATAATTTTAACCTTTTTTGATACAATTTGGAAAATAAAGCACAAGAAAGACTAGCTGATAAAAGCTAGATCACGTAAAAAAGCATCTAAAACATAATAGGGGGAATAATGAATTCCTCCATTTGCACTCGAGCTCCCATATTGGCAAGTCTATCCGCCATAGAGTTGGCACTATCTCCCCTGTTGCGTTAATTGATATTTGTAGTAATTTCTTAATTATTTTAGTGTTTTTTTAGCTATATATAAAAATTAAAATTGAAACGAGTTACTAGATCACAAAGTACTATATATTAAAACAATATTGTCTTCTTACATATAAGTCAATAAATTAGAAAACAACGTTGCAATTGCTGGTTTATTTATTGGACTGGTTAGTACGACAAGGACCACAGACTTTACTACTCCATTGTTAGTGTCAGGGTAGCAATTAAGATTGTCACTACGCGTAATTAGACATTTTATGTGTGCCGCTGTTCTTAATCCATTCAAGTCCATATGACCAAATTGTAAAGACAATTACCATCTTAATTCATTCAAGTATGTACATAATTAAAATAAAAGTTTCTAAGAATGTTTTTTAAATATTGGTTATAATACAGTAAAAAAATACTATTTGTTATAATTAATGTTGAGTAATTTATTTTTCAAAATTTTAATTATTGATAATGAAGTTTAAATTATGTGTTTGTATTTTATTAATTATCATTTATTTTCTTAATTGAGGATCATTAAAATTAAAACTATATTTTATTTTAAAATATTTATTCCTACCTAAAATCAATTTTACAAGTTTATCAACAATCACAAACAATGATGCAGTCGTGCACGATTAACATATATATATATTGGTATACTCCTATTAGAATTTATAATTTCATACTTAGTATCCAATAGATTATCCAAACGGTAGGTTGGCACACGGGATATATGTCACTGGGTTTATATGTAGGAAAACTTTGTTTATGCAGAAGAAAAATTGTGTTTGAATTCATTTATGTGTAAAATTATTTTGAATAAGTGATTATATAACTTATCGTGAGTACACTTAATATCTAATTCAAGGAGAGTCAAGTGACTTTGAGTCAAGAAAAAAAATTATAAAGTTTTTTGTTTTGTTGTTGGAAGTAATATATAAATTAGTTATATTAATTAAAAAAAGCTAATAGCATAGGTGATAAAATTATAAACTTAATCTTAGTTACCATTATTATTGTTTCATGATCCTTAAAATAAAAAAGGGGAGGAGAGAGACAGAAAGGAACAGCTGGGGAAAGCGAGGACAGGTTGGAAAATAGACCCACCCAATCATCCAAACAAACAAAATCGCATTCGCATCCGAAGTTCCAAACAGAAGAGAAAAGGAAAGCATACATTCACAAGCACACTACCCTCTCTCTCTCTCTCTCTCTCTCTCTCTCTCTCTCTGTGTCTCATGGATTCGGAGTGAGTAAAAGAAAGCAAGCATTGCGCCATAGTACCTCATAGTAATTAATAAACCTTCACTCGTCCCATTTGGATTTGGATTTTGGATTTGGATTTGGATTTGAATCCGTAATGGCACCCAACAACAACAGAACAAAGGGATCCCATTTTCCGCTTCTGGCCTTCCTCTTCCTCTGCCTCCTCGCGCCCCTCCTCTTCTTTTTCTTCGCATCGCCCCTTCACGGTCTCATTCTCTCTCATTATCTCAAATCTCACTTCTTTTCAAATATTTAGTTTTGTTTTTTGTGATGGGACATCCACGTAGTGTGTAAAATATAAATCAGATTTGTTTGAGCTGTGTGATGTTTTCCCCTTTACAGGAATTCTAGATTACATACACGCTTGGATTCTCGTTTTTGTTTCTTAGGGTCTTTCAAATTGTGTTGAATTAAAATAAAATGTGGTGTAATGATGTTAGTTAATTGTGATTAATATGTATGTGAGCTTTTTTTGTTCCATGCGTATGTCTATGAGTTTTAAGTTGGTTTATTTACTTACTTCAAATGCATTCTGCAGATCAAGGTGATGACTCAGCTGTTTCGAGCGAAAAGGTAGCCTCGGTTTAATGTTTTTGTTTTATTTGACTGTATAATTAGGATCTTGTTTGGATAAACTTTTCCCTTAGCACTCATAGAAGAAGAAAATAAGAAGGTCAAATGAATTGAGCTTTGCTAAAATCAACTTATGCACTTAACTTTTTTAGAAGTTCTTTTCGTTTGACTTCTCCAAAAGCTAAGGCGAATAACTTGGTTTTAGCTTATGGAGAAGTTCAATGCATTTTAACTTTCCTCATTATCTTATCCTGTAGGTGCTTAGGGAGAAATTTGTCCAAACAGCACCAATATATATACAGCTTCTAGCTGTTTTCTTATGTTTGTTTTAATGTTGTTGGCTGTTGCAGGTTGCCAGATCGAAAGAATGGCAGGCATTGCAGGATCTTAAATTGCTTTTTTCAAAAGAGGCAAGCGAAAGCTGATATTTACTCTTATTCTGTATTTCATGTAAGAGTTCATTTGCTTCCTGGGTTTCTAATAAATGTTATGTTTTAGGTTCTTGATGTTATTGTGTCCAACACAAATGATGTGGGGCCTTTGAGCCTTGAGAATTTTAGAAAAAATAATCTGTCTGCTTCATGGAGAGTTGCTGGATTAAGGACTTCAAATGCTATGAATCAGGTTTGGAAAACTGATGTGCTTCTGCTAGGAGCTTTCATTTCCTGTTTAAAATAGAAACAAACATGGCATTCTCTTGCTCTTTGATAATCCATTTTTTTATTTTTAATTATAGCTCAACCAACCAGCAGACAATGTTAGAGAAGAGAAGCAAAATGGGAAGGAAGGAAGATTTTCAGGTGGTATCATATTATCGGGTAATGTGCCTATGTTGTATTTTGGTTTAATTTCTCACTGAATACTTTTTATGAATGCAGTTGATCGTGCTCAGTGGACTGGCAGTCCTGCTCAGCTATCAAGAAGGGTAAGCATCATTAATCATTCTTGATTATTTTTCTTGTTTTTAACTTTTATACGGCCTTTTTGGAAACCATTTACATATTTGAACTCTGGGGTAGTCTGCCACACCTTGTAACTTGGGGGGCACAGTTTGTTGCAGTTATGGAAACAACCTCACTAGTCACTGATGATATATATATAATCCTTCCCAAACCCCATCCTGACATGATGTCATGGTAGTCAAACATGCTGGACTTACGTATTTGTTACTTCCGGCTGAAATGAAGTTGTGCCAGAATATATTTTGACACATTGGAATATTTGTTACTTGTGTGATTTTTCATTTGGCCTATTGAGGAAGATTTTTGTGGTATTAGGCTTCCCTTGCAACCCATCAAAAATATTATTATCTCAAATTAAATTTTGTTAACTCTATTAAATCTATACTCGAGTAATTTAACCCAAGACTATCCTAATAATTCATTCTTATTTGTGGCTGATGATTCCCAAATGTAAAGCTTATTCTTCCTAAAGTAATTTTTTCAAAATCCATTTGGGACTTGAAAGCAGCTGCACACGGATAACCCTAAAATTTGTATAAAGTTCAATGTTGTCTGTACTGTGGAGTGATACTCTATTTTGGAAACAACAAAACAATTATGAAAATAAACCTTGTTTTGTTCTTTGTAAATATCTTCTACAGCAATTAATAGAGAAAAGGAAGGAAAAACGTGCTGCTGAGTTGGTAAAACAGGATGATGAAGTAATTGTAAAACTTGAAGATTCAGCTATTGAACACTCAAAATCTGTTGATTCAGCAGTTCTAGGTAAATACAACATTTGGAGGAAAGAAAATGAGAATGAAAATGCTGATTCTACAGTACGGTTGATTCGAGACCAAATCATTATGGCTAAGGTTTACTTGAGTATTGCAAAGATGAAGAACAAGCTTCAACTGTACCAAGAACTGGAATCTCAGCTTAAAGAAAGTCAACGTGCTTTAGGTGAGGCAACTTCTGATGCTGACATGCATCACAGGTATGAAAGCTATGTGCAATTTTCTCTAAAGTGATATCCCTTTGCATGTGTGTCTTAGTTTGAATTAACCAACTGTACTAATCAAATGTTAATTATCTCTAGTGATCATGAAAAAATGAAAACTATGGGCCAAGTTCTTTCTAAGGCAAAAGAGCAACTGTATGACTGCGAGTTGGTTACTGGGAAATTGAGGGCAATGCTACAAACAGCTGATGAGCAGGTTAGAGGATTGAAGAAACAAAGCACATTCCTTAGTCAGTTGGCTGCCAAAACCATACCAGATGGAATTCACTGCCTATCTATGCGCCTTACCATAGATTACTACCTACTTCCCCTTGAAAAGAGAAAATTCCCTAGAAGTGAGAATTTGGAGAATCCTAGTCTCTATCATTATGCCCTGTTCTCGGACAATGTCTTGGCTGCATCTGTTGTTGTCAACTCAACCATTGTGAATGCAAAGGTGACTTGGACTGTCTTTTTCCATACCAGTGTGTGTGTACATGTCTGTATAGTGAATTTTTTTTTATAGATGATGAATAATTTGTGCTTGCACTGTACAACCCGGACATAGTTTGTTTGCTTGTGCATCCCTGACAAAATAAATAATATAATTAAACTTTGCCTTCATTATCTTATGTTCGTGTCTTCCAACGTTGTAGGATCCTTCGAAGCATGTGTTTCACCTTGTTACTGATAAACTAAATTTTGGAGCCATGAACATGTGGTTTTTGTTGAATCCTCCTGGAAAAGCTACAATCAATGTTGAAAATGTTGATGAATTTAAGTGGTTGAACTCATCCTACTGCCCAGTCTTGAGGCAGCTTGAATCTGCAACAATGAAAGAGTATTATTTCAAGGCAGGCCATCCAACTACTACTGGTGCTTCAAATCTCAAGTACAGAAATCCCAAATATCTGTCAATGCTCAACCACTTGAGATTCTATCTTCCACAAGTTTATCCAAAGTTGGATAAGATTCTTTTTCTGGATGATGACATTGTTGTCCAGAAGGATTTGACTGGATTATGGGCTGTGAATCTTAATGGAAAAGTAAATGGTGCTGTTTTAACATGCGGAGAGAGTTTTCACCGATTTGACAAGTACCTTAACTTTTCAAATCCGCATATTGCGAAAAATTTTGATCCAAATGCTTGTGGTTGGGCATACGGGATGAACATGTTTGATTTGAAGGTGTGGAAAAAGAAGGACATCACTGGCATATATCACAAGTGGCAGAATTTGGTGAGAAGTTGAACATTACATTGGTTTACATCAAATGTCTATTCTTACATAATAAGATGACTACAGACAGATTTAACTGCTCTAAAGGGATAGTTACCCTTTAGAGAGGATAAAGTGCAGTTACAACCATTGATTGAAAAATAGATGGTTGTAATGTTAACAACTTCCATATAGTTTGTTATTATGTGCACATGCATCTTATTACATAATCAACCATTGATGTTACAATAAACAGTTATAACCTGCACTTTATCTTCTAAAGTGAGACACTTTAGAGTAGCCAAATCCACTTCAAACGATCTTTTACTGACTCTTTTTTCCTGTTTGATTCCAGAACGAAGACAGGGTGCTGTGGAAGCTGGGGACATTGCCTCCAGGGCTGATGACATTCTATGGATTAACACATCCGCTAAATAAATCATGGCACGTACTCGGTCTGGGCTACAATCCAAGTGTAGATCGTTCGGAGATCGATACTGCGGCAGTCATACACTACAATGGTAATATGAAGCCGTGGTTAGAGATAGCCATGACAAAGTATCGGTCTTACTGGACCAAATATGTCAAATTTAATCATCCCTATCTTCAGAATTGTAAGCTACGTGAATGATCCTGACAACTAGGTCCTAAGTACAGAGAACGCTCATTTTCTCTGCACAATACCCTCTCTATCTCCTTTCTAGCTTGGCAATTTAAAGTGAAGTGCCTTGCTAGTATGATTAATTGTCTAACTGATAGGGTCAATGCTTGTTTGGTGGTTACCCCTACATCATGTCTTTCCCACGTCACTATTTTTGCTTTTAATTCATTTTATTTGTTTAGACTACCCTCACTGATTTGGAACAAGGTACATAAGTAGTATACCTTGCTTGCTATTATAAAATCCCTTCGTTGTATACAATACTCTGATAGTAAGACTGGACTAGAGATAGAATAACAATTTTTATATATTCTTTCATAAATAGCTTTCTTGTTCTGTTTCGAGAACCTATTTGATGTTTGCATATATTGTATTGGATTTTCTTCAAGTGCACGACTCATAAGGAATTGATAAAATGACGAGTATTGCTCTCACAATAATCGTGTGATTATTTAATTACCTTAGTTCACGATAAAACGATCAATTAAAGTTAATTAAATTAGGAAGAAAATTAAGCAAACCGAAATTAACTCTGCAATCAAATTGGAATTCAATAGATGGACTTCAATTAATCAAACTTCTAGGTGAGGGGTTTTGTTACATTAGTAAAAACATTAATCTTTTGGCACTACATTTTTGGCCACTAATTTATTAATTTGTATACAATATTACATTATGATTGTGGGGGTGGGGGTGTTTCCCTCAAATTTGAGGTCACTTTTACATGTGGTTATTATTCATAAAACGCCACAAAATTTTCGTGCATATTCTCCGGGCGCTTTTGACAAGAAAACCACAATACCAATGCAAAGAAAAGCATGTTACAACAAAAAAAGAAAAGTTAATTCTATAAGAGAAAAAGAATTATATAGAGACACTTAAAATTTTTTACATAATCATTCAATCACAATTTATGATAAGTTTGTCAATTTTTAAAATAATTATTTTAAAATAATTCAAACAATAATTTATAATCATTGAATAATACTAAAATTATTTTATACTATTCATATATATATATATATATATATATATATATATATATATATATATATATATATATATTAAACTCAAACATAATCCTTTAAGGATCATATATAAGAAATGAATCTATCACATACTCTAAAATAACAAACTATACAATACTAAGAGGTAATTTAAGATATTTCATAAAAATTAAAGACATTTTCCTAATAGACTAACAGGGTACAATGACATCAAGAAGGTAAGGTACAGGGTTAATGTCTAACATTTTCTGAATTGTTTTTCTTAGGTCTCTCTTTTTTATCACACGTGCCGATGGTGTGCCACAAACATCTGCAAACCATATTGGGAATACTTCCATCTCTCTAGACGAGTCTCCAAGACAAGTGAATTGATCCTCCCACTGAATTTCCATACCCAAGTCCCAAGTGCTTATTGTTCAACATTATCTTAAATAAAAAAGACAATGGAGGCTGTGTAAACAATGTTAGCCGTGGTGCAATGCATTATGCATGTGGATACAGCAGAAGGTGCGAATCTTAAATAAAGAGGGAAAGTATCACTAATTTGAAGAAATATAGAGAATATTATTATTTTTATATTCATAAAAAAATATTCGGAAGATTGATATGGTTATAACATTTAGTGAGAATATATTCAAAATCTATAACATTAATTTTCAAATGATCAAATAAAAGATTTATTATAATTTTTAATGAAGCTGATATGGTTTATATCACTAATTGGTTTCAAATTTTAGATTTTAGGATTTGCTCAGACGGTGTGGAAGCCATATAAAAAAGGAAGGTGACACAAAGGTGTTTTTAAGATCACCTTTAATATTTCGGGAGATAATATTGCTTAAGTCAGGAATTATTTACATTTATGCTTTATGGACCTTTATGCCACGTATGAGCATAAATCACGTATCAAGTTTTCCACATCCATGCTAAGCCATGCAATATTTGTCCTCATCAATTGACTGCGCGACGCATTACACTACTAACATGTTTCCTGCGGAATTCCTTCCTGGATAATATGTTTGCGATTTTCCTGTGGATTTACTAGCGCATTTTTTTCGCAGGAAATTTTCTACAAATTATTTAGCAGGAAAATTCGTAGGAAACTATTTGCGGATTCGATTTTTGTAAGAAAATTCACAAGAAATTTCGTGGTAATTTAAAAATTCATAGGAAAGAGTTCTGCAGATTTTTTTGCAAATTGGAATCTGTAGGAAATTTTCTGCAATTTTTTTTTAAAAATTAAAATACTTTTTAAATCTATAAAAACATCTGATTTTTATTTTTTAATTTATAAACTACCAAAATATTGATAATTTATTTAATGCATTGTATTAGAATTTTTTTAATATTAATAATATTTTTTGTAAAAGTATTTTTTTAAGTATATGAAATATTAATAAAAATATAAATTTATATTATTATATTACTATTTACATATAACTGGCGAAAAAATAGGCATATAATATAACTCAATGGTCAACTATTGTCACGGCTACACGGGCACGCACATTTCTAAACAATGTTATTTAATGGTCTCGACTTATAAGCAAATTCTACAAAGCAGAGAGGAATGTCACCTCTATGTATGGCCTACCAATTTAATTGTTTTAAATAAGTAAATAAATAAACAAGATTACAAGAGTATATTTATTGTTAATTTAATTTAGAATATCTTTTTTTAGAATACCATTTTTTATGAATCAATTTCATGAGAAAATGATTATGACTTCACAATTAATTTTGGATATATTATCACACGTTTGATTTTGATTTCATGTTGAAAAAAAATTATAATTAATTTTAAATTAAAGTAACTTTAAACAATTTCTAGGTTAGATCCAAAATTTTATACTGAATTTTATTTCTAACATAATTTTATAATAAAACATCTAAACATAATTCAAATCACTTCAAAATTAATTTTATCAACACCCTTTCAAACAAACAAGTGGCACTCTTGATTTCACGTCTACAAACATAATATAAGCACGACTACCCATCGCATGCAGCTTCAGCGAAGCTTCCTCTTTTCTCTTCAAAAATCAAATATATTTTAATTTCATAACATACCAACATATCAATATTATATGATGCAGCAGGAGGGCGTGCTTGTAAAAGTTCAAAGGTAATAAATTAAAGGAACTTGGGGGGGGGGGGGGGGGGGGGGGAATTAATTAAAGATCGAGTTGTAAATTGTGATACAAAATGATTTTTCTGTCCATTTCTCTATCAAATCATTTACTCTCTTTGGTCGTGTAATTTGTTGCCAAAGTTATTTAATAAGGATAATTTCTCTTAAATAAAAAGGTGATGTACAGGGTGAGATTGTCCTGTCATTCAGATTGAATATGATCGACACAATTAGCACAACTCTTTGATCATGGTAAATGCAATAATGTATAAAGATAAAAGTAAATTAAAAAGACAAAGTAAACAACACAAGTATCCCCTCAAGTGGGTATATTTTTGCTCAACAAATGACAGAAATGGTGAGTTTGAGTGATTAAAAGTGGGTTGTTCGGTCTCAGACGAATGAGAACCCGTGAAGAGAGAGAGAAACCGAATGTGTCCAAAAGCGAAGATCAAAGGGTTTGCGCGCAGTGCTCTTTTTTCACGTGCCAATATAAAAAGAAAGAGCCTTCAGCCTTGTCTCAGCAATGCATATGAACTCTGTCTTGTTTACACCAAAAAAGGTAGGATTCACTGACTAAGGAAAAATCACTTGGATTGGATACATTCTAACAATAGCAACTGCATGTGTTTATTTTTATTTTTTTCTTTTTATATAATATTTTTTGTCCACGTATCTCTTTGCTTGTGGCTTATATATGAGACGAGGCATATGATTTGTAAATGATAAAGTAAAGATAATGCCTGGGACTTATATATAGCTTGAATAATATTGTGTATCTATGTGAAAAGCTTATAGGATACCAGATATATATCATTTCTTGAAGAAAATCATTTTTAGGTGGTGTTACGTGCAATGCATGATTACTGGTTGCAATAACTACTCAACTGTTGGTGATTAGGATGCACAAAAACAGAGACGAGGACGTACACGAGTACAGAGACGGGACATATACGGGTATGAATACAGGCGGAAAACTAGAAATCTCAAGATATGGATATTGTTAGAAAACGACAAATTATTTTAATATTTAAAAGTGCCACAAACAACAAATAAAATAAAATAAAACATTAAGCCCTGACAACATTTTTGGTGACCAATTCGTTGTCCAATTCTGGCTCATCGAGTGAGAGTTCTGCAAACTTTAAAAATCTCATATCCTCCATTAAATCAAATGCATCACTACCAACATCTCACATTTTGATATTCTCATTCTGATATTGATCCGAATTTCTTGATAGGAGATAGAGGTTGTTGTGAATATAAACCAATTACAACATAAAGGCACTTTGAAGTGTAAAATCTTCCATTCAAAGGTTTTATCTTCCTCGCTTCGTTTCTTCCCTCACATGTTTCCAAAGCATAACTAAAGTCATTTGCCACGAAACCAATTCCAATCACAACATCTGTCTACACCATCGAGGTCGCCAGAACTAAAATCTCTGTCATTGTCATGGCCACTGCCTCCGTCGTCAAAAAGTGGCTCTCTGCCACACTCTAGTTCTGCCGCCGCCACATTTACCTGAAGCAATTCAGTGTCAAATTTACTCTCAATCCCTCCGGCTCATTCCTTGATAAGTGTTATGCATACGTTATTTGCAAACTGAAATCACATAACAATTATCTCATTTTCTTTTCTTTTATTGCTTATTTTGTGATTAAACAATAGGAACTTAGCTTCTTCTAAATTTTTATCCAGGAGATACTAAAGTTAATGGTTTTTAGAGTAATTCTCGTTATATTTTTTGTAGAGTTGTAGCAAATGCTTGGAAGAGGATTCATGAACTGAAGTGTCGTGCTCAGGGCGATCTCTTCCCTCAACGAGTCAAAATCGCTCAGCTCAAGCAAGCTGCTTAGCGCAAGAAGCCACTTTGGAAGACAATTGTCATGAGCTAGTGCGATAAGTACACATCCTGCACTTATTGCGTGATCACTTGATCCAGGTGGAAATGCGCGCTTAGCGTGAGTGTCGTGGTCAACGCACAAGGAAGTTCTTATTGACCAATCAGTTGGTGAGGCATATAAAAAGGAAAGGAAACATTTGTTTCCTTAGCAACAAAGAGACAAAAGAAGCTGAGGAAAGCAAAGAAGTTAGTGCAAGGAAAATCTGTTTCTGGAGCTCTGGCCGATTCGTTTTAATCCATTTCTCTTCCATTTTCTTCCCTTTTATCCCACTTTTATATTTGTATGTCTCTCATGATAATGAGAGGCTAAAACTACCCGTTGTTGGGATCTCTACAAACCAAACTCTCTTTGATGTAATGATTCTAAACTATCTTTTAATATAATGTTGTTATTATTATTTATCCATATGCTTATTTACACACTTATGGTTTGATCATCCATCTTTATGTATTGTTTTAGGATATAAATATTTGTATGCTAAGAACTTGGAAAAAATATCTAAAGCAAGTCATATATAGGGATAGAGTGATTTTCTTTAGCTTGTTCATGCCTCTCTACTCTTAATGCAAATCATTTAATAATCAATCACCAAGGGATTAAGAGCGATATTAAGTGATTTAAGTTCTGTCACTCGAGGGATCTTGATTAGAATAAACTAGTAGATGGGGATAAGAATTATATTAATGTTAAAAGAGAAAAAAATCTATTAAGATTACATTAAGAAAGGTTCTGGCAAGTGGAACCCCCAACACGTTCCTTAACTCATCGCAACACCGTCTACAACTTTGAGCATTTATTTTCTTAACCTTCATGTTCCTTGTTTTATAGTTAATTCCTTTTAATTTATATGTGTAGTTAATTAGTGAACAAGCTAGATTTAATTTGAGTCACTAATTGCTTAATCGTTAGATATACATATATCTCCAAGTACAAGCATAGTCCTTATGGAATTCGATACTCGATCTTATCGTTTTATACTACTTGTGCAACTTGGTACGCTTGCCAAGGAGTCAACATTCCTCTGCCAGCAGACATATTACAACTCTGCATCAGGAAGTGTTGCTTGATTTTCCGACTCACTAGCTCTTACCGTGTTCCGATGAGACTTCGCAGATTCCTCTGTGAACCTTCTCACACCTTCGTTGGATTCTAAAACACCGACGTCCCTAATACATCCCCACAAATGAAGTTGTCATCCCCATCTTGATTAGTCGTACCCAATAAGTCAACGACGTTCCCTGGCCGTATCCATCCCATCCCCGTCGCTATCCTTGTGCAGTACCGTAAACAGGGAATGCCACCTAACATGTGTCCCCGTGCTTCATAGATTGGTGACATTGCATGGTTTGGCATAGACATAAAAAAGGCTGATATATATATATATATATATATATATATATATATATATATATATATATATATACACACACACGTGATTTATGCTTATATTCGGCATATAGGTACGTACTGATACACTGAACACAAATAAATTTCACCATTCATGATGGGGTCTCCTCATAATTATGTCTTCTTGATTTCCAAATAGTGATACTTTTCCTTCTATTTAAGATTTTTGTCTTCTGCTGTATTGCATGCATGCTCCATTATTGCTAGCTATAACGTACATTGTTTGCACAGCCTCTCCATCGTTTCTTAATTTCTCTTTTTCATTCTATTCCAATAATTTAATTACTGAAACACAGTAATATCAATACAACCTTCCCTCTTCACAACAGACTCCTTCTTTCAAATCTCAACCACCTTCTCTAACCTGTGAGTCCAAAGAAGACACATGGTGTAAACAATGTCTAAATTTGCCTACCCGGGTGGTGGGTGTTCCATTGAAATCCACCAAGCCTTAAACGCTCCAGTACCACAAGAACAACCATTCTCCTAAGCATGCTATTGTTTGCAGCTGCGCACGTGAGACCAAAAAGGGAAACCTAGGAGTATCAATCCAGAAAAATGTATGGAAACTTTATAGTTGCATATGAAATATGCTTGGAATATCATGGTATTGGAGCGTTTGAGTGCTCGTTGGATATCAAGGGTTCTTATATGATTCTTGTAATATATCAGGAAACTTTGCCCAAGGCACTCGCGAAGCATTCTGGTGCTTTGGATTCCCTTTCACAACTTGTCGTATGTTTTCTTAGATATTCTTCTTTTGTGTTGTTATAGTTGTAGAAGTATTGTGGAATTCTAACTTACTAGCCTAAAGTATTTTCTGTTCATGGTTATTGCTGGGATTATTTGCTTGTTTCTGTTGAGATAGTTTGTAGTTTAATGACATGCATGGTACGTATCAATGGTTACAAATATAATTAAACAAGGAATGTCCACTCCTTCCTAGTTCCCACCATACGAGAGGACATTCCTTTGGTTTCATACATGCCAACTTTTATTAAATGTCAGTTATGTAATTGGTTTGTGACGGTAAAAGTGATCCATCCTGAACATGCTTTACTTCAGTACCAAAAAAGTAGTCTAAAGACCCAACATGTTTGACTCAAAAGGATGCATTGAGATAGGAAATAAGCTCTTCGATTAAAGAGGAGGAGGTGTCAGTGACGAAGATTATCAACGAATAGTAGCACATAGTTTGATAGGGATTGCAGAGGTGGTTGGAGTCACAGAAGCAGAAGCCATGAACAAAGGGAATTCCTTAGTTATAACAACATATGTGCAACAATATTTTTTGTTTTGAATCACTTGATTTCCACTGAAATATATGAATTTTTACAATGTAAGTTTTATTGCATGTCCCTGTGAAACAATTACAGGAAAAGATGATACAACTAAAACTGATGTGACATTTCTACAAATGTTCACTCTATTTCCAATAACAGCAGAGCCTCAGAATATGGAAAAGAACAAAAAACAAAGGTAATATTAAATATCTACTGTGAAAGCTTAAACTAAACATTCAAGGTCATTTCATTACTATTGCAGTGCCCAATGGAGGAATTACTGCAGAGGTTTTGCACCACCACCAGTCTCCTCCACATTGACAGGAGTATTTGAGCCGCTCCTTCTAGAACTACCTTGCCCAGTGATTGTCCTTCCCATGAACTTTCCTGCTCTGCTCAGTCCACTACCAACAGCACCAAGACCACTGCCGACAAAACCAACTCCGGCACCGATGCCACTGCCAACAAGACCGGCTCCAACACCAATTCCACTGCCAACAAGTCCAGCTCCCGCACCAATTCCAGTCCCCACAAGTCCAGCTCCCGCACCAATTCCAGTCCCCACAAGTCCAGCACCAGTAGCAACACCAGTACCAACCATTCCAACACCGGACCCAACTGCCGAGGCTGCTCCATCTAGCGCATCCATTGTAGTTCCTATAACTCCCTCTTCTTTAAGTTTCTTCCTTTCTTCTAGTATATTTTTCTCTGCTTCTAGTGCAACCAACTGTTCTTCCTTGTTAAATTGGTGATAAAAGATCTAAAATTCCAATGAGATTACGACTTTTAATCCAGTGAAATTGTAGAGGGAAAGAAAGAGGGGGGGGGGGGGGGGGGGTACTCTCAATTTACATCTATTAATCATAGCCAAATGCAAACAAATCAATGCATGTCTATTTATACCTTTATGGTTATGGTTCCTCGATCCTTCTTGTCTTTCACTTTCAGTGTATCAAGTGATGACAGCAGCCTCAATTCAAACTCCTTTTCAGTTTCTGGTTCCAAGTCATTAAGTGGCAATTTTACTATTCCCAATCGCTTATCTTGCCCAATGTCTTTATCAAAAACCTATTTCCAGATCCATGAATGAAAAATCATTTATGATAGTTTTATTAAATCAATCATGGCACACAAACAATTTAATAAGGATTGTGCAGTTAGAAGGAGAAAATTTGAAGATTTCAAACTAAAATACTAACAGGTGTAGGCTGAAAACAGATTATAAACCTTCAGGGGGAGAAGATAAAGTATCAACTAGACAGAGTTGGCTACATATATCACACATGTCCAGTGTTATGTCAAAAAAAAAAAGAGTTAAGGAGAGGCCAATTAGATCAAAGTCCTTTTAAATAGTTCACTTTGAGTTATTCATGATCTTATACCTCTAACTTCTGGGCTATCCTCCATCTAAACAACTACTCACAATGGGACATCTATAAGTCTTACTTGCACATGGCCAAACCTTTATTGAGTGTAATTCTAATATTCTACCATTTTTTTTTCTTTCATGGGTGCTACTCCTACTTTCTCTTATTTTTTATTGCAAGTCCATTCACTCCTTGAAACATTCTTATCTTTACAACACTTAGCTTATGAAGGTTTGAAAGTAGCTGTATAATATTCCTTTAAGCTTAAGCAGCACCTTTTGATAAAAAAATAACACCAGAAGCATTCCACCATTTCATTCATCTAGCAAGAATCCTCTTGCCTCAATCTGTTCATCACTTTGTATATGTAAATTTTTAATATCACAATCAGGTCGTATCATGGTCAGTTTGCAAGCATCTCAACTAATGATAAAATAAATAACAGTTATAACAGAATGAGTGACACAAAAGAAAGTTAGTTGTGCAAAACCTCGACAATGAGTGACTGGGTCTCCTTGTCCTCTGCAATCAAGTCAAATACCTCATTCCAAACAGGATTCAAGTTGTTATCAATAACCTTTGTTTTAACCTTAAACAGTGGTCGAATATACAACACTGCATAAGGATCAGACTTCCCAATCATTTCCATATTCTTTAGGTCATTCGCTTTAATTACAGTTGCTCTAAGTGTTCCCTGGGGTTTAAGCTCCAGTTCACTGCAAAAAAACAAAGGTGCTTAAGCAGTGTAAAGTATTTGAGCATCACCATTTAAATTGGCACGTTCCTAAATACCAATTTGTTTTACTTTTTCAAGGGGGAGAGGAAACAAAATAAAACAGAAGCTCATTCCTTGAGGAATATTCCTACAGCAATTTCAAACAATTTGAAAAACTGTTTATCAGATATATTAGTCAACCACATGTTTTGATCTGCATGCAGATAGAAATATAATACAGGAAAAAAAAAGAAAAAAATAAACTTCCATAAGATTCACATTACCTAGTATCAACAGGTATGCCCCCAAGAGGAACAACAATCCTATGAGGCCATTGGAGCGTATCGGTAACGATTGTGTTCACCATATCCTATTGGAAATTGCCGAAAGAGTGTATTATAAGTATTAGTTCAAAATCAGTAAAAGGTGATAGGGGCAAGTTCATAAAATAGAACTTACATCAATCATATCTGAAATTCCAGGAAGTGCCGTCAAACTTCCACCAACAGCCTTCAAAGTGTAATCAATTCTAGGCTTTGGCTGATTAGATGTTAATGAAAAAGTCAGTGAAAATATCTCAATTATCATGTAGTAGCAAAGTTGTCTAACTCGAGAGTTTACGTAAATTCGTAGAACTTTCATAAACTACTAGTAGAGTTGACTTGTAAACTTGTAAGAGTTTACATAATAGAAAAAATAATATTAAAAAACCTATTAATGACATATACATTTAACAAAATACTCTTAATACAACAATAATTTAACATTTTAACTTCATAATAAAGTCAAATAGCAAATCACAATAATAAGTGTAACAGTACATTAGTACTAAATAAGATCAAAATACATAAATGACCAAATTATATATAAGTTCATTTTAAAGTGAGAACATTTTTAAAAAGAGTTAATTTCTTCAAATCACGAGTCATGGTAAAATATTATCATTGTGGGGTCTATGGGGGTAAAAATTATAGTTGATTTCAAACTCGTTAACTCGCTAACTTACTTGAGAGTTTATGCGAGTTTACTGAATTTACCCAAAAAAGAGTTTATTAGAGTTAACTCATTTTAACTACGTAGACTTGTAAAACTGTAAGAGTTAACTTGAGGGTTAGATAACCATGTGTAGTAGGCAATGCTGATAAAAGTAGTCCAAGAATTCAATTCGAATATTGACTTAGGTTGACAAATTAAACACCTAACCTATAAACAATCATCACGCTATGATAAGTTGGTAAGACCACTGAAGCTGATAGCCAATGTGATAAACATATATGTTTAATATGAAGGGATCCATTATCTGCATTTTTCAGATTTTTGTTTAACCAACTAAACTGAATGTTACATCTCATCAAATGAAAGCATGCATATCCAACTTCAAGTCAATGGTCTATTCAAATAATTCAATTTTTTTGCTTGATTTGCAGGAGAGCACAAAATGGGAGATTGTGAAACACTGGAACTTAAGTGCATCATCATCCCCCCCCCCCCCTCCCCTCCTTCATTTTTCCATCTCAAAAGTTACCTCGGCAAGTAGGGCAACAACAACAGCAGAAATGCAGGGAATCTCGTCAGCAAGTTGGAATATAACACGGATAATGGTGAAAACCTGGAGATCCTTCAACTGAGCAAAAAACAATAGCACTCCAAATTATGAAAAATTCTTATAGGAATGTGAAATTCAACATTGAAAAACACTGGTGAGTCTAACCTGAATAGGGATTGACGCAACAAGTGCTTCAACAGCCAAAACAATATTGGGATCACCACCCCAACGGAAATCAATGTCCATTATGATTTGACCTTTGTTAAGACTCTGAACACGAATACCTGCATAGAAGAAGAAAATATGCAAGTATTAATTCTTGATATATGAAAACAATTCAACAGAAAAATTAACAAAGGGAGAAGCAATAAGGGTGGTAAAAAATTTGCAATTCATAACATTTTGTTTGATCTTACTGAACATTATCAACATGTATTGGAGTATTATAAGGAGCTGCAGTTATTCAACTGCAGTCTCCACTAGCTTCTAGTGGAAGCTAGTTAGTTACTTAGTAGAAGCTACTCAGTTGTAAGTAGTTAGTTAGTTGTTAGCCAATTCTGTTAGAGACTAACAGCATTGTCTATATATACTGTTTGTAAACCTGAAGTTCTTCGAGTCAATAAATGATATTTTATTTCTTCATTCTCTCTCTCTCACTCTCTCAATTCTCTTCGTCTAGAAACTCTATGATGGCATCAGAGCATTGCAATGATGGCGTTATAGGTGAGAGGCAGTGAATCATAAACAGTCTTGCTAGCCACCATTTCCAGTTTATTGTGAAAAGTGTGGGCTGATCCTTCTTCAACAATACTGCTCACCCTTTCTTTACTCGAAGTATGTTCAAATGCAACATAATCTTCTTTCTTGCCATGGACATTACATCCCTCACATTGGCATCCACTAGAGCATCCAACATTAGCCTGATAACATTCACAATATTTTTTCAGACACATTGACCTTTTGTAATTGCAACCACTTTTGTGCCTTGCCGATGATGGTGTTGTCAGATTTTCATCATCCATATGTGAAGAAATATCAGTGGTAGGCTGAACAATCTTGGGAGCAAATGCAATTGGATTATGGGATTCAATTTGTTGTTTAGTCTCAACAATTGTCTCTGCATATTTTGGTCCGTTTAAGCAGCCTTGGCAAGCACAAGGGTTGGTACAGTACGTTCTAGTAGCAAAACAATCACAGTAACACGACCTACTTGCTCAGCGAGTCAGAACCGCCCAGCCCAAACAAGCCACTTAGTGCAAGAAGTTACATTAGAAGACAGCTGTCATGAGCAAGCGCGCATCCTGTGTTTAGCTTATGACCACTTGATTCAACTGGACATGTGCGCTCAGCGCAAGTATCACACTAAGCACACAAGAAAGTTCTGATTGACCAATCAATTGGTGAAACATATAAAAAGAAAGGAAACAATTGTTTCCTTGAGAACAAAGAAACCAATAAGAAGCAGAGGAACAAGGAAGCAAAGAAGCCATTGTTGAAGGAAATCAATTCCTGAGCTCTGGCTGATCTGTTTAAATCCATTTCTCTTCCATTTTCTTCCCTTGCATCCCACTTTTATATTTGTAAGTCTCTCATGACAATGAGAGACTAAAACCACCTGTTGTTGGGAGCTCTGCAAACTGAACTCTCTTTGATGTAATGATTTTAAACTATCTATTAATATGATATTGATATTATTGTTCATCTTTGTGTTCATTCACACGCTTGTGATTTGATCATCTCTTTCCATGTACTGCTTTAGGATATAGATATTGAAAAATGTTTATATGTTAAGAACTTGGGAAGAACATCTAGGTAATCCATGTTTAGGGATAGAATGGTATTGTCTAGCCTTTTTTTTTTGCTCAGCAAAAATAAATATATCATTAATAATAAATAGTACCAGAGGTACTAGGGATACATATATAGGAGTAGATATATAGCTGGTTCATGTGTATACATAGACCCAAGCTAATATGTATGAAAATTCATAATTACAGCATCACCCCTCCCCTCCTAGTTACTGAATGTTTCCTTTATGTTAGAAGACCATTGGTTGAAGTGTATGGCAAAGTCCTTCTCCATGGATTTGACCCACATCCAGAGTACGAGAATTGCTTCATCCAATATTTTACTTCCATCAAACGAATGATTCTGGAAAACTATTTTATTTCTGTGATTCCAGATTGTCCATGTTAGAGCAATCCACCAGCATTTTCATCTTGTAAGCAGCTTTCCTTCCGCTGTCCCTGCTGAATGCTGCAGGTAGTGGTCACTAGGGTTTTGCAGCAATGTTGTTGCCAGGTTGACCCAGGAGAACGACTCCCACCATAGAGGTAGGGACTTGCTGCAGCTGAAAAATAAATGAGCAGCCTTCTCTTCCCGCAATCCACATAGTGGACACATCGAGTCATTTACCATCACTTGCCGTCTTCTAAGGTTCATCCTTGTTGGTAGTCTATTCAAGATTATCCTCCATGCAAACATAGCCGCTTTACTTGAGATTTTTAGCTTCCATAGGTCCGTGAAATCAGAGTCATGGTCTGCCCCCGTTAGCTCTCTCCTTATTAGGTCATACCCACTTTTTGTTGAGTAGCTCCCGCTTTGATCATGCTTCCATATCCAGGTATCTTTCCTATGAGGCTGAACTTGCTGCTTTGAAATATCCCCAATAAAAATGTCCGCCATTTCTACTTTGGAGTCAAATAGATCCCTCCTCCAAGTGAGCTTCCATTCCCATCCACTGTTGTTGATGCACCCCATTTGCATAATGCGTGTGTTTTGTTGGCTTGATATGAGGTACAACCTTGGGAATTTCTCCATTAGTGGCATACCATTATCAGTCCAAGGATTCTCCCAGAATCTAAACTTTTCACCTCCACCCACCTTCCAAGCGGTTTCCCGTTTGATTACTAGGTTTTGCTGCTGATGAAGTGAAACCAGATCCTTCCACCATTTGGATTAATGATTTTCTCTTATGCCTTCCTCCAATGCCCTCCATCCACCAGACTTTGAGTTGATTACTTTTGCCCATAACTCCTCCTGTTTGTGAAAGAGGTCCCAACGCCATTTCGCCATCAAAGCTGAATTAAATATCTTGATGTCTTTAATTTCGAGGCCACCTTTGTCTTTTGGTTGACATACTATCTTCCAATTGACCCACGCAATCTTCCTATGCTCTTATCCTCCTCCCCAAAGAAATCTTCTCTGAATGGCTTCCAATTTAGCTATTATTTTTTAAGGCACCCTGAAAAAAGAGAAAAAATAAATAGGAATTGCTGTTAGGACTGCATTTATGAGTCACTCTCCCCCCAAAGGATATGTGTCTGTGTTTCCAATTGGCTAGTTTTCTCTCACACTTTCTGATCAGAGGATCCCAAAGCTCACTACATCTTGGGTTATCCCCAACGGGGATACCCAGGTATGTGAAAGGCAAGGACAGGATTCTACAATTCAGGTAATCAGCCGCCTCAATGCACCATTGCTCATCCTTCCCAATTGTCCCAAAGCTGCTCTTAGACAAATTTATCTTTAGTCCAGAACACATCTAAAAACTTCTCAAAATGGATTTAATTGTCTTCACATTCTGCATTGTTGCCTCCCCAGAAAATATGGTATCATCTGCGTACTGTAATATGTTGACAGGTGTATTATTTCTCCCTACAAGGAAGCTGCTGAATAGACTCTTATCTAGTGCTTCTCTCATCAGTCCAGTTAAACCTTCAGCAACTATGTTGAATAGAAGAGGCACTAGTGGGTCTCCTTGCCTTAGTCCTCTATGTGGTATGAATTCACTTGTGGGGCTACCATTGACCAAGATAGAAATCGAGGCAGATGTGAGCAACCCTCTATCCAACACATCCATCTAGGGCAAAATCCAAGTCTCTTCATCATATATGATAGAAAAGCCCATGAAACTGAATCATATGCTCTTTCATAGTCCACTTTGAATACCAAACATGACTTACATTGCCTCTTTGCTTCCTCCACTGTCTCATTAGCTATCAACACACTGTGCAACAAGTGTCTTCCACTTATAAATGCAGACTGTCTCCCATCAATTACGCCTGGTAATACCTTCTTCAATCTATTCGCCAGGAGCTTTGCCACAATCTTATAAATACAACCTATTAGTGAGATAGGTCTATATTCATTAAGATTTTGTGGGTCTTTCACCTTTGGGATGAGGGCGATGAATGATGTGTTGCTGCCCCTCGGGAATATCCCATTTGCATGGAATTCATGAATGAAACGGTTGATGTCAAGCTTTAGAACCTCCCAGAACTGTTTGATGAACTTAAAATTTAAGCCATCTGGTCCAGGGCTTTTTTCACTTCCACAATCCCATACTGCCGCCCTTATTTCTTCACCAATGAAAGCTCCCACCAGCAAGTCATTTTGGTGCTGACTAATGCCACGGAATCTGACTCCATCTAGGACTGGTCTGCTGTGATCAGATTCACAGAATTTGTTGCTGAAGAAGCGGAGGACCTCTTCTTTCACTGTTGTGGGGTCATTGTTCCAAGCGTCTTCAATATGTATTCCTTTGACTGCAGTGTTTAATCTTCTAGAATTCATCAACAAGTGGAAATAGCGTGAATTGCAGTCCCCCTCTTTCAGCCATCTAACTCTCGCTTTTTGTCTCATCAAGGATTCATGGGAGAGTACAGCACTCCATAATTCCTGCTGCAGATTTTTCTGGGTGATCAGTTCTTGGGAAGTCAGCTGCCTGATACTACTGACATCTTCCAGCTTGTTTAAATCTGCCTCTATTCTTTGTACCCTTTTGAGAGTGTCACCATATTGTTCCCTGTTCCACATCTTCATTGCCTCCTTTAGCTTCTTAATTTTTTCTTTGAGTACGAAACCCCCCCATCCTCCTGGTTGACAGTTTGTCCAACTTTCTCTGACTACGTCTTGAAAAGATTTCTCCTTAAGCCAGCAATCAAATATCTGGAACGGTTTTGGTCCCTAGTCAATGGATTTAGCCCTTAACAAAATCGGACAGTGGTCTGAAAAATTTCTATCCAAGGTGACGCTGATGCAGCTTGGCCATTTGAGAAGCCAGTTGAGGGATACAAGGAACTGATGTTATTGGCTTGCCCTCCCCTATGAGACACACCTTCTCTTTCAGAATGGTGTCTAACACTGTTGAAATCATCCAAGAAACACCACAGTCCTTCAGGGTCTTGTTGTCTCAGCTGCTTGAGTGGTTCCCATAATTCCTGCATATTTTGGCTGTCACACGGTGAGTAAATGTTGACTATATATGTTTTCTGATTTTCAACGGTCCAGACTCCTTCCAATAGGATGAATCCTCTTCCATTTTCTCTTCGAACTGTTTTAAATACCTGGTCGTTCCAAACACACAATAAACCTCCAGCTGTGTTTATTGATGGTAGGAATTCCCAACCCACTTCCTGATTACCCCACAAGGCCTGACAAATGTCTTTGTCAATATGCTCCCTCTTGATTTCTTGAATGTATAACATATCTGCTTTATGTTTTCTGACTAGCCTCCTTATTGCAGCCCGTTTGCACCCCCCCCCCAATCCTCTTACTTGTAGGATATTATATTCATGTAGGTGTTTGATTCCCATTCCCTAAGCCTCCTTTGTGTCTCTTTTCTCCATTTCATCTATCTTGTTGATGATAGCTTCATGGACTGAGTTGTTGATTACCCCCAGTATTTTTGCTACCTCCCATTGAGATGATGCCACTTGTCTTGTATTTTCAGAGGTTCCCTTAGAGTTTTCTGCCTTGTCTGTACTGTTGTTATCAGGCTGCTTTCCATGGCCTGTAGATGTTGAGGCCATGTCCAAAGTTGGAGACTTGCCCTGGGGGAGTTGATGACCCCTCTGTTGGCCCTGTTTCTGATTCCACACCTTTCTTCTAACAAAAACTTTACATTCGTTGCTGCAACTGGAATTATGAATAACATGGGTGTTATTTTCCTGTTGTTTGCTGTTGGCGCTGATCTGATTAGGGAGGCCCATTTGATTTGTTGGCCCACAAGGAGGTTGCTGTATGTCACACACAATTACTGACTGCATTGAGCCCTTCCTACTACTTTCCTGAGGTATTGGGCCTGCTGGTTTTTGGTTAAGATGGCCCAACTTTTTATTTTCTTCAATACCCCTTATGTGACTCTTACGTGGCAAAGCTGCTGAGATATTTTTTGGCCCTATATTTCTGTGTTGGTCATCATCCTTTTGGCCTTCAACGTCTCTTTCCTTATCAGCGAAAACTGCTCTCTCTTCCACTTCTGAAGAGACACCCCTGGTCTTTGCTTCTTTCCTCTTTCCAGCCTCGTCTTTGTTGACTTTCCCTAATTGTGCATGCGGGTATGCAGGGATTTGTGGCGCAAGTGGAGGCACCTTTGCTTTCCCAGGTTCAGGTCGCTCACGGTTTTCGAGGCCAGATGTCTGTAGGGTATTACCCATCGGACTTCCGTTTGATCTTGGGATGTCGGGTAACAGCGCGCGATGGGTATTATCGGTGTTGTCCCTTCCGTCTCCGGGGAGGCTCTGCATTCCTTCGTCGTCGGGGTTGTTTGGCTGGCAAAAGAAAGGGTGACCTGCCGGCACCGAATCAAACTCAGCGTCGGTATCGAGGTCATCGGAGTGTATGTCCTCCGACAACTCCATTGCCATGCGAAATCGATTAGCGCGCGTTCTTGCATCAGCTGAAGCTTCTTCAATGATAGACACCATGTGGATCTCCCCTCCAATCGTTACTTGCACTGTGTGGTGAAAAAACGGGCTCCATGGAGTTCTGATGAGAACTCGTGCCCTGTCTAGTCTTCTGAAATCCTCAACATCATCGTCAACTTCGACAAGCTCCCCAACCGCAACTACTATCTTCCATATACTCCCTATGTCCCACACCTCTAGGGGAATTCCCCAGCACTGAGCCCATATCACTCTGTAACCTGGCCTTGTCCTCTGGTTCCACTTTTCTAACGAGTGGAACGGAGATGTGCCATGCTGTGCTTCATCTTTGATTATTTCCTCTGCTTTGGAGTCTGAAAGTCCAAGAAGGAGTATCGTCGCCTATATATTTCGGCGACACATCCACTCCTAATTCCCATGGTAAATCTTCCTCTACGCTTTCAAAAGCAGTTAGTTTCTTTAGCCTTCCCACCCATGCTTCTGTAAGCCATTTCTTTTCCTCCCATTGTACTTCGAGTTGGACTGTCGATTGTGAGTGCCTTTGGTTGGTATATCGGGGTTGAAATTGCTTCCTCTGTCCGGCGTCTGTTGCTGTTGAGGCTACCACATTGGCATATGTCCTGAGAGGGGTGACATGTTGTGTTGACCTATGATACACATCACCTGTTTGGATTCTTGAGTTGGTAGTATGCTCCTCGACCCTCATCTTCTGTCTCCCGTACTTTGGAAGGTTAACGTACAGTTTGAGTCCTTCTACATGCTATTGTCCAGCTGTCTTTCTAGTTTGCGTTCATCCGGTACCCCTTTGAACCTCACAAAACCGTATCTTCTCCCTCCTTTGTTTCTGTGGTTTGGAATAAAAATCTCCTTCACCTAACCCCATTTTTTGAAATGTAGCCAAAGATCCTTCACCGTAGTATGTTCAGGGAATCGCGTGAAGTAGAACGTGGTAATGTCATGATTCTCCCTCCAATTCAGGTGGTGATTCCCGTGTAGTAGTCCTGTCCTTGTGTTGCCTATTTATGCATCTCTGCTCGTAATGCAAATTATTTAATATAACTCTTAAGGGATTAAGAGGGATATTAGATGATTTAGGTTCTCTCGCTTGAGGGATCATTGTTAGAGTATGTTAGAAGGTGCAGGTAATAATCATATTCATGTTAAAAAGAGAAAAATATATTAAGATTACATCAAGAGTAGTTTTGGCATAAGAAGCCTCCAACATATTCCTTAACTCATCACAACACTATCTCACAACCTCGAGCGTTTGTTTTCTTAACCTTACATGTTTCTTGCTTCGTAATTAATTCATTTTAGTATACTTGTAGTTTATCAATGAACCAAGTTCGATTTGAATCACTAATTGCTTAATCGTTATATATATATATATATATATATATATATATATATATATATATATATATATAACTCTAAGTACAAGCATAATTCCTGTGGAATTCAATACTCAATCTTACCATTTTAATACTACTTGTACAATTTGGTACGCTTGTCAAGGAGTCAATAACATGACAGAACTAAAATATTTAGATTTATCCTAAAACCGCACACAACTCCATCTTTTATCTATCCATTTCATTATGCTTGATTCAAGACAAGTTAAATCTTGAATCTCACAATAATTGCTTTCCCTGATTTGGAAAAGATATAATAGACTGGACTGTATTACTTTTAGATATAAATTTTTGCTGGGTGTGACAGATTAAAATGATTTTTTTAAATGCTCTTACAAGTTTTCAACATGGCCCTAAGTCCCTGAAGCAGATCTAGACATGGATTGGTGCGTACAAGTTACATGCTAGAGCACGAAGCAAGTCTAAAATGAACGGAAATAAGAGTTGATGGTCAAATGTATTTCTTCAGAAAAGACTGAGGTTTCTTCATATTATGGACTGCAATTAATGATGGGATTTTGTTTTTACTCATGGAAGTTTTGGTAATAGTTGAGGATTGGTTTTTGTTCGTGTTATATGTTTACACAGATTCCTCTGCAAAACATGACAAAGAAATGATGAAAATTTTATCTTCAATTATTATTATATTTTGCTAAAAGAACATATTAAAACACAGAAAAATAAGAATGTACTTCAGGCGGAAGAATATTGAAAAAGAGAGAGGAAAGCAATAAGCCAATGTGGCTAAAAAATGCACCAAAACTGGCCAATCTCTTTGAATATTAGTTATAAAATTTACTCATGAGAAGAGAGATCCAAAGAAAAGCCACAAATAAACATAATCCCATAGCATAGCCAGACCAAAGGGATGCACGATAAAATGAAGGCATCCCTCTCCAACCAATTGAGACACATAAGAAATAAAAGGATAAGAGACAAAAAGTATTGGGCATAAGGATTCCCAACGCACAAAACAACAGTTAATCATAGAACATAAACAAGGAAAAAATAAAACCAAAATGGACATAAAAAATTTGGATAACCTGCTTTTAGATAAAGTCTCAGAAAATTGTTACATATGAAGCAGCCTAAAAGAAATGTTGTCAAAATTGAATGACAAATCAACCTCAGCTGAATTTATACATTTAAGTGCAGTATTAATTTAGCAGGGAAAAAAACGAAGAGGATTATATAGATCAATACCTTCAATTTTTGGAGCAACATTTCCAAGGGACAGCTTGCTGAACTTCAATGAAGAAATTCCAGCTGGTCTGTACTCTTCCAATATCGGTTCAACAGATTCTCTAATCACCAATGTTGCTGCCTAAAAGTAAACATAACCCAAATCAAGATAAAGTCAGCAATTTAAGCAATGCAGGAATACTCTTCTGAAGCACAGATTTGCAAGAAAACCAAAAAAGAAAGGTCTCCTAGAGCCTAAGGAAAGAAAGATGCACGTTGCAGAGAACATGCACATTTTTTTTTTTTTTGCATATATAGAAAAAATGCGTTGTTCTCTCCAGACATAAGGATTAGATTTCAGGTTCTTATCACAGAAACAGCCTCTCAACTCAGGGTAAAGCTGCATACATCTAATCTTCCCCAGATCTCAAAATGGTGAGAATTAAATTAATTGAGGGAAAGGAGGAGAAATACAACTAAAAGGTGTGATTCAGGACAAGTAGGCTGATCATAACCATATATTACAGTAATGTTCATATCACCTCAGTATGTGGTTATAATTGATGAGAATAAACATGACAAAATGAAGGAATGGGTTATCAGAAACAGCAATCTGATAGGTACTGGTTGAAGGAATTTAGTGTCTCCCCATAATCATCAGATCCAACATACTCTCTTTTCCTCCTTCAAACTGAACAACTACTGGGGTGTTAGAACTAGGAAAACAATATTGTATCATACCATAATAAATAAATAAATCTAATCAAAATTACAATTAAAAATATTGTGTGAAATAAATAACATACTACAGAAATAAGGGAAACATCAAGAGACATAACATAGAAAGTTTAGTAAAAAATTCAACAAACAACACCTCACAATTGTTGTAGAATATCAGACAAACATATAACATGTGTGAAAGTTTACTCACATCTGCCACAAATGGCCAAAGTTTGGACAGCTGCTTGTTTAGCCATTTCACCTGAAAAGGCATGCAAGGAAGGTCATACACAGAGCACATGCACAGTAATCAATTGGGAAACAAGAGACAATGTTTCTATATTTTGAATTTGCAGCTACATTTGATGCTTTGCCAATAATATATACGGATTAACTGGAATAATAGGAGAGCTGTGTCAAATCACTTCTGTAGAAAGCTAAGTAATCACAATAACGGACAGGACTCTCACCTGCTCATATACAGGAAAAGATATCCATTCAGGAAAATTATCCCCACAAATTTTCTTTAAATCATCTCTGTTAAGGGACCCAAGGAGCTTAATGTCAACTGCCTGTAAAGAAAAATGAAGAATGTTAAGATAAGGAAAATAAAATAATATATATATATATATATATATATATATATATATATATATATATATATATATATATATATCTTTACAGGTTAATACACTTTTTTTTGTTAAATATAAACGTGTTCAGTCCAGAAGTGCCCTTGAGTCTTGTTAGTGCTGCAGTGCACAGGATACAGACATATGACTGATAAACTTGTAACTCATAACAGAGATAACAGTGTCAAATGTTATTAGCAAAGGTTCCTGGTTTAAATGTTATTTGTAATAGACCACTGCGCTGTTTCACACAGACTTACATCTATGCACTTATAGATGTGTACTTCATCTAACTACAGACTGACAATTCCAGACCAAGATATATTTCTTGTTTCAAAATTAATATGCCACTCCGATTATGGCAATGGAAATTCTAAATTCATTTTATCATTCCTCAATGCAGGATTCAGAAAAGGAAAGAAAACATAAGATGACACACAAAACACATGCACCCACCAGACATATGTATTATTCAAAAAAGGAAAGTTACTTGGTTTGAACTTTGAACATAACGATAAGTTGATCAATTTGAAAGTATCTGCGTCCTGATTTTACAATTTTCCCTCTTTACACTTTGTTACTCATTGGCGAGTGTAATTTTTCAGTTTAAATCATATGTAGGCTCTATTGGATTGTGGAACAGCGGAATGCAAAGGGAACCAGGGGAATGGAAAATATTCCTGTGTTTGGATGCAACTTTGGCCAGGGGGTGGAAACCCAAAACTGGAATGGTTCTTGCCTTTTCAAGAAACTCTTAATGATCTTCCAAGATTTTCTTTCAAAAATTCAAAGACTCAGCTCACTGATTGATTGCATCTTTCAAATTCATCAACTGCTCTTCAACGTTGCCCAGCACAATGAAATTAAAAAAAAAAAGTGCACCAATAGGTTATCGTTAGCCATTCCATGAACCCCTTAAAGATCTTCCAGATTTTCATTTAAATATTCAAAGATTTCACTCACTGATCCATTGATCATCAACTTTTCTTAATTCATCAACTTTTCTTCAACATTGCCCAGTACAATGAAATCCATAATTTTTCTTCAGTAGTGTTGACGAAGAGGGCGAACCCTGGTGCAGCGGTAAAGTTGTGCCTTGGTGACTTGTTGGTCATGGGTTCGAATCCGGAAACAGCCTCCTTGCATATGCAAGGGTAAGGCTGCGTACAACATCCCTCCCCCATACCTTCGCATAGCGAAGAGCCTCCGGGCAATGGGGTACGAAGTTTTTAGTGTTGACGAAACCCAATCCTTGGTGATTTAATCGTGGGCGATTTCCATCTCAACAAAAGAAATTAGGCAAATTCCAACAACTTTCCCAAACTGTACAAAAATTAGCTACAAAAATTATGCATGTCGTTAGCCAAAGCGACTTCTTCAGTAGTGTTGACGGTGTCAAGCCAAAGCCTTGCATGGTACATCGGAAGAAGACGACAGTAGTCGTCGCCTGCTGCAAATAAGTTGGCAGAGGCAAAGATCATATTCCTTTGCTGTGACCACTTCACCGGCGTTGACATGCACTACACCAGATAGATCTATGCTGTTACAAAGGCTCTGTAATGCGTGGGTCGTAGGAAACAGGACAAGTTGATGTTTTAGGATTAAAAATCAACAGGAGCAAACATGAGTCTGTGTAAAGCAGAAGGTGTACAGCTTCAGAGTGTAAGGGTATTGTCTTAGGGACACTCAATCTTGGAATTGATTGTTCAGAGAACAGAAAAATGCCTAGACATTGGACTCACCAGCACCTCTCCAAGTGAAGTAAATCAGTTCTGAATAGTTAATATATATAGACAAACCTGTTGTCTTTCTTTGTCATTTGAGTTTTCAAAAATGTAACCGTTGGTGAACTTAATAATTACTTTCAGAATTGAAATAATGGTTTACTTGATTCTACTCTAATAATCTAATTTCTTAACAACAGCATACTCTTTCTACTGGTGTCCTATTATGATTCTTTCTCACATTGATTACACATCTTCTATATGAATGACATACTTTAACTATAAAAATAAAAAAAATAAAATGCACCACTAGATTATCATTAGCCATTCCAAGATTTTCTTTCAAATATTCAAACACTCGCTCACTGATTGATTACATATTTCAAATTCATCAACTGTTCTTCAACGTCGCCCAGCACAATGAAATTATAAAAATAAAAAAAAGGCACCAGTAGGTTATCGTTAGCTATTGCATGAACCCCTTAATGATCTTCCATATTTTCATTTAAATATTCAAAGATTTCACTCACTGTTCCATTGATCATCAACTTTTCTTAATCCATCAACTTTTCTTCAACATTGCCCAGTACAATGAAATCCATAATTTTTCTTTCCAAAACATTGATCATCAAAAACCCGAATTCGAAATAAGCAGAACAAACCAAACCACCATACCTTTGCAATCCTCTTGGCGCTACGGTACGTCATCATACGTTGCCACGCAGCCATCAATGCAATGCCGAGTACCATCCCCAGAAAAATCCCAGAAAACAACCCCATTTTTTCTCAGATTCCAAACAACGCTACCCTTTCAATACAAAACCTGAAAACACACACCAAAATCAAATCAAAACCGAAGATACCCAAATGAAAAAAGCACGCAAATTTAAGAAACAAACCATCAAAACAACGCATTAATCAAAAGCCAAAACGGAAACTTACAGTTAGATTTGAGAAAAGGATCACAAAGGGTCAAAATTGGGGAAATGAACACCAATTGGGATGAGAATTGAAAAAGACACCAAACGGTGCAACTGAAGTTTTGTTTTTCTATTTTGTAGTTATGAAAGAATCTCTCTTTGTGTATGTGTGTTTCAAAACTGTGATATTTTTCTTGTTTGTAACGTAAAATTGAGGGATTGTGGTGAGCTCTCTGCCTCTTCCTCCGCAAGATTGGAATGAAACTTGTAAGGGACTGAGTCTAAACTCGTTCGACATCATTTTACCATCCTTCCATTTTCTTTCCTCGATGCATTTATTGGTTTTTTCGGCATTTTCACTCTTAAAGCAAGTTTCATTTTCTTCATACACATTACACGTGGTCACGTCCACCTTTTTTTTCTTCCTGTTTTAGTCGTGTGGGGAAAAAAATAACCTTATATTATAGTAAATCTATAAAATAATATTAAAATAGTATTTTATCAATCATCAAGCATTTGAATCCTGGTATGCAAATACATTATTTTTTATTTTTTTTTGGTAGAGAACACTAGCTTGTAGTTTATATAAAAAAATGTATTTTATCAATTAAATTATTTTAATTTTTTAAGTAAAAAATTTAGAGCAAGCAGAACATCTGACGAAAATACAAAAGTCTTTTGCAAACAAGTCATTGGTTGAACATCAAATTCAACAAGTGTAAAATTATTGACAACAAAGACAATCAACTCACTCATCCTCTCTGAGAGCTTATGCACATACATATTGTTTGTCTATATTCCATACGAGAGTTTTCAAGTCATTTTCTTAAAGATTTTGGGTTATGTTTTTTGGTTGGTGCAAGGGAAAAAAACTAATTATAAGTGTACAACTATTTATCAATATCGCGAGTGAATATGTAATCATCCTGTCCAAGATACAACTTTCTGAGCTTGCAACAAAAAACAATCAACTCTCTTATTCTATGTGAGGACTCATTCACATATTATTTGTCTATTTCAAATGAGAATTAATGTCATTTTAAAAAAAATGGATAGTGGAATGAAGAGAGATGTTGTAAAAAGGAGAAATTATGATTCCATTTGTTTCATTGTAAAATTGAGGATGAAACATAATGAATCACGATGAGTCATATTGATTCGATCACTACTTAAGGAATTTTAAATAAAAATAGACTATTAAAACAATTATATGAAGAAAATAAAATTGGTAGTTATTTCCAAAAATTAATTTGATGGTAAAAATATTTCGGATACTAATGTAATTACATGCTAATCTTAATTTGTTGGACCAATTCAAGAGTTAAAAATAAGATGAAATCTATTATCCTATATTAGGCATTTGTTTCACAGGTAAATCATTTAATCCCCAGAAAACAAGAAAAAAATTTACTCCTCGTCTATTATTGTCTATTATTAAGTAATAAAACAATTAATCACAAATATAATTTATATTTAGATAAGCAATAATCTCGTCTTTAATTCATATTTAATCTCAGCAAATAGGATAAGAAATAATTATTCCCATAAGATAAAAATCTCTTTTTGGTGAATAAAAATACACATATATCCTCCTACCATACATTACCCCGCTTGTATATTTTTTAACAAACTAAAAAAAAATATTTCAGTCATTATTATATATATTCCTAGGGGGAAAAATGTCAAATAAACACGTTTTAATTACTTTCCAGCATATAAAAAATATTCTCAATATTTTTAATAATTAATCAAATATATAATATATTTGAGAATAAATATTCTCATACTTTATTCCTATGAATAACAATTCTCATACTAAAAATATTATCCGTGAAACAAATATGACATGGTTATTTTTTTTATGAATCAGAATTAATTAATAAAAGACAAGAATTCATTCATCAAGATATAACTAGGTTAAATAATGCACAAGGCTTTGCCCATACAAAGATTTAGTTTAGTGCAACCCATTTATTAAATATATAAGACAGATCAAAGCTTTTGTTAAAGACTTTTTAGCTAAACAATATGGTCTCAAGCCATCTAAAAGGCCTTATATAGTTCAGCGATCTCAAGTTAATTATTTGACAATTATAACTTACGACTTTTATAAACTTATAAACTTCATTTCATTGTTTCACATCAATTAGTTCGTGATGAGAAGGAGAAAAAAAGCTAAAATATGCAACTTACTTTTAATTACGCCAACGTAAATTTTGACTAAGACACAATGTTTGTCTATGATTGACATCATAGCTGATAGCTCCCTTTCATTTCCAGAATCATCGTAGGTGTAGAAAAATTTTGCCCATCAAGAGTTGCTCAGTATCTAATTAGAGTAAATGGTTAATTTCTTCTTTAAAATTATAATATACTATTACTTTAGTCTTTAAATTTAACAAAATTAATAAAATGATATTTTAATTTGTTTCATCTAGCTCCTTAGTAATGTCCCTAAATTTAATTACTTACAATTTTTTACCCTATCACATATGTCGTCGCTTGTTATATGTAAATTTAGATTAAAGTGAGTGACGAATTATAGTTTTTAATGACTTTTTAAAAAAGTTTTTTAATTCTAGAGACTAAAGTGACAAGGAATCATAACTTTAGAGATTAAATTGATAATTTACTCATGTACTTATTTAGTCTTTATAGATTATAATATCTCTGGTGTTTTATATAAAAAATAATTAATCAAGACTTATGGTAATAGTAAAGTTAGTAAATTTTAATTAATAATGTAACAAATTTAAATTATTTTAAAAATATTCATAAAATTAAACGGTTGAGTGATTTAATGACATTGTTCTTAATTCAAGAGACATTTCCTTCTATCAATAAAATAAGTGTAACTTATATTTTCCTTCTATCAATAAAATAAGTGTAACTTATATTGTGAATAACTAAATAGATGTATCCACCTACATGAAAAATAATTGAGGGTGAAATTAATAGACTTTACATTATTTAATTAAAAAATTGAAAAGAAATTTTTAATTAATACATTATATTTCTTATAATTTAGATAAAAAGTTATATCTAATTATTTCTTATATGACTTTAAAAATTAATTTCTGTATAAAATAAATGAAAAAATTTAGTCGCTATAGTATCTTTATTAATACAAAATGGCCCCTACCCTTTCATTCTTCCTAAAAAGCATACATTTTTTGTAATTTGAGATTTACGTATGTTAACCAAGAATGTTTTGAAGTATAATATGAAAGGAAGTCCCTTTTCATAGGCTTATCTAAATGAATATAACGATTTGCATTTTAATTTTTCATATCATCAATCAAATCATCAAAAGGCAATTGAGTTTGGTATGGTAAGAAAATTCACCTTTTTAAGGGATATATAAAATTCCACTAACTTTATATTATAACTTTAAGGTGATTGGGATGCTTTGAAAGCTTGAGTTTGAAAATGGTAACTAATAGGTGTCTCTTTTATGGATAGAGTAATATTTATTACTTGAGAGATTTAACTTTTATTACTTAAAGGATCAAGATTAAAAGACCATAATCAGTTGAGATGGCATTGCAGTTTATTAGATACCGAAAAAACATGTTTTATTATTGAGATGTTGGTTTAGAATCACCATGATGATCTCGAGCTCTTCCACTCTATTGTTGTTTACAATTTGTGTAAGCGTTCCATTGTTTGTTTGTGTAGAAATTTATTCTATTTTACGATGCTTTATAATTTATAGATTTTAAATTTCTGGATTCTTACTTTAAAAATCAATCAATTTATTTTATTCATTTGCTTAAAACTTGATTTTATACAAATTACTTAACCCAAACAAAATTCTTGTGTGAACTATACTAGATCTTACCATTTAATTAGTACTTATAGGATTTAATTCACTCATCAATTGATTAAAAGTATGATAAGAAATTCTGCTTTTAAATTCCACTTGTAAGGGATGTATAAAAAACGACTAACTTTATATATAACTTTAAGCTTGTTGGGATGCTTTTTTTTTTTTTTTTTCTATCATCTAACAATAAAACAACTAAGAGTTAAATTACATTGAAATGTATCCAAATATATAGCACAGACTATGTAAATTTTGAAAAGAAAAATAAAATAGTAAAAAATAAAAGTGTTAGAGTCTTGTCGCGTGTTAGCCTTATACTTTTAATTTTCACGCTTTAACTTTTTTTTTTAGTTTAATTATTATCCAATATAAGAATAAGAAAATAATCTTATCAGGCTATATAAATTATTAATACGATTTTTAAAGTGACTAATAAACTTATCGAACATAATATAATTATAATTAAATAATAATATGAATACTATTTGTTTTATTATAATTATTTTTCTTTTTTATCACATTATGCACTTTATCATACATTTTTCTTCTTCTTGCCACACATCTTACTAAACTTTGAAAAGAAAAATAAAATGCCCAGAAAACATGATTATTCAAAGTATCGTGCAACCAAAAATTACAACAACTTCCACTTCTTACTGTTAACTACAAAGAAGAAGAAAAAAGAAAAAACTCACAAATGAAAGAAATGTAAAAGGAAATGAGAAAAAAACAAGTCCAATATTTCGCCGTCCGCGGAAACTCTGAGCTGTAACAAAAATTATCCAATGATGCGTACCCAACGTAAGCTAACCTATTCCTCACTGAAACTGCAGCACCAACGCCGTAACGAAGCCGTAAACAACCACGCGCACGTCGGCACGGGTCGCGAACGCGCCGCCGCTGGGAGACTGTGCCACCGTGATCGGCGGAGACTGAGCGGCATCGGGACCCGGCGGCTCCTGGTACGGCGGCGGAGGCGGCTGGTTGAGACTCGGCGGCAAGCCGAGACCGCGCAGGACGGCAATCTCGAACGCCAAGCCGTGCTGGCACTGCACGCCGTCGCCGGCGTCGGAGAAGAAGTAATTCGGTCCAACTATGGTCAACGGCACAGCAACGGTCAACGCTTCGCCGAAACCACGGCTTCCGCCGTTGTACACGAAGGTTCCGTTGTCGGAATCATAGGCGGTGCAGTTCAGATAGGTCGTCTTGTTGTAAGTCTGAACCACCGTTTGGTTCGAGTTCGTATTGAAAACTAAAAAATTAGCAAAAAGAAAAACAAGAACACAGAAAATTAATTGAATTAGATTTTCGCGTTTGCTTCATGAAATTCTGAGAGTTGAAAAAAGTGAAATTCGCGATGAGTTTAAAGATTCGATCGGATTTCAATTTCATGTTGATTTTCATTTTGCATTTGTTTTCGCGGCAATAGAACAGGGGAACTGTAGGTATTAAAGGCGTAAAACGACGTCGTGTTATGAAAAGCGGAATAATAATGTAATGAGAAGAGAAAAGAGTGAATGAGTTTACTTACTGAGATAATCGCCAAGGTCGAAGGTTTGAGTAGAAGCCCAAGAAGAGTAGTTGGTGGCGGTTGTGTTGGTGGTGGAGTTGAAGGACCATCCGGCGGCGCCACCGACAGTGTGGTTATGGTAACCGGTTTCGGCGGCGGAGACGACGGTGATGAGGAGGGAGAAGGCCGTGATGTACGCCGCGATGGGTGGCGCCATTGCCGGTGATGTGGTGGCGAGATGTGTTACAGTGAATTTGTAAATTGCGTGGTTATGTATACTTTGTCTATAATTTATTCTTTTAAAAGAAATCTTTTTAAGTGCATGAAACTGCGTGCAAATGAGGGGTTGACTGTGTTTGATAACATGACAAAACTTTTAGATAAATATTTATTTTAGTTTTCAGAAGTATAAGACAATAAAAATTGAATTTTTAAAAATGAAAAATTTAGATTTAATTATTGAATGTATAAAAATTAAAAAATTGGAAAGATTAATTATGTTATTAAATTTGTAAAATTATTTTATTATTAAATTTTATCATTTGAGAATCTATTAGACAATAAATTATATTTTTTAACAATAATTTTATATTAAATTATAAATTTTAAGAATTAATTTGTCATTAAATTATTTTACATGATTAATTTTTTACAATTTTTATATATTCAATAATTAAATTTAAATTTTTTATTTTTTAAATTAATTTATTGTTGTCTCACATTTTTTAGGAATAAAGATCCTAAAATTAAAAACAATGTTAATGTATCTAAAACATATTAAATAGAAATGAATATTTATCGTTTATATCCTAATATCAATAATGTATATAAACAAATGCTTTAAATTAAACATTAATGAAAATTATTAAAAAATAAACAAAAAAATCATATTTAAAATACTTAAAAATCCTCGTTTCTAAACTGGTCTAAGGAGAGTTGGTGCTTACCACGTAGGTTCCAATTTTGAAGACCTCAGAAGGTCAAAGCAAGTAAGGCATGAGTTGGCATTTCTCTTTCTAAACTTTCTTACAAACATTAATTAATGTGTGGGTCTAACTAAGGTGGGGAAGATTCTAAGTGGTCCACCGGTGAATTTATCTACAATAAAAGAATAAAAGGTTAAGTATTGATTAATCTTTTATATATTTAAATTAATTTTGTAGAGAATTTAAATTAATCTTTTTAATCAATATTAATTACTTTTCTTTGTTTTTTCATTTTCATAACCTAATTCTTCCACATCACTATTTGCACCACCATCTGCTCCCTTCTAGATTTTGGATTTTCTTTTTCCAATCTACACAAGTGGCTACACCAACAAAAAAAGTAATAATTTCATTTTGATTTCCATCAAAAAAAGTAACAACGATTTCTAATTTCAAAGTGCATTCATTTGCTTTCTAGCAACTCCATCTTCTCCCAACCATGCATATTGACTAGTATCTAAACGAGACCCATATTGACTATAACCACCCAATTTGTTAAAAAATCTCAATTACAGCAAACAACTAAGATATTTTCCTACAAGTGCAATTTTCGAAAACTAAACTACAGAATACCCAACTACAAGAGCACATACATCTACATCTACAACTATGTTAGTGCACAAGCAACACCCCATAGCACTAACAGAATTACACAGCAACTAATAAGAGATCAAAAAGAACCAATCAATGGGGAAAAAAACATAGGTGCCATAATTGTCAACATGGATAATATGTCAAAATGATTTCATGAGCGATCTTCACAGTGTAAGAAATTTCAGAAGGTTCAACCATTGCACCAATCTCACATTCCTCCCCTTTATCTTCATCTTCTTGGGGTTCGATGACTGTCATGCTGCCCCTTTCTTTGCGTGTGATGATTGTAATGTCATGTTCTTCTTCTATGCACTTGAGATGCCTTTCTGTGAAAGGATTTTTCCACATAAAAAGGTGCATCGATGGTGCAACATAAAATGGCTTCTTGCGGTCCCATGCTTGTACAATTCTTGTCAGTAGATCGTCACAAATCCCTCCCACAATCTACAACACCATAATATCTCTAAAAGTGAAAACTAAATAAGAAGTATACAGAACACAATATTGGTAATTTTCAACTGCATATGTACATAAAATAGATGTAAACATGACAGCAAGAACTGAACATCGATCTTATAATATATAGGAGCATATTTATAGACATAGACCATAGTAGATGGTTCATGTACTAAATAGTAGTAATGGTGATTAGTGAATACTGGCTTTTAAAATAGACAATATGAGGGGGAAAAAGAGAGTAAGAGTAGCATAAATGAAATGAGAATGTCAAAATAAATATAACTATATAAAAACGATAAGATACAAAATGATTGTATGATAGAAGATATTAGTGTGACACCATTTTAAAAAAAATGACAAAATCTATTGAAGTGTGGTTTGAATATGAACAAATAAGGCCATTGAAAGCACAATAAAGGACAGTATATTACATGGTATTTAGTCATGAGAAAGGAGAAGAAAAAGATCAAGAAAAATACTAAACGAAGTTGTTAACAAAAATCTCAGTAAATAATAATAATGCCACAATATCTTTGAAATTAGTCTTTAATCGACTCATACTGATCGCAGCCAACCTCTATAGGATATTGTTGCTGTAGTAAATGATTCATAATTAATGATTAATCTAAATTGTATAATTTTAGAAAAGACAATTTGTTTAGTACATAGTAAAGTCGCTATCAATCATATGACAATGTAGAGAGAAAGAGCCAAAATCTGCAAAGTTTTAGGGGTTTGATTACCTTGGCAAGGGTGTGTGCCGATAGTGGAGCAATGACCATGATATCAGCCCATTGAAGAAGTTCATTGGCAGAATTACTTCGATAAACATTTAGACCTTTAGGAAATAATGATTCTGTATCAATAAAACGTAACGATGATTTTGTGAAAACAACACTAATTTTTGCCCATCCTGAAAACTCTTGACAAAGTAGTCTGAATTTGAGCGCATCAATACATCCACAAGCAGCAAGTAGAATCCGAGGCATCCTCGGAACAGTATGAAGCCGAACTCCCTCAGACATTGCTTTTGTAATGGCAGGATTTGAGCAATCCATCACCCTCAGATTTCAACAATAATCATGGTTTGTACCTTGTCCTGAATTTTTCAATATATAACCATATCTCAGTTTTCATCCATCAGCTAGAACATCTATTAATGCTAAGAATCATAAAGGAAACATCACAAGCTAATATATTCACTCGTGCACAGATTAAAAACTGTAATCAATATACTGACCATTAAATAATTGTAGAAGATTGTAATTAACATGTTGAACATTAAATAATTGTATGAAAATTAATTCCATATAAATGAATCTGATACAATATTTTAACTCAAAATATTTAAACTTAGGTTTATAGATATTTTTCTCACTTATATGTTAATTCCATATTACACCAACACATTCAATCATAAAGGACCATCAAGAAATAAAGTTGACAACTTAAGCAAACTGAAATAACACAGTTGAATTGAGTTGATGACAAACCAAAGAAGATTTTGCTTTCACTATTTGACACTTTGTAAGGCATATTAATTCAGAGACCATGCATGATCACACCAATAAGAGGCAGAACTGAATCTTGAAAAGGACGAATTCTTTTCTATCATACACATCACACAACAAGAAGTGCACAAACCATTATTTAAAATTGCATAAAGGTTGGAAACTTCGATCAAAGATTTTGCTTTCACTTTTTGACACTTTGTAAGGCATATTAATTCAGAGACCATGCATGATCACAGCAATAAGAGGCAGAACTGAATCTTGAAAAGGACGAATTCTTTTCTATCATACACATCACACGCAACAAGAAGTGCACAACCCATTATTTAAAATTACATAAAGGTTGGAAACTTCGATCAAAGACTCGATTTTGAAGCCTTTAACATTGATATGGTGCTCGAGAATTCATCACCAAATGACGCAAAACCAAAGGGAAGAATGAGAAAAGCAAAGAATGGAAGTGTAAAAGAAAGTCCATCACCTTATGATTTGATGATTGACAAAACGCTCTTTCTCTTTCTTTCAACAGCTTTCAAAATCCGAAGAAGAACTGAGACACGTGGCAAGTTTAAGCTTTTTGAATTTACTCCGAGGAACCTGTGACTCGCGGCATTTTGTGCTGTGAGTGTTAAACATTTGTTTTGGACCTATAAGAAAAAAATGAGAATGTTACTAAGGGCACCCAGCAATTTAAGTGAAGTGACAAAAATATCCTTCACTTAAATTTTAAAAACCCTCTCTCGCATTAATGTTCCTTCCTCGCCTGAGTGCTACGACACCGTCTCCCTTCTCACCTTCTTCCTTCGTCTTCTTGCTTCCTCTTTGTCGGTTTCTATCGTGCCACCGCCATTGTCGACTTTGAGGACGTCTCTTTCGCTGCGTGCTGTTTTCACCATCAAGATAAGCTTTCTTGTTCTTCGTTAATGGCATTAATGGTTGCTTCGTGCTTGTTGGATTCCATATAACTCATTGTGAATTACATAATTCGAATGAGTTATACGGATCAAGTGAAGATAGAATCAAGAATTAAAAAAATTTAAATTATAATAAAAAAATAAAATTTAAATTGTTTTGGATGAATAAAAAATTTAAAATTTATAAATTTCAATTTAGAAACTACACATCAGGAAATATTCTAATAAAGATGATATTTTTTTTGGATAAAATATGTTTAAGATCACTGTAAAATATGAAAAATATTAATTTTGTTTTGTATTAATTTGGTCCCTCTAAAAATAGAATATATTTTTATTGATTTTCACTAATAACTCTATTAGAAGATCTCACGACATGGCTAACAAATTTAATTAGTTTTTCTTTATCTTCTTAAACAAACTTAGAAGACACCAAAATCTACTATTGTTTTGTCTTTCCCCAGTCCCACTGTGAGAAAATTACATAAAAAGTGACAAAAATTATGATTTTTAGAGGATTTTAATCACTAGAAATTTTTAATTTATTTTAGAAAATTTTAACTGCCACAAATTATTTAGTTCATTTGTTAATCAAATTACACATGTAAGTCTGTTAGTTACCTTAGATTAGTGTCCAAAGAAATTATAACTGAAAATCAACAAAAATATGTTTTGTTTTTAGAGAGATGAAATTAAACAAATTTTTTTATAAAAATAAAATTAATATTTTTTAAAATTTTAGAAGACCTCAAACATATTTTATCTTAATTTTTTTGACTGAATAAATATGATATTAAGTGCCCCAGTGTTGAATTATTCATTTGTTATATGTAACGGAAAGTCAAAATATGAACATATTTATTATTTGCAATTATGTGTTCAAATAATAAGTGAGTTACATATTAATAACCAAAGTGCTAAAATTTTAGTTAGACGAGTGTCGTAGATCATTTACAAAAATATATTAACTCTATTTTCCTTTTATAGTAGGTTTATAATTTTCCAAATACAAATATGAAGTTTAGTATTTTAATTTAAAAAAATAGTTTTTTTTTATTTTAGATCATCATATATTACTTAAAACATTCCCTTGTATTCATATCTTGTTTTGTTTAGTAAGATTAACTGAAAAGTTAATTGAAAATTAAAAAAAAAACTAGTGAATATCAAAATAATTGAGTTGATAATTTAAAATTATTAAGCTAACACATTGAATTTCAGGTATTTGATAAAATAATTTATTTGACAAAGTAAACATGATGTTAATAGGTGCTCCGATGTTGAATTATTTAAGTTAAATGTTATTTTTCATTTATTATGTTTTAGTATTGTTTTTTTTGGTATATTAAATTTAAAAGTTTTATTTTTGGTTCTTTACGTAGAACATCATTTTGATCCTTTATATTTTTAAAAGTTTCATTTTGGTATATTAAGTTTTAAAAGTTTCATTTTGATCTTTTATGTTTTGAAAGTTTCATATGATCCTCTATGTTTTTGAAAGTTTCATTTTGGTCATTTATTCTAATTTTCATAATCAAACGTTAATGTGTCGTTAATTAAAATTTTGAAATAATTAATTTGAAATAGTGGTGGCTAGAATCGTCACTATTGTTTTAAAATGCATTCAACCACATATTTTTCTAACTTCTATTATCTTCTTCTGCAAATTCCATAAGCATCACAACATAAACAATGCAACTTTTGTCTACTTAGATCTACAACCTCCTTAGCACTACAATCATGACCAACAAACAAATCAGATCTACAACATTCATCCACCAAACAATACCAATATTATGTCACCCAATAACCACACCATGACCCAACACCAACATAGATAAAAATATTTGGGTCCCAATGGTGATGAAAAGTTTTAGATCTAACGTTGCAGCGGTGATTTTGTGTCTTGTTATCATTTTTAGGTGCACTATTTTAAGTTAATTATTTAAAAATTAACATAACACTAACGTTTGCTAACGAAAATCAAAAGAAAAGACCAAAATAAAAATTTCAAAAATATAAAGGATTAACGAAAAACATAAATAATCAAAATGAAACTTTTAAAACTTAATGTATCAAAATAAAACTTTTGAAAAGATAAAAACCAAAATAAATATTTTAAAATTTCATTTACTAGAATGAAAAAAAAATACTAAAACATAATGAAAAAAGTGACATTTAGTCCATTATTTATTTGTTATATGTAACAGAAAGTCAAAATTTGAACATATTTATTATTTGCAATGTGTATTAAATAATAAGTGAATTAGATAATGATGACCAAAGTGTTAAAATTTTAAAAGCAAATTACACAAACCCTCTCATGTTTGGACATATTACACATGCATCTCCTTTCTTAAAATGTATTTCTTTTGCACCCCCTGACCGAATCTATTAATTAACATTGTCATTGTATTTGTGAAAGGTTGAAATTACCCTTGATAGTTCTCAAATCCCTCATTTTGTTGCTCCTTCACATGTCCTAAAACCCCCGAAATGTGTTATGCTAGGTTTTGAGTTTTCTCTCGGGTTTCATGACCACCATCTTCATCTACTAGGATTTCAATAGCCACTGTATGCGTCTGCTTGGGTAAAAAGTAGATTTCTCTAGTGGTTTGAGTTTTATGATATTCATATGCTAGGATTTTCTCTGATTTCGGGTTCCATGGTGGTGTTTGGCTTCTATGTCGGCTTTGACGATTGTGTTTGGTCGATGGTTCGAGTTGGTCATTGTAGGTTTGCTTGTGGTTTGACCTGAAATGTGCAACATTGAATGTTTGAATTTGTTAAGGTGCATGTTTCATATTTGTATTTAAACCTTAGAGTTCAGTTTTTTAATATGGTTAATGCGATTTGAGTGGGTTTTACTGTTTTTGTGGACCACTATTGTTGTTTAAGACAACTATTGTTGTTTGAGACAATTGTTGTTGTACATTAGCACTGTTGTTGGGGACCACTATTATTTTTGGATTTACTGTTGTTCATAGGGTAACTTTTTTTGTTTTTGGGGACCACTATTGGATTTACTGTTGTTGTTTTGATTACTTGTCTTTCTAGTTCTGTGTTATTGACCCATTGTTTGACTATTTTATTATTTGGTTGTCAGCATGTAGGAAACATAATGGAAGACCATCCATATTTGGGTCTAGATCTAGGGAATGTATATTTTTTGGTCTATTTTGTGGAATTGAGAGGGCAAACATGCCACCTCAACAATGTGGATCCTGATAAGTATGACTTTTATGATGTGATTGATGACATCTATAATTTTTGCAGCCGAATTGGGTTTGCTTCCTTATAATGCTTTCATTATGTGGTTTCAATGTGCTAATGGTAATTATCGTCCCCTGGCTAATGATTTTGATGTTATGTCAATGTATGTTGGAAATTCAAATATTAGTTGTATTCATTTGTATGCGACCAGAAATAAATGAGTTTTTGCATGAATCTCTTTTCATTGAAGTTGCACCTGCTATTATTAAATATGTTATTGAACAACATTGTACTATAACATTTGCTAGATGGGATGAATTCCAAGTAAAGGATGGATTCAACAAGTTTGTTGTTAAATTGACTGAAAAAAACATGCTAATGTAATTTTTGGTAGATCTTGGGCTTGCCATGCAAATATGTTTGTTCTTGTATAGCTTATAAAAGAGACGATGTGGAGAACTATTGTGACAAGTTTTTCACATATGTCATGTGGATGGAGGCCTATTTTGAAATTATTCATCCAATACTTAATATAGATGTGGACAACAAAGATGAATATGATTCTATATAAATGTAATATTTGTTTATGGGGAGAATCTTTTAAGTATAGACCTGTCTTTTGCCAAACAACTTCATGTGAAGGGGTTGTTTTATGAAAAATAAGCCTATTATTACTAGATACTAAATAGAGCTTTATTTTTTAATTATTTGAGACAACTTTATTTTGAAGATACACAATAGTAGGTCAATTGAGAGCGTAGTTTATTTATGATTGTCTTTATTATGTTATGAATGAAATTAAGACAAATAAATTACTTTCTTATGAGTTGACTATTTTTATCCAATAGTCTAATTTTATAATTAGTTATGAATTGATTCTTAGTATTTTGAATATGACAGAAATGAGAATGAGAAAACGAACCATCACAAGTTCATATTCACCCTTGCACGGATTAAAAACTATAACTAACATATTAATTGAACTTCAAATAATTGTAGGAGATTTAATTCACGTTAGAATGAAAGAGTTCAGACCATCAAGGCAAAGCAAGCATATTTTTTTTTTATAATTTTAAGATTTTACATATATTTTATATATTTTTTTACTCAAACTATGAGATTGACAATAAAAATAATACTCCATCCGTTTTTATGTATAAGACTTAATTATTAATTCATAAAAATTAGAAAAGATAGTTAATTTCGTTGATAGTAATAAATTTATCATAAATTCATATATTTTTAAAAAAATTATCTTTGTAATTAATATTTCTTTTTCTTCTAATTATTTATCAACAGAGTCTCTCTTATTTAAACTAAGATATGTGTAATCTAAAAATAATTAATAGAAGAAGTATTATAAATATGTGTGTGTGTGTACGGAAGCAGTAATATACGACAGATGCAAATAAAAAATAAAAAAAATTAAGTAATGCCATTCGTAAGTGACAAACAATAATCTAAGTGCTAGATTCTGGCTGCAATTACGCAAAGCATTAATGGAAGCTCAAAGTGATCAACACAAGAGCTTTTCAACTATAATGTTTTTTTTTTATCACTAAAAAATCTTTCTATATTACTACCATTTCATCATCAATGACACATATTTTTGGACAAACAAGTACTAGCATGTTTAGTCTAATTTATGAAAATCGCATAATCATGATTTAGACAAAAGCTAGTTTATAGTTATTCAGATTTTTTTTTGTCATTTCCATTCCTATTTTTTCAACATGAAATCCTCGTATAGTGCTAACAATCTAAATCGCCCATCAATTTATAAATATATATCTATTTCTTCTAAAAATAGGCAACAATTTCTCTCACATATTTAAACTCATGCATCGAACTAGTCCACAATCTAGTTAAAAAATAAAATGATATCCCAATCTGGCTTTCCATAATCACCTGTCATTCGACAATTTCTGATTCATAACAGTAATTCTGCAAAAATTGTATATGTTGATTGAAGTAAACCACAACACAAGTAAGAATGAACTTTTCCCTCATATAGAAGCACACTGCAACTACATATAATCACAATGGATGCAACTAATAAAATATCAAAAAGGACCAATCAATAGAAGAAAAAAATGAAACAAATAGGAGCCATAATTGTGAACATGGCTAAACCCCACCAACATTCTTTTTCTGAAACTTCGAATAAGAGATCATAACATTGCGGGAAATGTCAGAAGGTTCAGCCATTGCACCAGTACTATATTCCCCTTCACCTGACCTCTGTGAAATAGGTGGGATGAGAGAAATGCCAAGCTCATCAATGCACTTTTTGCAATGCTTTTCTGTCGAAGGATTTTTCCACATGAAAGGGTTCATCGATGGTGCAACAAATATTGGCTTCTTTCTCGGGTCCCATCCTCTCACAGTACCTGTCAGTAGATTGTCACAGTATCCTCCTGCAATCTACAACACCGTATCTACAAAAGTTAAGATAAGAAATGTATAGAAGAAATTGACAACATTTAACTGTGTATGCACATACAATAGCTAGAAACTTGCACGTAGCCCCTTTACAAGATGTAAGCATGACGACTGACATTACATGTTACAAATGAACATATATTTATATGCATAGTAGACAAGAGAAAAAGGAAGGTGTTTATCGCAGAAATGATAATGTTAAGATGAATGTGTAATTATATAAGAAATAACAGGATACAAAATAGTTGTATCCCAAAAGATGATAGAAAATTAATTAAGGTGATTTAGACAAATAAAGAAGACCGCCTAGAAGCACAAGTGAGGAGAATAGATTCATGGTTTTTAGTTGTATGAAATAGGATGGAGGGATATCAAGAAGAATATTGAATGAATTTTTTGATTAAGAGGAATTTCATGATAAATATTATCTCTAAAATTTTGGTTTTTAATCAAACTAATAGCATGTCTGGTTGTGTGTCGCGTCCCACAAGATTCACGTCAAATTTCCACGTTAAAGAAGAAGCTACTCTCTGTAACTTCAGATTATCACGTATTTGATCCATGTTTTTGGAGGTTGGACATGGATCCAAACACACTATAAATGGTATAATGTGGTGTATAGCCGACCTCACTTACTAGGACATGACTTTTATTGTTGCTATAGTCAAGTAGATGATTCATTTGAATTGTATAATTTTAGAAAAGCCAACTTGTTTAAAACATAGTAAAGAGTCTATCTACCATATGACAATGTAGTTAGAGAAGTTTTAGCGGTTTGATTACCTTGGCAAGGGTATGTGCCGATAACGGAGCAATGACCATGATATCAGCCCATTCAAGAAGCTCAATGTCCATTCTCTTCCAACTATACCATTCATACTCATCATAATAAACAAATACACCATTGGGAATTGATGCTCTATCAATAAAACGCAACGATGATTGTGTGACAACAGCTCTTATGTCTGCCCATTCTATAAAACAATGACAAAGAAGCCCAAATTTTACAGCAGCAACGCATCCACAAGCTGCAAGTAGAACTCGAGGCTTCCTCGGAACACCAAGTTTTGCCTCAGACTTTGCTTTAACACTGGCAGAATCTGAGCAATCCATCACCCACAGATTTCAACAATAATCTTGGTTGTACGTTGTCCTGAATTTGTCAATATATAACCATATCTCAGTTTTCATCTATCAGCTACAACATCTATGCATATCCACATTAATGCAAAAATTCAAAAAACCAACCATCGTGAATTCATATATACCACCTCTACTAGATGAAGGGAATGAAGATTCATTCTTGTTACAGAATCATAATCGCAGCCTCACAAACATGTAAAATCACAACTTAAGCATAGGGATCATTAAGAAAGAGAGAGAGAGAGAGAGAGAGAGAGAATTGCTTGTAACATTAACCTAATCATACGGATAATCAAGAAAGAAAGTTGTTAAGGCATATTCAGAGACCATTCATGATCACTGCAAGGAAAGGCAGAACCGAATCTTGAAACAGACGAATTTATTCAATCACGCACGACCTATTATTCAAAATTAAACGAAGATTGGGAAATCCCATTAAAGAATCGATTTTGAAACTTCTATCGTTAATGGGTTGCTCGAGAACTCATCACCAAATGATGCAAAAGCAAAGGAAAGAAGAATAAAACAAAAGAATGGAAGTGTAAAAGAAATTCCATCACCTTATGAGCTATAAAATTATGAAATTATGATTATTGAGGAAGCTCTCTTCTCTTTCTTACAACATCTTTCAGAATCAGAAGAAGAAGAACAGAGAGATATGGCAAGTTCAAGCCTTTTGAATTTACTCTGAGGAAGCTCTGACTCGCGGCATTTTGTGTTGTGAGACCGAGAGTCAAACATTTGTTTTTGACCTATAACAAACAAATAATAACCCCAAATTAAGCCCATAACCAATTAGAAGTAATTTTTTATTTTATTTTTTGAAAGTCTATTCATTTAATTTTTTTATACTAAATCATAAAATGGAATGACATACTAATATATTTTTTAAATGGTGACAAAAAATTAAATTTGAATTGTTTATTATAAAGAAAAAAATTGGATAAATGCCCATCTTCTTGTTGTGTGAAAGAAAGTGTGAGATGGTACCATTGATTCTTTAAAGATGAAAAAATTTAAATTTAATATCCAAATATAAAAAATATGACAAATTGGTGATGCTAATAATTTAATGATAAATTGATTTTAAATTTTGTAATTTAATATCAAATTAATCTTAAAAATATAATTTAATATCAAATTGATCCTTGAATATTAAAATTTAATTATAAAATGATCTCATAAATTTAAAATATTTTAATGAATATGATATTAATAATTGCTTAAATGTTGATTTATTTATGAATAAATAGTAATGGAAATTAAAATTTGAAAATATTTGCAATTATATGTATTAAATAGTAAGGTAGTGAGAACAAAAGTGCTAAAATTTTAATTAGACTAGTGCTAGAAGGACCAATCACAAAACTATAGTAGTATTATCTTTGTTTTCATTTAATAGTAGGTTTATAATTTTCCATTAAACAAATATGAAATTTCTTATTTAGTTTAAGAGAACGAGTATTTTTTTTATAGTGGAGAATTTGCTCAACTAAGAATATTCACAGTTTCATTAGGTTATTTTTCTTAATTAAATTTGTTATTCGTAAAAGACTCAAATTTAAGATTTTTTTCAAGAAAACAAAACATATATTAATTAACACAATATAGTTTCTCCGGTGTCGCCGTTACTTAGGGGGTTTTAATACTGTTGGATTTTTAAGCAATGGTAATTAAGTACATTATTATGTCATTATTTTGATATTTAATGATAATTTTATAATGTATATTTTAATTTAATCCTTGTATAATTAAAATATTTTTTTGAAATTCTTTTCTCTTCGTATATCTTTCTCAGTGTCTAGACATTTAAACTACATTTAATAATCAATTTTTATGAAAAATACCTTTTAATATGTTGTTAACCCCACACAAATAAAAGTTCACATAACTTACTGTGTCATTGCATTTATTATTTATCTAAGAAGTGACAATTAGTGAAGCACTACATGTCAAAAGAAAATCTTTTAACTCGCACCCTTCATTCTTTGATCCACGACCAAAATTCCCAATAATGGCCGACGATTTTCTCCGGACACCCCTCACACTCAAGATTTCCTTGTTCTTCTTCATTGTCGCCACCTTCCACTTTAGCAACCACTAGTCTAATTGCTACGTACCAGCAGTTTGTATTCTTCAGTCAATGATTCAACCTGGACCCGAAATGGAACCCGAGATGTGTATATGTTTGCTGTTCAGGGTTTTGGTTTGAATTGAATGTGATTATGTTTGTTGCGAAGAGATGTTTGGTTACGTGAGATTAAAAAGTACATTTTTTTAAAAATATTTTGAATTTTTAATTATACATGGACTAAATTGAAATATATAATTATCATTAAAAATCAAAATAATGAGATAATGAACTAGTTTGTTTAAATTTATTTATTAAAATAAATGTTTATTTTAATAAATAAATAACTTTATGATTTTGTGTTTTTGTCTAAATTATTGTTTTCCGCTTTAAGAAGTAAATTCTATATACTTATTAAAAAATACTTATTTAAATTTTTTTTTTAATTAAACAAACTCAACCAATATAGTTGGATTGTTATTGGTTTATAAACCAACAATATCAAAATTCCCCAAATTAACTGACACTTTAGAAACTCTCTCGACCCAAAAACTTATGTGTGTGGGCGTGGTTGAGTAGAGTCTCGAATTGCACATGTTGGTTTGGAGAGATACTTTTGATAGGAGGAAAAATCTAAAAAATAAAGAACTCCGACGCTCAAGTAAAAATATGAGTGAGAAGAACAAAGCAAAATATATGCTTAAGTAAAGCTTGAGTGAACAAGGGAGAGAGAGGCAAGCTTGTTGCTCTGAATGTGTGATGGGATGTGTAGAGGATTCAATGAAACTTATATGTACAGTGGTTGAGTGCGATCGCTGGTCCTTGTTTGTAAGATTGTTGTAGTGCAGATTATTTCCGACTTGTAGATAATAGCAGAGAGCTTATAGATAATATTAGAGATAAACATTTTCTTATAGATAAACGTAAAAGATAATTGTATCTTGTAGATAATACGTGACCTTACAGATAATTCATTATCTGCATACCAATAGATAAATATATTCAAATATTAATAGGTTGGAGATTTGGCGATTAAGGATGGAGCGTTAATTTGCACTCTTGTTACAATCACATGACTATCGGATTGATGTGTGACTCGAAGTGTCACATAAGGGCCTGCATGTATTTTATGGACCCTATACAATGCAATATATAAAATCTACTGGTGTACATTCTTATGCTGAAAAACTAATAGCATCTCTAATTGTAGCTCTCATTGAGTTCTTATGCACAAGAATCATTCCAGTTCACGGTTGTAGGGTTAAGTTAGAAGCATGGTATAAGAATGGTTCTTATATAATTAACAATTCTTAACAATCACTTGAATATAACTACAAGTGGGTGTTTTAACTTTTAATAAATTATTATATATTAATTAAATATAACTACAAATTTATAAAACATTTAGGCTTATAAAGCATAATAATTTTTTTTTTTAAATCTCGGTCATCACCATTCTTTTATAAAGATGTTGCTTTTTGTATGCAGGGTCCAGGCACATGCTTGCCTTCCCTTGTACATGAATTGAACCCTTGAATTAAATTTGTCGTTGTTACAGAATCATAACCACTTCCTCACAATTAATTTACGCATATGCAAAAGCGTAAAACATTTGTATGGAAGAGAAATGTCACTTCACGCTCTTTTGAGCATAGTTTTTTTTATTGGTTAAAATTGATCTCACATCTTAATGATTATTTTTCTCTTTTAATTTTATATTTTTTAATACATTTTAACTAACAAAAAAATATGTATAGAGGAGTTTATTAAAAAGTATCTAGCACTTCTCTTTATGATATAATGACTCATTTATGAAAGGGTGATTTAGTGTTTGACACCTTCAAAGGCAGTCAAGTATAAAAATATGAAAAGAAATGTAAATAAAAAAATCATTTCACAAAAAAAGACATATTAAAGATTAGATTTATTTTAAATTATAAATATTGAAAATAAAATATATTATTATTATTATTATTATTATTATTATTATTATTATTATTATTATTATTACTTCTTTTGCTCTTAATTATAAGATTATTTTAAAAAAATTATTTATCTTTTTTATAAGATTATTTTTTAAATTTCTAGATGTATTAATTATTTTTTTATATATTTTTATTTAATTATTCTCTTTCAAACATTAATGAGAATTAATTAAGTGAATAAAGAGATAAGAAATTAAAAGATTAATTTTAAAATGATAGTATAGATAATTGAAAATTTAATACAATTAATTAAATTAACTATTTTTTTAAGAAACATAAATTATTTGAAAGAGTCATAATTAGGGACCGAGAAAATATATTATTATTATTCTTAAAAATATTAAAATTACATAAATTCTATTTGATTAGGTTAAACAAAAGTAAGCATATAAAGAACAATACGTACTTTCCACCCTATATGATGAGAAAGAAGATTCATATTTGTCAGGAACGAGAGAAAGAGAATGAATTGCTTGTAACATTAATCATAGGGAACATCAAGAATTGTAGGAGATTGTAGTTAACATGTTGAACATTAAATAAATGTAGAAGATTTTAATCCAAACAGTATAGACTTTTAAGACTATCAAGATAAAAAAAGGAAACATATTTATCAAACAAAAAGGAGCATATAAGAATACCATACCACCTTTGGATGAAGGGAATGATGAAGATTTACAGAATCATAATCACAGCCTCATCAATATGTGAGAGCATAAAATTAACATTTTTCGAGAGAGAGACAGAATTGCTTGTAATATTATATTGATCATAGGGATCATCACGGAAGTTGATAACTTAAGAAATAATACGTACAGTTGAATTGAGTCTGTGACAAACTAAAGAAATTTGCTTGCACCTACAACTACAAACGAAAGGGTGATTCACCATTCCACACCTCATAAGGCATATTCTGAGGCCATATCATGCATGATCACACAGCAAATTAAAAAGAGGCAGAACTTAATCTTGAAACAAACGAATTTATTCGATCATTAACGCCACACACAAAAAAAAGTGTACGACCTTTTAGTGCAAATTACGTAAAGATTGGGAGCTCCGATCAAAGAATCGATTTTGAAACTTTTAACGTTAATGGGGTGCTCGAGCTTTTCCATCGGATTTTCTAGGGGGAACCTTCTAATCGCAGCATTTTTGTGTTGTAACCACTCATGAGAGTCAAACATAATATTCTCTTTGGACTTTAATTTCAAGAATAAATATCTTCATTCTTACATTGATTTACTCACTCTTCACGCACAAGTGCACAACACTAATGCGTCCCTTCCCTAGCCTCTTCTCCTCTCCAAACATTAATTACTTCGGTCTTGTTTCTTCTAGATTCATGAGACGACAACCAAACCTCATTCGTGGATCATGGACTGTGATTTCCTTAGATTAATTAAGGTGTAGGCATATTATTGTTTTCTTATATTTTCGAATGTGTGATCATAAGGATGATATTTTTTTTACTGGAGAAATGCTTTTGGAATATACAAAATGTTTTTTATTTTTATTTAATGCAACTTTTTAGCATTAAGTACCTGAGTTATATCCTCTGCTATCATGAACATTCAGAAATAACTAGTTTGTTGCCATATTTTGATTAGGACGTGATATGCAATGCAACTTGAAGTGTTGAACTCAGTTTGCACTCGAATTCTACATATATATACCACAAAAATTCACTAAAAAAATAAAATGATTTCCGAATCTGGCTTCCCTTAATTATCATCATCACTCTTGATTATTATTTAATTTCTTTCATATATGTAATTTTTTTTATTCACATTAATAATGTTGTTATTCTTTCATTGCTCTAGTCCAAATTGGTAGTAATTGATAATTGACTCAATAATTTCTTGTGGGATGACACTACACTCATTTTCTTTATTATGCGACACAACCAATACACTTGCCAGGAGCAAGATTTGATACTTCATTAATCTTTTATACCTCTAGCAAATCTTTGTTAGGCGTCATTCAGAACTGAAGGATGCTAAAATTTGTGGAGTTGTGGGGTCATCCTTATGCTTTTGAGAACAATTCAGTTACATGATGAATTAGAATTAGAGTCCTGTAGTACACCAAAAAAATAAAAGAATTAGAGTTTTGTAAAATCTAGTAATCTTTTTACCATACCGACTTAAAGGTCCCTATATGATTATCATTGCTTAATTACCTGCACAACACGGATTAGGATATCCACTGAATAATTAAACTCTCTATACTCTAATAAGGCTCACTTCAGAGGATTCTAATCCGAACAACACTATCTTCAACATTCATGACATTTAGTTCTCTGCATTACGAGAGCATTTGTTTTGTCTTACCTGTGCCACACAACTCAGTACCAATATTTGTTGGAATACAAGTGTGAGGTAAAGTTTCACGTCGAGTAGAAGTGAAAAAATTGAGCACCATATAAGTGAGGGAAAAACTCATTAACCTGAGTCTTAGAATTTTAGGTTAAAGTGTGGCGTGAAATTCTCTTAGGTAGTTGCGCATGACTTATTGATGTAAATCGCTGCGATGTTTAAGACCCATAAACCTCCTGTGGCAATAAGTAGCCACAAAGGGTCTGAAGAAGTTGTGGAAACTTATATTGCTGACTACTTCTCATTTGGAAGGGACAGATCGGTGAACTCGACTTAACCAAAACCAACCGCAACAACAAGTCGAAGAAGGTCTTCTTTCAGCAAATATTAGTCTAGATGGACCAAAAGTGCACACAGCAACTTCCGGAGAAGAGCTAGAACCCCTATTGAGCAAGGTGGGGTACGTTTCTCAAGTCCTCATCCTTCATATATGGACGTGACAGTGGCCAAAAAGGGTCTTATTGTCCTCTTAAGGGCAAAGAGAAGCGATGACGATGAACTACTTCTTGACACGATCACTGTCAAGCACTATTTTGTGCCTGCATCTTGTTCTCATGGTGTCTCTCTTGTGGCAAAGATTCGTAGTGATAGTGGTGATGGAGGTTTGAATGTTCAGCTAGAGAAGCTTTGTGTATATTCAGCCCAAACGTTCCATGCTGACCATGTTTGATGTCAAAGGAAAAGGGTGGGGGCCTAATCTTAGTAGTTCTGATTGTGCAATTGAGCTTTCTTCCAACCAAAACAATGGTGCTGTGATTAGCAGTGGTAGCAATAACAATCCTTCAAATGCTAATCCTATGTATGCTTGCTTTCTATGTATACGCAACTTTTTAAGAGATGAATGAAAAAAACATGGTTGGAAGGAAATATTTCACTAAAGATAGTCAACAAAATTTCCTAATGGAAATTAATCATTAGCAAAACCTATGGATACTTTTAACCAAGCTTCTGTTATTTATTTATAGTAATGTTCAATTGTTAATCTAAAATTCATTTTTTCAGACTTAGACTTAATGTGTGAGCTATTCTATTCTCAAACAAGTCAGATACAATACACACAAATAATAAGCTTACTTATGAAAAGGAGCCTCACATGTTACTTTATCACACAAATAGGCATTCAAATACCTTAGCCCTGCAACATCCAAATATAGATGCCTGTTGAAAAACTGCAACAGCTAAACTATTAAATAAAAGGAAGGAATTATTACTGCATGTCTTCTATAATCCAATTGAATAATCATATATATAAAGAATGACATTAATTTGTTAGAAGAAATTTTTCTTCACAGTTTCACTACCATTGTCCATTATTCTATCCTTATTTAACTGACAACAACTGAAAATTATTTTGTAGCAAATGCAACTGAATCCTCCTTTTTAACTGACAAGCAAAACCAGGCAAGATAGTATGAAAATTCCTTAATGGCCAGGCTTTTCAAATCCCCTTATCCAAAATACAAAAGATAACATACTCCACAAACAAACAACGCCACCAATCAGAGTAAGAAATCAAAATAAGCAGGAAATACAATTAATAGCATGTGATGTCATAGTATAGTATATTTATTAAAATAGTGGATGCTACACGGCGAGGGCGAGCCCTGGTGCAGCGGTAAAGTTGTGCCTTGGTGACTTGTGGTCATGGGTTCGAATCCGGAAACAGCCTCTTTGCATATGCAAGGGTAAGGCTGCATACAATATCCCTCTCCCATACCTTCGCATAGCGAAGAGCCTCTGGGCAATGGGGTACGAAGTTTTTAATCCTGCCTAGGGTAGCTTTGCTATTCTTAGCCGGTCCCAAGCCCGGATAAAAGGAGAGGGTTGTGTTAGGCTTTCGACAGCCAACGTTAAACTTTGTCGAATCTCTATGACATGAATCAATTACGTAATAATGTGAATGCTAGGTCGTTGCCCGGAAGCAACGCGTTGTATGGCTCGAGTACAGTGTCAAAAGAGCAAGGGCCGCTGCATCGCCGCCCGGATGTAGTGAAAAGTAAGCAAGGGTTCCCACATTTTCGTGAACGGGTGTGGGTAAAGAAGCTAGTTCATGACAGGAGGATTCGCTTTGGTACATGGAATATAGGCACACTTACTGGAAAATCTATGGAAATAGTGGATGTTATGGTGAGGAGGAAGATCAATTTTATGTGCCTACAAGAAACTAAGTGGACAGGTGCAAAAGCGAAAGAATTAGACAACTCGGGATTTAAGTTGTGGTATACGGGAAAAATCAGATCAAGAAATGGGGTAGGGATTATTGTGGACAAGGAGTGGAAGAAGGATGTCGTGGATGTAAGAAGAGTAGGAGATCGTATCATAGTCTTAAAATTGGTAGTGGGACAGGACACCTTTAATGTTATTAGTGGGTACGCACCTCAGGTTGGGTTAGCAGAACACTTTAAGGTAAAATTTTGGGAGGATCTAGAAGGGGTACTTCAGGATATACCCCAAGGAGAGAAAGTTTTCCTAGGAGGGGATCTCAATGGACATGTAGGTAGCGTGGCTAGAGGTTTTGAGGGGGTGCATGGGGGTTTTGGCCTAGGGGAGATGAATGGGGAGGGTAAATCCATCTTGGAGTTTTCGGAGGCTTTGGATCTTTCTATAGCCAATACATGGTTTAAGAAAAGAGAGGAACATCTTATCACTTACAAAAGTGGAGGGACATGTTCTCAGATAGATTTCTTCCTTATCAGGAAGTCTGATAGGAAGTATTGCTTGAACTGTAAAGTTATCCCGGGAGAGAGCTTGACTACCCAACATAGAGTGTTGGTTATGGATGTAAGAATTAGAGATAGGGCAAAGAGAAGAAGTCCTATGGTAGCACCAAGGATCAAATGGTGGCACTTGAAGGGTGAGAAACAAGGAATCTTCCAACAAAAGATATGGGAGGGTTGGTGTGGACAATCACAAGGAAGTGCAAATGATATGTGGAACAAGATGTCCCAAGAGATTATTAAAGTGGCTAAAGAGATGTTGGGTGAATCTAGAGGTTTTGGACCTAGGGGTAAAGAATCGTGGTGGTGGAATGAAAATGTTTAGAGCAAAGTTAGAGTAAAAAAGGAGTGTTTCAAGGAGTGGTCTAGGTGTAGAAATTCTGAAACTTGGGATAAGTATAAGATAGCTAGAAATGAAACCAAAAAGGCGGTGAGTGAGGCAAGAGCCCAAGCTTTTGATGGACTATACCAAGCTCTAGGAACCAGGGACGGAGAAAGATCTATATATAGGCTTGCTAAGGGTAGAGAGAGGAAGACTAGAGATTTGGATCAAGTAAAGTGTGTTAAGGATGAAGAAGGCAAAGTCTTAGTGCATGAAAAAGATATCAAGGAAAGGTGGAAGGCGTATTTCCACAACTTATTTAATGATGGATATGGATATGACTCTAGCAGTCTAGACACAAGAGAAGAGGACCGGAACTATAAGTACTATCGTCGGATTCAGAAACAGGAAGTAAAGGAAGCGTTGAAAAGAATGAGTAATGGTAAGGCGGTGGGGCCAGACAACATACCTATTGAAGTGTGGAAAACTCTTGGAGATAGAGGTCTTGAGTGGCTCACCGAACTCTTTAACGAAATTATGAGGTCAAAACGCATGCCGGAGGAATGGAGGAGAAGCACGTTAGTGCCAATCTATAAGAACAAGGGGGATATACAAAATTGTGCAAATTATAGGGGAATCAAGCTCATGAGTCATACCATGAAATTATGGGAAAGAGTGATCGAACGGAGATTAAGAAAGGAGACTCAAGTTACTGAGAATCAATTTGGTTTCATGCCGGGAAGGTCGACCATGGAAGCGATTTATTTATTACGGCGGGTGATGGAGCAATATCGCATGGCCCAACAAGACTTGCACTTGATTTTTATTGACTTGGAGAAAGCGTATGATAGAGTGCCTAGAGAGATTTTGTGGAAAGCTCTAGAGAAGAAAGGGGTTAGGGTTGCATATATTCGAGCTATCCAAGATATGTATGATAGGGTATCGACTAGTGTTAGGACACAGGGTGGAGAGTCAGACGATTTTCCCATCACAATTGGTTTACATCAAGGGTCAACCCTTAGCCCCTACCTTTTTACCTTAATTCTGGATGTCCTCACGGAACAAATCCAAGAGATAGCGCCGAGATGCATGCTTTTTGCAGATGACATAGTCCTCCTTGGAGAGTCGAGGGAGGAGTTGAATGAGAGGTTGGAAACTTGGAGACGAGCTCTAGAAACACATGGCTTTCGCCTAAGCAGAAGCAAATCGGAGTATATGGAATGTAAGTTCAACAAAAGAAGGAGGGTTTCTAACTCAGAGGTGAAAATAGGAGACCATATTATCCCTCAAGTCACACGGTTTAAATATCTTGGGTCTGTAATACAGGATGATGGGGAAATTGAAGGGGATGTGAATCATCGCATTCAAGTAGGATGGATGAAATGGAGAAAAGCATCGGGGATGTTATGTGATGCAAAGGTACCGATCAAGATAAAGGGAAAGTTTTATCGGACTGCGGTAAGACCGGCGATTTTGTACGGAACAGAATGCTGGGCGGTCAAGAGCCAACATGAGAATAAAGTAGGTGTAGCGGAGATGAGGATGTTGCGGTGGATGTGTGGTAAGACTCGACAGGATAAAATTAGAAACGAAGCTATTAGAAAGAGGGTTGGAGTAGCGCCTATTGTAGAGAAGATGGTGGAAAATAGACTTAGGTGGTTTGGGCATGTAGAGAGAAGACCGGTAGACTTTGTAGTGAGGAGAGTAGACCAGATGGAGAGAAGACAAACAATTCGAGGCAGAGGAAGACCCAAAAAGACTATAAGAGAGGTTATCAAAAAGGATCTCGAACTCAATGGTTTGGATAGAAGTATGGTACTTGATAGAACATTATGGCGGAAGTTGATCCATGTAGCCGACCCCACCTAGTGGGATAAGGCGTTGTTGTTGTTGTTGTTGTTGTAGTGGATGCTACACGGTTTGGTTAGCAACAAGAGATTAATTAAGATGCTTAATACTGAACAATTCTTTTTATATAGTTATTATTCTTTTGTTTAATGGTTTTTCATTTCAATTTTGCCAGTTCTTTTCCATGACGTGCCACCATTGCAAGTCAGGGTCCATTTATTTATGCTTTTCCCTGTAATTTTTATCTTGTACTATTTTCTTCCTACCCATCTTGCATTGGTGAAAACAACCCGTAAGCTAACTAATATTGGAAAATTTTACATTATTACCAATTTTGAAGACTCATTTTGGATACTGTACATTATTATGTGAATGGAATCAAAGTAAGGAGCTACTTGCAGGGGATTCTCAAGGATTGTTCAATACTGATATCAGGCTACACAATCACTAGTATATCTTTTACTAAATGTGAGGGAAAAAGGATAGGTGATTCCTCTCTCTAACCATCACTTCGACACACTTCTGCAACAGAAGCATCTTCACAGAAGCAAACACATTGCTAACATTAAAAAACAATTGGCATCCTATTGCAAGATTCTAGGAGCTTCTTTCCCATTGATTTATATTATTGTTAATCAATTAAACGTAGCAGAAAAGAAAGAAAAAACATTACATTGCAGGGAAATAGAAATTCCAGCCTACAGCAATCCCCAAATCATGTATCCAGAGCAACATGTTAGCATGATTAAACGTCAAAACATCTTGTAGTACCCGGAATTTTGAATCTGTTCCTTCCTTGGACTTGTTAAGCTTCGATCCTTCCTGCTAGAAAAACAGAATCATAACAAAAAGACAACAAGCATATAAACGTATAAAGAAGAAGAGAGGGGTAAAAACTGAGGATATATTTCAGATTTGTAACTTAGATTTTGCACACTTTGAACTTGTTACAGCAAGAGCTTAAATAGAGAAACTAACAAGTTCCTAATTGGCTGAAATAAACATTAACTTATAGCTAATCTAAAATAGACATCATTAGCAAACAACTACAAATTGCTTCTTCTGAACACAAGAAACCTTTAAACGAACTTACAAACAACCACAAAATCTGTAGAAAAATCTCAATTGCCAACACTCCTTGAGATTTTTCTTCAACACTCCAAGCTGATCTTAACCTTTCCCACATCTATAGAGGATCACCTTCAAGTAGACAAGCATTTGCATCCTCACCCTAAACATAAATTATATCATCTGAAACAAGAATACTTGCAACCTCATTCCACTTTTGATCTCGAAGAACCTTAACTTTATGGTGATAGACAAGCCATGACAATTGTAGCAACTTATCAACATTGTACTCCTCCTCTTAGAATTTTATTTTTATCTTGATAAGGAGTATGAAAATCCCAACAAAATCTTTCCAATCAAGAGATTTACCTCTTGCATTTTCCAAAGCAATGACCAAAAATGTTGTAGCTTTCATAACCCATAAAAAAGGATTCACCATAAAACTCCAAAACTTCAAAAACTTGTTTTCCTTCTTTTCTTCAAGTTTGTTCTGGGCAAAGAGGTCCATCTTCTTAGCATCTTTTGTTGTAGGCCCATTTGAATCACACTTTTAGATTCTGAAATGGTTCCTCCTCAACTGGCATGTTTTCCAACTTCATAGCTTCTTTTAACACAACATGCGTGGGTTTTTTCTTCCATTCCACTGGAAAACTTTTACCATATAGTTGTAATATACCAATTGATCTAATCAGAGATTATTTGTAATATTCTTTTTGCCTTCAATAAAATATGTATTTCTTCCTCCCTGCGCTCTCTGTTACCCTTGTTCTACATTAATACTGTCTTCTCCACATGAGTATATTACAATCAAGAGAAACCCAAAAAACATACAATAAGTACCTAATGTCCATCCACTGTCATCATGAACATTCGTAAATAACAACTAGTTTATTTTATTGACATGCCTTGCTTCATTCCAAGGCGATCAATGTTAAAAATTATTAATTATGTATTTAGTTTGGTGGTGAAATTATGGAAAAATTAGTACATGTTTTTTGTTAAAATAAAATTACTTTTAATTAAGAAAAATCATAGTAAGGTTGAAGCAATCAAGAGTTGTTTAAGATTCATGTAAAATTAGTTTTGATCTTTTACCTGTTATATTTTCTCTCACATTTATTTTAATGTAACTTAATATTTTTATATCTATTTCATTTAATTTTAAATTTTTTTATAGGGTTATAAGTTTTATTTCCAAAGTAAAAATATTATACATATATTTTTTTAATTTAACAATTAACATGAAATTAAAAAAAAATACTACATGGCTATATATTTATTTAATTCAATTAAATCTGCTCATCCAAAATCAGTTCTTCACATTCAAATACACACACTATAAGGAAAATACCTAAACTGGTTTGCTATTAGTACCTAATGATGCTACTGAGCACAATGCAATGTGTGTTTATCAAGAAGAGCATAACATCTACATTTACATATCTAAGTAGAGGTGCACAAGCAAGTGAAGCAACACCCCTAGCTAGGAGACATAAACGATACTGCTCAATGAAACTATGATAAAATCAAATGTGACCACACTGGGCTAAAAAAGGAGCCAAAACAAAAGGTCCTGGTAAGAAGCCATCCATTATCCACACTTACACACCATAATGTTCAAAGTTGCCAAACCTGACCACTAGTACTAGTACTACCCTCTTTCTGCTTCATTTTTTTATTTTGCTTATTATAAGAGGCTTTCACATCTGAGCATATGATACAAGGATCAGCCATTGCATGCTCAAGTTCCCCACTAGCTGTACGTTGTAACTGATACAGGTGCATTTAAATGCCGTTCTGTGAAAGAGTCTTCTCATGTAAAGGTGCTCATGGATGGTGCAACGAAAAATGGCTTGTTGTAGTCCCATGCTCGCACAATGCTTGTCAGAACTGCATTCATGAATAGAAGAACGAAATGAGTTGTCCAATCTTCATTCAACGGTTCGAATTAACTAATCATGACTAGTCTTTACAACAGTAACAACAAGGTATTCTCGGTTACATTAAATATCATGAAATAAAATTAGATTAAAAATTATAATTATCGGTAAAAAAAACCTGAAAGAAAAATAAAAAATTAAATCAAACTTCCTCCTTTTTTTTTTTTGTATCTGAGACTATTAAAGCAAGAAGCTAAAATGGGGGGATACTAGCACTTTTCTTTCCAAAACTCATGTCACATATCCAAATCCCAAATCCAATTTTATGACCCGTACCTAGTGTGTGTTAGATGTTCTATTAGAAATAAGTCTAAATTATAACTCGGGTAAAAGTTTATTTCGCATAATCTTTAAATAAAATATAGTTTTAAAGTTGATTAAATAATTTAGTCCTATGTATTGTTGCAAATTTTTAATTTGATCTCTATACGGAAAAAAGAAGCTTATTCAATCGGTGCTTATATGTGCAAGATAAATGTTAAAGATACTTTTTCCAACATTTTCTTTCCAACATTTATTGTGATTGTTAAAATTTATCAAAAATTATAATGATTATAACTTCTAAATCATGAAAGAAAATCACAAGAAAAAGAACACATTAAAATTGATAATTTTCAATAAAAATAAACTTTTATCATATCAGATAAAGAGTAATGTTAAAAAGACAGTGTCAAACAAACAAAATGTCAGATAGCATTTCTCATATGCTCAAAACCTTGTCTATTTATTATCTACGAGTACGTTGATTTTGTTTGATTTATTCCATTTGTTCACCTTATTTATCGTTTATGAAGTTATTTAATTATTTAATCAGTTTAAAACAACTAAAAATTAAGTATATTAGTTAACATTTTATTTACAATTTATTCAACTCATTAAAATATTATTTAATTATTTGATAAAAAAATAACCAATGCACACAAATTAAAAAAAAATTAAATATTTCAATGCACGTGCAACGCACACTAAGAACTAAGAACTAAGAAGTAAGATCATATCTGAAACTGGTTTGCCTTTCGTATTTCGTACCTAATGATGCAACTGAGCACAATGCAATATGTGTATATCAAGAAGAGCATAACATCTACAGTTACATCTAAGTATAGAGTGCACAAGCAACCACTCTAAGGAGACATAAACGACACTGCTCAATGATACTGTGATCAAATCAAATGTGACCACATTATAGTCTATACACCATAATGTTCAAAGTTGCTAAACCTGACCACTACTAGTACTACTACTACCCTCTTTCTGCTCCATCTTTTGCTTCTTATAAGAAGCTTTCACTCTTGAGATAATGGTAGCAGGTTCCACCATTGCGCGCTCAAGATCCCCATTAACAGGTACAGGTGGGATGAGCATGATGCCAAGCCCATCAATTTCACCTAAATGCTCTTCTGTGAAAGAGTTTCTCCATATACAAGTGCTCATGGATGGTGCAACAAAAAGTGGCTTCCTGTAGTCCCATGCTCGCACAATCGTTGTCAGAAGATCGTCACACAACCCTCCCGCAATCTACAACATGTTTTTACAAGTAAGAAATAGAAGAAAGAGGCAATTTGCAAACCATAATGATGTTCTTAAAATAGAAGAAACATGCACACAACTTACAACTCAATGCATGACGTAAACGTTAGATTTGGATCCTTTTTATTGTTAAGTCATAGGACATTCGTAAACCTCATGCCTGCCATGGATAAATGCAAAGCTTGCAGAGAAAAGCAGCATGGTTGTGATCTGTGGTGGGATCAACAACAAATTAGCTCAGTTGTTGCACAACATATGTAATGTCTGGCCTTGTGTTGGTCAAATAGATCAACCTCCCTATTAATCTCCTATAAGAGGAAACATCTTCTGCTGAAATAGGTGACCCTGAGTGTTGATGCTTGGTGGTGTAATCACAAGGTGTAGAAACTGGCTTAGAACCAAGCATGTCAACATTATTGAGAATGTCCAGTGCATACTTTCTTTGATATAGATTTATACCAATAGAGCTTCTAGCTACCTCAAACCCCAGAAAGTACCTAAAGTCTCCTAAGTCCTTAATTTTGAAAGCATTGTCAAGTAGATTTGTAATTCTTTGAATTTTAGACAAATCATTGCCTGACAAGACAATGTCACCAACATAAACCAGCAAAATAACAATTGTGTTGCAACCATGCTTAATGAAAAAAGAATGGTCAGAAGTACATTGCTTGTATCCATGGGAAATCAGAAAAGATGATAATCTTGCAAACCATGCTCTACTAGCCTGTTTCAGGCCATATAGAGACCTTTGAAGCTTGTAAACTAGCCATGGTCTAGCTACTTGCATACCCTGAGGGATGACCATGTAGACTTCTTCATTTAAATTACCATGTAAGAAAACATTGTTCACATCTAGTTGTTTGAGATGCCACTTATTAATAGCAGCTAAAGCCAATAAAAATCTCACTATGGTTAGTTTAACTACTGGAGAGAAAGTGTCCAGGTAGTCTTGTTCTTCCACCTGAGTATACCCTTTTGCCACTAATGGCTTTATACCTCTCTATGGAACCATCAGATTTGTGATTGATCTTATACACCCATTTACAATCAATTATAGTCTTGTGATGAGGAAGATCAGTGAGAACCTAGGTATCATTAAGCTCTAGTGCTTTGATCTCAACATTCATGGCTTCAATCCAATTAGGATCCTTAGATGCTCCACTGTATAACTGAGGTTCAACACTTTGTGTGATAGATAAAACAACATGGTGATAGGAAGAAGACAATTTGGTATATGAAAGGACAAAACTAAGAGGATAAAGGCTAGTAGTACCTGTAGAGTGATTGACAACAGTTGGTGATGGATATGTGACATGAAAGTCTTTATATTTACTTGGTCTGTGTATTTGTCTCATGGGTCTTCTAGATGTATGAATGACTTGCTATGAGGCTGAGGGATCAGAATCATTATTGGAGGCAAACATGACAGGATCACTTGGTGGCTCTAAAGATGAATCACCAGACTAATCAATGACATTGGATGAAAGAGTAGGCATAGGTAGGACAGTGATAGGATCTGGTTTATTTTGATCAGTGAATGGAAAACAATCTTCATAGAAAATGACATTTCTAGAGATAGAAGTAGACTTGGTCTTGAGATCAAAAGTGATATATCCTTTTGTGTGTGGCTTGAAACCCAAAAAGACAAAAGTAACAACTTTTAGGTCAGGCTTCTTTCTGTTAGCTCTCAAAGTACTTGAAAAACATAGACAACCAAATACCCTTAAAGACTCAATATCATATACATCTCCATGTAGTTTTTCATAAGGAGTTTGATTACCAAGGAAATGGGTAGGCATGAAATTAACAAGGATAACAAAATGAATCAAGGCATAAGACCAAAAAGTAGATGGTAAATTAGATTGAAATAACAAGGATCGAGTGACATTTAATAGATATTGGTGTTTTCTTTCAACAATCTCATTTTGTTGGGGAGTTTTAACACAACAACATTGATGTATAATGCTAGTATCATCATAGAATTGTTTCATAATAAACTCAGATCCATTATCTGATCTGATAACCTTTATTTATTTTTATCCAAATTGCCTTTCAACATTGGCAACAAAGTTCTTTAAATGAGGTTGTGTTTCAGATTTTGAATTCATAAGGAAAACCAAAAGAAACCTTGAATAATCATCTATAATAGTGAAAAATATTTGTAACCATTTAAAGACGTTACATAGAAAGGGCCCCAAATATCAATATATATAAAAGCAAAAACACAAGATGAGTGAGAAATCACTGCTAGGAAAAGACAATTTTTTTTTCTGTTTTAAATGATGACAATTGACAAGTTTCACATATGAATTGTTTATCTGATGTAAGAATAGGATAAAATTTTTTCAACAACACCAATCTTTCATAAGATGGATAACCAAGTCAAAAATGCCACAAATCTATAGGTTTTTTATTACATGAAAAAGTTGAAATGCTAGAAACACTAGAGCAGATAGGGATGTAATGGAATTAGAACTGCAATCCCTATAAGGCTTGAGAGGAACCATGTTGAGTTTGTAAAGACCTTCCACTATATCAACTGTACCAATCCTCTGGAGGTTATGTGTATATTTTGTATAAAGCATTTGTCATTCATGAAGTTTAGTTTGCAAGACAAAGAAAAGGATAATTTAGATACTGAAATCAAATTGAATTGAAAACTAGGTATGTATAGAACATCCTCAAGGCATAAAAATTGAGAAAATTGAACTCTGTCTACATGAGTTGTAGTGGTTGTATGACCATTAGGGAGTCTAACAATCACAAAGTTTATATTTTTACATAAAGAAAAAAAATGAGGAAAGGTTGTAATATGATCTGAGTCAAGGATCCACTCATCTTGATTGGTCTTGCTTACACTACAAGTAATGGATAGTACACTACCTTTGTTGTTAATTGTACCAAATTGATTCACATGTGAATTGTTATGAACTATGTTTTGCTATTGCAACAATGCCATCAAAGCTTTATACTGCTGAGAGGTTAGCTTTACATCCTCATTTTGTGTTTCTTGTTTCCTTTCTTGGAGTCAGCTATCACCTTCCTCCTTTTCTGCACTAATATTGTTAATGTTTGAACCTTGAGATTTGTAAAACTAGTGTCCAAGAGGATAGCCATGCTCTATGTAGCATTCATCTACAGTGTGGTTAGTGAAAGCACAATATATAAATAGTTTACTTCCTCTTCCTCCTGAGTTTCCTCTACCAAAAGCCACTTTGGTTTCCTCTTCCTCCTCTGGAAGCATAATTCTAAGGAAAACCATTTTTCCTATAACACCTATCAATAGTATGATTATCTTTACCATAGAAGGTGCAAAAATTTCCTAAATTAGATGAGTTGGTGTTAACTGCATTAATCAGACTGGTGTTTCCCATTATATCATTACTTGCAAGTTATCTCTCTTGATGAACAACATATGAGAAGACCTTAGCTATGCTAGGCAAGGGATCCATCATTAATACATTGGATCTAACAGTATTAAACTAATCATTCAAACCTCTGAGGAACTACATAACCCAATCTTGTTTCTTTCTCTCTGTAACTCTAGTAAGAGCATCACACACATACTTTGAATAACATGAACAAACTGGATCACTTTCCAATTCATCCTAAATAACACACAATTTTGTAAAGTAATCTATTATAGATTGATCAAAGCACACCCTACCTCAGCTTTTGCCTTTTTACCTCTTGGATCAGAGTAATCCATCGCCAAAAAATTTCAACAATATCTATGTCCACATTAATGGCATGAAGATGTCACTTTCGAGACTGGATGGACTGTCCTCCATAGGAAAATTCACTCGCAATGCTATTGATTACAACTCTGATTTGTTGGGCGGGTTCCTGTTCTTGTGGAGGTTGTCACTCACACCGCTGTTGTTGGTGTCCCTGTCAACCTTGGTCTTCTACTCTATATCTTCTTTTGTCTTCTTCATAGTTCCTATGTTGCTCCTATTGGTGTCCTCCAAGTCTTGCTCCTGCTTAGTGGTCGTCCGTCCATTTAACAAACTAGGCTAAGTACCCAGCCTGTATAAGTTCTTCTCTATTATGACCAATACTACAATGATACCTACATTATATGGTTGTGTCTGACCCTAGCTAGGGAGGTTTCATCTAGGGTAGCCTAATTGGTACCTCCAAGTTGAAAGCTTCCTCAAGAATCGTAGTGTGATTGGTCGTTAGGGGTGTGCAACGCTCGTACCTAGTCCCTTTTGGGAAAGGTTGGCGCTTGTCCCACTTGTACCTCATGTCCGGCTTGTGTAAGTCGGTCTTGGTACTTTCTTCTCACTTGTTGTGCTTCTGTCCAGCTTGTCGAACTTCATTTTGGAATTTGTACATTTCTTCCATCTCAATGTAGCCCTTGGCTCGTTTGCGTAACTCGTCCATGATATTGGGGGGTTTTTAAACAAACTATTCGGGAACTTGTCAGGCATCTAGATGCATGTCTGGATCTATTGTCGCATCATATCGCTCAAGGTTAAGTGGTTTCCACCCCAAGGGTATGTCTACCCTGTTGCATAGTGCATGTAGGAGAGACATAAGACATCTGGAGTGTTGATTGTGCGTCGAGAGTGTGATTCCCCTTGGGTGCACTCATGCAAAGTGTAGGCAAAGTAGTCTTTGCCCTGGGGACGTCAGACACGAGCCTTCAGCTGATCATGGTCAGTCTTTAGCTTTCTTAGCTCCTCTTCGTAGCATCACTCCATCTTTGCAATGCGGTTTTGGAGATGCTGTAGAGTATTTGTGTCTGTCATAGTTGTCAGATAAGGATGAGAGTCTTTGAGAGGGGTCTCACGTCTTAGGCCAGACCGAGTGCTAACCATGGATGATCAAGAGAGAGTTGATGAGAGACCACATGATATGTTTTACCGCAGACCCACGATGGGCACCAAATGTACTTACCGAAATTCGGAGCTAGCACACGTTAGGGAGGATGTGGCTGTAGTGGGCTCTTAAACTTCGCACGTCAGATTTAAGATGTGCCTTTGTCAAGAGGACATGATGGGGGACCTATAAAACAAAGGACTTTGATGCTCAAGTAAGTGAGTTAGGAGATAAAACAAGTATATGCTTAAGTACAAGCTCGAGTAAGCGAAAGAAAAAGAGAGAGAGAGACATAGGCTTGTTGCTCGTGTGCTGAAGTGTGTGTGATTGTACGTGTTGAGGATTCAATGGAACATGGTATTTATAGGAGTGGAGCGTAGCTGCGAATCCTTGTTTGTAGGGACTGGTATAGCCTTTGTAGATAATTTCCAACTTATGATTATCTATATCACAGTAGGTGCACATATTTCCTGATTTAAATGAGTTGGTGTTAACTGCATTAATCAGACTGGTATTTCCCATTATATCATTACTTGCAAGTTATCTCTCTTGATGAATAGCATATGAGAAGACCTTAGCTATGTTGGGCAAGGGATCCATCATCAGTACATTGGATCTAACAGTATTAAACTGATCATTCAGACCTCTGAGGAACTACATAACCCGATCTTGTTTCTTTCTCTCCATAACTCTAGTAAGAGCATCACACACACACTTTGGATAACATGAACAAACTGGATCATTTTCCAATTCATCCCAAATAATATGCAATTTTGTAAAGTAATCAATTATAGATTGATCACCTTGTTTGATAGATGGCATGTCCTGCTACAATTCTGAAATTCTCATCAAATCCCCTTGTGAATACCTTGACCTCAAATCCTTCAATATGACTCGTGCATCATCTATCCAAAGAATGCTATGTCTAATCGAAGGTGAGAGTGAGTGAACAAGCCAAGCAACCACCATATTATTGCACCTCTTCCAAGTTGTATGAAGTGTACGATTTGATGCATATCCTTGAATGGATCTATCGACAAATTTATCTTTATTTTTGGCACTTAATGCAGTAAGCATTGATCGACTCCACAAAGTGTAATTTGTTGAATCAAGAATTGGAGAAACCAGTGCAGTTGCTAGATTTTCTCCTGGACGAAGATAGTATGGGTTGTGGATATTCAAAGATTGATCTTGCGAAGATGACTTGGTATTCATGATGAAGAAATTGAAAGAAAACTATAGAAGAAGCAAGGGCAGAGAGTTCCGCAACATAGCTCTTCAATGGAAGAGCTCTGATACCACCATAAACCTCATGCCTGCCGTGGATAACTACAAAGCTTGCAAAAGAAGCTTGCCGAGAAAGTTAAAGAGAGAAATTGATATTGAAGGGAATGAATAACATGAATGAATTAGCTCACAAAGTTGGTTATTATAGTTGAGCATATAGTTAGTTGTAAGGGTAACTAACTCATAACCAACTATAACTAACTCAGCTAACTCTAGTTACATAGAGACTAACAAACTAAGCAAACTCTAGTTACATAATGATTCATGCTAAGAGACATGGCCAAGAAAAAGGCTATCTTGAGTCCTACTGGTAAAGAAAATGGATTCTTGAATCAGCTTTGTTGGATGAAGATAGGATCACATCTGGGATGTGTATTTTAAGTTAATTTGATATACAAAATAAAATATGAGTTGTCCAATCCTCATTCAACGGTTCCAATCAAGTGATTGTGTGAATGTGCTAAATGTGTGACTCCTACAACTAATTGTTACGGTGTAGGACTAGTCTTTACAACAATAGCAACAAGGTATTCTCTGTTACATAGATGATACGATGTCATTCCAAATCATAGTAATAAAAATTGCATTCTCTCTCTCCAACACAAACACATTGTACTCAACAACAGAGAAGCTAGATTCAAATCCAAGCATGATGATTAGGAACATATATAATAGATTATTCATCTCATGACAATGCAGATAGAAAAAAACTAAAAACCACTCAAGTTTGATTGATTACCTTGCTAAGAGTATTTGCTGACAATGGAGCAATGACCATGATTTCAGCCCAATTACAGAGCTCAATGTGAAGCATAGGATCACCTAGCTTTTTCCAAGTTCTCCAATCTTTCTCATCACGATATACAGTTACATCCTGGGGAAGTGTTTGTTCATCAATAAAACGCAAAGCTGATTTTGTGAGAACTACCTTCACCACTGCCCATTCTGCAAAACTACGACAAACATTCCCAAATTTTACTGCACAAACACTTCCACAAGCAGCAAGCAGAACCCGAGGCTTCTCTGCCATAGCTTTTGCCTTGGCTCTTAAGTCAGCTCTTCTTGCCCCAGAGGAATCCATCACCAACAGATTTCAATAATATCTATGTCCACATTAATGCAAAGTAGTATTAGAAAACCAATCATCACATTCACACATGCACGGCTCAAAAACTCTTATTATCATATTCAACACTAAATAACTATTGGAGATTTTCATCCCTTGAGAATGGAACAGTTTAGACTTTAGGCCATATCAAGACAAAGGAAACACTTTCATCAAACAAAAGGGAGTACATAAGAATACCGTACTACCTCTAGATGAAGGGAAAACAAATATCAATTCATTTTTGTTGCATAATCATAATCACAGCCTCACAAATACGTAAAAAACATAAATCATTTATCAGGAATGAGAAATCAAGAGTTGTTTCTGACGAGTTTAGATGGGAATCATATAAAGTATAAGCTGGTTCACGTTAACAACACCTACAAATTAAAGTTACAAACTTTTAAGCACCCAAGATTTCAACTAGAGGGAGAGAGAGAGACCGTCTCAGTCAGAGGCTTCATACTTTTTAAGTTCAGCTTGAAGATCAAGAATTTCTCTCACGTTCTTGTTTCTAAAAAAAGAAAAGGAAAAAAAATGTCAGAAATTGAATCAGATACAAAGGAAGCATACGGTTGATGACTTATTTCTAGTTTCTATTATCCATACATGAAAATAAAAATGATATTAAACACAAAGAAAGATATAACATAACAAAACAGAAAGAACATAGTTGAGTTGAGTCCATGACAAACCAAAGAAGATTTGCTTGCACATGGAAATGAAAAGAAATCAACATTTGACACCTTTTAGCACATTTTCAGAAACAATAATTCATGATCACAAAATGAAGAGATAAAACAGAATCTTGAAAGAGAAGAAACCATTCTCTCATACACACGACACACAAAAAGAAGTGCATGACGACCCATGATTGAAAAAAAAGATTTTGAAGCATTGAACACTGATGGGGTGCTCCAGAATTCACCATGCACCAAATGATGCAAAACTAAATGGAAGCAAAAAAAGAAAAGAAACAAAAAAGAAAGAAAGTGAAGAAGAAGTTCCATCACCTTGCGAGTATGTATCTCTGACGAACTTTCTTTCCCTTTACCGCTGCAATGAGAATCAGAACAAGAACACAGACGAAACAGTTTCAAGATTTTTGAATTCTCTCAGCTCAGAGGAAGCTATGGAATAAGACTTCATTTTATTCACTCAATTTGTGAGCTGGCTCTAACTGAATTTGTCTTTTAAATAAAACAAATAAATGAATTCAACTTCCCCCGAATAAGTTAGTCTCTAAACATTTACAACTTATTACTATTTTGTTATATATTTTACAACTTATTATTGTTAGTCTTTCTAAGTTACATTATATATTCCTTTAATTAGGACTTACTTTCAATTTAGTCCCTAAATGATATACGTGACGTATATTACTATGTTCAATTGAAAATTTTGACTATGTAATTATGCCAGTATAAGAATAAACAGTGCATTAGAGTAATTTATACCACATTAAATTAATAAACCAATAGAACATAATGAAAGAGAAAATCAATTTATTTGAAAATCTAACAATAATAAAACACTTATTACAATAGATTATTGTTTCAGTTCGTTATAATGATATAGCAACAAAAACTATCGATCACTATATTTTTTTGGGGGATATATATATATATATATATATATATATATATATATATATATATATATATATATATATATATATATATATATATATATATATATATGTGTGTGTGTGTGTACAACAAGATTTATTTATTATTAATTATTTATTTGCTTTAGTACAGACTCATATGTTTGCTACTCGGTCAATCATTATTTATGATGAGATTTTTTTATTTTTACTTAAGTATTTTTACTCAATTAAAAATATCATATTATTTTTACTTTTTTCTATTATTTCTGTGGTAAATTATCTATTAAGAAAACCTCTAAATTATAACTGGGGTAAAAGTTTATTAATCATAATCTTTAAATAAAATATAGTATTGAAGTTTATTAAACATATAGTTTTACCCCTTTATGTATTTCTCTATATGTCCCCTATACGTAAAAACTTATTCAATTGTTTCATATATGTGGAAACCTTACCGATTGGTCCTTGCCATTATACATCGATTGTTAACTTCTTAACTTATGTATTCTTAATTTATTTTTTTATACATGTAGTAGTGTATTCTTAATTTAGTCCATATATATGTAGCTAGCATATTCTTAATTTCCATGCCCTTCGGTAATGTGTTGGTGTCATTAATTATATTTACATCATTGTTTTGTATCTCATGTTTTTGTATGATCTCACGTTCACTATACTTTGTAATTTTTCATATTCATTATTTTGTATTGTTTCATGTCATGTAGACTTATTTTCTATGAGCATATTAACTTTTAGTTTGATTTATTCCATATGTTCGCCTTACTTATTATACTTATAAAGTTATTTAATTAATTATTAAAGTTGTTTAAAACAACTAAAAACTAAATTCCAAATATAAGTATATTAATTAACATTTTACTTAGAATTTATTCAACTCGTTAAAAAGTTATTAAATTATTTAATAAAAAATAACCAATAATGGACACCAATAAAAAAAATAAATTAAATACAAGATAAAAACTAGTTTTGTTGTGTCGGTAATTAATACATTTAGTTTATATGCCATGCCATGACTGATCAAATCAAATATGATCACACAAGAAGGGTCCTTAGTCCTGACCATCTATACAAACACACCTTAAAGGTCAAAATTGCTAAACCTAACCACGATTATTCCTTTCCCTCATCTTTTGCCAATAATAAAGTCTCACAGTTGAGTAAATGGTGGAACGTGGAAGGATCAGCCATTGCGCTAACATTCCCCACTAGGTGGGATGAGAGTGATGCCAAGCTCATCAATGCCAATGCAATGCTGTTCTCTGGAAGGGTTTCTCCCCCCCATAGAAATGTTCATGGATGGTGCTCTCACAATACATGTTAGCAGATTATCACACATAAAACCTCTTTTCCTAACAACTTATTGCTATTTAAAATTTTAGATCAATGTTTTTATTTTTATTTTTATATGTTAGTTATTAGCATATTTAAATTTAAAACAAAATTATTTTTTATTTTTATCTGCTAACTGTTAACATATTTAAATTATTTTTTAAAATCATTTTTGTTTCTATCAGCTAGCTATTAACATAATTAAATTTAAAAACAAAATATTCTCTTGTTAATTTAAATTTAAACAAAATCTTTTTTGTTTCTATCTTCTGGCTATTAGCATATTTAACAATTGAAACAAAAAATTTTACCAACTCCAACACTTCACTTGTGCTTCCGGTTTTCAAATAAAATTATTATCACTCATCCATTTCTTTTTTCACCAAAACATTTCAATTATGTTTATATTATTTATTGATAACTGCTGAACTTAGATATAATTGATAGTCAAATCAAATAGAAATTGTTAAATTAAATTTCTTTACTTTACTATTATTTTTATGTGAATAATCAGCATTTTAAAACCATTTTAGTTCTTTACTAGTGCGCTTTAGAGATAAATGGGTGCAGAAACATAAAGTTACTGCTCTATGCTAACATAAAATCACATGCTGAATTTGAAAATTGTTTTTAAATTTACTGCTCTATGCTAACATAAATGGGTGCTATAGAGGAATAAGTTTCTAACTTTTATTGATGAATTTGATATTAGTTTACAGTGATATATATACAAGTGAACAACCCTAATATGTAGTGAATCAAACTACCAATCTCCTAATAATTCTCAACAAATCAGAATTGGAAATAACAGATTTGCACGGCTAAATAATTAAAGGAATTGAAAACTAATTATTATGACTGATATCCTCCCACAAGTTGTATAATCTGGATGAGAGATGCAACTTGGACAGTAGCGATTCGAACCGAGGGCGAAGCAGAGGCTTTGTTAGAATATCAGCAAGTTGATCATCGGTAGACACAAAAGACACTCGAAACTTGCCATGTTGAACATGTTCTCGGACAAAGTGGTAGGCTAAGACTATATGTTTCATCCGAGAGTGGAAGACAGGATTAGCACTGAGATTTGTGGCACCAAGATTGTCACAGTATATGACTGGATTGGCAGTGGGCATGTGACCAAGTCTGTGAACAAGGAAAGAACCCATAATAGTTCACTAACCGTGTCAGCCAAGGCTTTGTATTCTGCTTCAGTTGATGATCGAGCAACAGAACGTTGTTTGCGGGAGCTCCAGGAGATGGGAGTGTTACCGAGATACAACAAGTAACCAGTGGTTGAAACATAATCATCCTTGTCACCAGCCCAATCAGCATCCGAGTAGGCATGAAAGGTCAAAGGAGCAGTCGCTAAGATGAAGACTCCTTTGTCACAAGAGCCCGCCAAATGTCGGAGCACTCGTTTGAGTGCAGACCAATGCGCCGTTCTTGGATTTTGCATGAACTGTGCGAGTTTGTTAGTGCTGAAGGCGATATCTGGACGTGTAAGACTCAAGTATTGAAGGCTTCCAACCAGTGTGCGGTACTCCTTTGGAGAGGGTAGGAGATCACCAGAATCCTTAAGTAATTGAACACTCGCTGACAAAGGAGTGGATGCTGGTTTTGTATTTGTCATGCCTGATTTATGTAGCAGATCAATGATATATTTCCTTTGTGAAAGAAACATTCCTGCAGCGGAAGGAATTACTTCGACACCCAAGAAATAACTGAGACATCCAAGATCTTTTAACGAAAACCGAGCAGCAAGTGTGGCAATGAGTTTGGACAGCTCTGCAGATGAATTTCCAGTGATAATTATATCATCAACATATACTAATAAGTAAAGTGTAACCTCTGGTTTTTGGTAGATGAAAAGAGATGCATCTGCAGCGGAATTGACAAAACCAAGGGAGAGCAGGAATACGCGAAGCTCCGTATACCAGGCGCGGGGTGCTTGCTTCAGCCCATAGAGTGCCTTTTTGAGGCGACAAACATGATCAGGAAAGTTTTTGTTGACAAAACCAGGTGGTTGTATCATGAAGACTTCCTCCTTAAGTGTCCCTTGAAGAAATGCATTGTTGACATCAAGCTGACGTATGGGCCACCCTTGACGAACTGCAAGAGTTAGGACAATGTGAATGGTCACCGGTTTAACAACGGGGCTAAAAGTTTCTGTATACTCCCAACCAGAGCGTTGGTGAAACCCTTTGGCGACTAACCGAGCCTTGTAACGATCAATTGATCTGTCTGGATTTCGTTTGATTCGAAATACCCATTTACAGCCAACCAAATTTTGATCAGAGGACCGACTGACAAGATCCCAAGTGTTGTTGTGGTGTAAGGCATCAAATTCGGCTTGCATGGCTGAGCGCCAATCAGGGTCGCGAAGGGCCTGGGTGATGGTGTTGGGTTCAATGGGAGAGGAGGCTTGGACATGGAGATTAAAGTGATGCAAGAAAGGGGTTTGGATGGCTCATGGGGGTTGGGAATGAAGGAGTTGTTGTCGGCCATGGGAGGCAAGGGTGGGGAACGAAGTCCTTAATTGAAGAAATAGGGAATGGGTGGATCATTTAGGCTGATACCATATAGAGGAATAAGTTTGTAACTTTTATTGATGAATTTGATATTAGTTTACAGTGATATATATATAAGTGAACAGCCCTAATATGTAGTGAATCAAGCTACCAATCTCCTAATAATTCTCAACAAATCAGAATTGGAAATAACAGATTTGCACGGCTAAATAATTAAAGGAATTGAAAACTAATTATTATGATTGATAGGTGCAGAAATTGTATAAATTTACTGTTATTACTAACAAAAAATGGGACAACATAAAATCACAGGCTGAATTTGAAAATTGTCTCACGATTTTACTGCTCTATGCTAACGCATTTCTAGCTAGGAAATGCAGCTCCACCATAGATCGAATGCAATGTAAGAAACGCTTAGAATCACAGCAAGAATTTTCTTCACACGGACTCATTATTCATCAAAGACCTAGTATACTGTTCTTGGAAATTATGCCTTTGCTTTTGAGGAAGTCATCCGCAGCAAGGGTTATAGAGTTGTAGTGGTAACATTGACCACTTAGGTTTGTGAATGTTTTGCAATTACCTCATTACGTTTGATCTATATACTTGGCATGACACATTAAATGTTTAGTGATTTATAGGACGAGAGAGAGAGTGTGTTGATGTCATTTTGTTTCTTTTCCCCCTTCTTTTTTTTTCCTCCTTGTACGAATTTCTTTTATCCTTAACTGCTGCCATAGTCAGAATTCCATTGTTGGAATTTCTTTCCCTCGCCGTCTTAGAATCCCATCGTAGAAGAGAAAGAAAAGGAAAAAGAAAAAGAGTTTATATGTATCTTGTTGACTCTTTGGCAAGTGTATCAATTCGCTTTAAGTAGTAATTTTCGGCAATCGAGTATCGTTTCCACAGAGATTTTATTACACTTTTATTGAATACTCTTCAATTTGTAAGTAAGAGATAAATAGTACAAAGCAAGAATAAAAGCAAGAGTAATTTGTAAAATCAAGCAATCAATAAATTAATTAAGATGAGGATGTTAAGGCCGGACAAACCTAATTGGCCTACGATGCATGAATTTATGATGTTTCATTACCAATGTAATTGAACATGTTCTACCCACATCTATCAGTTTACTTGCCCCTGATGTCTCACGATGACAAGCCTATTTCAATTACTTATCTCCCAAATGCCTTTGTGAAGACTCAATAATTAAAATGCATTAAGATTGAATTCTAGATGTTTACTAAATGCATGAACATTGGGACATTAGGTGTTACCAGGTATGATCTCGTTCCATCAAGCTAACCTTTTCCTCTCTGTGGTTCATGTTCCATTTCTTGACTTGACTTTTGCTTCCAGAACCAGTGTTTCTCCAATGATCAGTAGCATCTCAAGTGTTGTACCATTCAGAACAAGCTAAAGAATTATCACTTATCATGCAATTATTTATTCAGAAAACACATACTGAATTCTAATATTATTACTACCACTTTTTAAGTTCAAGACATAATTTAACATAAGGACATCAACTACATTTAAAAATAAAGACATAAAAACATCAAAAACATGAAAAAAAAACATAAAGACATAGAAAACTAAGATCATGTGCAGCTTTGGCCCAGATCTGCCCATGGGCCCCAATTTGTTGCTGCCAAGTCAGCAATAAGGTCTTCATCAACTGCAGCATCCTCTCCGGCTCTGGCTTCGGCTCCAGAAGGCTACCCCCCACTATGAGTAGAGGGCTGGGCTCCTGGCCATGCGACCTGCTGAATATAGGCCTATGGAGTCGTGAGAGGTGGATCCATCTTCAGGTGCAGGGACAATCGATGCAGGTCCTGAATAATGATCTGTTGGCCCTTATAAAGAAACCTGGGCATCTGTCCATGCATATCCAACAATGCTGAAGTGGATGCCGGTGGAGGAATAGGTGCCTGAGATGAAGGCTGAGAAGGAGGCTGAGGAGGAAAAGAAGCCTCTGATGCTGATGCTGGGGCTCTGGTGCGTGTGCGGTGGACCCCTGGAAATGTGATAGATAGGTCGGCGGGGTTCCAGCAGTTCTTCCGAATATAAGTAAGGTTGATCACAGGACTGGGTGACTCAAAAATCAGGGTATCAGAGACAACCCCCTGAATGTCACACAGCGTTGTGATCATCACTAGAAACCCAAGCCTGGAAGTGCTGCACTGGGCGATCTGACTGATCTGCAAAGAAATGAAGTTGCCCAAGTCTAGGTCCATCTTCATCACAAGCCATATATGAGCCGGGCCCTGTCGACATTAATATCAGAAGTATGTGAGGTAGGAGCAAGATTAAAATAAGAAAGGACACTCCATGTCTGAGCGAGTGACGTCAGGTCCTTTTGCAGCAGCTTCCAGGGGAACAAAACGTCGCCTAGTGTACACAAGGTGGCAACGATGGCCTCATGGTCTGAAAGAGTGTGGAGGTACTGGGAGTAAGCTGGGTACTCCTCCCCATCTGCCAGGATGACCGGGGTGTCGAGGAAGTCATTAATCGTCTCTGCATTGAACCTGACCACCTGTCCTCGAACCCTGCAAAACTTCAGACTTCGATCCTCTGGATCATATAAGTTGGAGTAGAACTCCTTCACCAGAGCGACATCAATCCTCTTCTCTGGCAGCCTGGCAGGACCTAGTCCCATCGATGCCTCTGGAGCTCCTGAAGGAACTCATCGAACATCCCGGGTGCAAGCTCGACGTTCCTCTCTGGAAGAATGTTCCAAAGCTGAAGGTTATCCTGATATCGATGCCATGCGATCTCTGATGTGAATCGAGACGAATCCCAGGTGGATTCCTCTCTGGGAGTGGGCACAACTCGGCGTTTACGGGCAACCATCTGAAAAGAAAAGAAAAAAAAGAAGAAGAACAGACTGCAATTAGTAAACAGAGGGGATGCAAATAGAAATTCAGATAGGGGTGCAAACAGTAAAATGGGGTGCAAAAAGAAAAACAGAGGCTGATGGGCTTGAAGGCCCAACCGCTCTTAGCGCCTTCTTCCTGGCTATTGCTGGCACGTGCTTAGCGCCATGGTTGCGCGCTTAGCGCGTTTGTTAAAGTCATGAGCGTGTTTAGCGCCTCGGTGCATGGTGTTCCATTTGCTGTTTGGGCAGGATTAGCGTGCTCCCCTTTCTTATTGAAGTTGCCTGTTCTCGCTAAGCCTCTTTGTAGGGCATAGCGTGATGGTACCTACAAATCATTTTGGCAACAATCCAGATTCCAAATCTTACCTCTTTTCGTGAAAATTGCGTGAAAGGACTAGGAAGGTGAGTATGTTCGCAGGAAAACGCAGAGAAAGAGTGCAAAGGGAGTAAGAATGCGCAGGAAAGGGGAAAGGGAGAAAAATTGATGTCGTTGTAATTTAAAAACGAGCAGAGGGAAGTTGAGGGGTTGGGCAACTGCCCAACAGTTATGGTATACGCGCTTAGCGCGCAGGAGCCGCTAAGCGCACCAAGGGAAGTGTCCCTTGGTATTCCCTCTCTTAAAAAAAATTTAGAATTTAAAACATACCTGGGCGCTCAGTGGGTGTACGTGCTGAGCGCAGATGACATCATATGCGCGCTTAGCGCCTATATGAGCGCTAAGCGTGTGGCTTCGTGTAGCCCACTCCTTTTCTGCTGTTTGTGCCCCTACTGCTGTTGTTTGCACCTGTTGGGCTATTTTTTTTTTTAGGATTATAGAAAAATGACTACATTTGTACAAAATATGTTGGGTTGCCTCCCAGCCAGCTCTTAGTTTATTGTCTTTAGCTAGACACTAGGCTTCCTTCAAGGGTCATTCAAGTAGATGATGGTCTTCAATCTCTCTAGTTGTCCACCATTATAGACCTTTAAGCGTTGTCCATTGACGATCCATTTCTTCTCAAAATTCTCTTCTCTGGGGTCTACCAACTCAACTGCTCCATGAGGTCATACTTCTTTGATTATAAACGGCCGTGACCACTTGGATTTTAGCTTACCTGGGAATAGCCTTAGCCTTGAGTTAAAGAGTAATACCTGCTGTCCTGGCTGGAATTCTTTCCTCTGTAGCTTCTTATCATAATATGCCTTCATTTTTTGCTTATAGATTCTGGATGACTCGTAGGCGTTTAGTCTCATTTCTTCCAATTCCAGCAATTGTAATTTCCTCTTTTCTCTGCATGCATTATCATCGAAGTTGAGCAATTTGAGAGCCTAATATGCTTTGTGCTTCAACTCCACTGGTAAGTGACATGCCTTCCCATACACTAGCTGAAATGGTGATAAGCCGATGGGAGTCTTGAATGTTGTCCTGTAGGCCCAAAGAGTATCGTCGAGCTTCAAGGCCCAATCTTTTCTTGATGATGCAACTGTCTTCTCAAAGATTCGCTTGAGTCCTCTATTGGAAATTTCTACTTGGTTGTTTGTCTGAGGATGATAAGGCGTCGCCACCTCATGTCTTACATTTTAGTGCTCTAGGACTCTCCTCAACTGATTGTTGTAGAAATGTGTTCCCCCATCACTAATCAAGGCTCGTGGGACTCCAAAACGGGAAAAAATGTTCTTCTGTAGAAATTTTATCACCACCTCGGCATCGTCTTTTGGAGTGGCTATGGCCTCTACCTATTTGGAAACGTAATCCACAGCTACCAGGATATAGACATTCCCGTATGAAGAAGGAAGGGGCCCCATGAAGTCAATGCCCCGACAATAAAAAATCTCTACCTCCATGATGTTCTGTAGGGGCATCTCATTGCTTCGAGAAATCCCCCCTGTTCTCTGGCATTTATCACAACAACGCATAAACTCGTAAGCATCTTTAAAAATAGAGGGCCAGAAAAAAACCTGATTGTAGCACTTTTGCTGTTGTTTTGTCCCCACTGTGGTGACCGCCATAGGGTGAACTGTGGCAATGCCAAATAATGCTTCGTGCTTCCTCATTTGTGATGCATCTCCTATATAGATTATCAGTCCCTGCTCTGAACAAATGAGGATCATCCCACACATAGAAGCGGGTGTCATGCAAGAATTTCTTCCTCTGACTCCAATTAAATTCTTTTGGAATGATTCCCGTGGCTTTGTAGCTAGCCATGTCCGCAAACCAAGGTCTGGTGGCAACCTGCAAAAGAAACTCATCAAGAAATTCTCCTTTTACCTCTAGTTCTTCCTTGGTGATTTCTTCATTCTTTAATCGGGACAGGTGATCGAATACCACATTCTCGGATCCTTTATTGTCCTTGATGATGATGTCAAATTCTTATATCAGTAGGACCCATCTGATCAACCTCAGCTTAGAGTCTGTCTTGGAAAGCAGGTGCTTAGTGGCAACATGATCTATGAAAATGGTGACCCTCGACCCTATCAAATAAGACCTGAATTTCTCCAAGGCAAAGACAATGGCTAACATCTCCTTTTCTGTGGTGGCATAATTCAGTTGTGCATCATTAAGGACCTTGCTAACATAATAGATGACGTGAAATACCTTGTCATGCCTCTGTCCCATAACTGCCCCCATTGCATAATCGATGGCATCACACATTAATTTAAAGTCTTTACTCCAGTCTGGTGCAATCATCACGGGTGCAGTAGTGAGCTTATTCTTCAGCGTCTGAAATGCTGCTGAACATTCTTCATCAAACTTAAAAACCACGTCCTTATTCAGTAGATTGCTTAAGGGCTTTGAAATCTTCGAGAATTCCTTGATGAATCTCCTGTAAAAACCTGCATGCCCTAGGAAACTTCTGACGCCTTTGACATTCAGTGGTGGCGGCAACTTCTCAATGACATCTTTCTTTGCCCAATCAACCTCAATCCTTCTAGCTGAGATCTTGTGGCCCAGGACTATGCCCTCCTGAACCATGAAATGACACTTTTCCGAGTTTAGTACCAAGTTAGTCTCTACGCACCTTTGTAGTACCATCTCCAAGTTCTTCAAGAAGTTGTCAAATGAGGGTCCAAAAATCGAGAAGTCGTCCATGAATACCTCAAAGCGTTTCTCCACCATGTCTGAAAAAATGGCCAGCATGCACCTCTGAAATGTGGCTGATGCATTATATAACCTGAATGGCATCCTTCTGTAAGCAAAGACAAGGGCATGTAAAGGTCGTCTTCTCCTGATCTCTGGGGTCCACCACGATCTGGTTGTAACCTGAGTATCCATCCAAGAAACAATAATATGTCTGTCCTGCAAGCCTCTCCAACATCTGATTCATAAAAAGTAAGGGAAAGTGATCCTTCCTTGTGGCTTCATTCAGCTTGCAGTAATCGATGCATATTTGCTAGCAGTGACAGTTCATGTAGGTATCAAGTCATTCGGGCTTACCTAAGCACTGTCGGAGATGGGGTATATGAGCCCAGCCTCCAGAAGTTTGAGCACCTTTTTTTTTTACCTCTTCCTTCATTGTTGGGTTCAATCGTCTCTGGGGTTGTCGGACTGGCCTGTAATCGTCTTCCATCATTATCCTGTGCATGCAGTAAGCAGGGTTGATTCCTTTGAGATTGGATATGTGCCACCCAATTGCTTCCTTGTGTTTCTTCAAAATGTCTACCAACATGTTTTATTCTTCTTTTGTGAGTGCATTACTGATCACTACAGGTTTAGCGTCATCTTCCTCCAGGAACACATACTTCAGATGATTGGGCAATATCTTCAACTCTACCTTCTTCTTCTCGAACGGAGCCTCCTTCTTTAGTGTCTCAAAATCAGCTTCTCCCTCAAGAATACTTTCTTGTCGATCCAAGTCTTCCAAGCAAGCCTTCAGATCTTCTTCCTCTTCACTGGTTAGGCAGTCCGGCGCATTTACCATGGCTTTTTCCAGCGAACTCTTTGGAGTCTCGAGAATACTGACGTCTTCTTTATCAATCTCCTCCACTCTGAAGCACTTCCAACCCTCCTATGGGTACTTCATTGCCTTGAAAAGGTCAAAGGTTATCTTTTGATTGTCAATACTCAACTCTAAGCTTCCATTCCCCATGTCCACCACACAGTTGGTAGTCAACATGAAGGGCCTGCCTAGGATAAAGGGAATCTATGTGTCTTCTTCGATATCCATGATAACAAAGTCCACCAGAAAAGTGAAGTGGTGTACCTTGACCAGGATATCTTCTACCACCCCGTATGGTCTTGTGATTGAGCGCTCCGCTAGTTGAAGCGTCATCTTGGTGGGATTTATCTTCAAGTTTCCAATTCTTTTGCACATCGATAAAGGCATCAGATTGATACTTGCCCCCAGACCAATGAGGGCCTTATCTACCGCTTCCTTCCCTATGGTACAAGGGATGGTGACACTTTCGGGGTCCTTGAATTTCTTGGGTAGCTTCCTCTAGATTATTGCACTGCAATTGCCCCCTACCACAATATTTTCATTGCCAATATACTTCCCCTTCTTGGTGAGGATGTCTTTCATAAATTTGGAGTAGAGGGGGGGCATCTGCTGTAAGGCTTCCCCGAATGGCATTGTGATTTCTAGCCCTTTGAATATTTCCAAGAAACGCTTGAAGTAGCACTCCTTGTTCTTCCTGGTGGGTGCCATAGGATATGGGAGATCCTATGGGGGGGGGGGGGCTAGTGATTCTTCCTTCTTGGCCTCTCGTGCTATCTGACTCTTGATCTTAGGAGGTGAGACCTCCTTCTCTTCTTCCTCTGCCTCTTTCTCTTCTTCTTTCTTCTCTGTCCTTCATTCCTCTGACTGGTCTTCTTCTTCTGCCTTACCCTTTTCCTATGCTCTTTTCTAGCCTCGGGTCAACACTGCCTTGCATTCTTCCTTTGGGTTCTTTTCTGTGTTAGCCCCAAAAGTTCTAGTGGGTCGTTCGGCTTTTTCTTGAGCCAATTGGCCCATTTGAATCTCCAGATTCTAAATGGTTGTGTCCATGCTTTTCTGATGTGACCTTGTCTCTTGGATGAATTGCAGCAGCAGTTCCTCTATGTTGGTAGGTTTCTCTTGCTGATTCAGACCCTTGCTGGGATGCTGGTACAATGGCTGGTTCCTGTGCTCCTCGTATTGATTTCCTTGATTCCTCCAGCTCAAGCCTTGTGTGAAGTTTCTTCCTTGATTGAATCCTGGTGGCTAGTGATTAAATCCTGTTGCCCCCTGATTGAATCCAGACAGATTTCCATGGTTGTAGCCTTGGAATTCGTGGCAATGTGGTATGCCCATGTAATTTACTTCTCGAGAGGGATCTTGTTGGACTGCACATTGTCCAGGATCATGTGTCCCTCCACATGTGAGGCATCCTTTTGCATGCATAACAGAAGAGTGGGAAGAACTTACCGCTTGTAATTGTTGAGGCAACTTGCTGAGGGTTTCTGTGAGGGCTTCTATTTGTCTGGTCCGCAGCTTGTTTTGTGCCAGAGTTGCGTCTTGCGTGGTGAGCTCCAAGAGGCTTCTTTTTGTCGGGACATAAGTGCAATCACGAAGGATGGCTTGATCACTAGCCGCCATATTCTCGATGAGCTCCATCGCTTCTTCAGGTGTCTTCAGCTTGATCTTACCTCCTACGGTGCATCTAGTAGCTGCTTCGATTGAGGTCGCAGGCCACCTATGAAGATGTTTAGCTTTACCGGCTCACTGTATCCGTGTGTTGGTGTTTTTCTTAGTAACCCATGGAAACGGTCTAGCGCTTCGTTGAGGGATTCATCTGGAAATGGATGGAAGGAAGAAATCTCCATCTTCCCTTCAGCGGTCTTTGTTTCTGGGAAGCAGTTCTTTAAGAATTTTTCTACAACCTCTTCCCATGTTCTTAAGCTGTTGCCTTTGAAGGAAAGCAGCCATCTTTTTGCCTCTCTTGCTAGTGAAAAGGAGAAGAGGTTAAGGCGTATTGCATCTTCTGGAACTCCGGCTATCTTGACGGTGTTGCATATCTCTATGTATGAGGCTAGATGAGCGTATGGATCTTCATTTGGGAGACCATGAAAGAGGTTCCCCTGAATCATCTGAATAAGAGAGTGAGGGTAGGAGATATTGGTCGCTTGGACTTCCGGCTTTGCAATACTTGTGAAGAATTGAGGGGTGACGGTACTAGAGAAGTCCTCTAGTGTGACTCTTCGTGCCGGCTCCCCGTCCATCTGAGTGTGATCCGGAGAAGGAGGAGATGAGGTGTAACTGCTTCCTTCTATGTCCTGCTCCCTTCTTCTTCTTGCAGCGTTGTTACGTCGGCAAGTAGCTTCAATTTCTAAATTAATGGGAACAACGTCTACAGAATAATTCTAAGGAAAAAAAATTTCCTCCTGAGTTTCCTCTACCAAAGCCACTTGGTTTCCTCTTCCTCCTCTGGAAGCATAATTCTAAGGAAACCATTTTTCCTATAACATCTATCGATAGTATGATTATCTATATCACAGTAGGTGCACATATTTCCTGATTTAAATGAGTTGGTGTTAACTGCATTAATCAGACTGGTTTTTCCCATTATATCATTACTTGCAAGTTATCTCTCTTGATGAATAGCATATGAGAAGACCTTAGCTATGCTAGGCAAGGGATCCATCATCAATACATTGGATATAAAAGTATTAAACTGATCATTTAGACCTCTGAGGAACTGCATAACCCGATCTTGTTTATTTCTCTCCATAACTCTAGTAAGAGCATTACACACACACTTTGGATAACATGAACAAACTGGATCATTTTCCAATTCATCCCAAATAATATGCAATTTTGTAAAGTAATCAATTATAGATTGATCACCTTGTTTGATAGATGGCATGTCCTGCTACAATTCTGAAATTCTCAGCAAATCCCCTTGTGAATACCTCGGCCTCAAATACTTCAATATGACTCGTGCATCATTCATCCAAAGAATGCTATGTCTAATGGAAGGTGAGACTGAGTGAACAAGCCAAGCAACCACCATATTATTGCACCTCTCCCAAGTTGTATGAAGTGTACGGTTTGATGCATATCCTTTAATGGATCTGTTGACAAATTTAACTTTATTTTTGGCACTTAATGCAGTAAGCATTGATCGACTCCACAAAGTGTAATTTGTTGAATCAAGAATGGGAGAAACCAGTGCAGTTGCTAGATTTTTTCCTAGATGAAGATAGTATGGGTTGTGGATATTCAGAGATTGATCTTGCGAAGATGAATTGGTATTCATGATGAAAAAATTGAAAGAAAACTCTAGAAGAAGCAAGAGCAGAGTTTCGCAACATAGCTCTTCAATGGAAGAGCTCTGATACCACCATAAACCTCATGCATGTCGTGGATATTGAAGAGAGAAATTGATATTGAAGGGAATGAATTAGCTCACAAAGATGGTTATTACAGTTGAGCATATAGTTAGTTGTAAGGGTAACTAACTCATAACCAACTATAACTAACTCAGCTAACTCTAGTTACATAGAGACTAACAAACTAAGCAAACTCTAGTTACATAATGATTCATGCTAAGAGACATGGCCAAGAAAAAGGCTATCTTGAGTCCTACTGGTAAAGAAAATGGATTCTTGAATCAGCTTTGTTGGATGAAGATAAGTTCACATCTGGGATGTGTATTTTAAGTTTGATATACCAAATAAAATATGAGTTGTCCAATTCTCATTCAACGGTTCCAATCAAGTGATTGTGTGAATGTGCTACATGTGTGACTCCTACAACTAATTGTTACAGTGTAGGACTAGTCTTTACAACAATAGCAATAAGGTATTCTCTGTTACATAGATGATACGATGTCATTCCAAATCATAGTAATAAAAATTGCATTCTCTCTCTCCAACACAAACACATTGCGTGTACTCAACAACAGAGAAGCTAGATTCAAATCCAAGCATGATGATTAGGAACATATATAATAGATTATTCATCTCATGACAATGCAGATAGAAAAAAACTAAAAACCACTCAAGTTTGATTGATTACCTTGCTAAGAGTATTTGCTGACAATGGAGCAATGACCATGATTTCAGCCCAATTACAGAGCTCAATGTGAAGCACAGGATCACCTGGCTTTTTCCAAGTTCTCCAATCTTTCTCATCACGATATACAGTTACATCCTGGGGAAGTGTTTGTTCATCAATAAAACGCAAAGCTGATTTTGTGAGAACTACCTTCACCACTGCCCATTCTGCAAAACTACGACAAACATTCCCAAATTTTACTGCACAAACACTTCCACAAGCAGCAAGCAGAACCCGAGGCTTCTCTGCCATAGCTTTTGCCTTGGCTCTTAAGTCAGCTCTTCTTGCCCCAGAGGAATCCATCACCAACAGATTTCAATAATATCTATGTCCACATTAATGCAAAGTAGTATTAGAAAACCAATCATCACATTCACACATGCACGGCTCAAAAACTCTTATTATCATATTCAACACTAAATAACTATTGGAGATTTTCATCCCTTGAGAATGGAACAGTTTAGACTTTAGGCCATATCAAGACAAAGGAAACACTTTCATCAAACAAAAGGGAGTACATAAGAATACCGTACTACCTCTAGATGAAGGGAAAACAAAGATCAATTCATTTTTGTTGCATAATCGTAATCACAGCCTCACAAATACGTAAAAAACATAAATCATTTATCAGGAATGAGAAATCAAGAGTTGTTTCTGACGAGTTTAGATGGGAATCATATAAAGTATAAGCTGGTTCACGTTAACAACACCTACAAATTAAAGTTACAAACTTTTAAGCACCCAAGATTTCAACTAGAGGGAGAGAGAGAGACCGTCTCAGTCAGAGGCTTCATACTTTTTAAGTTCAGCTTGAAGATCAAGAATTTCTCTCACGTTCTTGTTTCTAAAAAAAGAAAAGGAAAAAAAATGTCCGAAATTGAATCAGATACAAAGGAAGCATACGGTTGATGACTTATTTCTAGTTTCTATTATCCATACATGAAAAAAAAAATGATATTAAACACAAAGAAAGATATAACATAACAAAACAGAAAGAACATAGTTGAGTTGAGTCCATGACAAACCAAAGAAGATTTGCTTGCACATGGAAATGAAAAGAAATCAACATTTGACACCTTTTAGCACATTTTCAGAAACAATAATTCATGATCACAAAATGAAGAGATAAAACAGAATCTTGAAAGAGAAGAAACCATTCTCTCATACACACGACACACAAAAAGAAGTGCATGACGACCCATGATTGAAAAAAAAGATTTTGAAGCATTGAACACGGATGGGGTGCTCCAGAATTCACCACCAAATGATGCAAAACTAAATGGAAGGAAAAAAGAAAAGAAACAAAAAAGAATGAAAGTGAAGAAGTTCCATCACCTTGCGAGTATGTATCTCTGACGAACTTTCTTTCCCTTTACCGCTGCAATGAGAATCAGAACAAGAACACAGACGAAACAGTTTCAAGATTTTTTAATTCTCTCAGCTCAGAGGAAGCTATGGAATAAGACTTCATTTTATTCACTCAATTTGTGAGCTGGCTCTAACTGAATTTGTCTTTTAAATAAAACAAATAAATGAATTCAACTTCCCCCGAATAAGTTAGTCTCTAAACATTTACAACTTAATACTATTTTGTTATATATTTTACAACTTATTATTGTTATAGTCTTTCTAAGTTACATTATATATTCCTTTAATTAGGACTTACTTTCAATTTAGTCCCTAAATGATATACGTGACGTATATTACTATGTTCAATTGAAAAATTTGACTATGTAATTATGCCAGTATAAGAATAAACAGTGCATTAGAGTAATTTATACCACATTAAATTAATAAACCAATAGAACATAATGAAAGAGAAAATCAATCTATTTGCAAATTTAACAATAATAAAACACTTATTACAATAGATTATTGTTTCAGTTCGTTATAATGATATAGCAACAAAAACAATCGATCACTATATATTTTTTGGGGGGACATGTTGATCACTATATATATATATATATATGTACAACAAGATTTATTTATTTGTTTTAGTACAGACTCTATATGTTTACTACTCGGTCAATCATTTATGATGAGATTTTTTTATTTTTACTTAAGTATTTTTACTCAACTAAAAATATCATATTATTTTTACTTTTTATTTTTATCTGCTACTGTTAACATATTTAAATTATTTTTTAAAATCATTTTTGTTTCTATCTGCTAGCTATTAAAATAACTAAATTTAAAAACAAAATCTTCTCTTGTAGTGGTAACATTGACCACTTAGGTTTGTGAATGTTTTGCAATTACCTCATTACGTTTGATCTATATACTTGGCATGACACATTAAGTGTTTGGTGATTTATAGGACGAGAGAGAGAGTGTGTTGATGTCGTTTTTTTTCTTTTCCCCCTTCCTCTTTTTTTTTTTTTTCCTCCTTGTACGAATTTCTTTTATCCTTAACTGCTGCCATAGTTGGAATCCCATTGTTGGAATTTCCTTCCCTTGCCGTCTTAGAATCCCATCGTAGAAGAGAAAGAAAAGGAAAAAGAAAAGGAGTTTATATGTACCAATTCGCTTTATGTAGTAATTTTTGGAAATCGAGTATCGTTTTCACAGGGATTTTATTGCACTTTTATTGAATACTCTTCAATTTGTAAGTAAGAAATAAATAGTACAAAGCAAGAATAAAAGCAAGAGTAATTTGTAAAATCAAGCAATCAATAAATTAATTAAGATGAGGATGTTAAGGTCGGACAAACCTAATTGGCCTACGATGCATGAATTTATGATGTTTCATTACCAATGCAATTGAACCTGTTCTACCCACATCTGTCAGTTTACTTGCCCCTGATGTCTCACAATGACAAGCCTATTTCAATTACCTATCTCCCAAATGCCTTTGTGAAGACTCAATAATTAAAATGCATTAAGATTGAATTCTAGATGTTTACTAAATGCATGGACATTAGGACATTAGGTATTACCAGGTATGATCTCGTTCCATCAAGCTAACCTTTTCCTCTCTGTGGTTCATGTTCCATTTCTTGACTTGACTTTTGCTTCCAGAACCAATGGTTCTCCAATGATCAGTAGCATCTCAAGTGTTGTACCTTTCAGAACAAGCTAAAGAATTATGACTTATCATGCAATTATTTATTCAGAAAACACATATTGAATTCTAATATTATTACTACTACTTTTTAAATTCAAGACAGAATTTAACATAAGGACATCAATTACATTTAAAAATAAAGACATAAAAACATCAAAAACATGAAAAAAAAAACATAAAGACATAGAAAACTAAGATCATGTGCTGCTTTGGCCCAAATCTGCCCATGGGCCCCAATTTGTTGTTGCCAAGTCAGCAATAAGGTCTTCATCAACTGCAGCATCCTCTCCGGCTCCGGCTCCGGCTCCAGAAGGCTCCCCCCCCCCCCCTATGAGTAGAGGGTTGGGCTCCTGGCCATGCGACCTGCTGAATATAGGCCTATGGAGTCGTGAGAGGTGGATCCATCTTCAGGTGTAGGGGCAATCAATGCAGGTCTTGAATAATGATCTGTTGGCCCTTATAGAGAGACCTAAGCATCTGTCCATGCATATCCAGCAATGCTGAAGTGGATGCCGGCAAAGGAATAGGTGCCTGAGATGAAGGCTAAGAAGGAGGCTGAGGAGGAAAAGAAGCCTCTGATGCTGAGGGTTTCTCCTCCCCATAGAAATGTTCATGGATGGTGCTCTCACAATACATGTTAGCAGATTATCACACATAAAACCTCTTTTCCTAACAACTTATTGCTATTTAAAATTTTAAATCAATGTTTTTGTTTTTATTTTTATTTTTATATGTTAGTTATTAGCATATTTAAATTTAAAACAAAATTATTTTTTATTTTTATCCGCTAACTTTTAACATATTTAAATTATTTTTTAAAATCATTTTTGTTTCTATCTGCTAGCTATTAACATAATTAAATTTAAAAACAAAATCTTCTCTTGTTAATTTAAATTTAAACAAAATCTTTTTTGTTTCTATCTACTGGCTATTAGCATATTTAACAATTGAAATAAAAAATTTTACCAACTCCAACACTTCACTTGTGCTTTCGGTTTTCAAATAAAATTATTACCACTCATCCATTTCTTTTTTCACCAAAACATTTCAATTATGTTTATATTATTTATTGATAACTGCCGAACTTAGATATAATTGATAGTCAAATCAAACAGAAATTGTTAAATTAAATTTCTTTACTTGACTATTATTTTTATGTGAATAATCAGCATTTTAAAACCATTTTAGTTCTGCGCTTTAGAGATAAATGGGTGCAGAAACATAAAGTTACTGCTCTATGCTAACATAAAATCACAGGCTGAATTTGAAAATTGTTTTTAAATTTACTGCTCTATGCTAACATAAATGGGTGCAGAAATTGTTTAAATTTACTGTTATTACTAACAAAAAATGGGACAACATAAAATCACAGGCTGAATTTGAAAATTGTCTCACGTTTTTACTGCTCTATGCTAACGAATTTCTAGCTAGGAAATGCAGCTCCACCATAGATCGAATGCAATGTAAGAAACGCTTAGAATCACAGCAAGAATTTTCTTCACACGGACTCATTATTCATCAAAGACCTAGTATACTGTTCTTGGAAATTATGCCTTTGCTTTTGAGGAAGTCATCCGCAGCAAGGGTTATAGAGTTGTAGTGGTAACATTGACCACTTAGGTTTGTGAATGTTTTGCAATTACCTCATTACGTTTGATCTATATACTTGGCATGACACATTAAGTGTTTAGTGATTTATAGGACGAGGGAGAGAGAGTGTGTGTTGATGTCGTTTTGTTTCTTTTCCCCCTTCCTCTTTTTTTTTATTTTTTCCTCCTTGTACGAATTTCTTTTATCCTTAACTGCTGCCATAGTCGGAATTCCATTGTTGGAAAAGTAAAAGAGTTTATATGTATCTATTTTTTATTAGATAGGCACTAAAGATTTACAAAAATGAAATTTGAACTTTAGTATATTTATATAGAGAAAAAATATATTTTAATCTATATTTTATACGTACATAAACAGGTCAAACTATAACACTTAAAGCCTAGTACCTTTCACTTAATAGGCTTTAAAAAAAACTCAATTTTTACCTTTTTTTTTAGTAAATGAGTCAACCCTTTGGTCTATTTACACCCTTAGTAGAAGGAAAAGAAAATTATAATTCTTTACTTTTTTAATTAATATTACATTTTTTTGTTTATTTTTTAATCCATAGTATGTATTGTTAGCCCATTTAACTACCGGAATTGCACAAGGCAGATTCAAAATAGGAGTTCCCCCTTAATTAGGAAGTTCTTGTAGGGGGTCATCCAGTTTGGTTCCTCCTCTTCTCCGGCCATAACATCCTTAGCATCTATTCTGAGAGTTTGGAGCGTCTCCTGGATGATAGTCTTGAGGTGCTCAACCTTCTTGGTGTTAGCCAGCTTGGAGAGCAACTCTACTCTAGTATTGCTCTCCTTGGGATGTAGTACATTAAGAAACATTTGAAATTAGCAATGAGAGTCTTCGTGATGTGATAGTACTTGAGCAACATTTTTTCTTGGTCTGGTATATGTTGGCAACTTGTCCTTGGACAAGCTGCGAGTCTGTGTAGCATCACAACTTCTTAGCTCTGACTTCTCTTGCTAGCTTCAAACTTGCAACGAGCGTCCCATACTCTACCTAGTTGTTTGAGACTCTGAAGTTGAGCTTGAGGGCTTGCTCTAAGGTCATATCGTCAAGGCCTTCAAGGATGATCCATGCCCTGCTTCCTTTTACGTGGAATGCATAGTCAAAGTAAAGGTTCCACCGGTCTGGGGTGGTTATGTCATTTCCAACAAATTCTACTAGAGAGTCAACCATTGTGTCTTCATGGGCCACGAGGTTTTTACTGGATGTCGAACTCTGAAAGTTCTACAGATCAGGCCACCATCCTTCCTGCAAGTATAGGTTTTCTCAAAAACCTGCTTGATAGGATAGTTCATTTTAACTACCACTTGATGACTCTGAAAGTAGGGCCTAAGTCGTCGGGCAGAGGTAATGAGTGCTAGTGCCACCTTTTCAATCATCTGATAGCACTGCTCGACGTCTTGGAGTATGTGGTTAGTGAAATAGATAGGGAGATAATGATTCCCTTCATCTTGTATGAGGGTTGAGCTAACAACTTTGTTAGTTACTGAGAGATACAGGAGTAAGGGTATTCCTGGAGTGGGTTGACTCAAAACTGGCGGTGCGGCTATGGTTTTCTTGAAAGCCAAGAAAGCTTGTTCACAAGTCTCGAACCATAGGAAGGGCACAATTTTCTTGAGCAGTTTGTAAAATGGTTTCGCCTTTTTGGAGAACTTCAGGAGGAACCTGGACAAGGATGCTAGCCTACCATTCAATTTGTGGACTTCTTGGACGTTGGTCGGGTTGTGCATCTCCACTATGCTAGTGCATTTGTCGGGGTGGCTTCAATTCCTCGGTGAGTGATCTTGAAGCGAAGGAACTTGCCTTCGCCTACCCCGAAAGTACATTTTTCAAGGTCTAGGCGCATGTCATATTTGCAGAGTTCCGCAAAGACTTCTTCCAGGTCTGCCACATGTTGGGCTATGGTTTGAGACTTGACAACCATGTCATCCAGATATACCTCGACGTTTTGTCCGATCTGTTGTTTAGAGACTCGGTCCATTAGTCGTTGGTATGTAGCGTCTGCATTTTTTTGGCCGAAAGGCATGACCATGTAGCAAAAGTTGGAATCTATGATGATGAATGTCGTTTTCTCCTTATCTAGAGTGTGCATCCTAATTTGGTTGTATCCAAAGTAAGCGTCCATGAAGCTTAACACCTAGAACCCAGACGCTTCATCGACTAGCCTGTCGATGCTAGGCAAAGGGTATACATCTTTGGGGCATGCCATGTTCAGATCAATGTAGTCGATGCACATTCGCCATTTGCTGTTGGCCTTTTTGACCATGACGATGTTGGCAAGCCAGGTGGAGTACTTGACTTCTCTAGTGAAGTTTTCATTAAGGAGTTTGTCTAGTTGTTCGTTGACAGCTTTGCATTGTTCTTCTCTCATCTTTCTTTTCTTCTATGATATTGGTTTGGCCTGGGATAGTGTTAACAGTTTGGCAAGTCCACCAAATGTCCAAGTAGTAAAACTCGGATGCCCGAGTGTCGAATTCAACAGGGATTTTGTGTTGTACTTATATTGAATACTTTTCAATTTATAAGAGGATAAAAAATTAATGAGAAGGGTAAAAGAAAGAATATCCAACAGGAAATTATAAATAGTAGAAAACAAAAGAATTAACTAGGGAATTCAATGGAATGCGAATGTTAGGACCTAGCATGTCTTGTTTGCCTAGGATGTATGATTTTATGATCTTTTCTTTATCAATTCAAGTGAATTTATCCTACCCACATCTATTCATTTACTTGCCTTTGATGTCTCATGATGAGAAGCCTATTTTATTTATCTACCCCCCCAAATGCCTTTGAAAATATTCAACAAATAAAATGCATGATGCTCGAATTCTAGATGTGTGCTTGAATGCTTGGGCATAAAGTTATCATTCTATGTCTAGCAATGATTCCCTTATGATATCTTTTCTTTTTGTTCTATTAGCAGTTACCTTATGTCGAGCGTCTAACCCCTAAAATTAATGCATGCATACCTTCTTTATATCTTAATTAGAAATTATCTTCTGTCGAGCACCTAACCCCTAAAAGAATGTAAAGATGAAGAATGCATGGGAGATAAATAGAAAATACAATAGGATAGAAAACATCTGTCGCATTGATAAATAGTTAGGAGTACATCATACATCGCTTTGTCTTTTTAGGTCTGTCAAGCCCTAACTAGGGGTTTAGCCTCTCATGGCCATTAAGGGCTTTACACTGAAATGAGGGTATAAGAACTGATGGAAGAAAAGAGGTGAAAGAAAGAAAGGGAGAAAATAATGAAAGAGAGACGAGAATTCCCTAAGGAAGAGTTCTCAGACTTTGGTAGTAGTGAGAATGCTCTAAGACTCGGTGTGTCATTTCCTCTTAGCCTGACTCTCTATTTATAATTATTGAAGTGGACTTGGGCCTTCGTACGCGCACTTAGCGCTCTCTTCCTCACTCAGCACAGGCTGGATCTCGCGCTTAGCGCCTGCTTCTCGCTCAACGCCATTGCTATCCTTCGCGCTCAGCGCGTGCTACGCGCTAAGCAAGCCTATGGGCTAGGCCTGATGTTGAGTTCTTTTTTCTTCGTTATTTCTACAACTTTTTGCTTTTAGTCTCTCTAGTTTTTATATTTGCAACCAAGATTTGAAAAAACATCAATTCTTATCAATTATGCACAAATAATTGTTAAATAATTATTTTTAAAGACAATTTTACTTTATTTTATATTATCAACAGTACAATTATTTAGCAGTTATCAAAATCCCCTAAATTATAACTTTGTTTGTCTCCAAGCAAATCAAAATAAGAGCAGGCTCTAAATGCTTCAACACTTTCAATAGCTACAATTTTTCAAGTTCCTTCGGCTAGTCCTTTTTGCATTTGTCATCATCTTGCAAGGGAAGCATAAACAACATTGAGATGGAATTGGTTAGTAGCAGAAATCAATCAAGTTGGCTCACCTCACTTTCCTCACAAGGTTTAGTGTTTCCCTCTGTGCACAAGTGTCTGGGGTGAGTGTTTGAAATTTTTACGACCTGCAATTAATGTTCCCAAATTTTGTTTCATCTCAATTAAAGTTATTCTTAATTACACTTGGTGGATCACTAAGGACTTTTACTGCCTTGTAATGGGGTCTGGCTAAACAAGAAATTATGATTTTTCTATGATTTCAAAAATTAGGGTTATAAGAGAGCATTCATCCTAGAAAACTTATACTTAGCTTAGGCTTCATTTGTTTTTTTCAACCTTAGCACTTATGCAATCTATTTTTCTTATTTCCAACCTTCGCACTTATGCCACATATTTTTCTGCCCTTATTTTTTTATTTTTTTATTTTAGAAAACTTTGGGCCTACAAATTTTTAAGGGTGCCTTATTATGTGTTGTTCTACCTTCCTGAGGCTAATTTTATCCTAGCCCTCCCCCAAATTAATGGATTATTATGACTTAAAACCTTTATGCTCTCTTAGAACCCTAAAACAAGGTCAAAGATATCAAAAGTAGGCTCAGGGGTTTTATTTAGACAAATAATCACTAATTTTTGGCTCAACAAGGGTGCAAAGGATAATTTTCATCAAAGGTTGGCTTTTTGGCTGAGTGGCTAAATTAAAAAAAGAAACATGGTCTTGATCATATACACCTTATGTATCTAACCTAACAGTCCAAGAATGATGCAAAACTAGGAGCTTAAAAACAGACGTTTTCTCACAAATAAGTTCACACAGCTCATCGGGACAAGATAAAGTTATTGGCTTACCGAATCATAATTCCTTTCCACCAAGCTAACCTTTTCACTCCTTGTGATTCATGTTCCACTACTTGATTGACTCTTGCTTCCAAGAAACCAGCATTTTCACAAAATTATCATGCAGCATTTCAAGTGTTGAGTCCTTTCAGAAAAAGCTTAAATAGTGACCTCACAATTATCATGCAATTATTCAGCATAGAAAATGACATACTAAATTCAAATAGCATTATTTATCGACCAAGTTATATTTAAAGACAAAATTCAAATAAAAACATCAAAAGAAAAGATAAAACATCAAAAGCATAAAAACTAAAGCCCTGTGTCTCCTCCGCCCAAGTCTGCCCATGGGCCTTAGTCAGTAGCTGCCAGGTCCGCAATGATGTCCTCCTCAGCTCCAACCATGGTGTCTTGGACTCCAAAAGGCTCACCCCCCCCCCCCCCCCCTATTAGTAGAGGGCTGGACTCCTGGCCATGCAACCTGCTGAACATAGGCCTCTGGGGTCGTGAGTGGTGGGTCCATCTTCAGGTGAAGAGACAGTCGATGCAAGTCCTGTATGATGATCTGTTGTCCCTGATATAAGGACTGGAGCATTTGGCTATGTGTGTCTAGCGGAGCTAAAGTGGATGTCTGTTGATGATGCACAGCCTGGGATGGTGGCTGTGAAGGAGGTAGGGCATCTGGTGCGGTGGCTCTGGCACGAGTACGACGGGCCCCTGGAAATGTGATGGATGGATCTGCGGGATTCCAACAGTTCTTCTTTATGTAAGCCAAGTTAATCACAGGACTCAATGACTCAAAGGTCAAGGTGTCAGAGACGACCCCCTGAGCGTCACAAAGTGCTGTGATCAACGCTGGGAACCCAAGTCTGGAGGTGTTGGACTGGGCGATCTGGGTGATCTGATCGAAAATGAAACTGCCCAGGTCCATGTCCATCTTCATCACCAACCCGTATATCAGTCGCGCTCTGTCAACATTCAAATCAGAAGTGTGAGAAGTAGGGGCAAGGTTAAAATAAGAGAGTACGCTCCAGGTCTGTGCGAGCGTCGTCAGATCCTTCCTCAATAGCTTCCAGGGGGCGCCATCAGCGTTTAGAACAAATCCACCCCCAGGTATGCACAGGGCTGTTGTGATGGCCTGATGGTCTGGGTACGTATGTAGGTACTGGGAGTACACCGAATAGTCCTCTCCATCAGCCAAGATCACTGGGGTGTCGAGGAAGTCATTGATCGTCTCAGCGTCAAACCTGATAACATGTCCTCGCACCCTGCAGTATTTATGGGATCCATCCTCTGGGTCATAAATGTTGGAGTAGAACTCCTTGACCAGGGCAACATCAATTTGCTTCTCCGGGAGTTTGGTCAGTACCCGGTGCCACTGCCTCCTCTGGAGCTCCCTAAGAAAATCATCAAACATACCGGGGGCCAGCTCCACGTTCCTCTCCGGTAGAATGTTCCGGAGGTGAACGTTATCTTGGTACCTGTGCCAAGCGATCTCAGAAGTGAACCGAGAAGAATCCCAGGTGGATTCTCCTCCTTGTGCAGGCACGGCTTGGCGTTTTCGTGAGACCATCTGAAAAAAAACAAAATAGACTGCACTCAGTAAAAACAGGAGTGCAAACAGAAATTGGAAAAAGAGTAAGGAAAAGTAAAACAGCTTGTTCTCGTTAACAACACCTACAAATTAAAGTTACAAACAAGATTTCAACTAGAGGGAGAGAGAGAGTCTCAGTCAGAGGCTTCATACTTTTTAAGTTCAGCTTGAAGATCAAGAATTTCTCTCACGTTCTTGTTTCTAAAAAAAGAAAAGGAAAAAAATGTCAGAAATTGAATCAGATACAAAGGAAGCATACGGTTGATGACTTATTTCTAGTTTCTATTATCCATACATGGAAAAAAAATGATTGCAAAAAAGAAAGATATAATAATATAACAAAACAGAAATAAAATAGTTGAGTTGAGTCTATGACAAACCAAAGAAGATTTGCTTGCACGTGGAAATGAAAAGAAATCAACATTTGACACCTTTTAGCACATTTTCAGAAACAATAATTCATGATCACAAAATGAAGAGATAAAACAGAATCTTGAAAGAGAAGAAACCATTCTCTCATACACACAACACACAAAAACAAGTGCATGACGACCCATGATTGAAAAAAAAAAGATTTTGAAGCATTGAACACTGATGGGGTGCTCCAGAATTCACCACCAAATGATGCAAAACTAAATGGAAGGAAAAAAGAAAAGAAACAAAAAAGAATGAAAGTGAAGAAGTTCCATCACCTTGCGAGTATGTATCTCTGACGAACTTTCTTTCCCTTTACCGTTGCAATGAGAATCAGAACAAGAACAGAGACGAAACAGGTTCAAGATTTTTGAATTCTCTCAGCTCAGAGGAAGCTATGGAATAAGACTTCATTTTATTCCCTCAATTTGTGAGCTGGCTCTAACTGAATTTGTCTTTTAAATAAAACAAATAAATGAATTCAACTTCCCCCGAATAAATTAGTCTCTAAACATTTACAACTTATTACTATTTTGTTATATATTTTACAACTTATTATTGTTATAGTCTCTCTATATTACATTATATATTCCTTTAATTATGACTTACTTTCAATTTAGTCCTTAAATGATATACGTGACGTAAATTACCATGTTCAATTGGAAAATTTGACTATGTAATTATGCCAGTATAAGAATAAACTGTGCTTGAGAGTAATTTATACCACATTAAATTAATAAACCAATAGAACATAATGAAAGAGAAACGCAATTTATTTGCTAATCTAACAATAATAAAACACTTATTATAATAGATTATTGTTCCATCACTATATTTTTTTTGGGGGACATGTTGATCAATATATATATATATATATATATATATATATATATATAACAAGATTTATTTATTATTAATTATTAATTTTTTTAGTATAGACTTTACTCAATTAAAAATATCATATTATTTTTACTTTTTTCTATTTTTCTGTTGTAAATTATCGATTAAAAAAACCTCTAAATTATAACTGGGGTAAAAGTTTATTAATCATAATCTTTAAATAAAATATAGTATTGAAGTTTATTAAACATATAGTTTAACCCCTTTATGCATTTCTCTATATGTCCCCTATACGGAAAAACTTATTCAATTGTTTCATATATGTGAAAATATTAGGGGGTGTTTGGTTTGGTTGTTTTATGTTTTTATTTTCACTGGAAATAGAAAATGACGATGAAAATGCGTTTGGTTGGATTTTTAAAAATATTTTCAGTGAAAATATTTTCTCAAACGAACAAAAAATTGGAAACAATAAAATCTTATTTTCGGTGTTTACAGTTGAAACCAGGAATCTCATTTTGAGTAGAATGAAAATGCGGTGGCAAAGAATGTAATTTTAAGCAAATCTAAAAATATATTTCCTTTTGAAAACGCATTTTCAGTGTTTTTATTTCTTGAAAATAGAAAACAAGAAGTCAAACCAAACATGTTTTCAGAATTCTAATATTTTGAAAATGAAAACAGTTTTCAAAAAATAAAAACAAAAGATGAAAACAAAAAATAAAAATACAAACCAAACACACCCTTACTAATTGGTCCTTCCCATTATACATCAATTGTTAACTTCTTAAATTATGCATTCTTAATTTATTTCTTTTGTAGTAGTGTATTCTTAATTTATTCCATATATATGTAGCTAGCATATTCTTAATTTCCATGCCATTCGGTAATGTGTTGGTGTCATTAATTATTTTTACATCATTGTTTTGTATCTCATGTTTTTGTATGATCTCTGTTAGACAAGTGACCTCAGATATCTTCTGGTTGAATTAAGATATTACAAACTATTTTCCCAATTAAAATTCTACTTTGATTTTAATGCAAGTTCCAAGTTCCCTTAAAGATAAATTTCTAAATGATGATTCAAAATAACCAACCAGAATGTAAATGTAAAGCAACAATAAATAAAAGAGTTTAAGGGAAGAGAAAGTGCAAACTCAGTTTTATACTGTTCGGCCATATCCTTGTGCCTACGTCCAGTCCCCAAGCAATCCGCTTGAGAGTTTCACTATCTTGTAAAAACCCTTTACAAGTTCTGAACCACACAAGGACAACTCTTCCTTTGTGTTCAGATTGTTTTACAATAAGAGGCCCTCGGTCTCTTAATCCCTTTTCAAAAGTAAGAAGAAGAGAAGAAGAAATCTCTCTTGAAAGAGATAGATTAAACAATGAAGCACTCAAATAATTCCTTATTGAATTGCAAGTGTTTTGGCCAAGAAATATTTTAGAGGATAAGACAATTTTGCTTTTGAGAGGATAAGACTTTTTGTTCAAAAAAACTCTAAACAAATTCGTGTTCCAAGACACATATATATAGGCCTTTGATGGTCATTCAAAATCCATTTGAATAGATGTAACTCTTGGAAATTATTTTTTGAAAATCTCCTCTGGTAATCGATTACAAGACTTGTGTAATCGATTACACATTGTAAAATTTGAATCAAATTTCTAATAACTGTTATAAATAGTTTCAAGTGCTGGTAATCGATTACAATACTTATGTAATCGATTACATGTTTTCAAAAGTATTCAAAAACATTTTAAAAGCATTTCAAGAAATATTTTGGCCATCGGTAATCGATTACATCCTCTGGGAATCGATTACCAGAGAGTAAATCTCTTATAAAAACATTTTAACTTAAATTCTTTGGTCAAACCTCTTGTTGTTTTAACTTGAAATTTCCTTCCTAAGACTCTAGAGATTATTTTGATCATATATCTTGAATTTCTTGGATTCTTATCTTGAATAAAAAAACTTGAGAAGCACGTAATCTTTTGACATCATCAAAACATCAAAATATCTTTGATTCTACAATCTCACGTTCAGTATACTTTGAAATTTTTCATTGTTTCTTGTCATGTAGACTTATTTTCTATGAGCATATTAACTTTTAGTTTGATTTATTCCATATGTTGGCCTTACTTCTTACTTATCAAGTTATTTAATTAATTATTAAAGTTGTTTAAAACAACTAAAAACTAAATTCCAAATATAAGTATATTAGTTAACATTTTACTTACAATTTATTCAACTCGTTAAAATGTTATTAAATTATTTAATAAAAAATAACCAATAATGCACACCAATAAAAAAAATTAAGTAAATACATGATAAAAACTAGTTTTGTTGTGTCGGTAATTAATACATTTAGTTTATTTGCCATGCCATGATTGATTAGAATGTGACAAATGCCAAAATTGATTAAAAAGATACCGGAAATTGGCTTCCTCATCATACAAAGCAACGTGTGTATATTAAGAAGAGCACAATGCAATGTGTGTATATCAAGAAGAGCATAACATCTACAATTACATCTAAGTAGAGTGCACAAACAACACCCTAGGAGACATAAACGATACTGCTCATTGAAACTTGATCAAATCAAATATGATCACACTATGGTAAAAAGGAAGGGCTATTAATATATTAAATATAAACGTAATTTATATTATAAATATATATAGCATTTTATATTTTAAAATAAAATATATTTTTCGCTCATATAAATATATCAAAGTTCAAATTTTACCTTTATAAAGAATTTTGTCTGATTTTTATCTTTGGAAAATATAATGTATTACTTTTTTATTTATCACTATGTTTAGATCTATCCAAACCTATGACCCAAATCAACGTGAAATTTTTTTAATTTAAATATTAAAATATAATTTTTGGGTTAAAAATCCCACAAATTATAGAAAAAATAAAAATATATTAAAAAAATCAAAACAAAGATTTTTTGGAGGATAAAATCAACACAATATATTAAAAATAAAATAAAATAAAAATTATATGCAAGAATGAACGTCCCCTCCCTAACAGCACGATCCCACCACCATCAAACACCACAACAAGCCCAGTTCAAGAAATCACAACAAATCCAAACTAAAATCTAAAATTGGAAATTGTTAAAGGTGTTACCATACAGCAAGAATTTTCTTCACACGGACTCATTATTCATCAAAGACCTGGTATACTGTTCTTGGAAATTATGCCTTTGCTTTTGAGGAAGTCATCCGCAGCAAGGGTTATAGAGTTGTAGTGGTAAATTGACCACTCAGGTATGTGAATGTTTTGCAATTACCTCATTACGTTTGATCTATATACTTGGCATGACACATTAAGTGTTTAGTGATTTATACGACGAGAGCGAGAGTGTGTTGATGTCGTTTTGTTTCTTTTCCCCCTTCCTCTTTTTTTTTTAATTTTTTCCTCCTTGTACGAATTTATTTTATCCTTAGCTGCTGCCATAGTCGGAATTCCATTGTTGGAATTTCTTTCCCTCGTCGTCTTAGAATCCCATCGTAGAAGAGAAAGAAACGGAAAATAAAAAGAGTTTATATGTATCTATTTTTTATTAGATAGGCACTAAAGAATTATAAAACTGAAATTTGAACTTTAGTATATTTATAGAGAAAAAATATATATTTTAGTCTATATTTTATACATACATAAACAAGTCAACCTATAACACTTAACGCCACTTCTTAAAGCCTAGCACCTTTCACTTAATAGGCTTTAAAAAAACTCAAGTTTTACCTATTTTTAGTAAATGAGTCAACCCTTTGGTCTATTTACACCCTCAGTGGAAAGAAAAGAAAATTATAATTTTTTACATTTTTTAATTAATATTACATTTTTTATTTATTTTTTAACCCATAATATGTATTGTTAATCCATTTAACTACCGGAATTGCACAAGACAGATTCAAAACAGGAGTTCCACCTGAATTAGGAAGTTCTTGTAGGGAGTTATTCAGCTTGATTCCTCCTTGATCTTCTCCGGTCATAACATCCTCAGCATCTATGGTGGGAGTTTGGAGCGTCTCCTGGATGATAGTTTTGAGGTGCTCAGGCTTATTGGTGTTAGCCAGGTTGGAGAGCAAGTCTATTTTGATATTGCTCTCCTTGGGATGTAGTATATTAAGAAACATTTGAAATTGTCAATGAGAGTCTTCGTGATGCGATAGTACTTGAGCAACATTTTTTCTTGCTCTAGTATATGTTGGCAACTTGTCCTTAGACAAGCTGCGAGTTTGTGTAGCATCGCAGCTTCTTAGCTACGACTTCTCTTGCTAGCTTCAAACTTTCAATGAGCGTCCCGTACTTTGCCGCTTCTTAAAGCCTAGCACCTTTTAATTAATAGGCTTTTAAAAATAAATCAATTTTTATCCATTTTAGTAAATGAGTCAACCTTTTTGGTCTATTTACACCCTTAGTAGAAGGAAAAGAAAATTATAATGTTTTACATTTTTTTAATTAATATTACATTATTTATTTATTTTTTAATCCATAATATGTATTGTTAACCCATTTAACTACTGGAATTGCACAAGGCAGATTCAAAATAGGAGTTCCCCCTGAATTAGGAAGTTCTTGTAGGGGTCATCCAGCTTGGTTTCTCCTCTTCTCCGGCCATAACATCCTCAGCATCTATGGTAGGAGTTTGGATCGTCTCTTGATGATAGTCTTGAGGTGCTCAACCTTCTTCGTGTTAGCCAGCATGGAGAGCAAGTCTATTCTGATATTGCTCTATCTCCTTGGGATGTAGTACATTAAGAAACATTTGAAATTGTCAATGAGAGTCTTCATGATGTGATAGTACTTGAGCAACATTTTTTCTTGGTTTGGTATATGTTGGCAACTTGTCCTTGGACAAACTGCTAGTCTGTGTAGCATTGCAGCTTCTTAGCTCCAACTTCTCTTGTTAGCTTTAAACTTGCAATGAGCGTCCCGTACTTTGACGCTTCTTAAAGCCTAGCACCTTTTACTTATTAGGCTTTTAAAAAAAACTCAATTTTTATCTTTTTTAGTAAATGAGTCAACCCTTTTGGTCTATTTACACCCTTAGTAGAAGGAAAAGAAAATTATAATTTTTTTACATTTTTTTAATTAATATTACATTTATTTATTTATTTTTTAATCCACAGTATGTATTGTTAACCCATTTAACTACCAGAATTGCACAAGCCAGATTCAAAACATGAGTTCCCCCTGAATTAGGAAGTTCTTGTAGGGGGTCATCCAACTTGGTTCCTCCTCTTCTCCAACCATAACATCTGAAACATCTATGGTGGGAGTTTGGAGCGTCTCCTAGATAATAGTCTTGAGGTGCTCGGCCTTCTTGGTGTTAGCCAGCTTGGAGAGCAAGTCTATTCTGATATTGCTCTCCATAGGATGTAGTACATTAAGAAACATTTGAAATTGTCAATGAGAGTCTTCGTGATGTGATAGTACTTGAGCAACATTTTTTCTTGGTTTGGTATATGTTTGGCAACTTGTCGTTGAACAAACTGCAAGTCTGTGTAACATCGTAGCTTCTTAGCTTCAACTTTTCTTGCTACCTTCAAACTTGCAAAGAGCGTCCCGTACTTTGCCGCTTCTTACCTCACCAAACTTGGATCCAATGCTTAGGCCGAAGAAGTTATAGGAAGGCACGACAGACGAAACGCAGAAGCCCACGAGAGAGGGCACGACGGCAGAGGCTAGGTAACACAAAGAACCAAAAACCTTAATGGAGGTTACCAAGCTAGGGATGGAACGAGAGAGATCGAGGGCACAATGAAAGGTAATGGCGGCATGATTTTTTCTAAGATGAAATTTAATTTGCAAAATTGCAACAACGACGATGTTGTCTTAAAAAATGTCGTTGTATTCATTGCCTGCAGTCAAATACGACGATGTTTTTTACTGAAACGTCGTCGTTTTTATGAGGGGTTATTTACAACACTGTCATCGCATCAAATACGACTTCAGTTTTGGCCAAAAGCGTTGTCATTCATGTCGTCGTGTTTACAATAATGTCACCATGTTGTATTTGATTATGGTCCCCGAAGCACCGTCATCGTATTGATGTCGTAGAATTTATGTTTTTTTTAGCAGTGAATGCAATATGTGTATATTAAGAAGAGCATAACATCTACAATTACATCTAAGTAATGGTAAAAAAGAAGGTTCCTTAGTCCTGACTAGCTATCTATACTTACACACCTTAAAGGTCAAAATTGCTAAACTGACCACGATTATTCCTTTCCCTCATCTTTTGCCAATAATAAAGTCTTACAATTGAGTAAATGGTAGAACGTGGAAGGATCAGCCATTGCGCGAACCTCAGATTCCCCACTAGGTGGGATGAGAGTGATGCCAAGCTCATCAATGCCAATGCGATGCTGTTCTCTCGAAGGGTTTCTTCTCCCCATAGAAATGTTCATGGATGATGCAACAAAAAGTGCTTTGCGGTAGTCCCATGCTCTCACAATACATGTTAGCAGATTATCACACAACCCTCCCTCTATCTACGGACAACAACATATATTTCTAGAAGTAAGAAATAGTAGAAAAAGGCAATATAATTGGCAACTATAATTGATGTACTTAAACTTCAAAATGGATTCCATCCATTCATGAATCAGCAGTATTGTTGGATGAAAGATTGGACGGTTCACATTTCCGATGTGTATATAAAGTTTGATTTTCGAGATAAAATGAATCGTTTGATCTTTACCCAATAGTTCCAACTGACTGACTATGTAAATGTGTAAATCCTTGATTCTTACAACTAATCTTATAACAATAACAAAATCCTATCTCACCCCTAAGTGAGGTTGACTACATGCGCAATTCCAAATTTTAGTGAGTTTTTATTTAATAAAAAAAAAATGCATATTCTCTCCCTAACATGAACACATTCTATTAATAAAAAAATAATCCAAGCATGACAATTGAACATTACATGATGATTAGGAATTTACATAATAGATTAAAACAATATTTTTTTTATTTGTTTTTATATGCTAGTTATTGGCATATTTAAATTTAAAACAAAATTATTTTTTTTATCAGCTAACTGTTAGCATATTTAAATTTAAAATAAAATCATTTTTGTTTCTATCGGCTTGCTATTAATATAATTAAATTTTTAAAAAAATCCTCTAAATTTAACTTAAATTTTTAAAAAATATTTTTTGTTTCAATCTACTATTAGCATATTTAAACAAAAATTTGACCAAGTCCAACACTTCACCTGTACTTTCAGTTTTGAAATAAAATTATTACCACTTATCCATTTCTTTTTTCACCAAAACATTTCAATTATGTTTATATTATTTATTGATAACTGCGAAACTTAGGCATAATTAATAGTTAAATCAGACAAAAATTGTTAGAATTTATTTACTTTACTTTTATTTTTATGTGAATAATGAGGATTTTAACACCATCTTAGTTCTTTACGAGCAGGATTCAAAAGAAGGGAATTTACTAGTGCGCTTTAGAGATAAATTGGTGCAGAAACATAAAGTAAAGTCTTGAAGAAAAGTTGAAGTTAGGGAGAAGCTCGCTCAACTCACAAGACAAGCTTAGTGCGATAGCACAAGCTTAGCACAAAGAAGCTCATGGAGAAACATGAACACACGCTTAGCGTGAATCTCGCACTAAGCGCATGATCACCGCCATATTCACTAAGCGCAGCTATCACGCTTGGCGCGAGGTCGCATCAATTTTGTACACCTGTAAAAAGAATAGGAAGCAAAGGAGAAACACACAGCAAGACTTATAATTCTTTATTGAATAACCTTAAAGCCTGAGCTTCTCAAATAGGGGAAACCCTCTCTAAAGTCATCTCTTCCCTCCTTCTCCATCTCTATTCTTCTTTCATCCCCTAAAAGTGTAAAACCTTTCATGATAATGAAAGACTAATCCCCATTATTGGGAGCCTAGCAATCAAACTCTTGTAATGTAATTTTTTTCTACTATCTATTTAATGTAATTTCAATTTTTATTGCTCATTTTCTGTGTTTCTTGTTATTGATTGTGGTCTGATCATCCATATGCATGCATCTGTTTAGGATTTAGGCACTGTGAAGTGTTTATTTTCTAAAGAATTAGGAAATGACATCTAAATGAATCATATCTAGGGATAGGATGATATTATTTATTCTATTCATAAATCTCTAATTCTAATGCAATTTATTTGAATTAATCTCGTAAGGGATTAGGGGAAAAGATCTTATAAATTAGGCTTTTTCATTTAAGGGATCAGGGTTAGAGTATCAGAATAGATGTAGGTAAAAATTGGGATAATATTAAATAGAGAAAAATTATTAACATTAAATCAAGAGTAGTTTTGGTATGCTAGGTCTAACACACTTGCATTCTGAATTAACCTTCGCATTCAAAAGTATTTTGTTTTCTTGTCTTTCCTATTTTCAATTTTTCCTGTTTTCAATAATTTGACTTTACTTTTAACTCCCCATCCCTTCTCTTCAACTAATTGCTTGAAAATTGGGTATACATCAATCTAAGTACAAACAAAGTTCATGTGGACTTGATACTCAAACTTCTATTTTACTATACTACTTTGACAATTTGGTACACTTATCAATAAGTTAATAGTTATATTTTCAATACTAGCAAAAAAATAATAATATTACACTTAGTAAATTAAATTAATCATTTGATCATAATAAACTCTCTAATTTAATTAATCATCAAATATTAAAATAATTTCTTTAACAGATATTAGAACACTCATTTGTGTGATCTTGTGGGTTCAAAACTAAGCCAATAATATATTAATCAAATTAATATATTAATCAAGATACACATCTAACAACTCTACTCGGCGTCCAAATAACATGAAGTAATATTTGTTACTTATAAGAACCAAATAGACAAATAATGTAATATTTTCTTTTAGCATTGACAATTCTGAATTAACTCTAGAGTATGATATTTATGTCAAACTCAAATAAATTAATAAATTTATTCTGTCATAAGAAAACTCATTTCTTCATTCATTCAATTGTCCTGACCAAGGTCTTGATTTTATTATAGAGTTCAAAATTCATTACCGAGAATTGATGGATTTCATCTTAATTAGTCATTAATTCTACAAGTATTTTGTTATATCCGATGTCCATTCAACTAGTTCCAAAGCTTCAGGTGTGTTAATTACTATCACAATCTTACCTCAAAGAAAATTTTACACTTATTGAAAATTTCCTATTGACAGTTTAAGGTAATATTCTTATTAGTTATTTATTTTTACTTTATTAATATATTTATTATATTTTAAAATATAATTAACTATTAAAGAGTATCATCACATGGAAGGAATCAAAATAGTGTGCCATAATCAATAGATAACCTTATCCCTTAAACAAGTGATAGTAAATTCAATCTCATGAAAAAATATTTGTTGAAAAACATCAACCTTTTAAACGAGTCTCAATACCTTAAAAAATTAGTCTCTTAAACTTTCGGCAAAGCCATCCCTAAGTTCACAAAAGAAAAACATGATACGGAAGGAAAATAAAATTACAATTGTTTGGATTTTATTTCTTACATTTTTCCAATTTTTTTTTTATCCATAATCAACCTACCGGCTACATAAAACATGAAAATGGAACCATTTATTGTTGCAGACCAGACCTAGTTAAGTTACGAGCCGATTGGGACTTAATAAGTGCTGGGATACCTAACACTTTTCATGTCACCATCATATGTATCATCTTATCTTTCTTTTCCTTTCCTATCTCTGTCTTCTCCCACATGGGTATGTATACTCAAGACTCAAGAGGAGTGTCAAATTGTCTTTTATTCTAAAGAACAAATAAGTACTGAATGGTTTTATCCCCTGCCATCATGAACATTTAGAAATAACTAGTTTATTGCCATGATCTATTAGAATGTGATAAATGCCGAAAATTCCTTAAAAAGGTATCCAAACCATATCCAAGCCTTCTCTCAATGCATTTCCAATGCAAGAATTGAATTTGAATTTTTAACTCTCTGTCCTGTTTTTGTCACGTAGGATTTAAGAATATTAACTAGTTTCCACATATTATTACCAAGTTGTTTAACTACATTGGAGTTGCTTTTACCATCTAGCATCTGTCATTAATGTTCTGTTGGCAATACCCTAGGAAACATAAACGAGACTGCTCAATGAAACTATCATCAAATCAAATATGATCACATTAGATCAACTGGGGAAAGAAGAGGTTCTGAATTTGAATTCCTCTCTAAAAAAACCAACAACTACCATTTGCCGATTAAAAAAAATCAACTAATAAAAGATAAAACAAGGACCCAAGACAAAGGAGGGTCCTGGCTAACCAACAGCCATCCATACTTGCACAATAATGATCAAAATTGCTAAACCTGACCTACTACTTTTTCTGCATCTTTAACACATAAAAAACTCTCACAGTCGAGGAAATGGTTGAAGGTTCAGCCATTGCGCCATGCTCAAAATCCCCACTAGCTGTTGTATGTGTAACAGGAGGGATGAGAGTGATGCCAAGCTCATCAATCTCGGTGCAATGCCGTTCGGTGAAAGGGTTTCTCCATACAATAGAGTTCATGGATGGTGCAACAAACAGTGGCTTGCTGTAGTCCCATGCTCTCACAATACATGTCAGAAGATTGTCACACAACCCTCCAGCTATCTACAACAACATATTTCTAGAGGTCAAAGTCAGAAATAGAAGGAAGAGGCAATTAATTTGGCAACTGCAAATGATATACTAAGCATAGAAACATGCACGCAGAATTGTACAAGATGTAGACGTCAGATTTGGATCATTTCTCATGTTTAAGTCATATGATATGGCAAAGAGATAGGCAAAATTTTTGTCAATCTTGAGTCCTTCAACTAAAGGAAATGGACTCCCTACATTCATGCATTTGCAAAGTCATGAATCAGTACTATTAGATGAAAATAAGTTCACATATCGGATTCGTATTTTAAGTAGGATATACAAAATAAAATGAGTCGTTTGATCTTCATTCAATGATTCTAATTGACGTAATACGTGAATGTGTTAAATCTCTGACACCTACAACTAATCATAGCGGAGTCTTTACAACAGAAACAACAAAGTCTTCTCGATTACATAGATCACACGATGTCATTCCTGATCATAGTGAGTCTTTATTTAATATAGAGTGCACTCAGTGCAGTGTCTCTCTCCAACATGAACACATTATATTGCTCAACAATAGAGGAGATCCAAATCCAAGCATGACAATTGAACATTACATGAGGCTTAGGAACATACATGATAGATTATTCATCATAATTCAATTAACAGACAAGTCTTAGACAAGCCAGCTTGTTTAATGCATAGTAGTGTTTTTATGATTTTATCACATGACAATGTAGATAGAAAGAGACAAAACCAGCCAAGTCTGATCAGTTTGTTACCTTGCCAAGAGTATTTGCTGACAATGGAGCAATGACCATTATTTCAGCCCATCTAAGAAGCTCAATATGCATCACAGGATCACCTAGCTTTTTCCATGTAAGCCACTCATGCTTATCACAAAATACAACAACATCCTTGGGAAATGTTTGTTCATCAATAAAACACAAGGATGATTTTGTGACCACCGCCCTTACTTCTGCCCATTCTGCAAAACAACGACAAACATGCCCAAATTTCACAGCACCAACACTTCCACAAGCACCAAGTAGAATCCGAGGCTTCCTTGTAATAGCACACCCTGCCTCAGCTTTTGCCTTTTTACTTGCTGGATCAGAGCAATCCATCGCCAACAGATTTCAACAATATCTATGTCCATATTAATGCAAAGCATTAGAAAATCAACCATCAAAAGCTCATATTCACACGTGCACGGATCAATAACTCTAATCATCATATTCAACATTAGGATTAAGAAGCATATTTATCAAACAATGGAGAGCACATTAGAATACCACAACACCTCTAGATGAAGGGAAACAAAATTCATTTTTGTCGCATAATCATAATCAATTAATCACAAGCTCACAAATATGTAAAAAGCATACACCATTTATCAGGAATGAGAAGAATCGTGAGTCATTTCTGACGAGTTTAGATGAGTGTCCACATTACCAGAATCAACAAATTTACAAATTTTTAAGCATTCAAGATGTCAATCAGAGAGGGAAAGAGAGTCTAGTCATAGGTTTCATACATTTTCAGTGCAGCTTGAAGATCAAGTATTTCTCTCACTTTTGTTTCGACAAAATAAAAGAAAAAAGAAAAACTCAGTAATTGAACATATACAAAGGAAGCATAAGTTTTACTTGTTTTTAGTTTCTACTATCCTATACAAGACAAAAAAAAATCACATATACTACACTGACACACTCAAATCACCTATATATATATATACATATATATATATATATATATATAGAGAGAGAGAGAGAGAGAGAGAGAGAGAGAGAGAGTTTTGTTGGTAACAATCATTGTGACCATCATGAAACTGGATAACTTAAGAAAGCAGAAATAGCACGGATGAGTTGAGTCCATGACAAACCAAAGAAGATTTGCTTGCACGTAAAAATGAAAAAAAAATGATTCACCATCTGACACCTTTTACCAAATTTTCAGAAACAATAATTCATGATCACAACAAAAAGAGACAGAATTGAATCTGGAAACAGGCGAATTCATTCTCTCATACACACGACACACAACAAAAAGTGCATAACCCCATGATTGAAAATCGAAAACAGATTGGAAACTTCGATCAAAGACTCGATTTTGAAGCTTTGAACGCTGATGGGGTGCTCGAGAATTCACCACCAAATGACACAAAACCAAAGGGAAGGAAAAAAAAAAAAACAAAAGAATGAAAGTGAAGAAGAAGTTCCATCACCTTGTGAGTTCACCAATCGCTCTTTGTCTTTACCGCAGCATTGCGAATCAGATTATCAGAAGCAGAACAGAGACATGCCAAGTTCAAGATTTTTGAATTCTCAGAGGAACCTATGAATCGCGCTTGTGTTGTAACATGTGAGAGTCAAACTTTTGTATTTGTTGGACCTTAGCAAGTAATAAACCCAAATTAAGCCCATACTTAAAGAAACATATTATTAAAAAATATATGTTGTTAGCATTTCTTCTTAAAATAATATGTATATATAAAGAAACTTTTATTATTGCATTAGTATAATATAGTTTATACTATTTAATTATAAAACATAATCGAAAATTCAAAAAATTATAATTATCAAATAAATTACTAATAATTCTTTCTGAAAAATGATAACAAAACATTCAAACTCAAAATGTTTAAACTAAATAAAGGATTTAAAATTTAGAAATTTTGAACTACGAAACTCACATTAAGAGCTATTTATGGAAAAGACATTAAGAATTAATTTAATAATTTGTTATTAATAAATGCTCCAATATCTGATTGTTTATAGCAATATATTTATGGAAATTCAAAATTTAAAAATAACTGCAATTATATGCATTAAATAATAAGGTAATAACTGGAATGTTAAATTTTAATAGTAATCGAATGTAAAATTAATTTTATATTGTAATTAATTATAGACCAATATGTAAGATAAATTTATTGAGTTGTATAATAATTAACTTTGAAAGTCTTATAAGCGATTATTAATGATTGAATGACCAACATTAAATTGTTTAAATGTATTGAGATATAATTTCATTTATAATTTGTATTTCTGTAAGGCATAAATATTTGTCCTTGCAAATTTATATATTAATTATTATTCATTTTAATAATATGATGTGAAATTTGTTTTACATTTTTTATGATAATTAATTATAATCATAAAATTTAGATATTAAAATTGACATGTGCAATACATAACTTCTATAATACTTGATAAAATAGCAATGTGTACTGATTATGTCTTTTAGAAATAACAATTTTAATTGGATTGTGAGAATGTAAATAAAAATAACTTAAATATAAAATTAAAGAGTAAAAGGCAAGAATCTTTTTTTGAGTAATTTTTAGGAACATTTTGAAAGCCGTAAAATGGGCAAAACAACAATGGATAAAAGAGTTGGAGTTTATTTCACTAAGTCACTTCCTCATGCATATAAAGGTCACTCATTTAGTTTAAAACTCAATTATTATCATCAACTTACAAAACTACTCAAATCTCAATCTCTCAAAGAAAAGAATTTAAGTTTCTTAACCAAACTATCAATTCCTTAACTAATTTAATCAAGTGACTTACTTTAAGAATAAGATTTAAAGGATAACTAACAAGCCTTGCTTCATCCCTAAACACAAAACTCATTATGTCATCCTTTCCATTTATGAGTTCAAAAATATTTTTCAATGACAATTCAAATCACAACATCAAACAAAGGATGATCAAACCAAAATAAACATCAATGCAAAAAAGAGGACACTTAATAATGAACAATAAACATAGATTAATAATCAAAATATAAACATAAGGATGGTTCAACTATATCAACCCCTAAAATGGGTAAACCTAACTACAAGAAGGAAAGAAGAAAATAGATGAAGAGATTATAAGAAGTGATAGGGAAGCCATGAAAGGCAAAGGAGAGCTTCCTAACCTCCACCCAAAATCCTAAATAGTTACCCTAACCAAATTTGTCTTTAATTCACATCCTTGGAGATTAAATAGGACCAAAATTGCTGCACTGTCATTTCTACATTATGACTTGCATGCTTAGTCCAACTTTTGCACTAAGTGCACATACAAAAGTAGCACTTGTCTAAGTGACTACACTTGAGTCCAATTCTTTGACAATAGGAACACTTCACTAGCGTGCACCAAGCTTCAATTCTATCCCTAGCAACCTAACAAATTCCCTTTAAATGACCTTGAATTGGGTCCCAACATTAGTTATCTTCTTTCTTCATTTATATTTACATCAAAACAAACTAAAATTACATGAAAAATAAAACATTTAAACTATTTCAATTTATTCAAAACTTAATTATAAATAAGGCCAAATAAGCTTAAATATATTGAAATACTAAGTTAATTGCTTACAAGATTGTCATTAAAATAAAATTTATAAGACAATTATCACATTGCGTAGAAAATCATGGTAAAAATGCATTAATGACATTTTTATTTATGATCCATCTTGTCTCAAATGTCAAAGTCCCAAAACCAAAAATGCTGATTGAGATCAATACTAAAACCAAGAGTTGTAACATATACTAGTAATTTTTAAAAAAAAGATACACTTATTAATAGTAAAACACACATTGGTTCAAAATAAAAATGTCTTGTTGCTACACCAAGACAACATATTACTACTTATGAGAGGTTTGAGGTCTCGTGTCTTAGTGAATGCAACCCATATATAATCCTCTAAATAACATCATTGTATCAAGTAGGCATTTATACATTGATGCACATATAAAAATTCTCATTAACTTGAGTATCATAGTATTTTTTGCAGAAATCCTCCCATTTTATGTCTTAATTAACCTTACCTAAAAGCCTAACAAATTTAGAAGACCTCTAAACTTATTTTGGTTGGAGCATTCTATTACTACGAATTGTGTTTTTTGAAATACAATCAAGTTGTACTTCATATTTGGTAATCTAAAAATATGAGGAAATAAACAAAAAATAGAATTAGGTAATGTCAGTGAGAAATTCATAGAAAGAAAGAGAGAAAGATGTTGGAGGACGGGTACATAATAGGGAAATGAATGAGGTTAAAGAAGACACAAGCAATGATAGCATTGAGATTTTGAAATTAATAAAAGAAGAAAGGAGTATATGATGACTTTTGAATGAGGGTTGTTGCTTCATGCACCTCCAAATTGCATCTTGTATCCATTTCAAAATTATTTTTTTATACATTTTAGATTGGTTATTTTAGAAGTCAATAAATGAGATATATTTCAAAATGTAACTTTACATTTGGATCGATCATCTCGAAAGCCAAAAAAAGATGCAGAAAACAATAACCTTGAGAGTTATTTTTCCTACACCATTCAAATTTCTTCCACACCCAACATATTTTAAAAAATTTCAACTTTACCCTTTTTACTTCTTCTTCGTCCATTTCTTTTTTCTTTTCTTCATATTGAGTTCAAAACTATTATTAATTTTTTTACATTATTAGATCAAAATTAATTATTACAAAATTTATTATGTAAAATTATATATGAATTAAATATACATTAAAAATTTTAGTGTTATATATTGTAACATCCCAATTTTTCGTAAATAAATTTAAAAAGCTTTTTAGTAATAAATAAATAAATAAATAAATATAGAGCAAATAATAGGCTGAGTACCCTAGGTATAAATAGTTATGTTAAGTCAGCTGCCTCCTTTTGGCCTCATTTTCGTTTTTCCCCTTCTCTCAAAACTCTTTCTTTTTCCCGCAGCCCACCAAACCAGTCTCAGAAAAACGACGATCTCGAAACCGTTCACCGTTGGATCGTCGTGAAATTTGAGTATCATGTTCGCAACACAATTTCGAGCATTCTCACCGTTGGGAATTTCGATATCATGTCTGAACTGAGAGAAAAACCCTTCGCATTGTAGCCTTTTTCTTTCCCGCAGAAACCCAGAGCTGTCTTGGTAAAACTACGATCCCGGTTTCGTTAACCGTTGGATTATTGTGAAATTTGGATATGTTGTTCGAAATTCAATTCCGCACGCTTCCACCGTTGGGATTTGCGAGATAATATTCGTGGAGGGAGAAAAAGGAATCGTATGAAGACAGTACAAGTGGAGGTTTCAATCTCTTCTCCGTCTCTCTGACGTTTGGGAATTCTATCGGAGCAGTCGGATGAATAATTGAAAGAATTTCCGGGAACCGCTAGAGATGTTGCTATCGCTGGCTGAAGACACGTGAGCCCGCTTAGAGGTAAGGGATGAGTTATTCACAGTTGGGGATTAGTGAGAACATGTGTAGGGATCCTTAGAGGATTAAATTGGGATTTTATTTTGGGATGTTTGTTAAATTGCAATTTTTCCTTTATGAATAAAATATTGATGTCCTGATGAAAATTGCTTGATAAATTGTGCTCTTGATATTTGTATATTTGGACCTATGATTTAGATATAATTGTGTAATATTATTTGAGGGGTTTTAGTCCTCATGTTGTGATAGTCTTTTATATAAATTGTTATATTGAGGATATGAAATGATAATTCAAATTGTGAGTATGTGATGAATTGTAGAATAACATGTTGCTTTGAGATTATAATATTGTTATTGAGATTGAGTATAAGTGTAAAGTTGAACATGTGTTAATTTGTGAGATACGTGTAAACATGTGATGGTGGATTGTGACACTATGAGATGTGAAATTGTGAATGAGTTATAGTTGTGGATAAGTGTGTAGTTAACACTTGATGTGAAATTACTTGTGTTGTAAGCCATGAATTGTACAATACCCGACCAGCGTTATCTTGAGAAAAGCGTTGATGCGCAGTGTTAAAGAGAAAATGTAGGTTTCCTATTTAGGAACCAGTGTTAAATCGTAGCGCAATTGTGTTGAACGTGTTTAAAACACGAGTGTAAGGTCGTGAGTATTGTATAATTCATGAGCAGTGTCTGCATGTAAAAAAAATTATTTTAGGGGTTGGACCTGAATCAGGAGGGAGAGGCCCTGACGGACTCTTCGGAGTGTAGGCCTTGGGGGTCACCGGGTTTGAGTGCTCCTTTAAGCCTATGCTGATCTCATATGGTTGGAGCATTCTCGCAAAACATCGTGACCCTGACTGGTCTCCCTATGATCTTACTTAGTGAGAGTGACCTGACAAACCCATTGTGTGGTGTGTCTTGTTATGTACTCCTAAGCGCCCCAGGGTGGTTTTTCACTGACATGGTACCACATTGCATATAGAATTGAGTCTTAGCATAACTATTGCATATGCTTGCTAATTGATGTGTTATTATATCTTGATCGAAGTGTGGGATTCTTGTGTAATGTGATTGATAATTGAAAAGTGAATTTTGAATGACGAAGTGGTGAAGTTACGTGAGCTATGTTTAAGCAAGTGGTATCTCATTTATATAATATGTATATTTAATTGTCTTGTTTCTCTATTAGTTAGGAATGTGATAACTCACTCCCTGTGTTGTTGTGTTTGGATCCTGTGATGATCTTGAACTTGTGTTCGGGAGAGCAGATGAATAGGTGGATGACTATGAAGAACCTCATGCTAGAGGACACGGGAACACCACGCTCTGATAGGATGTGACATTAGGATATAGGTTCTATATTAATTGTATGAGACTTATATGACTTTCTTTGAGTCGAGATGACTTTATTATTTATTTGGACAAGTTTGAATATGATGTAAAAGAAAGTGAACGTGAGCCTTTTACCCATTTGAAAAGCTTGTATTTAAAAATGTTTTAAAAATACTTTTAATTAATATTTGAATTTTTATTCCTTTATTAATATATATGTGAGGGGTAGAGGGTGTCACATATATAGAGATTAATTATTTTTTAATATAATTGACCTATTAGTTCAATTGGTTAAAATGTTGTGTTAACATAGCCAAAGTCATAGGTTCAAGAGCTACATGGATAATTAATTTTAAATTATTTCATAAAACATATTTTTAAAATAAAATTCAAAGCAAGCAAACAATAAAACAAAATTGATTTGAACCGGTTGAATGATCCGCTGGCGGTTTGGCCGGACCGGAGCAGACAACGCCATAGTTAAGTAATCGTTAAGAAATGAAAAAATGGGGTAAAACTATTGCAGACAGCAATAATCAATTCAATTACATTACATAGCTGCCTGCAAGCACCAACCTCCTTCTACTCTCTTCTCCTCTTTTTCTCTCTCGCGCCCAATTCACCTTCACCGATTCACTCTCTCTCTCCCCACCTCCTCCCTAATTTCCGTCAAATCCTTGATCGGAACAGACGATCGGAAGCGAACGCCACTCCGTGCCGGAGTCTTCTAGAAGGTACGCTAACTGTAACCACTATTTCATTCTTCTTTGCCTTACGCATATCCGAAGCAGCAATGTCGGTTTCGTTACGATCCGTGCGTTTTTTTTCCTTTGACTTTGCAAGCTTCGATCGAATCGTGCATGAATGCGCGCGGCGTTGCGGAGAGATCTTCTGTTTCTTGATCCGTTCTCGCAATGCGAGGCGATCCGAGTCGATTCGATTGCTTGAATTCGTCGTCCGAGCAAGATCCGATAGCGTTTTTCGCTAAACGACGACTTTGTCTAGTTGTTTTTTTTCTTACTGTTGCGTTCTCGTTGGTTTGAATTAAACGCAAATGTTTAAGTTAGCAAAATGTTGGAGCGAGTCTCAGTGTCAGTGCTTTTGAGCTTCAACCTGTGCACTTTACTTCATTCAGTTATTGCAAATTTGTTCTCAACTCAAATCTAAGCGAATGAACTACTTGTTTAGCTGCCAGAGGAAGCTTATGAATTTTCTACTAGTGTACTGTAGACTGTTATATGTGAAGATTTGTTTTCGTCATTATAATGATTTGTTGTGTGTTTGGTCAAACTAAAGCTTGTTTTTGTTACTGTTAGTTGCTAGGCTGGACGGTTGGTACCAGAATCGTTGATGAGTTGTCATTGTCAAACATTTAGCTGTTGTTAGTTAAGCGGCCCAATAAATAGTGTGTAACTCATCAAATCACCTTTATTACTTTGTTTAGGTTCATTTTTATGCATATGTATATAGAATATAGAATATAGACACTCACCTGATCCGGATTCAGTGCAGTCATTTTTGGCCGCATTCATGCATTTTGTGCATTTATAACTGTTGGATGAAGATCGGGCGGTTGAGATTTTGAATGTGTGTTTTGAGTTAATTGACTGAGAAAATATGAGCCGTCTGATCTTAATTTAATGGTTCTGAATTGCTGAATGTGTGAATCATTCATAAGTGAATGCAGGGAATGCAGATCTTAGTATAGACACAAACCCATGGAAACCCTTTCTATTTTCGTTCTGATTGGTTTCTTTCCATAGGGACTGCGGTGTTCATGTTTGATGACTGACATAATGCATGTTCTTTCAAAAGGCTTGCATAGAACTTACTCTTCTTTATATTGTTTTTGTGGTTATTGTAATTTTACTAATTATTACATACAGGTGGATTGGACTTCCATAATTTCAATGAATATTTGTTAGCTTCTTCGAAAATAACTTGATGGAAGACAAGGAAGAACCAAAAGAGATAAAGATATCTGGTAATGAATTAGATACTGATGAAATAATACAGAGTGGTGTAAAACAATTTGTTGAGAGTCCTCATCAGGAAAATGTAAATTCTAGCAGCAGTTTTGGGGTTGAACTTATAGATGAAAAGGAAAACTTGCAAGAACAAGGTATTGATTCTGTAACTACAGTAATGGATGAGGACCAGTTTGAGCCAGTATCTTTGACAGATCAAGACAAGAATGATGAGTATGAGGATTCAAACCGGTCATCTGGTTCTGATAATAAACAGCAATTGTTTGGTGGAAATGCAGAGGATTTTCGATATTCATTTGGGTCAAACTCAATACAGAATGATTCTTCCCCAGTTTCTGACACACATCATGATAATCTTTCTTACAGCCCTGGTTCAGAAGGACATTTTGGTCATACACCCAAGCATTTTTCCTCATCAATTAGTTTTGGTTCCAGTGGATATTCCACTGTTAATTCTCCACCTAAGCCAAGGAATAAACATGAAAAGCCAAATGTGTCTCCAGAATTGCTGCATTTAGTTGATTCTGCTATTATGGGGAAACCTGAAGGTATGGACAAGCTAAAGAATATTGCAAGTGGTGTAGAAATTTTTGAGAGTGGTGAAGAAATGGATAGTGTGCCCTTCTTAATTGTAGATTCACTTCTTGCAACAATGGGTGGTGTTGAAAGTTTTGAAGAGGATGAAGATAATAATCCTCCTAGTGTGATGCTGAATTCCCGGGCTGCCATCGTGGCAGGTGAACTTATTCCTTGGCTTTCTTATGCAGGTGATACTGATGATGTGATGTCACCTAGGACACGGATGGTTAGGGGACTACTTGTGATATTAAGGGCTTGCACTAGAAATCGAGCAATGTGCTCAACAGCTGGCCTGTTAGGAGTATTGTTGAGAACAGCAGAAAAAATTTTCACAGTGGATGTTGGCTTAAATGGGCAAATTAGGTGGGATGGAACTCCTTTGTGCCACTGCATACAATATTTAGCAGGCCATTCTCTCAGCGTGAGTGATCTTTATAGATGGTTTCAAGTCATTACAAAAACACTTACCACAATTTGGGCTCCACAGTTAACACTAGCATTGGAGAAAGCCATAAGTGGAAAGGAGTCAATGGGACCAGCTTGCACCTTTGAGTTTGATGGTGAAAGTTCTGGTTTGCTTGGGCCAGGTGAGAGCCGTTGGCCATTTATCAATGGATATGCTTTTGCAACATGGATCTACATTGAATCATTTGCTGACACATTAAATACAGCTACAGTTGCTGCTGCAATTGCTGCAGCTGCAGCAGCTAGGTCGGGTAAATCGTCAGCTATGTCAGCTGCTGCTGCAGCTAGTGCACTTGCTGGTGAAGGTACAGCACACATGCCGCGACTTTTCAGTTTTTTATCTGGTGATAATCAGGGTATAGAGGCTTATTTCCATGCTCAATTTTTGGTTGTTGAAACTGCTAGTGGAAAGGGAAAGAAATCTTCATTGCATTTTACATATGCTTTCAAACCGCAATGTTGGTACTTCATTGGTCTTGAACATGTAGGCAAGCATGGAATTCTTGGGAAAGCAGAAAGGGAAGTCAGGTTATATGTAGATGGATCTTTATATGAAAGTCGTCCTTTTGAGTTCCCTCGAATTTCAAAACCTCTCGCATTTTGCTGCATAGGAACTAACCCTCCTCCTACTATGGCTGGTTTGCAACGCCGTCGTCGTCAATGCCCTCTGTTTGCTGAGATGGGTCCTGTTTACATCTTCAAGGAACCAATTGGCCCAGAAAGAATGGCATGCCTGGCTTCTAGAGGAGGGGATATAGTGCCTTCTTTTGGTAATGCTGCTGGGCTACCGTGGCTAGCAACAAACGCCTATGCGCAGAGTAAGGCAGAGGAAAGTGTGCTTTTGGATGCAGAAATTGGAGGTTGCCTTCACCTGCTCTATCATCCTAGTTTGCTTAGTGGACGTTTCTGTCCAGATGCTTCACCTTCTGGTGCTTCAGGTTGGATAATTTCTATCTATTCTTTTATGATAATATGTGAATAATGAATTGTTATACACTGCATAAATGCATATTGATTTTTCATGCAGAAAGGCCCCTGATACCTGATAACTAATCTTTGGAAGGTTAGTTTGTGGATTTATATGATGGAAATAAAAAATGTTTTTTACTATATATTGGTTAGTGTTTGTAATTGTAAGCATCACGTTAGTGGTTCTTTCTGTAATCTCTAGCAGTTAAAAATTTTCTATTTGCTTATTACTAGGATGATTTCTACTGTAATTCCAAGTCTTTGATTTTCCTTATCTGATTTTGTTTTTTTTTTTTTAATCTATATAACTAGTAACTCAACAATTGTTTGTATTTTGGTAGTTGTGAGCAGAACAGTTGGGGACTTGTATTAAACTCATCTATCCATGCATATAAAGTTGCATTGTTGTTTACAAAAAGATTTACTATGAATATTAATTTTTTTTTTTTGCTCAGCAAAAAATATATAATATATTTATAGGCTAGTACCAGTGGTACTGAAAGTACATAGGAATAGATGTGAATCCTGCTTTTCCAGAATATTGGGAAAGAGCTGTAGACACAAAAATGTGTTACAAGAGTCACCCACACCTGCCCCCCTAATTACAGAATCCTTCCTTCAAATTGGAGGACCATATTATTACTGGTCTGTCTGTCATTAAGCTCTGTCTTGTGAAGATATCATGTGTAGTTGTCTATTTAATTGTGTTCTGTTTGTCTCATTCTTTCATTGCTTTTAGTCTTACAACTACACAAATAGATTAGATAAGCTGGTTCTTACTTCTTAGAATTTGAACATAGGGCATAACTCAACCCCACAAAACTGGCTTGTAAAGTGGGGATTGCCCAAGCTTTATAAGCTCTATTTAAGCCATATCTCTAGTCGATGTGGACTAAAAAAACATCATCCTTGAGGCTGCAATTAAGGCAGCCCCCAAAGAGGCTGCAACTAAGACGAGCTAGGGTGCCACAATTAAGGTGGCTTTTCAACACACCCCTTCATGCTCTAGGCTACTGGCCTGAAGTGTGGCAATTCAGGTAGCCCAATGGATCTAGGTTAGCCCAACAATGGATCTTGGTTATACTCTGACACCATCTTAGAATTAGGACTTAGGACCTAAGTCAACCCCACAAAATTGGCTTTTAAAGTGAGGGTTACCTAAACTTTATAAGCTTTATTTAAGCCATATCTCCAGTCAATGTGGGATTAAACCCGACCCTTGAGGCTACAATTAAGGCAGCCCCCAAAGACACTGCAACTGAGGTGGGCTAGGAGTGATCACAATTAAGGTGGCTTTCCAACATTGTTAAATTTCAGCACCATGCCTTTTTTTTTCTGTACTTAAAATATCTTCTTATTTCTTAACAGTCCTCTGTCATAGACCTATTCCTGTGATCAACGATTGTTGGAGCTTTTCTTTTATTACTAGTGTTTAATTACGGAACAACCAACTGTTTGTTGGATCTCAGATGCATAACCAACTGTTTGTTGGATCTCAGATGCATTGGTCTTGGGAAGTATTATTTGTAATAGCATTTCTGTATTTAAAGTATATATCTGTAAGTTTTTAAATGTATATTTACCGTCACTGCAATATAAAATTCTTTTTATGCATTAAGTTGTAAATAATTTTCTGTATCATTTTCTTGTCTTCTTATGGTTCCTTTATCATGATTCAGGAATGCATCGACGTCCAGCTGAGGTTCTTGGGCAAGTCCATGTTGCTGCACGAATGCGACCTGTGGATGCTTTGTGGGCATTGGCCTATGGTGGTCCCTTGTCTTTACTTCCCTTGACAATAAGCAATGTACATGAGGGTACACTGGAACCTCAGCAAGAGAATTTACCTTTGTCTTCGGCCACTGTTTCTCTTGCTGCCCCAATATTTAGAATTATATCCACAGCTATTCAACATCCAGGGAACAATGAAGAGCTGGCTCGTGGCAGAGGGCCAGAGGTTCTATCAAAGATTTTGAATTATCTTCTCCAAACTCTATCTTTGCTTGATGTTAGAAAGCATGATGGTGTAAGAGATGAGGAACTTGTTGCTGCTGTTGTATCCCTTTGTCAATCTCAGAAGATCAACCATGCACTTAAAGTGCAACTCTTCACTACACTGCTGTTAGATTTACAAATTTGGAGTTTGTGTAGTTATGGCATACAAAAGAAGCTTTTATCATCACTTGCAGATATGGTTTTCACCGAGTCAATGGTAATGCGAGATGCTAATGCCATTCAGATGCTTCTTGATGGCTGCAGAAGATGTTATTGGACTGTTCCTGAAATTGGTTCGTTGAATACTGTTTCTCTAACTGGGGCTACACGTCCAGTAGGTGAAATCAATGCTTTGGTTGATGAGCTCTTGGTGGTAGTTGAACTTCTCATAGTGGCAGCACCTCCTTCATTGGCCTCAAATGATGTCCGATGTTTACTTGGATTCATGGTTGACTGTCCACAACCTAATCAGGTAAAGCAGTAACATTAAAGTGTCTTTTGCTTTTCTTTTGTGTCAGTAATAAGAAGGCATTGTCAGGCAGGACGCTACTACACACAGACATAAGAGCTCAGTCAATGCTATTAAATGCATTTGCTTATAAAAGAATTTCCCAGTATACTTTCTGTGGTTCTTATATGGCTTCTGGTTGCATGATTACTTGTTTGATGTTGTCAACTGAGTTTTTGAATTATTAAAAGTTTGTCACTTAGAACACAGTAAGTATTTCTTTATTGTGTGATAGGTGCTAATTTCATCTGACATTCAGCTAGGGGTTTTGTTCTTTTATGGAGTTCCTCTAGGTTGGGGGCTTTGGAAGTGTATTCCATTTCCATGTTTGGGAGTTGTGGAGGGGATAAATGTCCTGGGCCTGATGGCCTTAACTTCAATTTTATTAAGGAATTCTGGGATGTGCTGAATCCAGAGTTTAGAAGATTTGTGGACGAGTTCTATGCTCATGGTACCTTTCCTAGAGGCACCAATGCTTCCTTTGTGGCTTTAATTCCCAAAATGTCTCAACCACAGTCCCTAAATGATTACAGGCCTATATCCTTGATAGGCTGCATGTATAAACTGATAGCTAAGCTTCTATCTAATAGATTAAGGTCTGTTATGGATGACCTCATTGATGAAAAACAGTCAGCTTTCATCAAAGGAAGACATATCCTTCATGGTGTCTTGATCCTTAATGAGGTGGTGGAGGAAGCAATGAGAAGCAACAAGCCAGTAATGATTTTCAAGGTGAACTTTGAAAAGGCCTATGACTCCGTGTCTTGGTCCTTCTTGGATTATATGTTGCTTAGATTGGGTTTCTGCCAAAAGTGGAGAGGATGGATATCAGCTTGTCTTCATTCAGCAACCATATCAGTTTTGATTAATGGTAGCCCATCTAAGGAGTTCAACCCCTCTAGAGGTTTGAGGCAAGGAGATCCTTTAGATCCCTTGCTCTTCAACATAATTGGGGAAGGACTCATTGGTATGATGAGGGAAGCAGTTAAAAAAAATCTCTATAGAAGCTTTCTAGTTGGAAAGAAGAAGGAACCTATTAATATACTGCAGTATGCGCTTGGGTATTCTAATATTCCAGTTTCCTTTGGTTAATTCGAGTGGGTTAGCCTTTTAGATGGGTTAGCTTGGGTTTTAACAGGGCAGCACCAGAGGTGCTTTGTATCATCAATTTCCAGTACCACTTGTACTGTTTTTGACTATATTAATACATATATATTATTTGCCTTCCAAAAAAAAAAAAAAAAATATACTGCAGTATGCTGATGATACTGTTTTTGTGGGTGAGGTTGATTGGCAGAATGTTCATACTGTAAAGGCCCTACTTAGAGGCTTTGAATTGACTTCTGGATTGAAGATTAACTTTGCTAAAAGTCAATTCGGGATAATAGGAGGTGGAGCTAACTGGGGTTTGGAAGCAGCTAATACCCTGAATTGCAGGCAAATGAACTACCCTTTTCACTATTTAGGCATTCCTATTGGTGCCAATCCTTCCAGTCTGCTGGTTTGGGAGCCTCTCATCACTAAATTCAAAGCAAAATTATCAAAATGGGCCCAGAAAGACATATCCATGGGGGGGAAGGTCACACTTATTAATTCTGTTCTCAATGCCCTTCCAATCTATCTTCTGTCCTTTTTCAGGATTCCCCAAAGCATTGTTCAAAAATTAATTTCCTTACAAAGGAAATTTCTATGGGGAGGAGACAATACTCATAATAAAATTCCTTGGGTGAAATGGGCTGATATTTGTCTGCCCAAGAATGAGGGGGGATTGGGTATAAAAGATATTTCGAAATTCAATGTAGCCTTGATGGGTAGATGGATATGGGCTTTTGCAGCTGGTCAGCAGTAGCTTTGGGTAAGAGTTCTAACCTCTAAATATGGTGGATGGCCTGAGTTCCAGCATGATACAGTCAAGAGGGGTTTTTCTCACTGGTGGAGGGATCTTAGGAAGCTATTTCACCGGTCAGATCACAATATCTTCAAGCACCACTTGAGTTGGAAGGTTGGATGTGGGGAAAGAATCAAATTCTGGACAGACAAGTGGCTAGGGGAAGACTATACCCTTGAGCAGAAATATAATCAGCTTTTTTTGATTAGTAGGCAGCAAAATTCTCTCATCTCAGACATGGGTGAATTTAATCATGATAGCTGGGAGTGGAACCTTAGATGGAGAAGAAACTTATTTGATCACGAAAGTGATTTAGCTGTGCAGTTTATGGAAGAAATCTGCTCTGTCCCTATACAGCGATATATCAAAGACTCTATGCTGTGGTTGGCTGAACCCCATGGCCAATATACCACTAAAACAGCATATAGCTTGTGTATTAACCCCAGTACAACAAGTGCAGATGGGAACATTTATAAGACAATTTGGAAGTTGAAAATCCCCCCTCGGGCAGTGGTGTTCTGTTGGAGGCTTCTTAAAAATAGACTTCCCACCAAGGCCAATCTTTTGAGGAGAAATATCAGTATGCAGGAAGACATCTGCCCTTTGTGTGGAAGTGTTCAGGAGGATGTGGGTCACTTATTTTTCAATTGTACCTTGACAAGAGGTTTGTGGTGGGAAGCTATGAGTTGGATCCGGGTTGTAGGCCCCCTTCCAATCACACCGAAGTGCCATTTCATTCAATTTTGTGAAGGATTTGGGGAACCTAAGAATCATAAAACAAGGTGTGGGTGGTGGATTGTCCTAACTAGCTCTATATGGCAACATAGGAACCAGCTGATCTTCCAAGGAAAACCTTTTGATCCCTATAAAGTCATGGACCATGCAATCTTTTTAGTTTGGTCCTGGATGAAGGCTAAAGAAAAAGACTTCACCTGTAGTCTCAACCACTGGTCTTCCAATATAATGACTTCCTTTGTTTAGGGTGTCTTCATATTGTAATTAGGTTGGGTGGTTTTTGGAGGGCAGCACTTATGTGCTTTGTAATCTCTTTTCAGTACCTCTGGTAATACTTTGATTTTATAATATATATATATATATATATATATATATATATATATATATATATATATATATATATATATATATTTGCCTTCCAAAAAAAAAAAAATTTCCATGTTTGAGCGGGTTCTTTTCTTATTATCTTTGCATATTCTTATTATTGTATAAAAAGAGCCCATGCAATACTCATGTGGCATGGTTAGATTTTCGCCTTGTCACATGGCAATGTTATGGTGGCAAGCCAATATTCCTTCATAATAGTATGGCAAATGATGTTGCTGCTTATGGCATAACCATGGTAACACACACAGACACCTACTTACCAAATATACAAAAAAAATTGTTTTTTTTTTTTATCAGCAAAGATAAATATATATATAAATCTGAGTACCAGAGGTACAAAGGATACAAGTTTAGTAGACACCATACATTTGGTTCCAATTATCAGACTTAATGTAGTCTTGATAGAAACCAATATCTGGATACAAAGATGAGTCTAATTTCTACTGTTATTCTATTGTGCTATCCTCAGCTAATAAACAAAAGGGGTTATTCCCATTGGTGGAGGGACATTAGAAATCTGTATCATCAGTCGGACCACAGTATCTTTAAAAACAACTTGACTTGGAAGGCTGGGTGTGGGGAAAATATTAAATTCTGTACAGATAAGTGGCTAGGGGAAGATTATACGCTTCAGCAGAAATATAATCAGCTTTTCCTGATAAGTAGACAGCAAAAGGCCCTCATTTCAAATATAGGTCATTTTAATCATGATAGTTGGAGGTGGGATATGAGGTGGAGGAGGAATTTATTTGATCATGAAAGTCATTTAGCTGTGCAGTTTATGGAGGAGATCTGCTCTGTTCCTATTCAGAGACAGGTTAAAGACACTATGTTGTGGTTGGCTGAACCTAATGGACAGTACACCACTAAGTCAACTTATAGATTATGCATGAACACCAGCTCCTCAAGTCCAGATGGGAAGATATTTTAGACAATTTGGCAGCTGAAAATCCCCCCTCGGGCAGTGGTCTTCTGTTGGAGACTTCTTAAAAATAGGCTCCCCACCAAGGATAATCTCTTAAGAAGAAATGTCATTACCCAGGAAGCTAATTGTCCTTTGTGTGGATGTGTGCAGGAGGATGTGGGTCATCTTTTTTTCAGCTGTAATCTGACAAAAGGCCTGTGGTGGGAATCCATGAGCTGGATCAGGGTAATAGGTCCCCTTCCAATTACTCCAGTTTGCCATTTTTCTCAATTTTGTGATGGCTTCGGGGAAGTTGTGAATCATAGTACAAGGTGTGGGTGGTGGATTGCCTTAACTAGCTCTATATGGCAGCATAGGAATCAATTGATTTTTCAAGGAAAACCTTTTGATCCTTATAAAGTCATGGACCATGCTATCTTTTTAGCTTGGTCATGGTTAAAGGCTAATGACAGAGACTTTAATACTAGCTTCAACCATTGGTCTTCCAATATAACGAATTTTGTTGCCTAGACTGGTTTGGGCTTGTATATTTTGGTTGTATTACTTTGGATTGTTATTTTGGAGGGTAGCACTTTGGTGCCTTGTAACTTCTATCCCTGGTACCACTGGTACTGGATTTATATATTAATAATATATATATTTTCTGCCTTCCAAAAAAAAAAAAACAAACCCTGTTCTAAGATTACTAGACCAGTGGTTATAAGGAGTTGCAAAATCCTTCTCCAAACTTCTAAGCCATGTCCAGAGTAGGAAAACTGCGTCATCCATCACTTTGTTGCCATTGAAGGTTTCATTGGAAAAGATTATCTTGTTCCTTTGTTGCCATATGGACCATGTCAAAGCCAGCCACCAGCACTTCCACCTGTTGATCCTTATTCCAACAGCCAATCCAGATATGTGTTGGAGGAAATGTTGTCTTGGGTTTTGCGGAAAAGCACCTACAATATTCACCCAAGACAAAGATTCCCACCAAATGGGAAGGATTTTGCTGCAATGGAAAAATAAATGACCTGCATCCTCCTCCATGCTGCTGCAGAAAGGACAACGCCTATCATTTATCTCAACTTGCCGCAGTTGTAGGTTTATTGTTGTCGGTAGTCTATCTCTGAGTAATCTCCATGCAAATGTTGAAATTTTGCTTGGGACCTTTAGTTTGCACAGTTCCTCAAAAGCTCCATCCTGAGTCCCCTCTATTGTTTCCCCCCTCAATATATTATAAGCACTTTGTGCCGAGTATTGACTGCTTGGATCTGCTGTCCACACCGAATCATCTCTTCTCTGTGGCTGAATTGGCTTGCCTTCAACATCTTTTAGGAATGAAACAACCATGTCTATCTCATTGTCAAACAGTGGTCTCCTCCAAATGAAATCCCACTCCCACCCTGTGTCCTTGTGGACTCCCATCTGCTGGATAATTTGATTTTGCTGACAAGAGATAAGGTACAGGCTAGGGTATTTTGCTAGTAATGTTCCCTCTTCGCCAATCCAGTTGTCCTCCCAAAACTTAATTCTATCACCACACCCGACCCTCCACAATGTTCTATTTTGGAATGCATCTTCATGTTGCGGATGTTGAGAAACCGTCTTTAAGTCCCTCCACCATATGGATTCGATGTTGTCTAGTGGTGCTTCATTCAAGCTCCTCCATCCACCATATTTAGACTCCAATACCCTGACCCACAATTGTCCTTGATGCTGAAATAGATTTCACTTCCATTTTCCAAGCAGTGCAAGATTGAAAGTGTTTATATCCTTGATTCTCAATCCCCTTTTTTCTTTTAAGGCACACTGTGTCCCATTTGATCCAGGCTATCTTATTTTGCTCAGATGCACCACCCCATAGGAATCTTCACTGTAAGCTCACCAACTTGTCCACCACCCTTTTAGGGACCCTGAAAAAGGAAAAGAAATAAATAGGAATGATGTTAAGACCGATTGTATAAGAGTCACTCTCCTCCCGAAAGAAAGGTGTCTTTACTTCCATTTCGCTAATTTTCTCTCACACTTGTTGAGAATAGGATCCCACATCTAACATCTTCCTGGATTTGCTCCAATAGGTATGCCTAGATAGATAAAAGGAATGGACAGCAAGCTACAGTTGAGAGAATTTGCTGCATCAAGTTTCCACTGTTCCGACATGTCAAAAGCTCCAAAACTGCTTTTTACAAAGTTAATTTTGAGGCCTGATACAAGTTCAAAGGTCTTCAAAATTGATTTGATTGCCTTGACATTCTCCATAGATGCCTCACCAAAAAATATTGTGTCATCTGCATATTGGAGGATACTGATTTCCACTTTGTTTGAGCCCACTGGGAATCCCCTAAATAGATTTTTCCCTATAGCTTTTCTCACCAGTCCATTTAGAGCTTCAGCGACAATGTTAAAGAGAAGGGGTGCTAATGGATCCCCTTGCCTAAGTCCTCTTTGTGGGATGAACTCAGACGAGGGGCTACCATTCACCAGTACCGAAATAGATGCAGATTTTAGGCATCCCTCTATCCATTGGATCCATTTGGAGCAGAAGCCCATCCTTCTCAGCATGTAAAATAGGAAATCCCATGAAACTGAATCATATGCCTTCTTTTTTTTTTTTTTTTTTTATCAGCAAAAATAATATATTTATAAAAGTACCAGAGGTACTGAAAAAATACAGAGATAGTTCCATGCTCATGGTTCCATTAAAAACTACACCAGTTTGAAGAGGAACCATTGAATGGCTACAAAATAAAACTAAAGATCTGCCGCAACTCCTACTGGGAGCCACTGAGGCGTAGCCCAAAAAACCTTCTCTAATATGAGATGACCAAAGATTAAAAGGGAGCTTAAAATCCTTATCCAGATTTGAGAGCCAAGACCACACTAAAAAAACTGCATCATCATATGCCTTCTTGTAGTCAACTTTGAAAACAATGCATGACTTTTGACTTCTCTTGGCTTCCTTAACCACCTCATTTGCTATCAACGCACTGTGTAACAAATGTCTTCCCTCTATGAATGCAGATTGCTTTCCATCTATGATGAGTGACATGACTTTCTTCAATCTGTTAGCCAGCAGCTTGACCACTATCTTGTATATACAACCTATCAGTGAGATAGGTCTGTAGTCATTCAGAAGTTGTGGATCCGTCACCTTAGGAATTAGGGCTATAAAAGATGCATTGCAGCCCCTTGAAAAAATTCCATTGACATAGAATTCATCCAAAAATCGAAGGACATTAGGTTTGATTATATGCAAAAATTTGTTGATGAATTTGAAGTTAAGTCCATCTGGGCCTAGACTTTTCTCACTCTTGCAGTCTTATACAACATTTTTCACCTCATCCTCCTGAAAGCGCTCCAATAGCATATCATTTTGTTGTCGGCCTATGGTCTGGAAGCAGATACCATCCAACCGGGGTCTATCTTGATTAGATTCTTGAAATCGGTGCAGGAAGAATAATCTGACTGCCTCTTTGACTCTTGCCGGTTCTTCAGTCCAAGATCCGTCAATCATCACTCCTTTCAGGACAATTATTTTTGCGGCTCGCATTCATCATCAGATGGAAGTATCATGAGTTGCAATCACCTTCTTTAATCCATCTAGATCTCGCCTTCTGTCTTAGTAGGGACTCATGTGATTGAGCCGCTACCCACAATTCTTCCTGAAGCTGCTTCCTGATCAACACTTCTTGAGGAGATAAGTGTCTATCAATTGTGTCCTCTTCCAACTTGTTACTCATCCTCAATCTTCTTGTATTTCTTAAAAATATCACTGAAGCGTTCTCTATTCCATACCTTCAGCCTTTCTTTCAGTCTTTTAATTTTTTCTTTAAGAACATACCCTCTCCAACCTCGTTGCTGGTTAGAGGTCCAAGATTCCTGAACAGTTTTCTTGAATGGGTTGTCCAAGAGCCAACAGTCAAGGATACTGAAAGGTTTGGGACCCTAATCTACAAACTTGGATCTGAGCAAAATTGGACAATGATCAGAGAAGTTCCTATCCAATGTATGCTGGGTGCTTCCAGGCCATTTGGCAAGCCATTCTGGAGATACCAGGAATCTGTCCAACTTGCTCCTAGCAGCTCCATTCGGTCTGAACCATGTGAATTTTCTTCTCACCCATGGCACTTCCTCTACCTCCAGCTCTTCAATCCATTCATTGAACTCCCTGATGTTGTTTTCCCCCATCCAATCTTTCTGATGAAATTCTGATGTTATTGAAATCACCCAATATGCACCATAATCCCCCATGATTTAGGTTTTTCAGTTGCTTAACACTGTCCCATAGAACTCTCTTATTCTGAATATCACATGGTGAATAGATGTTGATAACATGAACTTGCTGTGCCTCCTTAAGCCACTTCCCTACTAGCATTATGAAACCATTTCCAATGACCTTCCTTTCTAGCTTGAATGTTTTTTCACTCCATATACATAGAATTCCACCTGCTGAGTTAGATGCAGGATGTGCTTCCCAACTAACTTCAGAATCCCCCCACAATGCTTGATACATGAATTTCTCAATTACCTCCTTTTTTGTCTCCTGGATATAGATCATGTCTATGTGCTGTTTGTTGACCATTCTTCTAATTGTTGGCCATTTGACTCCCCTCCCTAGCCCTCTGACATTGTATGTGATAATGTTCATGGGGTACTTCTCCTATTTCCCAATCTCTCTGCCTTTTTCTTATCTCTTTCCTCCATTTCCATTATTTTCTCCACATAATTCCTTTGCAATGACCCGCAAGTGACCCCCAATTCTTTTGCCATGTTCCATAAAGCTGTTGCCTCTTGCTTTTGAATGTTGGCTGAGTTTGCATCCTCAGCTGCATCTTGTGCTGATGCGTCATCTAGGTGGGCATTTATTTCGTCTTGGTTAGTACCACACTTATCTTTGTTCTCCTGATGGTGTTGTTGTGGGCTTGATAATATTAGAGCCGTGGCTGTGTCTAAAATTACACCAGCTGCACAGCCCAAGTCGAGTTGCTTTTTGTACCACCTTTTTCGCGAGTATACCTGCCATGCACTAGTTGGGTCAGCTTTGTTTGTTTGTGGGCTAGAGATATGTTGTTCTGTTGTTGCAGTGAGGGTGTGGGTAACAAAGCCCAATCCAGTTTTAAACTCTCCCTCAGGGTCACGTGTCTCCTTTAATTTAAATATTTTTCTCCCCGAGATACCTCAATTCCTTTCCCCTTCACAGTTTCCTTTTTCTTGCATTAGCTCAGTCCTCTCTGTAGGGATTATGTTCCCCATGCTCTGCACTCCACCGTTTTTGTGTGTATTGCCTTCTCGGTCAACTGGGACCAAGCGATGGTGCGCGGGCTGATCCTCGTGGGTAGCTGTTGAGTAGTCAGCTCTGTCCCTTGTCTGCTTGGAATCCTGTACCCACTGGATAATGTCTTTACCTACAATGAGGTTGAAGTGGTTGTTCCCGACGGGTAAAAGCGTGATTTGCATTTCCTTTTGGTCCATCGGGTAAAAGCGCGAGCTCGTGGATCTTTGTTCCCGACGATGAGATTGGGGTGGTTGTTGTCAACGTGTCGGTGTTTCCCGGCACCACCGTGAACTGCGAGTCATCTTCCCTCTCCATCCTGCATATCGTTTCCTTCAACGGCGTTCCGGCGTCGCTTTCGTCAGTTTCTAGTTCCTCCGATGACCCGAAATCGCTCCTGCGCTAGCAATAACATATGTCTGAGCTGTTTCCACATTCCTCCACTACGTGTACACTATATACCTCCCCTTGGACGTGTATGTTGACAGTGTGCTGTATTACTGGCCTCCACGGTGTTTTGATAAGCACCCGTGCCCTGTCCATCCTTTGAACCTCCTCGACGTCGTCGTCCACGTCCACCATGTCCCCAATGTTAGCCACTATCTTCTTAATTTGCTTCGTATCCCAGGCCAGTAATGGGATTCTCAACAGTGGACCCAAGTCAACTTGTACCCTGTGTGCAACCTCGGGTTCCACTTCTCCAGGGAGTGGAACAGAGAAGCCCCTCCTTCGTTTTCTTCCTCAATCATTTGTTGTGCTTTGTCGTTAGTGAGGCCGAGTAGCAGAACCATATCGTCCCCCATATACTTCAGTGAAATATCAGTTCCGATGTCCCAAAGTAAGTTGTCTTCAACTTTGTCGAACATCGCCAAATTTTTTTGTCTCCCCACCCAAGCATCGTTGAGCCACTTGTTCCCCGTCAGTGGTATGTCGAGATACACCGATGATCGCAATCCTTCACGGCTATGATTTTCGTTGTTTGATGTTCTCCTTTGGTTTGAGTTTCTATTTTTCCTCGCCACGACCTCCGCGTACGAACCTTGATTCATTCTTGGGTATGGGTGTCTTCGACGGGGTGCCTCCTTTTCATTTTGCTCATCATATTCCCCTCGTTTAGCTTCTGGTATTGTCTTTTCAAACCTGATTCCCAAATTTTGGGATGTTGGCACACATCTTTATCCTGCCAAGGACGATGTTGTCTAGTTTCCTTTCTAGACTGTGCACATCCTCCTCCCCTTTAAATCTAGCAGAACCATACCTCCTACCATTCTTGTTTCGTTGTTTGGAGATGAAAATCTCCCTTACATCGCCCAGCTTTTTGAAATGGTACCACAGGTCTTTCTCGGTTGCATCCTCAGGGAATCGGGTGAAGTAGAAGGATGCTATGTCTTTCTGGTCCCTCCAGTTTGCTCGATTGTAGCTCTGTCGTTGTCCATTCCTATTCCCGACGTAGTTCCGACGGGGATCCTCTCTCAATCTGACTCTCTCCCACCCACTGTTTCTCACTCTCTATCCCTTATCTATATCTCTCTTCTGTTGCTTTTGCTTAATAAGAGAGAATTGTCTTTTAGCATTGGTAAAGGGAATAAGGAATTTTATACAAAAAGAATTGTTGAATGTAATAAATAAGAACTATATCACAAACAATAAATTAGTAACATATTCTAGGCAATGTTGTTAATGGCGGATGGCGGTTCATGGCGGAAAGTCAAAAATCCGCCATAAAAATATGGCGGATGGCGTAGCGGAAAATGACGGATGTCATGACGGACAAAAAAAAAAAACATATATATAAACTCATTGAAATTGAAAAAAACAAAGGATTGCATTCAAATAAACTAAAAAAGTTTGATGAGTTCATATATATAAACTCATTTAAAAGAGGACTGAACAGAAAAAAAAAATTGTGGTGTCAAATAGGAAAAAAAAATTAAAAATGGGACTGTCAAAAGTAAAAGGGGGGTGTCAAATAGAAAAACGGAAAAAAAAGCTGCAGACAGCAAAAAGGGGTGTCAAGCAGCAAAAAAAAAAAAAAAGACTTTGGCCCACCCACCAATATAAGTCGCGGTCGTGGTTCTGGCTGGGTCGTCTTCTCCGTTCATGTTGCCGTCGTTCACGCCGTGCTCGTCGTTGCCGTTCGCGTTGCCGTGGGTGGTCGCTGCCGTGCTCGTCGCCGCCGTTCACGCCGTGGGTTGTCGCTGGTTGCAAGTGTGGGTGGTTCCGAGGTCGTGGCTGGTTGCAGGGGTCGTGGGTCGTCACTGGTTGCAGGGGTCGCGCTGTGTTGGAGCTTCGAGGTCGAGGGTTGCAGCTGCGTTCTGAAAGGTAGGGGGGTCATGGTTTTCATTAAGTTTCCGGGTAGGGTTGGGTCGGTTCAGCCCAACTCCTACCGCGGACAAAAAAAAAACAAATTCCGCCATTTTCCGCCTCGCCGCCACATCCGCCATGGCGGCCGCCATGGCGCCACCATCTTTAACCCGCCACGCCACCGCTATTTGGTGGCGTTTTTTCAGAAAACCGCAATGCAACTCCGCCATGGCGCCGCCATGGCCGCCATTTAACAACACTGATTCTAGGAAATAAAATTCAACCAAAGTATCTATCACCAATGTAAAGGGAATAATGTGTAGAAGGACCATAGATGAACTGAGGAAATAATGGCTCCGGTGAACTGAGAGGAACATTAACCAGAAATCAAGAGAACAAAGAAAGAGAAGGCACAATTGGCTGGAGAGGTTACATGAGAAAATTAAAGTCCAGAACAGGGGGAGAGGAAGCACAGATGGGCTGGTTGCACAATCAGTGGAGTTCGAGGATATGGTTGCACAGTTCATTCAGTTTTGTAGAGCAGAGGTTGTTCGTCTGTAGAACAAGTTGTTAAGGTTATTTGAGTCCCTTAACAACTTAACCAAAACACTTAGGTTTCTTTTGAAAGAATAGGACCTAAACCGCCTTTTCTGCCATGGCCTCATATGGCAAAGGCGGCTTCAATGAAAAACTTGCAATGCCATTGATGTCTAATGGAATTTTGTTCAACTGCTGCAATGCCATCATGGGATGGTGCTGCCATGGCTCCGTGGCTTCTAATTGAGAGCACTGCGACGTGGTGATGGTGGTTGTGGGATCTATTCATGGTATCAGTCTCTTCACTCATGATAGTAAGGTCGTGTACATCTATTTCAGTTTAAACCCCACACTTGTGGGAGCCATGCATTGAGCTGCATTTCATATGGCACAGTAAGGCCAGCAGTTTGTGAAACACCCAGCTGGCTGAATACCTCTAGTAATTCCAGGTTACTAATAGGTTGTTATATTTTGCTGTATATTGTGTGTTAGACTGTGACATATTTAATGCAAGTAATATGCATGTTCTGGCTATTATGAATCTCATGTTAAGTTATTCTTTTTAAGTTTGTAAAATCTTGAATGTCACATATAATACAATTATGCTTTGGTTTGATTTTTATTTTTTTTATTTTTTAGATAAAACTGTACTAATTTATTATTTCCTCATTTTCAGGTTGCTAGGGTGTTGCATCTTTTCTACAGGTTGGTTGTCCAGCCAAATACATCTAGAGCTCACACATTTGCGGAAGAATTCCTAGCATGTGGTGGCATAGAAACTCTTCTTGTTCTGCTCCAGAGGGAAGCTAAAGCTGGAGATAGTTGTGTTCTGGAATCATTGTCAATGAATCCTGAACCTCAAAAATCTGAGATTGATAGTGGTAATGAAATGACAAAAGGAAGTCAGGAGGATGATGGGTCAAAGGACAAAAGTGAAGCCATCATACAAGACAATGACCAAGGTTTTCTATCTGTTGATAGTGGTAGTAGCCCTGATCCTAGTTCTCCTGATGTTAACAGTGACAGGATATTTGCCTCTGAAATTCCTTCTGCCAAGAATTTGGGAGGCATAAGTCTATCCATTAGTGCAGACAGTGCTAGAAAAAATGTTTACAATGTTGATAAAAGTGATGGCATTGTTGTTGGGATCATAGGTCTCTTAGGTGCTTTAGTAGCTTCAGGACATCTGAGATTTGGTTCCCGTGCTGGTCCTGATACAACAAGCAACCTTTTGGGTGTTGGACTCCATGACAAAGGTGGTACTATGTTTGAAGACAAGGTTTCTCTTCTACTTTATGCTTTACAGAAGGCTTTTCAAGCAGCACCCAACAGGCTAATGACTAACAATGTTTACACAGCTTTGTTGGCTGCCTCGGTATGGCTACCTTCCTTCATCATTTCCCTACTCTATATTCATATAATGTTGTGCAAATGGCAACTATCTTTTCTTTTTATTTTTTTTATATAAAAGTTATATCTGCAATGTCTTTGCCATGCTTTATTCAGTATAAGCCCATTCATTTTTTACCATTATAAGCTTATATATTGTTCTTAAAATTTTCAGCATATCTGCATAAATATTCAACAATATTAATATGTTTGCATTTGAAAAATGTCATTAGGTGATCAAGTTTCTAAATGGTAATAATATCCTCTTGAGCTGATGTTTTCATTTTCCTTGTTCTTTTGGTTTCCTTTCTTTCCATTTCAGATCAATGCCTCTTCTGCAGAGGATGGGCTAAACTTTTATGATTCTGGTCATCGCTTTGAGCATTCACAACTTTTATTGGTGCTTTTGCGTTCCCTTCCATTTGCACCTAGGCCACTACAGAGCAGAGCACTGCAGGTATTAGCCTAACAGTGCTCATTTTTTACAACATGCATCTAATGTTTATAAATTGCATTTAATTTGATTTATGAGGTGTCTGCTGTTTCATGTGTTTTTGCTCTTGCTTGTTGCATGTAAGTGGACTTCTCAATATAGCTTACTTGTTCATTGATGTACTGCTAAATTTTTTTTTTTTGCTCAGCAAAAATATATATTTTATTAAGCTGTAGTAGTACCAGTAGTACTATAATTACATAACATGAGATAGGGATCCATCTGGTTCCAGTTTTTCATAGAACCAAGCTAGATCCACATTAAGTTACATAAATTCAGCATCACCCATCCCCTCCTAGTTACTAAATCCTTCCTTTAGATTAGAGGACCATTGGTTAAAATGTAGTGCAAAATCCTTCTCCATGGATTTGATCCACGTCCAGATTAAGAGAATTGCATCGTCCAGCATTTTGCTTGCATCAAAACTTGCATTTTGGAAAACTATTTTATTTCTGTGCTGCCAAATTGTCCATGTTAGAGCAATCCACCAGCATTTCCATCTTGGGGACTTCTTTCCATCAGCAGTCCCGTTTCCATGCTGCAGGTAGTGATCCCTAGGGTTTTGAGGCAGTGCTGTAGCAAGGTTAACCCAGGACAATGACTCCCACCATAGAGGGAGGATGTTGCTGCAATTGAAGAATAAGTGAGCAGCCTCCTCCTCTTTAATTTTGCAGAAAGGGCACAGCATATCATTTACCATCACTTGTCTCCTTCTAAGGTTTATCTTTGTTGGTAGTCTATCCTTGATTAACCTCCATGCAAACACTGCTGATTTGGCTGGAATTTTGAGTTTCCATAGCTCCACAAAGTCAGAATTCTGGTCTGCCCCCATTAATTCTCCCCAAATCAGGTCATACCCACTTTTTGTTGAATAATGTCCACATGGGTCAGGTTTCCAAATCCAGTTATCTTCCCTTTGAGGGCGTATTTGCTGCTGTGATATCTCTCCAAGAAAAGTATCCGCCATTGCTACTTTGCAATCAAAAAGAGGCCTCCTCCAGTTGAACTTCCATTCCCATCCGGTGTTCGTGTTGCTCCCCATCTGCATGATGATTTGCTTTTGTTGGCATGAGATTTGATACAGCCTTGGGTATTTCTCCATTAATGGTAAATCATTATCTGTCCAACGATCCTCCCAAAATCTAAACTTATCACCCCCACTCACCTTCCATGTTGTTTCCCTTTTAATTACATTGTTATGCTACTGTTGCTGTATTGTGACCAGGTCCTTCCACCATGTGGATTCATGACTGCCTCTTCTTCCTTCCTCCAATGTCCTCCACCCACCATACTTCGAGTAAATTATTTTGGCCCATGGTTCCTCCTGCTTGTGAAAGAGATCCCAATGCCATTTCCCTAACAAAGCTGAATTAAAGGTCCTGAGATCTTTGATGCCAAGGCCACCTTTGTCTTTTGGTAGACAAATTGTCTTCCAATTGACCCATGTGATCTTCCTATGCTCCGGTCCCCTTCCCCATAAAAATCTTCGCTGAATGACTTCCAATTTGACTATTATTTTTTAAGGAACCCTGAAAAAGGAGAAAAAATAAATAGGAATTATTGTTAGTACTACATTAATGAGAGTCACTCTCTCCCGAAGGATATGTGTCTGTGTTTTCATGTGGCTAGTTTTCTCTCACATTTTCTGATTATAGGGTCCCAAAACTCACTACGTCTTGGGTTATCCCCAATGGAGATACCCAGATACTTGAATGGCAAGGACAAGATTCTACAATTAAGGTATTCAGCCGCCTCCTTCCGCCATTGATCAGATTTCACTATTACCCCAAAGCTGCTCTTTGCAAAATTTATCTTTAACAGATGCAAGGTCGAAACTTCTCAATATGGACTTAATTGCCTTTACATTCTGCATTGTGACTTGACCAAAAAATATGGTATCATCTGCATACTGTAATATGTTAACTGGTGTTTTGTTTTTTCCCACAAGGAAGCTGCTGAAGAGGTTCTTATCCAGTGCTTCTCTCATTAGACCAGTTAAACCTTCCGCAACAATATTGAAAAGTAAAGGCACTAGTGGGTCACCTTGCCTTAGGCCTCTATGTGGAATGAATTCATGTGTGGGGCTGCCATTAACCAGAATAGAGACCGAGGCTGATTTAAGACATCACTCTATCCAGCATATCCACTTGGGGTAGAATCCTAGTCTCTTCATCATATATGATAAGAAAACCCACGAGACTAAGTCGTATGCTCTTTCATAGTCCACTTTGAACACTAGGCATGGCTTATAGCACCTCTTCGCTTCCTCCACTGCCTCATTAGCAATCAGCACGCTGTGCAACAGTTGTCTTCCACTTATGAATGCTGACTGTCTCTCATCAATTATATCTAGCATCACCTTCTTCAATCTATTCGCTAGGAGCTTAGCCACAATCTTATAAACACAACCTATTAGTGAGATAGGTCTATATTCATTAAGATTTTGTGGATCTTTCAGCTTTGGGATCAGAGCAATAAAGGATGCATTGCTGCCCCTCGGGAAGACCCCATTTGCATGGAATTCAGTAAGGAACCGGCTGATGTCAGACTTTAATAACTTCCAAAATTGTTTTATGAATTTGAAGTTTAAACCATCCGGTCCTGGGTTTTTTTCACTTCCACAATCCCATATTGTCGCCCTTATTTCTTCCTCAAGAAAACTTCCCACCAACATGTTGTTTTGCTGCTGTCCAATACCACAGAATCTGGTTCCATTAAGGACTGGTCTGCGCTGCTCAGGTTTGATGAATCTATTGTTGAAGAAGCTGCGAACCTCCTCTTTCACTCTTATGGGGTCATCTACCCATGATCCATCAATGAGTACTCCTTTAAATGCATTATTTGTGTGTCTAGAGTTCAACAACAAGTGGAAGTAGTGTGAATTACAGCCCCCCTCCTTAATCCATCTTACTCTCGCCTTTTGTCTCATCAAAGACTCATGTGAATGTGCCGCTAACCATAATTCCTCCTGTAGTTTTTTGTGGGTCATCAATTCATGAGAGGTTAGCTGTCTGTTAGTACTTACATCTTCCAGACTGTTTAGATCTGCCTCAATTCTTTGTACCTTCTTGAGTGTATCTCCATATTGCTCCCTGTTCTACACCTTCATTGCCTCCTTGAGTTTTTTAATTTTTACTTTGAGTGCAAAGTTCCCCCAGCCCCTTGATTGTGTATTTGTCCAACACTCTCTGACTATTTGTTCAAAAGATTTATCCTTCAACCAGCAATCAAACATCCTAAACGGTTTTGGCCCCCAATCAATGATTTTAGCACTAAGTAGAATGGGGCAATGGTCTGAAAAGTTCCTGTCCAAGGTGAAACTGGTGCAACCTGGCCATTTGTGAAGCCATGCCATTTGTGAAGCCATTTGTGGGATACAAGGAACCTGTCTAATTTGCTCTTAGCAGTCGTGTTTGGTTTGAACCACGTGAATTTTCTTCCCACACTAGGTATTTCTTCGAAGTCTATGTCAGCTATCCATTCATTGAAATCATTGATGTTGTTGGCTTCCACTCCCCTATGAGACACACCCTCTCTTTCAGAGTGGTGCCTGATGCTGTCGAAATCACCAAGGAAGCACCACAATCCTTCAGGATCATGTTGTCTCAGCTGCTTGAGTGAATCCCATAGTTCCCGCTTGTTTTGACTATCACATGGGGAATATATGTTTACTATAGATGCTTTCTGATTTTCTTGGGTCCAAACTCCTTCCAGTAGGATGAAGCCTCTTCCCCTTACCCTTTGTTCCGCTTTGAAAGCTTGTTCATTCCAAATACACAGTAGTCCTCCAGCTGTATTTATTGCTGGCTGATATTCCCATCCAACATCCAAATCACCCCACATAACCTGGCACATAGCCTTATCGATTTGCTCCTTCTTGGTTTTTTGAATGCATAACATGTCTACTTTGTGTTTCCTGACCAACCTCCTTATTGCAGCCCATTTGACCCCTCTCCCAAGCCCTCTGACATTGTAGGATACAATATTCATGATAAAGTGTGTCTGTCTCCCAATTCCTCTGCCTTCTTCTTGTCTCTGTTCTCCATATCAATGATTTTGTTGATGATTATGACCAAGTCTGAATTGCTAGACACCCCCATGATTTTTGTGAGCTCCCATTGAGATGATGCCTCTTTAATCTGGCCTTCGTTGGGTCCCTTAGATTTTAAAAGCAACATTGGATTGTTTTCTATGATTTGTTGTGATGCTCCTCTGTCCATGGAAGATATGTGTGATGGATAACCTGTAGCTGCTGCTGATGTTGTAGCCGCGCCCATTATAGATTCCTGATGGGTAAGTGGGTTAGTCTCGCCCAATTTGAGGTGATTCACACTCTGTTGGGCCTCCTTCTGTTTGCACCACCTTTTCCTAACAAACACCTTCCACTCCCTTCTGCCCTCAGTTGTTTGATGAGATGGGCTGGCATTGTTGTGTTGTGAGTTGTTGGCACTGGTGTGGTTAGTAAGGCCCACCTCAGTAGTTGGCCCGTCTTCAACAGGTTGAGTGTCACGTGCCACTTTTGAGGACATTAGATACATGTTGGTGTTTTCATGATGTGGTGGGCTGGCTGTTGTGTGGTTAATAAGGCCCACCTCAGAAATTGGCACAATCTCATTAGTTTGGGTATTACGTGGCATTTTTGAGTGCATTTGTGACCTGTTGGGATTTTCGTGGTCAACTCCCATATGACCTTGGGCAGGCTCAACGGCTCTTTCCTTTCCTGCGTAACTTGAACATCCATCAGCTACTGACAACATTTCTCTGCTCCCCTGACCTTTCTTCTCTGGTGCCTCATGCATATTATCTTCACCAATATGAGCCACTGACTCTGCGATAGAATGTGCCACAGATTTCTGCTTCTTTGCTATTTCCATGTCTGTCTGCGCACGATTGTCGATATTGGGTATTTGTGCCCAGCTTCGTTGTGCATTACCCACTGTGTTCTCCCTGGCTCGAGGACTTTTGGGTAAAAGCAGGAGCTGTTTGCTGTCGGCGACATCCTTCTGGTCGCCGTCGAGGCTGTTTGGTGGGTGCCGGAAGATATGGGTTGATGACGTTCTGTAAACAGTGAGTCGCTGTCATTGTCATCGGACTCGATGTCTTCCGATGAGTCTGTGGCTCTTTGATCAAGGTAGGTGCGCGTTCCGACGTCACTCAACCCCTCTTCAATGATGTACACATTATGTACCTCCCCACCGATCTTAACTGTGACTGTGTGATGGAAAAGTGATCTCCATGGAGTTCTTATTAGAATTTTGGCCCTATCTAACCTTCTCAACTCTTCAACATCATCGTCGACGTCGATAAGGTCACCAACTACGGCCAAAGTAGACTATGAACTAGCCTATGATTCAGTATCCTGGGCCTTCCTATCAGATATGTTGAAGAGACTTGGATTCTATCCTAAGTGGATTTGTTGGACCGAGGGATGCCTTAAATCCGCCTCGATTTCTGTCCTGGTTAATGGTAGCCCTACAAATGAATTCTTACCTCAAAGAGGTCTTAGACAAGGTGACCCACTCGCGCCTCTCCTTTTCAATATTGTAGCTGAAGGGTTAACTGGCTTGATGAGAGAAGCACTGGATAAAGGAATATGTAGCAGCTTCCTGGTTGGGAAAAACAACATACCAATTAACATACTACAGTACGCAGATGACACAATATTTTTTGGGGAAGCTACAATGCAGAATGTCAAGACAATTTAATCCATCCTAAGAAGTTTTGAACTTGTATCCGGGTTAAAGATAAACTTTGCTAAGAGCAGTTTTGGAGTAATTGGGAAGCCAGAGCAATGACGGTTTGAGGCAGCTGAGTACCTTAACTGTAGAATCCTATCTTTGCCTTTCTCTTATTTGGGCCTCCCCATCGGGGATAACCCAAGACGTAGTGAACTTTGGGATCCTCTAATTAGAAAATGTTAGAGAAAACTAGCCTCTTGGAAACACAAACACATATCCTTTGGGGGGAGAGTCACTCTCATTAATGCAGTCCTAACAACAATTCCTATTTATTTTCTCTTTTTTCAGGATACCTTCAAAGGTAATTGCCAAATTAGAAGCCATCCAAAGACGTTTTCTATGGGGAGGGGGATCAGAAGAGAGGAAGATTGCTTGGGTCAATTGGAAGACGGTATGTCAACCAAAGGACAAAGGCGGCCTTGGAATTAAAAACCCTAGGACTTTTAATGCAGCTCTATTGGGGAAGTGGAGATGGGATCTATTCTCTAAGCAGGAGGAGCCATGGGCAAAAATTATTGAATCAAAGTATGGCGGATGGAAGGCATTGGAGGAAGGCTCAAGAGGAAATCAACAATCCTTGTGGTGGAAGGACCCGATCTTAATTCAACTACAGCAGCAGAATTTAGTAATAAAAAAGGACACTGTTTGGAAGGTGGGGGGGTGACAAATTCAGATTTTGGGAGGATCCTTGGACATCCAACTCTATTCCTCTAATGGAGAAGTATCCAAGGCTGTATCATATCTCATGTCAACAGAAGGCACTCATTATGCACATGGGGACCAGCAACAACAACAGATGGGAATAGAATTTCAACTGGAGGAGGGATCTCTTTGAATCTGAAATAGCATTGGCGGACACTTTCATTGGGGAATTATCACAGCAACAAGTTCAACCTCACAGGCAGGACAATTGGATTTGGAAGCATGATCAAACCGGACATTACTCTTCAAAAAGTGGGTATGATCTGGTTTGGGGAGAACTAATGGGGGCAACCCAGATTTCTGACTTTGGGGACCTATGGAAGCTATAAATCCCAATTAAATCAGCTGTATTTGCTTGGAGGCTGATAAGAGATAGATTACCAATTAACCTTACAAGAAGACAGGTGATGCTGAATGACACCATGTGCCCACTTTGCAGACTTAAAGAAGAAGAGGCTCATCACTTATTCTTCAACTGCAGCAGTACCCTACCTTTATGGTGGGAGTCTTTGTCCTGGGTTAGTGTCTCAACAGCAATGCCACAAAACCCAAGAGACCATTTCCTACAGCACACAATTGCGACAGCTGAAGTAAAGAATTCCACAAGATGGAAATGTTGGTGGATCGCCTTGACATGGCCAATTTGGAAACACAGAAACAAAATAGTGTTCCAAAACCACACGTTTAATGGAAGTAGACTGTTGGATGATGCGGTTCTGCTACTTTGGACGTGGGTCAAAACCATGGAGAAGGATTTTAATACACATTTCAATCAATGGTCCTCAAACCTAAAGGAAGCTTTCACTAGCTAGATGGGGTTTGGAGCTTTTGTAATCATGTATTTCCTGCAACTACAATAGCTTGGTTTTGTGAATACACAAGAACTAGATATTCAGTTAATAAACATGTATCTTTCTAGTACCTCTGGTACTATTCTTCTTAATAACATCCTATTTTTGCTGAGCAAAAAAAAAAAAAACTGCGGCCACTATTTTTCGAATGTTTCCTATGTCCCATACTTCTAGAGGGACTCCCCAGCATTGGACCCATACCAACCTATAGCCCGACCTCATCGTCGGATTCCACTTTTCTAGAGAGTGAAATGGTGATGTGCCGTGTTGGGTTTCTTCGTTGATGATTTCCTCTGCTTTGGAATCCTAGAGCCCAAGGAGGAGTATCATGTTATCGCCGATATATTTTGGCTCCACGTTTTCTCCTATCTCCCAGGGTAGGTCGTCCTCGATTCTTTCGAATGCCCCTAGTTTCTTTAGCCGTCCCACCCATGCGTCTGTGCCATTTCCTCTCCCCCACTGCAACTTGAAGTTGGACCGACGATTGTGACTCAATATGTCTGGGGTGTGGAGGTTGGAGGTGCTTCCTCTGTCCGACATCCGTTTTGGTAGTGGATACCACCTTCGCATATGACTTGAGAGGGGTCCTGTATTGCATTGCCATGTGTCGCGCATTTGTCACTTCATTGTTGTGTCCTTCCGTTTGGGTCCTAGGTTTGGCAGTATACTCCTCGAACTTCATCTTTCCTCTCCCATACTTTGGAACGTTGACATACAGCTTGAGTCCATCAACTATGATATTATCAAGCTGTCTTTCTAATTTGCGTTCATCGGATATCCCTTTGAACCTTACGAATCCATATCTTTTACCCCCTTTGTTCCTATGGTTGGGGATGAAGATCTCCCTCACATCCCCCCATTTCTTGAACTTGGCCCAGAGATCCTTCTCTGTTGTGTGTTCAGGGAAACTTGTGAAGTAGAATGTTGTGATATCATCCTTCTCCCTCCAGTTTGCATGGTGATACCTTTGAGGTTATCCAGGCCTGGTGTAAACGTAGTTTGTTTTGGGATCCTCTCTCGTTCTCTCCCCTTCTCTCTGTCTTCCTCTTCCTCTGATCAAAGTGGTCCACTCACTCTCCTTCCCTCTCTCTCTGTCTCTCTCTCAGTTTCACTCTCTCTCATCTCTCTGCACTAGTTATATATTATTTGAATAAGTTGAATGGTAACTATCATGTTGACAGTTTAGGGGTAGATTCCTTTATCAGCAGAGGACAGAACAAATACAATAGCAGTAGGGGTAGATTCTAAATTGTAGCCATAGCTTGGTTCCTTCTCAGACTATGTTCAGTCTGTTTTCAGGCACCATTCGTATGAGCTTTCCTATTTATGTACTTTAGTACCTCTGGTACTCCTTTATTTATATATATATATATTACTTTTGCTGATAAAAAAAAATGTTGACAGTTTAGGGCAGAAAGTTAGGAGCAGTTACATCCTGCTAAATTTATGCATTTGGATTTCTTGTATTTTATAGATTTTATTAGGCCTTAAGTTTGCTGTTATTTTAAGAGTTGAAAGATAATGGTGGAACACGACTTTTCTTGAACTAGGCTGGTACAGCACTAAAAGTAAAACTAATGACACAATTGCTTGGTATTATCTACATTTTTCTCTTATTTTAACCATGATTAGTGGCAGTTGTCCCCCCCTTCGATGATGTTTTACTTAGAATAGCTAGTCATATGCTTGTGTAGTACTTCTGTTACCTGTTACATTTAGAGTTAGTTTTAACTGACTTGTGATTTCTGTTATCAGTCGGAAAGATAACTATAACTTATATTGCAATTGATCTCAGTTAAGAGAATACTCTTGTCTGTAACAGAGTTCGGATTGCACCTCAGATCTCTCTGTTTTCTCTAGCTTTGTCACTCTTCCTCTCATTTTCTTGGAATCCCTGCCCCGATCAATGCTCAACAGTTAGGAGTTAGGGAGTTTGTTAGGACAGTTATTGTAGTTTGTGATAGGAATCAGTCTTCCCAATACTGGGAACCTTTTAAGGTTTATTCCCATAGGCCCAAAAGGACAATTGTGTCCTCTCAGAGTTAGTGGAAGTTAGTTAGAAGAGAGAGAGAGAGTGACAATTCTGTTTTAAGGGAGAAAACAAGAGAGTGGGGGATATGGTGGAATTAAGAATCAATTGGCGGTCATGTTTTTCTCTGACTTGGGGAGGAGCTTGCTCTCATTTATCTTGTATTTGCCTTTGATTACATAATACAAATTACAGCATTCTCTGTTAGGGGTTTACCTCACAGTTTGTTAGTAGAAGGGTTAGTCAGTTAGAGGGGATTTGAGAGGTAAATAAATAGGAGGAGGTTGTTAGGTAAGAGGCATTGGCATTCTACCTTGTATCTTTTGTAAATAAGCTTTTGCTCTTTGTGAAACTGAAATGAGAAATTGTTTGTGAAGGGGAAAACCTTGGAGGAGAATATGAGCATATCTCTCCTATTTTCTGTTCTTTTGCAATCAAGATTTTTTTTACTCTTGTTTTCAAATCCTGATTTCTAACATATCACATGGATTCTTTCAGAGTCCCGCTGGCAGACACACAAAGGGATAAAAAAAGGAGAATATTTTCTCCTTATGTTTTGACATAGTCCTTCTTTCCTATACATTTTCTTCTCTTATCAAATAGAACAATTAATAGGGGGTATTGTATCTTAAGTTCCGTTTTTAGAATCTCTCTCAATTTCTTTCAGATGCTATGAGAGTGGTTCTGTTCTTTTGTGGCCTTAAGTACTCTGTATCAGAGTTAGCTTAAGAAAGGTTCATGTATATGCCACAGCCATATAGAAAATTTGCTAATAGAACTTTGTCAGAGGAAGTGAGACTTCCAATTATGGATATATTCCTACTTGATATATTTTTAACACCACCTAGTTTTGAGCTGGTTGTGTATGATTTCAGGATCTTCTATTTCTGGCTTGCAGTCATCCTGAAAATAGAAGCAGTCTGACAAGCATGGAGGAATGGCCTGAGTGGATTCTGGAAGTCCTGATCTCAAACTATGAGGTAATAATGTGAAGCAAAAAAAAAGTTCTTATACTTTTTCCATCTCTCTTTGTTTTTTGGTTGTCTTTGTCTCTTTAATCTTTTTGTCATACATAGACCAAAAATTCATGCCATCTTCCTGTGTACTACAGACACATATTTTAGGTTCTTGTGAAGATTCTTTAACTCTGCTACTTGTGTACTTTTGTTCAACTGTTTGACAGGTGGGTTCAAGTAAATTATCCGATTCAACAACCATTGGAGACATAGAAGACCTTATTCATAATTTCCTTAGTATCATGCTAGAGCATTCAATGCGCCAAAAGGATGGATGGAAGGTTGATATTTGTTAGAATTGCTTACTTCTTTCATGTCTACCCAATTGACGTTACTGCCAATTCTTACCCAATTTTCTTTTTAATCATGTTGCTGTTGACAGCATGCACATGCAGCAGTATGCTTGCCTGTTTCCTGTTTCTTTACTAAATCTTTGTTTCATTGGCTGGGGTCGTAACTGTTGAACATCAAATATTGGACATTTCTTGAACTTGCAATGAATATGTAAATCATTTTTTGATTCACTTGGGTTTATTTGGGCTTTAAGATGTACAAAAGACTGTTTTCTTCTTTTTCTTTTTCCCTTCATGGTAAAGGAAGAAATTTCATTCAAGTGAAGAGAAAAATACAACTGGGGGTTTATGTCTTCTAAATAAAGAAACTAAATGAATACTGGGGGTCTGAGGTTGAAAAATGTAACAGAGCTTCTTGTATTTGATAGCATATCTTGTCCTGGTTATAAAATGAAAATCTTTTGGATATTCTCTAAACCTGTTCTCTTTGAGCGATGGATTATCAATGAAGTATTGAAATTTCATTTTAATTATATTTTACTTAGTTACCACATAGTGTAGTCATAAGTCATTTTAATTAAACTTTTGTCCTGGACCTGGAATTTCTACATGGAGCAGCAATTAACTGTTGAAATATTGTGGGACTTCTTGGTGTGTGTTTGGAACTCAATCGTGTTCAACTAAATGCCAATCCATCTCCTCCCTTCCTTCTATGTTTGCTGCTTTGGAAAGTGGGATCTTTTGTTTAGAAGGCTCGAAATGGATTTCCAAACACAGCCTTAGTCATCGCATAGTATCAGTCTGCTGGAATTTCCCTTCTATTGTCCATATTTTTTGTTTGCATGATTTCTGGTTTTATAGAGTAATTCATACTGCTCTGTGCTGCTCATTGTGTCCAGGATATTGAAGCGACTATTCATTGTGCAGAGTGGCTTTCTATTGTTGGTGGATCTAGCACAAGAGAGCAGCGACTAAGGTAAGTTTATGCATCCATTATGAGCTCTTCAGTATTTACTTCTCCAGTTCTTCTGTTTTGATTGTTACAGAAATTGTGTTTGGTACCATATCATTTTTTATTTTGATGCTGTTTTGCATTGTTTCCCAACTAAACATGTTACTGTTTAGTATGAAAACATTCAATATAAAACCATTCATGAGCAGATGTAAATGTAACTGCTTAATCCTTTTAGGAGTTCAATCCTCTCTCATTCTAATAAAACTTAAATTTTAGTACAATGAAGAGCAAACCTGCTTTATCCATGCACAAACTCATGTATATATACTATTCTTGCACTATTTTTAGTCAATGCGGAACTTGGGTTTTTCCTGATAGATATACCACCAATCATGAGTTTTTACCTTACAGGTTATGCTTTTAGTATAGTTGGTCCTTGACAGTACACTTGTCTCATCATCACAAATTTGGAAGAGACCTCTTATTCTTTAAATTCTTTAGGAAGTATGTTGTTTGGAACCTATCATGTTGTCATCAATGTTGTTATTAATGGTGGATGGTGGAAAGCCCAAAATTCTCCATAAGAGGAAGCCAGAAAAAAAAAAATCTGAAAACATAACAGTTATACAATAATAAAACAAAATAGAAATTAGAAAAAATAGAGAAAGAGGAAATATAAGAGTATACATTACTCGTAGTGTATTTTTTACTTAGCTGTTATTCTAAATACTATAGTTAGTGGTTAGTCAGTTTATAGTTTTTTTTTATCAGCAAAGATAAATTAGAATATATAAATAAGTACTAGGGGTACTAAGATTACAAATTTTTGGATTTCAACAGACACATGGTTTCCTAATACGAACTTGAACAGTCGAATTAGCTAACCATAAGCTGCTTACATTGTAAGCTATAGGCTACCCAGGTCCTATGCATGCTTCCCTCCCCTGATTACAAAATCCCTCTGATAGATTACTCGACCATTGATTAAAATGCATTACAAAACCTTTTTCCAGATTCCTAAACCATGACCAACACAAGAAGATTGCCTCATCCATCAGTTTGCTACCATTAAAGCTCTCATTTGAGAAAACTATCCGATTCCTATGCTGCCAAATAGTCCAGGTTAATGCTATCCTCCAACACTTCCATCTATGAGCCCTTAGTCCAGGATATCCCCCATAAGCATGTTGGAGGAAATGATGTCTCGGGTTTTGTAGGAAAGCACCTGAGATGTTTACCCAAGACAAAGATTCCCACCATAGAGGGAGGGTTTTACTGTAGTTGAAGAATAGATGAGCTGCATCCTCCTCATTGTTCCCACAGAATGGGCATAGTAAATCATTGATTTCTACATTCCTCCTTTGCAGGTTTAATTTTGTTGGCAGTCTATCTCTAATTAATCTCCAAGTGAAAAAGGATGTTTTGGTTGGGATCTTTAAAATCCATAACTCCTCAAAAACTCCATCCTGATTCTCATCTATTGATTCCCCCATCAGCAGATTATATGCACTCCGCACTGAATATTGACCACTTGAATCAGCTTTCCACACCTAGTTGTCTCGTCGATCTGGATGGATTAAACTACCTTCTATATCCCCCAAGAATCTAGCAGCCATGTCAATTTCATTGTCAAACATAGATCTCCTCCATATAAAATTTCACTCCCAGCCTGCAGTTGTGTGACTTCCCATGTGCTGAATGAGCTGTTTTTGCTGGCAGGAAATGTGGTATAGCCTAGGGTATTTTAGTCTTAGTGGATTATCATCATCAATCCATCTATCCTCCCAAAACCTGACCCTATCTCCGCACCCCACCCTCCAGGCAATTCCATTTTGAAAGAAATTACCATTTTGCGATGGCTGAAACAATGACTTTAAGTCTTGCCACCATAAAGATTCATTGCTGCCTCTTCTTTCGTCATCCATACAACTCCAGCCATCGTATTTTGAATCCAATACCCGGGCCTAGAGTTCCCCTTGGTGGTGAAACAGACTCCATATCCATTTTCCCAGCAAAGCTAGATTGAAGCTCTTGATGTCCCGGATTCCTAATCCCCCTTTTTCTTTTGGGAGACACATTGTATCTCATTTGACCCACACAATCTTCTTTTGCTCGAGTCCTCCTCCCCATAAAAAAATCGGCGTTGTATACTCACTAGCTTATCCACAACTCTGTTAGGAACTCTGAAAAACGAAAAGAAATAAATAGGAATAGATGTTAGGACTGACTTTATAAGAGTCACTCTGCCCCCAAATGAAATGTGTCTTTGTTTTCATGTTACTAGCTTTCTCTTGCACTTCTTGATGATAGGATCCCACAATTCGCAACGCCTTGGGTTTGCCCTAATTGGGATACCCAAGTATGTGAACGGTATGGACAACAATCTGCAGTTCAAATATTTTGCAGCATCCTTCTTCCATTGTTCCGGCTTCCCGATTGCCCCAAAACTGCTCTTTACGGAATTAATTTTAAGTCCCGATACGAGTTCAAAGCTCCTCAAGATGACTTTGATTGCCTTGACATTTTCCATTGATGCCTCACCGAAAAATATTGTAGCATTAGCATATTGTAGAATGTTGATTTCTACGTTGTTTCTTCCTACTAAGAATCCTCTGAATAGGTTCTTTTCCACTGCTTCTCTCATCAATCCATTTAAGCCTTCAACAACAATATTAAACAAGAGGGGTGCTAGTGGGTCCCCCTGTCTGAGTCCTCTTTGCGGGCTGAATTCAGCCAAGGGACTACCATTCACCAATACCGAGATAGTAGCAGATTTGAGGCACCCCTCAACCCAATTAATCCACCTGGAGCAGAATCCCAACCTCCGCAGCATGTATATTAGAAAATCCCACGAAACTGAATCATATGCCTTTTCATAGTCTACTTTGAACACCATGCACGGCTTTTGGCACCTTTTTGCTTCCTCAATTGCTTCATTTGCGATAAGCACGTTGTGCAGCAAATGTCTACCCCCTATGAAGGCAGTCTGTCTTTCGTCTATAATTGCTGGCAACACCTTCTTCAATCTTTTTGCTAATATCTTAGCCACAATCTTGTACATGCAGCCTATTAGCGAAATAGGTCTATATTTGTTAAGGTTTTGTGGGTCAGCAACCTTAGGGATTAGAGCAATAAAGGAGGCATTGCATCCCTTTGGAAAAATTCCATTAACAAAAATTCCTTCAAAAACCAAACAACGTCGGGTTTAATGACTTGCTAGAACTCCTTAATGAATTTAAAGTTTAGTCCATCTGGACCAGGACTTTTCTCGCTCCCACAGTCCCATACAACAGTCTTTATTTCATCCTCATGAAAGCATTCCGTCAGCATATCATTTTTTTGTTGTCCAATGTTCTGAAATCTGACCCCATCCAGCTTGGGTCTAACCCACTCGTTTTCTTCAAATCTGTTCATGAAAAACAAAAGAACTGCCTCTTTCACTCTTCCCAGTTCATCAATCCATGATCCGTCAATCATCACCCCTGTCAGAGAATTACTTCTACGATTCGAATTCAGCAACAAGTGGAAAAAGCGTGAGTTGCAATCTCCTTCTTTAATCCATCTTGACTGCGCCTTCTGCCTCAATAAGGATTCATGTGATTGGGCAGCTATCCATAGGTCCTCCTGTAGCTTTTTTCTGTCCAACATTTATTGGGTAGATAATTGTCTGTCGTTTGTGTTCGATTCCAGCTTGTTCATCTCAGCTTCAATACTTCTTAACTTCTTGAAAGTATCTCCAAATTGTTCTTTGTTCCAAACCTTCAGCCTCACCTTAAGTCGTTTTATCTTCTCTTTCAGCACAAAAGCCCCCTATCCCCTTTGCTGATTATTTGTCCAGCAGTCCTGAACAATTGTTCTGAATGTCCTATCCTGAAGCCAGCAATCGAGGATCCTAAATGGTTTGGGCCCCCAGTCAACATTCTTAGATCTCAACAAAATGGGGGCAATGATCGGAGAAGTTCCGATCCAAAATAAATTGTGTCAGCAGAGATCAAAACTCTATCCAGCTTACTTTTGGCTGACTCGTTAGGCCTGTACCATGTAAATTTTCTCCCCACGCATGACACTTATTCTACCTCCAAGTCTGCAATCCAATCATTGAACTCCTTCATAATCCTATCATCCATCCCCCTATGACAGGCACCCATTCTTTCTGTTGGTCTTCTGATGTTGTTGAAATCTCCCAGTATGCACCATAGTCCACCAGAATTTGAATTTTTCATCTGCCTAACAATATCCCACAAAACTCTCTTCTGATAAATATCACATGGTGAATAAATACTGACTATAATTACTTTTTGTGCATCCTGAACCCACACACCTTCCAGCAAGATAAAGCCACTACCGCTGACCTTCCTTTCCAGTGTGAAAGTTTTCTCACTCCATAGACATAATAGACCCCCTCCTGTATTGCATGCAGGTTGCATTTCCCAGCTAATTTCGGAGTTCTCCCACAGTGTTTGACACATCGTCTTCTCAATTCGCTCCTTCTTGGTCTCCTGGATGCATAGCAAATCTATCTGCTCTTTTTTGACCAATCTTCTAAATGCTGCCCATTTCACCCCCCCCCCCCCCCCCCCCACCCCAGCCCCCTTACAGTCAGTTTATTGTTAGTAGTTTAGACTTCTAACAGCTGTATCAACTAACTCAGGTTAGTTGATAGTTAGGATAGGTGGTAGTTATCCAACTATATAAACAGCATTGTAATCTGATTATTGTTGGGTTGAATAATATCAGATTTCTCAATCTTAATTTGCTCTCTTCTCTCAAATTCTCTCAACTCTGTTAGGAAGGAAGAAGAGTTGCTGGTCAGTATTAAAAAGAATAGTCAGATAAAACAAAAGAATTAAAACAAAAACGTAACTAAAAAGACTGAGAAAATGTAACTCACTAGAGATGGCAGTCGCCGGAGCCAGAAAAGGTTGCTGGTGAAGTTGCTGCTGGTGCAGAAGCGCTGCCAGTGTAGAAGTCACTGTCGGAGGGAGAGGTCCTGCAGTAGCAGGAACGTTGTACACGAGAACTTAGAACCTTCTCTGTCGTGCATTCTCTTTAGGGTTTAAAACCCTTTATTTCAATTGGGCCGGGTCGGGCTACAGGGCCATTTCCTTTTTGTCTTTTTTTTTCCCTGTTTTTTTAATTTAACAAAACCACCTCTTCCCCCATGCCGTAATGGACGCCATGCTTCTGGTGACCACCATACAAAACCCGCAATGCCACTGTCATACAGTGGCACTTATAAAAAACTGCTCCAACATGGCCCACCATAACCACTATTTAATAACACTTTGCCATGTTTCATGCATAAATGCTATTGAATTATATTTCCCTGAAGGGCATGATTTGGAATAGGATGCACAAAACTGCTCATAACGTCATACTTTTTTTTTGTGTGAATAACTCAGCATCATACTCAGCACAAAACTGCACACATCTTAAAAAAATTATTAATTGCTATGACAAAATAATCTTTACTTTTTTGAGGTACAAAATAATCTTTAACTAAACTTTTATTAAATTTATTAAATGAATTATACTATAGTTGTAATTGTAAATTGATGAGCTTTTAGGCGAGTGAGATACTAACAAACAAGGGTATGTTTAGGGAAAACAATAATTAATGCTTTCCTGGCTTTCTAAAGTGGCATATTTTGAAACAAACCAAAATTCACAAAATGATAGTAGTGAAGGTAGTAGCTAGTATACTAGTGAAGGGAGTATTTTGCTGTATACTAGTGAAGGTAGTAGCTAAAGAAAAATATGCTGAACCTTTAAAAAAATTTATGTTCCACTGGAGTTTGTACCAGGTTTTGGTAAATTCTAAAATTGAATATAAGTTGCCAACTCTTGATGAAAGATGATGAAGCAATAGGGGTACATGTTCCACACTAGTTGACTAGGAATTCTAAGAGGAACAATTTATGCCAGAAACAGACTTGAAGAAATGATGTTTAGAGTGATGATTGTAGTCTAGGTTTGAAGTAAAGATTATGAAGAATTTTGAGGAGTTTTACAATCTCCTGCTATGCTACCATATTATTCCCTTGTTTTGATGGAAAGTTTCCAGTTATTTGTTTCATGTCATTTATATAATCATTCTTTTATGGGTTAATTTCTGTCTTGAAGACGTGAAGAATCGTTACCTATCTTTAAGAGGAGACTCTTAGGAGGCTTGCTGGATTTTGCTGCTAGAGAATTGCAGGTTCAGGTACATCTTGTTATCTATACTTTTCGTTTTTGTTGAAGAATGGAAGAAAAAACAGCAATAATGACTGCATGTATCTTTTACTTAATGCAGACTCAATTTCTGGTGCTCTCATTTATAGCTTTAATAAAATCTTTGACTCAAAAAAAAACTTGATGCAGACTCAAATTATTGCTGCGGCTGCTGCTGGTGTTGCAGCTGAGGGTTTGTCACCAAAAGATTCTAAGGCTGAAGCTGAGAATGCTGCCCAGTTGTCTGTGGCTTTAGTAGAGAATGCCATTGTGATTCTTATGCTTGTTGAAGATCATTTACGACTACAGAACAAACAATCCTCTTCTGCGCGTGCTCCAAACAGTTCGCCATCTCCGCTTTCTGTTGTGTATGCAACCAATAATCACTCAAATCCATTGTCGACAATTGATGAATCAACAGAAGTTGTGGATGATCGCAGATCACTAGATAGTGACTCCGGGGGAGTCCCTCTAAATGTATGCATACTGTAATCTAAAACCAGACATGCATACATGTTACAAATAAATATTGATGTGTAGTTTTTATTTTCTCCAAATATTTTTTTTCATACGAAATCCATACAAAATTATTATCTCCATGCCATGGTGTCATGCTGTCATTTTCTCCAAATATTATTTTAATATAAATTATTGTTTTTCAATTCCTTCTCTGTTTTCTTCTTATCTCTAACTTCTGTGCTTATTCTTCAAATTTAAGAAAATGTTTAGACTATTTTTTTTGTTTTCATTATTTATTTGCCTTACTATTCATTTCATTTGCATTGGCTAGTTCTCATTTTCATTTATTTTTATATTGGTGAAACTCATTCTGTCATGATAATTTTAGGTCCTTTCTTCAATGGCTGATGGAAGTGGTCAGATCCCTACTTCAGTGATGGAAAGGCTTGCTGCAGCAGCAGCAGCTGAGCCTTACGAATCTGTTTCTTGTGCTTTTGTGTCATATGGGTCCTGTGCTAAGGATTTAGCTGATGGCTGGAAATATAGGAGCCGTTTGTGGTATGGTGTCAGCCTTTCTCCAAGTCAAGCTCCATTTGGTGGTGGTGGGAGTGGATGGGATTTTTGGAAGTCTGCTCTTGAGAAAGATGCCAATGGAAACTGGATTGAGCTTCCTTTGGTGAAGAAGTCGGTGGCAATGCTCCAAGCATTATTGCTAGATGAGTCTGGGCTTGGTGGTGGCCTTGGTATAGGTGGAGGGTCAGGTACAGGAATGGGAGGGATGGCTGCTCTGTACCAGCTATTAGACAGTGACCAGCCATTCTTGTGCATGCTTCGAATGGTTCTTCTATCGATGAGAGAAGATGATGATGGCGAAGATCATATGCTGATGAGAAATACAAGTTTTGAGGATGCAGTGTCTGAAGGAAGAAAACCACGGTCAGCACTTTTGTGGAGGTAAAGCAACCGATTCAATCTAACTTATTCTTAGTTCATTTTTTGATCCATGAATGATGAACGACCATTGAACAAGATCCTTACAAGAACAAGATCCAGCTGCACAGTAACTTCTTTTCCCTCCCTTATTTACCCTATGATCGACAGGTGGTACTTAAGATATACCTTTTTGCTTTCCCTCCATTTGAAATTTTATCCTATGTTTAAATTGGTCTTCCAAATTGAATCTCCCAATTTGTCTTATTTATTATGTTCTAGCAAATAAAATTTTATCATCCTAAAACCAGGAGTGTTCATGGATTGGCTTTTTAAAAATCCAATCCAAATCCCAATTAAATGGTTTGGATTTAAAATCCATATCCACTTAGGTAAAAGTGGTTTGGCTTTTTTTGAAATCGGTTTGAAATGGTTTTAAAATCGGTTCATAGTTCAAAGCCATTTTTGTTTTAAATCTAGTTTTAAACCATAAATTTGTTTGACCTACTTTTGCTAGGGCTTCTTTTAGCTGACTTCGGTCATGACTATTTTTGGTCAATGTTAGACTATTGACAAGGGCATCAAATTGTCACAAGTAGTAAAGTTAAAACGAAAGTCCGAGTGTCGAATTCACATGGACTTTGTACTTGCGTAGATGAATATATAATTTTTCAAGCAATAATTAAATTGGTTTGAAAGGTTGTGAAGAAAACAGTAAAATAAATTGAATTAAAATAAACAAGGAAAAAAAACAAACATAAAAGTAAATTACTTAATTAAAATAGAAATGACGAGAGAAACCAATATTATTGTAGAAGGAAAATTACGAGATGAGAATGTTGAGAATTTAGCCTTCAATAGCTACTTTTTTATGTAATATTAAAGATTTTTTTTATTTATAATTATTCTAATTTACACCTGCATCTACTTATATACTCTAACCACGATCCCTTGAGTGAAAGAGTCTAATTTATTTATTTTCTCTCTCATATCCCTTTGTAGAGATAAAACAATAAATTGCATTAAGATTGGAGATGTATAACAGGCTAAACAAAATCAACCTATCCCGAGTGATGACTTTATTTAGATACCCTTTCCCAATTCTATTAGAAAATAACGGTTCTCAACACTACCCCTAAAACTTACCATGCAAATGGGTGATCAATGCATAAACAATAACATTAAGCACAATAAAGGATAATGCAAAAGGTAATACTATTAAATAGATAGGAAGAGAAATTATATCTAAAGTAGTTGACTGCTAAGTTGCCAACAAAGGGGGTTTAGTCTCCCGTTGCCATAGGAGACCTTACAATTGCAAGAGGATTATCAATACAAAAGGGAATAGATAAGAAAGGGAATGGAAGGAAGCAATGAATCCTAATGATTGCTTCTCCTTCTTCTAGCCTTTGCTCTTCTATAAGGAATTGTATTCTTTTGGAATTTCTGTGTGTTTTTCCTTCTTCTCTCTACTTCTTTTATACGTGCAGATCAACTTACTTTTCACACAACCTTTTCGCTAAGCGCGCTTGCCGTGCTTAGCGAGTATGACAATATTTGCGCTCAGCGCATGTCTCGCGCTAAGCACGCCTTCACTTTCCAGAATTATCTTCCTAGCGTGAAGCGTGCTTTGCCTGCTAAGCCTGTGCGACACGCTAGCACCTGAGACGCGTTAAGCGAGCAACTTCAAATCTTCAATTTGCTTCTTGGACTTCACTTTGTTTTTGTGTGTCAATTATTCACCAAGCATCATAAATTCATCATCTTTTAATATTTTCTGCACAAAAACTTAAAATGATGTTAAAACTCCAATTATTTGCACAAAAAGGAAGTAATAAGGGAGAAAAATTACTAATTCCTATATAATTTAATCCCAAATAATACCAATACATAACAATTATCAATCAACCTCGGTTAGGGTTATTTTTGGCGGACTTTGGTTAGACTGTTTTTAAATGACCTTGGTCAGGATTTTTTACGTTAGATCTTGGCTAGATTATTTTTGGCCAAAGTTGACCAGGGCTATTTTCGGCTGACATCGGTTAGGGTTGTTTTTGGCCAACCTCAACTAGGCGTTATTAGGTTGGCGTCGGTCGAGGTAATTCATAGCTGATCTCGGCTAGGTTATTTTCAGCCGACCTCAACTAGGGTAATTTCGATCAACCTCAATCATGATTGTTTTTGGCCGATCTCGATTGGGTAGTTTCTAGCTAATCTCAGTTTGGGTTATTTTGGGTTGACTTCAACCAAGGCTTTTTTTGGTCGATCCCTTGGTCATAATTGTTTCAGGTCGACCTCAACTAGGATTATTTTTTGCCAATCTCAGCCAGGGTTGTTTTTGGCCGATTCCTCGGCCATAGCTATTTTTGGTCGACCTCGGCTAGGGTTATTTTGGGTCAACCACGGTCAAAGTTGATTTCGGTCGATCTTGATTAGGGCAGTTTTTGATTGACCTCTGTTAGGGTTATTATGATTGATCTTGGCCATGACTGTTTTTGGCTGACCTCAACTGAGGTTGCTTTTTGCTGATTGAGGCTGCTTTGGGCTGACCTCTACCAAGGTTGTTTTCTGAGGAATGCTATAAAGTTTGAGAATCCAATAAAATCTGATAAAATATTCAATCCATATCCAAATAATTGGATTGGATTTAAAATCCAAAAAACTGGATTTGGATGTAAAACCAATCCATTAAAATTGATTTGAAGTTGTTTGCATATGGTTGGTTATGGATTGGTTTTATATAAGTGGATTTTTTTAACACTGCTACCTAAAACACGAGTTGGACCTCAAATTTACTTAGACAGCATGATACAAGTATGACATATCTAACAGCTTAGTCTAGAACATAGGATGAAAACATGGGAGACAGCACAAACAAACTAATTTGACCCTTTCTTACATTTGACTCTCTTATTGGATAGGTGCAACATATTATGCATTCTTGTTGCACTTGAATTTTGCTTTGTCTGACTCCATTTTTCTATTTGCATCTTAAAACACTTAGGAATGGGTGATTCTAGGATCTTGTGTTTTATGTACATGACCAATATGCAACTGTGATTTCTTGAATCCTTTTTTTTTTTTTTTGCACGGCAAATATCAATATATTATATATGAAATTCAGTACTAGGTGTACTGAAAATACAATGATAAAGACAAGGCATATACAGTCTAAACCCCACTAGGAGGAATCAATAGACAGGCCACAATACAATACAAACCCAGCCCCTCTAGGAAAAAGCATCCTTCAAATTAGTTGACCAGAAATTAAAATGCAGTTGGAAGCCCTTCTCCACACACTTAAGCCAGGACCAAGTGTGGAATAAGGCGTCATCCATGACCTTTTCAGGATTAAAAGGCTGGTTATTGAAAACCATGCCATTTCTGTGATTTCTTGAATCCTGATTGCCTTATTTATTACTATTGCACGGAGATGTTCAGGATAAGTAATTATTCAAGTTCAAATGAGTACATGACTGTCTAAAAAGAGTCACTTTACTTATGTTCAAAATCTTGACCATGCATGCATGATCAAATTGTCAATATTTACTTTTCTCAAAACAATTACTCTAAATCGTGAATAATAAAAAGAGATGAAGAGAGTAGCCCCAAATTGATTTGTTTAACAAATTATCAGAGTAAAACGAGAGATGGGAGAGAGCGTGAGAGAGAGGGTGAAAACAAGAGAGAGAGAGAACGTGAGACAGAGGATCAATGTCACTGAGCGAAACACTATGAGGAATCGAAAGAATGATGAAGCGCCTTCGAGAGATAATGTGTATGAGTGGTAAACAGTGAGGTATAGGAAGAGTAGAGTTACGAGCACACAGGCAAATGGCGGGAAGGGGCGCCGACAGCAAAATTCTTGGAGGAACTGGAGGGAAGGTGTAGACATGACCTCGTTTTACTTTACCAGATTTCCGGAGGAGGTAACCAAGGCGGAGCTGTGGACCCATTTCTGTTAGTGGGGGGAAGTGAAAGAGATCTTTATCCCCAACCGGAGGAACAAAGAGGGGAGGAGATACGGATTTGTTCGCCTCAAAGGAGTAGCAGATGCGAGAAGTGTTGAAAAAGACCTTGATAATAGTTTCATTCGGGGGCTAAAATTACACGTTAATATTCCCAAATACGGACGTGGTGAGGCGATGAAGGAACAAACTCAACACAAGCTTACGGGTGAAAAGGCGGCCATGGCTGTAAATGTACGTATGGGGGAAGCTTCTCGCTGAGCCGCAGTGTGCACAACAACCAAAAGATCATACGCAGAGGTAGTGGCGTCGCCGTTAAAGAAGTCAAATCACTCGAGTAGGGAAGACAACCACTTCGCTGGTGATGACAGAACATGGTCTAGGCTTTCGTTGAACATCTCGGAGAAAGACAAGGTTCGTTATCAAAACGTCTGGGTTGGTAGACTGAAGAAGTTGGAGATTTTCAAAAGATTGGAAGAGGAAGTAGCTTGGCATGTAGGTCCAGGCATTTCGGCCAAATACCTGGGTGATGATATGGCCCTTCTTCTCGGCCTATCAGATAAGAGAGCAGCTGAGATCATACGAGAAGAGACCGAACAGTCTTCATCACTGTTCTATTCACTGATGAAGTGGAATCCCTAGCTGCGGACAGAAACCAGACTCGTTTGGATTCGCTGTTGGGGTATCCCGGTGCTTGCGTGGAAGACGGAATATATGCGTAGGATGGTGGCGGCAGTGGGTGATCTCGTCGACGTTGACGACGATGTGGAGCACATGCAGCGTCTAGATCGCGCCAGGGTCCTGGTTAGGACACCGTGGCCGCCGTTAATTCAGCACGTCACGCTCGTCCAGATTGATGGCATGAGTCATTGCGTCTACATCGTCGAAGAAAATGGGGGTATGGAGCTAACCGGTAACCGCCATGGGAGGAGCTTTTGGGGTTCATCTGAAGAAGTTCTTTCCGATGTAGCAGATGATGACATGGACACTGTTTGTTCATGGTCGACAGGGATACCTCTGTCAAGGGGTGCCGGAGAACCTGTTGGTGACCCTATCGTTGAACGCCATGACACGCAGTCACCACCTTTACCCACTGGGTATTTGTGCAACAAGGATCCAATGGGTAATGACCCACCCGACAGGACGTTGGTTACAATGTCTACCTTGGATACCGTAAGCAACCCAAACAGGAAACAATTTGAAATGGTCAAAGATCAGCAGCCACCATATCCTGTAACTGTTAATGAAAAGGTAGTGGACTCAGAAAATTTACGTGAAAGGTTTCCTCAAATGACCAAGGCAGGTCCCAGCTCTTTTATTCAAGCCTCTGCAGATAGCCCCTCTGAGGAGGAGGATGTCCCCAGGTTTGGTCAAAATATGAAGAGTAGTTTTCATCACAACGGTCCACACACCCCACTTTATGAGTATTCAGAGTTACAGGCTCACAACCATATTGGGCCTTGCACCCCTGAGGCCCAATTGAAGGAACACAATAGCCCCCACCAGCAACAACAACTTATAACCAATGGTCTGCAGGTGTATTCCAGGAGAAAGTGGTGCAAAAACAAAAAAGTCCAACAGGAGTTATTGACAGACACAAATTCTGCTTTATCAGTGAAAGAAAAAGAAGAAATTACCGAGAGACAATGTGAGTTACTAAATCAAATGGGGATGACCTGTGGGGGGGATTTTCAGCAGCTTATGGGATGTTTGGTAGACATGGAGCAGAGAGATAGTGACATGGTAGCAGAGAAGGGAGATGATAAATGTATTAATGATAATTCTCTCATATAACTGCAGAGGCTTGGGTACGGGGGTGAAGTGGGCTGCTATTCGAAAGCTCAACTTAAAGCATAAGGTGGACCTAGTTTGCTTACAGGAAACAAAGAAAGAAATTATCACTAAGCTTGCTTGTCAGAATATATGGGGAGATGCTAATGTGTCTTGGGACAGTGTTCCTTCAATTCACACTGCTGGAGGTCTTCTATGCATGTGGAATAATCTAGCCTTTGAGGTAGATAGGAGGGTGAAAGGCACGAATTTTTTAATGTTGGTAGGGAGATGGATTAAGGAAAATATGAATCTGTACATTGTAAATGTCTATGCCCCATGTGATATTGCTGGGAAGAGAGAATTGTGGGAACAATTGAAGCAGCTAAAAGCTTCTAATCCTGAGGGTGCGTGGTGTTTCCTTGTGGATTTCAATAGTATTAGAAGTATGGAAGAAAGAGTAGGTTCCTCTCAAAGGACTGTGGGTGTTCATGATAGTGCTGGCTTCAATGAGTGGATATCAGACATGGAGCTTCAGGAAATCAAAAGCTTTGGCAGCAGATTTACTTGGTGTAGGCCAAATGGTTCTGTGAGGAGTAGACTTGACAGATGTTTGGCATCTGATCAGTGGCTAGCTAAATGGCCTGATTCATCTCAACATGTGCTTCATAGGGATTATTCTGATCATTGTCCAATCCTCTTGAAAACTGATATGGTGGATTGGGGTCCTAGGCCCATTTAGGGTGATGGATTGCTGGCTGAAAAACAATCAATATCAAGCATTGGTTAAGCAAGTCTGGTGTGGGGATATGCAACCTGGATGGGGGAGTATTGTGTTGAAAAACAAACAGAAGAACTTAAAATCCAGCTTAAAAAAGTGGAGCTTTGAGAATGGGGATATCAATAAGAATAAAGTGGAACAATTGAAGCAGCAGCTGCATCAATTTGATACATTAGCCCAGGACAGAACTTTGGGGGAAGATGAAGTTAAGACCATGAAGTCCATTCAGCAGGAATTGTGGGAGGTTTCTCTTGCTCATGAATCAATTTTGAGACAAAAATCAAGGATTAAATGGCTCAAGGAAGGTGACAATAACACTACCTTTTTTCATAAATCCATTAATTTCAGAAGACATCATAATGCAATCCAAGGTATATTCATTGAAAGCACATGGGTTCAGCAACCAAATTTGATTAAGGAAGAAGCTGTAAAATTCTTTGCTGCCAGATTCACAGAGGAAAAGTTTGACAGACCTACCTTGGATGGGGTCCAGTTTAATACCATTACCTGCTCTCAAAGGGAGGAGATGTCTGCCCCATTTACAGATCCTGAACTCAAGGATGCTGTGTGGAGTTGTGGTGGAGATAAATGCCCTGGGCCGGATGGATTCAATTTTAATTTCATTAAGGAGTTTTGGGGGGTTCTAAAACCAGATTTTAGGAGGTTTGTGGATGAGTTTCATGCTAATGGAAGCTTTCCTAAGGGTAATAATGCATCCTTCCTGGCTTTAATTCCTAAAACAAACCATCCACAATCATTTAATGAATACAGACCCATCTCCCTCATTGGTTGTATGTATAAAATAATAGCCAAACTATTGGCTAACAGGTTAAGAAAAGTAATGTCTGCCCTCATTGATGAGAGACAAACAGCCTTCATAAAGGATAGACACATCCTTCATGGAACTTTGATACTCAATGAGGTATTAGAGGAAGCTAAAAGATGTAAGAAACCAGCCCTGGTGTTTAAGGTGGATTTTGCAAAGGCCTATGACACTGTTTCATGGTCCTTTCTGGACTATATGCTGGACAGAATGGGGTTTTGCCTCAAATGGAGAAAATGGATCAATGCATGCAATCAATCAGCTACTATTTCCATTCTAATAAATGGTAGCCCTTCAAAGAAATTTGCCCCAACTAGAGGTTTGAGGCAAGGGGACCCCCTAGCCCCTTTACTTTTTAATATTGTGGCAGAAGGCTTGAATGGTATGATGAGGACAGCTTTAACCAAAGGTCTATACAGTAGTTATCTAGTAGGAAAGCAGAAGGTTCCAGTAAACATTCTGCAATATGCAGATGATACTGTCTTTGTGGGAGAAGCTGTATGGGACAATGTAATTGTGATGAAGGCCATGCTTAGGGGCTTTGAAATGGCATCTGGGTTGAAGATTAACTTTTCCAAAAGTAGTGTTGGGATATTTGGAGATGATATCAACTGGGTTCATGATGCAGCTCTTTTTCTCAAGTGCAGACACATGGAGACTCCTTTTCAGTACTTGGGGATTCCTATAGGGGCTAAGCCTTCTAGCTGCCTGGTGTGGGAACCACTCATTAAAAAATTTGAATCAAAGCTGTCTAAGTGGAATCAGAAATTTCTATCAATGGCTGGGAAGGTAACATTGATAAATTCAGTTTTGACTGCTCTACCAATATATCTCCTATCTTTTTTCAAAATTCCCCAAAAAGTAGTTCGGAAAGTGACCTCCTTACAAAGAAATTTTCTATGGGGGGGGTCTCAAGATCTTAAGAAAATTGCGTGGGTAAAGTGGGAGAGCATCTGCCTTCCCAAGGAGTTTGGGGGCCTTGGGATTAAGGATATTACTAGTTTTAATGTAGCTTTGTTGGGAAGATGGCTATGGGATTTATCCTCTAATCAAAACCAGCTATGGGTTCGAATTCTAACATCCAAATATGGTGGCTGGGCAGACCTTATTAATGGCAGAGATAGACCTTGGCATTCTCAATGGTGGAAGGACCTTCGAAAATTAGTTAAGCAGCCTGATTTCAGCCCTATTATTCAACACATGGAATGGAAGGTAGGGGATGGGAGCTTAGTCAAATTCTGGAAGGACAAATGGCTGGGGACTGATTCTAACCTGGAACAGCAGTATAATCAGCTGTTTCTCATCAGTAGGCAGCAGAACAGCACTATCTGCAATATGGGTAGCTTATCTCATGGTCTATGGTGTTGGGATTTAAAATGGAGAAGAAATTTATTTGATCATGAACAGGATGAAGCTGTGGCTTTTATGGAAGTAATTAATAATGCACAGATTCAGCCTCAAATGAAGGACACCTTGAGGTGGACAGCTGATCCTTGGGGTCTATACTCAACTAGGTCAGCCTACAGACTGCTAATCACTGTCAACAGAAATCTCCCTCAGGCCAATATCTACAAGACAATTTGGAGGCTTAACATACCCCCAAGAGCAGCGGTTTTTTCTTGGAGAATTATCAAAAACAGACTACCCACTAGACACAATCTTCTAAAAAGAAATGTATCCATTCAAGATCATACTTGCCCTTTATGTAGATCCCATCAAGAGGAGGCTGGTCATCTGTTTTTCAACTGCAAATTCACTAATGGTTTATGGTGGGAATCCATGAGATGGAGTCGGATGGTTGGACCCCTTGCAGCCTCTCCAGCAACTCATTATGTTCAATTCTGTGATGGCTTTGGAGCTGGGAAAAATCAAATTCGATGGCGTCGATGGTGGATTGCATTAACAAGTTCAATATGGCAGCATAGGAATTCTATGATATTCCAAGGCAAGAGATTTGAACCTCCAAAAGTGATGGAAGATGCATTATTCCTTATGTGGTCATGGTTAAAGTCCAGAGACAAAAAATTTTGTACTTCCTTCAACTATTGGTCATCCAACATTGTGGAATATTTTGGATAATTTCGGTCACATATATCTAGCATATGTGGTGGGGTTATAGCTGATTTCTCAGTTTGTATTGGAGGGGGGCTGTTTTTTGTGTGTTGCACCTATGTACAAATCACCAGCAGTACCTCTGGTGCTGTTGTGTTTATTATGAATAATATATATCATATCTTTTGCCTTTCAAAAAAAAATCAGAATAAAATCGCAGCAAATCAAACATACAATCAAATAGAACAATATAGAGTAGGGTTAGAGAAGAGTGCAACCACAACTTATATCGGTTCAGTTGCCAACTGCGAATAAATCTATTACAGAGTATCCCTAACCCTGCAAATTCCTTGCAATTTTGTTCTGTCTGCCTTAACGAATTTTTTCTTTTATAACAAATATGTATCAACTTCCTTCATTTGCTACCCTCGGGAGTATAGAATAAATCTCTTATTAAGACAAGGTTATAGAAAAGTTATTAGTAGCATAATTTTCTTTTTCTATTTGCCTCATTTGAACAGTTCCAATTTGTAACAGTCTGACTGATGGTATTGAAGAAGGGTTAATCTTGTTTTGTTTATTTATTATTTGTAATTTGAACAGTGTTCTCTCACCTGTTCTCAACATGCCAATTTCTGATTCTAAGAGGCAAAGAGTTTTGGTAGCATGTTGCGTGCTTTATTCCGAGGTTCGTGTTATCAGCTTGTCCATTTTCGTTCTTACTTTGTAGTGCACAACTTGTGTCATTTGTCTTTCTGTGCACAACCATTGTAGTTACCATTGTACAACATCTGGTCAGGTATACCATGCTGTTAGCAGAGATCAAAAACCTCTTCGTAAACAGTACCTTGAAGCTATTTTACCACCATTTGTTGCTGTATTAAGGAGGTGGCGTCCCCTTTTGGCTGGCATTCATGAGCTTGCTACTGCTGATGGTTCAAATCCTCTTATTGCAGATGATCGTGCATTAGCTGCTGATTCCTTGCCAATTGAGGTACTTCACTTCGCATGTGCATGAAACATAATGTGCTTGTGACTTGTTTGGTACCCTGTGCAATGCATGGATAGGCTATTTACCAATTTATAAGTTGTTTATATAAAGATAAAATTATTAAATATTCATTTTATGATTTGTATGTTAAATTTCATATATATATATATATATATATATATATATATATATATATATATATATATATATATATACTTACAATCACATGAAAATTGGTATTTTTGGTTTTCTTAAAAATATTTGGCATCAATTTACATTATTGATTATATAAAATATTATGTATTTAGTGTTTGTCAGATAGTTCATATAACTTGAATCCTTCGACAATTTAAAACATCAGTATTCTTGTTCTTTAATTGTATAATCTTTATCTTATTTTTAATAATAAAAATTATATTATTATATATCTCACGTCTTGTGATATATATAAACAATTAATATGGTTTGCTTTTGTGAATATGTGATTGTACAAAGTGTATAACATTAAAAAAAAATTGTATGAACGAAAATTAAGCAAACTAGAGGTTGGAAATATTTATAGTATGAATTCAATGAATAGTGAAAGAAGAGATTCATGTGATTGTATTGATGAACAATGTAATTTAGCTTGATAAATAACAAGAGAATGTGGGCAAATATGTAATTTGACTTGAATGAATAGTGTTTCTAAAAGTATTTATATTCTAATGGGAATGGGTTGTCCTAGTTCATTGTATCAGCATAGTCATTTTTATTTTCTGTTCCGTTATGCTACTTCTGTTAACTGATATTTCTTTCAGGCCGCCCATGCTATGATATCTCCAGCCTGGGCTGCTGCTTTTGCATCTCCACCTGCTTCAATGGCATTGGCTATGGTCGCAGCTGGTACTTCAGGTGGTGAAAACCGTGCTCCTGCAACAACTTCCCATCTTAGGCGTGATACTTCATTGATGGAACGAAAACAGACTAAACTCACTACGTTTTCAAGCTTTCAAAAACCTTCAGAAGTCCCTAATAAAACATCACCCCTTCCAAAGGACAAAGCTTCTGCAAAAGCTGCTGCTTTGGCAGCTGCTCGTGATCTTGAGAGATTTGCAAAAATTGGTTCTGGAAGAGGTCTTAGTGCTGTTGCAATGGCCACATCTGCACAGCGGAGGAATGCTAGTGATATGGAGCGGGTTAAGAGATGGAATATTTCTGAAGCAATGGGAGTTGCCTGGATGGAATGTTTGCACCCCGTTGATACAAAGGCGGTATATGGGAAAGACTTTAATGCCTTTTCTTATAAATATATCGCTGTTCTTGTTGCCAGTTTTGCCCTAGCAAGGAATATGCAACGGTCTGAGGTTTGTTTTCTAATTGTTTCTATGGAGTTTAGATTATTGAGAAACCGCATGATAAATATTTCTTGTTTGCCAGATTGACAGGCGTGCTTATGTAGATGTAATTGCTCGGCATCGAATCAGTACTGGAGTCCGTGCATGGCGCAAACTTATTCACCAGTTAATAGAAATGAGAAGTCTTTTTGGGCCTTTTGCAGATCATTTATACAGTTCACCTTGTGTATGTTGTGATACTCTTCTTCACATTGTCATTACCAAACTCACATTCTTTGTAGCATCTCATCCGTTTCTACCATAAATTCTATTTTTGAGATATAATGAGAAAGTGACTCTAAGGAGATGTGTATTGTGTTTCTTGCTGTCTATTTCTGTGACAAAATCAGAAAATCTGAAAACAAATTTCAGCCTTTTTGTGTTGTGTGCCTGACATTTATATGGGGGCCTTTGGTTTTGCAAAGGATTGGATTGCTTCTTTAATCTTATGCTTTGCTTTTTTCTATTCTCTTTTTCTTGTTATGCCTTAATTGGAGGATGCATTATCTGGCCTGCTTGTACTCCCTTTTCTAGTAAAAAAAAACTAAAAATACATCAGATAGCAAAATATTTGAGTTCATTTGAATAACTAAATATTTTATAATTTTATAGGTTTTCTGGAAGCTAGATTTAATGGAAAGTTCTTCAAGGATGAGAAGATGTTTGAGGAGGAATTACCATGGCTCTGACCATTTAGGTTCTGCAGCCAATTATGAGGACTATTCTGGGGAGAAAAATGACCAGCGCACTCCAATTTTGTCGGCAGAAGCAATCTCATTGGAGACGGCCAATGAAGATGAAGAACAGGTGGAAATTGAGAATTTGAATGCTAGGGTCAGTGATGTTGATGATAAAGGAGACAATCAGACTAGACTGTCTGAAACAGCTGATCGATCTGTTCAGGAAGCTTTAGAATCCGGTGCTACTCAACATGCAAGTGATGATGACCTTGTCGAGAGTTCTTCAGCCATTGCACCTGGGTATGTACCCAGTGAACTTGATGAAAGAATTGTTCTTGAGCTACCGTCATCAATGGTCCGACCACTTAAGGTCATACGGGGAACCTTTCAAGTAAGTTTTATGGACCTTATTTAATGTGGTATTTTGTCAAAGATACATTGAGTTATACATGTGAATTCATCCCTTGATACTGAAATGATCCTGATGAAATTGCTTTTGTGGGATTGTAGATTTTGTGTACTATATTTATTGCATTTCATAGCCCCTTAGAAAATGCGTTTTGTGGGCTTAACTAGGTGAATGAGGATGGGGTATACAAGGAAAAAAATTAGATGTTGGAAGATTTTTGTACTAATATTTTTTGCAAGAAAGTTGTATTATGACTTCTGATGTTTATTAGAATATCATTTAGGTAGAGAATGATGCATGGTAGGTTAGGATAATTTATTTTGGGAGTAACCTTGTCTTTGGAATTTTATCTCTTCTTTGCAAGTTATTTGTTGATTTTTTTTCATATTTAATTAAGATTAGGAATCTAGTATTAGAATAAATAGGACTATTGGGTTAGTGAAAAGAATTCCAAACAAATGCATAAATAGATCAAATACAGCCAAGGAGGTGTGCTCTTAGGAGCAAAACAAGGGAAAAAACAACATTAGAACCTGTTTGATTACTGTTTTTGATAAACAATTTATAACCATGTTTTGCGAAAATCATTTTTGAAAACAATTTTTGTTTTCCAGTGTTTAAAACAGAAATTAGAGAACATGTATGAGCTGTTTTGGTTCTGTTTTCCATTTTATATCCCCAAAATAAACAAAAAACAGAAAACAAGTGGGGACAAATGGTTCATAAATAGCACTCCTGTAATATTGAACATTTACAGAAAAAGGTTCTGACTTTTCCTCTTGCCTCTTTTTCTAATTACAATCTGGCTTTACATGCTTGGCGCTGTTGTCATTCTACTCTCAGCTCTGCTTCTGGCTCAAATTACGGGGTGGGTTGGGAATTTGGGTTATGTGAATGATGTGTTGGAAGATTTGGGTTTCCTGCAATTGTGAATTTGGTAATTGAGCATTTAATTGGGGTGTTTGGATTCACAAAACTGTGGTATGACAATGCAGGGGAATCAACTATGGAAGTAATCAACGGCTTGTGTAGTTTTAGAAAATGTTTTTTATTTTTACTTTTAATTCACATTGTTTTTCTTTGTTCTCTGGTTTCAAAGAATTGTACAATAAACAGTGAAAACCAAAAAAAAAAAAAACATTTTTATTGTTCCTATACAAACCTTTGAAAGTGGGAAACAAAGTGGAAACAACAATCCACAAGATGAGGTTGCCTGCATGGATCATACAACACCATTGGACTTGGCTAAAAACCAAATTCTCTGGGATATTTTTTATCATGAGGTCTCTTTTCTTAATTTCCTCTTACGAATTTCTTGGTCTCCCACTACCCCTTTTCACATGGCTAAAAAGTAAAAACTATACAAGATACTCTTTCAGCTTTTTTTACACATGTCCAAACCTCCTTAACTGTTTTTCAGTAATTTTTTCTTGATAGGTGTCACTATTATCTCCTTGTATATAATCATTCGTGTCATGTCCTTTACATATTTTTCGAAAGCTTATATATCTCATATTCTTTATTTTGTCCAACTTCCAAGATCTTAAAAGCATTAGATCATGGCTCTCTTACAGTTTTCCATGTCTCATTTGTAGCTTTCCTCTTAGAAACTGGAAATAAAAGTGAAGAAAAATGGAATTTTTGTAATTAGAAGCAAAAATAGGAATGATAACAATGTTTTTTAAAAGTAAACCGTCCATAAGGTGGTCTTGGTACATGCTGGAATGGTGGGTATTGGAGCATGCTTTTTCTTAACAAGTTGAGTTTTGTTCACAAATTGTAATTTTATGGAGTTTACAAATATCACTATTTCATTCATATTATCTCACAATAATGTATTTAAATTCTTTCACATGAATAAATAAATTATAAAAAAAGTTAAGAAAAATGATGTATCGAATAAGTTTTTTAATTTATTTATTTTTAAAACATAATTTTAGAACAAATTTATCAGCATATTTTTTCTTAAAATTGTTTTCAAAACAGCATTATGAAACATCAAACATACCATTTCTTTCTTTTCACCTTCTTTTTTTTTTTTATTAGCAAAATTATTAATATATTGATAGAAGTACCAGAGGTACTAAGTACAAAGATTAGGTCCATACTCATGGTTCCAAAATAAAACTAATGTAGTTTGAAAAGGAACCATAGTATGGCTACATGATAAGGTATCTAATATCTGCTACAACTCCTACTCAGAGCTACTGAAAGCTAATACAAAAATCCCTCTCGGATGTGACTTGACCATTGGTTAAAGTGAAGTTTGAAATCTTTGTCCAGATTTGTGAGCCATGTCCAAGTTTGAAATCTTTTCACCTTCTTAGATTTTTAGAATGTGAGTTTGGGTCAAATCAACCCCAAAAGCTAGCTCAAGGGGTGAGGGTTGTCCCTCACTTATATACTCTAACATGGCTTTATTTATAACCGATGTGGGACTTGGATTTTTCCAAATACACCCCCTCACGCCCAACACTTCTTGAGCTTAGTGTGGGATAACAATGGTGGGTGACCCTTTGGATTAATGTTGGATATGCTCTGATACCATCTTAGATTTTTAAAATGTGAGTTTGAGTCTAATTCAACCGCAAAAGCTAGTTCAAGGGGTGAGGGTTGCCCCTCACTTATATACTCTAACTTGGCTTTATTTATAGCTGACGTGAGACTTGGGTTTTTTCCGATATACCTCAAAAGTAGGTTCCGTAAACTAATTTACAAGATAGTTTTGAAAATCCAAACAAAAAAACACAATCAAATACACCCTTAATTTTCTAAATATAAGCTACCCAAAACTCAAAACAAGGGATTAGAGGAATAATAAACTACAAAAAGGATTTTAGGATTTAATCTCATAATGCAAGAGATCCTGAATTGTTCCTAAAAGTGAGAAGACTTTTTAACCATTAGTATTTTGTTTCACAATCACAACACACCATATCAATTTCATATCCTGTTATTTTCAGTCTTTGTACTCTAATTTCCACCTTCCTTGCCTAAATCCTATAATTTCAGCAGTTTTCTTTTCTAAGGTATGGTAATAACACTCATGTAAGGAACTATTCTCTTTTTGTAGGTAACCAATAGGAGGATAAATTTTATAGTTGATAACAGTGAGACCAGTACCACAATGGATGGTTCCGATTCCAGTGTTGAGACAGGGAAACAAGAAAAAGATCGCAGCTGGCTAATGTCATCTCTTCATCAAATTTATAGTCGGAGGTGAGATGATTCACAGACCATATTGTTATCTATTCATTCTGTTGCATTAGTGTTGTCATTTCAAGAATTGTGGGTTGTTAGCAGTTAGGTAGTTAAGGCAGTTAGGATATCAATTGGTTAATTAGAGGGTGGCCACCGGATGTAGGTTCCTTTTTTCCTTTTTTTTCCATTTAATTCAATAAAACCTTTCTTTTCTTTCCCTTTTCCATTCTTGGTTCCTAACATATGTTGAATGTGCACTTAGCCATTGATTTATTTGATATTTGTCTGAGCCTATAAGGGAATATTCATGATTAGCTTAAGTTTTTAATTGTTAGTATTGGTATTGTAGTTTGCTAAGAATTGAATACTTCTGTCTCTTGAAGGCTGAAGCACATTATTCCCTTTTTGCTTAGCTACATGAAGTTTTCTGTCATAGTTTTTATTATTATGGAAATTTATTTTTCGTTTGTAGTGTACTTTTTTAAAATATGACTTTAGTGGTTGATAAGTGTTAGTTCCTGTTACAGATACCTCCTTAGAAGAAGTGCTCTGGAGTTATTTATGGTGGACCGTTCAAACTTCTTCTTTGATTTTGGGGTATTTCTTCTTAAATATACCAATTTCTTTCCTTTTATTTTTCAAGAAAAAGGATTTGTCCCTTTGAAGTAAGGGAGTGTACTTAAGAGGATAAACTACGGTTGTAACCATTGATTAACTATGTATTATTGAAATCTCGGCAATTGATTTTCTAATCATTGGTTATGACTTTACTTTATCCTCTAAAGTACAGCCTAATTTTAGAGGAGCTAAATCCCAAGAAAAAATATTTTTGTTTTTGAGATTATTCTTATCCTCTAAAGTACAGCCTAATTTCTTGTTGACTGTTAAATGTTGTACACTTATAATCCTTGTCAAGGATGCTGATAAAAAAAAATAATCCTTGTCTAGGGCTCTCTTAAAAGCTTAAGCTTTTACATGGAAGTTCAAGAATAGTTTTGTTTCTCTAACATAGCTCTTCTTGCAAGAGCCTTTTGGTCTTGAATTGTGGACAATGCACTGGCCAATTGAACCATGATGCTGAAACTTAATTTAATTTTGAAGAAAGGAGTGGAAAGGATTACTTACTCGGTTTTGAAGGCTCTGATACCATATTGAAGATCAGCTCTTCTAAAAGCCTAAGCTGTTTGGTGGAGGCTAAATAATGGTTTAGTATGTCTAACATTTTTCTTGCTAATTTCCTCTTCAGAATGGCGAAGGGCGAAGAAATGCATATCGCGCAATTGTTCAAGCACGACCACCCCATTTAAACAATATATATTTGGCTACTCAGGTAATATCCTTTCTATGATTTTGTATAATTTTGCCTTCATCTGGGCTTAATATATGAACAAACGTGGATGAAATATATACAATTTATGCTGATGTTTACTGCAATTTTACATTTATGTTGATGTTTTATATATTTTTAGTATAGCTTTTGGGTTGCATGGTGTGGCTCAAGAATCTAAATAAGTTCCTTCTTGTTTTATAGAGGCCTGAACAACTTTTGAAGAGAATTCAACTCATGGAACGCTGGGCTAGGTGGGAGGTAAGAACCTTAAGTTCATTAAGAAAAAGTAATTTGTATTATAATTGGATACTCATCACCTATGTACATGACTACATGAGTTCTGTACTTTCTTTGCACAGATCAGCAATTTTGAATATCTAATGCAACTCAATACACTGGCTGGGCGTAGTTATAATGATATTACCCAGGTAATCCCCTCCTCCCTCTTCTTGTAATTTACTTTATTTCCTTAATCTATTTAATCCTATCTTCATTATTTTCATTTATTATCATTACCTATTTTTGGCAGTATCCGGTTTTCCCCTGGATTCTTTCTGATTACAGTTCAGAGAGCTTGGATCTTTCTAATCCTTCTTCATATCGAGACCTTTCAAAGGTGTTATATACTGAATATTGCTTTAATAAGTTGAAGGAAAAGCATTAATTTATTTGTTTTTTCATGATTAATCTTTTGATGTGATGCAGCCTGTTGGTGCACTCAACCCTGATCGTCTGAATAGATTTCAAGAGAGATATGCTAGCTTTGATGATCCAGTCATCCCCAAATTCCATTATGGATCACACTACTCAAGTGCTGGAACAGTTTGTGCCCCACCTTTTTTTAATATATTTCTAGTGTCTTTATTGGTCATAATAGTTTGTTAGCATTATAGCTCATATGCTCTTTTAGTATTTTCAATGATGTTTGGGTCCTAGGCTTATTTGCTTACTGAGTTTCATTTACCAAATTAGTGCAATGCAGATAAAATTTCAATAAGGAATGCTTAACATTTAAGCAATTAAAATCCAAGTACTCGTACACTGAAGTGGAATTACACTTTACAGAAGTAAATAATCATAAACAGTTTCGATCTAGTAAGTCTAAGGGATACATTTATTGGCCCTAAAACAAAGAACTAAATCAATATATGAAAGAATATCTTTAAGCTTGTGTTTTCTTGATATTTTGTGTTAGAAGAGAGAAACCAATATTTTCTGATTATGCTGGAGTGAATCTTCCATCCAGCAAAATGGATTTACTTATTTTCAAGAGTCTTACAAAGATAATTAATGCCAAAAGAATTTACACAAGATATAACCATAGCAAGGAAAGTTGCCAGAAAAATCTGACGGTGGCCAGAAAGGTCGTTGGAAAATATGAGTCACCTGAGACGTTGCTGAAAAGTCCAGCTGTATTTTTTAACATCTGACAGCTTCAATGGCCCAATCAAACCTTCTACAGACACATTTTTATGCGGAAGCAGAGCCCCCCTTAGATCGGGAACGCTTTGATACCATGTTAGAAGAGAGAAACCAATATTTTTGAATATATGCTTAAGTGAATCATCCACCCAGCAGAATGGATTTATTATTAAAGAGTATTACATACATAATTAATGCTAAAACAATGTACAAGAGAACAATTAAGATACCATTACTTCCTATGATACATTGAACCTAGCTATACCAAGTATCTAAGCTACTTGGAAAAATAAACATTAAAGTTTTTATCTCCTAAAATATTCCTATTTACAACATTTTGCTCTCTGCTTGGGTGTTTCTTTTTTGTCTTTTGAATTCAAGCCTCCTTTTTGTGTGTATTGTAATCACTGTCTTCTGATGCCTTATTTTTCACTTTTATTTCATAATAGAACAGCAATAGAAGTAATTGTCCAGTATGTAAATGCTGTTCTTACATGGATTTTTTAGTAGCTGATTCTGGAGTAACTAATTTTAATTATCTTCTTCGACAGGTTTTGTATTATCTTGTTAGGGTCGAACCGTTCACTACCCTTGCAATCCAACTGCAAGGTGGAAAATTTGACCATGCAGATCGAATGTTTTCTGATATTTCTGCTACTTGGAATGGAGTTCTTGAGGACATGAGTGATGTAAAGGAATTGGTATGCATATAATTCTACAACACAATTAGTTTATATACTTGTGTACATTAAGGGGCTTCTCTCTGGGTGTCTTTCATAGGCATTACTGCTTTAATTAATATTGAATGATTATCATGGTTTTATTGAAACTGTTATCTTACACAGTTTCTTATTTCCACTTTTTAGGTTCCTGAGCTATTTTACCTACCTGAGGTCCTCACAAATGAAAATTCAATTGATTTTGGTACAACACAAATGGGAGGAAAGCTTGGTATATTCATTGATATTTTTGCATTAGTGCTTTTTTTCTTTAATGAAGATGTCATTGTATACTCACAAATGCATATCATGGTTAATAGCTTACTTCTGTCATACCAGATACTGTAAAACTTCCTGCTTGGGCTGAAAATCCTGTTGATTTTATTCATAAGCACCGGAAGGCTCTAGAGAGCGAGTACGTATCTGCTCATTTGCATGAGTGGATTGACCTCATATTTGGGTAGGCTTCTAACTATTTTTTAATTTCGGCCCATGTTTGATGTGTGGATGCAAGCTTTGGCCTGCTGCGTGTTTTCTTTTCATTTTTTTTGTTTGCTTTTTCATAAGTTTGTTATCCCATTGTATCTATAACTATTCTTTTAAAATATCCATTTATAATAATTCCTTGATAATTTACGTCTTGTTTACAAGTGAGTTGGTCTGCACAGGTATAAGCAACGAGGCAAGGAAGCTGTTACAGCAAATAATGTTTTCTTTTATACTACCTATGAAGGGACAGTGGATCTTGATAAAATCTCTGACCCAGTATGTCTCCTTCACATCTCCTTATTTTCAACTCAATTATTTGTTCGAGTAAAATGCAATCCCTAAAAAATCTGCATAGTATGTAAATATGGTAATTATATGTTGTATAATATTATGTAATTATGGTAATTAGGGCATCTGTAAAATCCTTGTATTTAATACTTTTGGTATGAATAATATTCTCAGTTGTGTAGTTGAGACAAATGGATTTCATCACATCTCTTCATTCTCTTGTTTCTCTCTTCCTTAACATGGTATATAGTGCTTGACAAGGGAAAGAGGATACACATAATACCCTAAAAAGTAACAAAACAAGGGATGTGCCAGGAAGTTAGGTGTAATATCTGAAACAAGTACAGTTTAAGTGTAATTACTACTATTCTCGGGGGAAGTCCATGTAATTAACTCCTATGAATATACCTGTTGCAAGATACTTACAGTAAACCTCTTTTGTTGCATCATACTAAACAAATCAGATTGCTTATTATTGTCCTTTGTTCATGACAAGTAAAGGTACAACAGCGTGCCATACAAGATCAGATTGCTTATTTTGGACAAACACCATCCCAACTTCTGACTGTTCCTCACTTGAAGAAAATGCCATTAGCAGAAGTTCTGCATTTGCAGGTAACTGCTGGTTCTCTATAAGTTAGACAGTTTTTATTGAGAAATTACATTTTGACTGAGCATCAATACTAATAAAGTGTTGAGATGCCCATTGTTTCATGTTTCCTTAATGGTTGATGATGAATGGGTGTGAATATAGTGACAATGCATATATTTCTTATCATATCAGACAATATTCCGCAACCCAAAAGAAGTCAAACCATATGCTGTTCCATTCCCAGAACGCTGCAATCTTCCTGCAGCTGCCATTCATGCATCTTCAGATACGGTTGTGGTTGTTGATACAAATGCACCAGCAGCTCATGTAGCACAACACAAGTGGCAACCCAATACACCTGATGGGCAGGGTACTCCTTTCCTCTTTCAACATAGAAAAGCTATATTAGCCTCTGCTGGTGGTACAATTATGCGCATGTTCAAAGCACCGGCTGCATCTGGTGGGGAGTGGCAATTCCCCCAAGCAGTAGCATTTGCTGTCTCTGGAATTAGAAGCCAAGCTATTGTTTCTATAACAAGCAACAAAGAAGTTATTACTGGTAAATATAGAAATGCTTAACATTGTTTGGATATGCTGCCTCTAGCATTTATTTTATCAAACTAGCTCTTTTGATGGATTTATACTCATGCCTTGCAACATTGTCAATTAATTAGATTCTGCCATTTATCAATTACAAGGAATCTTTGTTAGGGTATGAACCATAAATGTGTGGGATTATTTTGATTTTATAATTTTTACTTATATATGTAGTTTTAAAAACTAGAGCGAACTGACCCATTTGACCAAGAACAGGTCTAGTAACTAGAAAAACCTGGCTATTTCAGAACCAGACAAACCTGGTGCAGAAAACTGGTTTGAACCTGTATTTTTCAAAATTTTCCGTCTTTAATTTTTCATTTAATTCAAAACATTTTTAAGATAAATAAAAACACATATTTAAGGATCACACATAGGTATACATTATTTTGTCAATTATTATTAATTTTTTATCTTATAAAACATATAACAAATTTTAGTTCTTCAATTCTACCTCTGAATATTTGTAGCAAATTACACTAACAGAAGCAGCTGAACACAAAGGAGCAATTGTTTCAAGTATCTATGTATTTAAATCTTAGAGCCAGATTTCTAAAAAAGACAGTTCAGTTGTGGCAGGGCAGGCATTTTGGCTTGGCTGATAGATCATTTTTGAATGAAACTTTCCTTCAACATGGAAATCATAAGCATAATGGTCATATTTAGTATCCAAAATCATTTAATCTCTATGTTCAGGTGAAACTATTTTCTGTACGTTTGTAACCCATAAAGCATGACAATTGGGACGTGAGAAGCCCATAAAGCTAAATGTCCCAAGACTGGTGCTCAACTTTTAGTTCCAAATGTTGTGGTAGTCCAAGTTAGCATATTCAAATCATCAATCAAATCTTGAAAATTTACAATTATTGAAATAATAATAATAAATTAGAATATAATTATTCACTATCTATCAGGATATATGAATAGTAGTTTTAGATTCTTTTTTATTATTGACCTTTACTGTATCTTTTTAAATTTTATTGATGATGTTCATTGCTGACTTGAGTTGCCATATTTCCAATTCCTGGGTTGTGTAGGATTACCAAAACCTTTACTGGGAAATAGTTCATTCGTTTTTTGGCTTAAAGTAAATTATATTTTTTCATCCTTTTGGCTCTTACAGAGTTTTAGAAACTTGGACTACATCTTATTGTAGTTGATTTTGTGTACTTATTATTTGATATCTAATTTTGTAGTTTTGCTTCTGATTGAATAGGTGGGCATGCTGATAATAGCATTAGGCTAATATCCTCAGATGGAGCTAAAACATTAGAAACAGCTTATGGGCACTGTGCTCCTGTAACTTGCCTCGGTCTTTCACCTGATAGTAACTACCTAGTTACAGGATCCCGAGACACAACAGTATTACTCTGGAGAATACATAGGGCACTTTCATCTCACTCAAGTGTCGTATCAGAACATTCCACTGGGACAGGCACATCGTCTTCAACCAGTAATAGTTCATTGCACTTAATAGAAAAAGACCGGAGACGTCGAATCGAGGGTCCTATACAGGTACTTCGGGGGCACCACAGTGAAATACTCAGTTGTTGTGTTAACTCAGATCTTGGGATAGTTGTTTCCTGCTCCCATTCATCAGATGTTCTCTTGCACTCTATAAGAAGGGGACGTTTAATTAGAAGGCTCGATGGTGTGGAGGCCCATACTGTTTGCCTTTCCTCTGAAGGGGTTGTAATGACCTGGAATGAATCACAGCATACTTTCAGTACTTTTACACTCAATGGTACTCCGATTGCAAGTGCACAATTATCTTTCTTTTGCAGTATTGGTTGCATGGAAATTTCTGTTGATGGGACAAGTGCTTTGATTGGCATTAATTCCCTTGAAAATGGTAGAGCCTATAATAGCAGTCCGGATTCACAGTCGAATAAGTCAGGTGTTGTTGATTTTGATTCAGAATCAGAAGAAACTTTTGATAACTCCCGAATAGATGTACCATCGCCATCAATTTGCTTCCTGGATATGCACACTCTGGAGGTACAGGATTAAAATGTCAAATATAAATTTACGTTAAAATTTTCTCATTAGATTGCTTCTTTTTATTACTCATTTTCTTACACCATAACCAAGCACTCAATCTGGAAGAGCAATAATCAAAGCAAGCTTTATTTCTGGTCTTTTAGGGGAATTATTATAGAAAACAACTGCAGATATGTATTTTCAAATAAAATAATTGACTTCTATGTTCTAATGAAACAAAGTGTTCTTGGTGCAACATTTTCTGTGGGTGTCCTAATACAATACAGTTTTCTCAAAGCTCATGAGTCTCATGTAGTAGCTGTTACCCTTGGACTGTGGATCTTCAGCTGATTATCCTAGTGCTAACTACTCTGTCATACTATTTTTTGTAGGTATTTCATGTGTTGAAGCTGGGTGAAGGGCAAGATATCACAGCTCTGGCTCTAAACAAGGATAACACAAATCTTTTGGTTTCAACTTTGGATAAACAATTGATAATCTTCACTGACCCAGCTGTAAGTTAAAATTTTCTTGTCAAATATCAATGGTCCTTGAAGTGTAGTGTTTGTTCCCCCTTCCACTGACTTGTAAATCAGTAACCAGAACAAACTTCATATATCCATTGAGGTCTAGTTTCTTAAGAGTGCATATTACTAGGAGTCACTACTTCACAATTTGTGCAATTTGGTAGATTTTAATATTTCTTTGTATCTCTGAAACCAACTCCACAGAATCAAAATATTCTGCTTTATACTAGTGTCTTGTGGAATTTCCATTATTATTTTTACCACGTTAGAAGTTTAGGTGATAACAGCCCCCAATGAGATGTCCATGACAGCCAACTCTTTATCTGATTATAATACCTACAGTCTCTCAATTACGCCTCCAATTGTTCAAATGCCTAAACTGTTCCATTCCATGGTTATTGACACTGCTACTTATTGTTTGCAGTTAAGCTTGAAAGTGGTCGATCAAATGCTCAAGCTTGGCTGGGAAGGTGATGGGCTTCAGCCTCTCATAAAATCATAGCTTTTAGGGTATACATTAATGGGTTACAGATCTTCTACACATAATGAGTTAGGAAAATTAGGTAGAGGTTATGACACATGTTTGTAAGCATTTTGGTTGCGCCCCAATGGTTTAGAAATATCTTGTGGCATATGTAACATTCTATTGTTACCACTAGAGTTAGATTCCTTAGATTTAGCAGAGGGTTCTTTGCTCCTCCGGTTGTGCTATAGTGTTGATATTGGACAGGCTTCTGAGTTGCGACTGAGGTTTGAGCCATTTTTGTCCCACCATTTTTTTATTATAGAGAATGAAAATCTAATAGCTATTCTTTCTTGTAATGCTGCTTGCTGCTTTTCAGACGTTGCGATTGATTAGATTCTGAGCTTTGAGTCGTCAATATTTGTTAATATATTAACCAAGTTTCAATTGTTATTGTTTCTTCCGTTTTTATTTCTCTTGTTATAACCAGCTTCGTGAACCCACGTCGATGTTGCTAACGAGGATAGGCTCTGCTAGTTCGATCAAATTGCGTTGTGGGTGATCGTTTATTGTTAGACATTATTTAGTAATATATTCAATAACTTTTTATTACAAGTAACTTTATTATTCTAACCATTGAATTTAAAATTTTCAGAATGTAAGTTATACAAAATTTTAGACAATTAAAAAAATTGATTGATATTTTCTTGTCTCGTTTTGTTTTAATTACATTTAAAGGTGAAGTTTAACTATTAATATGATGAATTTCTAAATATTATTTTGTTTATAATACTAATATTAGTATATTATATTAAAAATTAAAATAACATTATTTCATCGTTATTAGTTCAATCATTGAAAGTTGAATAAGTGTTTTCATTAGTTTAATATTTAAGTTGAAACAATATATATGCAACGATGACAAAAAAAATATTATAACATAATATAAGGCATATATAATGAGAATACTTCACATATTAAAAATGACTATTGTAAATTTGGATTATAAAGCATAAATAAATGATCGTGATTAAAAGTTAGTTAATAATTATATTCTCACTTAAAATGTTACGTATATTTATCTTTTAATTTTAATCATTAAAATCAAATTCAGTAATTTATATTTATTGTTCTTATTCGTCACAAAAATGTAAAGCATTAAATAATTTATAGTCATATAATCACTCATAAAGTAATAATCTTTTAATTTTACATTGAGGTTAACAAATTGACCAATCCATTAGAGGGCAACTATTTGGTTGAGTGTTTTGTTTTTCACTCCCTCTTTTCGAAGTGCATTTTCGTTTTATTGATTGAGGGGTCAATTGTCAATGAATTGAGTATTGACCGATTTTTATTTCAGTATTACTTTTGAAATTTAATTTCTTCAGTAAAGAAAACTCCCTATTTGATTTTGGTTTAAGTTAAACAAGATTAAGTTAATTTGGGTTAAAAAAATTATATATTTAACTCATTATATTTTATCGGAAAAAATTGTTTTTTTTTTTTTGCAATATCCTTAATTTTTTTTAGTTTTATTTTAGAAAAATATCCTTATGTAAAAAAAAAATTTATCTATGAAAGACATTTTTAATATCTTTTAAAGTATCATTTTGTAGATATTATTCAAACAATAACAATAACAATTTAAAAAATTCCAGGGATCCGAAAAATAAAAAGTGGCGCAAAACCAAACCAAAATTTTTTTATACTGACCTGAATGTTCTGTTAGACTCTAATTTGCTTGTTTATTGTTGAAGAATAAAAAGAAATATATTAGGGTTTTACAATAGAGAAAAAGAGTAATGGGAGGAAAGGGAAAGAGAAGAGAGAAAAAACTACAGGGCTGCTCATGGTGGCTACATTGGCCTCCCTCCTCCACCTGATCCTTCCAAACACGACGCTTTGCCCTCCAAACTTTGCCAAATCATCTCTTTCACACATTCAAATGGTCCTTCTCCTTCTCTTTTCTCTCTCACCTTCCATCTCCTTTTTTTTTTGTTTCTCATTTGTGTCTCTTTTTTTTCTTTTTCAGGGGCTACTGGGTCATTAAAGGACAAGAAAAACAATGATGGGCATGCCCAAAATGTAAACTTTCATCTCTTTTGTGAATGTGCTTACTAAGAATTAACATATAGTTACTTGAATGTTAATTCTGTTTTGTGCTTGAATGTTTGTTAATTGCTTGAATGTTAATCATGTTAGAATTAACAATTGAAGAAGATGGGAAATGAAGGGAATTGGCAAACATGATGTAGAATGTCGCGGCTCCACCAAAGGCTTTTTTCCGGACCATTCACGTCAAGGATCAGGTCATGTTCATTTTGATTTAATTAACATTTGATTTTTTTATTATCTCCTGTAACTAACCAACCTTATTTTGTGATATGACATGTAGATTTTCGGTGAAGTTGGTAAGATATATGCTATCAAGTGGAATGACACGCTGGACGGTGTATGACATTTGGTTGACAAAGACGAAAATTATCATAACGTTGTGTACAACAAAGATTTGGACCAACCAATCATTATAGTAGGGTGGACAGTACTATGAGATTTTTACCATCTGACCGGATATCATCTAGTATCCTTGTATCATTATGGTAACAATGCATTTTTTCTTACCATATTCAAGACCAATTGCCTCCCAGATCATTCTCAAGATGACACTCTTTATACTATCAAGTGTCAGGTTAACCGTGTGCTCTATTGGTCATGTTTATGAATAATTTAGGATTTTGAACATTTTAATTATTATGAACATTTTAATTATATATTAGTTGTTTTATCATGTGTTGATTCTAAATTTGTTGCAACAATGTTCTTATATATAATAGTTGTTTTGTCATGTATAATATTATCCCATTGTTTTTGAAAAAATTTGGTCATGTTTTTTAAATAAATTATTTTTAATTAATGACTAAATGAAATTTTTTTTCTCATTATTAAATTCAACCAATTACAAAATTTAACCATACGGATCAGCACAGATTATCAATTCGTATGGCCTTTTCACAAAATAAGCACAAAGCAGACAGAGAACCACAGAACAAGACGCCCAACAATACACAAAACAAGCAGCAATAATGCAAACCAAAACACAAAACAATACACAATACACAGCAAGGCAGAACAAGAACCACAAAAGGAAGAAGATTCACTAATCTCGACGGGAGAACAAGCCGCCGCAACAGTGAGGAAATGAAGAGAAGGCAACGAGGCCGTAATCGACAGTGGAGAGGCCGTCAGAGAAGAAGAGGAGGCAGTGCGGAAATGAAGCCACAAAGTGGAGAGGGATCGTTCTCTCGAAGGAAGAAGAACAACCATTCTCTCGGAGGAAGAAGAAGAAGCGTTCTCTCAAGAAAGAAAGAAAGAAGAAGAAATTTTGGAAATGCACGAACGAGTCACTGTGTTGCTTTTATATTAAAGGGTGAAAGACATTTTCGCCCTTTCACCCATGTTGCTGGGTGCCCCAGCAAAATTACTGGGTGCCCCAAGCAACTGCCAAAATCTTTTAGGCATAAACATTTCTGGATTCTCCCAACAAGTAGTGGGCTCTCGTCCCATAGCCCACACATTGACCAAGACCTGTGCTTTTATAGGCACCTTGAAGCCACATATGTTTACCATTTCATCACACTTTTGGGGTACTAAAAATGGAGCAGGTGGATGCAAGCGAAGAGTTGCAAATTGTTTGAAATATCTCTTTTCTTGCTTTTGCCAATTTATCTGGGTTAAGTAGTAGCTCTGCCATAATCCATTCCACCGTGCTTGATGTTGTGTGTGACACCCTCTACCCCACACATATATGTACTAATAATAAAAGAAATAATTAAAAAAATTAAACTTAATTCAAGTTTTTAAAACATATTTAAATACAAGCCTTTCAAGAGGGTAGCAGGCTCACATTTACCTTTCTAACATCATCATAAAACTTTTCTAAATAAATAATAAATTCACTTCGGTTCAAACAAGGTCGTCTATAAAACCCTATACCCCAATGTCACATCCTATCAGAGCGTTGTGTCCCGACGTCCTTCAGCACATGGTTCCTTAAAGCAATTCACCTAGTCATCTGCTCCCCCGAACACAAAGTTCAAGATCATCATAGGATCCAAACACAAACAACACACGGGGAGTGAGTTATCACATTCCTAACTAATAAAGGAACAAGACAACTAGATATACATATCATATAAACCAAATAAAACTAAGTTACACGTAATTCACGTAATTCCACTACTTTGTCATTCAAAGTTCACTCTTTAATCATCAATCACATTACACAAGAATCACACGCTCTGATCAAGACATAATAACACATCAATTTCATAATAAACAATTAGCAAGCGCATGAGATAGTTATGCTAAGACTCAAGCCTATATGCAATGTGGTACCATGTCAATGAAAAACCACCCTGGGGCGTTTAGGAGTACATAACAAGACACACCAAACAATGGGTTTGTCAGGTCACTCTCACTAAGTAAGATCATAGGGAGACCAGTCAGGGTCACGATGTTTTGCGAGAATGCTCCAACCATATGGGATCAGCATAGGCTTAAAGGAGCACTCAAACCCGGTGACCCCCAAGGCCTACACTCCGAAGAGTCCGTTAAGGCCTCTCCCTCCTGATTCAGGTCCAACCCCTAAAATCATTTTAGCACACAGACACTGCTCGTGAATTATACAATACTCACGACCTCACACTCATGTTTTAAACACGTACAACATATTGCGCTACAATTTAACACTAGTTCCTAAATAGGAAACCTACATTTTCTCTTTAACACTGTGCATTTACATTTTTCTCAAGATAACACTGGTCGGGTTATTGTACAATTCATAGCTTACAACACCAATAATGTCACATCAAGAGTTAATCACACACTTATTCACGACCAAAACTCATTCACAATTTCACATCTCATAATGTTACAATCCACTATCACATGTTTTTACGTATCTCACAATTCAACACCTGTTTTACTTTACACTTTTACTCAATCTCAATAACAATATTATAATCTCAAGGCAACATATTATTCCACAATTTATCACATATTTCATTTATAAGCACTGCTCATGAATTATACACTCATGTTTCAAACATGTTTAACACAATTGCGCTACAATTTAACACTGGTTCCTAACTAGGAACCTACACTTTTTCTTTAACACTGCGCATAAACATTGATCGGGTTATTGTATAATTCATAGCTCCCAATATAATTAATGCAACATCAAATGTTAAACACATCCACTTATTCACAATCGAATATCATGTCCACACTTTAACATCTCATAATATCACATCAACCATCTCATAACATTCCTAATGATATTCATAAGGTACACCATACACATGTTCATCAATTTTAATCATAATATTCTCAAACTCCAACACTTAATAATTTTTGGAATCATACTATAACACTCTACAATATTATTTACATAAATTATTAATATAAATAATTACCTCTATATATATAAACTAACATACATCATATTGAATCACAAATTACAAAGTAAGCTTTCAATACACAAATTCTAAATAATTATATGAACACTTTGGTCAATTTCAATTATGATATTAATTTTTTAAATTATATATAAAAAAACTAAAAAGCAAGAAATAGGGAAAATACAAAATCAATATCTCTCTCTAAATTTCTCCTTACTTTATTTCATCAATTCGTATTAATTAAAAAAAAACTCGATTTATAGGGTTCACGCTCAACACAATAGCATATCAATTTCACAAAAATTGGTCTGTCAAACATATATAATTCACTGTAATAATTATAAGAATAAAATGAAAATTGGAAAAATACCCCAAAACTTATTTCAGTTGATATCTCTAAGGATCTGTACACATTTTTTCGCTAATTCTCAATTGTGAATAACTCATCTCTTACCTCTGAGAGGACTCACGTGTCTTTAGCCAGCGATAGCAGCATCTCTAGCGGTCCCCTGAGATTCCTTCAGTTATTCCTCCGATTGCTCCGATAGAATTCCCAAACGTCAGAGAGATGAAGAAGAAATTGAAACCTCCACTTGTACTGTCTTCATGTGATTCATTTTTCTCCCTCACGAATATTATCTCGCAAATCCCAACGGTTCAAGTGTGCGCAATTGAATTTCGAACAACATATCCAAATTTCATGAAAATCCAACGGTTAACGAAACCGGGATCATAGTTTTATCGAGACAGTTTTGGGTTTCTGCGGGAAATTAAAAGGCTACAATGCGAATGATTTTCCTATAAGCTCAGACATGATTTTGAAATTCCCAACGGTGAGAATGCTCGGAACTGGGTTGTGAACTTGGTGTTTAAATTTCACGACGATCCAATGGTGAATGAGTCTGAGATCTTTGTTTTTCTGAGATAGGTTTAGTGAGCTGCGGGAAAAAGAAAGGATTTTGACATGAAAAGGGAAAAAACGAAAATGAGAGGCAGAGAAACATGTTGCTATTTATAGCTAGGGGCATTTACGACCTATTATTTACTCTATTTATTTATTTTTATTATTTTTACTAAAAAAACTTTTTAAATTTATTTATGAAAAAAAATGGGATGTTACATTGTGTCAATCCCAGCAACAAATAAATCCTACTAATACAAAACTCGATGAGATATACATGTAGTGTATTAGCAAAAAATAAGAAATTGAATTTCAGATATGAAGGTTATAGTATAGAAAAACACAGTAATAGGACACTTGCTGATTTCTTATGAGTGAATTAATTAAAGTTAAGTTCATGAGTAAAATATAAAATAATAGTGGATAAATGTCCCCAAAAGTCTAAGGCCATAAGGGCATCATTATTTATCAATCCTGTACATAACAACCATCAATGAGATAAATTGGTGTTAAGTTATACATTGAGCAACTAATTTGATGGTTATTTGAAGCACCTAATTCATACAATTTGATAACTTAGAATTGAAACTTTATACCAACCATACTAGAAAAATAAGTAAATTATAATTTATAAAGCTTATTTATTGGAAAACGAAATACGAACCATGAACAAGTGTATCGTCTCATCGCGACTCAACAGAGAACCAGTTTCTTCATTGTTGTTAAGAAGTGAATCCAATACATCCATGGAGTCAGTTTTTGAAGCTCTTGAACACACTCTTCAATAATTCCATCGATAATCTCAAACAACTTCTTAATATAAATGCTCCTCCTTGCAAGGACACGTTGAGGGTCAAGTGGACGAAGAATGGGAAAGAAATCTGCAACATTAGGCCTTCCAGCTTCTTCCATCATACCCCGAATAATGTTCTTGAACTCTTGAGGCTTTTCTAAGTGGTTGAAATGGAATTAAGTATTGTTGCAAAGACAACCGCACCAATGTCCACAACCTCACCTTTCTTGCAACTTTCTTTCACAAAATCCAATAAATCCCGAAGCTTTTGTTGGCGAAGGATTTGAGTGGAGTCGAGCACTTGTGGGGAGAATATTTTTGTGGCACAAACTCTTCTAAGGTTCCTCCATTTGTGGGGAGAATATTTTCATGCAGCACTCGTTTTGCTACTTGAGGAGAGGAAATAACTATGGTGCTTATGCTGCCTGATTTCAAAGTCATAAGAGGTCCATAGATTCTTAAGAGTTTGGTGAGTGCTTTGTGTGGATTTTTGCTATTATAGGCAAGGAAGCTTTGAACATTCAGAGGTTTGGTTAAATCTGGGAATGAAGATGCGAATGGTTGCACTCACAAAGCTAATAGTAGAAGTATTGTTTGATAGTCCATGACTTATCCTTTAACCTCAAGATATACTGTGTCCTACATGATATTTATAAAACAATTTTTTACATAAGTGGTATGGTTGAATTAAAATATACAAGTGAATGTAATTCTCATTTATAAACTAGTTAAGATTGAGTTATATCCAAACTCAAATTTTAAGATAATATCAAAGTTTATCTTAATAATTATTATTGGATCTATGAGTCACATGTTATCATATCATTATTGAATACATATATATTTCTAATTTTATAAACTTCAAGCTCAAAATATCTATTTTTCAACAAAAGAAAGATGTGTAAAACAACTTATGTGAACTAATAATGTGAACAAATTAATTATATATAAAAAAATAATTCTTATCCTACAAACCTAAATTCTAAGAAAGAAAAAGAATAGCAAAGAATTACATATTTTAGGTGACTTTATAATCAGTTAATTATATATGTAAATATAATTAATTATGTTTTATGGATATAAACATGATCATATAATTATTAATGTTTTTTATTTGAAAGAATCGATAGTGTCAAAAGATTTATAACAAGTCACATATATTTGCTTAACCAACTTTATGTAACCAACTGAAATAAACCGCTTAACATTAATATATGTTTAATAGTAACTTGAATATCGTCAAAAGAATTATTAAATATTTTAATAACCACGTAATATTATTTATCACTTGTGATACAAATTTGATCATCATTAGAAAATTTAATAATTTCGTGATGCTATTAACTATGTATCAATAATTTTATATAATTATGTTTATTTACTATTAACCATTTATAAAGCAAAATTAATCATATTTACACATGTTATAATCATGTGTGACTGTTAGTAACTGTATAGCACTATTAACCAATTATAATAAAAAGATAATCATCATTAAACATTTTAATAATAAAAAATGCGTTGAACACTAAAAAAATTATTTTTAAAACGTGTTTGTATTATTTTTATATTATTATTTTTACAACGTGTTAACTATAAAACGTGTTTATATTATTTTTAAAATGTGTTTGTATTATTTTTTACAAAGATACTCATCATTAGGATTAATCCTTATAAAATATGTTCGTATTATTTTTTATTTTAAAAATATTTTAAATAACACTTTAAATAATAAAAAAATGTTTTAAACAGTAAAAATATTATTATCTAAAACACTTTAAGAAAAAAATAAAAAAGACACCTTTTATGAAGATTAAAATAGGAAAAAAATATAAGAATAAAAATAAAAAAATACTAAATTACTGGAAAAAGAAATACTTAAGCCTTATTATATTTATACACAGTTAACTATATACACCGAGGGTGTAGAATTTCCAGACATAGGATACTGATTTTCCAAAAAGAACGCAAGTGAACAATATCAAAGGCAGGAGGATGCAAATGACAGGTGTTAGACATGAGTGGCTTCTATTATTTGGGTGTTGTTAGGTGCACCCAGCATTATTGCTGGTGTACCCAGCATTTTTTTAAAATATCAAAATTGTCCATGCTTTTTTTCCGCATCTGTGATAGGTGTGTGTGAGGGTGGTCCTTAAATCGTACAGATCAAGTTGATCCGTAAGATTGATATGGATCAACTTGATCCGTAAGCATTTTACGGAATAATACGAATCAACTTGATTCATAAAAGTCTTACGGATCAACTTGATCCGTAAAAAGTTTACAGATCAAGTTGATACATAAGACTTTTACGGATCAACTTAAATGATTTACGGATCAAGGATATTTTCATCATTTCACCTTAAGTGTTGGGTACACCAACAATAATATTATATGCATCTAGCAACCCCTCTTCTATTTTGCGTCGTGTAGCAGCCCAACCACTCATGGATTGTGGCAATAACCTATTTTACAACAACAATCATCATGACGAAGACGATAACAATCATAATAACAATGACTTAATTGAGATATTTTAAAAATTAATAATTAAGATCTTCTAATTTATAAATTTGATCAATTTTAAAGAGATTTAATAATTATATTATATATTAAACAAAATGAGTATATATGAATGGGTGCTTTATTTAAACTAATTTACTTGTTAAGAAGTAATACACCCATGACCCATCCTTTATTAAACGGTAAGCGACAAGTAGTGAGAATTGAGAAGTACATAATATATATATATATATATATATATATATCCAGATAAATTCAAGAGCATTTACTCTAAGATATATAATTAAATGTGCGTGATTGCAATCGCTTGAACTAGAAGTGGTTGAGCCTTCTTTAAGGTCAACCCATATTGCTCCTTCATGTTCATGTGTTCTGGCATTAACCCATCAGCTAGTTTCCATTCAAAGTTATGCACAAGAGATGCCACCATTAAATGCATTGTTCTGTGAGCGAACGGTAATCCTGGGCATATCCTTTTACCTGCCCCAAAAGGTATGAATTCAAAATCATGACCTTTAAAATCAATCTCACGCTCCAAAAATCTTTCAGGCATAAACATTTCTGGATTTTCCCAAATAGCTGGGTCTCGTCCCATAGCCCACACATTGACCAAGACTTGTGCATTTTTAGGCACATTGAAGCTAGATATGCTTACCATTTCATCACACTTATGGGGTACTAAAAATGGAGCAGGAGGATGCAAGCGAAGAGTTTCCTTCACCACTGCTTGTAAAAATGGCAACTTTAAGATGTGTGATTCTTCAATTATTGCATCTTTGTCAATTGTTTGAGATAACTCTTTTCTTGCTTTTTCCATTTTATCTGGGTTGCGTAGTAGCTCCGCCATAATCCATTCCACTGTGTTTGATGTTGTGTCAATCCCAGCAACAAGTAAATCCTACTAATACAACATTATATCAAAACTCAATGAAATACACATGTACATGGTATCAGTAAAAGGTGAAGCTTAAAGATTAAATGCTTGCAAAAATGAGATACAAATGCATAGTGATAGGTGATAGGATTACTTGGGAGTAAATGAAAGTTAAAATTGACGGGTAAAATTTCAATTAATAGTGAACAGATACATACATAGTTTGATCCTCTATAAGTATAAGGGGATTAAATTAATCACTTAAAAATCCTGGAGTTAACAAGCATCAACTTAGCAGCTAAACTGATGTCTAAACACCTAATTAATAACAATTGATAACTTAGAATTTTGAACGATATTGCAATGGGCTTGCTTTAATTATAAAAATGGCATCACAATATCGTAATTAATCTTTCCAATAGTTAGAAAAATAAGTACAAATAAAAACTTCGTACCCCATTGCTCAGAGGCTCTTCACTATGAATAATTTATATAATTTAATAATTGGAAAACATTTAAATTCTAACCAGAAATAAATGTAACATCTCATTGTGACTCAGTTGATAACCGGTTTCTTCAATGTTGATAAGTGAATCCAGTACATCCTTGTACACCTTGGAGTCAGTTTCCAAAAGTCTTGAACACATTCTTTCTTCAGTAATTCCATCAATAATCTTAAACATCTTCTTAAAATAATTGCTCATCCTTGCAAAAGATCGCTGAGGGTCAAGTGGACGAAGAATGGGGAAGAAGTCTGCAACATTAGGCCTTCCAGCTTCCTCCATCATAGCCCGAATAATGTTCTTGTTCTCTTGAGACTCTTCAGATGTAGAATTAGACAAATCCATAGAGAACAAAGTGGTTGAAATGGAATTAAGGGTTGTTGTAAAGATAGCCTCACCAATATCCAAAACCTCACCTTTCTTGCATCTTTCTTCTACAAAATCCAATAATTTATGAACCTTTTGTTGGCGAAGGATTTGAGTGGAGTCAAGTGCTTGTGGGGAGAATATTTTTGTTGCACAAACTCTTCTAAGTTTCCTCCATTTGGGTGATGGGTGCATAAACACAATAGAATATTTGTGATGGTCAAGTGCATGGACTGAATGTGGGATTGTCCTGCTAGAAAAGACTGGGCCATTTTCATGCAATACTTGTTTAGCTAATTGAGGAGAAGAGATTACTATGGTAGTTATGCTACCAATTTTCAAAGTCATAAGAGGTCCATAAATTCTAGAGAGTTTGGTGGCTGCTTTGTGTGGATTTGTGGCAATTTCCAAGATGTTTCCTATGATAGAAAAAGGGTGTGGCCCGGGTGGAAGGTTGGTAGATTCTGGAGTATGGTTGAATAATTTAGGGATGAAGATGAGAATAATTGCATTCACAAAGGTAATAAATAGAAGTATTGTTTGGTAATCCATGGCTTAAGCCTTTGACCTCTAGATCCTCAATTTAGTCCTATATCATATATATTTATAAAATAATTTTTTTACAAGGGAAACAAATAGAAAAAGAGTGGCTGAGAAATACTATATCACAGGTTTAGTGAATGAGTGGCAGAGAAACAGTTCTTCTATTGATATATTTTTTTGTTTTGTTTTGTGCTAGAAAAGGAAGGAAAAGAAAAAGAAAAACACAATTGAACAATTAAAAAAAAATGGCTCCAGCGGCTTCTATTTTTGTGGTACATCATTGCCAATTGCCTGAGATAACTCTCTTCTTGCTTTGGCCAATTTATTTGGGTTGCGTAGTAACTCTGCTATAATCCATTCCATTGTGCTTGATGTTGTGTCAATGCCAGCAACAAGTAAATCCTACAAATTTACAATATATATCTAAAAACTCAATGAAATATATAGTACTAGTAAATGTGAAACTTAAAGATTAAATGCATAAAAAAAAATAAGAAGTTGAAATTAAAAGACAAGATCAAATTTATTTTTAATTCCTCATTTTATCTTGATTCCTATTTTTAGTCTTTTACTAATTTTTATATTATTTTAGTCCTTCATAAATTGTTTCATTTTGTTTTTAGTCTCTAACGTTAATTTCAACTGTTAAATGGAGACATGTTAGTAAAATTTGCTTGAAAATTTTGTGACAGATTAAAATCACCATAAAAGTTAAATAAATTCAATTTGCATTTCATTAATTCTACTTTCACATCTCATAAATACATATCCAATATTTTGTATTTTTAAGTACAATATTATTATAAATATTTGATTTTGTTTTTGTAGCATACATTTATCGCTATATTTCTTTTTATTCCTATCATGTAATCGAAAATTACAATACTTACTAGATAAAAAATCAAACGTCTCGTACGTATGTACGGGTTAGATACTAGTATATATATATAATTATACATATCCTTGCAAATCAGGAGCATTGCTCTAATATATAACTAATCGTGCTTGATTGAAATGGCTTCAACTAGAAGGGATTGGACCCTCTTTATGCTTATTCCATATTGCTCCTCCATGTTCACGTTTTCTGGCACTAACCCGTCAGCTAGCTTCCATTCAAAGTTATGCACAAGGGATGCCACCACTAAATGCATTGACCTATGAGCTAATGGCAATCCAGGACATATCCTTTTGCCTGTCCCAAAAGGAATGAGTTCAAAGTCATGACCTTTAAAATCAATCTCACACTCCAAAAATCTTTCAGGCATAAACATTTCTGGATTCTCCCAAATGGTTGGATCTCTTCCTATGGCCCACACATTGACCAAGATTTGTGCATTTTTAGGCAATTTGAAGCCACATATGCTTACAATTTCATCACACTTGTGGGGTACTAAAAATGGACCTGGTGGGTGCAAACGAAGAGCTTCCTTCACCACTGCTCGTAAAAATGGCAACTTTAAGATGTGTTGTTCTTCAAGTGTTCCATCTTTGCCAATCACTTCAAATATCTCTGTTCTTACTTTTGCCAATTTATGTGGGTTGCGTAATAGTTCTGCCACAATCCACTCCACAATGCTTGATGTTGTGTCAATCCCGGCCACAAATAAATCCTAGTAATAGAATTTTATCTCAAAGCTCAATGAAACGTACATATATCAGAAAGAAAAAAAGGTGAAGATTAAATATTAAATTCATGAAAAAAAAATTAAGAAAGTGAAATTGAGAGATAAAGTTTATATAAATCCATGTATGTACTAAGGATCACTTGCTTTTTTTTCGAGTAAATTAAAGTTAAAATCATGTAAAACAAAATTTGGGTCTTAGCTACTAAACTATAAGAAGCTAAACTGATGTTTAAATATAATGATGGTTATTTCAAATATAGGGCTTGATTCATAAAATTTGATACTTTTTTACATCAGCAAAAGGTAAAATTTTATTCCTTGGTAATTGGTATAAGAAGTAACCTCAAATCACATGCATCAGGCAAGGGATGCAGAACAGCAGTCCCTTGACCCAACACTAAAACCAGTAGACTAAAAAAACATAGAGAACAGAACCAAGAATTGAAACTTTGAGCCATCACTGTTGCTAATTATCAAAATGAAATTACAAATCATAAATATGTTTTTGAATGGCTAGAAAAACAAGTAAATTGTAATTTATAAGATTTAATTGTTGGAAAATTAAATACTAACCATAAATAAGTGTAACATCTCATTGCGACTCACTATGCTAATCAGTAGCAGAAGTGTTGTGAGGTAGTCCATAGCTTACGGCTTCAACCCTTATGGCGAGGATATAATCTATATAGGCTTATGAATAAATACTCATTTTGGTCCTCAAACAAGAAAATGAAAAATTCAACTTTTAATGTTTGAATGTATAAAAAATGTTACAGACTACTCCTCCTGCAAATAATTTAATGATAAATTGATTTTTAAATTTTATAACTTAATATCAAATTAATAATTCAACATTGATAACAAAATAATTTTAAAATTTTACAATAGAATCAATTTGACGCACTCTTTGGAGGTTAAATTTAAAATTTTCACGTGCACCAATTTATTTCCATATAACAGTTATCTATACAAGTATGGGACCTAAAAATAATGAAGCATTTATTCTTTAAACAATTGATATAAAAATTTGTTAAATTGAAATCGAGATTAATGATAAAATATTAAAGAATAAGGTTAATTCTGGGATTAATTTAAAAACTTTTTAAATTTACAGTTTGGAGAAAACATAACTGTATTAGTTAAACTAAAAATAATAATAAATCATTATAAAGAAGTATGCAAACTATAAATTACTAAATATAGCAATTAATGTTTGAGTTACTTAAGTGGAAGTTCTCTAACAATCCGTCTTTTTCATATATTGTTCACTTGCGTGGTTGTTTTGCATTTCTTTTTGTTTTCCACTGAATTAAAAAATATATTAATAGAAGATCATCGTTTATCTGCTTGTCGCTGTTATAAACATGTGATTGTGTTCTAATGAAGACTTTCCAGAAAGGAAAAAAAAAAACGTGTGCAAGTATATGATAGGGAAAGATATATAAAGAGAAAAATAAGTATAGAAATTATTATTTAGTGTATGATTAATAATATTAATTATAAAAATGAGAGTAACGTACGTTATTTATACAATAAACTTTTATAATAATTTCCATATTTTTTCTTTTTTTCATCATATATTTTATTTTTCACAATTGCTTTTAGGGCCCTCCAATAGAAATTTGAGAATTTTTAGTGGAAAATAAATAACCATAATTTTTTGTATTTCAAGAGAGAGAAAGATCATTGGAAACTTTAAATGTGGGAGAAGAAACTTATGACAATTAATCAAGAGTGTGTTTGGATGAGCGAATTTAAAATTTTGAAAAATTTTAAATTCTAAAAATTTCAAATATTTCAATTGAAATTCTTTTATTTTTAAAATTTTGTGTTTTATAAAAAAAATAAAAAATTGTGAGATCGAAAGAAAATGAATGCAAAGAGAATAGGATCATCGGTGAGGCAAGAGTCGCAAGTTCGAAAATGGAATTTCGGGAACTTAAATGAAAAAGAGGACGAAGATTATAAAGAAAATACACAGAATTTCAATTTCTAACATTTTAGAAGAAAACTAAAATTCAACATTTTTAGATATTTAAAATTCGGCTTTGAAATTTGGTTTTAAAATTTCAAAAATTTAAATTCTTCATAAAACAACATCCAAACAATGAATTTTAGACTAAAGAAACTTCTATGATAGATTAGTTAAAATTCTCTGGTATGTTTTATTAATTTTGTGAAAATAAATCATTTAAAAAGGGTAAAATAGGATATATATTAACAAAATCCCTTAAAATTAAAAAACTTAATAACTTCCTTGGGATATGTACCAATTTGTTATTAATTCTGAATTGAAAGTTGGAACATATGTTACCACTTCTATTTCTTAAAATTTTTTATATTAAAATTGAAAATATTTCACGACTTCAATTAGTTTTTTAATACGATTTTAACATCGTAAAATTATTTTAGCACAACTTTAAACTCTTGAAGGAAATAATTTTTTTTATTAAAATCGTAACATAATTTGTGACTTCAATTTTTTTTAACGTATATTTTTAATTTTAAAATTGTAAATATTTTATTATTTAATGAATTAATGTATGTTTATTTTTTTATTTAATATTTTTTAATATGGGTTTGTTTAATATTTTTATATTTTTTGAATATTGTTTTATTTAAAATATTTTCTATATTTTTTACTATTTTTAAGGTTTATTATTTGTTTTTCAAATTAAAAAAATAATGAAAAAGAGTTAAATTTAAATAAAAATATTAAAATATACTATATATTCGTTTAATAAAAATATTAAAAAATTACTAACACAAACAAAAATATTAACTTATAATTTATAAAACAAAATTAATTAATTTTTACAATTATCATTAAGTAAATTAATAATTTCGTAAAGTAATATTAATTAATTTTATTTTAAAAATTATTTTGATATTAACAAGAAAAAATAGTTTAGTAATAAAAATAGTTGTTAAAATAAAAATAACATAAAATGAACAATTCAAATTAAATAGAAACATAAAATTAAAAAGAAAATGATATTAATTTGTATAGATAGTTATTATGATTATGTCCTTCAGTTTTATATAATGAACATTATTTACGCTTATTTGAAATTGGTTTGTCCATCTCATTATATACACAACTAGTGGTTAGTCATCGCTTCAAAGAATCAAACATAAAATATGAAAGATAAATAATAATCTTTGCCAATGCCCTAAGATAACTCTCTTCTTGCTATAATCCATTCCATTGTGCTTGATGATGTTGTGTCAATGCCAGCAACAACTAAATCCTACAAATTTACAATATATATCTAAAAGCTCAATGAAATATATAGTACTAGTAAATGTGAAACTTAAAGATTAAATGCATGAAAAAAAAATAAGAAGGTGAAATTAAAAGATAAGATTAAATTTATTTTTAGTCCTTCATTTTATCTTGATTTCTATTTTTAGTCTTTTACTAATTTTTGTATTATTCTAGTCCCTCATAAATTATTTCATTTTGTTTTTAGTCTTTAGCATTAATTTCAACAGTTAAGTGAAGGCATGTTAGTAAAATTTGCTTGAAAATTTTGTGACAGATTAAAATTATCATAAAAGTTTAAAAAAAATCAAAACTCTAAAATCAGATTGTTTGAAACAAAAAAAATTTACAAAAGTAAACATTTATTGTAGTCTAAGACGCCAAAAAATTTATAACCGTTAAAAATACAAGAAATTTAGATAAAAAAAATTAACATCACATAAACAATTTATGAAGGAGTAAAATGAGTAAAAGAAAAATATGAGGAATTAAATATAGTATAACAATGATTTCCTGTGAGTATATTAATTTTAAAATCGATGAGTAAAATATCAAATACATTAGTAATTTGGTCATATGCAAGTATACATAAGGGCATCAAATTAATCACTTGAATATCTTGGACACAAGAGTCATTAGGGTCAACCTAGTGGGGATTTAAGATAATATGGATGAGGTTATAATTAGTTGGAACCTCAAAACAATCATTGTACACAAAAAATATCTTTGGACATAAAAAGTGTCAATATCTAGAAGCTATATTGATGTTTAAATATACATTGATCAACTAATTACTTTGATTTATTTATTTTAAATAGGTTAAAATATTTATGATTTTTAATAAATATCTGAATTTTATATTTATTTTTTGATAATTATTTTTTCATTGAATTCTTAATAAAATAATCATTTTATTTTTCGTCATTAATATTTTTTTTTCAAAGGAACTAATAATAAATGTAAAAAATTTACTAGAGAACAAACACAAAATTTAATAATTTATAAATAATTAAAAAATATCAAAAAGATCAAAAACAATTTTTATTTTACCAAAGAAGAAAAACGAAGAAAAAAAAACTGCTTATTGTGCATTCAATATTCAACCTTCTAGCTTTCCTTCAACCACTACATAATGACTGCATGTTCCTTCTATCAGGCTGTGTGTACATAATTTTCCTGGCAATTAATTTCCTAGTACTATATATGACTTAATTTCCTGGCAATTAATTCCCTATTACTATGTATGACTTTTTGGCAGCCTGATGATGCTATATTTTTAATAAATTGAAAATACAATTTCTAGCTGTTTATAGATGTTGAATTTATCAAACTGAAATGCAATTTATGGCAGTTTATAATCACTAGTGTTGCAAATCTATTAACTGAAAATGCGATTTCTGTAATTGTCAATCCATGTTTTTGGCCAAAATGGTTACTTAATTACTGCCAAAAGCTGTTTTGTCGTCTTTTTTTTATGACAAATGTTAGTTAATTAAAGTGTTAGTTTTGTTAGGAGAGGAAATTGAACACGCGACCTTGCCCCTCTTTCCTTCTCCATTTCTTCCTTGATCATCCAATCCACCTTATGTTTCCATGGATAATTTATTAAGTGTTCTGCTAAGGCCAGGCATAAACTTGTGGAATGAAGCTAGCTATGTAAGACACATTGAACTTGAACCAGTAGGTTCCTTCTGTAAACTTTCAGTTAAAGAGGTGAAAGGGGAAACTCAATCAAAGAGAAAAAGAAAGATTCGAAGTTTCAACTTTTAATCCCTGAGTCACTAAAAGAAAAGCAAGATAAAGCCAAACATGGAGTTAGTCGTGAGTCGTGACACCCGTTGTGGTGTCAAAGGTGAGACAATTGCGTTATAGTCACAATACATCACTTATTTTGAAAACAACTAATATATGTTTTCCCATATTTATAAGCACAATAATGTTTTGTTGTAAGGTCCATATAAGGGCTAACAAAGTGTAGTAATGTGACAAATATTTGAATTCTGTTATGCTTATCTGAGGAAAACAAAATGACAGTAACTATAAGAGGACTTGCAGTGATTTGAAACACAATATTATATAAAATTAATCGCGTTTGATTGGAGTAGCTTGAACTCGAAGAGGCTGAACCTTCTTTAATGTTATCGCATATTGCTCCTCCATGTTCATGTGTTCTGGAATTAACCCATCAGCTAGCTTCCATTCAAAGTTGTGTACAAGGGATGCTACTATTAAATGCATTGTCCTGTGAGCTAATGGCAATCCTGGGCATATCCTTTTACCAGCTCCAAAGGGTATGAGCTTAAAATCGTGACCTTTAAAATCAATCTCACATTTCAAAAATCTTTCGGGCATAAAAATTGTTGGATTCTCCCAAATGGTTGGATCTCGTCCCATGGCCCACACATTGACCAAGATTTGTGCATTTTTAGGCACATTGAAGCCAGATATGTTTACCATTTCATCACACTTATGGGGTACTAAAAGTGGACCTGGTGGATGCAAGCGAAGAGTTTCCTTTACCACTGCTTGTAAGAATGGCAACTTTAAGATTTGTGATTCTTCAAGTGTTACATCTTTTCCAATTGCTTTAGATAACTCTTTCCTTGCTTTTACCAATTTATCTGGGTTGCGTAGCAACTCTGCCATAATCCATTCAACCGTGCTTGATGTTGTGTCAACCCCAGCAACAAGTAAATCCTACCAATACAATATATTATCTCAAAACTTAATGAAATACACATGTATATATAGTATTAGGAAAAGTTGCAAATTAAAGATTAAATGCATGCAAAAATAAATTAATAGTGATAGGATCACTTGCTGGATTCTTGTGAGTAAGTTAAACTTAAAATTGATTATATCAATTAATAGTGAACAAATATACAACTTGGTCCTCCAAAAGTATAAGGGCATCAAATTACTCCTTTAAAAATCCTAGACATAACAAGTATTAATTTAGACTAAATTGATGTTTAAATATACATTGAGCAACTAATTTGATGGATATTTCAAATATACAGAGATACCTAATTCATAAAATTTTATAACAGAATTGAATCTTTAAACCATCAATGTAGTTACGTACTTGATAATTATAAAATTGACAACAGAATATCATTATTAAGTTTTTGAAAAGCTAGCAAAATATGTGCATTATAATTTATAAAATCTAACTATTGGAAAACTAAATACTAACCAGAAATAAATGTAACATCTCATTGCGACTCAAAAGAGAACCCGTTTCTTCAATATCGTTAAGAAGTGAATCCAATACATCCTTGCACACCTTGGAGTGGTCGGATTTTGAAACTCTTGAAGGCATTCTTTCTTCAATAATTTCATCGATAATCTTAAGCAACCTCTTAAAATAATTGGTCGTCCTAGCAAGGACACGTTGAGGGTCAAGTGGACGAAGAATGGGAAACAAGTCTGCAACATTAGGCCTTCCAATTTCTTCCATTATGCCTCGAATAATGTTCATGAACTCATGAGACTTTTCAGATGTAGAATCAGACAAATCCATAGAGAAGAAAGTGGTTGAAATGGAATTAAGGATTGTTGTAAAGACAACCTCTCCAATATCCACAACCCCACCTTTCTTGCATCGTTCTTTCACAAAATCCAATAAATCTTTAACCTTTTGTTGGCGAAGGATTTGAGTGGAGTCAAGCAATTGTGGAGAGAATATTTTTGTTGCACAAACTCGCCTAAGGTTCCTCCATTGAGCTGATGGTGGCAGCCACACAGTAGAGTATATGTGATGGTCAAGTGCATGGACTGAATGTGGAATTGTTCTGCTAGAAAGGACTTGACCATTTTCAAGTAGTACTTCTTTGGCTACTTGAGGAGAGGAGATAACTATGGTGGTTATTCTGCCAAGTTTAAAAGTCATAAGAGGTCCATAAATCTTTGAGAATTTGGTGAGTGCTATGTGTGGATTTGTGCCAAGTTCCAAGATGTTTCCTATGATAGGAAATGGACGAGGCCCTGGTGGAAGCTTTGCATATTCTGATTCTGAGGTTTGGTTGAATAATCTCCGAATGAATATGAGAATAATGGTTGCACTCACAAAGGTAATCAGTAGCAGAACTGTTGTGTGATAGTCCATAGGTTACGGCTTTAACATATGGATATCGTACACGAATGTATTTAGTAATGTTGCTAGTCCATTGCATATTTACATATCAATGCAAATTTTATACAAGAGATAAGAAATAGATCATGTGATGGAACACACACCCACATATCTTATTAAACATTTTTTTTCTACTCTCCTTTTATCTCTTTTTTTATAAAAACAATTACAGTAAAAATTTATTGTTTAAATAACTTTACAATATAAACTCAAATTTATTTATCTATTTCAATTTATGATATATAAAAGTTAAGCTTTCAATATCAACTTGTCACATCAGCAAAGCTAGTGATGTAGAAGAAAGAGAGCATGATACGTTTTATGTTAGTGTATTAATCTACCGTCACACTCATGATCGTGATCAATACCAGTTGATATATTTTAACAAAATCAATAATTTCTCAATTTAATCATAATTTAAATTATTTATACTATTTAATTTAGAAAAAATTATTAAATAAAATAAATGTAAAATTTTACACTAATTTAATATTACTATCTATGCACAAATTTATTTATTTTTATAATTAATTACTTTGAAATATATTTCTGAAAAAATAATAAATTAAATTCATGACTTTAAAGTTATAATATAATATGAAAATAAAAAAAATATATAAAAATTAGATATATATATATATATATATATATTTAAAAATAAAATTATTAATAGTTATATTCAATGTTAAATATTTAAATTAGAACTAATTAGATAAATATAAATTAATGATAGAATACTAATAGTTAATATAAATACAACAACTTTTACATTATTTTTATAATAAATTTTATTTTATAAACTATTTTTAAAAAAATATAAATGTATTAATTAAATAATAAATATTTTTGCTTCACTTTTATATAAAAATAGCTATATGTAAAAATATATGTTACAAAATTTATTGAATGATAAATTTAACAATATTTTTTAATTTTAAATTATGTTTTCTAAATAACTTTTTGTTCAATGATAAAAAAAATTAATTATATTTTTATTATTTAAATACCACATTGAAGTTACATAATGAATACCAATAAGATTTAATGGCTACATGTATTAAAATATTATTGAATTATTTTAAACAAGGTTAATAGGAAACTATTATACATACATGAATGAATTTTAAGATTAAATTTTATGTAAAAAAAAATTCAACTTCTCAATACCAAGTTGTCACCTCAATAGGGTCAGCAAAGTTAGTGATTTGAAAGAAGAAAAACATTCCAATTTTTGGATCATTATATTAATTTAAAGTAACATTGATCAATCGTCATTAATATATTTTAATAAAATCAATCATTTCTCACATTAATAATAATTTAAATTATTTGTAATATTTAATTTTATATATTAAACTAATATGAAAGAAAATTATTAAATAAAATAAATGTAAAACTTTACACTTATTTAATATTACTATTTATGAAGAAAATTATTTATTTTTATAATTAATTACTTTAAAGTATATTTTGGAAAAATAATAAATTAAATTCATGAATTTAAAGTTATAAAATAATATAATATAATAAGAAAATAAAAAAAATAAAAGTTAGATATATATATATATATATATTTAAAAATATAACCATTAATAGTTATATTCAATGTTAATTGTTTAAATCAGAACTTATTTATTACATAAATGTATATTAATGATAGAAGATTAATAGTTAATGTAAATATAAGAATTTTATATTATTTTTATTGTAAATTTCATTTTATAAACTAATTTTAAAAAAAAAGTTATAAATATAATAATTAAATAATAAATATTATTGACTTCACTATTATATAAAAATAGTTATATGTAAAAATATATGTTATAAAATTTACCATATGATAAAGTTAACAATATTTTTCAATTTTAAATTATGTTTTTTAAAATAACTTTTTTTCAATGAAAAAAGTTACATATTTTTTATTATTTTAATATCACATTGAAGTTATATAATGAATATCAATAAAATTTAAAAATTATATGTATTAAAATACTATTAAATTATATTAAACAAGATAAACTACAAACCGTTATATATATTTGAATGTATTCTATGATTGAATTTTATGTATAAATAAATCTAAACTCTAAGTTAACTTATTTGTAAAATATAATTTTTAATTAAATTCATCCATAGTAATTTAAATGTACTAATCCTAATTATATAATTTTGATAGTATTTTAAATAATAATTTTCACATTAATAGTAAATTAAATAATATTTTACTTTGCTTAATTTTATTTTCTTAAAAAACAAGGTACATTATAGTATATATTTCACAAAATAACTAAAAATATTTATAATATTATATACTGTAAAATAATATATATTAAAATTGTTTAGGACATTATTATTATTATTATCATATAAAATAGAAGACATGCATTAGTATTATATATTTCACAAAATAAATTTTAATACTAAATATTTAAAAAATAGTTTATTTATATAAATAAATATCAAATTATATATATATATATATATATATATATATATATATATATAATTTAATAAAACCCTTGCAACCCACGGATTCAAAGTCTAATTTATCATAAGTTCAGTGAATGAGTGGCAGAGAAATGATTCCTCCATTGCTTTTTTGTGCAGTAGAGAACAAAAGTAACAAAAAAAAAAATCAAAACAATTGAACAATATCAAAGCATGAGGATTCAAATTAAAGACAGATTGTTGGATGAGTGCAAGGTTTTAAAAAATGGTAAGTGACCGTAATGCAAGCCCCACTTCTACTAGCCACTCTGAAGTTCTTAAAGACGGAAGTTGATATATAAACAACCAAAATTCATTAGGCAATGTAGGATACAGGGCCTTTGTGCTACATGTTTATTTTTAATTTTTATCGTTCAAGTGCTTACTCCCACATTTATGTTTATATGAAAAGTTATTATGATTATATCTTTCGGTTTTACACCATGATATTTTTTAAGTTAATTTAAAATTAGTTTATTCATTTCATTATTTATATGATGAGTAATTAGTTGTTTCAAAGGATGAAACATAAAACATAAAGGACAAATTAATAATAATCTTTAACAACAGTAAAAAATATATGTACTACATTTTAATATTTTATTTAAATGTAAGTCTTTTATATTATTTTTTAATTTACAAACAAATAATAATCTTTAACAATAGTAAAAAATATAGAAAATATTAAATATAAAAAAATATTAAATAAAACAATAAACATAAAATTATAAAAAAATATTAAATAAAACCATTTAAAAAATATAAAAGATATTAAATATTAAAAATATTAAATAAAACTAAAAACAATAAAAGATACATTAATTCATTAAATAATTAAAATAAAAAATTATTTACAATTTTAAAGTAAACATATGTACGTGCAAAAAGTATTGAAAAAAAAACTTATTTCCTTTAAAATATATATATATATATATATATATATATATATATATATATATATATATATATATATATATATATATATATATATACGACTTTAAAGTCTTATTTAAAAAGGAATTGTATACGATATTTTTCTCTGAGTTCAATGAAAAAAAAAATCATAACATAATACGACTTTCAATTAACATTTGTCACATTTTATCTCTTTTGGAATATTAATTTAAAATTTACTTCCAAAAAAAATTTTCAAAAAAAAATTTCGAGTCGTTCAGCCAAGTGTTGTTCATATTGAGGAAAGGATACCCTACATGAACCATAAACGTGCTAGTGTGCCATATCTAACAAATTATTAGGGTGGTGGATATTCCGGGAAGGTTGAAATTGAATGCATAATTGAGCAGTTTTTTTCATATTGAGGAAAGATACCCTACATGAACCCTACCTGACTTAGATCTCTTGAATTTATAAACAAGAAAAGGAGAAAACAAAAAAACATGGGAGACAAAGTCAATACCCATAACCAGAAAACTGAAGCACACCAAATTTATAAACAACAAAAGGAGAAAACAAACAAATTAAACATTCGGGACTAAGTCAATATCCATGACCAGAAAATTAGGAAAACGTATAGTTAGATTAGGGGTGGATAAACAGGTCCAGGCCCATGGACTGGCCCGCGGGGCCCGTGGTCCGCGCAGGTTACGGATAAATTTTTTTAAACGGTCCATGATTATGTCCGCGGAATTCGCGGGTTGCCCGCAGCTCGTATTAGATTTGATTTGTATGACCCTGACCTAATTATATTAGGTTTGATTTTCTCTTTTCCACTATAAACTTTTCTTTTAAGATAACAAATAAAGAAATATATTAAATAAGATAAAGATTTAAAGATAAAAATAAAATATTTAAATTAAAAGATGATAAAGATAAAAAAGGATAAGATAAGAAAAATAAAAGATTAAGATAAAAAAGATAAGTAATAACATGCTAAAAATCTTCCTTTTTGATATTTTCTCGATCTTTTTTTCTTTTTCTTTTAATCTATCATTTTCATATCTGTAAGTCATAAATAATAAAAATATTAATTCTTATCATTTAAGCTAAAAATAATTGTTAAATAAATATTTTTAAAGATATTTCAATATATTTTTATTATAAAAAATAGCTCACATCATATTTAGCAGTTATCGTTGTAGCAGGCTAAGAATATTTTTTCTCCTCACGGTTTTTCTCCACCACGTAATCACGCACGCGCACAAGGAAAACAAAACGCGACTCACATGGAGAAGGCTCAAGCTACTTCAAATATAGAATCATTTGTTGTTGAAGATGTTTAAATTTCATATTTTAGATTTATTGCTTGGATTTTCTTTTGTTAAGACATTATTTATTTTATTGATGTAATTGACTAATTATTGATATTTTATTTACATTTGTATTGAACTTAATTTGATTATATTGTATTTTTATTAAAATTAATTTTTTTTTAAAACTAGGCCTGCAGACCACCGGTCCGTTTGACCCGCAGGGTCCACGGGGCGGGGGCGGACCAATTTATTTGATCCGTGTAAGAAGCGAGGCGGATTAACCCGGTCCGCTGTCAATGCGGGCTTATGCGAGCGGACCTTATGCGGGACGGGCCGGCCCGCTTATCCACCCCTAAGTTAGATAGCCTACCCTATTTATGTAAATTCCCCAAGACAAAAAGTTAGGCCACCTATTTGAGAGCTTCCAAGGGCCTTCAAAAGAAGAAGAATTAAAGGCATTCACAACCAGCCTTGAATTGCATTCCAGCCAGAGCCTATTCCAACCCTTGTCAAAAGCAATTTCAATAGCAAGAATTGCACCCAAAAGCTCAACAGCAAATGCAGTAGCAATAGCAATATCAAAAGATTGATCAAAACAACCCAAAGTAGCTCCACTGCTATATCAGAAGATAGAGCAAATTGACTCAAAGTATATTAACCATCAGAATTGCATTTTTTTAACATGTATATCTAAACACAAATAACTTAATTTTTAATATATACTTATAGCATAAGCTCCAACAGTCTTACGTAATAATTTAGAGTTTATTAAATAAGATCCTAATATTAAATTGTTTATCCAAATGAGTTTTTAATATAACTATTACAGGACTTGCTATTATTTGTAAAAAAAAAAAATCAAATATTTTTGCTTTGTTTCTCTTTTACAAGATGACATTCTCGAGGTACTTAGATTTAAAAAAAAACATTCAAATGCCTATATATGATAATTAGACTTACACTTTTAAAGATGGATAGTCAAACTTTTCTATATCATCAATATTTTTTTCAATACCCCATCCTTAATTTATTATGTAACTGACAGTAACGAGCTACAGAAAAAAAAAATGAGACAATACTCATATATATATATATATATATATATATATATATATATAAAAAATAAAAGAGAAGGCCAATGAAATTCCTATTATGCCCATGATTGAAATCTTGCCACGTGTCATTTTTACTGACTTTTTGGTCTTTTTGCCCCTCCAATTTTTTGCCCTATTTGCTTTTGTTGCCATCGTCACGTGTCGTCCCGTCCAGTGCCATCATGTCATATCAGAGTGGGCATGCACTGTTCAACTCACTGTCCTCTTCCCTAAACCCTTCTTCTCTCTGCTTTCCCTCTCACTTGCCCATAGAAACGTTACTCTCTCTCTCTCTTCCAGTGTTTCCTCGATTCTATAGATGGAGATGGAAGCTCTAAGTCTTGCGGTGACAGATTCCTCGATTCTATAGATGGAGATGGAAGCTCTTAGTCTTGTGGTGGAAGCTTTGAGTCATGTTGTGGGTCTAGCTATGATCTGTCCATGGTCATGGTTGTCCTTTTCCTTTTGGTTTAGGTACTTTGCATTTTTATTTTCTTTTGCGTTTTAATGTACACTTGAGAAGCAAGCATGACCATTTTAATGTACACTTGAGAAGGAAAGGTCTCATACTCTCTTGGCCTTTTTCCCTGCCAAGCTACCTTTTTTTTCTCTTTCTCCGTCTTTCTCTTTCTCTTCCTCAATCTTCTCCTCTTTTTCTTTTATCTCTTATCTTTCAATTTCTTCCTTCATTTTACTGAATAGATTTCTCTTCCATCTAAATCTTTTCCTTCAAACATCCCTGAAGTTCCCAAGGTAACTTTTTGATCCTAAAATCTCATATCTCATATTTTTTCTTCTTCTTTTTCTTACGTTTTTATCTTTTCAGGTTGTAGATCTGGTGGAATTTGTGTAGATTGGGTATGTTTGCTTCAGGTAACATGTTTTTTTGCCTCGCATCGTGGTTTTAATTTTTAAAAAAAGGTTTAGGCTTATACATTTTATGGTGTGTGTTAAGTAACATGGTCAGACTCAGATCCTATCTGTTGCGTAATAAGTGAACCTGAGAATGTTCTTATGGCTTTATTTTATTTTTATAAATAAGTACAAAAATTAATAAATTGCTCATGTTTTTGGGACGGTGATTAATTTATTTTCTTCTTGGTTGCATGTTTGTTTTGCTTTACTCAATTGCTTTCACAGCGTCAAATGAATTCGGAATTGCGGTGCTGAATTGTTGAGTGAGGCATTCTAGTTTATTTTCAAGTTCATGTATTTGAGTTTGAATAACCTAATACCTTTTTGTTGTTGGGATTGGTGGGCATTATTATACAATAAAATGTGGAATATGGTTGATAAATAGCTTGAACTAGAATATCCTTAAATTAATAATATATTTCTGATTTACTATGTATTTTAATTATGTCCCTTTATATTTGTGGGTGAAAACAAATTATACTCAAAATTTCTTGTTTCCTACTTTTTGAACTTGATATGTTGTTAGTTTCCTTTATTATGTGCATATCAAATAAATATAAAACGTATGTCCTCCTAATGATCTATATTCTTGCATCTTATACACATATTATATTATAGGTTTGTTTGTGGTGTCTTTAGTACTCTGATCTTTTTTAGTATTGATGGGCTTCAATTTTTCTAAAAGGTTGATGAGGACATATTTGTTGGTTTAAAAGCTTTCTACCGAATAGCTCCTTCAATTCCTATCATTGCCAATGTCATCATTAGTGAAAATCTTTTTGAGGTGCTGAGTTCATCAACTGATAGTCGCCTTCAGTTCCCCATCTATGACAAGTACCTCACTAGCCTAGAAAGGTATCAACCTTTACCTTAAAATACGTTGTAGCTTTCTCCTTTGTCTGACTTCCAAATTTCTTTCATGGAAGCCACCTTTCCTTCATTTTGGGTATGTTTATGCATCTATTTTTAATTGTTTATTTTTCCTTTATTCATTTTTTTGGTTGATAAATAGCTAGAACTAGAATATCCTTAAATTAATAATATGTTTCTGATTTTCTGTGTATTTTAATTATTTCCTTTTATATTTATGGGTGAAAACAAATTATACTCAAAATTTCTTCTTTCCTACTTTCTGAACTTGATATGTTGTTAGTTTCCTTTGTTATGTGCATATCAAATAAATATAAAATGTATGTCCTCCTAATGATCTATATTCTTGCATCTTATATACATACTATATTATAGGTTTGTTTGTGGGCTTCAATTTTTCTAAAAGGTCGATGAGGACATATTTGTTGGTTTAGAAGCTTTCTGCCGAATAGCTCATTCAATTCCTATCATTGCCATTGTCATCATTAGTTAAAATCTTTTTGAGGTGCTGAGTTCATCAACTGATGGTCGCCTTCAGTTCCCCATCTATGAAAAGTACCTCACTGGCCTAGAAAGGTATCAACCTTTACCTTGAAATACATTGTAGCTTTCTCCTTTGTCTGACTTCCAAATTTCTTTCTTGCAAGCCACCTTTCCTTCATTTTGTGTATGTTTATCCATCTATTTTTAATTGTTTATTTTTCCTTTATTCATTTTTTGGGGCTGGGCATAGGACATATTTGTAGGAGTGGCTGAACGTATATCTCTTTCACTATTGATTTTTAAATGGAATCTAGTTGGATATACATCTACTTAGATTGATTACTCACCTTTCAAGTTTGATTCCAACTTTACATGTGTTAATTGAGTGAGGCATTTGAGTTTGTTTTCAAGTTCCTGCATTTTTATTTTCAAGTTTACCTACTACCGTACTGGAGTGAACATGATCTCCACCAGACAAACGTAATGCTTTAGCTAGGACAAAGCTTCAATGCTAGATGAGGCCATAGAATATTTAAAGCAACTTCAGCTTCAAGTGCAAGCGAGTTTTCTTTCATTTGGCTTGTGACCTTATATTAATAACCTCCTTGGATATGTCTTTTGTTCCCTACTTGACTCATATGTATTCTTTTGTCCTCTACATTTAGTTACTTAAGGATGAAGTTTAGAATGGTTCATACTAATGATGGTTAAACAAAATTTGTCCTTACTTTGTTCAGGGATTGTGTATTTGTTTCAACGATTATTGTTGGATTTGCATTTTAAATCAAATGGTCAAAATCGATTTCATGGAGATCGATAGTTATCAATATTAGTGCATTCTGGTTTTCATATGATTTTTTATTTTTCCTTTATAGGTGTTGCCATTGTAAGAACCTTGCTTCGAAGGTAATTTTGTTCACCTTTAATTTTTGGGGTTTCCCTTTTATTTATATGGTCATATTATGCAAGTTGATGGTTTTCTGGAATATCTTTTTATGTAGTATGAGAAAGTTGCTTCTATCTTGAGTAGTCATAATCCTCTTATTGTTTTGGCTAAAGTAGATGCTAATGAGGAGAAGAACAAAGACCTTGCATCACAATATGATGTTAAGGGATTCCCAACAATTAACATTCTGAGGAATAGGGGAAATAATGTTCAGGAATACAAAGGTCCCCGTGAAGCAGATGGCATTGTTGACTATTTGAAGAAACAAAGTGGTCCTGCTTCAACTGAAATTAAATTTGTTGATGAACCTATTGCTTTTGTTGGTGAAAATAAAGTTGTTACTGTAAGTGACCGATTGTTTTTTTTTTCGCTTTATTTCAAGTCACATTGGTCTGTTTATAATATCTTCTTATGTTTTTAGGTTGGAGTTTTTCTAGAGAGGAGTTTGACAACTTTTCTGCCTTAGCAGAGAAGTTGCGTTCTAAGAAGTTGCGTTCTGATAATGACTTTGGTCACACTCTGAATGCCAAACTCCTTCCAAGAGGAGAGTCATCAGTTTCTGGGCCCATAGTTAGGTTGTTCAAGTCATTCGATGAACTTTTTATTGACTTCCAGGTAGTATTCATTTCTACGGATTTATGTTGCAATCTTATCTTTATGTTTTTATCTTATCTTTTTGTTTTGTTGCAGGTTATTATTTATATTGTTTATCATCATTATTATTATTATATGGTCCCTTACAATTGTGTTGTTTTATCCTAATTCTAATTTTTATCTTCATTATGTTATGTATGTTTATCTGATATAGTCATTTAATGGGATCTTTCTTAAAAGTTTGAGAGACCCTTTTGGTTGAAAAAGAGAACCTTTTTTATTTATTTATTTGAAAGAGAATCTATCTATTTGTTTGCCCTATAAATTTGTAAATCTATCTTATTCTTGGTTGTGTTGTGAGCTTGTGTTAAAGCTATTTAAGGGAAAATGTCTAGGACATCCAAGGTTCTCCCTGACTTAGAATTTGTTCCTCTGCCCTTCCCATCAATTTCAATCACCTCTTGGGAACGCAAGTAGAGTGATACAACACCTTATGCTTCAAAGAAGGAACTTTTGGCTATGAATTTCAATTTCATCTCATTTTGATTTTGAAAGTGCTTAAGGATAATGCGATATACTTATTCAGTTGTATAAATAACTTGATTTTCTACAAGAATGTTCAAGAAGTTGTTGTATTTTTCTGAAATCTTTTTATTTGGAGCTTTGGAGTTTGGCCATTAAAGTTTTGTCTGGGTTTGTTGCAGGTTATTATTATATTGTTTATTATTATTTTTTTTTATATGGTCCCTTGCAATTGTGTTCTTTTATGCTACTCCTAATTTTTATATTATGCATACATTGTGGGCTTGGCTCTTCATTATGTTATGTATGTTTATCTGATATAGTCATTCAATAGGGCCTGTCTTAAAAATTTGAGACACTTTTGGTTGAAAAAGAAAATCTATCTATTTGTTTGCCCCACAAATTTGTACATCTATCTTATTTTTGGTTGTGTTGTGAGCTTGTGGCAGAGCTATTTAAGGGAAAATGTTTGGGACATCCAAGGTTTTGCCTGACTTAGCTGTCCTTATTGAAATGGCGTACAGAGTGTTCAGAACATAGTCATAGTTGGTAATTTCTCACAACAGTTGGTTATGAATATATAAAAAGGTTCATTCACCATTAATTAAAATTCCAGATTTGAGAATGCCAATTACTTTCATTTTGTGCTAGGTTTATTGCATGGTTTTGAACTAAGGTGCACACTTGGCTTCTATGTGCCTTATGTCTTCAAAATCTTCATTGGATTTCTAATAGTTAGATTTTGATTTTGAAAGTGCTTAACGATATTGTGATATACTTATTCAGTTGTATAAATAACTTGATTTTTCTAGAAGAATGTTCAAGACGTTGCTGTATTTTCCTAAATTCTTTTTATTTTGAAGTGTGGAGTTTGGCCATTAAAGTTTTGTCTGGGTTTGTTGCAGGTTATTATTTATATTGTTTATTATTATTATTATTATTATTTTGTGGTCTTGACTCTTCATTATGTTATGTATGTTTATCTGATATAGTCATTCAATGGGGTCTTTCTTAAAAGTTTGAAAGACACTTTTGGTTGAAAAAAAGAACCATTTTTATTTATTTATTTGAAAGAGAATCTATCTATTTGTTTGCCCCAGAAATTTATACATCTATCTTATTCTTGGTTGTGTTGTGAGCTTGTGGCAGAGCTATTTAAGGGACATCCAAGGTTCCACCTGCTCTCCATTCTATCAAATTGTTGCCTCCCAAGTTCAAGATTACCACTGGTAATCCGACTTTTGGTCTAATGGAGAACCATGGAGATGCTAAGCTGATAAGCAGTGATGTGATTGGATCGGGTTGTCCAGAAAATGATGCTTTGATAGGAGAGGTTGTTGAGGAAGCTCGGGACTGTGCTACTGATGTGGGTGTTTACGATGAGGACTTGGTGTACAGCAGAAAATGTATGTCGTTAGCAGACAAGCCATCAATTGTTGATGAAGACTTAGAATTTGTTCCTTTGCCCTTCCCATCAATTTCAATCTCCTCTAGGGAACGCATGTGTAGTGATACGACACCTTATGCTTCAAAGAAGGTACTTTTGGCTACGAACTACAATTTAATCTCATTTTGATTTTGAGAGTGCTTAAGGATAATATGGTATATTTGTTCAGTTGTATAAATAACTTGATTTTCATAGAAGAATGTTCAAGAAGTTGTTGTATTTTTCTAAACTCTTTTTTATTTGGGAGTTTGGAGTTTGGACATTAAAATTTTGTCTGGGTTTGTTGCATGTTAGTATTTACATTGTTTATTATTATTATTTTTTATACGGTCCCTTACAATTGCGTTCTTTTATGCTAATCCTAATTTTTATATTATGCATACATTGTGGTCTTGACTCTTCACTTAAAAGATTTCAACACAGTTAAGGCTGATTTGGTAATTTTCTTATTACTTTTAATTCTAAGTCTGTTCAAACTGAGAATAAGTCAAGAAAATAGCAAGAACAAACCTAAACCATGCCATTCATAATGAGAAGGACACAATATATTACCCAAAAGAGGAATAAGCATATTCTCAAGTTTGTTTGTTTTTTTTCAAGCATTGGAAGCAAGGGAATACCATAATTAATCAAATATCTATGTCCTTCCTTTCTAATTATTATTATTATTATTATCATTATGCAATACAAGATATCTCTCACATAGGCATGATTGTTCACTATGTTGAGTACAGACCATGATAGTGATCTGTTTGACCTTACACGTGTTTGCATTAAGAAAAATTTCAGGAAGGAAACTACAATGGTACAATTCTTAAATTCTTCTCAATGAAGGGAAATGATTTTCTTTTCAACCTTACATATGTTTGCAGCCTTTTAATTTGTTTGTGTTATTAATTGAAATTTAACTTTATATCAATTGAATAACATCTACTTATGTCATCACTGATGCAATTGAGTGTCCATCTAACTGCATCAGCTAATTAGTCTTCACATAGATTTAATACTATTATGGTTTAATTAGAAAATATATGTTGCCTGCTAATTAGTCTTTTTAAATGATTTTTAGCTTTTTATTTTTAAGATACTTATTTAATAATTTCAGGAATGAAACTACAATGGTACAATTCTTAAATTATTCTCGATGAAGGGAAATGATTTTATTTTCAACCTTATCTGTTGTAATAAGAATACGATAACTATTTTACTTTTGCTAGCTTCTGTTATTGAATTAGATTGCCATAATTGCTTTGGTTGCTTTCTTTTACTTTTCATACCTCCCTTTAGTCTATAGATAAAATATGCTCTTTTCACAATTTCTTTTTTTTCCTTTGAAGCTTAGGTATGGCTTGCAAACACATCTTGAAGGAGCTCAACGATCTACAAGAGTATCCTTTTACTTCATGCAGATAAGCTTTGCGATCCTTTTTCCTATTTTTTTCCTGTCTATTTTGTTGGGGTGTATGTAACAAAAACTATTATTTGTGATGATATATTTATATATTTATTGCAATGTGTTATCTAATACATCTAATGTAAAGGAGTAGTATGTGAAAATGTCCAAAATGGACATTTTTTTTTATCTTAAATCTATATTCCATTTTTTAGATTTAGACATGAGTTTTGTATTAGATTATGTTGTAACAATTAATTATTTCGAAATATGCTCTTTTATAATAATTTTTATTTGATTTTCATTCATTTTTTAGAATTTTTATTCTTTCAAACTTAGATATGGCTTCCAAACACATCTTGAAAAAACTCAAGGATTTGCAGACGGCTCCTCCTACATCATGGAGATGAGCTTCTCTATCCTTTTCTCTGTTTTTTTTTCTTTTTGGTTGGGGTGTATGTAAAATAAAAAATCGAAGGAGTTTTAGTTTTTATCTTTAAATAAATTTCTCGAGGATCTACAGAAAAATCCTCCTACGTCATGCAAATAAGCTCCGATTTCTTCTTTTTGTTGATGTGTTTTGTGTCTATGTAATTTTGTGTTTGTTTTAATTATCAATTTTCCTTTGTATTTTTTGATGTTGTGCTTCCAATATTATTCTTTTGTTCATCGTACATATATGCTTATATTCTGATATAAGAAATGTCAAATTGGCAATTGTGTAGAGTGATGGTAAGATATGTTAAGCACTTTGTTGAAAGACAATGTCATTGATGATGGATTGATGTGGATGTCGCGGGTCATTAAGAAAAATTTCAAACCTATAAGGCATCCAAATGCAACAAATGTAGATGATCATGAAGAAGGTAATAACTTTATCAGTATTGATCAAGTTGAGACAGATCAAACAGGTGATTGTGATGGACAGAGAAGAAAAGATGTAGATTTGACTGCTATGAGAGAGAGAAAAGAATAAAAAAACTCTCTGGTATTTTTTTATTATAAAGATTTGGGACTTGAAAAAAAATCTAAACACAAAAAACATGTAGATTTGATTGCTTTGAGAGAGAGAAGAAAGTAACAAACACTTTCTATGCCCAACGACAAAAGACTGGACTAGGAAAGTTACACACTTGCTGATAGACAATTGCATTCTATTTTCTATTTGTTTCTAAGATTACAATTTATTATTAATCAAATTCAATTTGCATTTCATTAATTCTTCTTTCACATCTCATAAATACATATCCAATATTTTGTATTTTTAAGCACAATATTATTATAAATATTTGATTTTGTTTTTGTAGCATACATCCATTGCTATATTTCCTTTTATTCCTACAATGCAATAGAAAATTACAATACTTACGGGATAAAAAACCAAACGATCCATACGTATGCACGGGTTACAGACTAGTATATATATATATATATATATATATATATATACATATCCTTGCAAATTCAGGAGCATTGCTCTAATATATAACTAATCGTGCTTGATTGAAATGGCTTCAACTAGAAGGGATTGGACCCTCTTTATGCTTATTCCATATTGCTCCTCCATGTTCATGTTTTCTGGCACTAACCCGTCAGCTAGCTTCCATTCAAAGTTATGCACAAGGGATGCCACCATTAAATGCATTGACCTATGAGCTAATGGCAATCCAGGACATATCCTTTTGCCTGTCCCAAAAGGAATGAGTTCAAAGTCATGACCTTTAAAATCAATCTCACACTCCAAAAATCTTTCAGGCATAAACATTTCTGGATTCTCCCAAATGGTTGGATCTCTTCCTATGGCCCACACATTGACCAAGATTTTTTGCATCTTTCTTTCACAAAATCCAATAACCTCACCTTTCTTGCATCTTTCTTTCACAAAATCCAATAAATCATGAACCTTTTGTTGGCGAAGGATTTGAGTGGAGTCAAGAAGTTGTGGAGAGAATACTTTTGTAGCACAAACTCTTCTAAGGTTCCTCCATTTGGGTGATGGGGGCAACCACACAATAGAAAATCTATGATGGTCAAGTGCTTGCACTGAATGTGGGATTGTTCTACTAGAAAAGACATGGCCATTTTTATGCAATACTTGTTTAGCTACTTGAGGGGAGGAAATGACTATGGTGGTAATGCTATCAAGTTTCAAAGTCATAAGAGGTCCATAAATCTTGGACAATTTGGTGGGTGATTTGTGTGGATTTATGCCAAGTTCTAAGATGTTTCCTATGATAGGAAATGGACGTGGCCCTGGTGGAAGCCTTACAGATTCAAATCTACGAATGAATATGCGAATAATGCTTGCACTCACTATGCTAATCAGTAGCAGAAGTGTTGTGAGGTAGTCCATAGCTTACGGCTTCAACCCTTATGGCGAGGATATAATCTATATAGGCTTATGAATAAATACTCATTTTGGTCCTTAAGCACAAAGATGAAAAATTCAACTTTTAATGCTTGAATGTATAAAAAATGTTACAGATTAATCCTGCAAATAATTTAATGATAAAATAATTTTTAAATTTTATAATTTAATGTCAAATTAATAATTGAACATTGATAACAAAATAATTTTAAAATTTTACAATAGAATCAATTTGACACACTTTCTGGGATATTGCCGCATACAGGTGGTTGGGTTTTGCTATGGTTCAGCACAATGAAGTTCAGCAGCATTATTTGCAACATGCATGGTCTTTTGTTTCGGGGTAAGAAATTTCGTAGGTTTCCTTATTTGTTTTGGCACGCTCTATGAAGCACAATTACATCTTTCTTGTTCAAAGTGTCTTTATGTCCGACATATTTCTAATACCAGCATATTCAATACTGTTCGATATTTATCTGACATTTTATTGATTTTTTTTGACGTAAACACTCAAACTATCACCTTTACATAATTAATACACTTTAAAATATAAAATATTAATTTTAAAAATAAAATATATAATCAATTTACATATTTTGTTCTATATTATTCATGTTTTATTTAATTAAAATCTTTTTGTTTGTGAGTGTATGTACAGTATTTCCGTGTCTTATATTTTAAATATTAACCATATTGAAATATTTGTGTGGTGTTCGATATCGGTATCATAGTCGGTGCTTCACAGGGCATGCTATTTGCGAGTGTCTATGGACGATGGTTGCTGTCGGATGTGTATGGTATGCTGTCGCACATCCGACGTATTTCTTGGTTTTGGTTATACAATTTGACACACTTTTTGGAGGTTAAATTTAAATTTTTCACGTGCACCAATTTATTTCCATATAAAAGTTATCTATATGGGACCTAAAAATAATGAAGCATTTATTCTTTAAACAATTGATATAAAAATTTGTTAAATTGAAATCGAGATTAATGATAAAATATTAAAGAATAAGGTTAATTCTGGGATTAATTTAAAAACTTTTTAAATTTACAGTTTGGAGAAAACATAACTGTATTAGTTAAACTAAAAATAATAATAAATCATTATAAAGAAGTATGCAAACTATAAATTACTAAATATAGCAATTAATGTTTGAGTTACTTAAGTGGAAGTTCTCTAACAATCCGTCTTTTTCATATATTGTTCACTTGCGTGGTTGTTTTGCATTTCTTTTTGTTTTCCACTGAATTAAAAAATATATTAATAGAAGATCATCGTTTATCTGCTTGTCGCTGTTATAAACATGTGATTGTGTTCTAATGAAGACTTTCCAGAAAGGGAAAAAAAAAACGTGTGCAAGTATATGATAGGGAAAGATATATAAAGAGAAAAATAAGTATAGAAATTATTATTTAGTGTATGATTAATAATATTAATTATAAAAATGAGAGTAACGTACGTTATTTATACAATAAACTTTTATAATAATTTCCATATTTTTTTTCTTTTTTTCATCATATATTTTATTTCTTCACAATTGTTTTTAGCAATGACCCTCTAATAGAAATTTGAGAATTTTTAGTGGAAAATAAATAACCATAATTTTTTGTATTTCAAGAGAGAGAAAGATCATTGGAAACTTTAAATGTGGGAGAAGAAATTTATGACAATTAATTAAGAATGTGTTTGGATGACTGAATTTAAAATTTTAAATTCTAAGAATTTCAAATATTTCAATTGAAATTTTTTTATTTTTAAAATTTTGTGTTTTATAAAAAAAATAAAAATTGTGAGGCCAAAAGACAATAAATGCAAGGAGAAGAGGATCACCTGTGAGGGAAGAATTCCAAGTTCAAAAATGGAATTTCTGGAACTTAAATTGAAAAGTGGATTAAGATTATAAAGAAAATACATAAATGTGTTAGAAAGTTCTTCTATCAAGAAGAGAATTTTAATTTCTAAAATTTTAGAAGAAAATTAAAATTCAACATTTTTAGTTATATAAATTCGGTTTTAAAATTTTAAAAATTTAAATTTTCATAAAAAACATCCAAATAATGAATTTTAGACTAAAGAAATTTCTCTAATAGATTATTTTCCTTAGTTAAAATTCTCTTGTATGTTTTATTAATTTTGTGAAAATAAATAATTTAAAAGGGGTAAAATAGGATATATATCAACAAAATCCCTTAAAATTAGAAAACTTAATAACTTCCTTGGGATATGTACCAATTTGTTACTAATTCTGAATTGAAAGTTCGAACATATGTTACCACTTCTATTTCTTAAAATTTGTTTATATTAAAATTGAAAATATTTCACGACTTCAATTACTTTCTTAATACGACTTTAACATCGTAAAATTATTTTAGTACAACTTTAAACTTGTGAAGGAAATAATTTCTTATTAAAATCTTAAAATAATTTGTGACTTTAATTTTTTTTAACATATATATTTAATTTTAATATTGTAAATATTTTATTATTTAATGAATTAATGTATGTTTATTTTTTTATTTAATATTTTTTAATATGGTTTTGTTTAATATTTTTATGTTTTTTGAATATTGTTTTATTTAAAATATTTTCTATATTTTTTACTATTTTTAAGGTTTATTATTTGTTTTGCAAATTAAAAAAATAATGAAAAAGTTAAATTTAAATAAAAATATTAAAATATACTATATATTCGTTTAACAAAAATATTAAAAAATTACTAACATAAACAAAAATATTAACTTATAATTTGTAAAACAAAATTAATTGATTTTTACAATTATCATTAAGTAAATTAATAATTTCGTAAAGTAGTATTAATTAATTTTTAAAAAAATATATTTTGATATTAACAAGAAAAAATAATTTAGTAATAAAAATAGTTGTTAAAATAAAAATAACATAAAATGAATAATTCAAATTAAACAGAAACATAAAATTAAAAAGTAAAAATAATATTAGTTTGTATGGATAGTTATTATGATTATGTCCTTCAATTTTATATAATAAACATTACTTATGTCTATTTAAAATTGGTTTATCCATCTCATTATATACACGACTAATGGTTAGTCATGGCTTCAAAGAATCAAACATGAAATATGAAAGACAAATAATAATCTTTAACAATAGTAAAAAAAAAAATATGTAGTACATTTTAATATTTTCATTTAAATGTAACTCTTTAACATTATTTTTTAATTTACAAACAAATAATAATCCTTAACAATAGTAAAAAATATATAAAATATTAAATATAAAAATATATACTAAATAAAACAATAAACATAAAATAATAAACAATATTAAATAAAACAATTTTAAAAATATAGAAGATATTAAATATTAAAAATATTAAATAAAAAATATAAAAATATTAAATTAAACCATATAAAAAAATATAGAAAAATTAAATAAAACTAAAAACAATAAAACATACCTTAATTCATTAAAAAATTAAAATAAAAAAAATTATTTGCAATTTTAAAGTAAACATATGTACGTGCAAAAAGCATTGAAAAAAAAACTTATTTCCTTCTTAAAAAATATAAAAATAAAAAAAGCACACAACTTTAAAATCTTACTTAAAAAGAAATTGTAGTCAATTTTTTTTTACGACTTCTATGTAAAAAAATCTTAATAGATTATACGACTTTCAATTAACATTTGTTACCTTTTATCTCTTTCAGAGTATTAATTTAAAATTTGCATCCAGAAAGGAAAATTTCAAAAAAAAATCCTTATGCATGACAAAGACAATTCACAATTAATCATATGATCTAATTCTGATATGTAGGAACAGAATATTATTCTTATTTTTTTTATATTAATTATATTTTTTGTGTTAGGAAAGAATATAATAATATTCAACTAAACTATTTACTCTAATTTAATTATCAAATAAATTATTTTTTTGGTATAGATTGGAACACTCATTTATGTGTGGCAGGTTTTTACCTTAAAAAATCAATAGAAGAATAATGTAATATTTTCTTCCATAATTTGCAGCTCAAGGTTAACTCATTATATCTAATCATGACTTAATAAACTATTTTCTTCTTTCATTCAATTGTTCTGGTCAAGGTTTTAATTCTATCATAGATTTCAAACTTATTACCTAGAGTTGGATTCCTTCTTGATTAATCATTAATTCTATAAGTATTTAATCATATTCAATATTCATTCAATTAGTGTCCTAAGACATTAGGTGCTCAAAATTAAAATATAACAAATAACATGTGAGAGGAAACTATTATATTTTTTCTTAAAAATTTTTTATTGACATATCAAGGTAATATTAACTATTATAAATTATAAATTGAGTTAGTTTAATGATGACATCTACACATACATCATCTATATGTGCAATTTAAGAAATGAGATTTATTAATCTTTATCCAATAAAAATTATTACATATATATTGATCTATCCGGATTATTGATGTCATATTCACAATAATTCTATGATCAATAAAAATTTAGATTAAAATTATAAAGGACTTATTTTTCATTATCATAATTTCTATCATGATAACAAGTTTCTAATTTTAATGAAGGACTTATCAAATTAATAATTTTATAAAATAATAAATATGATAATAAAATAAAGAACAATTATTTACTTAAATTGATAACACGATAGATTAGATCTTGGACATACATATTCATCTGCAACAAAATGTGACAAAGAATTTGTGCATTGAGGGGCGGACAGGGGAGGGGCAGTAGGCGAAGAACCTACCTAGAGGTGAAGAGGATGGTGCAGGTGGAGTTGTGGAAGGAGGGGGAGGTGAGGAAGTCAGTTGTTGTCGTCATCATCGACTGTGTAGTTCATGGATTTGGATATCAAAGGTATAGTTTATGGGTTTGGACGTTTGACGTGGCTGACTTCATACATATATCGCTAATGTGTTTAATTAACAGTCACGTTTTGGACAGAGACTATTAACATGAATTTCACAAAACTTTTGAAGTTTCAAAGATCCAATAAAGAACAAAAAATTTACCGAGTTCAGTTACAAAATTTAAATATATTTCAAGAATTTCTAACATATTTAATCCTAAAATAAATAACCATCAAAGTAATTAGTTTATCAATGTATATTTAAACATCAGTATAGCCTCTAGATATTGACGCTGGTTATGTCCAATATTTTTTTTGGTGTATAATAATTGCATGGAGGCAACCCTGATAAATTGGCCAAAGCTAGAAGAATAAGGTTAATTGTGGGACTCACAAAATAATTAAACATTTATTCTTTAAACAATTGATATAAAAATATGTTAAATTGAAATTGATATTAATGATAAAATATAAAAGAATAAGGTTAGTTGTGGGATTAATTTAAAAAATTAAATTAAACTAAATTTACAGTTCGGGGAAAACATAACTATATTAGTTAAAATAAAAAAAATAAATCATTATAAAGAAATATGCAAATTATAAAATACTAAATATAACAATAAATGTTTGAGTTACTTAAATGGAAGTCCTCTCTAACAATCCGTCTTTTCATATATTGTTGACTTGCGTGGTTGTTTTGCATTTTTTTTTTTCCACTGAATTGAAAAATATATTAATAGAACACTTATTTCTCTGCTAGTCGTTTATTCAATTTGTTCACGTTTTTTTCTCTTTTCTTAATGTCTTCATCAGAACGCGATTATATATAAAGAATTGTGAAGAATATATTTACAACAAGTTGAATAAACGACTAGCAGAATTGTGAAAAAAAACTTGTACAGACTTTTTTTTTTTCTGGAAAGTCTTCATCAGAACACAATCATATATTTATAACAGGTTGGATAAACGACTGGCAGAGAAATAATTCTTCTATTAATATAATTTTTAATTCAGTGGAAAATAAAAAAAAATACAAAACAACCACGCAATTGAACAATATATGAAAAAGACGGATTGTTAGAGAGGACTTCCATTTAAGTAACTCAAACATTTATTGTTATATTTAGTATTTTATAATTTGCATACCTCTTTATAATGATTTATTATTATTTTTATTTTAACTAATATAGTTATGTTTTCCCCCGAACTGTAAATTTAATTTAATTTTTTAAATTAATCCCACAATTAACCTTATTCTTTTATATTTTATCATTAATCATGATTTCAATTTAACATATTTTTATATCAATTGTTTAAAGAATAAAGGTTTAATCATTTTGTAGGTGTCATACTCTTACCAAATTTTTTATTTCAATTGAGTTTTTCCTTCTAATTAACATTATAAAAAATTAACTATTAACACTTAATTAGATATGCAAACAGTGGATTAATGCTTATAGAGTGATCTAAGCATAACTAAACCAATTATAAGAGATTTTTTTAGAGTTTCAACCTCTACAAGTCAATTTAACCCAAACATTATTTCACAAACATCTCAATTGTTTGACTCTATAGAAAGTTGAAACTCTAAAGAGTCATGTAATATGATAAAATCACTAGGGACTAAAAAAAATATTTTTAGGGACTAAAAAAAGTATAAAAACTAAAGCAAAATGCATTAAACTAACAGTTAATTATAGCTAGCAATAGATGACCAATATTTAAAAATTAGAATTTGATAATTATTTGCCAACAATTGATTACTCATGGTTGATAAAGTAGTCTTAGTTTTAAAATCGAAGGCAAACACACATTTTGATAATTGTATAGATAAATGATTTAAGGATTGATTAGGGTCCAACATAGTTAGGCTTAAGGTGGCTTACAAGTAAGATTAATCTAGAAGTCCAAGTGAGAAATTGAGCCTAACATGGGATGCATTTAGAAGTAGTTTTTCAAGCCAAATTGTCATAATATCATGTTCTCCGGAAAAAAGTAAATAGTAGATAGTTATCATATGAAAATGACTAATGTCAATTATACTATATCAATAGTAAAAAAATGATGTAATCAAAGTTTCCAATTAAATTTATTTTTTAAAAAGTTGTTTATCTTTGTTTTTCAATCAAATTTAGCTCAATGCTTAAATATATTTTTGTGAATATCACTTTTTGTTCCAAATATTATTTTTAATCATCATAAATATATGTCATTTTTTTGTTCTTAGTCCCTTAAAAAGGTACTTTTTATTTGTTTTCAAAATTATGTAATTTTTTATTTTATTTTAGTCATTAGTGATATCATCATAATGACTAATATTTTGGATGACATCATTATTTGTTGATGGCATATTTTTATGATGTCATCATTTGTTGACATGACACAATGATGACATCATTATGATGTTATCACCATTAGTCTTGTTAACACTTAACAAAATCCATTAATAATGAGGACTAAAATCAAAAAAGAATTTTATAAGGACTAAATTTAAAAATAAAAAAAAATACTAAAATGTATATAAAAAAATCTTATTTTATAGGAGCCATATTGTTATTTAAGTTGAAGGATTATTTGAATTTACACCTTCCAATAAAATGAAAATATGTTTTTGTTAACAATTTTGATAATTAAGATAATGTAATGATTATGTCCTGAATTTTATATATAAAATTCAACAAATTTATTGTAATTTGTGATTGGATAACGAATTAATAATATAAAATTATTAAGACATAGTCTTCTTTTTCAAAAAGAAAAAAAAAGAAGAGGAAGAAAAACCAAAAAGTTTGGATGTGAACTTAACATACTGGGTGGGCATGAGAATAAAAGTTCCCTACTTGTGAACATAGAATCCCAATTAATTAAAAAAAGGAGCTAAAAACACATTCTTTAAACATTATTTTTATTTGTTGAATTTCTTGTAAATTATAAAATTTAGTGGCTTCATATTTTATTTAAAAATTCTATCATGATTTTATAATTTTTAATAAACAAGTGAGTATATTAAAACTAGTGTGTCAGATAATATATGTTAACAATTAACACTTTTTACAACAATTAACACTTTTCACCCGAGTAATAATTCAAGCATGTAGTTGTAACTTGTAAGGGTAGGGACGAAGCAAGAAATTGAACTTGAGGGGCATCAAGAAAAAAAATGATTTAGTAAATAAATTTTAAATTTTTAAATACATAAAATATAAAAAAACCTTAATATTATACATATATCTAATATTTTTATAGATAAAAATAAATATAACTATATCATTACACAAATAATACTATCTTTGATTTTTATATAAGAAATGATGATACATTTTTCTTGTTCTAATTATAGAAACAGATTCTTTTTCAAATATTTTTTTTAATTTTTACAATAAAAAGGTGTTAATTATATATATATATATATATATATATATATATATATATATATATATATATATATATATATTACCATTAACTTATTATGAAGTTTATTAATGAAATAATCAAGCATTTCACTAATAGATTCATTAATTGATTTATTAACAATTTAAGTCACCCTCATTAATAAAAAAATATTCCTTAAATTAAAACTAATGATATTAAATACAATCACTACTTAAATCTTTAATTCTATGGAAATATTAATTAAAATTAAATAACTTAATTATTTTTATTAATTTTGATAAATTAGTTATTTGTTTCATATATAATCAAATAGAGATAATATATCAGAACAAAAATAAATTAGACAGATAAAATAATTTTGAATAATTATATCTCAACATCATAAATAGTCCACTAAAACTTATCATTTCTCTTTAGTTCTTTGTTCTATGATCAAGTTACTTATATACTTATATTTTTTTTTTCATCTTCTCTTTTCTCTTGTTAATGTCAACTAACATAATAAATTCATGTATCATTTTTTAATATATTTTTTTATAAATAAAGGACCACAATATTTTTATAATAATATTAATACATTTTAGAAAACTTTGGGGACCATCATCTCAATTCCCCCTCTCTTTTCTTAACAGGGCTGTTTGAAAATTGGATTTAATCAGATTGATTTTGAATAAAAAAATCATTCAATCTAATCATTTTAGTCTTTTTAACATCATCTAACTGATTTTATTTAAAACATTAATATGATACAATCAAATTTAAAGCGATTGATACGATTTTTAATTTTAATTATACTTTTATTTCAAAAAATTTATTAAATAACAATAAGATATAATATAATAAATAATTTAAAATATTAAATATTTTATTTATATATCATTATATAATTATAAATTATATAATAATTTTATAAATATATAGAAAATAAAAATATAAACATGAGTGATATTGTCAAATTATGAATACAAATATGTATCATATGTAAAGTTTGATATAAATAAGGTCGGATCGGTTTCGACAATTGATTCCAAAATCTGATTTAATAACAAATTTCAATTTTTTTTATCTATTTGGTTTTAGTTGTATTCATTTTTTGATATATATATATATATATATATATATATATATATATATATATATATATTTCAATTGCATCCGTTCATGAATACCTAGATATAAGTGGGTCAAGCTAATTAGAAGGAAAAGGAGGAAATAGTGAAAGACGGGTGCGTACGTCGTTCCAAGTAAATCACTTTGTCGAGCCCTAATTTTGAATTTGTGCGCCATTCCTAAAACAGTGCAGTGAAAATCACGTATTTGCGATGGAGATTCTGTATTCGAAGCTCTACGACAAGTACACCAAACTCAAGGTTTGTTCTTTAATTGATGTTTCATCGATAACCAACACAGGTTATTAGGCTTTGTTATTGATTCTTTGTTTTCTTTGTCGTTTCAGTCTAAAAAACTCTCCGATTTGGATCACATAAACAAAGAACAAGAAGTTAAATTCGTGAATTACTTGACGGGTACGTTTCTTTCCATTCCTTTCGGCGTGAATTCTCGGAAGAACGACGAACGAACGTGTTCTGAATTTCGAACCCTTTGAGTGTTGCAGCTGCGGAAGAGTTGATAGAGCACTTGAAGAGCGAAAAGGAAGGACTTCTTGAACAAGTCAATGAGTTGAGAACTGAATTGGCTTCACTTAGGCACGTTTTCAACAATGCAGCCTCTCTCTCTCTCTCTCTCTCGCTCTCGCTCTCTCTCTCTCTCTCTTTTTGGTTTAAACATATAATTTAGCCCCTGTTCATGTCAAGGATTCTCAATTTGGTCCTTACGCTTAACAATTCTCAATTCGATCCCTGTTGTCATACTTTGATAGTTAGCTGCTTATATATTCTTAATTTGGTCTACACTTATATGGACCGAATTAAGAATGTGCTGCATGTATAGAGACCAAATCAAGAATGTGTAAGAGAGTTAATGGTAATAGAAACCAAATTGATAGCAGGTAGAGACTGATTTAATAAGTTTTTATCCGTAGGAACCAAATTTAGAATCCGCAGTACAGGGACGGAATTATATGTTTAGCCTTTTCTTTTTTAGTTATTTTTCTGTTGGGGATTTTTAAGGAATGGTTTATTTTGTTTTTTTACCAAAATGTGTTACTTTAAATTTCAGGGCTGCCAAAGAGAAAGAGGTTGCGGATTATCAGAAGCTTTTTATGGAGGAAAAAGAGAAAAGTGAGGCTCTCGATTGTTTTTGTGGTTCTTGAAATTAAAGTTAAATGCTTGTTAAATAATTGTAGGTAGTGCGGATGTTTACATAGTTTTTTTTTAGTTCCTGATTCACATGGAGAATGATAACAAAGTAATTTTTGAAAATAATACTTCTTACAGGATATTAAATAATTAGAAGGTTTGAGATGTTTGGAGTTCAACCAAAACATTATAATAAGTTGCTTAAATAAAAGAATTTCTGCATGTATGTAGGTAATTTATTTTTTTGGATAGCTACATAGCTAATCTTTTTCTTCAGAACTTTGGTGGGAATCTATATTCAATGTTTAAGTTTGACTATGTTTCATTGCATCTTTTGTGAATGTAAGTTCACCACAGCATTTCAATGCCTATCACTAGATGTATCTCAATTTCATTTATTCTTCTTCTCTATTGATGATTTGGGTGTGAACTTTTGGCAGATGAAACTCTTTCTGAAGAAGTTGAGAAATTGCTAAAGCTTCACCAGGAAAGAACATGTCATGATTTATATAATAACAGCAAGATCAAGACCGTAGATGATCAGTTTAAGGCAAACTCCAACAGCTCATCTATAAGAATGACAAGAAAACGTACAAGGCAGATTGCTTTGGAGAAAGAAACAATTCCATCTTTTGAAAATGAAGGTAATTCTGTGGAGAGAGAATCAACACAAAATGCTTGCAAGGAGAGTGCTTCTGATAAGGTGAGTATTTAAAACCCTAAAAATGGAATATACAAGTATGCGTTTAATTATATGAATATGCAAACACACACACACACACACGCATATGCATTCTGTTTAATTTATTTGGGTGGAAAATATAATGACCTTAATATGCTGACATTTTGTTGTGAAAAAGCTGCTGGAGTGCTGTACCAAGGCTAATGATCAATCTGGTTGGTGTTAGCAATTGTTATTCATGCTTTATATGTGAATTGTTTGGTTGGGGTGTTGGTATATTTTATATATACTTCATTGTGTTTTACAGGCATTGGTTTACATGAAAGTGGTCATGGTAACGGGCTTATTCAAGTTCTTTTTGAGTATGCACTGGGCATGAAATTATCCACTGACTATCAAACAGGACGAATATGCATGTCTGCTCTGCATCAATCAAGCGGTAATTCATAATTTTGGATTGTAACTGATTTCTTTGTCTTATTATTTCTTAATCTTTTTATAACTTGTTTGAGTTAATAATTTTTTGGAATATAAATAATTAATATGCTTGGCTAGATTGTTTCAATCTGGATATAGTTTTGGAGTTCTGATGGCTAGTTTGGTGGTCAAGACTCAAGACATGATATGCATGGATTGGACAAGAAGGCAAGATAAAAGGAGAAAAGGAAATGGGCATAATTAGCTCTTATCCTAACGAGTGTGTAAGCACACCAAATAAACTAACATATAGGAGTGGCCGGAAATATGGCTTTGTGCGGTTCAAAGGAGTGGGTGATGTGGGAACGCTTGAACAACAACTGTACAACTTGATTATTAGTGGTCTGAAATTACATGCCAACCTCCTGAAACATGGAAGGGAGAGGAAGATGACTGGAAAATCCAATATTGAGGAGCAGTACAAAAAGGGGCTGGCCAAGGACAAGATAGTTGAGGGCGATAAAGACCAAGGTAGAAAGGTAACAAAATACACTTCCATGAATGCAGGACCACTAAAACAACACCCCCATCGAATGACAACACCCATCTTGTATGCGAGAGTAGTGGCGACAGGCAACAAAATTATGGGGAAGAGGTGGATACAAGGTACACGCATCCAGTGAAAACAAATCTTCACTTGTTAATTCAGCTGTGTATACCCATGGAGAAGAGGACATGGTTCAGCAACGTCTGGGTAGGAAGTCTGAGGAACTTGGTGGCGTTTGATAGAATAGAAGATGAATTCATGTGGGATGAAGGCGAAGATATTAAGACAAAGTACCTTGGAGATGACATGGTGCTATTGTTGGGTCTCACTGATACTAGAGCAGAAGAAATTTGCAAGGAAGAAGTTGAGAATGGAATGTCGATGTTCCATACCCTAGAGAAGTAGAGTCCAAGCCTGAGGACTGGATACAGGTTGGTCTGGATTCTGTGTTGGGGAATCCCATTACACGCATGGGACTTGGAGAACATTAAGAAGATTGCATCGGGGGTAGGGGAAGTGGTGGAGGTCGACGATGACGTTGAAGATCTTCAACGTCTAGATAAGGCACGGGTGCTCATTAAAACCCCATGACACCTTACAATTAACCACGATATAACAGTGTCAATTAACGGGGACGATTATTTGGCTCATAAGGAAGAGGAGACATGTTATAACCCCTGTAGGTGTAAATGCCTTACGGGGAGCCTGATAGGGTCTTTGGATGAGATAATCTTCGATGAGAGCAAAATGAGGCTTCCATTATTGGCTGATTATGTGTCGTTGGAAGGCGAGTTTCCGGTGACAGCTAGGCAAGCAAATGCAGGAGGTCAGCAGAATGAAATTGGTCGAGAGTTGCAATTGTCCGGTGGGCAATGTCTCACGTTAGGACCTAAAGGTAATAACCTTGAGTTACTGACACAAGGACCAAATCAAATTCGGTCCAGAGATGAAAGTCGAGAACAAGGGGAAATGGATGGGAAAGCTTTTAGTGGAAATCACAGACCTACCCAGCGGCAATAGTGTGGTGGTAAGGTCATGAAGGAGAAAAGAGGCCGTTGTCAGGAGGAAATGGCAGCAAGGACTATGGCGGAAAAGGGGAAATATTGTTGTGGTCTTGGAAGAGAAGAATGACAGCAGTAACAAGAATGGAAACAATGAGTACGAAAGGGGCCCACTTTTGACAGGAAATTTTGAATTAAAGGGGAGGGGGTCACATGACTATCTAGAAGATGAGGAAGGTGACAGCCCTTTATTGGGCTTTGCTGAAACAAAAGAAGGGAAAAATAATTGTCTGTGCTCTAAATTAAATGGGCCAGCCCTACGCAATATTCATTTTGAGGCACGACTACTGTATTTCCCCAAGTAGTAGTGAGAGAGAGAGATGAGAGAGAGAGACAGAGACAGAGAGAGAGAGCGAGAGTGATGAGAGAGAAAGAGAGAAAGACATAGACAGAGGTGGAGAGTGGACCATCGTCAGGAACAGAAAGAGAGAGAGACAGAAAGCTGAGCCGTACACGACGGCGGGTCCTGGAAAACGCTACGGTGGCGAATGGCATGGGCAGCAGCGCAATTACCACCACATAAACTGGCGCGACAGAGCCGACATTACGTCGTTCTACTTTACGAGATTCCCAGAGGATACAACGGAGAAGGAACTATGGTATCACTTCAAACAGATGGGGGATGTTAGGGAGATTTTCATCCCGAAACAGAGAAACAAAGAAGGAAGGAGGTATGGATTTGTGAGATATAAGGGAGTTTCGAATGCAAGTTATCTGGAAAGAAAGTTGGATAATATTGTCGTAGGGGGATTGAAACTGCATGTGAACATACCAAAGTATCGGAGAGGAAAAGACACACAAGAACAAAACACTGTCAGCCATGGGCGGCATAAGGTGGGTGGAAATCAAAGGAGCAAAGTCGCAACAACCCCTAACATGAAGCGGTCGTACGTGGAGGCGGTGACTTCACATCCTGTCAACACGGGAGGACAACGACCCACTCCCTCACTCCCGACGGTGCACGGGGTCTCACACTCGTCGGTCACACTCGATATCTCGGAGGAGATGAAGAACGGATATGTAGACACTTGGGTAGGGAGATTGAAGAGACAACAAGTTTTCGACCGAGTAGAAGATGAACTCGCATGGGTCCTTGGCTCAGAGGTATCACCTAAATATCTCGGCGACGACATGGTTCTTCTTATCGGCCTCTCAGACGCAAAAGCTCAAAAGCTGATCCAGGAAGAAATAGACCAAGGCACCTCCATGTTCTACGCACTGGAAAAGTGGAACTCGAAGATTAATCCAGGCACAAGACTCATTTGGGTGCAGTGCTGGGGCATCCCCCTAGTAGCATGGAGCATGGACAATACGCGCAAAATAGTGGCAGCAGTCGGTGATTTGGTCGAAGTCGATGATGACTTCGAAGATATGCAGAGGCTCGATAGAGCGCGGGTCTTGGTCAGAACACCACGGAGACCGACGGTAGAGCACGTGGTTACGACAACCATCGACGGAGACAGCTATAAAATCTACATCGTTGAGGAGCACTGGCATGAGGGGATGGCGTGTGCGCGACATCGTCGGAGTGTTTGGGGGTCCTCCGACGAAGTATACTCTGACGAAGGAGACTTCGGTACCCCTCAGTCTAGGCCGAGCAAAGCTTCGCCGAGACCCACCATCAACAACATGCATGACGATTCAATTTTCCGGCAAGGCATGGCAATACCCAATGGACAAAGTGGTAATGACGACCCACTGGATAATGACCGCTGCGGGAAGACACGTGTTCCTAGCAGTGCTCTGCGTCACCTACGAGAGGAGAATAGAATGGAAACACAGCAGACAACAGCAGGAGCAGGTTACGAAGATGGTGAAAGTCAACCTGCGGGAGTTACAGCTAACGTTACGCCAAAAGGGAAGCATATCCTGGCTAGGTCTTCGGTTAGCGTAGCAGATAGCCAAGAAGGGGAGGCAATAGGCTTAGACCAAGGACACAAAGTGGAAAGCACTTATATCCACAGCAACGGGCCACTGGAGACTATTTCAAACAAGTCACGTGATTTCAACGTGAACCTACTTGGGCCCAATTTTACTTTGGACACCTCCAGACCCACAACCCCTGAGAACCCGCAAAAAGATCTACAAAATCAGCCTGCAAGTGCCATACAGGTCTACTGGAGAAAAAAAGGGTGCGTGAAGAAATGGGCCAAGGATAGTGGGAAATTTCCATGCATCATGGACTCTGTTGACAGCAGAATGGTGGAGACGGACAGAAAGGAACCCGAGACACAACCTCAACTTGGGAGCGCACTACAGGTTGGGATCGAAGACACCATGGGTATGCACGAAGAAGCAAAAATTCAATGGGAAATGGCAAATCAACTAGGGCTGTCATGCGGGAGAGACCACACAAAATTCACTGATAAAATTGCAGAAATGGAGACTAGAGACAGAATGGAAGCTGAAACACTGGGAAATAGAAACAGTCATCATGAACATTCTGTCCTATAATATTCGTGGCTTGGGAAGGGGGGTCAAGTGGTCTGTAGTTAGAAAACTAGTAAAAAGGCACCATGCCGATCTGCTTTGTTTACAAGAAATCAAGAAGGAGTCTATCGACAGAACCATGTGTCAGGCATTATGGGGGGACTCTAATTTGAGCTGGGAATCTCAGTCTGCATCAAATACAGCAGGCGGATTGTTGTGTATCTGGAACGACCAAACTTTTAGGGTTGAAAGAAAAGCAACGGGAAGGGGTTTCATATTTTTGGAGGGTGTCTGGGTACAAAATATGCAGAGGCTATTCTTAGAAAATGTATATGCTCCCTGTGATGTACACAGCAGGTGCACCCTCTGGGAAGATATTAAGCAAATTAAAAGTCATAACCCAGATGGCAATTGGTGTATCATGGGTGACTTTAACAGCATTAGAGACCCATCGGAGAGAGTAAGTGCATTCCTAACGGAGACAGACAGCAACTCCATTTCAGAATTCAATAACTGGTTAGCAGATTTAGAAGTGGATGAAGTACAGTGTGTGGGGAGAAGATTTACTTGGTACAGACCAAACGGAACAGCAAAGAGCAAGTTGGACAGAGTTTTTGTTTCACATGACTGGTTATCCTTATGGCCTGGCAGTATGTATTTCATTTCGGATAGAAACTTTTTGGACCACTGTCCTATTCTGTTCAAAGCCACAAATGCTGATTGGGGACCCAAACCATTTAGGGTCTTAGACTGTTGGCTGACAAAGAAGTCATTTCAAGACCTAGTTAAAGGGACCTGGAGAAATACAACTGTAAGGGGGTGGGGGGGATACTCTCTGAAAGAAAAGATTAAGAGACTCAAGGTGACAATGAAGCAATGGAATAAGCAGAATTTTGGAGATACTGCCAACAGGGTACAGCAGCTGGAGTCTGCACTCAATTCACTGGAGATTAATAGCAATGATAGGCAGTTAACTCCATCTGAATTGGTAGCCCGCAAACAGCTGCAGGACTTGTGGATAGCAGCACAAGCTCATGAATCACTGCTGCGGCAAAAGTAAAAGGTGTGTCTATCAATGGCTCATGGGTGGATGACCCAATCAGAGTTAAAGAAGAAGTCAGAAAATTATTCTTGGCCAGATTTTCTGAACCTGATCCCATCAGACAAGAGTTGTCAGGAATCAAACTAAAGGGCATCAGTTTGCAGCAAAATGAAGTGCTGGTGAGAGCTTTTCATGAAGAAGAAATAAAAGCAGTTGTTTGGGAATGTGGGATTGATAAAAGCCCCGGACCGGACGGATTAAATTTCAAGTTTATCAAACATTTTTGGGAGACATTAAAACCTGACTTCCTAAGGTTTTTTGATGAATTCCACAACAATGGTATCTTCCCAAAAGGTGGTAACGCGTCGTTTATTGGTTTAATACCCAAAGTGAAAGATCCTCAATCCCTTAACGAGTTCAGGCCTATATCGTTAATTGGCTGTGTTTACAAGATTTTGGCCAAGACTCTTGCTAACAGATTGAAGCTGGTAATGTCGGACATCATAGACGAGAGGCAATCTGCATTCATACAGGGTAGGCACCTCCTGCACAGCGTCCTCATAGCAAATGAAGTAATGGAAGAGGCAAAAAGGAGTCAAAAGCCATGCTTAGTGTTTAAGGTTGATTACAAAAAAGCTTATGATTCCGTCTCATGGTCGTTCCTATCACATATGATGAGCAGGCTGGGATTTTGTCCCAAGTGGATAAAGTGGATAATGGGATGCCTTACATCAGCCACAGTTTCCATCTTGGTTAATGGCAGCCCCACTACTGAATTCACTCCACAAAGAGGGCTTAGGCAAGGGGATCCACTAGCCCCCTTGCTGTTCAATATAGCTGTAGAAGGACTAACAGGCTTGATGAGGGAAGCAATGGCTAAAAAGCTGTTCAGTAGCTTCCTAGTGGGAAAGAATAAGGAACCAGTAAACATATTACAATATGTGGACGATACTATTTTCTTTGGGGAAGCCACTATGCAGAATGTGAAGGTTTTAAAAATCATCCTCAGATGTTTTGAATTGTCATCAGGGCTGAAAATTAATTTTGCAAAGAGTCAATTTGGGCAGTGTTCGCTTGGAGGCTCATCAAAGACCGATTGCCAACTAGGACAAACTTAAGGACCAGACAAGTGGAGCTGAATGATTCAAGGTGCCCATTGTGCAACAAATTGGATGAAGATGCAACACACCTATTTTTCTACTGCACTAAGACCCTACCTCTGTGGTGGGAATCTCAGTCATGGATAAATTCATCTGGTGTATTTCCTCATAATCCCAAAGATCATTTTCTGCAACATGAAAATTGGTCTGCTGTTGGAGTTAGAGCTAGAAGATGGAAATGCTGGTGGGTAGCACTCACATGGACAATTTGGAAGCACCGAAACAGGGTAGTCTTGGACAATCAGCCTTTTGATGGAAGTAAGGTCATGGATGACGCACTATTTCTGCTATGGTCTTGGCTCAAGGTTACGGAGAAGGGTTTCACTATGCACTTCTGCTATTGGTCTTCCCATCTCAAAGCAGTCTTCTAGAAGTAGGGAGTGTTCATGAATGTAAAAGTTTTAAACTAGATTTGCAGGGCATGTGTATTTCCTCTATGGGTTCAGTCAGATCCTTAGTATTTTGAATCTGCTGTATACCCATCCTATATTGTACCATAGTACCTCTGGTACTCATATATAATATATCATTACTTTTGCTGAGCAAAAAAAAGGGCCAGCCCTTAGTTGGAAGGTTTACTCAAGAAATAAATGGTGCAAAAAGCAACTGGGTCATAACAAAACAGATGGGCCCAAAGTTGGACAAATAACACAAACAAACAAGGAAGGAAAGCAGCCCAGCAATGACTCAGGTAAACACGACACTTCTCCATTAGTGATGAGGGGTAGTGGGTTGAAGGAAGTTGTTGGATGGGAGGAACAAAACAGTGAACAACATGTAACAGGGGCTTCAACATTAGTTCCAAGTCCTACAACCTGTTACCAGGTAAAAGAAGCAACAATGAATTGGGTCATGGCAAAGAATTTGGGAGTAATTTGCAGTAAACAGGAGGGTTCAATGGTCTCTAAGATGATTAGTATGGAAGAAAGAGATAAGGAAGAGGCTCGAAGGTTGGGAAATAGGGAGGGTGACTAATGAAGATCCTAGCTTACAATATAAAGGGGTTGGGGAGGGGGGTAAAGTGGGCCTCAGTAAGGAAATTGGTAAAAAAAAAGAACGAATTGATATGTTATGCCTACAAGAGACTAAGAAGGAACAATTAGATAAGGTTGTATGCCAAGCTTTGTGGGGTGATTGGGATGTCAGCTGGGAATTGCAGCCAACATGTAATAGTGCATGAGGAATACTATGCCTCTGGAGTGAACAAACCTTCAAACTGGAGAAGAAGTTCAGTGGCTGTGGTTTCATTTATTTGGAAGGAATTTGGGTTGCTGATGGTGCGAAAGCGACTATACTGAACATCTACTCACCATGTGATGTGGTTATGAAGAGAAACTTGTGGAAACAAATTAGACAATTGAGAAATGCAAACTTGGGAGGCCTATGGTGTATATTAGGTGACTTTAATAACATCAAAAGAACATCAGAAAGAGTAGGCATTTGTCAAAGGGGGCAAGATGAGAGGATTATGAAGGAATTCAATGAATGGATTGCAGACTTAGAGGTTGAGGATGTGCCTTGGGTGGGAAGAAAATTCACCTGGTATAGACCAAATGGGACAGCTAAAAGTAGATTGGATAGAATTCTTGTATCTGCTGAATGGTTTACTAAATGGAAAGGAAGTACTTAGTTTATAATGGAGCAGAATTTCTCAGATCATTGTCCAATTCTGTTGAGATCTTCAATTGTTGATTAGGGCCTGAAGTCTTTTCGGGTTCTAGACTGTTAATTTCAAGACAAATCTTTCAGGAATGTTGTTCGTGAGTGTTGGACAGCGAACTCTATAGGGGGTTGGGGGGCTTTGTTTTAAAGGAAAAGATTAAGGGAGTAAAGCAGAGGTTAAAAGCTTGGAACCAGACTCGGTTTGGTGATACTCAGCATAAGCTAAGAAGAATTGAGCTGGAGTTGAACAAGCTGGAAAATGAAGGGGATGAAAGACAATGGAATGATCAAGAAGCTGCTAAAACAATTGCAGGAGGATTTGTGGGCAACAACTCATTCACATAAATCCATTTTAAGGCAAAAGGCAAGGAGTAAATGGATCAAGGAAGGGGATTGCAATTCTCGCTTCTTCCATCTGATAGTAAATTGTAATCACAGACACAATATGTTGAGAGGAGTGTTTGCTGATAGGTGTTGGATTGATGAACCTAGCAGGGTCAAAGAGGAAATTCGATAATTCTTTAAGAAGAGATTTGAGGAGATTGAGTGGGAGACCCAAATTACATGGGTTCAGATTTTAGTCCATTGGCTAGCAGCAAAATGAGTTATTGGTGGAGCGCTTTGATGAGAAAGAAGTCAAGGTTGCATTGTGGGAATGTGGCAATGAGAAGAGCCATGGACCAGATGGGCTAAATTTTAAGTTTATCAAGGAATTTTGGGACTTTATCAAACCTGACTTGCTCCGTTTTTTGGATGAATTCTATGTTAACAGAGTATTTTTGAATGGAAGCAATGCTTCATTCCTAGCATTGATCCCTAAGGTTCATGATCCCCATAATCTCAATGAATATAGACCTATCTCATTAATAGGTTGCATGTATAAAATTGTGGCTAAACTGCTATATCAAGAAGGCTGAAGAAGGTGATGCCAATCATTATAGATTTCATAGAGGGTAGACATATGTTGCACTATGTAGTTATTGCTAATGAAGCGGTTGAGGAAACAAAAAGATGTAACAAGAGCTGCCTAGTGTTCAAAGTTGATTACGAATAAGCATATGACTCAGTAAGTTGGGACTTTTTGTTGTACATGTTGAGGAGGATGAGTTTCTGTTCTAAATAGATTGCATGAATTCATGGTTTTCTCAAATCAGCTTTTATTTCCATATTGGTTAATGGGAGCCTCATAGCTGAGTTCACTCCTCAAAGAGGACTCAGACAACGGGATCCACTAGCCCCACTTCTGTTCCATATTGTTGCAGAAGGGTTATCTGGTTTGATGAAAGAAGCATAGGAGAAAAATCTGCTTGAAGGTTTCTCAGTTAGAAGAAATAATGTGAAAATAAGTATATTACAGTTTGCAGATGATACAATTTTCTTCGAGGCAACAACGATGGAAAATGTAAGAGCAATCAAGGTGATATTGATGAATTTTGAGTTGGTATCAGGATTAAAGATTAACTTTGCAAAAAGTAGTTTTGGGGTGATTGGGATGTTTTAGCAATGGATGAATAGTGCTGCAAGTTATTTAAATTGCAGAACGATGGAAAATGTAAGAGCAATCAAGGTGATATTGATGAATTTTGAGTTGGTATCAGGATTAAAGATTAACTTTGCAAAAAGTAGTTTTGGTGTGATTGGGATGTTTTAGCAATGGATGAATAGTGCTGCAAGTTATTTAAATTGCAGATTGTTGTCTTTATCTTTTCCTTACTTGGGCATCCCTATTGGGACAAACCCAAGACGTAGTGCGACTTGGGATTCTATTGTCAAGACATGTGAGAGAAAATTGTCAAAATGGAAACAAAAGTATCTTTTTTTTTGGGGGGTAGGGTGACTTTGATAAAGTCAGTCCTGAACTCGATCCCTATTTATTTCTTTTCTTTTTTCAGGGTTCCGAAGAAAGTGGTGGATAGGTTGGTGAGGTTGTAGCAGTGGTTTTTGTGGGGAGGAGACACAGAGCAGAAGAAGATTGCATGGGTGAATTGGGGTTCAATCTATTGTCTACCAAAGGAAAAAAGGGGGTATGAGAATCAGGGATCTGGTGAAATTCAATTTTGCTCTTCTCGAAAAATGGCATCGGAATTTGTTTCACCACCTAGGAGAACTGTGGGCTCAAGTTTTGGACTCAATATGGAGGATGGAGGAACTTGGATGAGGCAAGAAGGAACAACATATAATCTTTATGGTGGCAGGACCTTAGTTTCATTTGTCATTCGACTGAGGAGGGGAGCTGATTTAAAAGTGGGACAAAATGGAATGTTGGGTGTGGATCAAAGGTGATGTTTTGGGAGGATGATGGAAGGAAGATGGTATACCGTTGATGGAGAAGTACCCTAGACTTTACCACATTTCTCAACAGCAGTACCAATATATCTAGTAGATGGGGATGATTTCAGATGTAGGTTGGAAATGGAAATTGCAGTGGAGGAGATTCCTTTTCAAAGCTGAAATGGCTTCTAAGTTTATGGAGGTAATAGAAGGTTTCGTTGTACAAACTTAGCGACAAGACAGTTGGGTCTAGAAATGAGATTCAAGCAGGACATATACAATAGGGAATGCGAACATGTTGCTTGACAGGGATTCAACAGATGAGAACCAGGATGAAGTCTTTACTAAATTATGGAAACTCAAAATCCCAAGTAAAGCCTGTTTCTTCGCTTGGAGATTAATCCAGGACAAACTGCCAACAAAGACCAATTTAAAAAGGAGGAACGTGGAAATTAATGATGCCATATTTCTCAACAGCAGTACCAGTATATCTAGTTGATGGGGATCAAAGGTGATGTTTTAGGAGGATGGGTGAAAGGAATATGGTATATTGCTGATGGAGAAGTACCCAAGACTCTACCACATTTCTCAACAGCAGTACCAGTATATCTAGTAGACGGGGATAATTTCAGATGTAGGTTGGGAATGGAAATTGCAGTGGAGGAGATTCCTTTTCAAAGGTGAAATAGACATGGCTTCTAAGTTTATGGAGGTAATAGAAGGTCTCGTTGTACAAACTTAGCGGCAAGACAATTGGGTCTGGAAATGAGATTCAAGTGGGACATATACAATAGGGAATGTGTACATGTTGCTAGACAGGGATTCGACAGATGAGAATCAGGATGGAGTCTTTACTGAATTATGGAAACTCAAAATCCCAAGTAAAGCCTCTTTCTTTGCTTGGAGATTAATCCAGGACAAACTGTCAACAAAGATCAATTTAAAAAGGAGGAACGTGGAAATTAATGATGCCATATGCCCATTCTGCAGAGATAATGAAGAGGATGCAGCACATTTATTCTTCAGTTGTGCTTAAATCATGCCGCTTTGATGGGAATCGGTGTCTTGGATAAACATGGTGGGAGTATTCCTGCAAATTCCAAGACATCATTTCCTCCAACATTCCTACTGCAACTTTTCTGATATTAGGTTACAGAGATGGCAGACTTGGTGGATCTCCCTAACATGGTGTATCTGGCACCATAGAAATAGAGGATTGTTTTTTCAAACGACAGCTTTGACGATAAAAAATTGATGGAGGATGCTCTATATTTCTGCGGGACATGGCTAAAAAACTTGGAAAAAGGATTTGACATCCCATTCCACCATTGGTCCAGTTATATCAGGGGGATTAGCATATAGATACTGTGTAGTTAAGTGCCAAGCTTACTGTCAGATCTATGGTTACTTAATTCTTGCTGTATAGCTTGTATTAGGACACCATAGTTCTGCATTTTTTGGTGCTGGTTTGTATATACAACAGTACCCTTTGTACTGCTATTATTATTAGTATATAATATAATCTTACCTTTGCTGATAAAAATAAATAAATAAATTGCATACAAATAACAAAATTGCCCCTACCTATATAAAGGTAAAAATTGGGAGGGTTACTGGGTTTTTTTCTTAAAAAAAAAGTAGAGCATTGAATCAGGACACACAGATCATAATTCTGCAATGAGCATAAAAACAGGGAAGGGGTGAAGATACTCTGCTCAGTATCTGTACCTCAGTCTGAGACACAAACATGACACACAGTTGCCAGTGAAATTTTCGTTTTCCTCATATTCCTGTCTTCTCACAATTTCTTTTCAGAATATCTAGGATTTCTTCTCTTTTTTTTTTTGGGTGGGGGTGGGGTGGGGGGAACAAGTGTTAGTTTTTGGACACTTGATGATCTTCAAGTTTTAGTTCAAAGTTATTTTATTCTCGGTTCAGCAAGACCTTTTGTTTCATTCGTGGGTATTTCTTTGACAAAGCTGATCTTGGTTCTAAGTTTTAACTAAAATTCTAGTGATTTAACATTTTGCATACATGTAACTGCTTGGTTAACATGTTTCTTTTATTGCAACCTTGGTAGGTTACTCCTTCAGTTTATCGTGGATTGGCAAATCACCAGGAGAGGAGGAAGCAGAGCTGCTGTACCATGTTATATCTCTAGGCACATTTGAAAGAGTGGCACCGGAATGGATGAAGGAGGACATCATGTTCAGCCCTAGCATGTGCCCCATCTTCTTTGAAAGGATATCTCGTGTTATCAAGTTGAACCACTAGTGTTCTTCTGTAGCATTGATCCGCCGAATCTGTATTTACTGTACATATTAACTGCTTAATTTTTATTTGGAGAACACTAAGTTGATTTTTGCGTGTAGATTAGTTTGTTTCTCTCCAATCCCATTTCATATTCCATTAGCTAATTCAAAGAATCTGTAAGGTTATTTGGAAGAGCTTGTATAGCTTAGCTCGTTGTGTGCTACAGCAAGAATTTAATTAAGCTTATGAAGGGAACGTGATTTTAAGAAAGGGACTTATATTTCTTCGCAAGTTTTTTTTAACCTAGTTTTAGACAAGTTTTGAGGTAAATGCTATGAAAAGTTTATATGATAGTAGTAAGCTCTTGTAATTAATTTGCTTATTTCAATACACTCGAAGGGTCACATTTATTGTTAAAGGAGAAAATCATGATTACTTTCGCTTCTTAACATGATGATTTTTAACTTACCATGATGATATAAGGATGAAAAAACTAGTTAGTCTGTGAGTCTGTTGTAAAAAGAGGTTTTTTTATGTAGCATTGAATTGATACCAATACTGCATGATGATAGTGGCGTTTTCAAGTGTATTATGTATTTTTTACAAGTGAAATCCTGTCTGATACATCTATTTGATTAATCGATAGCATTTACTTAATCAGTTAAATATTTTAAAAACTTTACTACAACCAATTAAGTATATATTTGATAACTTATACAAAACCAGTTACATTCGTGACAAATTTTACTGTAATCAATCAACTAAATATATAATTTAAAGACATACAGAATCATTTAAATATTTAACACATGTTATTACAATTTTTTTAATTATCATAATTAGAAATTTTAACTTTCTGATAGATTCTTACAAACTTATTTTTTTTAATCAATTATGAGATTAATATTATTGTCATAAATTAAAAAAAAAATTAAATATTCAGTTATTCCTTTGCTTACCGAAGCACGTCATTGTCGTGTGACTGCTTGAGGCTTTGAGCCAAACAAGCTTACACAATACACTTTTATTTACCAAAAATCAATCAAATCGAACAACACATTCATTAAAAAGTAAAAACAAAAATCAAATCTAAATATACAATAATAAGTTAAACGGACGCAAACCCAAATTGGCTTTTGCGAGTGATGAAAAACACAGAATCGCGTTTGCGACTGAGGAATGAGTTTCCTGCAGGGTATCGTTGATTCCTTCAACTCCATCTTCATACCCGATAACAACAATTATCACGACACCAATTCTCCTTCTTCTTCTTCTTCCTCAACGAATCGAATGGAAGCTTCTCCTCCTCCTCCTCCTCTTCCTCCTTCGGTTTCGAACGAGCGCGTTGCCTACAAGCTCAAAGGCTACTTCGATTTGGCGACGCAGGAGATCGCGAAGGGCGTTAGGGCAGAGGAATGGGGCTTGATCGACGATGCGCTTCTCCACTACCGTAACGCGCACTCGATCCTCCTCGAAGCTAATTCAACTCCCGTTCCGTCCTACATCACTTCCAGGTACTCACAATTTCACGCCAATTAATTGTTTCTTCGATGCAAAAGTAGGGTTTCTGAATGAGTTCTAATAATATGAATGTTTTTTTGTTGATGGAATCTGTGGCAGTGAACAGCAGAAGGTGCAATCTTATCGAGAGAAGATATCCAAATGGCAGAGTCAGGTTTCTGAGAGATTGCAGACTCTCGCTAGACGAGCTGGTAGCTCATCTGCTAATCAGGTATGAATGTAGTTGGTGTTTAGATTTTCAAAGCAGAATGTGTTGTTTGCAGAGTTAGTTTTTGCTTTGTTGTTCTGAAATTTGAGGTTGAGATTGCAAAGTGTCATTGTAAGGAACACATTAACTGTTAAAACTGTTACCTCTGTTCCATGATGTTTTAGACTTTTTTTTCTTCATAATTATTGATTATTGATGTTGTACATCAAAGTCTCGTTAATTAAACTACCGAGACTGTGTATCAACTGACATGGGTTTGTTTCAGTGTAAACGATTGTCTTGAGTTTGAGCTCTGAGCCTGGGTATGCAGTTGTGTTAAGAAAAAAAAGGTCTGATTAATTTATTGATTTTCACTTATATATCCTATTTAACAATTGTTACTGACTTACAATAGTAATTTATAACCAGTAATGAGCTATTAAATAAGGTATTTTAATTCAAATCTAACTATTATTTTTTACATATATTAAGTGCTTCTTAATCTGTGTTAACCTTAAACATCAATAGATATGGAATGGAGGCATTGTTTTTGTATCATAAATGAGGGGATTCGGATTACTTCCATGTAGGCAGTTATAGTTGTATTTTTAAGAAGTAATTATGTTGGCTAATGTTCAGAGTTCAGAGCCTTTGGACTTTTCAGCAACCCTGTTAAATTACAATCATCGAGTGTTCTTACTTCATATTTGTCATAGGGTACTAATTTTATGATTAGATAAACCTTTAATGTTTCTTTTCTTTTTCCTCAAAAATGTTTGCAGAGCACCTCAAAACTTGCCCAAACTGTGGCAGTTCCGATTAAGCCATCGAGTACTAGAAAAAATGTGTTACAAAAGCCCCCTCAAAGAACAGGTCAGGTGAATAAAGTTGGAAGCCCAAAATCTAGTCAAGGGTCTGGTGTAAATTATGATGACAAACTAGTTGAAATGATTAACACTGCCATAGTAGATAGAAGTCCTTCTGTTAGATGGGAAGATGTTGGTAAGAATCTATGCATGTTCGCTTCTTTGTTTTGTATATTATCATTTCTTTGATTATTAGTGTGGAAATGCAGCTGGGCTTGAAAAGGCAAAGCAAGCTTTAATGGAAATGGTTATTTTGCCAACTAAGAGAAGAGACTTGTTTACGGGTCTTCGAAGGCCAGCCAGAGGTAATGCCATAGGACCTCATTTCATTTGGTTATATATTGGATCATGGTGAAAATTGTAGAATGAAAATGCCAAATATTGACATTGCTGAACATTTGTTCTAGGTTTGCTTCTCTTTGGTCCCCCTGGTAATGGAAAAACAATGCTTGCCAAAGCAGTGGCTTCAGAATCACAAGCAACATTTTTTAATGTCACAGCAGCTTCCTTGACATCAAAATGGGTATGTCTCTATTTGTGTATCAGTTGGAATTATAAGGTCTTAGTTATAGAAGGAGGAAAAGGAAATAAAAGAAACTTAATACATGGAGATTTGACGTTTTACTTGATTTGATATGATGCTTTATGTGTTACAAAATCCTTGTTTAAACTAATGCTAGGTATAATTACAAATCATGAAATATTACAAAATATGGAAGCTAATCCCCAACACGTAGTCCTAATCCTAGATATTCTGAATTATTCCAAAATAAAATCAAGATATTATTGGATAATTTTTCATATATTCTAGTAGTATCCTTGTTTAACTCATTTATTTCTTATGTTAATATGTTTAAGGAATGGTTATGACTTCAGAAGTTTCTCCATGATTAACTTGTGCTCAATAGGTGGGTGAAGGTGAAAAGCTTGTCCGGACACTATTCATGGTAGCTATATCCAGACAGCCATCTGTAATTTTCATTGATGAGGTATTTCTCATGTTATAGATAAAGAAATTGTTGTCCTCCTACTAAACATGACTAGAAAGACATCATAGAAGAATATGTTTAGGGAATAGGGAATATTTTTTTAGCTTGCTTTAGAAGCAATGAACCACTTCAGAATCAATTCTCCCAGAGCTTTGTTTGATAACTATTTGAAGTTTTGAAAATGTCCAAATAAATGCCCTCTGCATTTCAACTATTTTTGTTTGAAACTTGGTTCAGAGCACAACATTAATTGAGGCTATTATATGTGTGTCAATTAAACAATGGAGGCTATTATATACAATAAGTGTCATGTCATAAATACAAAGATTACAGTAATCCAAACCTAATTATCTTGATTAAATAATAATATATCCACACACCCTATTTACTTTATTTCTAACAAATTTCATTGAACTACTATTCTTAAAGAGCGTAGAGCGCTTGTTTTAAAATGATGTGGCTAAGGATCCCTTTTGATAAAAGTTGTATCTAGTAATTTTATCTTCTAACTGAATTAGTTAATGACTTGAAATATTTATTAAGATTGATGATGCATATAACTCATATAAGCATGGTTATGAAACTCTAGAGTTAACTCGTTAACTCTTACAAGTTTACGAATCCACTTACCCTCTGTGAGTTGACTCATAAGTAAACTCTCTTTTTAGTAGACTCTGGGTAGATTTTATAAACTTTAAAGTAAACTAGGTAGACTCTCGAGTTTACCACCAAGTCAACGAGTCAACAAATTAAAAAAATTAGATCAAAATGTAAGTAATTTTGGATTATTTTCTGTCTGTTTAGTGTTTAACATATCTTTCTTTAGTATGTTGTTTCCAAATAAAAAAAAAATATCACATTTAATAGCATCAAACCCCTTGTTCTCTAATAATATCAAACCCTTAATAGAAATGATCTACCACTACTATAACATCTGCAAGTTATTATCTAGTAGTGATGCATTACTAGATTTGGTTATTTAAGTATTGTGAAATTTATGATTTACTATTTTGCTTTATTATATTGTTGAAATGTTTAATTGGTATATTATTTATAGATATTTTATTATTATTTTTATATGAAGTAGACCCTTACGAGCATGGTTATCAAACTCTTACGAGTTTATGAGTCTACTTATTCTTTGTGAGTTGACTCTTGAGTAAACTCTTTTTTTAGTAGACTCTATAAACTTTAAGTAAACTTGATAAACTCTCGAATTTACCACCGAGTCAACGAGTCAGTAAGTTAAAAAAATTAGACCAAAATGTAAGTCATTTTTGGTTGTTTTTTGTCTGTTTAGTTTTCAACATACCTTCATTTAGTGTGTTATTCTTAAATATAAAAATTCTCACCTTTAATAACATCAAACTCTTGTTCTCTAATAATATCAAATCCTCGATGGGAATGATCTACCATTACTATAACATTTGTAAGTTATTATCTAGTAGTGATGCATTACTAGACTTGGTTATTTAAATATTGTGAAATTTATGATTTATGATTTATTATTTTACTTTATTATATTGTTGAAATGTTTAATTGTTATGTTATTTATAAATATTTTATTATTATTTTTATATGAAGTGGACTCTTACGAGTCGAGTTTATGAAACTCTCACGAGTCTACGTAAACTCTTGAGTTTGATAACCTTGCTTACGAGTCTACATGTTGAGTCCACGAATCGAGTTTATAGAACTCTTACGAGTTTACGCAAACTCTCGAGTTTGATAGCCTTGCATATAAAAAAATAAAGTGTCAATTTTTAGTGAAACAAAGATTATTTCTTTTTCACATTAGTCTGCCCTGGTTTGTAGCACTCTTAGTCTCAGGGTGACCAGCATTATCATTGATTGTCCCAAATTCTAATCCCTTATGATGGCTATAGTGTAAAGTTAATAAGTCATGCTATGTTGTTGTGTTTAACTATTAGTTTTATTTTCCCAAAGCCATGCTAGTTAAATAGGAGAATTCATAAAGCAGAAAGAAAAGGTTGTATTCTTTGCATCTCAATTTTTTTCTCCGCTCAAACAATAGTAATTTCCTTTCTTAACTGATAACAGATTGATAGTATAATGTCAACAAGGTTGGCAAATGAGAATGATGCCAGCAGACGATTAAAATCTGAATTTCTTATCCAGTTTGATGGGGTGACCTCCAATCCTGATGATATTGTGATTGTAATTGGTAAGCATTAGATCTGAAGATTCTTGATCATTCTGTTTCTAAAAATGAGCATGATCTAGAATTTAGATCCACTACAGTGGTAATTAACAGAATAACATGTATTGTGCAATTATAATTGGTAGATGGGCTTTTGGCCTGTTCCAGAAATAGCTGTTTAATCTCATCTATTGGAACATCGTGAGGCCATTACACAATTATTAGAGTTACCTCTCTTTTTCTCTTTTACATTAGCTGTATCTCACATTTTGTGTGGTATGTCAGGAACAATATTAACTCCTTTGCTATATGGCTTGCATTGTACTCTGTCCTCCTAAAAACATGGCATCTTAATATGATGGATGCAAGACTAATTTAGCTATTGTAGATGTGGAATTGCTTCCTTTATCTTTTTTTTTTTATTTCGCAATATTATGTGAGTTTGAATATAGATAAGTGAATGCCTGGTCATGTGTCTATAAATCTGTTAGTCTTCCTAAACTCATAAATTTCCTTTTCCTTCTTAATATAGGTGCGACAAATAAGCCACAAGAATTGGATGATGCAGTTCTTAGGAGACTGGTAAAAATTTCTTTAATGTCCTATACTGGAAGTGTATGAAATATAATTCCAGAATGTCATGTTGCTAATGTGATTTTTAAATGATATTTTATCTGTTAGATATAAACGATCTTCTAATTTTATTCTCATTGATATATATATATATATATATATATATATATATATATATATATATATATATATATATATTTTTTTTTTTCTTGAGCTGATGGTGTGAAATATTGTACAGGGATATTTTTTTATTTTTAGTCCAATGACTTTTATATGCCTTGCAATAGGTTAGGTTGATATACCTTAAGTAATGGATAAATAATGTGATTCTATCGTATTGTCTTGAATAGTGGTTTTAAAATGGTCATATGAAATAGAAACCCTTTTGTTGATAATAGTATGTTTCATATATACCTTTGTTAATTGTAACATGACTGTATTTGGTATACCATAAACTTCTATTCTAATAATCAGTATTCTCTTCTATGTACCTTGACAAATTTCTTAGGCTCCTAGCAATTGTTTTATAGGGAGTTTCTTTGCATGGCAATATGGAATTCGTATACTTCCCCTGGACTTATGTTCTCTGTTACAATTCCTCTTACAACATTCTAAAATGTTGAGTGGAAAAATAGAATAGATTTCAAATAAAAAAAAAAAGAATCATTAAAACACTTTGCATTATATTTTTCAAGAGACATGCCATTTGTGCCCATTGAAATCTATGCATGATAGTATGCCATGGATAGTGATAGTGGTTATAATGATCTTTGAACCACATGCTGCTTCTCTACTTACTCTATTCTTGGGTTTGCTGTGAAATATTTACTAGGTAAAGAGAATATACATACCTTTACCAGATGAAAATGTTCGGAAGCTACTGCTAAAACACAAACTCAAGGGTCAAGCATTCTCCTTACCTAGTAAGCAATTTGCTCATATTTTATGCTTTGTTATACTTCTTTTGATTTGTGTACTATGTGATGCTACTGAATGTATTTCCTGGTTATTTATTCTTCTAAGTATTCTGGTTTTATTGTGGCTGGCTTATACCTTCTTTATTTATTCTGGTTGTGTGTGAAACCTTTATTTATTATGGTTGTGTGTGGAACTTATTGCAAAATTTGGACAAATTAGTTTACTTGTTATTGTTTGCCCAACAAGATACTTGATTTCACAGGGAATAGCCATTTTTTATTAATTGTAAGAGTTTGTATTTCTGTTGTATGCTTTAAACTTTTGTTATTTACATCTTTCATAAAAGAAAGCTCAACGTTATTATTATTAGTTTCCCTGCTCTGCTTTTAACTGAAAACTTCGGAATTTTATGTTGCAGGTAGAGATCTAGAGAGGCTTGTAAAGGAGACCGAAGGTAATATTTGTAGCTAAAATACACATTTTGCTTGTTACAAGTTTGAGTCCTGATGAGAAAGAAACCAGAATGTTGAGATATTCTTTTTTTTCCTTTTTAAATATGACGACTCGATATTGTTGGTTTGCAGGATATTCTGGCAGTGATCTACAAGCCTTGTGTGAAGAAGCCGCAATGATGCCCATTAGAGAGCTGGGTGCTGACATTCTTACTGTTAAGGCTAATCAGGCATGCTATTTGAAAATTGAAATTACTATGTCTTTGGATAGGATTAGTATAATCTTGTAAATGAAAGCCTTTCTTTTATTTTTAAAAGTTAACTATTTTAAGTTTTACCAGGTAAGAGGACTGAGGTACGAGGATTTTAAGAAGGCAATGGCTACCATTAGGCCAAGCTTAAACAAAAGTAAGTGGGAAGAGCTTGAGCGTTGGAATGAGGATTTTGGTTCTAATTGAAGTCATATTCTGATGCATATATATGCATGAAATAAAAAATAAAAATAAAAAAAACTGTGTACATAACTGAAATTAGACTAGACGAAGGCATCAAGGTCAGTGGCTAAAATAATTCTAGCGGCTAGCCTTAAATGACTGCCTTTATTTATTTTAACATTTATTCTTTGTATATCTTTCTGAGATTACCATATTTAGGGATTGTAAATCCCTTCCCCCGGGGGTTTTCTGGGAAGAAAAAAGATTGATAAATTGCCCTGGAAATGAGGGGAGAAAAATATTGAAAAGAAGGTTTTTTTTTTTAAACATGGCAGTATATGAATTTTCAAGCTTTTAAATCGGAGTGTAGTAATTCTTTCTATTTTATTCTTTTTTGCTTTTATCAATAAAGTATAGTGATTCTTTGAGACTTAGTTGAACCAGGGTAATGGATTTATCATAAACCTAGTTTTCGAGAGCATATTGGACATAATTTATGATGATGAGACTATGTTTTACGTCACAAGTATTCGTCTATTTCTCATATCACTGGCTATTATTTTTCTCTTGTATGCTTTAATTTAATTTAGTTTAATCGTTAAATGTAACATTTGTATCATTCAATTTTCACGAAGAAACTTAAAAAAAATAAGTTTAACAGATTTCACATCTTATCCAATCTGATGTGCGGACATGACTAGCATTTCTTCACGTTGTTAATAAAATGCAGTAAAAAATGTTTTAAGCTGAATGCAGTGTTAAGGATTTTTCCTTAAAAAATAAGAAATAAAAAATGAGATACCTATTACAGCTTATTCCATACTTTAAAAATTGACAGAATTTTTGTCTTGGTTAGCAAAATATGGGGAAATCTTCGTTCTCAGAAGGAAATTTTAATGGATATTCACAAATGTCCAAGAAAATGCTAGTCTCCTGTCTTGGAAGAAAAAGTATTTGAATATACTTAAACCGGTGTGATAAAATTATCAATTACAACTCTTAATTTACCTGTATTGTAATGGTATCTAAATTCATAAATTGGGTCCTATATAATGCACCATAATTAATTGTATATAATGCTTGACAAACTTTTTGAATCTTTTTCTTCTTAAAAGGAGATGAACTAAACACATTTTATGAAAGATTTTTAAAAAAAGTTAAGCACTTTAATTTTTTAAAAGAAATAAATAAATAAATTTCTTTTAAAATATGTTAAAATCCCATTTTTAGTGGTTTAGTTTTAAAAACCAATTTTTAATTCAGTTTCAGGATTTATTTTTTTCAATTTTAAAAAATGGTTGTTAATCTTGTGTCACAATCCAATCATCAGGACAAGTTAGAAACCTTGAAATTCATGGTCTGAGACAAGTTCAGGAATTTCAAAAAAGTTAATGAAAATAAATTATTTTTTAAAATAATTTGAATGAAATATTTGTATAATCTCTCATGATATATTACATAATTCATAATATACAGGTAATATCTTAAATATCAAGAATTAAACATTTGTTTTCATAAAAATTAATGATAAATTATATATGCGGATCAAATTCGTTTTATGGAAGAGGTAATAAAAAGTAAAAAAATGAGTTGATAAAAAAATATAAATATTTGTTCCCCCCTCTTTTTCCTTACTCTTTTCTCTCTTACTCCCTCCCATCTCTTCCCCATCTATTTCCTCACTCTTTGGTCTCTCCTTTCCCATTCTTTATGTTCTCTCTTGGTAATTTTTCAAGTTAGAAAATAGTAAAAATTATCAAACACCGACTTTATTTTTTAACTTCTTATTTTAAAAAAAAAATCCACCTAAATAGGATATGAATCAAATGAAGCTTATCCACGAAAAAAAGAGCGTGGAAAGGAGTGTCTAATATCTATGCACACGGTGAAGCCTAAATAAGGCCGAAGACACACATGGCACACTATGATTGAGTTAAGTGTGGAACAACTTCTCATTTTGTATTCATACCAATTGTGTTACTTTGTTGTTGTCTGACAATATACTGTATCTTCTAGCACAGCCACCACCAATCCAAATTGAGCCCATGTGCTCCAGAAAATACTTTTAATCTCTTTTTTTATTTGTTTCACATTCCAAAAGTTATAAGAGAATTTATGTGAAACTTTCTTCTCTTTTTTTTGTTTAATTCTTTATGTATAATCATTATCAGAATTGCCGATGGAGAATCTGTATAAGAGTATAGCTGTGTAGGTGGATATGATGGAAATAATTAATATTCAAATTATACATATTTAATTATTATCAAGTGTTGCACATGTTTAATAATATCTAAATTTTGCAACCAACATCAGATTATTTACTTTAATCATTTTAAATTATAATGAATTTATTATTTAAACGATTGTTAGTTTAGTTTACAACAACTCTCATTGGTTACTTTTTGCATTGAATGTTGGGGTTTCTATATTTCCTTTAAAAATTGTATTTCTTTGTTGGGGGCATCTATTTTCTATCTACAACAAAAAAGTATTTAGTAAATGAATTAAGGAATTGAAAAATAAATAAAGTGGGAACATGAGATTTACTATAAAGAAAATTTAAAATAAAACACCACAAACATTAAATATAGAATGAATAAAAAGTTGATTATTTATTTATCCTGGCATATCTAGATGGTTTTAAAATAAAATTGGAGAGATATATGGATGAGTGAAGAACCTTCGGTTCAACACCAACAAGGCAAATTAAAGTGGTGGTTTGCATATATGTGGTATCAGGTGTGTGTGGTTTGCAACCACAAATTAATTGAACAGTCATGAATCTAATAAATAATTAAATACATTATACATTGTTAATGAATAAAAATTAAATAGTATCATTTAATTTTTTATATATCATTTTTAATAAAGTTAGCATTATTTACATAAAACATATGTTTTATGCACAAATTTTATTCTAAATAATAATGAAAGTTAATAAAAGTTATTATATATTTTGAATATAAAATTTCTAATAACTATTTTTTTAGTAATAATCTTTTCAATAATTTTTATTAATATTAAAAATCATAAGTTTATTAATAAATGTAGTATAATCCACTAATATAATATTTATTATTATTATTATTATTATTATTATGAAAAATAATTGACACGCAAGTAACATGAAAGGGAAAAAAATTTCAGATAATTTTGCTTGCTATAGAATGAAATATAATTAAGATCAATAGTCCTGCTCTGGTTATAATATCTAACTTGATTTCACGAATCTGTGTATTACAACATATAATCCCATGTAATTCTCGATCTAATTACAATCTTGTTATAATTTATAACTAAAAGTTAGCTAAAATATAAAATGTGGGCTGTAGCGTAGTTTTGGTAGGTATTAGCTAAAAGTTTGAAAAGTTAATTTATTAAATTATAAGTATTTTATAAAATTAAGTAATAAAGTAATTAAAAAATGTAAAATAATAGAAAAATAATAAAATCATAATTTATTTAAAAATAATAATTAAAAAATTGAATAAATAATTTATTTGATTATTTATCTTATTTTTTATTTAATTTGATTTTTTATCTTTTAAATGTCTTATCTAACATAGCTTAAAATGAGTGTTACTCTTAGTTAGCATCTTTTAATATCGGTCAAATGATTTATTTGATTATTTATCTTATTTTTTATTTAATTTGATTTTTTATCTTTTAAAAAAATTAATTTGATCATTTTTTTTGTTCAGTTTAATCATCTATTTTTTAAAAAGATTATTTTGATCATTTATATAATATTTTTGTTCAATTCAGGCATTCAATCCTTTTAAGATTCACATCTTAAATCATTTAAGAATAAAATTTTTTAGTTAAAAATGAAGTGAAGTGGAAGGGAAAAAAACTGAACAACAACTTATTTTTAAATAATTAATGATGTTAATTTCAAATAGACACATATTAAACTAAACAAAAAAAAGATATATGTTTAAATTAAACCAAAATATAAGAGAAATGATCATATTCAACTTTTTAAAAAAATACAAATGACTAAACTGAAAAAAAAAAACAAAGTAACACTTAATTAGAGTTATTATTTTCTATTTTCATTTTTTGAAATAATTTTTATTTTTAAATTTTCAAGATTTAGAAAACACGTATCGAGAAAAAAATATTTGAAGATACCAACAAAAAAGGCAGAAAATGTTTATTTGTTGTTTTCAATTTTAGATCTTTTAAACAATCGTATTTTTATTTATTTTTTTGTTTTTTTAGAATAAAAACAAAAAACACTTAAATCAAACATCACCTTAGATAAAATGATCAAATTAAATTTTTTAAGAGATAAAGGACTAAATTTTAAAAAATAAAAGACAAAGATCATTTACCCTTTAAGATTTCTTTGTTTGTCTATTTACCAACTTCATAAGCAAGCAAAACCACCATGAATTTTCGCCCACAGTTCAAAGGTAGCATTTACGGATTTTTTCTTCTATAACATTGTGAAGTAATTAACAAAATATGACAACTGTCATATTTTATTTTCTCTTGACACAAGCAAAGGGAGGAAAACTTTTGTGAGGGCAAAGAAAGCCAAATTAAAGGAGCTTGATATTATATATACTTATAGTACCATGCATGGTGTCGTTGGGATAAATAAGAAAACTAGCCAAAGTATCATATAATAGTGGGTGATGGTTATGTTGGGGACATGTGGGAAAGTTTTTATGGTTACGTTATGATGTGCATTCCACTTTCCTCCAGCCATAAATGGATCATGCCAAGCACTAGGGTCAATACTCAATCGTCAACATGCTTCTAGCATTTCACAATATTATCTCTTTTTATAGCATCTCTTGGTCCCATCTCTTTTAACATTGCAGACACTAAAGTTGGCATTATTACCTATCTCTTGCCAGCCATATATATATATATCAGAAATCATTTTGTTTTTCTTTTAAGGAGAAATCATTTTGTTAAAGATGGAAAAATGCATTTAATTATGTGTGGATATTTTTTAATCCCTTGCAAAATGATTATAATTCTAGATTATTTTATACTGACTAACTAAGAAAAAATAATTACTTGATGAAAGCAAATAGTAATTTAACTAAATTACTCTTACATTATTATTAATTTATTTTTAAATTTTATAATTTATCATTAATATATAAGAAATATAAGTGAAAAAACATAATTAATGATATATTAAAAAATTAAAACAATAATTATTTTAGAACAATTTTTTTCTTACATAATAATTATAATGGAATAGAGGATTACATATCATACACGTAAATTTAATCAAGAAAAAAATAATACAACTATATAAATTACCTATGAATTAATATTGGAAACTGGAAGGCGTGCTAGCTGTTCCTAGTGAGGGTATTTCTCTAACCTACCCTTACAGTTTTCTATGAATATATAAAAGATTTTTTTTTTTCAGAAAAGTTAATATGGTTTATGGGATCAGATTTTGTGTACAAGTTACCTCCAAACACTTTTTTTCGTGGCATCGTTCGTGATCTGTCTAGTTTTTCTTTTCTCCTTTTCTTTTTACGGTATTTGATTGGGTTATTTGAGAAAACTACTAATAATCATTTTAGGCATTGATAATTATTATGATTTTTTTTCTAAGAATCACTTTTACGCTATTTTTCTTTAGTGATAATGAGGATAAAACTAAAAGCAAATCATCAATATTTCACTAATGTTTTAAGAAGATAAAGAAAAAGGTAAATAAACAAAACTGGGGGAGTATTTGAATGATTATATTGACCAAGCAAGAGTTGAATTTGAAGCAGGTAAAAAGGGGACAAATTCATCATAGCAAGTAACCGTTGGAAGAGGGTCAAAAAGAGGGAGAAAATCATCACTTGAGTGCTGAACTTTCAAACAAACAAACAGATAAGTCTCTCTGCAAACCCCTTTTCGCTGCAAATTTATGTTAACCACGTGCAGTATGGTCTTGTTTGTACCACTTTCTCTTTTTTAATTGAGCTAGCTCTTGGTATATGCAACTGAACTGGGAAATCCCAGCTCAAGGTTTAAGTTTCATACACAGAAATGTTTGACAAGTTAGTACATAAATATTATTTTATATGGAGGTACTGAATGTATACTCAAATAGGATTGTCCTAGAAAGAAATAAAAAAGGCATATACTCCTATTGTCCTATGACTCCTAAGTCCTATATCTTTTAATACTATGTACTTAGATCAAATTGCATTTGCATGAAATGATTTTGCCTCAAACAATAAAATATATTCTTTTTTGAAATAACAATAATATATATCTTCTAAATAACTGAGGATGATATTAAATAACTTTTAACATTAATTCGAAAAGTAATATAATATTTAAGAATGCATACTATATATTCATGTAGTCCCCTCTCTCGTTTTTTTGTTGGAATGTAGTCCCCTCTCTCTCAAGTCAAAGGAAACTGAATTTTGTTCAGTTAAATATCTCAATATAGAAAAATATATATTATCTTATACTTTCAAATTTTTGCTACTCAAATTTATTATTTCATAGTTAAAGTTTTTTTTTTACAAATTTTGTAAAAGAAATGACACATAAAATGCATTAATTCTATAAAAATTACAAAAAAAAATGCTTTTACTTGTACTAATCATAAATAAAGAAAAAATATACATTAATATAATATAAGTTATTACTACTTTAACGAATTCATAATTTTATCATCTTTCAATTTTATTCTTACTAATGAAAATAATATTTGAATAATTTTTAATTAATTTGATTTGTACATACTTAATTAATAACATATTTCACTTAATATATGCTATCTTATTCATTTAATTTTTAATTTTTATAATTGATTTTTTTAATTTGTAAAATTAATTTAAGCATAAAAATGCATTAATTCTAAGCATAATATAAAATATATTTTATTTAAATTTCAATTTGCAATCGAGGATGAAATATTTTATTGACAAAAAATAAGTTTAATAGAAACAGCTTAAAAATAATGAAATTGAAATATTTTATTGACAAAAAATAAGTTTTATTGCTAGTTACCTGTATAATTAAAAATATTAAGAATGTTTGGACATTTAAAATAATTAAAATTAAAAGTTAGTTTAAAAAATATTGTTGATGTCACACGTGACACGACACGAGTGTACATACTAGTAGTACTACAATTAAATCTTTCAAAAAAAAAAAATAGTACAATTAAGTGTGTCGGTTGGCTAAGTTGGTAAAATAACACATACTGCGAGTGACTGGAAATTTTTATAATCAATTTTGACTTTTGTCTTTTACCTTTGGCCTCTTCCCACTATCCATGCATAATATGTATGCTTATTAATATTAAGTTTGATCATCATATGCTAAATTTATGTAAAATCTATTAAATTACACGAGTTTCTTTATCATCTGATAAATTGTACATAAAATTTAATCAACAATATTTTCATAAAAACATGTTATTAGAAATTCTTTTATTAGCTATCAGCAATTCATGATTCACCCATAATAATCCTTCATCAAGATCAAGACTACTCCCAAATCTCTTTTGATTGTTGGCTACAAAACTATTCCCAAATGGGCAACCCTAACAAAGATTCTATTCTATTCTATGGCAAAGTTGGTAACGTTACAAATACAAAAACCCTTCCGCGGTTTTCGAATTTAGAACGTTACAAACACACACAAGACAGCGTTCCATAAGACCCCAAACACAACTTAAAAACTTTGAAAAAGACAGAAGAAAGGGACAAGGGCACATGAGTCATTTCACCATAAAGAGCAGAAACCAAGCCAACAAATGCCACGACCCCTCTTTCCATTTTCCAGCTGTGACCAAATCATCCTAGCCCCCCCTCACATGGCCCTCCACAACTCAACCATAGTTAGTTAGTTACCATTTCCTTAGCCATTATACTCCTTTTTTCCCTTGTAAAAACTATTAAGAATTGAGATGAGGCTTCTGAAGGTTATAATCGAGATTTCGGATAAAAAAAAACTTAAAAGAGAAAATACTGAAATGGGTATCAAAAGTGTCAAGTGTTAAGTTAGTTGAAAATTAAAAATTATTAAACTAACTTGTTAAGTTATAAAGTTATAGCAGATGTTTAGTCATACTATGTTTTAAATTAGCTAATAAAATCTAAGTGCATTTTTTTGTGAAGTAACTCTTAGTGCATATACTTAAAAAAAGTTTGATGCTCACACAAACTTACACTTAATAGTTAAACATATAGTGACATTTCACTTAGAAAAATGTTACTAATATGCTATTTAATACCTTTTTATTTGAGTATAGTTTATGTGAGCCACATTCTTTATTTAGCGAATCTTATCTTTAAATTAGTTGAATTTTACATAAATATCAATAAATAAACATATGGGCTTTGATTAAACTATATATGGCCATGGTTATTATTTTAAAATTTTGATTCAAATGTTTTTTACAGAAATTTTGATTAAATGTTAAATCCCCTCTTACACTATTATTTTAATAATTTTCTTTTTATTTTATTAAAATAGGTATATAAAAAAAGTAAGTATACTTAATGTGTTGAAATATTAAAAAACAAAGTTTTTGCATTCGATGATTTGAAATTATTCTTAATTAATATTAGTCCTTAAAAATAATTTTAAAGAACTAAAACACATGTTTTTTTGTAAAAAGAAAAAGATTTATTATACATAAAATACAAAAAACGTAACGAATGTATCCATTTGTTGGATATCTGTACCTTATTTTTTCATAAAAACAACTAAAATTAAAGAGAAAAAAAAATCTTTAACCATGGTTTAACCAAACCCAACCTAACCCCACTCCCACTCACCCCAATCTCCCATACCATCTTTTAACTCCTTCTCTAACTCCTCACTCCCACTCCCACTCCCACTTCCACTCTCTCACACACTCTCTTATTGTCTCTCCATCATGGCTCACATTCTCCCTTTCCTCCTCCTCACCCTCCTCGCCGCCACCGCCTCCGCCCACAATATCACCGACATTCTCGCCGCCAACCCCGACTACAGCGACTTCAACGGCTTCCTCTCCCAAACCGGCCTCGCCGGCGAAATCAACACCCGCCAGACCATCACCGTCCTCGTCCTCAACAACGCCGCCCTCTCCGCCGTGGCCGCAAAACACCCCCTCTCCGTCGTCAAAAACCTCCTCAGCCTCCACATCCTCCTCGACTACTTCGACAACACAAAGCTCCACCAGATCCCCAACGGCACCACGCTCTCCACCACTCTCTACCAAACCACCGGCAATGCCAACGGCAACGTCGGCTCCGTCAACATCACCGACCTCAAAGGCGGTAAGGTTGGCTTCGGCTCCGCTGCTCCCGGCTCCAAACTCGACTCCTCCTACACCAAATCCGTCAAACAAATCCCCTACAACATCTCCGTCATGGAAATCAGCGCGCCGATCATTTCGCCGGGGATCCTCGCGGCTCCGCCTCCCTCAGCCGACGTTAACATAACGGCACTCATCGAAAAAGCCGGATGCAAAACGTTCGCCTCACTCATCTCCTCTAACGGACTCATTAAAACGTTTCAGTCAACGGCGGATAAAGGTTTGACTATTTTCGCTCCTAACGATGAAGCGTTTAAGGCGAAAGGCGTACCTGATTTGAGCAAGCTCACGAACGCTGAAGTTGTTTCGCTCTTACAGTATCACGCCGCCGCTAAGTATCTTCCCGTTGGATCTCTGAAAACGACGAAGGATTCAATTAACACGTTGGCCTCCAACGGCGCCGGAAAGTTCGATTTGACCGTTTCCGTCGCCGGAGATTCCCTTACGCTCCACACCGGAGTCGATTCCTCGAGGATAGCGGAGACGATTCTCGATTCCACTCCGCTTTCAATTTATTCTGTGGACAGCGTTCTTCTTCCGCCGGAGCTGTTCGCGAAGTCGCCGTCTCCTGCCCCGGCGCCGGGACCGGTTACTGCGCCTTCTCCCTCGCCGGTGTCAACTCCATCGGAAGCACCTTCGCCGCTTCCGGCATCGCCTCCGGCTCCAGCGGGAGAGACTCCTGCCGGTGCTCCGGCGGATGCACCGTCCTCGGAGGCTGAGCGGAGCACTTCCGGCAAGAGTGACGGTGTTCACGTGAAAGCTTCTGCGACTCTCACTGTTGCAGTGATTGCATTGTCTGCCTTTGTGATTTCTGCTACCTTTATGTAATTTTAATATTTTTATAGTTTTTATTGATTTTCTTTTTGTAAGTGTTTTTGAGTTTTTTTTTTTAAATTTGCGCTTTTTATTTTTATTTTTATTTTTCCTGGGATGTGATTGGACGAGGGAATTTGGTTTATTTATTTTTTTGTTATAAATTAATTTAGGCATGTGGTGATGTACGACACTGCGACGTGTTAGTTGTGTATTTTTATTTTATTTTAATTTTTGAGTTATGGAAGATTCTGGTGTTTTTTTGGGTGGTGGAATCTGCTGTGGTGCTTTCTATTTAGTATTTTGTGGAATGGGTTATCCTTTGGGGTGGGATTGGTGGAGGTGAAGGAAGGCCACGTGGCGGAGTATTAGTGGATCCTACGTGTTTCCTTTGGTGAGGACCATCGCATTTTAATGCGTTTTTCTTTTATACAATGGAATAGAACTCAGATCTGGTTCTGAGTACTGTGCGACAAATAGTTTACATTTTCCAACATTTTTTTAATTCTTGAATGGTTTAGAAATCTAGGTGATGCACGCGCGAGTTTGGGTTTAAGATTTTTAAACGCACTTATTCAATTCATGATTCTGTTTGTATTAGAAAAATGGTGGTAGCCGTTGGGATTAATATAATGACTTAATGAGAAGCATGACTGCATGAGTAGTTAACAATTAGTAAGATGTCAAAAATATTTCCTCTTGTGGAACTTTTTTGTCTTCCATTTAAGATGTTGGTCAACTTCGTCATTTTTCTTAAATTTCAGAAGCAAACAAGCCATGTTAATTCAAATTAGTGTGAACTGTGAACAAGACTTGTTTTGTTTAAATTTTAAAATAATTGCAAAGAGTCTCTCAATAATTAACTTGAAATCGAGTTGTAGGTGTTATTTAGGAATTTGGTACTTTTAAAAGTGAAGGAACAAAGTTTAGTTCTTGATTGATAAATTAATAACTGATATATTTGTTATGTATGTGCACTAATCATTTTTTGGTACATAAATGCAGTTATTTTTCATCAAAGACTACTTTTTCTTTTTAAGTGAGTTAAATTTGGATAGATAACCGGGAAAGAAAGTGACTATTTTCTTATGATGCTTTTAGGAGTTAATGTTGTGTTAAGGATGATTTCATAAAATTTAGAGTAATAAATTGAATGTTGTTAACAACGTGGCGCATGTCACGCCATAATTTGATTCTTTTATAAAAGTTTTGACCATCTCTTGTTGCTATGTTGTGCTTGCAAGTCTGGCCATAGATATGATTCATGGGGATTTTTCTCTTTGGCTTTTAGGAAGTAATGTACTTTGGTTGCAGTTAGAGTATCATCAACAGACAGACAATTTCATCCTGACCTTTGGGTGTTTGTAAGAGATTTCTACTACCATTCTTCCATAGTGAAGGATCACTAAATTGGACACACAAAAAAAAGAATCACTAAATTGGAAAATTACTTTCATGAAGCTTCAGTATCATGACTATGTTTCATACTCATACGAATCATAATCTATTAATCTAGTCGTGTTGTGGGCTATGTGCATGCCTTCATAATGACGTTTTTCATTAGTAGTATTTGGGAGGTTTTCCAGCACTCCTTTTTCATATCTTCATAATTTCTGTTTTTTTTCTTGATCTTTCAAAAAAAAGTTTTTGAAATTATTTTTTCTATTATAGAAACTAATTTTTGGAATATAAAATAAAAGAGTTGGAAGGTGCGAAGAGAAAAATGGGAGTACAGTTAGAACTTCCTACGGTATTTTAACTTGCACAAATGGGTAATGCAATTTTTATATAGTTAATTTATAAAGAACGAATGTATTTAAATTTAAATATAACACATGAGATAAAACATAAATATGACTTTTGTAATTTATATATTAGTACTTTTATGTATAAAAAATATTCGATTATAAAAAAAAAATCATTTCTATACTTTTAACACTTAATAACATGTTTGATTCTTCTGTACAAAAAAATGTGTTAATTCTTCTTATTTTAAACATTTTGCGGTGAGATTATTTAATTTAAAATCAAAAGTAGGCTTGATTTTAAAGTTTAGTTTTTGACTAAGTTCCATAACAATCATCCTAAACACAAATTATGTAAAGACCCTCGTACTTGACTGTTAAGCTCTACTTCCCCAATAGCAGGTTGAATAAGATCGAATTCTACATCAATGCACGCAAAACACCATTTCTCCACCCCTAATAATGTTGATATCAACCTTAGGGTCTACCCTTTGCAACAACAACAACAACCATTGCACGTAAGAAGCCTTCATCATATTCAAACAATGGTTCTTTTCTACTTTAACATGCGGGGAAGCGAAATTTGAATTCTATTTATTGTTGTTGGGAAATACCCAAGTCCCACATCGGCTGCCTCAGTCCTTGGAGTACAACTTATATATCTGTTGGGCAACTTTACTTAATGTCAATTGGTTTTAAGATGAAATCTAATATGGTATCAGAGTCAGACTCTGTTCGCCTTCGCTTTCGCTGCGACCACCCATCATTTGTTGTTCACGCACCAAGTCCAAGATTTGTGTGTGAGGGGGTGTGTTGGGAAATACCTAAGTCCCACATCGGCTGCTTGAGCCTCCAAAATCAATCTTTTCGCTATATATCTACTCATAGATCCACCTTTACAATGTACTCATCTATTTGATTTTATCTTAATTTTGTTATTCCATTTTTTAAAGATTCTATTGCATTTCCTTCTATCCATCTAAATATAACCAATATTTACTTAGTTTTTTTATTTAAAAGAGAAACGATTTATTAAAAAATATTTATATTTATAATGACTAATTGATAAGTTTGTGATCTATAAAAAAATTGATAAGTTTATTTTTTTTGTAAATGAAGTTGAATATAATATATTTTTTTAAGGTTTAATATTTTTTTCTCTCTAAGTAATATTTTTGTTTTAGTTCTCATAATTAAACTTTTTGTTTTAATGCGTATAAAAACATTTTTTGTTTTATTTTAGTTCTTGTAGTCAAATTTTTAGTAATATAAAGCTGTCACAAAATGGAGGCATAATCAATCAAAAATAATGGAGGCATAAAAATTAAAATATAAAAAAAATTGTTCACCTAATCACCTAAGAACTAAAACGTAAATTTTGTAGGTATAGTGTAAGCGTGAGATTGGTTTCATATAGAGAAATTGATTTTGATTCTATAATTGATTTTGAATATATTTTTAAGTATTTAGTTTCACATTAGAGAAGAATTTATAATTAATTTTGGATTGAAGTAACTTTGAGTAGTTTCAATGTTTAATTCAAAATTTTGTATTGAATTTTACTCCTTACTTGATTTTATAATAAAACATACAAACAAAAATCACATCACTTCAAAATCATTTTTACAAAATCAATTTTCTTAACATTCACCCGAACACACACTAAAGCAAAACATTGATAACCAAAATGCTAATTAATTTTTCTAAAGCTAAATGACCAATTTGGTTCTTTATCTTTTTTTATCTTCATTTTGATCATTTATCTTTTAAAAAGTTTATTTTAGTCATTTACATTTTAAAACGGTTCAGTTTAATCTTTTTCATCCATTTCTATCACAGATGTTAGTTTCAACGTTAGAAGAAAATGCAAGTTAGTATTTTTGACAAACCCAATAATTGTTTTAGTTTTTCACCAGAATAAATAATTTTTCTAGCAGCTTTAAACCATCATAAATTACCTTTTCTTTTAACTTCTTATTCTATTCCCAAATTTCTCAAAATCCCTAATTTCAATTTGGCCCATTAGCTTTTAACTCAAAACAAAATCCCCAATTTATTCAACTAGGGTTCAATCCAATTTCAATCTTTTGAAACCCTTTAATTTGTAATCCTTCAACAACCACCCCATCCTCCAAATAAAGTGAAGGAAGATTGAAACCGCAAACCCAAAAAAAAATGAGTAATTTATAAACCTAAACCTAAGAGTGGTAAATGGATTCAAATAGTCCATTTTGAAACAAAACGAGCCGGATAAATCCCTATCCATATCCTAATAGATTGGATTCAAATAATCCATTTTGATCAATTAAAAATTATTTAATGGATTCGATCCAATATGATCCATTTGATTTAAAAAATTCATCCAATTCATCCATCAACACTATTTTCATGGATGAATATCCATCAAGTCCATCCACAAACAAAAAAAATTTAAAATTAATTATTTTTAGTTTAAAAAATTAAAACTTAATTCTTTTTGCTGACATTGGTCGAGACTATTTTTCAGCTAACATCAATCGATGATATTTTTTGTTTGATATCAACTAAATTTTTTCCCGACGTCAGCTTGTGCTTTTTTCAGCCGATGTCAACTAAGAATATTTTTTGGTCATGATTGGCTAGGTTTTTTATGTCAATGTCGATCTTTTTTTTTTGTGGACATCAGTTAGGATTTTTTGGTTGAAATCGGCTGAATTTTTTTTTTTTTTGGTTGTCATTACTAGGTTTTATTGTTGACATTAGCCATGCCTTGTTTTTGCATGTATTGACTAAGGTTTTTTTTTTTATCGACGCCAACTAAGGTTATTTTTAGGCCGACATCAACCATGACTATGTTATTGACTGATGTCAACTACATTTTTTTTTCTAGCGTTGGTTAGGACTACTTTTTGCTTGCATCAACTAGGGTTTTTATGATCGACATCAACTAAGGCTACTCTTTTGCCAGCATCGACCGATGATGATTTTTGGCACATATCGGCCATGACTATTTTTTTGCCGATATCGGCTAGGTTTTTTGGGTCAACATTGACCAAAGTTATCTTTTGACTAATGTCGACTAGGGTTATTTCAATTGATTGTCAGATGAGGAAATTTTTCGATTGACATCGGCTAGGATTTTTTAGACGATGTTAGTCGGTGATATTTTTTAGTCGACATCGGCCAAAAAATAGTTCCAACTAACATCAATTAGAAAAACATTGGTTGATGTCAATCTTAAAAAAGCCTCAACCGACATCGGTAGAAAAAAAACCTAGTTAATGTTAGCAAAAAATAGACATGACCGATGTCAACAAAAAACCCTAGTCGTCGTCGGCCAAAAAATGACCTTGGAAGATATCTACCAAAATAAAACCCTAGCTAACGTCGACCAAAAATAACCTCAACTAATGTCGATCGAAAACTTCATCAGTCGACTTTGGCCCGAAAAACTTTGGAAGATGTTGGCCAAAAAATATCCCCAACCAAAGTTAGTTGAAAGATTCCAAGGCAGCATTGTTCGAAAAATAGCATCAACCGATGTCGGCTGATAAACATCATTATCCAAAGTCAACCAAAAAATTTCGGACAACATCGACTAAAAAAGTCTTGAACAAATTTGGCCAAAAAATACCCTAGCAGACATTATCTGAAAAATAACATTGACTAACGTTAGCTGAAAAACATCATCAGCCAAAGTCGACCAAAAATATTATGGACGACATCTGCCAAAAAATAACCTAGACCAAAGTCGGCCAAAAAAACCCCTATCCTACATTGTCTAACAATAACATTGACCGACATTGGCTGAAAAATATCATCAGCCAAAGTTAGCCAAAAAAAACTTTGGATGACATCGACTAGAAAATAGTCCCAAACAAAGTTATTCAAAAAAATACCCTAGTTGACATCATCTGAAAAATAAGATCGGTTGGTGTTGGCTGAAAAACATCATTAGCTAAAGTAGACCAAAAAAAAAATTGGATGACATTGACCAAAAATAACCTAGACTAAAGTCAAACATAAAAACCCCGACAAACATTGCCTGAATAATAACATTGATCAACGTTGGCTAAAAAACATCATCAATTGCAGTTAGCCAGAAAAACTTTAGACAACATCGGTCAAAAAATAGTTTTACGCAAAGTCAATAAAAAAAATCCTAGTTGAAATCGTCTAAAAAATAGCCCTGTTGATGTCAGTTAAAAAATATCATCAACTGATGTCCATCAAAAATAGGGTTAGTTGACATCAAGTGAAAATAATCTCGATTAGTATTAGGCAAAAAATATTATCGACCAAAAAATTATCCCGACCAACTACAACTGAAAAAAATTCTAGCTGACATTGGTTGAATATTACCTATATATTCTTTTATTATTAATTTGAATCAATTTTAATCCATTAAGTATTGATTAGAGTATTTATTAGATTTTAAAAATTAATGAATGAATCATTAAGTATCCATAAAATTAAATGAATGATTCATCCATTTTTTTTTTGTGTGTAATAGATAGATTAGATGAATTTATTGTGAATAAATTTAATGAATAGGGAATAAATGGATTTATTTTTCAGTTCTACCTAAACCCACAATAAAAAAACATGCTAACTAGACTGAAAGCCGATATTCCTTTATTGTAAAATCAAACCAACGTCAGATAAAAGATTAAAAACATCATTTAATATTTAATATGATAAATTCGGGTGTTAATTATTTAATCGTGAAGCTGTTCGGAGGATCTCTGGCTATCGACAGCTACACTATGGCGACTAATCTTCCTGCAACGAAGTCCACCACGACGACGTCGTCTCAGGAGAAACGACACCGTTCGATCTTCGAAGTTCCACCGAACTTCTTCGACTCTTGTCGTCTTCTCCCTTCTCCTCACTCATCCGTTTCCGACCACCACAGCGTAGGCCAAACCCAAATCATCGAAACATCCTCAAACGACGACTTCGTTTTGGATGCCCCTCAAAACGCCGTCGTTTCCGCGCCTAGGTGGACCTGCAATACCTGCAAGACTCAATTCGATTCCCTTCAGGACCAGCGTTCCCATTTCAAATCCGACATTCATCGATTCAATGTAAGATTCAATCAATCCAGAGTAGTTCTGTTTTCAGTGAATTTTCGTAAAATTTAGAATACCCATTTTTGCATTTAGAAAGATAATTTAATTAGAATACACTAATATTGTAACTAATTAGCATGTATGGTAAGTTTGATGACGTTCATAATAACTACTTTAAAAGATATAATGATTTCTGATTAGTTGAGAATAGAAAAATCTTCATTGTAATGATGCATGAAAATTAGGCTCTAAAAAAAGAAAAAAAAATCGAAATTTTAATTTTGTTTTATTCTTATTTGGAGAAAAAAAAAAAACCCTTCCCGAGTGGTCCTGTTTGCAGTGAACTTAGAATACCCATTTTTCTTTAAAGGGCTAAAACTTATTCTGATTGTTTTATTTTTTGGAAGCTTGATATGATTATGTGTAAGTTTTAAATGCTAACACAATGACAATGTGGGTTGTGGTATGAGGATGAGGGTGGATTCTAGTGGTTATCCTGTAGCTTCTAAAACGGGGTTGTATTGATTATAGGTGAAGCTGACAATTGCTGGAAAGAATATTGTGAAGGAAGAAGATTTTGAGGTTCTAACATCTGAATTTGTCAAAGACTATGATGTGTCAAGTATATCGGGATCAGAAAGTGACGATGATAGTGAAACCGAGTCTCAGAGTCAAAGTGCATTGCATGACAAATTGAGCGAAAGTTTTAAACATAAACTATTCTTCCGTCTTCAGACAGGGCAGAGAGTTTCTGTCTGGAAGTGCTTGATTATGAATGTGACTGAAAATGTATTATATGATAATGAAAAGGCAGAGAATGAAGTGGTTGAGAAGTTGAAATCTTTGACTGCTGAGCCCAGAGACAATACCCATTTGAGAATTGTTCTGCTTGTGTCCGGTGGACACTTTGCAGGTTGCGTCTTTGATGGTGATGCTGTTGTGGCTCACAAGACATTTCACAGGTTAGAATATGCTTCTTGCTACTGAACAATAGAAAAATAGTTATAGTATTTCTGAGTATTATTCAATAAAAATGAATACGATTGTAGTTTCATTTAGGCACTGTGTAGAGGGGGAATAGCAATCTATGCATAATGCATACACCATTCAACTGTGCACAAAGATTACTATTAGAATATCTTTGAAGCATGTATCTGTGTCAATTATTGTCCCATTGGAGTTCTAGTCTGTTGGAAATATTGTGTTAGGACTTGGGATCAATTTTGGCTGTTCACAATTTTTTTCTTTTGCCTGGATGAGTCAAGCATGAGAATTAGCTGTCAAAACTCGATTATTCTGCCCTGACATGTAATGTTGCAAGCCTATCTTGTAAAGCTTGTGTGAAATTGTATGTGTAACGGCCCTTGTTGTTAGAGTATATTCCCTCAAAAGCACTATTTCACAAGAATCCAGTCTACCCATTCCTAAGAGTATTGGATTACGTTAGGAACTACCCTTATTATGTTGACAACATCTTTCGTACACGCATCTTTTTTTTCCCTTGAGACATTGAATTAAATCCCATATATCTTTGAATCAATTTTTACTGATTCAGTTATTCACATTTTAGCTTATCTATTATGAGGAATAGACAAGCAAGTGATTAGGTGCAATAAGTTCTATCTGAATGGAAACAAATGTTGTTCTTTTAGTCTGTTTCACTTAGTTTTTGCGGGAGGATGTGTGAAATGTTGTATTATTTGTTTTTGAGCTTCTGTAAGTAGTTGATTAATTTTTCAGCAGTTCTTTTTATTTCCTTGTCCCTGTTTTATTTCCTAAGGCAGTAAAGCATGTATTGTACTTCCCAGTTGACCAAATACCTGTATCACTATTTTCTTATTCATTTTATTATTGCTAGTTTCTATTTGCTAAAAATTGTAAAAGGAGTTTGATTTTTGTTTGTATTCATAAGTTCTTATCATTCTTATACAGATATGTTGTAAGGGCCAAGGCAGGAAAAAAACAATCGTCTAAAGATGCTTCTGGAAGGGCTGCTCATTCTGCTGGGGCTTCACTTCGTCGATATAATGAACTTGCATTAAAGAAGGTGTTCAAATCAAAGCTATATTGTCTTGCTTGTCATGTTTTCTATTTTCATGCTAGCCAATTTATTTATTTATTGATAATTCCATGCTAGCCAATTGTTGTGTTGCAGTCTTTGAATTGGAGGTAGTTATATACAAGTTAATAAATAATTGAAAATGGTGCTATTTTTTCTTATTTCATTTCATAATGTGGGAAGTAGGAACTTGTGTGTTTGAAATTATAATTACTTGAAATTAGTCTAGTAAGGTATTTTTAGAAAATTACTGAATTTTTATTATTAATTTATTTGGACAAGGGCAATATAATCTGTTATTGTGCTATTTCCTATATCGAGAACATATATCATATGTTTAACTTTATCTGTACCAGAAATTTCAGTCTGTCTAAAATACAACAAACCTGCCTTGTTTATAGACAACTACCTAACAGCCATAAAATAACAGCAGCTGACTAAAACTAACTAACTAACATCCTTTTCTTTTTATATTTACATATCAGTTTTCTTGGTTTGAGTAAACATTTTATGTTTTCACAAATAATTACAAAATATGTCACCTTGTTTGCGCTTTTGTACGGCAAATAGTGAGAACATCAAAATCTTGTTTTCATCCTTTTTGGTATGAATCTTTGAAAATAGGAAATGCAATAAAAACAAGGTTACATTTTTGTAATTATTTGTGAAAGCAGGAAGTAAGAATAGAAAACATTTTCTTAAATCAATGGGTTCTTATAATTGGTCATGAATTTTGACAAATCGATTGTTACAACAGTTATTCTTCCAGTTCTTACTTAATTATTCATTCTCAAACACACATGGAGATGTGGAAAATGTTTTCTTACTTAGTGTCTTCTTTGTTTGTGTGAGACTGAGTGCATGTGCATTTGTGCACACCAATATTTAAATCTGGACTTGACTATTTGCCTGCCAATATTTTAGGAAGTTCATGAACTGTTTGCTGCTTGGAAACCTTATTTTGATGCTTCCAATAGCATTTTTATACATGCACCATCAAGTAGTCGTCAACTTCTTTATGATGGAGAGAGATCATACTTTACCAATCAGCAATGTGATATTAGAAATATTGCTTTGACTGTTCGGAGGCCTACTTTCAGGGAAGCAAAACGTGTATATAGCCAGTTGACCCAGGTAACCCATGAAGGCGATGAGAAGGAAGTTTTGCAAAGAAACCAAGAGGATTCGGTATCAATTCACATTTCTAAAATAAATGTCAGTCCAACCTTAAGCAAGGGGGACATGGCTGAGTTGGATGACAAAAATAAAGCTGAAGCTTGTTCAAGTAAACAAAATGATGAACTCCCAATTTTGAGTAATGGAGAAAGTGAGGATGAGCTATTTGGTAAATCAACTCCTTTACATCAGGCAGCACAATCGGGTGACTCTCTAAAGGTTTTAGAGTTCTTGGAAAAGGGTTTGGATCCTTGCATCAAAGATGAAAGGGGGAGGACCCCGTATATGTTGGCACATGACAAAGAAGTGAGGGATACTTTCAGAAGGTTTATGGCATCAAATCTTGACAAATGGGATTGGCAAGCTGCAAAAGTGCCCAGTGCATTGACCAAAGAAATGGAAGAATCACAAGCTGCTAAGCAGGTGATTCTGCTACTTGTTAAAACAAGTTTTGAATTATGATTTAAAATCTAAATGATTGTTCGCTCTAATGATCTTAAAATTTTGACTTTTGATGATCAAATCTAAGAAGTTCCATCTCTATTTAATGATTACCTCTTTTTATGCTAGTACAGGCAGAAAAAGATGCTAAGAGAAAAGCTAGAGCAAAAGAATTAAAGAAATTGCGTAAAGCAAAAGAAAAGAAGGCTCAGGTACATCTTAATTGGTTTCAATAATTCAATCTCATGTTATATGATGACCTCATTTTTTGGGACTTGTTTCTGAAAGCATTTTACCTTGGTTTATAAAATGTTATTTAATTCATAGTTTCATAACATTTACAGACTTTAATCATTGTGATTTCAATTTATTAGTTGGGACTTGTCACACAATTAGCTTGTGATCGAGTCTTGGGAAAGTGTGCATGAACAAATGAGCTTTCTGTGAATTATGAAAAGGAAAGGAAAACTTGTACTTCACCAGTTTGTGAGGATTTTTTGTCGTGCTTTATTCTGTTGCTTGTGGTTTCAGTCCTAGACCAATACCTCAGCCAGCTACACTTTTTTCTGAAGAATTTTCATTGATAAGCTTTGGTTTTTCATATTTTGCTTTTCCAATCATATAAATATATATCTACACACATACTTTTCTTATTCATTATTCATCATTCTTGTGGACCGTGGTCAAAAATATTTTTCTGAGGAACCTTGAATGCGGTGTTCAGGTTGAAGCCACCTTGCCTAAGAATGATTCCAAAACTATAGAGAAGCAAGTAACTGCTTCAACATCGATTAAGGGACAATCTCAACTAAAAAGTGGTGTGCAATTATCCAAAGAGGTTAGATACTGATTTTTTGCTTGCTGAAAATCTGGCCATGTCTTTTGTAAACTTTAATGATGTGTTGAAATCATGCTACACCTATGAGATTATGTAACTCTTTCTGAATCTTTTCCACTCTTAACTGCTAACTGTAATTGGACTGTTTAATATTTAAATTTTTTCAAACAGGACCAAATAAGAATGGCACAGGCTGCTGAAAGAGAAAAGAGAGCAGCTGCTGCAGAGAGGAGAATAGCCGCCCTCAAAATTCAAGCTAATAGTGCAATCACTGCAGCTAGCATGTCAGAACCTAAATGTGGATTAGCAGGTGACATTTACTGTTCCTGTTGTAATTCATCACTTGATGGTAAAGTTCCATTCCACCGGTATAATTACAAATACTGCAGCACATCATGCATGCATGTACACAGGGAGATCCTAGAAGATCAATGACAGTGTGTTTAGATATTAAAAATTTTCTTTTGTGCAAGTCAAGCTCGCTCCAAATATCCATTGTTCTTGATTTGGTTTCAAGTAATTTTGGTTGGAAAAAGGGAAAGAAATAAGGAGGGGTGGGGAGCAGCCATGGGGGAAGAACTGAATGGTAAATTACATGAGCTGATGATGTTGAAGGGGAGAAAATATTGTTTTCCAAAGCAACATTAATACAGGTAGAATCAAAACAGCTATCGTACAGCGTTCCCACACTTTGTGCTCTGCCAAAAATGAACACAGCAAATGACCAAGTGCACTTGACACTGATACTGTATTATTTGATTTTATTTTTCACTGTGTGGGTATTTGTTGGAAGTCTGGTCTCTTCGACTCTATTTTACTAGGCATTAGGTCTCAAAGCATTAGTGTTTTGTTAATGTTTTAAATTTTGATACAATTAATTATTTTAGTTGTCATTATTTTACTTATATTTATATTCCATCAAAATTTAAAACATTATCAGAATATTAACGTTTTTATTGAAAATGAAAAAAAAAAGATCAATTGAAATCTTATAAATATAAAAAACAAAAGGATAATTTTCAAATTTGATACACTAAAATAAAAAAAAATATTAAAACATAATAGACTAAAAGTAATATTTTTTTTACAATGATTAATGCTATTACGTTCACACTTGGTTGCCCACACACATCACTTTACATACTTTTCATCGTCTGATTACATATGGTCTCGCCTCATTTTAACCTTCATTTTGATGCTGCCTCCTCACTATTGTGAAGTGATGTGCATGGTGTTGATTTGTAGAGATTTTAAATTTATTTTTTGTGACATTGCTCTCATGGCAAAAGAAAATTCTCGATTCAGTGTACAATATCAATCTCAAGCGATAGGCTGATGTCAGGTTTGACTGTGTTTTACACTACTTGGTCTCAATGTCATACATTTATGTTGGATTTTGCTGAGATGGGGAAAATAAGAAAAATATTTGAATTAAAATATAGTGTTAGAAGTTATAAGACTTACATCAAATTCACTTTTTTTTTTTTTATTTCTTTTCTTTTTCCCTTTGTCAATTACAACATTAAGGTTTTTCTCCCCTTGTGAAACTGGCTAGAATGTGTCTCCATATACATCCATTGCTGACAAAAGCGTGTTCAAGTAAATCACCTGTTTGTTGCTAAGTTACTGCACAAACTATAAACAAATTTACCATGTCACATCAACTAGTTTGATTCACAATTTTGTCGCACCACATTGTCTACTGTAATAATGTTGACATGCAGACAAAATTCTCGATTGAACTGCCTCGGACAACGATACTGGGTCATAGTCATAGGTTGATCTATGCAGATATTTCAATGTGATATTACAGATTAAATAAAAAAAGATACTAGTACAAGGATCTGTTTTATATAGAGGATTTTCCAAATTAACATAACATTTAGTCTCTTATAGTAAATGGAAATCCGATACATTCATGCTAGCCTTGGACACAAAATATATATCATATTTTTCATATTGGAGCCGATGGTTTTTTTTTTCTTTTTCTTTTCTTAAAGGTATATTGGAGCCGATGTTAAGTGCACGAAATGTTGGCAATTTTGTTTGTCAAGTTTAATGTTTTGGCTGAGGGAAAAAGTATTTTTTATAATAATATTTATGTTGAGGACAATATTTCTTAATTATTTTAGATTTAGTTTTGATCTATCGTGTAATTGTGTAATATATGATAGAATAAAAAATCCGAGCTCTTGTGTTTTTTCTTACTAATGCTTGGACAATTATAAAAGAAAAAAAGTACATTGATATTATAAATCGAAATTAAGGTCATGATCTCAATGCACATAGTAACAAAACTGTATCTGTAGCATACTCAGTTCAACAGAACAGAATCATAAAGGCATGTCATGATGAAGATTAGGATTTGTTTAACTTAACACGAAATTTCTATTAAATTCAAATCGTAGAATTTTTTGGCAAACAGTTAATAAAATTTCAATATCTATCTGTAATTTCAAAGATGTGTGTATTTTGTTGGATGAGGTTTGCCAAGTCTAAATTGAAGTAAAGAAAAAGAACGATTTGGAAGATCCTTGAAGGGTGATTCAGCCACTAAAAAATTAGTGATACTAAAAACCTTCTTGGATTTTAAATAACTTGATTCATTCAAAACTTTAGGCGTTTTTAAAGGGTCTACGTCTAAATCTTGAAAAACATAGACAGACAATCCAAATTCAACCTGGATTCTCCTCTGCGATCTATGTTTTTGGCATTTTCGAACGTCAACACGGATCCTCCACTGTTATCCCTATTATACTATGATTCATGCATGGATAATATGGTTGATAAGATGATACTTAATTGAAGACAAGAATCACAAACTTTAACATCATACGATACCCGTATATATTTTCTTGATTTGAGATCTTTGTATCCGGAACTCACTTTAAATTTAGATTAAGATGGGTTGAGATAGATAAACCTAAAGTAAACTTTCATATGCAAAACTAAAAAACCTTATTGTAAAATTCTTAGAAAGAAAGAGAAGCAATTTACATTTGGTATCGAAAATAACTAACCCATTAGAGAGAGTTATTACAAACTCTGATGAGATAATTGAATAGAGCATAAGGCATCTTTGCTCTTTAAGGAAACATTTTTTTTCATTCTCTGCTTTTCGAAAATAATTACAAAAATATTATTATTTTTATTTTGTTTCCTATTTTCAAAATTTTGTATAAAAATTGTGGAAAAAAATTGTTTTCACCATTTCTCATACAAAACTTTGAAGTTAGTGAATAAAATGAAAATGACTTGACATCTTCGTAATTATTTATGAAAACAAAATAATCCTCAAATCGGAAAGATCGATCCTAAAGTGTTGACCTGCTATTTCTATATTCTTCTTTTCAATTTCAAATATTATGAACAGATTGCTAAAGATTCATACTACATTAATCAGGTTAATTTTCATAAAATGATATTTAAAATCACTTTAAAGATTTTCAATACACCCTTAAATCACACATACAAAAAAATCATAAGATTAACGCGTGTAAACTTTCGTTACAATCACATGTAAGAAAATTATATGTTTAACAGGATAATCATTGATTCTTTTCATGAGTAAAATTTTTTTAGGTCAACAACAATCAGATAGATTAATCTTTGATCTAATGAGTTAAAAAACATAGGTGATTTCTGACCTTTGAAACAAATAAAAAAAAAAGCTTATAAATAGAAAGTTAGAAACTAAAGAATATCCACAGACCACAACTCCTTAGCTTAGTATCATAGCTTAATACATACATATCATAGCATATGACTATGGCAACAGGTCCTTCTCAATGGCGAGCCACCTTCTATGTCCACCACCAAACCTTCAACCTCAGCACTCCTGTCTCAGTTACATGCAACTTTGCTCACGATTCCTTCACCAAACAACGCCACAAAATCTATGCATTCACACTGCCAACACTCTTGTCCTTCCTTCAAGTTCAAAGTGCAGGGAACACAGCTTCCCCGTTCCAATTGCACCCTTTGACCACAAAAGCTTCTGTGTTTGGCATACTATGCTACTACTTGACCTTCAGGGCATGGCTATGTTTTCCCTTATATGCCACTCAGTTAAGCATTGCCATGGCACTCTTTGGCTCGTTTTCCTTGGCTTCTTTGGTGTCACTTCTTCTTTCTGACTCGTGGTGGCACATCAAGTACATGCTTTATTTTTTACTTGTGGTGGTTGAGTTGCATCAAATGGTCACACTAATAACATTGTGTGACAAATATTGTGTCAAGAGATTAACATTGCTATGGAGATCATGGCGCACCAACTCTATTCAAAGGGGTTTGCCACTTACATATATGGATTTGATAGACTACAACAAGGCCTAATTGTGGATATGGGAGGATCTATACAAGCTACTCTTTCGATCTTCACGACTCATACGTTAGAGGATGTTTAGGTGGAGCAAATATTTTCTATTTTTATTTTCTGTTTTTAAGTTTGTGTAAGAAATTAAGAAAGTGTGGCAGAAAATAAAGATAAGAAAATAATAAAAGCTTTTTCGTTATTTGTTCATAATTTTTTGAAAATAAAAAGTGAAAGTAAGGTAACACTTTCTCATTAAACGTGAAAAAAACTAACATTTTCTCAAAGCAAAGAGCTCTATATTGCCTTATGTAGTTGCATGTTTTCTATATTCGCTAACAAACATCGTGTCTTGTAGATGATTTTAAATAATAAATCTATATAATGTTACTTATTTCTATAAGCATGACTCTAAGGTAAGATAAAGTCTCAATTAACTCAACCATGTAATAACACAAATAAGAATGGACAGTTACTTAACACACCATGTTTTGTTTGGTGTACTCCCAAAATTCTTAATATACCCTTCTTACCATTTCTGTCCCAAGCAAATCTCCATGACCACCTCTCCTCCAAACCTTCATGACCACCACACCCTGCCGTCACCCACCACCAGCACTGCACCCACCACCACACTGCCGCCCATCACCACCACGCACATCATTGCGAGTCATGAACCTCCACGTTGCATAACCCTTAAATTTATTTCTGTAAAAAAAAATCAAATAGGTAGTACACTTATCCACATTCTCAAATAAATAACTAAGCTAAACTCCTTTAATCTCTTCTAAATAAATTTTAAAATACTAAAATTAAATAATTAGTCTCAAATATATTGAATATCTACTTTAATCCTTGAATTCATATATTTTTATTAATGTTGAAGGACTAATGAACGATTTATCATTTTTTTTATTGTGGAAAAAAGCTTCACTAGGAGAAAGAATAATATTCGGGAGATTGATATAACATATATGATTTTATTTAAGAGATTATTTACATTTTAAAAAAAATATTTACATAGTTTATTATTATTATTTTCTTTAACCCTTGAAACAAAAGATCTCACTAATTCAAAATTCAACCATAAAATAACTAAAATTTAATTAATAATTATTGTTATCAAACATCAAATTCATGTACTATTGAAAAAATTCAATCTTAATTTCAATAAATTAATATTTTTTTACCAATCACTTGCTTCATAGTCTTATTATTTTAAAAGATTATGTAAAAGAAAGAGTAATATTTTTAAGGATAAAATTGATTGATAAATGATGATTTATTCAATTAATAAAAGAGACGGGGACAAAAAAAGTTCCAAAGCTTCCAATGCAAGCTTAAGGTTAGTTTGTTGTTCTTTTCGTGCGTGAGTGAGTGCGTGACCCATCATCAAAGTGAACACACACTTACCAGTACAGTTCACAGTTCCCAGTTCCCAGTAGTGGTGGAAGCGCGCGAAGACCGAAGAGGGAAAATTCAGGTAATTAGGGTTTTGAAAGTGGCGATGGAAGAGGCAAAAGTGGAAACTCCGATGACAGCGTCGAGAGGCAACATTGGCAGTGGTGGTGACAATTGCTCGCAGAGTTTGAGCCCTAGAGCGCGCATTGTCTCCGTCGCCTCCAACATCGCCTCGCAGCCTCTTCACAACTCCGATCCTCAAGTTTGGGGCGTTCTCACTGCTATCTCCAACAATGCCCGCAAAAGGCACCAGGTTTATCCTTTTTTCCTTGTCTTGTCTCTATTTTGAATTAAGTATTTTGAGTTTAAGGGTGCTATAAGGAAGGGAGGATCGGGAAAAACCATTCTTAAATGAAAAGACTGAATTGTAGGTTAGCTCTTGGGATTAAAATGTCATTTTATCCCTTTTTTTTATATAAAATTTATACTTTTAGAATGTAGAATGGACCCATTATTAAATTTTGGTTATTATGTTGAAGGTAAGGTTAAAATGTTGATAACTTGATAACAATAGTCATGAGGAATTGACCCTATTGTTCATTATTTTTGGGTAAATGTAATCTTCATTGAGTCCTTTAAAGCGTTGGTTGTGTCAACCACACTGAAAACCGTATTTTTTGTGGTGAAAAAGATAAAACAGAGGTTATCAGAAGGAAATTTTTGTTGTTTTGTTTAAACTAAGAGCTGTTTGTTGATGTCATATATATAATATATTGTCAATTTTAGTGGAAACTGGGTTCTCCTGTATGAGGGTGAGCCTTGGCTCAATGGTAAGGTTGCTGCCTTAGTGCCTTATGACATAGAGGTCATGTCATGGGTACAAATCATGGAAACGATCTCTGCACTTGCAGCAGTTAGGCTGTGTATTATCTGTATTATCTTCCCACCCCAGACGGCCAGACCCTACTAGATGAGGGTGGCACTTGGTTGCTTTTGTACAATATTCAACTAAAATATTACTACTGATCATCCAAAGCACATGTTAAGGAAAATTTTGATTAGCATAATTTAATTGAATGTATTAGTAGTATTTTAAGTAAATGACTCAGACCCACAAATGTCCAAGATTTTGAATTTATAAACTTCTAATCAAATTGTGCTGTGTTTGAGCTGTAAATATCTGTGAAATTGTGCTGGAATTATATTGTGTGTGGTATTTTATTCCTACTCGTTTTCACTGTGACCAATAGTGTTTGCATTTCCTTTGTCTTCAAATTTTTTTGTTAAACTATTCGTTTCTCTTTTAATTTTTTTTTTATTAAATTGTTGTAACCAGGGAATTAACATTTTATTAACTGCTGATGAGCATCGTATTGGTCGATTGGTAGAGGATGTGCGTTTCCAGATTGATTCAAATTCTGTTAGTGCAAATCATTGCCGAATATACAGGATGAAAGTTACTAATGAAAATATGGAGAATACCACATCAATATTCTTGAAAGATACAAGGTTCTGGATTCTTTTTAAAACTTGGGGTCCTCTCTTCCCTCCCACTTACGAGGAGGTAAAGAGTTTTTTTTCTCCATTTTTCTTCATATTCTGATTTTTGTAAAACTTTATTCAGCACAAATGGAACTTACCTTAACTGGGAGAAATTGAAAAAGAATGGTGCTGCTGTGAAAGTCTGCCATGGTGATATTATATCATTTGCTGCTCCTCCGCAGCATGGTATGGTAATTTGAATTCCTTATAAGGGCTTAATATTTCAATTTTTCTTTTATTCCTATTCCACCTTTTCTCACCGCTGTTGCAGTTTTGTTTTACTGGTCAATGCTTTGGTTCTCATCACTATTTCCCTTTATCTGTTCTTTTAATTTCCTTTAACTTTGAAAAGTGTTATAAAAATATTAAATTGTTTTGTCGTAAATTGGCTTTGGGAAAGTTAATATTACTGAAATTACTTATCTATCCTTTCTTTTTTATGATTTTGCTGTTATTTGTAAAATAAATAAAATAAAGCATTATCCTATATAAAATATTTTTTTTATTGTACTAAGAAGACTTCTGTTACTTTTCCTTTTGTTTCTGAACATTTATTTTAAAGTTGGACAACTACTGTAATTATTTTTAATGAAATCGAGGAATTGCTGCTTTTGAGTATCTGTTGCCTTCTGTGTTTTGTTCTATTTTCTAACTATTATAATTTGGTCTTATCATGCAGATCTGGCATTTGCTTTTGTATATCGAGAGGTGCTTGTGTCCAGCCCCATGCCAGATAATGCAGTTGCTAAACGAAAAGCTGGTAGTGTTATGATCCGCAGCTCATACATTTACCTTTTTTTAGTCATTCTTGCATTCTTCTCTGATTTATGCTTGTAAGTGGAATCAAGCTTCTAATATTATGTGGATTTGGAGTTTCATGTGTGTGCTGACGTTCATAATTTCAAGTGCATATGATTGTACTCTTTGTAATTACCTCACATTTTATAGATGTTTAAGATATATTATGTTATATATTGATGCTGATTTTTACTTTTATTTCACTTTCTAATACTTTTGTCTTTCTTTTTTCCTTTCATCCTCTTATCTTCAATGTGTAGAGGATTTTGTTTCTGAAAACAAGAGATTGAAAGGTTTAGGCATTGGTGCTCCTGAGGGTCCCATATCTCTAGATGATTTTCGAAGTCTTCAAAGATCAAACATGGTGTGTTAACTTAGAAGCATTGCAGTATTAATGAGCATTGTAAACTTTTTTCGTTCTTTAACTGTATCCAATTTTCTTGACAGGAATTGAGAAAGCAATTGGAGAATCAGGTGGTTACAATTGATACTTTGCGTAGTGACAATCGTGCAGCTGTTGAACGCCATGAAAGTGTACGCAATCATTGTTGAACTTAGAGAGACAACACCTAGATTAAGCTGAGGTTCCCCTAAAAATGTTTTAAACTTAATACTTAATTTTAGAAATAATGTAAAAAAGGCAGATTATATGTTATGTAATTATGATAATTAGATTAACTGTTTATTCTTGTAATGTTTTTAATTATCCCTGTATTAATGACCTCTCATATAAATATATGTTACGTTGTGTGATTCAAACACACAGAATTCATCACATACCTCTCATTTTCTCTCTCTCAACTTTTATCATTCAATTTTATTTTACCCTTTTAAACACCTCCCAGCAATGGTATTCATGATACTCTATCTGTCACTGAGTTTGTAACTTTTCCTTGTCTCAAAAAAAATAAAGATTTGATGTACAACAACTATCTCTTCAATTTTGTTGATTCTCAAAGAAATGTTTGTCTAGATTTCATCTTACTTATTCATATAGTTTGTAATTTACAATGTCTTACCTAATTTATGATCCATTATGTAGGAATTAAAATCAGTCAAAGAGTCAGTTGAAAAATGTTACCTTGATCAATTAAAAGAATTACAGCAAATGGTGGATCTCAAACAGAAGGAATTAGGGGATCTTAACAGAGCATCTGCTGAACAAAAACATGCCATTGAAGACCTTGATGAGAGGCTTAGTGCTTCTATACAGTCATGTGCTGAAGCAAATTCTATAATAAGTAGGTATGAAACTATGAATTATTTAATTCTTATGGTTTAATTCTTCAATCTTCAATACTTTTGTACTTAGTAATATCATTTTGTTTCAATATTTCTTTTAAGTATTGTAGACTTAAGTGATTCATATTGATGTAGTTTCAGCCTTTGTTGATTGATCTTTATGTTGCCAAGAGAATACACAGTATAGAAATGGTTTCCCTCAGTTATTCCTGTCATGGTAATCTATTATGCGAGGGGGTGTTTAGTCCCACATTGCCTAGTTATATAGCCTAAGAAGTACTTATAAGGTTTGGGCAGTCCTTACCTTACAACTTCTTGGAAGGTTGAGTTATGCCTTAAGCCCGAATTTTAAGAACTTGTCTTTCTATGTAAAAGTTACTGAACACTTAAATTTGTTTGGGAAAATTACACATTTAGACATACACCCCCTAACTTTAGCAATATTGCACTTGAGACCCTTCCATTTTTTGACCCCACATGACCTCCCTAATTTATAGAAGAGCATTACAAAATAAGGGAGGTTTGTGTTAATGGGATTGGGAAGGGGACATGGTTCTATTTTGGTATATAAATTGAATTTTAAGGAGATCTGTGTAGGGACTAAAGTAGATGGGGCATTGGATGTAATTTTGCTTAAGTTCAGTGATGGTGAGTGTAATTTGCTCAGTTAGTTTGACTGACTTAGTATATGATGGTCATAGGAGTGTGGACTTTTGCTTTCTACTAATTTGTTACAGATGGCTAAATCTAAATTCTTAAAGTTGTAATGTTTTATATTTATTTTGCACGGTACAGTAATTCTCTTTCCTGATGCAGTCAAAAGGTAAATATAGCTGAACTGAAGGAACAATTGGATGAAGAGCGGACTCAACGAAAAGAAGAGCGAGAAAAGGCTGCTGGTGATTTAAAAGCTGCTGTTCATAGAGCCCAGTCTGAGGCTCAGGAGGAATTAAAACGACTCTCAGATGCTTCCTTAAGAAGAGAAAGAGAGCTACAAGAAACAATAAATAAGCTACAGGTTTGAAAGTTTTGATGCTAAATTAGTAAGAAACTTGACCCTTTCTACTTTCAGGAGCTCACATGCTGTCTCAATATTGTAGGAGTCAGAGAGAGAAATGTCTCTGCTGGTTGAAACCTTGAGGTTCAAACTGGTATTGTTCCATTTTTGCTCCTGTTAGCCTTAAGAAAATTTTTGCACTTCAGTTTCAGAATTCATATAGAGATTTTCCTCTTAATTCCTTTTCTGTTGCAGGAAGATACCAGGCAAAAATTGGTTGCATCTGATAATAAGGTTCGCCAATTGGAGACCCAAGTACATGAAGAGAAGCTTGCCACTGAAAATGAGATGAAGGTAATCTGATAATTTTACATAGAGTATCGTATTCCTTAATCATATTTTGCTTGATATCTATCTGAAAATAAATTCTAACTCATGGAGCAGAAAGTAGAACTTGAACAACAGGAAACAAGAAGATTAAGGAAAGAGCTTGAGAGCGAAAAGGTAGATATGAGAATCTCATGTCATTGAATACAAAATTTGTTTTGATACAAAGGTGTTTTTATGGGAATTTTGTCTGCTTTACATCCAGGTGCCATGCTAATGTTATTTTGACAAGACTGCAGAAGAAGTTATTGATATGACAAATGCCATGACTTTAACTGACTAATGCTCTTGGTCCAAAGAATGAAGAAAAACTTATAATTTATATGCTGCTTGGCTTTCTAATTAGTTTTTTTTTCTCTTTTTGTTCTATATCTTATCCTCATTTTTTAATCTCCTTTTCCTGGGGGTCAAGTTTCCTTATTTGAAGCCGAGATATTTGTTGATGTTGTTAGCAGGCAGCTCGAGAAGAAGCTTGGGCTAAAGTTTCTGTTCTTGAGCTTGAGATAAATGCTGCAATGCGAGATCTTGATTTTGAGAGGCGGAGGTTAAAAGGTGCCAGGGAAAGACTTATGCTTCGGTAAGGCTTGATTTGTTGTTGTTTATAATCATTGGACATCTGCAATTTGAAAAGTATGTAGGATTTCCAACATAGACTGCACATACTGGCATAGAATATCAGAGGACACAGGGCAGCACCCTAGCTGCTACTTCTTCCAGCTACTTGTTTGTTGCATTCTTTGGATTTTTGTGTTATAATAATTACTAATTATTCTTTATGTAGATTGAATTAAATAGGGATTCTAAGTCTTTCTAATAAAATCTTCAAAGAAGCACTAATAGTAGGGTTTTATAAACATTTCTTTCATGGATCTTAACTAATTTTTGAACTGATCTAAAAAGGAAATTGGATAAAAAGGATGTAGAGTCATGTTCGGCAAGATTAGGATTTAAGGAACCTTAGAAGATGTTTTTAGAGTATTTGTTGCTCATAAACCTTTTTCTATTCATACTTCATTTATTATAATTGAGTGCAAGATCAAAAGTTGGCATCTCTGTAGAGTGTCTATGCAAGCATGTTCATGACTAATTTGAGGGCTGTGATTATAACAAAAGAAGGGCTGCTGTGGTTACTTGTGTTACTTTGATTTGAATATACACTATTCAGCAATGTTATTTCAATTGAAAATGGGGAGATCCTGGTGTCCCATAAGTAGGTATTGTCATTCATATTTTTTTTATTCCAGCAGTATGTTACAAGTTCCAGTTGGTTAGTGTACTACTGAATTGTACTATATGAAGTGTTGTCTGACAGTTTTGCTTTGTAATGCATCATGCACTCCTGTCTTATTCTTCATAATGATTGTAGATTTCTAGATTTTTCAGCTGAAGCTCTGTGTTGTCATGCAGGGAAACACAGCTTCGAGCATTTTATTCCACTACTGAAGAGATACAAATATTGTTTGCTAAGCAACAGGAACAATTGAAGTCTATGCAGAGAACTCTAGAAGATGATGAAAATTATGAGAATACTTCTGTAGAAATGGATGGAGTCATTGTTGGAACCTCTGGCAGAGAAAAAGAAGTTGATGGATTCCATGGCCAAAATTGTGCCAAGGCAGGGTCAACTACTTCTGCACAAAGGCTCAACGTAGTTCATGTTGAAACGTCGAGCAATGAAGCAAGTGTCACTGAGAAGCATGACTGTGATATAAGAAGTGAAGAATGTCAAAATACACAGGAGGGAGAATTCACCAGTGCTGATCATGACCATAGTGTTAGAGGCGGCTTTGGTTCTGATATTGATGGTGTCGACACAGCAACTATGGTGGAGGGAGATGCTGCTGTAGGCACTGAGCGAGTTCTTGAAACTGAAAGTCCTGTAAATCAGGGTGAACAGAATATTGATTTGAACAAGTGTTTAGATGGGGACACAATGCAAATTGATGATGATGATAACAACGTACAAGAAACCGAGGACCATGCTCAAAAAACTTCTCGTGAAGGTTTACATCACTCACAATCAAATAATCCTTCAGACACTCAAAAGACCATTGAGGATACAGAAGCTGGAGGCTTAATCAGAACAGCGGACCTCTTAACTTCTGAAGTTGCTGGTAGTTGGGCTTGCAGTACCGCCCCTTCCACGCACGGAGAAAATGAATCTCCAAGAAGCAGAGATAATAATGAAGGTTCAGGAGCATTGCATGATTCAAATATCTTAGTGGCTGAGAGTCAGAACACAACTTCTGATGCTGCAGTTGCCAGAGAGAATGAAAGACAAGCACTAAGTGAGATGATTGGCATTGTTGCTCCCGATTTGAGGGAGCAATTTGGAGGTTCTGCATATGATTGTGACCAAGAGAGAGAAGACCATGGTGGTTCATCTGACTCAGATACTGAGAGTTGTAGCAACACTAGCATTGAAAACATAGCCAAAGCAAAGGGTGGAACGATATCTGATGAAGAAACTCAGCTTAGTGACCATGATGATGAGGATCAAAAGCAGGATGATGCCATGGATGATGATGATGATGATGAAGACACTGAAGAAGATTGATTTTGTTGCATATTTGGGTATGTAAGTTGTATAGATACTGAAGGAATCTCCTGTATTTTTGCAATTACTGCCCCCCCCCCCCTAATTATATTTAAGGCATTTTATTTAATTTACTATTCGTATGGGTTTTCCTGCCATTTTGTTTGTTTGATTAAATGCAAAGGTGATAAAGTATGATTATCTTTCTATTAAAGTATCAGTTTGTTGAATGACAGAAGTTTTTTAGCCGGAAAGTATCTTGTATGCTTGGAATCTGAATCTGAAACTGTAGTTCGCCAGGCATGACATGAATGCTAATGTTGCCACTTTGCCTGACGATATTGTCAATAATATTTTATGGATATGGTTTAAGTAATTAGTAGCATATGGCAACAGGAAATTAGAAAGTTAGAGACTATCATAATAAAAATAACATTAAAAAGTATTGAGCAAAAAGGAAAGATAAATGGATGAAAAATTCCTTTATATTTGGAATTCGTTATGTGCGTTTCTGCGTTGAAATGTTGGCCCTTGGTATAATAATGGGAATCTTTTTCGTATTTTGGTATATGGAAGGAGAAAAGAATAAAGTAGAAAAGGAAAGACAAATCAGTGGTATTCAAATCTTACACACGGTTTTAGATGTAGTTGACATTAGGAGTGCAGGGCAAATACTTGTAATAGGTTCTTTTATGAGGCCCCCATTCTGGGGTGGATCAAACAGTTGGCTGAATTCAAACACAGCAGAATTGTAATCTCAATCCTGTACCTTTTAGTACCTCTGGTACTTATTTAATCCACATATATATTTATTTTGGCTGATAAAAAAAAAAAAAGGAAAGACAAATGGAAGAAAAATTCCCTTATGTTTATGATTTGAAACGGGCGAGCATTAGAATGCATTTGCCCACTACTAAATCACTTATTCAAATATAAAACGGGTATGGTTGGGTGTTGCAAACACCCATCTAGATCAATGGCTAAGGACTAAGGAGCATGGGACTTTAAGTGCCCAAACTCTTTCAATAATTTTACACTTTGGTTTTGAAGGAAAGGAAAAAGAAAGAGGTTGATTAATATTTTTTTTTCTCTCTTTCATGAATCAAATAAGTGTGTTTCAATTCAAGTTGCTTCTTGCATATTTGTAAAATTAATATTGAAACAACAATCCAATTTATAATAATTTTTGTCGTGTTGATTGTAAAATAGTTATTCTGCTGCTTTTGTTATTTATTTTCTGATGAAATTATAACTTAATACTCACATGCTTATAATTATTTGATTAATACTATTTTTGGATTTTGTTCCTATACAGTTTTAAATGAACTGTACGATATCTAACTCATGTTTTTACTGTGCATTAAGATAGAAACTAAAATATAATTTAACAAATATTATGTTCTACAGTTATTTTACAATTCCAGAAGATCACAATCCGTTATTTGATAACACTTTTGTGACAAGAAACGATGTTAACGTCTAATCAAAGGACAATCTAGAATATGAGCTTTGTATTTGCACGTTAGAAATATAGATAAGAAAATCTGTGATGTACGTACGTTCTTTTATCATATAAAACATTAGTGCAAGAACGATGTAGTAAAAATTATATATAAATAATTTATTTGGAACCTAACAATACAAATTCTCAAAAAGAAAAGTGATACTTAAAACGACCCAAACAAGACAATACATTTATTAACTTATGTTATCATCAGATCATTTATTAAATTGATTGGATGTTTCAAATAGTTGAGTATCATCAACAGCAGGTTCTTGAAAAAGAATGTATATTTCGAGTGGAAAAAAAATAGAAGCAAAGAAAAATTTCTACTATGAAGGTGAAGATATCATATTAGGTTTATATGTGGCACTCTGAATTTCTCATTCAACTTTTGTTAAACAATGTATTTGAGAGAAGTGGATAATGTATATTAAGATTCTCTATATGTAGTACTTCCAAAATTGTCACAATATATTCTATGATAAGTTAAGAGATATGCAAATTAAATACTACATTGTAAGGTGATGGCAGCTACTACTACTATACGGCATGAGAGTGATCCAGGCTCTGTAACAATCTGGGGGCAAATGAATTCATAGAGCTATAATTGTACACGTTTAAATATGTCATGATGATGATGGTAATAGAAGACGAGGCTTAGTGATGATGATGATGAGGATGTGTACCAATTCTGAAGGCAATCAATGGCAGTGGATGATTGAGTGGCAGAGAGTAAGATCATAGATTTCTAATTTGAATGTAAGGAAATTGTGATGTTGAGGTGGACCACATAGTTGATGGTGAGAGATGAATGAGCAAACAGTGTCCATACATAAATAGTGCATGTGAAACTACAGCTCCTCTCCTCTCACTTCAACTTATAATTATCCATCCATAATATTATATTACCTCTTGTTTTTTCTTTATGCATTTCCCCATGCAATATTATTTGATCAAAGGCAAAAAGGAGTTTAATTAATTTGATACTTACGTTAGGGACACTTTTGGCTAATTGAAAATTGTGAGTACTGATTTTTCCCCTGTGAAGAAACAAGGGTTAATATTCAGGATTCAATAATTTAATTTAGATAAATCAAACATGAAAAAAAAATGATTTTCGCTTCTTGCTAGGACTTAGAATCGCTTCTTGAAAAAAATAATTACACTAAAATTTTGTCACTCTTCTCCCAAAATGCGTTTTACAAGAATCAAAACACAGGCCTTTTTCCAAGATAGAAAAAAAAATAGTGTTTGTTTTAATTTATTTGAAAAAAAGTATGTGTAACACCTATTTTTCGTAAAATAAATTAAAAATGTTTTAGTTAAAAATAAATAGAGTTTTAAAAAAATAATGAAGTTTTTGTAATTAAATAAATAAGAAGAAATAGTTTTATTAATTAAAATAATGGTTTTAAGGTAAATAAAATAAATGTGTTTTTAAAAAATAAAAAAGATATTTTATTTATTCATTTAATAGACTTAGAGTACCCTAACTATAAACATAGATATATTAGGTCAATTTTTTCATTTACGATATATTTCTATGCTTTCTCTTCTTCCCAAATATGTTCTTCTTTCTTCCCCTCCCAAAACGCTATCTTCTTCCTGGATACTCTCAAACCTTGTCCCATTAAAACTATAATTGCGGACTCGTTAATCGTTGGATCATTTCGAAATTTAGACATCACCTTCGAAACTCATCTTCTCACATGTCCACTGTCCAGATTAGTGAAATAATGTTTGTAGAGAGAGAAATATCCCTCTCACAAAGACATTGAAATTGAGGTTCCAATCTCTTATCTTTCTCTCTAATGCTTGGAAACTCTAGTAGAGCAAACAAATAAAAAGTTTGAAGAATCTTAGGAAACCGCTAAAGAAGACGCCATTATCACTTCTAGATTACACACGTGAACCCGCCTAGAGGTAAGAGATGAGCTTGTCGTGATTGAGGTTAGAGTGAACATATGTAGAAATTCTTATAGGATCAAATTGAGATTAATTGTGGGGTGTTTTATGTGTTTTAATTTTTTTCGGTACAATGATAACTAAGAATTTTCCATGTTTGATGGGTCAATTGATGCCATGATGAGAATTGGAAGGTTTAATTGAATGTTTGACTTTGAATGTTAGAAATCTAGAAATTTGAGAATTCTTGCATGTTTTTTTGAAATTGATTGAGGGATTTTGTTCCTTATGATGTGATCACATGTTCTGTGTTATTCATTTTGAATTTGGGTGTGTTTTGAGGTCTAAATTGTTCCTCTTTTGCTTCACGAAATGGAGGTTTTTTGCAAAGCACGACCGTGATTGGTGAGAGCACACTCGCGCTTAGTGAAAATCAGTTGTTTTAAGCCCGTACTATTTTCCTGACAGCGTGAATTAATTTGTAGCCTAAAAATGACTAAGACAATGATTGAATTAAGTTTTGTGGTCATGAAAGTTCTATCCCCAAATGTTAGCTAACGAATTCCGTTAGTTTCACCCAATTCGGAGTTGTATAGCCCCTTAGAGAGTCAAATTACTGAGGAAAGGTCGATTTGTCAGGATTAAGTAAAGATCCAATGTTTACCTTAGGTTTAGACATAGTTAATGGTCAAATTGGATTTTGTGATCAACATAAGAGTTTTAGATAATTGTCTTAGCTATAAAACAAGATAAGTATGAACCTAATAGGATTAGTACATTCCCTGTACTTGTAATTTTACTCTATAAAGGTCATGGTAACTTATGAGAAAATGTAAGGATATACTTGTTTATCATACATGTACGTATGGTTGCTATTAACTGAATGAATAAGTGAATGATTATATGTCTTAAATGTTTGAAGATTGCTATTGTATGATATATATATATATATATATATATATATATATATATATATATATATATATATATATATATATATTGTGTCATATAAATATTGCTATTGTGTGATTTGTATATAATTCATGAGATATAGTGACATGATGTTTTGGGATTATGAAATTGTGATTCAAATTAAGTATAAATGGCAAGTTGAGCATGCGTTAATTTGTGAGATACACATGAACATGTGATGGTGGATTGTGATGTTTTAAGATATTAAATTGTGGACATCGAATATGGTTGTAAATAAGTGTTTGGTTAATACTTGATGTGATATTACTTGTGTTGTGAATTCTGAATTATACAATAACCTGACTAGTGTTTACCTTGAGAAAAGTGTTTATGTGTAATGTGTTAAAAGGAAAGTGTAGGGTTCCAAGTTAGGAACCTGAGATATTAAATTGTATTGCAATGTGTTAAACCTGTTTGAAAACAAGTGTGAGGTCATGAGTATTGTATAATTCATGAGCAGTATCTGCGTGCAAAAGTTGTTTTATGGGTTGGATCTGAATTAGGAAGGTTTCCTAACAGATTCTTTGAAGTCTAGGCCGTGCGGGTAAATACATTCTGTTTGAGTGCTCCTTTAAACATATGTTGATTCCATATGGTTGGAACATTCTTGCAAAATAGAGTGATTCTGACTAGTCACCTTATAATTTCACTTAGTGAGAGTGACCTGACATACTCATTGTATGGTGTGTCTTGTTATGTACTCCTAGACGCCTTGGTGTTTTTTTTTACTAACATGGTATCACATTACATATAGGATTGAGTCTTAGTGTATTTGTTGTATAACGCTTGTATAATGATCATTGTGACTTGTTATACGATGATGTGTAATGAATTGTGTAAGTGTGAGATGCGGTATTGTATTTGAGATGTGTTGTCTTGAATATATGATTAATCATGAAGGAGTGAAATGTGATTTGTGATTAAATTCTGGGACAAGTGATGTTACGTATTGAGTGTTAAAATGATGCGAACTGTGTCAAAGTTGAGTCTTGTTATACCTATATTGTTGTTATATTTATATCATACTTGTATGCTTCTATTTATCTCTATTCATTGAGGAATGTGATGATTCACTTCTCATGTGTTGTTTGTGTTTAGATTATGTGATGATCTCGAACCTTGTGTTCGTATGAGTAAATAACTAGGTGGATTGCTTTAAGGAACCTCGTGCTGGAGGATGCTGGGACACAATGCTTTGATAAAATATAACATTGAAACATGAGTTTTTGTTTTAATTGCATTATGTTTTGAAATGTTATTTTATTTTATTTTGTTGTTTAACTTGAGTTCTTTTGTAAACTTTAATGACCTTGTTTTGAGCTAAAAATTAATATTTTTAAAAAGTTTTATTTGATAACAGTGAAATAAATATGAATCTTTTATCCACGTGAATTTATTGACAATCTTATTAAATAAAATTGATTTAATTAGATTTTGTGTTTTATATGTTTTTCCCATTTATATGCATGCTAAAGTAGAGGGTGTCACATTATGAATGTGTGGTCAAAATTATATCATAAAACAAGGAACCTTATACATTAAACTAATCAAATGATAACAAATGATGAAGTATTAAAGGATAAAATATGTATTCAGTCTTATACTTTTAGTCCAATTTAATTTTAGTTTTTGTAATTTTAAATTAATCAATTTAATCTATATACTTTAAAAAAATAGGTAGATTTAGTTTTTGCACAATAACAACCAGGGACCAAACAAAGACTAAATCCACGTGTTTTTTAAGGTATAAAGATTAAATTGATAGATTTAAAATTATAAAAATTAAAATCAAATTTGACTAAAAATACAGAGATCAAAAACATGTTACTCAATATCAAAATTAAAAATCATAAATTCAACCGGAGGTAAGAGAAATTTTAATTCTTTTTACATTGTTACATTGAAGATCAAACTTAAAACCTTATTAGTACTATCTAAATCTCATACTAGTAGGCCAACCATATTTTAGACAGGAGAAACTAAAGAGATATGACACACACATACACATTATATTAAACCAAATTAAACTTGATTTTTAGCAATAATATATATTTAGTTATTACTTTTTTAAATCACTTTTCCTTTTGAATTTTCAAATAGGATTATAAGATTTCTATTTTTTTTAAAAGATGAGTTCTGTGTATATTAAAGTGAAATTAAGAAACTCATTTAGTGAAATTGATATGAAAAAAAGTTTTTGATGAGCGAAATAAGTAAATAGGTAGGGATAGCAATCAATTAAAATTGATGTTTCTTCCTTTGCTTTTCTTTTCTTTTTTGTTTTTCTGGTTTTACAATATTAGACGTGAGTAAAATATTTAAAGATAAGTTGTTGTCCTATTAATTAGAGGGGAGGGAAAGTTTTATAACCTTCCTTCAGTATATATCACCGACTAATCTTAAATGCCACACACACATGCACCCAAAATTTCCTCTAAAACTAAATAAAATATATATAGATAAGTTGTACTCCTATAAACTATTCACACATGCTCACACACAAAAAAAGCTATAAGATAATCTTGAAAATGGGTAGGGATTTTGATATCATAGTTGACTACTTCCTCCACGTAGTGCAAGTATTTTGGTGGTAGTAATACAAGAAATGAGTGAAAGCTTGTGGTCCTTGTCCTCATCAAATAGCTCAACCTTCCTTGTTCAAAAGGGTATGATGAGGGGCTCAAGACGAACCCATCTTTGAAATGTATCTTTGGTAAAGATCAAACTTGTAAAAGTATTTTCATAAATTTACGCTATCATGAAAATAGATACAAATCACCATCCAAATATAAAGCCATGTTTGCAAATTGCTTTTCTCCCCTCCCTTTGCCTTTTCCTTTCTAGCTTTTTTACTAAATGAAAATGACTCCCCTTCAAGATCAAAATATCCCCACACGCTTTGCCCTAGTGTGACACTTCGCTTTCCTAGCTACACCATATCCACATGAGTTCTACCTGTGTCTCATTGATGCATTTCATCCTAAATCTAGGAGGGGAATATTTGTGTACAACTCATAATGTATAAAACAATCAATTCATTTTACCATCTTGGTTAACTACTATCTATGATCATTTGTAGCACTTCCAATGTAAAATATGTCACAAATTTCTTGTGAGCCACACCTTAATTAGTAAATTTTGCCGCCAACAAGTTAAGGGGAAAATATGTGAAATGGTTCAGCCGAAGTTGGACAAGATTCTAGCTTCCACTATATACCATCATGATATATAAACAAAAATCACCCAATGAATGTGAGAAGGGGGCAAGGTGGTCATGATGATAGGGAAGAAGATGAAGCCAAAATAGGGTTCATTTTCCAAATAAATGAGCATGGCGTTAGTACTCGATTACATGAAGAAAAGGGACAAAATAAGGGACCTAACCACATTGACTACTTACCCCCTCCATATCCCCATTACCTCTATAGAACCTCTCCCAATACTCCACTCATTTTTAATTGGCTTCATCTAAATCGCATGTGACTTTCACGTGACACCCCATGTGACTCTTCTTTTGAAGTTGGACTTGGATTGGAGCCTCTAAAGTAACACATACTCAATTCTTTTAATTTAATTATATAATAAAATAAGTGATGTCCTGTAATGAAGCTGTATCTAATTGGTGTTTTGACCCGGATATTTAATTGGTCGCAGTTTGTTTCTCCAAAACTAATTAATTAAATGGTGATTACGTCTCTAATAAGCTATCTAGAGGATAAAAAATAAAACGTTGTGGGTTATACTTTCGGAGAAAGAGAGTAAAAGATTAAGCATAATGACAATGTTGTGTAATTTCATTGTTTAATAGAATCCTAACACGTAAAGACAAATCCATAATGTGAAAGAGAAAAAATAGGATTAGAAAGGTTGGTTCTACTTTTGAAACAAAAACTTTCTTAACGTACATAAGACCAGTCTTAACGATTTTATATGAAACAAATAACAACTTTTGACCATATATATGTAAACAAGGGTCCGTTAATTCAACTTTTATAAATAAGTGTTTTTAAAGTGCTTATTCAAGAACTAAAAAATTAAAAATATGATATTTGTTATGTGTTTAGGTGTGCGCGATTCCCTTACACAAAAAATAATTCTCATTTCTTTTTTGCACAGCAAAAAAGGATATATTTTAGTAATTGAAATGGTTTAATATTATTTAGTTTAATGAAAATAGAGAAAATACTCAAAAATAAAATAATATACAGTGTCGACAAATCAAAGGTAAAGAAATGATCCGTCAACTTCTACTGTGAGAGGTTCAGGCCAACTTGTAGGTTTTGAAAAGTCTTATGATCTCTTTCGGTCGAAATGTATAGGAAGTAAGAAAAGAAATGATTATCAAAGGATGAGCATAAAAACAATGGAGGCTCTTAGATATGACCTAAATTTACTTACTATCGTAGGAAAATCCAAAACAGATATAAATTTACAATAGTACAAGATTGAATGTGAAAAAAGTTAGCTCTAAAAGGTAGACAAACTTGTGCTTGTTGATTATCTAGAGAGGCCTATTTGCTTACACACACAAATCACTAAAATACAAATGATCAGATGAATGTTTATCATCTTAATCGTTCTTGCTAGTGCTGATTCCAATAAGACAAGGAAAGTGTTTTTCTTTTTTACACAGTTTTTGTGATGTTATGTTAATTCTCAAACGTAGCGCTTCTTCCCCAATACAGCCTGTTGGAACAAGTGGAATAGGGTTGACCTAATTGCATATAAGTATAAATATAATCTTTCACATAATACTATAAAGTAGAAACCTAAAATTGAAAGATCGATACAAGGCTACATTTGTATTATCAAGGATAAATAACAAATGGAATCAATTGTTTTATTGTAAAAGTTTCACCTTTAGCAAGTTTTTAATTAAAATTTTCTCTCTTGGAAGAATATGACAATATGTCTTTCTCGTAGTACCCAGTAAAAAAAATCAAGTTGCATTCATTTCTTTTATAAGTAAATGACTTTTTCCTCTTAAAAGTTTTTAAAAAAATATTAGCTATGATTGAAAAGTTCCCTTTCTTGTAGAACTTAGTACTACACTGTATGTTACTTATTAGCCTACTCATGTTGTCAACTATCATAAATGGTAAAAGGATATGGAAGAAGCTATTCTACTATGGAATCTAACAATTACTGGACTATTAGTCTCCTTATTACATATCATAGGATGTAAAAAGATTTATAAGGTCAAAGACTAAGGCTGATGATTAAATTGAAAATTAAAATTAGACTTTAATTAGACACCAATATGCATTTCTCAATCCTGATAAATTCATATACACATGGATTATTTATCATTGGGATACAAAGTTGAGGGAGAGAGTATGCTTTACAACTTAAATTAAAACGGTCACATTATTTATGGCTTAAAGAGACATCTACACATGTTACAATTAATTTTCTACTGCCTTTTTTAGCAATGCCAGATTGTTCATTCTCTGTTTTTTTTATGACAGATTGTTCATTCTATGTTAATAACTTAAAATTATCACAACAAGCTTAGATTATGCGAAACACAGGCTGCAAAAACTAATTAAAAGTCATTGGCAATCTTAAACTAGAAATTGTATTTACACTACTCATTTGTATCATTTTTTGTGGAACAAAGAATGTGACAAGAAAAACGAGTGAGAACTGTATAATAAGATAGTTGACGTGATGGAATAAATAGAGGAAAAATAATATAATAAAAAGTATTTATGCATAATATAACCAATCGTAAATTTTTTCTTGGAATGAAAATAACATATTTTAAGCAAATAATTTATCTATCCCAAAAATTTATGCTTTTAAGGATACATGTTTCTAGGGATGCTAGCTTGTTCCTACTCCCATAGATCCTAATATCAACTTATGCGCTATGTTGGGGATCTTTTACCTAACATTTCTTAGTAGAAACGATTGGTTGTTGGCATATTATTATATATGACCATATATTATGTAGTTAGTTACTAAACTCATAAATTCTCAGCTACCTTGGACGATATATTTTGATGTTGTTCATCATCTCATACATCTAATCCAACTTTTTTTCTCTCATAAACCCGCGAATTTGTTAACTAATTATATAATTTTGATTCTCCTCTCTAGTATCACCAATTCATATTTCACCGAAGTTTTAGATAAACTGACATGGAGCAATTCCATCTTGGTCCGTTGTCTTAAATTCAAGTTTTTAGTATATAACTACATTAAATATTCATAAGAGAATTTTTTCAAATATAACTTTTGTCTCTAAAAGAAAATCAGTTCATGTAATAAAGTGAATCTATTTTTGTTTTTTCTGAAACTTTGATTTTTAATTGTATGGAATGATAACGTAATCTTTGAATTTCACCCGGTGGAATAAGAATTTGTTGTTGTATGTGATAAAGTGAATCTCTTTTCATCCTCAATCTTTGGAAATTTTTTACAGTGTAGCAACCAAATCTATGTTTTTCTTTATGAGAAAAGCCCTTGGCGGTTAGCTTTACAATCTGTGAGACTGTGGCACTTGTGCTACATGGGACTACCTGAAGGAAGTGGGCAACCACAGTGCTAACAGCAACAATAACTGCGGAAACCACAAGCAACCATACATTGGCCCATTTTAAATGAACCTGGAGTAAATGCATAACCCATTTTGAGTGTGATGTCACACTTATCTTCTATTCTACCATAATTAGCACAATTAATTTGATCACAACCCACATGACTGACTTTTATGACTATTATTATTTTTCTGCTTTGAGGATCCCATGGTGTCAAGAGTGAGTGAGAGGACCCTAAACAGTCTTACATACAAACTGAATGGGAAACTTCTAAATTATTCCAAAAAGTGTAACTCAACTAATAGAATAATGGGTATGGTACTTTTTCTATGTGCCTCCCCCATCCTTCTCAATTTCTCAAATGTTACCCCGCCACCCCAAGTTAGACTCTCAACCAAAGCAATCAAAAAGGCCTAGAAAGAAGAGAGCCATTTTTCTTCATCCTCTTCTGCTTTCCCTCATCTATTGCTGCCCTTCGTAATCATGAGTCCTTGTGCCATCATTGCTATAAAAGTCTCTCTCTCTCTCTCTCTCTCTCTCTCTCTCTCTCTCTCTCTCATATAACCACAAAATCACAGCTATATTATAACACTTTTCTTTCACCCTAGTAGTTTCCTACCAAGTTTCTTCTCACCTATAAAGACCCCTTGTAGCCTATTTGTTACATCTCACCATCCCATTTTTTTGTTTATTTTGTTATTCAGTTTTTGTAAGTGAACCTTATCTCTCAAGCTTATAGTTCTAGCTCTTGTTCCCTCAAGAGTCTTGGTTTTTAGAAGGGAAACAGCATGTGCTCTTTCTCTTCAAAACAGACCCTTTATTTGGCACTTCCTCGTCCATGGACATCTAAGAGACACCACCACAGTCACAGGCACCTTCGGTTGGGCATGCTCAACAGGTACTATTCTATATAGTCTTGTAGCTTTCTACTATGTCTTTTTCTGCTGTTTTTCACAGCTTGTGTGCATATGTGTTTTGTGTGTGTTGTAACATTGGCTTGTTGTATGATGATGATGATGATGCAGAAGGAGGGCACACTTGAAAGAAGCAAGACAAAGGAAAAGGATTGTTGTGAAATCAGAGATTCAGATGAAGAACTTGAAGTTGTACATGGAGAACCAAACCATCATAGAGGAGAATGAGAAGTTGAGGAAACAAGCCATGCTTCTGCACAAAGAGAATCAGGCCCTCTCGTCTCAGCTCCAAAAGAAGCTTTCAGGACAAAACAACAATACCAACAATAACTAGCTATTAGCTAATTAATATATAAACAGTTTATTTGTGTCATAGTGTGGCAAGGGGTAGGAGAAATTAAAGGGTCTGTGTCAATGATCTTTTTCTCAAATGTTATGTTAGCCCTATATCTTGTTGACTTAGCTTCTTCTTTTTTTTTTTAGGTTGCATCTTAGTGGGAGGTTAAATTAATTAATTTTCTAGCAATAAGTTTAGAGTGGTAAAATAAAGATAAATAGGTAATATGCCAATTGTAAGCATTACATGGAATATAGAATCGTGCAACTTGTGTAAGAGTTTAAATTTATCATTTCTTGTTAATTTTCCTGATGGTGTGTCTCGAGAATACTACTTAATAGTGTCCTAGCTTTTTCTTTTTCTTGTTAAGTGTATTTGATTAAGCTAATGAATTCGTTTGTAATAACGTTGTTATATAAAGAGTAGTGTACAAATAGATAAGTTTCGATTATTTGACTCGATGCAATCACAATGGCAGCAGATGTTATCAAGCAAGAGTCGAAAAGAGATTCGTGTTATATATATATATATATATATATATATATATATATATATATATATATATATATATATATATTATAGAAATTAAAGATAGTATCACAAGATTTACCATAGCTTAGGCACCCTTAATCAATTAAATTAGATTTCCTTGACCTACAGAATATATTTCTGGTGCTCGTTAATTATAGATTATTAGACCAAATGAAATGTTTAATCGGCAAAATTCTTGACTTTAATAAGAGTTACATACTCCAACACAGAAAACTAAGGAGAAGGAAAGCAAAGAAATATTCTCCACTTAACCCCACTACTTTCGTCTTCACCGCGTATCTTTTTAATTTATAAGGGGATTCTTGGGAGCAAAAGTCACATCTCCAAGTGTGTTCATTATATGATAAATAGAGGAACGTAAGGGTAGAAAATCAAAGATTTGTTCGTCATTATAATGTTCCACTGCTTGGATATTTACCTTCCACAATTTAAGTGAGTTCTAGTTACATGGGTTTGTGTTTGTAAAATGATGTTAATCAGGGTCAAAACAAGGTCAATACAATATGCAGAGCACTTAAAATTCAGAATAAATTTGAACCAGTTTGCAACTACAAAGTAGTCAGTAAAAAGAAACTAAATGATCATTAACTAGTTCACTACAATAGACTCATCTGGATTTTAAATTTGGCAAACCCCTAGAAAGGATACAACGATCTTACAATGTAGCTTAATAACGACTAACCAAGAAAAAGTCATCATCATCAAGAACCTCAACAACTTTATTTCCAACAAAATGCTCTCGACCAATTTCCTTCACCAAATTGGCAAACTCTATCCTTTTGTCCACAGGGAGAGGTACAAAAGGTAGCCTAAAAACGGGTCTGATGACCCCAAGTTGAGCAAGAGCAGTGTTCAAACCAATGGGGTTTGGCATGTGGAAAAGCCAGTCAATCAGAGGCAAGAGTTTAGAATTTAGAGTAGGGTTTACACCGCCAAACATGAGTTCTCGCATTAAACCGGGAACCAGGTTGCTCGCAACAGATACCACTCCGGTAGCCCCATAACCCCATCTAGCATCATGACATTGATCATCATTCCCACTCCACACAACAATTCCATCATCTGTATACTGTTTGATTCGGTCATTTCCCACACACTCCTTGACACCAGCCAGGTTAACACTTTCAGCTAAGGTTTGAATTACATGCGGAGGAATGTCTTGACCGGTCCGTGCAGGCACATTGTAGATTATTGTGGGTCCCATGGAAAGCACACTTTGAAAGTGAGCAACCATACCATCCAAGGAGGTTTTGCCATAGTAAGGGTTTATGTGAAGGGCAGCATGCATTCCAACAGCAAAACCCTGCTCAGTGGCATGAATTGCTTCCCTGGTGGAGTTGCTTCCAGTATTTCCAATAACCTTAATTTTCCCACCAAAACAGTTGACTGTATGAGCAATAAGCATTATGTGCTCTTCCCAGCTCATTAATTGGCCTTCACCAGTTGTCCCACCAACAATAACACCTTCAGCCCCTTGTCCAATCTGCATATTCACCAAGTCATCATATGCTTCAAGATCAAAACGACCATCAGGTAGGTATGGAGTTTTAATGGCAGTTATCAATCTCAGAGCCTTTATGTCCTCTGGAGAAGTCCTGTAAATACAACGCATATAGCTTCAATAGTGCAAATTATTATGATACAGACTTGTAAACAAAACCAGCACAAATAAGCCAGAAACACATGAACAATTTTTTATTTTTAGCTGAATTGAACAATTTTTTATTTTTAGCTGAATTGAACAATTTTTTTATTAAACTCCATAAAATATGTACTAATACAACTGCACTATTTTAATACACGCACACTCATACAGTTGTTTGGATCCAGGATTCCTTGTATATCCAAACCAAATCTCCTAGTGAATGATAAATGGGAGACAGAGTGATAAATAAGTTCAAAGTGTAAATTAGTAAGAGAGAACATTGCTTAAAACTCTGGATACATCACAAAAAAGAATAGAAGATCATTGTCTCTCTCTCTTCCAGAAATCATACCCAGAGCAAGCATTCTATAGTTCCCACCTAATTTGGACAATACAGATATAAGAACACGTAATATAAAAAACATTTTCTCAGAAATGAGAAGAATAAAACAAAGGAAATGAAAAGAATAAAACAAATAGAGATATATTTAGTAGAAGAATGAATGAATTTAGAACAGTAAATTTCAAACCAACCTATTTTTTAACTCAAAACTGCGCATTGGGAGATGGAAATTGGACTTCACAGCTGCTTGTGTAGGCCTCCAACATGAGCTCCTGATTAATAAAGACAAATATTTAGCATCAAACATACCAAAATTTGGAAAAAGTGGTATTTTCTGCACCGGTATACACACACATATATATGGCGCTGATAAAACCATATTGCAACTAAAAAGGTAAACAGAATTACTAATTTAAAAAGAATAAGCATTAACCTTAACTAAAAATTAAAAAGTATAAAACAGTCGCCCACAAATACGGAGGCAGAGTACAGCATTCTTTTCACTCTAGTTGATCATTTTACTACCTTTCATTAAGCCAAACAAAGAAATTACAAGGGACAAAACTTTTAATACATCCATACATTAACAAGGAGAATAAGGGACCCCCATTTTACTACCATCTTATGTCTCTAAAATTCATTCCACTTCTCATCAACACATTGAAATATCATGTGCTGACTGCTGATTTCATGTAGTGTATTATTATGTTGGTAATTGTAACTCCATGTATTTACGACTCAGAGTCTTAAGATACAAATAATATTCTCTGTAGTGTAATTGACACACATAATCCATCATATGTCTCTCATTTGTTTTCTCTAAACAGACAAGTCAACAACAACAAACATCTAGAAGTGTAAGCCTCCAAGTGGATGCCTTCAAGTCTTAATATATAAGTAAAGGATGCATGACCAATACAACAGAGAAATGGTATGCCTGGGCTCTGCCTAAAAATGTTTTGCTTGGCTTTGCTAGAAACAACACTGGCAAGCACTGAATATTGGTGGTTTGAGTTAAAAAAAGGGGTGAGAGTGTCGTGCATGTTGAATGAATGCTTTGAATAGGTATCAAACAAGGTGTTTTAGAACACATCAAGTTGAGCCGCTATACCGCACAAAACACCGCAATCTATCTGAACTATTCACCAGTACGCTCTGAAGTGCAAAGGGTGCGTACAGTGTTGATTCAAATTCAAGTGGTTCAATCCAAAAGCTAATATCCCCTAACTCATGCATGCCCCTTATTAGAGGCTTTTTCACTTCAGAGAAACCTTATCCAAAAATGAACCAAACCTAGAAATCCATCGTTAACACCTAAACCACTGGACTGTAAAACAGTAATAAACAACCTCACCAACAATGATTACATAGAAACCCCTTCTTTATTATTCCTATGACATGCAGATTCAGCCATAACCCACACAAATCAAAATAAGAACTAAAAAAGAATCTAAAACACAATCCATCACGGACAAATAACACACACACACACTATTACTCAGATTTTAGAAATCAACACATCAATAAACCATCAAAGTCGGATTTTCAATTTTCAAATTCAGAAAACAAAAAACAAACAACACATTATAATGATGATGATGATGATGACGATGAGAATGAGAATGGACCTGGTGTTTCTAGTGTTCGTGAAATTGGAGGGGCAAACGGGAAAGGTGGATCCTCTGAAGCAGACGCTCTTGAGTGTGGCCATGACTTGAGGAAGAAAAAAGGAAGATCGGAATCCGACGAAGCCTAAAACGGTGTCGTTCGAAGTGTTTGTGCGGAGAGATCTTAGATGACAGGAGAAGAAATTGGCGGCGAGGAAGACTTGTGTGTTCTGTGTGCCGTGTGCGGACTAAAAGCAAAACAAACGGAACCTGACACTGCTCACTAGTACTGTTACTGTCACTCAATTCCCTAACTATTTTATTTTAGACAATTTTGGTCTTCATAATTTGAAATATGTGATTTTGATTTCTATAATTTCAAGAGTTATTAATTTTTTTAATTATTAAAATTTATAAATTAAAAAAAAATATTTAATATAGAAATATTTTTTATTTTATTTTATATATTTGTATTTTAAATAATTTACATATTTTAATTTTACTGGTTTATAATTAAATTTCATAAATTAATATATAAATTATTTTGTAAATTAATTTTAATATACATATTATATTATTTTTACTCTGATTATATAAAATAATATAATTACATAAATTAAGTTAAATTAATATGTACGTTATACAAATTATGTAAATTTATTTTAATATGTAAATTATTTTTATTTTAATTACATATTAATAAAATTTTAATATTTATTTTTTTAGGTAAAAGAATAATATAATGATTATATAAAACACGTAATTAAAAAATAACATTTTATAAAATTTGAAAATTTGATTATCTAATTATAAACACGAACCTTTTTAAAAAAAATTATAAATACAAATAGATTTGAGGTTAAATATTAAACATATACATGTGCAATTAGGCTAATCAATTAGTAAAATACAAATTCATCAAACTAATTTATATCTTATTTGGTTCATTTACTATAATTATTATTATAGAAAATAAAAATAAAATAGAATTTATTATGAGAGAAAAATAAATCTAAATTTATAATTAGATAAAAAAAAAGTAAAATAGAATATATTAATATCTTATTATTAATTTATTTATTATATGAATTAATATAAGATTAATCAATTAAATTGGAATTGATTGCATTTTCAAATCCTGGTTGCAACCATATATTAATATTCATTTAAATCAAATATAATTAATTGCTTTTAATATCCATTAAAATAATTTTACTTAATATTTTTTTTAAAATAAATATAAAATTATCATGTCACATTATCTCATATAATAAAATCTTCTTTACTGATACAGTATATTGTAAATTACATTTTTTATGAGTTTTACTATTAATTCTAAATTCACAAGACACACGTAAACTTCAATTAACTAGTAGTTAACTCAATATATTCACATATTGTATAATATAATTTTTATTTATATTCTTAATTAATAAATAAATATTTTAAATATATAAAATTATAATGTAATTAAATTCATAATAAGAATATATAGTGTTATAGGCTATATTTGAATATATAGTATATTTTAGATTTATGGTGAATAATTTAAATTGAAGTAGAAAATTATTTTTAACTATTGATAAAATAATTTAAAATATTAAAATTTAATTCCGTGATAGAAATAAATAAGAATAAATTATTGTGATTGAGAGGGGGGCAAAAAAGCTAGTTGTGAGTGCACATCCACAAAATATAGGATTAGGCTTTCCCAAAAATAAACAAGAGATAGGGTTAAGAGAGAAAGAATAATGTAAATATTTAATTGAAAGAATAAGAAAAAAAATCTCAGTCTCCAAAATGTATATTACATAACTTATGATATAAAAGCAAATAAAAAATATGTTGACAATAGAGTATTAAAAAGTATGTTGTTACCCTTCCTCCTTTTATTATTAAAATGTTGTAAAATATTTAAAAATGTAAAGAGAGATATCATTCGAAAAATGAAAAATTAAATCCAATTTTAAGTAAGCATTTTCCAACAAACTTATTTATTTATAAGCATATAAAATTAAAACGTGAACCGCGTGGAGTTGTCTTTTCAACTTTTTTTTAGCTCTATTATTCCATTGGCATGTTGGATGTTAAGAAGTTGGCATGTTCGTCTGACATTGGCTAACGATCCCACATCAAAGTCTAAAATTTTATTTAGTAATAACTCATTGTTTTAATAAAAAAATCCATATATAATATTAGTAAAATGCATTGGCCAATATTAGATAAAAATAGAATTTTATCTTAAATTTTAAACGTTGTTGTTTTTTTTTTACTTCTCAATAATAATAAAATATTTTTTAACAAATGACAATGCATACATACAATTACAATTGATAATTATACAATTTCTTTGTATATAAACGCACACAGAATAGGCCTAATAGGCTCAGAATACTGTACGTGTGCAGTTAGCGAAAAACTGAAATTATGGGCTCAGAGACCAAAAATGACAGGATAATGATAGATGTACTCAACATTATTAGTGTACTTAATATTTTAAGTGAATGAACAAAAATATCATTCACTCAAATTAATCTGTATGAGTCATGCGGATGAACTTGATTCGTATATAGTCATCTGTATGAGTCATACAGATCATGTTAATCTGTATAATTCATACGAATCAAGTTCATCTGTATGACTCATATGGATCAACACGATTCGTATGATTCATACAGATCAAGTTTATTCATACAAATTATACAGATCAACTTGATTCGTATGTTTAAATTAAACTTATGGATTATATGATCCGTATAAAATATACAGATCATGTAATTTGTAAGTTTAATTTAAATATACGAATCAATCACAAACCCGCATATCTTCGACGCAAGAATTTTAAAATTAATAAAAAATATTAAATACGCAAATAATAAAGCTGGTGCACCTAGCAACACTCAAAATAACATAATATACTTTAAAAGGCCCAATTTAGGGGCGCCAGACTTGAAAACAGCTTAGCTAGGTAGACACATAAATGGGACTCAAAATTCATAAACTATCCTCTAACGAATGTTTGCTACGAATTATTGAACGTGTATCCTGATAATTTAAAGGGAGCGTTCGTTCATAACACACTTTTTAATGGAATAAAAAGATTTATTTTATGTAAAAATATATTATAACAATCAAATTGAGAAATTTAAATTGTGTAACGAAACATCAACTTTTCTTCAATTGTCTCAAGACTTAAGCTATATAAATAATGAAACTAAGTTTTGTTTGAAACGGCTGAGAAGCGAAACAATATAAAATACGCAATCTAATGAGGGTGACAGTAATGTTTTAGGAATGACGCTAATATTCCTTTTAGAAACCATCTTTGAGGAAACGGATTTGATTTGTTTCTAATCTTTCCACTTTATCTTAATTTTAAATTTACCTGAACATTAGGTAAAAAGATAAATAAATTTTAATCAATAATTATTTTTTTTAATGATTAAATTTAGATATTATCCTAACAATTTAACTTTAACTTTAATAGATTAATCATTTGTGTCAAATTACTTGATTATCTATATATGTAATTTAATAAATAAAATTTATTAATTATTTTTTATCTAGTAAAGACCAACATATATATTCATCTATCTAAATTATGGGTGTTTTATTCACAATAATCATATTATCAATAACAAATTTGATTAAAATTTATCAAATAAAAATCATCACATATATAATTGAATAAATAAGATCTATTAACTTTTATCTAATAAAAACCGTCCCATATATTAATTTATCCAAATTATGGGTATCTTATTCATAATAATCCTATTATCAGTAACAAATTTGATTAAAATTATAAAAAAAAAAACTTATTTTTTATTATCATAATTTTTATTGCCGAAACAAATCTATGATTTTAATCATAGTTGTAAAATCTGGTTTGGTCTGGTCCAACCGGAACCCGATGGCCTAATCGGATCTATTTCACTATTAGATCAGTCATGCAATTGATCTGGAATGACTCGACCAAACCCGGTCAGTTAAGTATCTAATCTCGGTTGGATCGATTCAACCCGGCCGATTTTACCAAAAAAAAATAGACAACCTCTACGATATTGTTTTGATGTGTCATTATTATTAATTGATATTTTGGATTTTGGATAAACTTTTCTTACTCAAATAATATTAGTTATATACTTATATATAATAGATACAAATATAATTTTAAATTTTTAATATATACTGAGTCAAACCAGACCAATTACTGATTCACTGGTTAAATCACTGACCCACTATTCTGACCGGATCAATGACCGAGCTAAGTTTCACAAGTATAATTTTAATCAACAACCTTATTAATTTAACTATTTTATTTAAGTAGTAAAATCATCACAATGAAACAAAAACAATAATTACACGATGAATTAAATATTAAGCATACACATATTTATTCCTAACAAATCCTATGCTCTGTCTCGGTCTCTCCACATCAAACACCCCTATTATGGATAAGGTAGTTTTTGTCGCATAGATTATACATGCATCCAGTGGTACATGACAGTAATGACATAATACCAAACACTGGAAATTGGTTGAGATAAGTAAATTGAAGACTTCCGAATGTGTTAAGTACACTAGTTTAAGGATAGAATATTCGAGTAAATTTTTCTTATAGTTTGTATCGGTTGATTTTTGCTAATGTATTTAAAGGATTTCAACGTTCAAGTTAATATTGTTCAGAAAAAATTAAGTGTGTAAAAGTTTAAGACTATACTGAGGTTTCTGTAAGTGTGTAAAATTAAGTGTGTAAAAGTTTAAGACTATACTGAGGTTTATATGATTATTAGGTTATGGTGGTATTTTTACATGATAAGATGTAAAAGTTGAATATAAGTTGAATACATGCCAAAATTATTGGACTCACATATATAATCCATAGTCCATATATATAATACCATCAACGGGTCATGTAGATGCTTTAATCTCATGGATCCTTGTATGCAACTATATCTCCATCACTTAACATCATCAATCTCTCAAATAACTAAGAAACTTGAAGATCAACCCATCAAAACCAATATGCACAGAATGTACAAAAAATAAAGGTTTAGGGAAATTATTTTTTTTCAACCTATTAAAGCTCTAAATAAGATCAAACAAATAGAAAATGTTTTAGAGAGCTCAAACTCAAAGAGTGAGTAGATTGGCTCTATCATCCATAAATTATAGGGTTATATTACCTTCATAGTTCCTCCCTCACCTTAGGTTAATTAGTTGGAGTAGAAAATGTTTACCATCATTCCTTCCAAGAAGGTAATGACCGACTTCACAACTATTAATATGTCATCTCTTATAATTACCTGTTTAAATTTTCAAACTTCATATAACAAATAAATTTTAAAAGTCTAACCATGATAACAAACTATAGCACTTCCAACATCAACTAACAATCAAGAGTAACACATCAGAGTTATACATAATTAACGAAGAAAGAATATTATAATGAATTATAATTATAATTTAATGTGCAGCATCATCGAAGCCTTTATTCCAAATTATATAATAAAATATTCTAAAAAATATGTAATACATGGTCATAGTCTAAATAGTCTTCAAGTAATTTAAAAGGACTCACGTGCAATAATTTAAAATTTGAATACACTTCAATGAATTTCAATCATTTGAAAGTCATACCCAAATTTAAAAGGACTCACATATATAAGTCAGGCTATAAAATCTAGATTTCACTAACCCAACACCTTCTAATAAAGAACCCCAAAAGTCATATCTTTCAAAAAACGTCATGGAAGGTTTAAAAAATAAATTATTTTACTCATATCTTCAAACAAGTAATTTGAGTTTTTTGTTATTTTGTCTCAATAAAATTTCTTCACTTTTTTTTCTCTTCTCAATCCTTAAGTAACCCACTAATGTCAAGAGAAACTATTTATTTGTGTGATTCTAGAAAAATAAATCGTCTATCCTTATATAAGCGTTGTACATAATTTGAAATTGTATCTTTTGATATTTGTTTAATCAATCTTTTTTTATCTCTTAATTTTATTATTTTTATCCAATCTAATATATTATACTAAAAATAATATTTAGATAATTTTTATCTAAATAATTATTAGATTATTTTGGGGATGTTACAACCACCATGTCATCACTGCCACCACCATTAGCATCGTCGTTAGTGCCACTGTAACCAATGTTACTATGACCACTATTGATATCTTTAGTGTTGTTACTATTGACATTATCATCATTATCACTACACAAAAATACTCCTAAACTAATTTTAATATAATATAAAACTTCTAAATTGAGTTTATTTGAAATTAATCATATTTTAAAAACTATTTAAAAATATTGTTCAAACTAAAACTAAAAACTGATTGTTATTTTTAAAAATTTCAAAACTCAAAACTAAATATCACCCCAAACAAAGGCCTTAACTTTTCTCATGTGGTTGGGAGGTACTAACCCATTTCATGTTTCTAGCTTCAACTATTTTGCTATTAATTACAAGCCTCAAATAACTTGTGAGTTGTTTTTTTTTTTTGGGTATCCTAGTTCATTGGATCATAGATTTATTTTGTTTGCGGTACTATATTGTGTTGGTCCAAAGAATTTTTACACACCAAGAAAATCAAACAAGAGATTCCCCACTAAATAGATTATCCCCACAACATAGATTATCCTCATAATGTCCGGATGTCTAACTACTACGCCAATCTATTAGATTAAATATAGTGTAGACCCGTGGTTAATGTTGCTTTGCAGATAAAATATCTATTAATACTCTTTGTATTTCAAAGGGATGAGGACCTTCAATCAAAATTCAAACTTAGTCATTTATATTCTTGCAGTTTTATCTTTATTTTTTATTGCTTGTATTGTTTTCACTTTAGTCTTATAAATCGTTACCATCACTTATACCAAATATTTTCTCAAATAGTTTGAGAATTAATGATTGAGGAGTAAATTTCTCTCTCTCTTTTTAATTACTTGACATTATTTTATAATCATGTTAAAACTGATCCAATCAATTAATTTTTCACTAGAAAACAAGAATTATTATTTATTTTTTATAGGAAAAGTAACTACCATCTATAATTTATTTTATCCGGTCACAATCATAATAGGAATATTTCATCTTATTTTTAATCTATTTTTTTCTCTTTTTCTTTTTTCCATTGCTTATCAAATTTATCATTTTTTTTTCTTTCTTTACATCCCCAATACAATCCATCAATTGTAAGGTACATATTTATCAATAATTTTTTTTATTTTAAAAATCAAATTCAAGTGCTAAAAATTTATAATAATTTACACTACTTAACTTAACTTAGCTGCTAACTGGACTAAACACTCCTAATTTATCATTGTTCAATTTGAATTCCTACCATAATCTCCAGTTGCAACCTGCGGACAATATACACGGTGTGAGTTGTAAGTTGTGACATGGCATCTTGTTCTCCTTTTATTCCGTACTCCCAGATGCTCCAATACTCCAACAACACCAATCACACTCTTACCAAACAACATTTTACAAACCATTCAACAAAAATGTGTCAATCACATTCTTTGGATTTTCTGAATATGTTTTTCATTGATCAGGGAACTTTTTATATCCACATCATTAATATACGATAAAATCAAACTTATGCTTCGATATTAAGAAGAAAATGTGACAGAGACATAATAATAATTATTTGAATAATTTATAATACTAAACAAGTATTTTAATTTCGTATTTTTAGATTAGAAGAAAAAGTATCAGATAAAGGTAAAAGATATAGCCAGACAACCTTGTCTTTCGGCTAGTCAATTTAAAGCAGATATAAAATTTGAGTTCCCAAAAATATAGTTGACTTAAATTTCCTTAGTTAAGGTGCTAATTATTGGATAAAACTCTAAAAACAACACAAAAACGTTAGAGACACTCCAACTAAAATTTTGTTAAAAATAAAAATAAAAAATGTAACAACAAAGACATGAATACCACTACAGTATCCTGGTATCACCACTCCCATGTCACATTCTCTCTCTATAAGCAAAGGTTGAGATAATAATATAAATTGTTATTATGTTTATAAGTAAAAATAATTTATTTAATAAAAAAAATCAGGTACAATTTTCACTTTTATGTAAAGTTTTTTAAGCTAACAAACACAAGCAAAATTAATATTTCATATGATTAGTTGGAAAGACCGTGGTCCCCACAATCAATCACCTACCCCACACTCCCACCCCTTGGGCCCCACCACGACTTCTTCATTTCTTTCTTCTCTTCCTTACTTGGCTTCGAGTTTCCGAAACCGCTACCTCGCTTCTCCGTCTACGATGGCGTCGAACCGTAACGGCTTCCAAAGGGGAAGCGCCAAGTTCGATCGCCCTCTCAAGTCCCGCCCCCGCCCATCCTCCCCCTCGCCGGGATCCGCCCTTCGCCGCCCCAACGCCGCCGCACGTAACGGCGACGCCGGTGAGTCCCTCTCCAAACCCTAGACACAGACTAATAGAGTGTGTACTTGTGTGTTTAGTGTGTTTGGTAGAAAGAGTGTAATGAAGCTCTAACTTGTAAGTAACTAGGATTAGGACACAATAATGAAGCTCCCTAGCTCCTTCTCTATTTCTGGAAGATTCCGCTCTCTCATGATTATGACCTCTAAATATCAGAGTCTGTCACTTCCGAGAGCGATTGCTTAGAGACACGGCTCGCTTTGTTCGTATTTATACAAGCACTCATTGTTTGTTGCTTCTGTATTTATGCTCTGGTGTTCAATATGTTTTATTTTCTTTTTCTTTGAAATTTAAACTGTTATATATGATTAGATGAATTGGGAAGCTAGCTTGTGATGTAGGACCAAACGTTTAGATGCATTGCTCTCTCTGGACATTGGTTAGTTACGCATCTACCTCGAGTGTATTTTAGATCTGAAGTTTTGGATGTGTTGTGTCATTAGAGCTAGGGGTGAAGGTGTGAGTGCAGAGTTTGTTTGTGCAAATATCTACTAGCTTTTGAATTTTGATTGGTGAGGTTTTTGTGTGTGGTGGGAGGGCTTGTGTTAAAATGCCATTGACATTGGAAATGCTAATATCCAGACCCAAATGACATAGGTTGTATTTTCTTTCATGAAAGGCTAGACTCAAATTAGCATCTTAGATGTAGATTACATAATCAAAGGCAAAAACATCTACTTAATCTTGTGATCATGCTCAGCTCATCGGGAACATGCTATTGTAGTGTAGTGGAGAATCCATTCCTAAAAGCCTGAGTGATATTGGGTGACAGCCTCTACTTCATAGGGTTTTCCTGGTCCATATGTAGATGATATGGATCTGACTGAAGTTCCAGTGTTGATATTTTGGAAAGAAAAGAGCACTCCATTAATGCTTGGTAGTGCCACTCGGTGTAGATGATATGGTTCAACCAGGTTTTGGTACCACTTGGTGTAGAAGAGAAACCACTCTTAAAATCCAGGCACATAAAATAATTCAGGGCAGAGCCTTTACTTTAAACAGAGGTTCCTCATCTAACAACTAAACTATTTGGGGCTCATGCATGCTCCTGTATCATTTGCCATCTATTGCAATCTGGTAAATGAATATTGTGTAGGAGAAGATTTTTGGTATTACAACGGTGAAAAGGCTACAGATCAGCTAATCACATGAGGAAAGTATAGGGTTTAAGGGCCACTAATAATTCTACAAATTCTAGATATATCAGGGTTTAGAAGTTTAGTTTCCTTGCAACATCATTATACTTATTTTTTATATTTTGAATGAAAGCCAATGCTTGTAAACAGTGTGGCTGTTTAAATCTAATTCTCTCTTTTTATTGTGCTATCTGGTATGGTGGTATTGCTACACTTGTTATACATTTTTGTGTACAGTTCCTGGAAGAGTTCGAGTGGCAGTAAGATTGAGACCACGGAATGCTGAAGAAATGATGGCGGATGCTGATTTTGCTGACTGTGTTGAATTACAACCAGAGGTACATTAATTTTATTTGATTAACTACTGTTTGTAGATTTCAAGTTTTGCTTTGATTTATAGATATACTTCTTGGATTGTTTTATGCATAAATCTTGTTTAATGTTTAGCCTTTTGTGTTTTTACTATCCTTCAGCTTAAAAGACTGAAACTTCGTAGAAACAATTGGGATTCTGACACTTATGAGTTTGATGAGGTGCTTACCGAATTTGCATCACAGAAACGTGTCTATGAAGTTGTGGCTAAGCCAGTTGTGGAGGTCAGTTGTAATGGTGCATATCCTAATTGTTCGTGAACATCCTTTACTGAGATATCCCTATCTAATTCTGCTTTATATTAGTGTTCATGATTTGATAACATCATTTCCTTGGTTTAATAGTTAATGCATTCTATCCATCGAGATATCGTCATATTCTTCAATTCTCTATAGCTTAATATGTGTTTGATGTCTGGTTTGTAGAGTGTTCTTGATGGTTATAATGGGACTGTGATGGCTTATGGTCAAACTGGAACTGGGAAAACTTTTACACTTGGACGACTGGGGGAAGTAGATGCCTCTGACCGTGGTATAATGGTTCGTTCCATGGAGGATATTTTTGCTGACTTATCACCAGATACCGATTCTGTCACTGTCTCTTATCTGCAGGTTGTATACTGTTTTTTGCATCATTGAGTTTTACCTTCTAGTATTCATTGAGGTTGTGTCCTATTTTGTTTGATCATGAAAGTGTTCTTTGTTTTGTATTATAACTATTCTTGGCTATTTTACTCATATTTTGTCTACAAAAAATGTGTAGCTTTACATGGAGACTCTCCAGGACTTGCTGAATCCAGCAAATGATAATATTCCTATAGTGGAAGACCCAAGAAGTGGTGACGTATCTATGCCCGGGGCAACTCTTGTAGAAATCACAGACCAACATAGTTTTTTGGAGTTGTTAAGAGTAGGTGAAGCTAATCGAATCGCTGCTAACACAAAATTGAATACTGAATCTTCTCGCAGTCATGCCATGCTAATGGTGAAAGAATATTCTTTGTTTTAATTACCTTTTCTATTGAACCAGTTAGTCACTGTTTTCTGTTTCTTTAAATAATATCCAATCTTGTTAAATTTATTGTTTCTTACAGGTTCATATTAAGAGATCTGTCTTGGAAAATGAAGATATGTCTAGTCAAAATGGTGATGCCTCTCATTTGACTAAACCTTCAAAACCACTTGTTCGGAAGAGCAAGTTGGTTGTGGTAGACTTGGCAGGTTCAGAACGCGTCCATAAGTCAGGTGCATACTGAACTTAAAACTTGTATATGTGTGTAAATGTGGATGTCATAAATCAATGGTTCTTGTTTGAGAGTGGCTTCTTCATGAAGCGTTTGTTGTGTGCGCATGCATGCAGTATACTGGAAAATGGGAGGAAAAATATTGGGAAAAACCACAAGTCCCATATCAGTTAGAGATAAGGCTAAGAAAGAGTATATTAGTGAGGGTGACCCTCATTCTTTGAGCTAGCTTTTTGGAGTTAAATTAGGTTCAAACCCGCATTTTAAGGAAAAATCATTCAAATGAGCTGGAAGAGAAAATTATGTGAATGATTAGGAAAATTGCTCCAAAACAATGCCCCCCTAGCACAGATAAGTGAAAATAAAATGGACAGGAAAGAACAATTCAAGTTAGAGGAAAAAATGTAATAGGCAGGAAAAAAATCTGGAAAAATGATGAAAAGGGGTACTATCAAATATGGCTAGAAAAATCATTGAAATAAGCAGGAAAAATGGATTTGAAAATCATACAAAAGGATTGGAAAAATGGGGAGAAAATGTTTTGTTTGACGAATCCTCAATTTTGTGAAGGATTGCTTTCACTATTTCCATAAAAAATATTGAAAATAGGAAAAAAAATTAAAACAGTGTGGTATTTTGTAATTATTAGTTAAAAGCCTATTAATTGATTTTTTTTTTGGAAAACAACCAGTCACCCTTTAAGGGTCTGTTTACTTAGAGAAAATGTTTTTTGACTTTTGTTTTCAATTTTAATTACAAAATTTTCACCTCGTTTTCATTTGTTTTTTGTTTAAAAATATTTGTCTTGATAATAGTGAAAATACTTTTTTTTTTATTGTTTTTACTGTTTCCTATATGAACTTTTGAAAATAAGAAACAAAAATGAAAATAAGATGGCATTTTTTAATTAAAAATGAAACAGAAAATGAAAATAAATAACATTTTCTCTAAACCAAACAAGCTTCAATATTCCCTGTTTCGTGTGGCCTTTGAAATTGGTATGTTCATTCTGTGGTAGTCCTTGCTTTAACTTCAATGAGTTGGTAGCTTCTGTTATTAAGTTGGTATGTGCTGAAACTTGAGATTTCCCCTGTTTTACCCCACCAGGAAGTGAAGGGCACATGCTAGAGGAAGCTAAATCTATCAATCTTTCACTTAGTTCACTGGGAAAATGTATTAATGCTCTAGCAGAGAACAATGCTCATGTTCCATTTCGTGATTCGAAGCTTACCAGGATGCTTCGAGATTCTTTTGGAGGTAAGATGCCTTAATCTTTTTCAGATGAGATATCTTAGTATCATATCCTTCAGTTCTTCAACTTGATGTGATCAAATATTTAGTGAGATGTCATTTATGGTTTACGAAACTGGTTTCTTAAATCCTTGATTGACATATTTACAGTATCTTTGTCTTAGTCTTTGTATCAGATACCATATTCTTCTTGGACACTATTCCTGTTTGCAGGCACAGCTAGGACTTCATTGATTGTGACTATTGGCCCATCTCCACGTCATCGAGGAGAGACTTCTAGTACCATATTGTTTGGCCAAAGGGTCAGTTTCCTATCTGAGATCTGTACTTTCGTATATAGTTTCTATTCATACAATATGAACTAAAACATCATTATTAAATTTATATTCCATTAGACCCGTTTCATTGTGCATATTTTATATTTCAAGTATTTTGATGTCAGTGTTGGAACATATTTTGAAAAGCCATTGTTAGAGATCTCTAGCATCAAAGGTCATTAAATGCATTTAATTTTACGCCCTTAGATTCACCTCTTCCTCCTTGTGCCATTAATTAATCTGCTCTTTCTGGTATTTTAATTTGCTCATTTTGTCAAGTTAATTTCCCCCCTAAAAATTTCAAGTACCTTATTGTAGTTAAGCGATCATCACATATTTTGAATGACTTGTTATTGACATCATCATCATTATTATAATCAAAGAATATATTAAGAGAGAAAGGAGGTTCAAATTCAAGAGGATAAGATTTCCTCAAAAAACTAATCCAATAACAAAAGACATAAAAACTAGAAAACGTGTACCACTACACACCAATCTCTGAAGATCTTCCAAAGAAGTGTACTACTCTACACTAAAAGATCTCCAAAGGTAAGAATTGACTAGTGAAAATTCTAGCTTTTCTTTCCAACCGAATATGCCAAACAACTGCAAATTGAGCACAATGCCAAAGCCTTTCAGCATCTCTGTTGGTGTCAAAACCTCTAAAATTAATCCACAAGGCCTTCTGGAGATCCTTGGCGAAAATCTAATCTTGAGCAACAACACCAACTAAACAGATCTATCCAAAAAAATGATGGTGTTGAACAATGCAATAACAAATGAAAAGCATTTTCAAAACTAAATCTGCAAACAACACAGTAATCAAGATAGCAAGCAGTTAGAGAGGTCTTCAAATTTGAAGTAAATCATTGACATTAATTCAGTTTGGAACAACAGTCCATACAAAAGATTTAACCTTTGAGGAGCTATTATTTCCTAAAGAAGGAATCATTACTGGGAGATGAAGTGACAAGCTGGATGGTAGGATTTACAAGAAAAACACCTGAAGTGTCAATTGACCAAAACCAAATCCGGCAAGCCGAAAAGAGATTGTAATTCAGAGAATTCCCTATTCGAATTTCTGAAAAACTTAAAATACATAGACACAGAAACAGTAGGTTCAGAAGAGGAATAAAACTGGATTAAAGGAGACTGCTAATTGGAGAGATGTTAGAGTCTAGGAAATGTGTCAGAAAAAAGGAACATCTCCCACCTGAGTGTCTACCCAAAACTTAATATGTAAACTTGTGAACCATCTCCAAAACCCAGGAAAGAGAGGACCTACAAGAAGCATAACCTGGGGAAATGAGTTTCCTAGGGCTAGCAGGTGATGCTTTTACTGTTAAATTGGCATATCTCCCATCAAAATGCAAACTATATTCAATTCTGATAATTTTATTTTTTCATTATTTAAAATGAAAAGACCTAGATGATGATCGATATGGTTTGCTGTTTTTGTGACAGATGAATTAATGTGTTTGTTTCATCAGGCTATGAAAGTTGAGAATATGCTGAAAATAAAGGAAGAATTTGATTATAAAAGCTTGTCTCGAAAGCTTGAGATACAATTAGATAAGCTTATTGCAGAAAATGAAAGACAACAGAAAGCTTTTGAGGATGAAGTTGAAAAAGTAAATTTTGAGGCACAATGTCGTATTGCTGAGGTTGAGAGGAACTTTGCAGATGCATTAGAGGTTTGTTGTATTAGCTATACAAAAGATCTTGACTACAAATTATTTTTCTTTTTTAAGTATTGTTATGCAGAATGCTGTATACTAATAGACTAAGGTTTAAGTTATTGTTATGAAGTTTTAGGCATCTGTATGTCATAGATTTTCTGGACTAATTATTTTAGGATGAGCGTCATGTGCGACTTGTCTCCTATCTCTTTTTCTAACCTTTTCATGGTGGTGTAAAGTATTGAAACAATGCCCTTCCAGCTATTAAGGTCCAAGGAATGAGCTATGTTATCTTTGTTTGATTTTCATTATTATGCTATCAAACATTCTTTTTATACCTTTTTAGTTTTTAGGCTGTCTCTGTTTCTTTATTCTGTATTCTGAAGCAAATGTTAGACATGGTGCAAAACCTTTATGCCCCATTCTTTTGAAAACTTAAGTTACTGATAGGTTTTTTTTTGGGTAACACCTCTAATCTTTGCTCAATGTCTTAAATGGAGTTGTATGATTGTACCCTGTAGAAAGAGAGACTGAAATGCCAGATGGAGTACATGGAATTGGTAAAGGAGCTGGAGCAGAAGTTGGTTTTGAATCAAGAACGACACGACTGTAATAGTTTTGTGGCTGATAATGAAGAGGTATATTCCTTTTGAAGCAATATTAGCTCATAATAGTTTTGACTCATCCAAAGTGATGGATGATGCTTTATTTCTAGCTTGGTCTTGGTTAAAAGCTAGAGAGAAAGATTTCAACACTCCTTTTAACCATTGGTCTACCAATCTTTCAGAGTCTTTTGGTTAAGCTGGGTTGGGTACCTTTATCTTCTGTGGTGGGGTCCTGGTTGGGTTTCTTTCTTTGTTTTTGGAGGGCGGCACCATAGGTGTCTTGTATTTGTTCATATTTCACCAGTACCTCTGGTACTGATGTGTTTTTATTAATACTATATATTTTCTGCCTTCCAAAAAAAAATATTAACAGTAACACTGCAAATCTTGGAGGTGGATTATTTTTCCACTTTTTAAAAATTAATGGTGACATTTTTTTAAGAAATCAACATGTGTTACTATTTCCTTATTCAGTATTTCTGGTGAATGTTGGTTGTTGGTTGTGTCCTAGGTTCCTGGACCAATTCTTGATTATTTGCTTTCATAGTTTTGGTAGAAGTAATGACCTACTTTTTTTGGCTATGTGCAATGAAATGGGAAGAATGATTTCTTGCGTATTCCTGAATGGTTTGTACACTTATTTATATATATAAAGGCTGTCAATCCCTAAAGTTTAGGAATCACAATCAAGCTAGGAGATGAAATATGAAACCATTCATGTGTCTCCGCTTATCAAATTGGGATTGTTTTTTCATGACAAATGTTTATATCAAGCAATCTCCTATTTTAGTATTTTCTAAGTACTCATTCCCTGTGGTAAATTCAATATTATAATTTACACAAATTTTCACCGGTCTCAATGTTAAAAATTTAACAATTGGCTGGTTGAATTATTATTATCATCGCTTAGAGGTTTTCTTTTTTACATTTTTTGGGTTTTTAGTTATTCAGTTGTTTATGTCTTTTTGGCACAGGGGCCTGCATCATCTTCTACAGATGACGTTGCTGAGGTCAAAATGCTGCTTGAAACTGAAAGAAATCGGAGGAAGGCAGCTGAAGAAGAGGTAGAACATCTAAAAAGTCAGCTGGGGAAACATACACAAGCAGAGGTGAGATTTAAGTTAACTGGAAAACTTTTCTGTTTCTTCATTTTCCAAGAATGGATTTCTGGTATATTAGAAACTTTTTTGCGTATAGGCAGGAGGTGATGTGGAGATTATAAAGCTTCGCAACCTCCTGGAGGACGAGGCTAATCAGAAAAAAAGACTTGAAGAAGAAATCATATTACTAAGGAGTCAATTATTGCAATTGAACTTTGAAGCTGACCAGGTATTTGTTTTATTTTGACAAGAGATTTTGAGCATTCGGCATATTCTTGAGTATTACATTTTAGCTTGGATTCTAATTCCATACATTGAGTCATTGACTTTTCAGTGATTTAATGGAAAGTGGCCATAAAATGCACAACGCTGTTCAATATATCTATCATTTGTAGAAAATTCTTGAAACAAACACAAGCAGAGCACCAAATATAAGTCATAAACATAACCCTATTCTGAACAATGTAGTAGTAGTTGTTGTAATATCAAGGTTCTTTGGTCTCTCTATAGCCTCTAGCTGCATGCTACATTATGTTCTTTATAGCATAGCTTTGAATCTATGGTACAGAATGATTTAATGCTATGTCTATAGATGAGAAGGTGTTTGGATGGAAGCTCTGGAAGCACATATTCTGCCATGGATTCCTCCACGACTCAAGTTAGGCATTCCCAATTCAAGGATGTTGCGAATGGTCAAAAGTCATCTGTTGCTACACTCTTTGAGCAAGGTATGAGTGTTTTAAGTTATAATTGAAACATTACATCATCTATGTTTATGACTCACATTATTTTAACAGTTGGATTGCAAAAGATTTTGTCATTGCTGGAGTCAGATGATGCCAATGTACGAATTCATGCCGTGAAAGTGGTGGCCAACTTAGCGGCTGAAGGTAGAAGTTAACCAAATATTAAGGCTCTGCTATTTGATCATCTACTTTCTATTAACTGTATCCGACAATTGGCTAACAAACTTTAAGATTATGGAAACAGGACAGCTTGTTGTATATCTTGCTGTGTAATCTTTTTTTTTTTTATAATGGTAGATATTGGCCATTGATTATTTTGGATTGGTTGTGATTCATCAGGGAAACTCTATTTTTTTTTCTAAAAAACAATTTCCTTTGATGTGTTCATTTTCCATAAAATTTGTCTGAGTGAATGTTGAAAGAACATGCAGTCTCTTTGTTTTCACTGCCCTCCAGACTATTCATTCGTTCCTCATTTTCTGTGCATTCACATTGAAGCCTTCCAGAAATCAAGACTGTGGTCTTTTATTATATGCTCATACATCTTTTTTTATGTGTATGATTTGTTTAGTAATTTATCTCAATCTAATATGCAGAGGCTAATCAAAAGAGAATTGTTGAAGCTGGTGGTCTTACTTCCTTGTTGATGCTTCTTCGAAGATATGAGGATGAAACTGTTCGCAGAGTAGCTGCTGGGGCAATTGCCAATCTTGCTATGAATGGTGATGTTGATAGTAGTGTTTATATATATATATGTGTGTGTGTGTGTGTGTGTGTGTGTGTGTGTGTGTGTGTGTTTTAGATAACTGGATCTTGCTTAACATTTTGGTACTAGCTCAGTTTATTTGCAGCTGAGCATTTAGCTAATGTTAGTATTGATATTGTCTTCTTTATTTTGTGGCAAATCAGAAGCAAATCAAGAACTTATTATGGCTGAAGGAGGAATTACACTGTTATCAATGACTGCATCTGATGCTGAAGATCCACAAACTCTTCGAATGGTTGCTGGAGCAATTGCTAACCTATGTGGAAATGGTACATTTTGTTGTTTTGTGGCAAGTCATTTAGTGTTTCTGTTACATTGTAGCATATTTAAAGATGGTGCTCTCGTAGATATTGCATTTGAAGTCAATGCTATTCATATTTCCATCAATATATGGTTTTTTGATGTTCATTCGTAATTTTGTCTTCATGGTCGACAGATAGAATATTGATGACCCTGAGATCTCAGGGAGGTATTAAGGCTTTACTGGGAATTGTAAGATGCGGACATCCTGATGTTCTTTCCCAAGTTGCACGAGGAATTGCTAACTTTGCAAAATGCGAGTCTCGTGCATCTAATCAAGGTCTACTTTCCTCATAACTATTTGATTCTCAATGCTGAAAACATTAACCACTTAGATAGAAAATGTACAAAATTGTTACTCGGGAATGCACCAAAAAAATGTCAGTCCTGCATTGATTAACTTAATGTGTATTTCATGTTTCTAAGCAAGCCATTACGATCAATTTTCTCCCTCCACTTTACTTTCACAAAGCCACTGAAAATATTATTAGCATCAAAGAGAAATTAACAAAATAAAGAGGTAGTTTGGACCCCTTACAACTATATTTTGCACTCTCAGGGATAAAAAGTGGCAGATCCTTTTTGATAGAAGATGGTGCCCTTCCGTGGATAGTACAAAATGCTAATAATGAAGCTGCACCAATCCGGCGTCACATTGAGCTTGCACTCTGCCACTTGGCACAACATGGTAACGTGATTTCTCTCATGTTTCAGTTTTTCTAAACACATTCTTGTAAACTTTAAACATCCAACGTGATATAAATATTACAGAAGTGAATGCAAAGGACTTGATTAGTGGAGGTGCTCTTTGGGAGCTTGTCCGGATTTCTCGAGATTGTTCACGGGAGGACATACGAAACCTTGCTCGTCGAACTCTCAGTTCTGTCTCAACATTTAAATTGGAATTGCGGCGATTGCGTATAGATTTTTAATTATAAATGTACCTGGGACTACGCAATTATTTTTGTTCCCCAGCACGTGAGGCTCGTTCTTGAGAATTATTTCTAGTAGCATGTGGGGGGCAGTTGTTTAATGCTTGCTTACCTTGCTATTTTTGTGTTACGAGAAGCAGGGGTTTAGGATGGTACTTGTTATATCTAGCCATCACTGACAAGAATGAATGTATGTATAATTGATAGAGGGGGAAAATTGATGGAGAGAAAAATGAGGTTTTTGGGCAGGGGAGAGGTGAGAATATGTTGTTAAATATTGGTTGGTCAAATTTTGACTACCACAATTTTACGTAGAGCTGCCCAATATTGTATTTATAATTGATTATTGATTTGTGTAAGTAATGAAAATCATCATTTTATTTGTTGCCTATGTTAGAAAATAATCGTTCTGAACATTTAAGCGTGGGAGCTTTCTGCTGATGCCGGTAAGTTTGTATTGTAATTTGAATCTGTTTGTTTCTCATCTCAATTTTTAATTTTATAATCTGTTTTCTAAAAACTGTTTTTGAAAAAAAAAAAAAAATCTGCTGTTTTGAGAGTCTATGATTCTGGTAAACAGGAGCGGACCCAGATTGCAACTATAGGGGAGACCAACACAAGAAAATAAAATTTATGCAATAAATATATAGCGTGGGAACTTTCCGCTGATGCCGGTAAGAAGTTTGTATTCTAATTTTTATAAAAATGTTGAAAAACTGATTTTGAAAAGAAAAGAAAATAAAAAACTCACTGTTTTAAGTCTTGGTTTTCGCAAAGATGGTTTTCGAGACAATCAAACAAACATGCCTTTGCCTTGTTTTGTTTGTTTTTTTTCTCCGTGATTTTTAATCTTGACCATGATGTGGGTACACATGTATTTTTTTTACCGATGACATTGGTATGAGTATGATTAATCTTTATTGAAAACTTAATTTTAATGGGATTTTCTCTTATAATCATATTTATTTATTTATTTATTAGACTTGAAGTTGAGATTTTGCTTAACGGATCCGTGTCTAGTATTACTCGGACCAACAAATTACGAGTAAACTATAGGTTATTTGGTAGTGGATGAATATTATAATCTTCTGGGAGTTGTTACTAGCCCTTATAATCCCTCAAAATTTCAAGATTACCTCTCCTTGAAAAACATTACATCATGATTTCATTGCACAAAAAGGGATATGAAATTTTTGCACAATAAATTGTGCAAAAATTTCACACCCCTTTTTGCAGCAAATCACGATGCCATAATACTTTTTGGGATGTGAAAAAAATACACAACAAATTGAGTATGTTGTGCAAGGGGTTAAAACATGATATTATTACAAAAGTATGATTCTATTGTATGATGTGTATCTGAATCATACTTTCATTATCCATTTCCATATTTCTCCATCTAACTAGCATTGTAATTTCGTTAGATGTAAACACATTTTAATCCATTGACCTACATAATCAATACAAAAAATATAATTATTTTTTTAAAAAATACATAATAACACTGAAAATAACAAAATCATGATTTCGTTGTTCGAAATTTCACAAAGGAATCATGATTCCTTTTGACCATGAAAAAAAATATATACTTGATAGCATGAGTATAGGGAGTGAAGAGCGAAAACACAAAGAAAGATAAAAAAGGAAGTACAAATAAAAAAAGGAAAAAGTGGAGAGGAGCCTCAAGATAGGAGAGATGAGAAAGAATAGGATAAAAAAAAATAGTTTAATAATTGCTCTTGGTAGGGGACAAGAACAATTTTATTGAGACCAATACTAACTTCCTAATCTTCCATGGCTTCCCATATATGTAAAGAGTCTATATAGGATTCTCTAAAGGTAGTACTTTCTCTTCTAAGACGGGGAGCCGCTATTAAAAATTTGCTTCAGCATCCATTCCATATATCTTGCAAAAAGGTAGTTTTTGATACAAATTGTTCATTTTTTTGTAGAAAAAATATTTTTAAAGGAGATGTATTACGTGGAGGAATTTGTTGAACTTTTATTCATGGACTGATAATAATTCTTATCTTTATTTAAATAATATCCTAAAATTTAAAACATAACAAATTCTTAAATATTAAATTACATTATTAAAATTCAATTATAGATATTTAAATATGTTTATTCAAACAAAGAACAACTTTCACAAAAATGGTAATGGCCACCGAGCTTGAAAAAGAGCTTGTCCTCTATCTTTGGTGCTCCAGTTAAGTCCTTGTCCTCAACTCAAGGGCTATTGGGGAATTGGGTATCACACAGATTAAGCTAGGAGGGTGTGGTGTGTGTGGATACGTTTGTGTCTGTTTGTTGGGGTATGATCTGACGGTGGAATGGGATTGTGAGGACTCGTGCCTGGGGTGTGTGTTGGTGGTAACGTGTGGTGTGGCAGGTTTTGGGCATCTTGATGTAAAGGGCAGGGGTACCCCTTTACTCCCATCTTTTAATAACTTTTGTTTGGAAAAATATTTGTGGACACCCCCAAATATTAGTTAACACAGCGAGAGAAAAAAAAAATATATAAATATGATACGTTATATGATGTGATAGGAAAAGAAAAATAATAGATGCTGATGATTATTTAAAATTATGAAATGGTAAAAAATCAGGACTCTTTTTCCTTTATCTAAAATAAAAATTGAAATAAAGTATTGTTTTTAATTTGGATAAATAATTAAATTTATTTCCAAAAAGTATAATACTTGATAAATTAATCCCTGAAAGATAAAAAATACAAATGTAGTTTATCAATAATTTATACTCTTTAAAAATAAATTTGATATTAAATTATAAAGCTTAAAAATTAATTTATCATTAAATTAATTATAAGACTAATTTGTCACACATTCAAAGAAAAAATTTGAATTTTATATCTAGACTAATTTGTAAGCATCTTACTTTCAAAAGACAAATTTAACTATTAGATATACAATTGTATTCATCTTAATCTATTGAAATCCCAATTCTCTTTAACTAAAGACTCCTCGTTAACGGTAGCTTCAACAAAATGATCTCGTGCATGGCACCACAACTCGAAAAGTAATATCCATATACCAAGAAAATTGTCAAACTTGACAAACGAAACTACTAATGGTGGAAAAACTCAAAATTCTTTTAAAAAAATTGGGATAAAATAATCAAGCATACAAGATACAACATTAAACCTCCTGGTAATACAGATCAATTCGGATTGGTAACTCTAGGCTTCTAAAATATAGAAGAACGGGGAAGGTATATCTAAACACAAAATCACATGGAAAAAATGAGCCAGGTTCTTCTCAAAAGATATATCTCCCAAATTACAAATAGCTTGAAGAGTGGTGAGAACCAATGCAGCTGTCTACCATGAAAAGATTCAGATACTTTTCCAGAACCTGCAACTTCAATATACAAAATCGAATGAGATGTGTCTCGACCTCAACCTCCTCATAACTAGGAGGTCTGTCCACAGTGAGGTTCTGTAAAAATGTGAGGCATAGTTGGTAGGATTCATGCATTCTCCAGGCGTAACAGTGGAGGGTCTTGCATTTGAGTCATAGAGCCAAACTCTTGTAACTTTGAACGTAAAATAATATTGCTGTTAATCTTGTGAGCATGTAATGCCACATCATGCAAAGCCTCAAACAAGACTAGTATGGTTTTTGCTGAAAGTCGAGATCGGTACATGTTATAGATCTCCAACACCGCCTGCCAATTTCACTAAGTTAACATTATTTTTCAAAAACTAGATACGAATGTTTTTAACAGAAATGATGTATTAATGGAAAATGATTCCTCCTCATTAGAGCATATACAATTTTAGTAATGCTAAAATAGTAATCTATGACGGTAATATATACTAAGAAAAGCGTCTTCAAGTGAAACATTTGTTATGGTTTCTTCGTCATTTTTACCACTGGGCAATTTTTTTAGCCCGTTCTTTCAATAAGGCATTTAACAATGTTCTGAGGAATTAAATAAACCTACCTGGATCAATAAAAGCTGAACAGAAGCTCGGCACTTTGCATCAGATAAATATGCATAAAGATTTTGAGTCCTCGGGCTTTCTAAATTATCATGTGAGCCAGACTCAGCAGGATCCCTGTCATCTTCAGCCATTGAAGCATGCTCATGATTGACAGTCACAAAGTTTCCACTGCCAAGGAATGAAAAGTTAGGTAGTGTTGCATTTGCTGCTTCTTTTAGTGACAAAACCACTTCTTATCAGAAAACAGCTCCCCAGCATTACTCATCAAACGAACAAATGCAGCAATACCAATGCCAGCCAGGCTTTGATGAGGGCGCTTTATAAAGCTTACCAGGAGCATCAACACCTTTCTTAAAAGTGGATTGATGGTGTTATAGAAGTTGACAAAAAGATCTACAACCAATTGGAGGGCTAATGCGCATGTCTCGTAAAGCCATGCATCTTGATCAAGCTGACCATCAGTCTCTACTTCATTGACCTCTGAGGTACTACTCCCTGAAGGATCAATAGCATGAAGAACATAATCAAATATTGGAAATAGGACTGATTCAAATACTCTTTCCCATAAAGGTAGTGAAAAGAGGTGGCCATGGTTGCATAAGGTTTCAAACAGGACTTTCAAGGCGCTTTGCCTTATCTCAGACCTTGGGTCAAAGCTAAGCTCAGACAAACCTGCACAAAAATAGGTGTTGAATAAGTACATATATAACCCACTGAGCTTCATATAAATAGAAACAAAGGTTGATTGCAAATAGCAGAAAGTAGTCGCTAATCATTTGAGCCAGTAACAAAATATAAGCTATCTAGATTAGCTCTAATTCATGCCTGGAACATAATACAATGTCCTTACCAGCCAATAAAGGAAACAAAAATAGAGATAATCATCCTTGTCTGTCACCTCTCCATTATCTTGTTTCCCCTCTTTTCCTGTTCGAGGTGATGGAGTAGATATCTTTCCATAACTTGTTATTCATTGATGAAGATCCAAGGTCTCCTTCTGCTAGTTTTGGTGCACAGAATCGAAGGAAAGCAATGGCATTTAGACTAATCTCTTTGTTAAATCTACTATTGGTGAATGCAATTAGACAATTCACACAATCTGTAAAGGTGGTGGTTTCAGTCTCAGTGATGTGAGGAAAGTAATCTCGAATAATCTTCTCCATAATTTCAAAAGCCAAGAGTACAATGTTTTTGTGGTCATCATATGCTGCTGTTGTGAATGCCTGGAATTATGTCCACAAGCAATGAGTAGAAATAATGAAAGAAAAACTTCGGCAGACAAAAACATTTTCCATGCAAATTGAAGCCCTCTATGGAACATAAATTAGCCCTACCATGAACAATGCTCTTCCATCCTGATTTTACATTGTTGACACGGGATAAAACCATTTGAGACACATCTAATGATAAGTTCTCTAATTTCAACAGCACTACTCTTGCGCATAACAATGACGAAAGGCTTCATAAATTCATTTTGAAAATTATAATTAGCCAATTCCTCCCGCTCCAGAAATTTCATTGACAACTGACGCAAGGAATCCATTGCAAAAATTGCAATTGAAAGGTTTCCAGAACAGCCAATGGTTACAAAGAAATCTGAGAGAACATGCCATATGCTTGACCACACAAGCCTGATGCGGTTCATATTATAGTGCCTGTTACAGAATAATCACCTCAAAGTCAAACAGTATAATTAAGGCAGCAGTGTATAAACATTAAATAGTCGCAAATCACAAAATCATAAACCTAATGTTCTGTCCCAATTTTTTATTTTCTGGATCAGTTGCACCTTCCCAATGTCATCTTTAGGGGCATTAGTAACTTTCCCTCACCAATAAAATTAAATAATTTCTGAATTGTTTCCCCATAAAAAATTGGTCTCTTCACATGCAAACCCACATTTTATCTACAAGAATTGGACAGAATACTAGTTCAAAATTCAAATGACCAATTTCCCCAACCTACAAAGGGTTTTGCATGAGATTTGGTGATTTAAAAGTGGCAATGTGTCAAATGAGAAAAAGTAACCAGGAAAACAAAGTTCCTGGATTATAACCAGCAATGAACATTGAAACTGCCAAGAAGATCAAGGTTCCAAAAGTGCCCTTAAATTTATTGTTTTATACTAATAACCAAGAGCCTGGAGCGAAAATAAAGTTCAGAGGGAAGCAAGGGAGTAGCATGCATTAGTAGAAAGATAATACATACGCAATCTCAACTATCTGAGTTCCTCCATGGAGACTTTGCATAAAGCCATAACAAAATCTATTATGGCCTCACTATTCAGCTTCTGACTTGTTCCAACATATTCAAATTAGAAACTAGATTGTTCACCTGTTCCGATGTGACAGCTCCAGAAGTATTACTGCTGATTCCAGTGCTATCATATGAACCCCGCATCACTGTGGCAGCTGCATATTGCATCCTCCCAGGTCCCTTTTTCTTCAAAACGGGGAGAATAGTTGATTTCGCTTGTTTTGTTTTTTCAGAATCATTTTGAGGAAATGTAAAGAATGTGGCATCAGGTGGGGCCCCTTCTCCTAGAAGATGTAGATGTTCAAGATATGCTCCCAAGCTTCTTGTAAGTAATTCCCATCCTCATCAGCGATAGTAACAATCACCTATCAACAATTCATATGCAAAATCTGAAGTCAAATCCACAAGAGTTTAACATTTGCTTTCAGATATTTTATAATTTGTCCTAAGTGGAATTAAGTATAAGCATCTTCACATAATGTTTTCTCACTTCGGGCAGGAAAACTTCCACAACACATTCCAATAATTCAGCAATTACTAAAATTGCAGCAGAAATTTTTGTGATCTCACTAAAAAAAAGACAGCGTTTTTTAATTAATATGCAGTAGTGGAAAATAACTCGCAAAGAATAAAGCTTTAGATATTTCTGAATCATCAAGCAGGATCCATTTTGCAACTAACACTTGTTCAAACTATGTGAAGGTGGAGCATAAGAACTTGCTGCTGAAAGCACTTTGTGCAAAAAGTACAGCAATGTGAAAATTAATAAGTTCTTCAAAACCACTTCTACAACAGAGTGCATTAATGAAAAGTTTCTCTAAAGCGATTTAAAACATGCCCCTACAGCATCAAAAAGTCAGGCCAATATAAATGAATTCATATCAAATCAGGGGAAATTGTGATTAATTTGTCAGGATGGAGTTGTGCAAAACATGAAAAGAAATATTTAAGGAATACCACTTGACTATGTTTGAAAGTTGCCTTCCCCGTGTTTAGATAATTAAGAGAGAAGAAAGGGAAGGCAATACAGGTCAGCATCAAATTCAAATATATGTGTATAACCCTTTCTAAACCTTTTCAAATAAATAAGTTTCTAAAGACAAAATAGTAAATGACACTTTTTTTTTTAAATAAGAACAAAACTAAAACCACTAATCACCCCTCAATTTGGAGCTATTCATAAGCCAGCTAAAAAAGGATTGTAAATTTACCAACCTTGATTGCATCTACATTTTTCTGCTTAATATCAGCAGGAGAATGCAGGGAGGTAAACTTGCTAATGAAGTCACAAAGGCATCTCTGTGAGTCTTCATGGACATTACAGAAGTTACATGAATAGCATAATGGAAGCCTTTAAGACAAAGTGCTATTACAATTTCATCATCACTTTGATTAAGAGGAACACTGAAGGCAGCTAACATTGGTGCCCAGCACACCTCAATCATGAATCTTAGGATTACAACATCAGTTGCTGCATAATAGACTGACCTACAAATTGCAAGCAAATAAATATCAATAACACACACATAAGAACTTTCCCCCCCAAAATATTTTAAAACAAATAGTAGTAGAAAGAAAAAGAAGTATAAAAAGAGGAGTAAATCAACTTTAAAATTCCAAACAAATGATCTGATTGGCATGATAGATCCAAAAGAAAGCATAAAAACACCCTACTGTGAACATTTCAGGTTCACACATCACACTTCAAATAAACATGGACCATGTAGAGCAACAGATATATAATAGTAAAAGTGGTATGTGTATTATGTTGTTAGGATTCAAAAGCCAACAGAAGTTTCTTCATGAAAAAAATAGATTAAGGTTAATTCATGACCTGAGAAAAGAAATTCAACTAAGAAGAATCCTTCCAACATAATGGGAAAATACTAGAGAACATACTCAGTTTTGCGAGCTTTTTATTTGAATTGTTCTTGCATATGTTGGATTCGATCATCACTGGTCTCCATATTACTGTCTTCCCCATGCTTCCGGACCACAATATTCAATATACTATCCAAGCCTGAAAGTCTGTTAGAGTTCACAGCCTGTTTTTGCTGGGATTCCAGATCAACTTCTTTCATTTTGATCTCATTTCTAGATATCCGTTCATACAAAGACCTTAAGTATTCCTCTGGTACATCTTTTCCATCATCTATGCCACGATTATTTTTTATGAAATCTTCAGCCGACATCTGCATAACTCAGCAAACAAAAAAGAACCTCATTACATATATAATAATCATAATCATAATCATATGAAAATCAACTTCTAGAATTGACAGACTGCACCTTGTTTTTCACCATAGGATTGTGGGCATCGGTATTAAGCAGTATCACAGAATATGCAAGGACATATGCTGTATCAGCACTAGAAAAGACTTTTGGATTACATTTGCAATATCGTTCTGCAAACTTTTCCATGATTCGATCAATTTTCTGTGCCTCACCAGGCAATCTAAAGCCTTGAAGAAAGGCCCTGATTGCCTCATCAAACTCCATCCCTTGAAAGTCAAAAGAATCCACATATGCATGCATTACTTTCAAGGATAACTCTTCCCTTTCTCCTAGATAATCACCAATGAAAGTCTTGTTCAACCCAGATGCATCTTTAAGAAAAGCAGCTATTTCCTCTGGTGAATTACCCACTTTGTTGGCATTGATGAGGAATTCTGATATGAATAGCAATAAGGAGTTACAAACAGCAAGGCCCAAGAGGCAAAGCCATACTCCCATTCATTTGAAGGATTACGTAGTAACGGCATAGTCGATCATGGGCGCATGCATGTACGTAGGTATACAGCGCTAGTATCTTCTAGAAGAAGCTTATTGTTGAGTTTGTTAGCTTTCTGTTAGTAACAGTAACTCCTATAAATGTAAGAAACGCTTATGAATGAAAGAAGAAGAAGCATTTCCTCAACTCTCTCTCTCTTGCTCTCGTCTATTCTCTCTAAGGAGGTTACTTGGGCCTCGAAAGCCTAGCTATAACAAATTCAATTCCTTTCTTTGGCTTCCTGTTAAAAAGTGATATACCTTCCTGCCATAAACTTAGCATTAGCTTCTCAGATGTCAAACAGTGGAAGAAATAACAGAGATCTGCTTGCAATTCCAAAATTTCTGCACTTGATTACCTGAAGTTTCAGTTTATAAGCCCGGCTTTGCTCAATAGTTGAAACCTCAGAAGCCTCATTGGAGATTTCAGAATGAGTGTCTGATCCTTCAACTGGCTCTTCTTCATTCCCATTTGCCATGGGAAGAACTCCAGCTTCATGGCCATTATCAACTTTCTTGCCTGAATGAGGATCTGGAATGCGCAATTGTTTGTTCATCCACTCTCCCATTGATTTTAAAACAGCAACTAAGCACTTCATGGCTTCATGTTTTAGTGTTTCCGCTCGAGGTGGCAAAACTGTGGTCGTTGCACCAAGAGGGACACCTTGGGCAGTTTTAAGAAGTCCATTTACCATCCTAGGAGGAACATAACAATTAAATATAAGTACAGAGTAGACAAATTGACAATCAAGACAACCACATCCACACGACCACACCACCGTCCCCAGCACCCGACAGGTTAAAATTTATTTATCTCATCCCTGTCGGTATCTCGTCCTGTACTCGGTTTATATTTGTAAAAAAATTATATTGAAAATCTGATTTTAAAAAAATATTGTTACACATTTATTTTTAACTATTTGAAAAATCATCAAGAAAATTACGTAAAAATTATACAAAAATAAACAAGTAATTAATAAAATTTTAATAATTCCATCATCGAGCGGGTACGGAAATGGGTATGAGACAGATAGTGATATCTCATCATTAAAAAGTCAGTTAATCCCCGAATCCATACTCGATCAACTCGCATGTCTATTTCTTACTTGAATTAATTTTGATATAAATTATATTAATGACAACACACATTACTTTTTTAACATTAATCAAATTAATTGTTATATAAATTATCTTTTTTATATAAATTTAAATTAATGATGAGATAAATTACTCTTGTTCATTCTAATCAAATTAGTATCATCAATTGATTTGGTTACTATTAATAAAGGTAATTCTTATAATAATTAATTTGATTACCTTTATAAATAATAACTTGTATCCAATTAATTTAATTTTAATTAAAAAAGATATTGAGTATTATTAAAAATGGTAAATTATATCACAATTAATTTGATTACTTTAGAAAAAGGTAACTTTCATTTATAATTAATAAAAAATCATTAAAAAAACAACAAAAATATGAATTCGTTATGTATCTCAACCAAGATCACACAATCAAATCGTAATTCTGTTATACAGTCCTTCCATAAACCATTATGCATGCGAGGAATGTGCCAAAAATAATACAATGGAATCAAAATTCTTCTATATACTATAAAACAAAATCTTGATTATAGTTTTCACACCCGTAGTAGCATAAGGTAAATTTGGAGTTTTGGAATGGTGGTAAGGGCTAATAACAATTTGGTTGGAGCCAACAACAATTGACTATTGCAAATGATGAGTGAGTTGGAGGCCCAATAAAATTAACTCATCAAGAACCAAATCACTACACCCATAATATTGAAGAATTCTTTTTATTATGATATTGGTTCGAAATATTTATTGACTTTGTTGATAACTCATCTTTATCGAGAAACCTGACTGGTCACCTTTGGTGAGATCTTGCTTAAAATACCAAAGTACTACTTAAACCAACAAGTTGTTGGTATCCATCGATAACTAATCTTCGAAGAATAACATTGACATTATCAACATCTTTTAAACGAATTTATCGATTTCAATAATGGATAAGTTAAATTGTTGTTGTGTTGTAATTATAAGTAGAGTTAACTCAAAATGAGTTGAGCTACATCTAACTAGACTCCACTTGATAAAAATTGACTTGACTTGAAACTCAATTTGAGTTCAATATGAATGTTTTTTTAGTTCGAACTCAACTTGATACAAGCTAATGAACCACTCGATTTATTTTAATTATAATTATTTTATATTTATTTATTTCATACAAAATTAAAAATAATATGAAACTAATTTAAAAACTAGTTATATGAATTTAATAATATAAATATATTATTGGCTTAATTGCAAAAATAGTTTTCCTATTTTTTCCCAACTTACTAAATTTGTCTTTCTATATTTTAATTCACTATCAGAGTCTCCTATGTTTTTTGTTCTTTTTCAAATTGGCTATCTGTGTTCTCAAAACAAAAATTGAATGTTGACTGTTAAGAGAAAACGTTAACTGTCACGTGTCATCCCAGACAACATTTTTTTGTTAAGAGTTAACATCCAATCTTAATCATAAGGACTCAAATAGCCAATTTAAAAAAAAAAATTCTAATAGTGAATTAAAATGTAGGGAGACCCACTGTTGAGAGAAATAGGATGACTATTTTTACAATTAAGTCATTTTATTCAATATTGGGTTGATTCATGAAATAATTGAATCAAACTATACATGACTTTAGTATGTTCAACTCATTTATTATATGAGTTCAGTTTTTAACATGAATTTTAAATATTTAAATAATTTTAATTTGTATGAATTAAATATCAAATAATTTTGTATTAATATAATATTTATTCTGATGAGATAAACTTTAAATCTAACTATAGGTTTTGAAAAAATATTATTTAATTAAAAATTATTCAACGATATAATAGTTGATAAATATTATACTGTATAATTTGATTTCACCCTTTTCTTAGTTTATTTTCTAACCAGTGAATTCTTCACTATAAATACCCTAAAATAACGTGATCTATTCATGCTTGCCTAAGCTACATTACATAATGATCTATAAAGATGATAAGTTTCATCATGAAAAGATTTTTTTCCACCAATAATAATACCGAAACTTAATTAAATGATTGGCACAGAGCATGTAAAAACAATTCTCTCTTTGTCCCAAAAATAATTGTAATTTTAACTTTGAAAAAAATTCATTCGTACTTTTTAATGAGATATTTAAATATCTATTTCAATTTTTTCTTATAATAAATAATATTATTTTAAAATACTTAATAATATATTTATTGAAATTAAGAGAGAACAAAGATACTATAGTAAAATTATTCCTCTAATAATATTAATTCTCTTAAAATATTTATTTTCTTGTGTAAAAAAATCTAAAATATCAATCATTTTAGAACGATAGGAGTATAAAACAGAATTCACAATATTTGGACAAGATGCATTCACTGAACACAAAAGAAAAATAAAGACATCCCATGATAAAAATTCATGCTCATTTTCATTGACATTGATTGAGCTATTGAGGACTCTACCAAAGTTCCTCGTTCCTTGGCATATTGTGAAAAGTGTGGTATCCAATGACTCGTATGTGCTCTTTCAAGGCACAAGGATAGCCTAACAAATTGACATTTTCTTTTTGAGGAATAGACCAAAGAGTCAAAGAGAACAGTGCCCATAACTCTCTCTCTCTCTTTGTTAGATCAAATCATCAGAGTGGGGAGACAGTTTAATAGTGTGAGACAAATTCATCAAATGACATCCACTTATCACAAAAAAATCCCAAGGAAAAGAGTGCACATGAAACCGAGATATGAAATCAGAGACACGTGTTCATTCTTCTGTGTACTTGTGATGTCACCCTATCATTTTCCTTGCTCAAAAGGCATTATCTATCTCATCACAAAATGCTTGTTTGAAAAGTAATCTCCTATAAACAGTTTATATACAATAATTGTCCTCTAAAGTATTCAACCAACTTAATCAGAAGGAAATTGCGTTGCTTAATCTCTCATCTTGCTATTTGACACTCCTATGGAGTACTTCGTGAAGTAAAAGAAAAAAGCAAATAATACTTGCATCCCTTAAGTTTGACATAATTATACACCATAACATAATACTATGCATCTCTCCATTAATGTACACATTTTCTATTTTTTTTACATTATTATATTAAATAAGGAGTTCGGGTTTTTTTTAATCAGTAAATAGATAATTATGGGATATCATATATAACTAAATCGTAACTAAAACTAGAGACCAATTCCTTAAAGTATTAAAATTTGTTTAAGCTGATAGTTTTTTTCAATAGATGATTTTACATATACATAAACTTGGTAAACAAACCTTTAACCACATACTTTAACAGGATCATCACCTGGCAAACATATCACATTACGCTATCTTAAGATATGTTTGTGTATAGTGAAAAAAAGAGAAAACAAAGGAAGTAATATTGAAATACAGCACAAACCCATTTCAAGATCTAATTGGCAAGTCCACTTTGCATCATGGATAGAAACTCTTCAAAATCCACGAACCCATCTCCATTTTTATCAACCCCTTTGATCATGCGCTTGCACTCTCTAAGACTACAATTATCACACCCTAGATTGATCAGAACTCTCTGCAGTTCCTTGGCTGAAATTAAGCCATTCTTGTCAGTGTCAAAGATAAGAAAAGCATCCATGAGGTAACCACCACCATGCTCCATGCCACTTCCAAATTTCTCTTCTTCTTCTTCTTCTTCTTCTTCTTCTTCTTCTTCTTCTTCTTCCATGCCATTCATGACAATCATGAACTCATCCAAGTCCACAAACCCATCTCCATTGAAGTCCAACACTCTCACCATGCCTTCAGCTTCCTTGTCAGCAGTGCACTTGTTGTATCCAAGGCATGAGAGCACTTCACTGAGCTCAGTAGCTGATATCTTCCCATCCCCATTAGTGTCGATAAGCTTGAAAACTTGATGAAACTGAGTAGAGAGCTCCATGTGAAGGAAAGAAGAGGTTGACAAGTCAGAACTTGAAGTGAATTTTCTGTTGGATTGTCTCCTCTTGCGGCATGCACTCATCATGTCCTTGATTCTTGGTTTATTGAGGAAGAATTTGGTCTTCCTATGAAGAAAGGTGAAGCAAGTAGTGAAGGGTTGCAACATAATTAAGGGAGATTGAGAGTAAGAACTTTGTTGAGCATGTGTGTAGCTTTAATCTATGACATCTCCTTTACCAGGAGGTCTTGATTGAGCAGGATGCGTGGACTGTTGTAAATTACCATACTTGTCTTCGATTTTATAAGGATAAAAAAATCTATGACATGCACTTTTGTCACCTTGAAAATTGTAATAATTCTCCAAGTTTTATTCCGAGGTGATCTCAACTCTGGAGGCACTTGGCAAAAGGCTGAACCCTTTCTGAGACATGGCTCTTCATATTATTCTCTTCTCTTTCTTCTTAGTATCAGCTGATTATGAAATTCTGTTGATTGAATCATACACAAACAAGTAGATAAGGATTGATTTAGAGAGACTGATTCATTTTGGATTTGATTAAGGTCTTAATTGGTGGCTGGTGTAGAAAAGTCAGAAAATATCTCCCATACTATGTGCTAGCAATTAACTTTCGCTTTCACAGGCCTACAATTATTTTATTATCTATATGTTGTGATCTCCGCAAGGACAGCATCGATGAAATTGACAAAGCAATTCTCATTGGTGACTGTGTGTTTGGATTTTGTGAACAATAGACAATCCTGTTTTTTTTAGGAACTTCGGTTCCATTATCAATCCTTGTAAAGGCCTTTTTATATAATATCCAACCTTCTAACGAGATTGGATGGCATGACACATTAATAATTTAATGTGTAAATGACCACTTTAGTTCTTGCATTTTACAAATACCGACAATTCCGTTCATATATTATGAAAATGATTAATTTAGTCTACAAAAATATAAATGTAATGACAATTTAGTTCAACTATCAAGTTGTATCTATTTTTGTTATTGTTTATGATGACGTGGCAAGTATAGGACAACGTGACAAATACGCATGACCAAAGTGACAAATACGCATGACCAAAGTGATTTCCACGCGTTAGGCCAAGTAACTAGGTATCAATTTGTCAGTTCTATCTTTTTGAAGAAAATATCCCCCTTTTTTTCCAACAATCCCTCCATTGTGTACCACTTATGGCAGCTTCATCAAGATGTATCCATCATTGTCGTCACCCACCCACCAACCCTCCTCGACAACTCCACTCCCTTTACTCCCTTCATCCTTTAATGGTTGAGGTGAACGTTGAGAGCTGCTTGCACACAACTCCATTCCAGAGTCTTGAAGGTCTTGACTTAGAGTGAGTTTGACTATGACAAGTTAGAATTGCAACAAAATCAGGGTTTGAAGAATGGCTTTGAGGGTTGTTTGCCAGAATCAATACGTTCTTGCTGAGTTGTTTGTCAGAATCGCTAAGCCATTAAAGGCAGAATCACGAAGCCATCAAAGAGTGGTAATAATGAGAAAAAATCACTGACATTTTAGTTCAAAACACTATTGATTGATGTAGAATGTTTCCTACACATGTGGATTTGTCTCATCAAGAATGACATGCCACATCTACTGTCAATGTTAACTGAAACAAAGATAACTTAACGGTGGAACTAAAATATTAGTACATTTGCATATTTGTGAGTCAAATTGACCATGTTATAGTATAGAGACAAAATTATCAGCACATACAAAATAAGAACTTAAGTGACTATTTACACTAATTTAATACTGGCATTTACTTCACGTATTGGACACTTAGCTACATCAAATCTTAATTGGTTTAATTTCTTTTTTTATTATTCCTATAGTTGTAATAACATTCTTTTATAAGGAGTCCTCTTGGTTTTATCTCCTTGGAGACTCTCCTTTCTTATGTTACTGTTTTTTTATCTTCTGATGTAGTAAGCTCTATGCTTACTTAGTTTTCTTTATGTTTTTGTTTTGTCATTCAATCAACATTCATTTCAAACAACGTTTGATCACTTTAGATGACAAAGATCAAAAGGATAAATAAATTAAAGTATAGGAATATGTTGGTGTGCTTCCCACAAGTGTGTAGATGTATGAGATTGAGAGAAAATGGATAAGGGAGGGAGTGAGAAAATAGTATGTTGTCTTAATATGATCTTAGTTAATTTACATTTGTGAAGAGTCTAAATATTTATACAATTGTTAGGGGTCTAAATTGGTGGGAGAATATGTTATGCCACATGTTGAATTGTGTTGGGTATCCCACACTTTCTGTTTTTCTTACTTCGATTTTGTATCTTATGACGGTTTGTGTTCTATGCCTATTTTACTCTGTTTGTATTTTGTTGTGAAAAAGTGTAAAATATAGAAGTATATTTTTGGTTCCATCTCAAATCTTAATTGACATTGACATTTAATTACATATTGTTTACACCTAAGCACTTGAGGAATCCACCCCAAAAATCTACCTGTTAGAGTGGGGAGAACCAAGCACTTAAATACTCCATTGAGCATCTCATATTCATCCATGTGGGACTCAGCACCACATAAAACCCAAATCTCTATCATAGCACTACTATTGAGAGCCCACTTTTTTTTTTAAAAAAATGTAGAAGGAGAAGAATTACATATTTTATTTTACTTAATTTTAGAGAAATGATTGTCTTTTGCAAAATTTGTGTCAAAAAATTTTAAAAAAATATTTCTTCAAGAATTTATTTAAAATATATTAATAATGTAAATATTTTTTATACTAATTATAAATTATCATGTTTAATATTTTAAATTTTGATAATTATTCTAAAGGTTATATATAAAATATCAATGAGGAATCAAGTTATTTTGAGAGTAATTTTAAAATGTTAATCCTCATAGTTAAAGAGAACTCACATTTAATCATTATATTACAAGAAAATAAAAAAAAAAGAATGAGAATAAATTGAGGAGATTTAGTCCAATTGATTAAATAATGTGTAAATTATTATAAACTTTTAAATATTTGTCTTCTATTTCTATAAATAAAAAAAATAGAATAAAATATAACTTTCTCAAAATTACTCTTTAGAATAACATATTGCTACTCATAAGTAATTTCTAATTAATTAATTAATAGTATAAAAATATTTACAGGATAACATTAAAATTAAACTTTCTTAAAATCATCTTCAGCAAAAACATTATTTTAATAATTAAAACGAATTCAAATAAAAGGACAACTTTATTAAAGTCCATTTAGATCAACTTTTTTTTTATAAATAATTGTAAAAGGAAAAAAAAAAACTTCTTTTATAAGCTAATTTGTAAAAATTCCCTTATATTAATCTTTCCAAAAACTGATTTTTACTTGTACATAAATTAATTTTAACTTATGAAAGAAATTTATTTCATAATTCCTTATTTTCTTCTCTAATAAATATATATGAAGAAATTTACCCTAATTAAGACTAATGCTTTTTTTTTACAGCAAGATTAACGCTTTACAACCAGAAAAATAAACACCACAGAACAAGAAAATTCCGATAGACTAATCTTTACAGGACATAATGCTGCAAAACTAATTCTTTTAAAAAGAAAAATGAGTAATAGACAAAAATACAACATTGAGCCTTATGGTAATACATATCAATCCTGACCGGGAAAAGCTAGCATCTAAACTACAAAAGTTAGGAAAGTGTAGCTAAGACAAATTCACTAACAACTTTTCATACACTGTCATAGAATATTATTGACAAGTAATTCAAGGCAGAGGAGAGAGAGGAGAAAATTATGAACAAAAAGATTTAAACAAAAAAATATCCTACATCTCAAAATGCAGGGTTAATCTTTACCCAAATCATCCACATGACTGTAGCAAAATAGGACCAACTGATAAACTAAGCATGTCACTGAGAGCAACCTGGACATCCTTTGACCCATGTTCACAACGTACCAAGCTAGAGATGAGAGGGAAGAAATGAGACAAGTTCTTCTCAAAAGAAGTATCTCCCAAACTACAAATAGCCTGCAGAGTAGCCACAATGAGAGGTGAACGTGCAGCCAATTCTCTCCTCTTCCCAGTGCCCAAGGGAATCAACCAATGTTGCTGTCTACCATGAGAAGATTCAGATTTTTGTTCAAAACCTGCAACTTCAATATAAAACTCCAAAACCTCCTGACAAAGCTGGATGAGATGTGATTCGACCTCGTCCACCTCGTAACTAGGAGGCTTGTCAATGACAAGGTTTTGTAAAAATGTAAGGCAGGTCTGGTACGATTCATTCTCAAGGCGTAACAGTGGAGGGTCTTGCATTTGGGTCACAGAACCAAACTCTTGAAGCTTTGAACGTAATATAGTATTGCCATTAATCTGGTGTGCATGTATCGCTACATCGTGCAGAGCATCAAACAGGACTAGCATGGCTTTTGCTGAAAGGTGAGGGCGATACATGTTATAGATCTCCATCATCGCCTGCCAATTTCAGAAAGAGAGTTAACATCATTTTGCAACATCACATGCATCTAATTTGACAGGGAAGAATAAAAGTGAACACCAATGCACGTTGGAATGAGGTGCTGAATAGGAAAGACACATCTGCTCCCATCAGGTGCATATTTTTAATATTATCCATTATTTGAGTAGTGCTAAAATAATAAGAATCTAGTTAACCATAAAAATAAATAAATAAAGGATCTTAATTTTCTGAATAAACTAAATGCCACAGCTACAGTTCTTGGGCTCCTTCTTAATTTCTTTCTACAACAAGGAAGATATTTGGAGGAACAGAATATAAAATTACCTGAATCAATAAAAGTTGAACAGCAGCTCGGCATTTTGCATCAGTTAAATGAGTATAAAGACGACGAATCCTCAAGCTTTCTAAATTATCTGGGGAGCCAGACTCGGCACGATCTCTATCATCTTCAGCTGTTGAAGCATGTTCCTGATTTTTAGTAAAGTCCTCACTTTCAACAAACAAAAAGTTAGGAAGTGTTGCATTTGCTGCTTCTTTTAATGAGAAAACCACTTCTAACCACTTTTCATCAGAAAACAGCCCCCCAGCATTACTCATCAAACGAACAAAAGCAGCAATACCAATGCCAGCAAGGCTTTGATGAGGGCGCTTTATAAAGCTAACCAGGAGCATCAGCACCTTTCTTAAAAGTGGATTGACAGTGTCATAAAAGTTAACAAAAAGATCTACAACCAATTGGAGAGCCAATGTGCATGTTTCGTAAAGCCAAGCATCTTGATCAAGCTCACCATCAGCCTCTACTTCATTGATCGGTGAACTACTCCCTGAAGGATCAATAGAATGTCGAACATAATCGAATATAGGAAATAGGATAGACTCAAATACTCTTTCCCATAAAGGTAGTGAAAAGAGATGCCCATGATTACGTAAGGTTTCAAACAGGACTTCCAAGGCACTCTTCCTAATCTCAGGTCTTGGGTCAAAGCTAAGCTCAGATAAACCTGCAGAAAGTAGACAAATAAGTATATGTACATTTGCAACATGCTAAGCTTCTTAAGACATGAAGCAAGATGGTAGCAAAAGAAACACTAATCATTCGAAAAAGTTAAGAAACATAAATTCATAACTTTTCCAGAATATTCATGTCTAGATAAACTTTATATCATGTCTTCACCTGCCAATAAAGGAAACCAGAAATAGAGATGATCATCCTTGTCAATCACCTCTCCGTTATCTTTTTTCCCCTCCTTTCCTGTTTGAGCTGAAGATGAAGAAATCTTTCCAGTAACTTCCTTATCCTTATTCCTTGATGATGAGCCAAGGTCTCCTGCTGCTAGTTTTGTTGCACAGAACCGAAGAAAAGCAATGGCATTTAGGCTAATCTCTTTATTGAATCTACTATTGGTGAACGCAATTAGGCAATTCACACAGTCTGTGAAGGTTGTGCTTTCAGTCTCAGTGATGTATGGAAAGTAATCTCGAATAATCTTCTCCATAATTTCAAAAGCTAAGAGTACAATGTTTTTGTGGTCATCATAAGCTGCTGTTGTGAATACCTGAAATCAGGTCTATGAGCAGTAAGTAGAGGAGAGAAAAAATGAACAAACATTTGCATTAATTGAATCTCTCTATAGACAATAGGAGTTTATCAGCTTTACCATGAACATGCTCTTCCATCCAGATTTGACATTGTTGACACGAGATAGAACCATTTGAGAGACACATCTGATAATTAGTTCTCTAATTTCAACAGCACTACTCTTTCGCATAACAATAACAAAAGGCTTCATAAATTCATTTTGAAAATTATAATTAGCCAGTTCTTCCCGCTCTAGAAATTTCATTGACAACTGACGCAAGGAATCCATTGCAAAAATTGCAATTGAAAGGTTTGCCGAACAGCCAATAGTTACAAAAAAATCAGAGAGAACATGCCAGATGCTTGACCACACAAGCCTGATGCGGTTCATATTATAGTGCCTGTTACATAATAATCGGGTCAAACAACAGATAGCAGCATATAAACATCAACCAATCATGCAACATAATCATATGCTTGATGCTCTGCCCAAACATTTGGTTTTCAAATAAATTACAGTTTCCCACCTTAATTCTTGGGCACACTTGTAATGTTCTTCTCTTCAATAAAATTAAGCACTTTATCCCTTGTCTTACCATCTGAACCGAAACTGGGAGTTAAAAGAAACAGGTGACCCTTTCACATGCAAACATCATGATATTTTACCAGAGTTGAACAGAAAAAAGAGTTCAATTCAACAATTTCCTCAGACTACAAAGAAGTGAGCATGAGAGTTGGGGATATAGAAGGGGCAATGGCAATCAACCAAAAAGGAGAAAAACAGTGTGTCAAATCAATTTATAAACAACAAAGCTTGTCAAGTGCTATTATGTATGTTTGTTTTGTAATAATCCCCAACCAATGAACCCCAAGAACCATGAGGAAAAAGAAAAATTCAGAGGGAAGGCAAAAAGAGGTAGCATGTTTGAAGGGGTAGGTGAGTAATACATACGCAATCTCAACAATCTTTGTAAGGCTGAAAACACGTGGATCAGATGGAGACCTCAATTCCTCCATGGAGACCTTGCATAGAGCCTTAACAAAATCTATTATGGCCTCACTGTTCAACTTCTGGCTCCGAGTGAATATGCGATTCATTTCAGAGCTTCCAACTTGTTCCAACATATTTAAATTAGAGACTAGATTGTTCACCTGTTCTGATGTGACACCAGAACCATTACTGCCAATTCCAGCACTATCATATGAACCCCGCATCAAAGTAGCAGCTGCATACTGCATCCTCCCAGGTCCCTTCTTCTTCAAAACAGGAAGAATGGTTGACTTTGCCGGCTTTGTTTTTTCTGAATCATTCTGAGGAAAGGCAAAGAATGTGGCATCTGGTGGAGCCCCCTCTCCAAGAAGATGTAGATGCTCAAACCGGGAAACACAAGTCAAGATATGTTCCCAAGCTTCTTGTAAGTAATTTCCATCCTCATCAGCAATAACAACTATTGCCTAGTAATAAAACAGATGACATGTTCAGTCATATAATGTAATCAACAAAAACTGAACACAAAGTTCAGGTACCAAGAATACACTACCCAAAACTTAAAAAAGATCCAACAAATAATTACTATCATATGCCTTCAGATATTGTTCCAAGAATCATTTTCAGCAAATGCTGCAAAACTCCCCAAAACCATTACATTAATTTGGTAATTACTATATTTGTGTTAGGGAAGTCCAAACTAATTTTGTTTATATTGGTATGCATGTAGCAATGAAAGCACTTGCAGAGAGTGTAGCTTCAGATAGGATAAAAACACCCATTAAAGGAAAAATGTATATGTGAACTTGAAATGATAAAAGATGCCATGGGAATGCAATAATACACAGACAATGAAGCATTTTGAAAGAGGGTATTAACATTATGAGTAGGAAGTAATATAACACAGAATAAGAATTGCTAATTGATAATCACTTCAGCTTATATGCTGCTCATAAGCCAGATAGAAGAGAAGTTAAATTTGACTAACCTTAATTGCATCGACATTTTTCTGCTTAATATCTGCTGGTGAATGTAGTGAGGTAAACTTTGCTAATGAAGTCACAAAAGCATCTCTATGAGTCTTCATCGACATTACAGAAGTAACATGAATAGCATAGCGGAAGCCTTCAAGACACAGAGATATTACAACCTCATCATCACTTCGATCAAGAGGAACACTGAAAGCGGCTAACATCGGTGCCCAACAAACCTCAATCATGAATCTCAGGATTACAACATCTGTTGCTGCATAATAGATTGACCTGCAAATTGCAAGCAAATGCATATCAAGAAAATAAAATATCTAGGAACTATTTTTCTTTAACAAGTCACTTAAAAAAACTGCAAACAAATTGACATTAAAATATTAAAGAAAAAGAAAGAGGGGAAACTATTGTGAACATTTTTAGATTGATACCCATCACACTTCAAATGGACAAGGATCATGTACAAAGCAGATAAATACTAGTAGATATGGTAGAATCTATAAACAGGATGAAGTCAACAGAAGATTCTTCATGCCAAAAACAACATCAGGTAAAATGTTTTCAGCAACCCAAGAAATAAATTTGGAAAGGAAATTATCACTTCTAGAGAATGCAAAAAATACATACTCAGATTTGCGAGCTTTTTCTTTGAATTGTTCTTGCATATGACGGATAAGATCATCACTGGTCTCCATGTTCCCTTCCCCGCGTTTACGGATCACAATATTCAATATACTATCCAAGCCTGAAAGTCTATTAGGGTTCACAGCCTGTTTTTGTTGAGGAGCCACATCATTTTCTTTCATTTTGATCTCATTTCTAGATATTCTCTCAAACAAGGCCCTCAAGTATTCCTCAGGCAAATCTTTTCCATCATCAATGCCACGATTGTTTCTTATGAAATCATTAGCAGACATCTGCATAACTCAAGAACCAAAAAGAAAATAAGTCATCATTTCTATCATAATTATTTGTAGGCTTAAATATGTTTTTAGTCCCTGTAAGTTTGTACTTTATAAATTTTGGTCCTTGTAAAAAAATTTGTTCATTTTTAGTCTCTATAAGTTTGCGTTTTTTCAACTTTGGTTCATCTAAGATATTTTGCTCATTTTTAGTCTTGCAAGTTTGTATTTTTTTCAATTTTGGTCCCTGTAAGCACGAACTTATGAGGACTATAAATGAAAAAATTGAAATTTTAACAGGACTAAAAATGAACAAAAAAAACTTACATGAACCAAAATTGAGAAGGCACCAACTTACAGGGACTAAAATTAGAAAAATGAACTTACAGGAACTAAAAATGAAAAAAACTAACTTACAAGGTCCAAAAACATATCAAAGCCATATGTGTACATCAATTTACAGAACTATAAGATTGTGAGCACACCTTATTCTTCACCATAGGATTGTGAGCATCTGTATTAAGCATTATAACAGAATAGGCTAGGACATATGCTGTGTCAGCACTAGAAAAGGCCTTTGGATTACATTTGCAATAACGTTCAGCAAACTTTTCCATGATCCTATCAATTTTCTGCGCCTCACCAGGCAGTCTGAATCCTTGAAGAAAGACCCTGATTGCCTCATCAAACTCCATCCCTTGAAAGTTAAAGGAATCCACATAGGCATGCATTACCTTCAAGGATAACTCTTCCCTTTCTCCTAGATAATCACCAATCAAAGTCTTGTTCAACCCAGATGCATCTTTAAGAAAAGCAGCTATTTCCTCTGGCGAATCACCCACCTTGTTGGCATTGATCAGAAACTCAATTCCTTTCTTAGGCTTCCTATTAAAAAGTGATATACCTTCCTGCCATACACTTGCATTAGCTTCATTGGTAAAAAAGCTACAGCAAAGATATACTTTATTAACAAAACCTTGTTCATTTGTTTACCTGGAGTTCCAGTTTATAAGCCCGTCGTTGCTCAATAGTTGAAACATCAGATACATCATTGGAGACTTCCGATTGGGAGTCAGAACCATCAACAGGGTCTTCTCCATTCCCATTTACCATGGTAAAACCTCCACTTTCAGGGCTATTATCTGTTGCTTCAACTTTCTTGGCTGAATGAGGGTCAGGAATGCGCAATTGTTTGTTCATCCAGTCTCCCATTGATTTTAGAACAGCAACCAAGCTTTTCATGGCCTCAAGTTTTAATGTTGCTTCTTGAGGTGGCAAAAGTGTGGTCATTACACCAGGAGGGACACCTTGAGCAGTTTTAAGAAGTCCATTGACCATCCTATGAGGAATATAGCAATTAGATATAAAATATAAAGAGTATATTAAGTGACAATCAAGACAGCCTCAGCCACACAACTATGAATGCTGTATGAAAAACACTCCAACAAAATGGAGATGCTATTAAACTTAAGATCCATATTCTAAACATGAAACTGCACATATTATTTATACAGTAAATCAAATAAAACAACTATAAAAAATTAAATAAAATAATAGCACACCTCTCAAATATATTTGATGAATTGACATCACAGTCATAGTTGATAAATATGTCAACCAATATCTGTGAATCAACACAAAGCTTATCCAGAAATCGAAGCACTGTCATCTTCTGCTGAAAATTAGGTTGAGAAACATTTTCTAGGACCCTGAGAACAATCATAGGGAAAAAAACCCCAATTTCTGCCTTCAATCCAGCTCTAAATCTTGACACCAGACTGATAAAAATGGAGCATGACAGCTGAAACACAATCAAAAGAGTTGAAGCACTGTTCTTCAACAAGGATAAACATAAGTACTGCTTGATGGCACCTAAAAACCTGCTCATCCACAACCAAATTTAACCATCAGTACTATTTTTGTCATCTGGAAAAATTATGAAGTAAATAGTGTCAAGTGGTGTATAGAACAAAGGAAGAAAATGTTACTTTGCATTAATGATGAGGGACAAGATGTCATATGTTAAATTCAAGAGACAAACACAAAATAAATAAATAAAAATAAAAAACAAAACACAGTAATAGTCCATACTAAAAAAAATATAATAGCAGAAGATGAAGCACATTCAATTCATAGATAGCAGGTTCACATAATTTAATTAATTACTCTACTTGTTCCTGCTGAATCAATTATGAGGACAGAAGCCAGAAGGGGTATTCAAACTTGTGTATGGCACAACTAAAAATGTTAAACAAAATTAGTAAAAATAATGCAAGATCAAAATTATAATTTTGTGCATTCAATTATTCATTTAATTTTAGAGGTAGCTCCAAATAGGAATACCTTGCTAAGACACAGGACTTTCATGGCCATGTTAGCCTAGGAATAATTCTTAAGCCGGAAATTCAAAAACCAAGACATGCATAGCATAATTTATTGTGAAGGGAAACAAAACCCTGACACAGTCATGTAACCTTGTTGTTATAATTTGCAAGAAACTGTTAGGTACAGAAGAATCCAAAAAAACCAGAAGCTAGTATCCAGAGTAGGTATTTCAAATGGCTCCTAAATTTCTAACAGAAAATGTTCTTCCTACTTTATATGTCAAATAATCCCAAATACCTAGGGAAGACAAACAAATCATGATTACCAGACATACTTAACTGCCTATCTACAAATTGGAGATGGGGGAAGGGGGGGATTACATTGTCAGTGACAGTGCATACCAATTGCATCTACCTTAAAGTTCTGAAATTCCAGATTGCAGGTTCCCAAAGGCACAATGTGCAGGGAAAGGAACAACTAAATAAAAACAATTTCATCTACAGCTGAATCCAGGAATAGCAAAAAATTGACAAGTCGAGATTAGAACAAAGTTTTTACTACAAGAATGGCATTGGTATTCACTCCCATCAAGATTGAAAAACTCTAAGAGTGAATACTGGAAAGAATTATTCTTTAATCCAAATAAAATGGAAAAATGAAAGCCAAAAATTGAACAAATATTTTCAACATGGAAAAAGGGCCTTGAGTATTGTAGTTTGCATTGGGATTCAGATTATAACCTCGAAAGTAAGGAGGGGAAGATGCAGAAAAGATCAAGATGTCAACAGCAACAAAGAGCACAGTGCACATACAACGACCAAATTGCTTTAAATTTTAAAATGGACAATGGCCACTGCCCTTATAATGACCATATCAATCAGCTTTATTTTATATATAGTTGGGTATCCAGCAAACATAATATTTTTCAGACCTAAATTAGTTCTCAAAGGAAAATGTTTAATTCTAGTAGAAACCATATAATATCCTGCTCAAAGGAATTGCTAAGACTAGACTGGTTGTAAAGATAAAAATATTCTCAAACTTGTGAAGCCTAATCTAACAATTCCCAACAAGAAATTCCCAGACACATCATTATTGCATTAACATATTTCTCTTTAGATTATCTAATAGATAACTTTATGTGTGCGTGCGTAATTCAAATTTATTCTTATTTCTGCAACCGTTGACACCAACATAATTAAATTCATTCTTACCCTGGAAAAAAATGGCTTTTATAGGACGATTATTTAACAAAATCTGCCACTAGATGAAAAGTATACTTCCAGCATATCAAGCCTGAAATGTCTTACATTAATCCAAGATTTTTTTTACTGTTACCATATATTAATATTAAGGCATAAACTGATTCCAAAGAAAGTGAAATATGCGTGATGCCTGGGTATATCTGAATGGTCAGATAGGCTAAAATCGTTATCTACAAGGACAAGTTGTAACATGTAAGCAAGCTAATTCTTACATCAGAACTGCTTAATAGTGTAAATTGATTATGTATGAAATACGTACACAAAATCACTACCACATGCATCTTGATGTCCCTTTCTTAAATCTACTTTGGGTGAGTATAAGTATTTTTATGGTGCATGTTTGGAAAGCCAGTGAGCAGCCTCCAAAGTTACATTTGGGACAAAAGTAACACCTTTGTTACTTCCAGCAACCTACGGTGGCCACCCACAATCGGTTTTCCAAACAAGCTGATAATCTGCCATGTCAAAATTCTAAAAGACTATTTCATCCCATATAGCACGTCCGTTCTAACATTAGTGTCGTCAAATTCTAAATCCCTAACCATATAAAATATAATGTACAAGTGAGAAAGTAATAGTTATGACTTATGAGTTAACTCCTAGACAGAACATCCAGACAATGCAATCAAGTCTACCACCTTCACTACTATGTTTAACTTAGAAACTACACCTTTTTGTCATCTACCAGCAAAACTAAAATATAACACATCTTCTCCCTAACTGGCAACAATGCCAAAGTTTAAACTTCAACCTAAAGAGGAACTTAAGTAAAACATGATACCTTTCACTAGTCTTGAACACAGCTCCAGCATTCTCCAGCAAGATCTTCAGCAACTCCAGAGCCACAATCTTCCCCTTCATCAGCTGCGGGTCCCCAGCCGCATCCTTGGGCGGTGTCTTCATGGACAACTTACAAAGCGCCCTAAACACCAAGAAAGCATCCCTCCTCAACTTGTTCCCAATCTGAACCTCCAAATCATCGTCCCTCTCCACCACTTCCCCATCCACAAGCTCCCCCTTCCGTCCCTCCAACGCCGTCTTATACATACTAATCTCCCAATACTTCGCATCCAACATGTCCTTATCTGTAGAATCCAACAAATCGGTAGGGTTCGTAGTCTCAACCGTGGTTGTCTCAAACGCACCATCGTGTCCACCTAATAAAGAAACCTTCCCACTCGGCGTCGTAGGGTTCAAAACGCCGTCAATGTCCTGCATTATCTTCGTTATGAAACCCTGAACGAACTGCGTCATCGAATTGTCCACGTCGGATTTCTCCACCGGCTCCATCAATTCCGCCACCACAATCGGCTGAATAGGCACCGTGGAGGAATCCGCCTCCATTCTCCGGAACACGATCACCAGCATCTGAATCAACGACGCCTTCGCCGTTGTTTGATTCACAACGTTTTTGCTGACCAAATATATGTCGTAGCAGGTTCGCACTATGAGGAGCAATGAATCGCCGTGGATTCGCAGCGAAATCGACGTCACAGCGGAGAGTAAGGTTTTCAAGACGAGCAATTCCATCGCATCGTCGCCGAAATCGTGGCATTTGCAAACCGATTCGATTAGGCTGGAGAGGAGCTTGGCCTCCGGCGCGGCGGCGCTGGAGTCCGGGTCAGCCTCGCCGCGGAGGTAGCCGTGCGCGATGAGCTTCTGGATGGCGTCGACGGCGGGATCGGCGATCTTGAGAACGCCGGAGCCGGCGGCATTAATGAGCGGCGCGAGGATGGACTCTGACTCCGCGAGCGAGAATTCCACCGGGCCGCCGTCGTGGAGCGGACCGGGGACGGCGGTTTCCGGTTCTCTGTCCGACGGAGATCCCGGCGGCGGCGCTTGCTGGTGGTTGAGGCTCTCGATCACCGATTTGCACTCGTGCGCGAGCTTCGCGTGCTTCCGCCACGACGCGTTCTTGACGATCTTCTCGAGCGCGGGGACCACGACCTGACTCAGCCGGGAATCGGCTTCCGAAGAAGCCATTCCCGAGTTCGGAGCGAGTTGCGACTCGGCGACGCGGCTGAGAGTGAGATCTTCGGGGAAAATCAAATGCGGGCGCGTCTAAACTAGGATCGTGGTGCCATGAGCTGCGAGAGGAGCGAATTGACTCGGTGAATTTTCAGTTTTTCACTGAGTTGAGAAGGGGAAGAGAACGAGTTAGTGAGCAAGGTTTGAGAGGGATCTGAATTGCAGAAAAAGAAGGTTGCTGGAGTTTTGAGTTTTCTGAGATCGCATTTTCGGGTTTGGCACGTTGCTCACTCTGAACGTGAATTGACGCTAGAGCCCCTGCATAAGTTGTGAAGTGACGACGTTATTGGATGTAATGAAATGGATAATGTAGGGGTAGTTACGGTTTTAAGTATTGCAAACGCCGGAGAAATGGAAGAGCTTTTTAATTATTGTTCTTCTTTTCTTTTTTTTCATACGGATAATATTTTATATTAGTGATTTAGACTTTCGGATTCATTACTTTAAAAAATTTCATTACACTCTCTGTCTTTTTTTTTTTCTTATCAATACTCTCAGTAAAAAGTTTAAAAAGTGAGATCTTTGACATACGATTTTTTTTATTGTGAAATCGTATATGATTTACTCATTTTCATACTTTTTTAAAAAAAAATATTCATTATAGTAATTTTTTAAAATTCTAACCATTTCCACAACTAACCCGTAAATAAGTTCCCTTTCAAGTTAGAGACAGGCTATTACGACACAGTAAATATAAATTAATGCTATAAAGATATTAATTAAGAAATATAAATCGGAAGTCTTTGTTAATGAATATTACCAGTTAATCGTATTTTGATTTCTATTTTTAATGGGATTTTCAATGTTTTTATTATTGATTATTTAACTGATATTATTTTTAAGACATTGATTATCTATTTATAAATAAGTTATTTCTACAGTTGTATTTATTTTGTGGGATACAGAGTAAACATGAAAGTTTTTAGTGGTTTTTTTTTTTTTTACCAAAGTTTATTATAATTTTTTTGATTTATTGTCACACGAATATGACAAGAATATTAAGGATCTTATTTCATTTTAACTCGCATTTTTATTGAGATGGACATGAAGAAAAAAATGAACGGAAAAATAAAAAAAAATGTGAAATTTGTTGATAACATAATCATAATAAAAATAATTGTCCTAACGTATTTTCATCTTAATTTTTTCACTACTCAAATGTTATTATTTAGGTATTTTATTGATAATGCGGTAGAATGTTCTTCTATAAATAAATTGTTAAACAAAAAGTATTATCATTTTTAATTAAATCTAATGACATAAACAAACTAATTATATTCAGTAAAATAATTATATTAAAAAATTTAAATTTTTTACTAAAATAAATATATTATTATACAAAATTCAAATTTAAAAAAATATTCACCCAAAAAATATCTTAAGTAAATTAAATAATATAACAAAAATAATTATATTTAATAATATTATTTTCTTAATAAAAAAATTAATTTAATAAACTCTTAAAAAATTAATTTAATAAATAAATAATTTTAAAACCAATTAAAAATAATTTTATATAATATAATATTTATATTTTAAATTAAAAAAAAAAGTCAAACCCGGTCAAGGTGACCAAACCCGATTTCCTAGTGATCACGTAAAAGTAATATACTTTGAAAAAAACAAATTAAATAAGTGTACTTTAGGAATTTTTAGGAGAGAGAATATGCACTTTGTTAAAAAAAAAAAAAATCCTTGTATTAAAACTTGAGGGTCACAACATGACACTTTTATTTTGTCATTAAAGCAGACATATGTGGCCTACCTCTATGGTTTTTCATAATTCTTTCCTTCATAGGATTTAGTACGTGATGACAGAAAAATATCAAAGAAAAAAAAAAGTCAAATGACACTTCCTTCTTTTAGCTTTTATTTTTTTAATTTCATCTTTTAAAAAAATTATTCGAACGTGTTTATCATATTCTGGTGTGCACTCTTTATAGTTACTTATTAATATTTTTGTTTAGAATGCTTGAATTATTGATTGTATTTTCCTTTGCTCTTTATAGTTACTTATTAATATTTTTGTTTAGAATGCTTGAATTATTGATTGTATTTTCCTTTGTAAGATTAAATGAGATGAAATGATAATTATGATGTGTGTTGCATCCTTAATGTCTGCTATACCATAAATTCACTGTTGATTCATGAGCTATGAGATTGACCATCTTTATAATTTGTGAAGTGTAGTTGGATATTATGGCAAATCGTTAGGTGATGCTGGTAGTCTTGATATTGATGGATAATGCCTTAATGAGTCCTTAACTTCCTGCGTGTATGTTGTTAATAAACTTATTTTTCTCTTGATGTGTGGATTAGTGTTGTGAAAACCTTTTGAACCGTATATATATATATATATATATATATATATATATATATATATATATATATATATATATATATATATATATATATATATATGCCTTGAATGAGTGTGTCTTTCTTGATATGTAAACGCATGACTACTTAACTCCCTTTGTTTTGTGTGTAGTTATGAATGTAGTTGTTGAAGTTTGTGATTCCTAAATACATTCTTAGTGACTATTTAATTCTTTATTCTTATATGTATGTTATATACTTGTCATAGGAACCTTATAATTCTATGTATACTTGTAGTATGGTGTTTTGCCTTAATTGCATAGATAGTATGGTTGTTTGTGATTTCTTGTTCTTAGTGATGCTAATACTCTATAGTTTGATGACTCATATCGAGATATATTTCATAAAAAATACTCTTTTGACCGTATCTTTTGATTCTAGTGCAACCTATTCTTTGTGTTGCGTGCTTAAGTCAAGTAATTTGATTACACTTGCAAGCTTGAATATAATTCATTCCTTGTGTTATGAGCCTACATCAAACAATTGAATTACTGATGTTTCTGTCACAATTAAGTGAATTGTTAATATCTCCATATGAGTCTACGTTATGGTCATGTTTTCGTTTATAGAATTCATTTGAAATATTTGTTGTTGATTCTGGATGAGTGATCCTTCTTGATTTAAAATTATTGTCTCCTAATCAATCAAGTGTTCATCTTGTTATTGGCTATTCATCTTCCAATCATGTCTTGTTAAACTCCTTGATATATTGTCATGTTGTTACTTCTGTTACGAATGAAGAGAGACTTCGCCCTTGACAATCACGTTAAGATGTTTCGAGAGAAAATACTTGAGTAGGCATGATCCTTGTTACCTGTAGACGAAAGTCAAACTTAGTAAGTCATGTACTTGTGTTCCTTGAGGATATGCTTAGTTACCACCTAAGTGCGAGATTGAGAATCTTGTAGGCATAGTACCTATAGAAACTTGTAACCATAGTTCGTGGAAAATATCTAGTATAGAGTTGTTTGAGAACATAGAGTAGTTGGAAAAATTATGAAGTATAATTAAGAGGTTTAGTGTGAAACCTTAAGAAGAGAGTAAGGTAGTTAGTAGGGCATTAATCACTAAGCATGGAAGAGTTCAAGAATGAGTGTTTTTGTGCCAAGTAGATGACCTAAAGGATTATTGATGATAGTTGTATAATTAGCAAGATAAATTTTAGTTCTCTTTACCTTAATATGGGAAAAGTTTGAGGATGCTCTGATGACTACCTTAGTACCTATTGTGGCCTCTACGTGTACCTGGTCATGCCTAGACAAGATTGATGTCCCTGTATGTTCATGGGATGCATGGACATGATCTCTCTACCTTAAGTTACCTCTTGTAGTGATTTTGGTGATTGACACTTTAGTGTGTTTCCAGTTAAGTTGGATTATGGGGTGTATCATAAGATTCTTAGAGACCTTTGGGAATCACGTTTCGTGCTAAGAGTTTTGTTATGTATTTTAGTTAGATGATCATGACCCTTAGCATATGCTACGTCTAGGTGAGAGATGGTTTTAAATCCTTTTTGGACAAAAGTTGTTTTGAGATGAGAAGAAACTTAAGATTAAGATGAGACGCCCTTTACTAGTAGTCGAACCAAAAAGTTATTTTAGGATTCCTTGAATTAACCTTAACCCTTGTTATAGATTACTCCAATAAGTTTAAGCTTTCTAGTGAAATTCCTATAAGGAGTAAACCTTAAGTTTGAACAAGTTTACAGAAATAAGAAGTGATTTGTTCAGTTTATTCAATTAGCACCCAATTAATATTAGGTAGGAAATCTTAGAGTGGAACCGTTACAATTTTTTGAACCTAAGTGAGAGTTATGAGTCAAGTATACGAAAGTTAGAAAAATTGTGTTGAAGGAAGAGACTTAAATCCAGGAACTTAGAATCTAAAGATCATATAGCTTACCTGGGATCTTGATTATTAGCTCAAGAGAAAGTTAAGTACAAGGTTAGTGCGGAATGGAGTGAGATGAGATGAGATGACAACAATAGAAACCGTTACACACTTACCCTATATAAGCACCATATTGCTTTCAAATATTATAGTGGGCAATGATTACCACCATTATAGAGGAACAAAACAAAAAAAATTCAAAGTTGAATACCTAGCAATGTGAAATTCTATTTTCTCTCAACAGAGATGTTCTATTCAAGTAGAAATCGTAAAATATCTGCTTAAAGGAATTCCTGAAACCAAAGCAGATTCATAGTTCAGAATATATTTGGCACATGTGAAGCCTAATCAAGCTATATAACAATGGGTGAGTTTGTTTATACTTTAAAAAAAACAACTTTAAAAAAAGCACTTTTTAAAGAAGCAGATAGGATTTGCTTCTTAAAAAAAGCAAAAAACTGTTTATTTTAAGTAAAAGGAGTCTAGACAAACATATCAGAAAACCATAAAACTGCTTATTTTATTTTAAAAACCACTTATTTTGAAAAATAAGCTTAAACAAACTAGCCCAATATGACATTTACATACTTCTCTTCAGTCTTTCCATATCTTGCATCATAAACATCATAACTCCCGAAATATCCTCCACAATTTCATTTTCACGTTAACAACCCAAATGAAAGTGAAATTTGAGTTATCAACCTTGACAGAAAATTGACAAAATGCAGTCACATTACCACTTTCCAGTACCATGTTTAACACCCCATTACATCTCCCAGTTGTCTATGACAGTAATATCACCATAATTAAACCAAGAAAGACTGACCAAACATGCTAGCAACTTTAAAGTTTAAACTAAATCCCAAAAAAAGTAAAGCAATATGATAGCATACAACACAAATTTTACCTTTCACTAGTCCTGAAGACAGCTCCAGCATTCTCCAGTAAGATCTTCAACAGCTCCAATGCCACAATCTTCCCCTTCATCAACTGTGCGTCTTCATGGACAACTTACAAAGAGCCCTGAACACCAAAAAGGCATCTCTCCTGAGCTTATTCCCAATCTGAATCTCCAAATCATCGTCCCTCTCCACCACCTCCTCTTTCCTTCCCTCCAATGCCGTCTTCTACATACTGATCTCCCAATACTTGGCATCCAACATGTCCTCCTCAGTGGAATCCAACAAATCTGCCGGATTCCCTGCCTCCACCGTTGCCGTCATGGTGGTCTCAAACGCGCCGTCGTGTTGGATTGAGGATTACGGTTCCGTTTTGCGATAGGCTTCGAGTTTGGAAGTGAATTGACTTAATAACCGTCCCTAAGTAGATCGTGTTGAGGGCAATTGTGTCTTTTCGGCGTTTCTGGTTCTTTCCAACGATGATAAGAGAACCCAATTTTCTAACTCCGAAACCAAGCCACTCACTCAAAGTAGACTCTCCAAACAGAAGTACGTACTGCGCGGCCGAGGAAGCATCCGAATCCGTTGAATAGGAAGCCTTTGATCCACTTTCTGAGAGCACTGAATCATAGCACCAGCACCTGAATGGAGTCATTTGAATGGGAACTCGTAGAGTTATGCATTGAATCGGTGAGTTTTGTAAGATCTTCGCACCCTTTTTCTGTTAAGCTTTGCTCATAAAAAAATGGCATCTTGCTTGAGAAAAATATTTGCTATTCCACAGGAATAATAAGTTGTGTTAGCGTTTTTCTTAACTAATATGTGTTAATAAATTAATTACCAACGTTTGCTTCTGTATTGAATTTTAGGAGCATGTTTAGGATATCACTACAAGGCAAGTGAATGCTGAGATAAAAAAAAAAAAACTTCAACTTCTTATGTTCCAACTGCTAGCTAGTTCTGGACGAATATCATAGGATATAACATGTGTTGGCTTTGATCACACTATAATGATGGGCACCTATTGCAATAACCTACTGTGCAACTTTTATCATCCAAACTACTCAATAACCAATGATGTTACCAAATTTTGTCGAGTTCTGACCAGAGGAAACTCATTATGCCAAAACCCCGTTTATTTTGGTTTGCGTAAACACCGTTTTGATTCAGTATTAGTGAGTGTTGGTTTGGAGGAAGTTGTTAAAGAAGAAGGGAAAGAAGACAATGACAGAAGGTATAGGTGGATTGAGGTTGGCAAAAATGTCCCAAAAGAACAACAACAGGCCATATCTAAACTTCCTTTCAGGATGGCCGATCGATGCAAAGCCTTGATGAGACAGATTATATGTTATTCTGCAGAAAAGGGCTCCATGTCTGATCTTTTGAGATCATGGGTGAAGTTAATGAAGCCTACCAGAGCAGACTGGCTTTCAGTTCTGAAAGAGTTGAAAATAAGGGAACATCCTGTTTACCTTGAGGTATTTCACATTTTATCTTTGCTTGATATATTATTGGTACTGAGGTTTGAAGCTATTCAAACTATCCAAATTGCATGTGGTAGTGCTGTATTTACCCCTTTGATTTTGTTAGTTTTAAATGTGAAGACCCACGCCAAGATGCAAGTTTGAGGTTTATGTATTTACCACAAAGTAGTGAACTTAATAAACTAAAATAAAATAAGAAATTAAATTTACATGCATGATGGAAATTGATATGTTGTCCATTTCATGGCTCTTTGATTGGTAATTGGAAGGGGAATGCAGTTTTTTCCTCTAACCATCTAAACCTCCTGGTCTGTCGAGTAAGTTTGTGAAGCAAGGGAGTGATTTACTTGTGTTGAAAAGATAGGAAGAAAATTTAAGCAACATGATATTTATCCAACTGTTTTTCATGGTAGGTGATCATTTTCTTACCGGATTCCATGCACCTTAATTTGTTTGTGTTATGAGTGAAACATTTTATTTCCTTTATGCCTTACAGTCTAAAATTAATCTGCGGACTTATACACATTTTTAGGTTGCAAAACATGCTCTTATGGAAGAATCCTTTGAAGTCAATATTCGTGACTACACAAAGATAATACATTATTATGGCGAGCACAATCTATTGGAAGATGCGGAAAAATTTCTCACACTCATGAAGCAAAGGGGCTTCATCTATGATCAGGTAATTCTGACTACCATGGTTCACATGTACAGCAAGGCTGGCAATCATGACCGGGCCAAGGAGTACTTTGAAGAGATCAAATTGCTCGGCAAACCTTTGGATAAAAGATCATATGGCTCAATGATCATGGCCTACATCAGAGCTGGAATGCCTGAAGAAGGAGAGAATTTACTTCAAGAAATGGAGGCACAAGAAATACTCGCAGGCAGCGAGGTTTACAAGGCGCTGCTTAGAGCCTACTCTATGATTGGTAATGCTGAAGGTGCACAAAGGGTGTTTGATGCAATTCAACTGGCCGGTATCACCCCAGATGATAAGATTTGTAGTTTGGTTGTTAATGCTTATGTTATGGCTGGGCAAAGTCAGAAGGCTCTCATTGCATTTGAAAATATGAGAAGAGCAGGTATCAAACCTAGTGATAAATGCATAGCTTCAGTGTTGGTTGCATATGAGAAGGAAAGTAAGATAAATACTGCATTAGAATTTCTAATAGATTTGGAGAGAGATGGCATTATGGTTGAGGAAGAAGCTTCTGCGGTACTAGCTAAGTGGTTCCGAAAACTAGGGGTGGTGGAAGAGGTAGAGCTTGTTTTAAGAGACTTTGTTACTAGTAATCAGATAAGCTAATGAACTCTTGAAAATAATGCATGAGAATATTTTTTTTATAACTTATATCAAGCATCGGAATGTATGTTACATTCTCAAGTTCACATTTTGGGAAATTAATTTTGTAAAAGCAAACACATTCTTTGGTATAAGTATTATATAAAAACAAAACAAAAATCTGACAAAGCGAACCTCAGCGATATATCTTGAATAAGAATTAGATTCCAGCTAAATTAATTCTCTAACCAACCAACATTTTGGACACACCCAAGTGGGTAATCTGATTGAATCATTTAAGTAATATATAAGTTTAATCTTTAATGAAAATTTCTCAATCAAATTTCAAATTAGATTTTTATACTACATTGATCGATTGCATTCATTGTCTTTGATATATATGTTGCATGCTTTTTCTAGAAAGTGATCAGCTACATATTCTCCCAATGACCTTACACAAATTTACACACACGTGTCCCATACTTCTGGCGAGTTTTCGTTTTCTCAAAAATGGAAACATGTTCAGGTCGACAAATCTGTTTCAATTAACTTCAAAGAAAGTACGAACCAAATAGACGAGGGAAGAGATTTGTGGAGAGTACGTAATTCAATTTCTATGCTTTTACAGTAACAAAAGTTGTACTATTTTTTTTATGGCAACAAAATTTATACTATTAACCGATGAAATTATGATAAATTTTTTAAAGTGGAATAAGAATAACTTTAAAAGAATCATTTCTTCTCATTTATTTTCTTAAAATTTAATAATTAAAATTAATTATTCGTTATAATTATTAACTTTCAAGAAAATAAATTATGCAAAAGAAAATTAACGGTGAAAGAATTACTTTTAGAATAATTTAATTTCTCTCCTTTCAAGATAAGTTAGTAAATGTTATAATAGTCATGTAAGTTATACTAAACACTAGATGTTGTAGGCTTGCATGCTGCCTTTGATGAAGCCTTCGACACACTCTCATTGTGCTTTGAAGGTTCCAAGAGGTTCTCTGTTCTGATCTTCATTTCAAGGCTATATATATATGCAGTCAGCTATTACTTCAGGGACTTGGTTAGCTTCTGTTATTGAATAAATTACTTCAAATTCTCATGATAAGTACTAGAGATACAATATATGGGAGATATAAGATTGATTTTATAATTAAGAAAATAAATCATAAGTTTAATTTTAACAAATTAATAATTAATATCTATAGAAGAAAAAATGATTACCAACATGAACAACTTAATGGTAAGTGAAGCAGTTCATTTAAAGAGATTTTTTTTTTTTTACTTTAATCGGAAGAACTATATTTTGAATATTTTTTACAACATATGGTTTTTTGCTTTATTAAAACATGAGATTTAGAGTGTGTTTCGTCTAGTTTATTTTTAAATTTTTTTCTCCTTAAAAGAAGAAGCTGGGCCAAACAATATTTGAATAAAGGTCCTTAAATTTTTAAAAGCTTATTTATTTTACGAAAAGGAGCTTTTAACAAAAGTTCCCTAGAGTAGCTTTTGATGGGCTTTTGCAGAGCTTATATTGCCAAGGCTTCCATCCGATTCAGCGTAAGCCTGTATTCTTCTTCTTCTTTAATTTATTTTTCAAAAACAACTTTGGATTGGACTTAATCGATTGTGTGTGCAGTAACAATTTGCTTTTTTTTTTTTTTTATCATATGCGGTAACAATTTTGCTTCTTAGTGGATTCTTATTTATTCAATTTTTTTAACGAGATTTGATATTATTGAACTATATTCAAATAATTATTTTTACTTCTTTCAAAATATTATTGTACAATAAATAATTAATAAATATTATTTCAAATCATCACTAAAATAAACTTAAAAACTTAAATGCTTATACTTTAATATTTTAATTTACTTTTATAATCATTAAAATAAATTTATGTAATTAAATTAATTTTGCCCAATATTTTTATTTGATAAATACTTTTTATTAGATAAGATAACTAATTTTAAATAAAATTGATATTTCCAAAAAAAATTACCAAACACCTTTTAGATTAAAAAGAGCTTTTAAGTTAAAATAATAAAATATAAAAAACAACTTATACTTATTTTTAAGCTCTAATATTTAATTTTTATTTAAAAGTAAATTTTAAATAAAAATTAAGTTGGGTTAAACACACCTTTAGTATATTTACTTTTAAGCTGACCCAATTAATATGATATGTTGTAGGATTGCATGTCTTGCTCTATAGCTAACAAAGCAAGATGGCTTGATTCATTGAGCTTGATCCAACTCTACCTATCTCTTAAATGGGTTAATTCAATCCAACTCACTTAAATTTAATTCTTAAAAAAATGGTTCAATTCGGCTCATCATGGGTCATGGGTTAAACAGGTCGGTCAATCAATTCATCTAAAATTTTTTAAAAAAATATTTTCTTTTTTCAGAAAGAAAATTTAACAAAAAAAATCAATTTTTTTAGAAAAATAAATTTAAATAAATTAGAAAAATATTAACTAAATTAAATCTTTCATTATTCATACACCACAACAAGACATATTATCACAAGTTAGAAGCCTTGAATTATAATAACAAAACTTTTAAAAATATTTTTGAACAAAACACTAAATAAAATAACGTTGAACAATATTATAAAATGCTAAAAGTATATTTTAGGTGAAGTTTACTCTATTTATAGTTAAATGAACAAGACACTACGTCTTAAAAAATATTATATTATACTAATTGGTAATTTTTTAGATGGATTAGGTGAACCAACCCAACCTACCATGAATCAAGTCATACGTGAATTAGGTTAAATTTTACAGTCCTGGTTCGACCTGAATCCATAATAAGCTATATAGATTGACCCGTGAATTTGGATCCATTTTGATAGCTATGTATAAGTGGTTAACAAAACAAAAACATCACTTATATGGTACTATGCAGTAATTGTGTTTATGAAGATGTCTCTCTCACTTTAGTGCATCTTACTGAGAAAAGTGACTCCTATTAAATGATGTATATATGACATGTTCAGTTTAAAGATAAAATAACTAAAAATTATGCTTTAGGTCCACTAATTAAGAAAAAAAATATATATTTGTTAATAATATTTATAAAAAAAAACCTCATACATTAATAAAAAAAGTCACAGTACGTTTAGCAAAAAGGCTCAATATATTTAAAGTAAATTTTTTTTTAAAAAAATTACTTTATATCTCATTTATTTATTGTTGGACCGAGCTTTGTATCAGATTATGTGCAAGTGAGATAAGCTCGAACTCGATCTAAAAGGAAACCATGAGATTGAAATCCTTAGAATCAAGTCGACATTTTATTTATGTCAAATAGATTGCAAGTACTCAGAACAGAAGTTTAGTTCTGTTGAATTGCATCATGGCATGATAACATATTTTGTAGCAAGGGTTGAGAATCAATTAACTTAATTGCTTATAACACATTTTTTCTACCATAGCCCTCTAAAGCTATATTTATGCAGATACTTTGCACAGTCGAAGTAATGATTCAGTCAAAACACATTTTTACATTAGCGTTTTGCTCCTCCCCATTCCCGCTCTCTTATCATGCCTGGCGGGAACGAAAGTTCACAAAATCAGCGGTCCCAAAGTTCAAAAAACCACTATAAGTCTATAATCCTGACAGAAAGTTAAATAGAAAAAGAAGAAGAAGAAGAAGGAAAAGAAAGGGAAAATAAGAAGAAAAGATCGACTGTTATTTTCACTAACTGCTCTATGTTGTCTTAAGTGGTTGAGAATAAAGGAACGTAATTATATACAATTACTCATATTACCCATGTGTTTAATAGTGTCATGAGATTATTGAAATGGATAATGATAGTTAATTTTACCTCACAAATGATTAATAACCATCACATGTGGCTGATTACATGTATATATAATTAATTTTATTCCACAAATAGATTCAGAAAAACGAACATGATCATTTGTTTATAATTATCCATAATAATAGTAATATATATAAGATAATTGTAATATCTAACTCTGATTAACTTTATCTCACAAACGATTACTTATGTGGGTGCGGTGGAAGAAGCTTAACAACGGTGGCAAAGAACGTGGTTGGTGGAAAGGGATGAGAGGTTATGTGCATGTGTGTGGTGGTAGAAGGAGTTGCTGTGACATGGCATCCCTTAAGGTGTTGCATTCGCCTCACACAGAATCGAAGCAAAGTCATAGAAAGCTCCATTTGTGGTGCACTTCGTTGTGTAAATCCTTGATTATGGTTTTATTGGAGTTGAATTGAAAAGTCGTCTATAGGAATTGAATTTGAAAGGTGTTGGGTTTATAACTTTTAAAAAATACAATAAGAAAAAAGCTTGTAGAAGCTAAAAATCATCACTTTAAATTAATTATTTTGAAATTTAAAATCCTAATGGCATGTCTCTTAAAACATAAAGAATCACAACAACAACAACAAAAAAGAATTATTAAAACATATATAATAAAGGTAACATTTAACCTAATTTTAAATTCGGCATTCATCATCCTTTATCACATCCCCTTAGACGTAAAAATAGAAGAGCCACTTATTTTACAAAGTTTTTTCTAAGCACAAGTTCCAAAGAGGCAAATATGGGATGTAAAAGATTGCAACCATGAAAAAACTTTCAACCATGGTCAAACATGATCATTGTCATAATGCGCATGCATCCTCCTCTTTCCATAATCCAAGACTCATTGACGATCGAGAGCCACATCTTATACTATCAGCACGTACTCGATCGCAAAAGAAATTCGAAATATAACTAGCAAGCAAATGCATGTCTATACTATAGTAAGGTTTTTTTTTTTCCAACAACACAAAAAAGGATAAAAGAAAGGAAGGAAAGAACAATCATATATGATCATGATTATTATAATAAATATACTTGCTCATATATATATTGAAATATGTTTGAAAATTTTAGATCCCTTGCTAGTCTAGTTTCTAATTAAATTCCATTTACCAAAAGAAAAATATATAAGTTCATTAATTTATAAAGCAAAAAAGATGTTTGATCATTTAGAATGCGATAGAGATGGTGAAGCATTGGAGCTTGACGCAGGAGGTGATGGAGGAGACCCATGTCTATGAGGAATGTCACGTGCCACGGCTTGAATGTCAGCACCAGAGGTGGTTGATGGAGCAGCAGCAGCAGCTAGGTATTGACGTAAGTCTATGGCCCTCTGTTGCATGGCCCATGAAGTTTGGCCCAGTGGATCAAAAAGTGAAGACAAATCATAGGTGGTGGCCGGCACTGCCGCAACTGTGGCCGGCGGTAGGTCGGCAATTGAGAAACCGGAGGGTGGTGCTGCCGTTGTTTGCGGTGGTGGAGGAGGTGGTGATGGTTGAGGTAACTCCATTTGAGCAAGGTGGCCATGTAGGTAAGAGAGTTCTGCTTGTAAGCTTACCAGCTGTAGAACAATGAAGCAAAAATAAAAAATGTTTATACATTGTGATTATTTAATTATTGTTTAAAATAAATCCATGAATTATCCTAATTTATGGGTTTAATTACCCATTTAATTCTTATAATTTTTACACTTATTTTTTTTAGTGAATGTTAATAAATGAAATTTTTAATTTTTAAGTTTAACAAGTAAATTTTTTAGTTCCTAAAGATTATATTTTAATTTTCAAAAAATGTTTAGCGTCAAATTTTTTTAACTCTATTACTTAAATTTTTTTAATAAAATGACTTTTTTTTAGAATTAAAATATAAATTTTAAGGATTAAAAAATTTACTTATTAATTATAAAAACTAAAAAAATAAATTTAGAAACTATAAGTATATAGAAACTAAATAAATAATTAAATTTAACTTATTTTTTTTCTCCATCTGAAGAATTACCTAGGGCGAGAAAAATTCTATGATAGTTTAGCTAAAAGACAGATGACATTGTTTTCAAACAAATTGTTTATATAAATTTGATGGTGTACTAACTTGTTTTTTATATTTTAGAAATCAATTACAATAAATTTCTACGACATTATTTTATTTTCGGAAAAAATATTGGTGTACACAATGTTATTTAACACCTATATGTAAGATAAAAATATGATGTAATATGAAAATAAAATTAAAAAATAATAAATGTTAATGATAAAGTATTTGATACATAAAGATTTCTATATCATCACTCTTTTTCTAGATCAGACACTCATTCTATATTTGTGTTTTTTTATTTTATTGTGTCAACACGCATCTTTCTCTCTAACCGTTTTATGCTAAAATTTCCCCTTTACATGAACAATAATAATAATAATAATTTCCTTTCACGAAAATTTTTCTTCAAATAGAAAAATAGAGAAAGACAAAATTAATTATAAATGAAACAATATTTCTCTCTCCATAATAATAATGTAAGTATGAAAGCGTAACTTTAAACAAACTTCTAGAGGATATATAAGCAAGAGTTTTGTACAAACGAAGTGGCTTCGGAAAATAAACAAATTAACATGATTAAGCTTGAAGGAAGAAAACAATATAGTTCTTTTAAAAATTAGCATTTTTCACGAAATAATTTCAATACTAATACATTTCTAACAATGACTAATATGTATTAGAGGACAAAGATTAGCTACTTATAATATAACAATCAAATCTTTGATTTCTAAGATAGAGATAGAGAGTACTTGCATGATAGTCAAGTACATATATATACTAGAGCCAAAAATTTATTCTGAAATGCTAACAGTATTTTCTTTTTAACATTTTTTTTATTATATGATAAAATTTTAAATTAGTCTCACTAGAAAGTCAACCCAAATTATTTATAACTCGTTTCTTTCCCTACTGTGTTACAGCATAAGTGAGATAAAAAGAAACTACAAACCAAAGTAGATTACTGCAAAAGGAATTAAGAAAAACTTCCTTCTACGAAACCATATTTTAAGGCCCTAGATTCTAGCTTATAAATAGTCAGAGATAACGGATTAATATGTGTGACTTCAAAAATAATAAAAAATTATGAGAAAATATAAAAAAAATTACTAAGATCTTATTATTCACAATTTAGTAAATCATCTTTTGAAACACTCTATGAGCTTATATGGTGGACAATATATGTTGGACAATAAATGTATTATGTATGTGTGTTCTTCCTTTCACTAGTTATCAAGCTACAGTCCCAATCTTATAACACTATTCTAAAGAAAATAAGGTAAAAAGGGAGATTTTTTCCCACCTATATGGAGCTAGACAAATAACTTCTATGTGTGAATCAAAGATGGTTATATATAGGGTAGTCCATTAATTGGAGTGTTAGACAACTTATGATCCACTATGAATATAACAAGTTAGTTTATTATTTTAATATATATATATATATATATATATATATATATATATATATATTATAAAAAATGTATTATTATACATCTAACTGTAATGGATGAAGGATCATCGATCGGTTATCCTAAAACACGCCTTTTACATTTTTAGAGATCACAGCATAGCTCATTTACACAGATTATGTATCTGGAAGATCCACTCAGGTGGGAGAAAAAATTGAGATAGTCATGTGTTAAGATTTAACCGTTTATTGTCTAAATATAACTTCTATAATAGAAATATATTATATTGAGAATGGATGTGAGTTTCTAAAAACCTTGTTTTGTCATGGTCATTTAATTTTACAAAAAGATAGCTAGGGACAAAAATATTTATTTTAATTTTCTTTATCAAATTGCTTAATTTAACCCCTGAACTAACCGACCATCTCCCCAAAACCTGCAAGAACCAAGGAAGTAATGGCCCATGCCATAGACTACCCATTTATGTAACAGCCGACCACATCATTTGTTAAATAAATAAGAGTTATGGATTTCATTGAAATGCATAAAGACTGTCTTCCTTATTTCCATGGCTTGGCGAACCCTACTCTTATTTTCCTCTTCCCTAAACCTCACTTTTGTTCCTCTTTCAGAGGTAACAAACCACTTGCTACTACAACAAATATGCAAATTGCAAAATCTTTGTTGAAAGATTGGGAGAAATAAAACAAAAAATAAATTTACTAATATTTTATATATTGATGAGTTCCATCTCCTTGCAGTTTCATTTAGAAACTCACAAGCTACACTGACTTCAATAAAATAATAATAATAACTCATTTCTTTCTTTTCCATTGTTTTGTGGTTTCAAAATGAGATTCAAAACCATCCAAGTCTTATGTGAACACAAAACGAGGCTTATCTAGATCAGTTTTCACTTTACTGGTTTCACTTTATTGGCTAGCAAACAAAACAAAATAAATTTGGGACGTTACATATGAGTCATGCATGTATCATTGTTTAATTAGCGGTTTCCAGTAATTTCATATAAATTAAATAGTCTAACAATAATCTAATTATGATACTGATCATTCTGTAGTCAATAACAAAAATGGAGTAAAAATAAGTCTTCTCTTGCTGAGGCTTCTAGGTTTTATACTCGCATTCACCAGTTTGATCTTATTTCGATCAAATTGTATTTTTCCTTTTGTTGCGAATAAGCTTATTTGTCTGAAAAAAATGGAGTATAAATAAGTCTTGAAAACGCATACCAGTTCTATGATTCCCCTGGTTAACTTGGTTAGCTTAGTGTGCAGGGAAAAGAAAAACTGATAATTAAGATAGCCAAATTAAAAGCAAACAATTAAACAACAAATATATAATGCATATGCTAGCTAGGAAAACATCTTCATCTTTATGTTACAAAAACATGTTTAATCATAATTCTATCAGAAGTTATTATCAAAACCAATAATTAATTAATCTATGATTACCTGTTGCTGAAGGGCAAAGATGTGGGCAACACAGCCATAAACTGGATCTCTGATCCTTGATTGTGCTTCATAACAAATGGTGATGACCGTATCAAGCCTCCTATGCACTGGAATGCTAAGAAGGAGCTTGGAGACATTGCTGGCCCCAAAAACCTTGTGCACCGCAGCAAAATGGCTTGTACCTTGCTCCGAATCAAAGTACGGAGCAAAGATACAACCCGAAACACACTTTCTCCTTAAGAACTTGCAAGCTCCACAAGGGCTACCAGTACCACTACTACTACCACCACCCCCGTTACCACTACTCATGGTTAATGAGAATTATTATACAATTTTGTTTTAATGGCTATACCTTAAGAAAGGTGTTGAATTGAAAGGTATGAAATGATTAGGTTATAGAGTTAGGATTTTGTTAGACTCATAGCCTTATGGAAAGAGGGAGAGAAGAAGGAAAAGGAAGAACAAGAACGGACGGTGGTGTTTGTAGGAATGAATTTAACTAGGATACGTTTTTTGTGGGGCTATGGTAATTTAATGAGAGGATTTAATAGGGAACGAAGAAGTCTTAAAAGCCACGCGAAGGAGCAAAAGCTTAACCTCCACATTTAGCTGTTTGCGTGAAGAAAAACATGAGATATAACCTAATGTAGCTTACTATTTTCCTCAAAACTGCTTCACTTTTCCTCTTTTGTCCTCATTCCTCTCGTGATAGTGAATTCATTCAACAAAAACGCATGCCCTTTTTCCCCCTTTCTCTCTCCAAAACACGCACACTTAACACTTCTCCCAGTTGGTATCATGTGAGTGCAAGGTATGTATTGGGAGGGGAAGCTTTGAATTTGGACCAAGAGATGATGTAATCATAATAGAGGTTTTTGTAACTGAGCCAAAACCAAAGTGAAGAACCATTATTATATGTATGTATAGAGAGAGAAGAGAGGGAGAGAGAGTCAAGGAGAATGGATATGTATTTTGGCCATTGCTTGTTTTAACTTTTAAGCTGCGTGAGGGCAAAGGAGCGAACTCTCCTTTTATGATCGGTTTCTTATTAATTTCAATCACACAATTACATATTGCTGAAACTTGAAAGGGGTTGTCAATTTATCTCAGTAAAAATAGGGTTAAATAATCCCATCGTGAATGATTGATGTAGTTAAGAAAATGTATTAATTATCTTTCAGTACATGAAGAATTACATTAAGCATCTATTATTTAATCCTATTTTTATTTAGGATAAATTAATTAGACAAACCCTTGTTACAAAATGCAAAATGCAAAATGCTTAGACTGGGAGTTATGATATATGAATGCTTGTGTGTTGGTTCTCTTAATTTGGTGTTAAGATATGTTGGGTTGTGAATATGAATTGAATATGCAAGTTACAAAAAGGGAAGTGAAGAAGCTATGAATGTTCGATTGGTTTTAAAAAAACAAATGTCTTTTTCTACTCTCGTTTTTTACAATAAAAAACTGGTCTTTTCTACTTAACTGGTCGAGATTGTGAATTACCGTACGTGAATGAATAAAATTGATATGTTGATTTCCATTTTGATAGAAACGAATAATCCTGAATTCTATATAATTTCAAACTAATATCTGCCAAAATTATTCAGAGTTATAAATTAATTTGTGAATTAAATATATTATTCATTCCTCTAAATTAAATATCGAGTGCTCTTTATTTGGTTCGTGTTTTTCAAGTTGATATTTTCAAATTTTTATATGTGTATTAGTCTTTTTTGTTAGTCTCCTATTTTGAAGGTTTAAGTGTCATTTTTCTCTTTATATTTTAACTATATCATAATTTGAATTTGATATAATCTATAAATTTATTATTTGATCCTAATTTTTTGAATTAATTAAATAGGTACTTAATAAACAAAATGAATAGGAAACTAAGAGATGAATAACAACATTTTTTTGGGTAAATGCCCATTGTAGTCCTTGCATTTTGCAAGCATTAACTATTTTGTTCCTATACTATAAAAATGATTACTTTAATTTACAAACACACAAATTTGTGACAATTTGATCTGATTGTCAAGTTATAAGTACATATGTGTCATATTGATGTTAACTTGACAAATCCATGACGAGTGCAAGAGACGTTTCATGTTAGTTAACAATTTCTTTACTAAATTGTCAATAAAAAAATATTTCATTATTGATTTTTAAATTTAAGAAGATAATAGATATTTTAAGAAGGTTATTCTTCCAAATTTTGTGTTAATACGTTTTTATCCAATGACAAAATGGTATCTAATAAATATAACTTAATGATAAAATAATTCATGTTAATTATAGGAATTAATTATTTTTCAATTTTATTCTAAATGCACATACGAATTAATTATAAATTTTAAACCTCAAAACCCCAAATTTAGGAATTAGGAGTATTAACTGAAAATTAATGAATCTCTTAACTAATTAATTTTAAATTTCAAATCCTCCAAAGTCCAAATCAATTTATGCACTTGAAAATAACTCAGATTCAAGAACAATAAAGAAATCAAACAAATTAATGGCATTAATCGGCAAAACAAACAAATTAATACAACAAAAAGAAAAAATGGATAGTCAATCAATGGACACTTGTCATTGGTTATCCTAAAAACAAAAAGATAGAATTAACAATTTGATCCATATCGATCCATATAAATATCTACACCAACGCTTAGAGATCACTTTTGTCACTTGAATTTGCTCCATCGTCTTTCATGTGTTACGTCACCAAAAGCGTTAATAAAAATGGGAATAATTCAGTTAGCACACTAAATTATCTTTACATTTACATAATATTTGTGGATTAAATTGATTATTTTTATAATATAGGAATGAAATTGTCAGAGCCGGCAAAATGCTTTAAATCATATGTATCCTTGCTACCGGAGAATAACATGGAAAAGAAAAAAAAAATATTACAAGAATTAAATTAATTATTTTAAAAAAGAAAAAAAATTAAATGAGACTCGTTAAATCTGGCGGAAAAAAAAAGTTAAGGAATAAATTATAAATGAAATAAACCATAAACTTACATTTCGAAATTAATGAAGTAGCGTAATCAATGTCAAATAATTTTTTTTATGAATGAAATACTATTTATTTATTCCTGAAATGATCGCTCGTCACGGATATTAATTATTTTTGTACATGTTATGCAGCGTATAGTTGCCTCCGTTTCTTAATTGTCGAATTTTAAGAAAGTTTTGATTTCTATTTATATATTTCTGTTTATAAATTTTAACATGACATCAATTACTATTTTATCAATTATATCTTTGTCTCATAATCTTTAATTAATTTATACATTTATTTATTGTGAAGTGTAAAAAAATATAAAATAATTTTTTTACAATTATTTTAGAAGAATCAAGAAAATTTATTCTATTTCTTGATTTATACATAACAACTTAAAAGATAAATAAAAAAAGAAAATATGTAGTATAAACTTTAAATAGTTTAATAAAAATACAATTAATTTCGTTAATTTTAATATTTATTAAATATCTATATTTTTTTAACTTTCTTAACAAATTAGGTAACTTGCTAATTAGTGAGACTCTTTCATATTTTCGTTAAAGAAAACTCTGATAATTAAAACTGAAATTTTTTTATCATTGGGCGAGGAAGATTTCCGGCAGGCCAGCAACTAAAAAAATAAATAAATCTTAAAAAAAAAGTCGATTAGAAGTCTATCAGTATGCAAGATACTTAAACCACTTCGATTCCTCGTTGGAAATTTCAATATAAAAAAATGTTAAAAGATAATTTTTTATCATCATAATATTAATAATATATAATATTTATCAATTTTATCAATAATTAAATTTATAACGGATAATTTAACGACTAATCAACTTTAGTACATTCTTTCTTTTGAGTCACATTTTTATCTACAAGTTGGTTAATTTCTACCCCTTAAGTCTCACGCAATGCAAAAACATTTTCCAGTAGTGCAATTAAAATGGAGAGTTGGATGGAAAAATAAAATACCATACAATTGTTTTTTTTTTTATAGGTTTCTCTCTCACGAACCTTTTTTTCCCCTTTCATACACACTGCGAACCAGCAAGACATTGGAATCAAAGAAAAAATTATGAAATTCGATCTTGATCCGATTGAGGTAGTGGGTCATTGATCCAGTGGATCAGTAGTTGGTTCGATTTGATTCATTATATATTAAAAATTTAAAATTAAATAGGTATCTATTATATATAAATATATAACTAATATTATTTAATTAAGAAAATTCATTCATAAATCAAAATTCAAAATAACAATTGAAATATTAAAATTGATAACACAAATCAATAAATAATAATTCAATAACATAATTACATAAGTCTTGTTATTTTTTTGGAGTATTTTTTTTGTTTTTTTTACGTAAAATGGGTTTTAAAAACTGGATTGAGTCACCGATTTACCCCAAATCGATCGGGTCTGGCCGGGTCATTTTAGACCAGATGCATGACCGGTCTAATAATCAAACTGATTTGGTTATGCCACCAAATCTCGGTTAGACCGATCCAACCCGACCGGATCAGACTGGATTTTTAAATTATATATGGTTCAAGATTTTATGGTGTTTGCTTTATATTTAGATTTGACATTACTTTGATTTTCAAGTTTCAACGAAGCAAGAAAATGGAAGGGGGAGGGTGTAAGTGACGAAGATGGAAGGGTAAAATAGAATAGAAAGAAAATAAGAAAAAACAAAAATCGATGCCAATGAAAATGTAATTGTATGTAAATAAAATCGCAGAAATGTTCAATAGTGTTGGAGTGGCGAGACCTTCATTGTATATTTTGAATTCTTATGTTCTTGGTTTTATGTTGATAGAGTGATATTAATTTTGTTTTTGTGAGAAAATGTTTCGATAATGATTTTTGAAGGAAAAAATATTTTTTTGTTGATATAAAAATAACAATTCTCTATAATTGAGATAACAATATCTTGGACATCTATTGACTTACAAATGTATCTAAGGGAAAAAAATGTTTCTTATGATTTATGGTGGAGGATCTATTCCACTTTCCCATGCAAGAAGCCACCTATCTACAAAGCTCAAACTTAATATAATTTTTATCAATCAAATTTTTTTTATCTATAAAATTTAAATTTAATATCTTATTTAAAAAAATCAAGTCCAACTTCACCTTGATCAACAATGTGTTAATTCTTAAAAATTTGGAATAACAATAACACATGAAAAGAAAATAAAAAGTAATGAATATTTAATTTATTTTCTTATTGAATAACTAACTTACCCAATAAAATAGTCCATTACTGAAAACATTTTAGCAAGGGTTCATTATAAGATAGAAGGAAATACATATGATTATATATATTAACCGTAAACGTTAACATTAACTACAATTTGACTAATTGAGATTAAACCAACAATATTAATAGGGGTTTAATTAAAAAATTTGATAATTTAAATTAATAAATATATGAAACTTTAATGAAAATATTTATTAATAATACTGTTTATATGTTTTAAAATTACATTTGAAAATACTTGCTAGCTAAAATGATAATTCTGTTTAAAGATTATTAATTTTTGCAACCAAATTCGTAATTTATATTTTTCTAATCTAGCATAAAGTATTCAAATGCTTTTGGGAGTATTTTGATACTTTTCAGTTTAGAGTATTAGAATACTCTGAATTATTTGAATACTTGTATTAGGAAATTAGAGACAAATTTCTCTACAAAGTATTTGAATACCTTTTCAAGTATTCAAATAATTTTTTAGAAAATAAAAAAGCAGCTCTTTTTAGTATTATAATACTACTCTGCAAGTATTCTAATACTTTGTATTCTCAAATGTAATTTTAAAGCATATTTAAATCAAAACCATAGAAACATTTAAGTGAGACTCATGCTAAATGCCATCAAAGATTAAATGAAGATGCACGTACAACTACTTAAAGAAACAAAGCAGGGGGCACTCAATGTTTATCAAATGATATAAACAAATTACAACTCAAATGAAATATTGAAAGAGAATATGGAATTGGAATAATCAAAACTAAAGACTTAAACAAGTAACAATTTTGAAGTTTAAGAAACTACACCCTCAAACATGTCAACAATATACCCGCATTTTTATTATGCCAAAGCTTTCAAACAATTCATTGAAAAGCCACTTTCAATTTGAATGCAACAAGGGTGATAAGGCTAGCTTGATGACAAAGCTTGCAGGAACTAGAAAATGTATTTTCGATCCTCTTTAATGTGTGCATTCATGCAAGACAAAAAAACACAAGACCTTTCTCTTCCTTTGTCATTATCAAAAAAATGATATCAAATAAAATACTAAATGCACAAGAAATAAAGGTCATAACAAGCAAATAAGACTAAGATAATATCCACACTATAAAAATATTGGATCCATATACACGTAAATCGAATAAAAGTGCTAAAAACAAGAGATACGATCAAAATATCTAATTTCAAAGTTTAAACAGCACTTATCATTAGAGCAAAAGGTATCAAAGCAGCATTGTTGCAAGAAAAACATCTTTTATTTCAGCAAAAAGAAACAATAATCGAGGTAAGAACATAGTGCATATAGCATCAAAACATAATGTGTATCATCAATTATAAAAAATAATTAATCACAATAAATAATAAAGATTCTCAACAAAAACATGATCAAAATGTCAAATATCAGAGCACTTAGATGTTAGAATTAATGTCTTATGTGAGAGACATGTGACTTATGTAGGGACGAATAAGTAAATGATTAATGATTAAGGATTAAATTGTAATTGGACTTAATAGGAGAAGTTTCTAGAGATAAGTGCTACTTGATGGGAGTAGTGATCATAAGAAGGACTTAATACCCATTAACGTAAAATAAGGTCCCCTTCTTGACTAGAAAAGTGTTATCTCTCACTCATAGTCATTACGAACGGAGAGAGGCAGAAAAGAAAGGCCTAAGGAAGTGAAATCTTATTTATCTCCTCTTTTAAGGAAATCAAAGTGCACCGGAGAGAAGTTCATATGGAGAAAGGTACAAGTCTTCCTATGGAAAAAGGTACGCATCATTATCTATTGTTTATTGATTGTTTGTGATAATCATAGGTTTCAAGATCCTGTTGTTTCCTATAATTAATAGTCTAGGAAACTCCTTAATGTTTTACATGTGGTATCAAAGCATGTGTTATGAAATTTATGATTCTCCAAGAATGATTTAATTTCTCCCAATTATGCATGAACTCTAATTATGAAATTTAGGGATAATTTAATTTCACCAAATTATGCATCAAACCTAATTATGAAATTTAGGGATTTTAATTTATGTTACACGTATTTTTAATTAATGTTTTGATAACGTGCCTCTCGCGTTAATTATATTTTCCGTTGCAAAGTATGAAATTATGTATATCATGAGAAATTTAGAATAATAATAAAATATAAGATGACTCAAAATCGGAAACGAAATTTAGTATTTAATATGTTAACTTTAGAAAGTAATGTAAAATAATAATAAAATATAATTTTATATTATATATATATATAAGATGACTCAAAATCGGAAACGAAATTTTAGTGATGCGAAAATGGAAGATTTTTTTTAATATTGTATATAACTCTTGAAAATTAAAATGTGTGATAATAATAAATAAATTATATTTTTTAATGAATGTAATAAATAAAATTATAATAATTTAAATAATACATATATACACAAGTTATTAGCGAGTTATCATAAAGTTTTGACTTGATTCATTTAATTAATAGTCAAATTTATATTTTCTTAAATCAAACAAATGATGAGTTTAATCGAACATATATATGATGAGCCATATTCAAATAAATCACAAATAGTTGACCTTATTTGCTCTCTTAACCACTTGCAAATTAACCAAACATGTAACCACTATTAAGTATATATCAAAGAGTCATTATCATGTAGGTAGTTCAAGCAACATGGTCCCAATTAAGATACATGAATTAGGAAAATGATCTTCGTGCGATGCAGCACATGATATATAGAAGATACATGAATTTACTCTTTGAATTGCTTTCTAAGCTTGTCTCACTAGTGTCTTGTAATTAGACCTAGCATGCCTATAAGTATAATTTATGCTAACTGTACAAAAATATATATAGAACCAACAGGGTGGTAATCTATTATTCTTTAAGAAGGGCCCCATGATCACCCACTCGTGTGATCAACACCTAGGAATGATTAGAATATAATGCCACAATAATTATCATTACTTGCCGGAATTTAAGTTTGAATATTTGTGTTTTGAACTACAGGATGTCACCTCAAGATGCGGCAAATCAGCTGCTAGCTAGCTTAGGCCAAAGTGCAATTATTTATGTGGTGCATATGATTATATTAATTATAACTTCTAAGAGTTTGAACTAAAGAGGAGAGAGGAATGATTTAGAAAATCATTCAAATGATACTTAGATGCTAATTGACACGTACGTAGAGAGAGAGAAAAATATACAATAGATAGATATATAATATGGTGTGATAATAATTAAAAAAAGAAATTAGATAAATTATAAGAGTTAATAAAAAGTTTTATAAGTGTTTATATATATATATATATATTATCGAATGATTTTCACAAGATCAATCATTACATTAAAAAATCTCTTTAATATTCCTTCTCAAACTCATCCTAGTCCAAGTATCCAGAAATCTAGTGACTCCCAGCATGTTTTGATTTCTTTTTTCTTTCTCTGAAGTTGGGATATCTCTGGTGAATAAGTTTCTATTGCATGCAATAGACATTTGCCGTATTATTTTATATTTATTTTAAGGGGGTTCATTATTAGTTTTTACTCAAAGTATATGGAAAACATATTTTATTATTAACATATATGGCACCGTTCCTCCTGATAGTGATACTTCTGTAAGTTATAGAAGTGGCAACACGGACTTGGCCAAAAGCAGGTCACCATGAACAGGAGAAAAGGGATTTTTTCTTCTTCTTTTCAAGCAGGCAAGGAAATTGATTCTTCTTTCAATTTTAGGGGATTTGTTTAAACACAAATAGTTTCTATTTTTCTAACAGTTATTGAGACTGTGATGTTAAAGAGTTTAAAATCATATTGTGACTGTAATACTTGCTGTGTCCACCACCTCGTCAATATCAATTGAGTAATATTAATAAAAACTGCCAGTACTCCTATATGCATCAGCTTGTGACAATTAAAAAAAATCCTGCACAAATGGCATTTTATTAATTTTCATTTAAACTATAGTGCTTTAATTTGAAAGAAAAGTTATTCATTTGTACCTTGTGCTGTGAACAGGTTTGTGATCTAGTTTTTATGTAATCTAATTAAATCTATAACTATAATAAAAGAGATATGATAACCCCATTTAGTTTCCACATTTTTTAAATCCATTTTCCCAAATAAGTAAGTATACATACACTCAAATAAGTTTACATGACTAAAGAAAATATAAGGAACTACTCATCATAGACACAAACTGGTAGTGGAAATGCAAACATGTATTGAATAATAAATAATACACTAAAACTGTTTTTATTTTTCTCATTTTTATTCAAATTTTATTCTGTATATTAAGCCTCCTTCTTCCACTAGTTTTCTATAATTAACTATAACGCAATAGCAACCATTTCCCCATGTGAATGTTTTACTCATAGTCTTTTGTCTAACTAAACCAATCAATATGTATGCTTACCGTGAATGATAAAAAAATGCTTACCATGATACATCAAAGTATTTATATTGGTACGATGTTTTCACAAGAAAGCAAATAGATCGCATATACTATTATATAGTTATAGCTAGCTTAGCTTGATGGAAAATGATTAAAATAATTTTTAGTCAGACTCAGACCATCTCAATTTTGTAGAATAAATTACTATGTGTACACAATATGTCATTGAAATAGTCAAACCAAATCTTCAGCTTGATGACAGCCAACTTTTTTCTTCTAATTAACAACCACTTGATGGTGATGAGTTTGTTTTTAGTGAATCTCCTTATTCAAACTTTATTCCCATATCTTTTATTGGATATTAAGGCTTTCATCATAACCTCAAGGTTAAAATATACAAATCATTTCTTAAATTACTTTTCTTTTTAAATTGATCCTCTAACTTTAAATAATTATAAAATATCTACTTATTCAATTCAATTCATGACAAGTTAATCCTTTAAAAAAATGTTTATTTTTAATTTTTGGACACAATTTCAAACATTTTTTTATTTATTCAATATGCAAAATTTATCTCATTAAATTCATATATATATATATATATATATATATATATATATATATATATATATATATATATATATATTATAAAAATCACCTAATATTCTAACTAAAAAGAGACAAATAAGATGAAAAATATATGAAAAGTGAGCCTTGTGATCAACCAAAAATCTAAAAAAATATTATTGCATTTTTTTTTATTATTCACGAGACTCATTTTTTATGTGATTTTTATTATATTTATCGTTTTTTTTGTTTTAAACATTAATTGATTCCTATAATTATCATGTAGGTGAATTTAATAAAATATGTTTCATGTCTTGAATTCATTAAAAAAAAGGTTCAAAAATAAAATATAAAATAAAAAAAAACTCATTTTTTTTTCTAAATGACTAACTTATCATGAATTAAACAAGTAAGGGGATCATTTTAAAAAAAATTTAAAGTTACGGAATCAATTTAGAACCAAAAAATAAATTAAAAAACCATTTGTATATTTTAACCTATCCTAAATTATAAAACAAATGGCTAAGGCTAATTCATAAATATTGATTTTCTTTTGGAAGTTGAAGCTGCTTTTACTTTTTATGAAGAAGTTGAAACTGATTTCTTCCTTTTGAATGCTAGCTAGGCTATTGATTTGTTTTTTTTGGGGGGGGTAAAACAACATTTTTAACCTTAAATGCTAGGCTCTTCAATATTTTTAAGCTCTTCAATGAACCATGATGGAGCAGGTCATGCCAAGTCCGTGTTAAAATTTACCCAAATTTTGGCCCAATAAATAAAATAGGTCCCTGATCGATGTCCATCATGAGGGACTTGCTATTTGCTTTCCCGAATTTCTATTTAAAGCCACAAGATTTGGTATTGCATATGTTGACGAAAATGTCCCCTGACCACATAACTATGTTTTCACTGTATATCTAGGCGAAATACACAATAAAAACTTATTTTCGTAGTGCAACATTTTTTGCATGCCTTACTATATAACAAAATATTGTTTATATTGTGTATAGGCACTCAATTTATAATGGAACGTTTCTATTGTGTAATTGAGAAAAAATTAATTTTGTAATTTGATATTTTTCTTGTTTTTAAAGAAACTGAATTAAAATAGTTTTGCAAAATATTTTTCATAAATAACTTGATAAATATAAAACAAGTCATATTAAAATTATCATATAAATATAGATACATAATGCGACGTTGAATAACAAAATACAACAACCTTTCCAAATAAAAAATGTGAGAACCAGAATTTAGATGAAATTACTTGTACATTCGTCTTCATTGCTATTTTCCATGTGAAGAGCACAAAATAAGTTGAACATTTTTTTAAGACCAGAGAAAAGAGTATACTATTAATAACTATGGTGAGAATTGGAGCTCAACATACATGTGCAACACAATTCAAACACTTTAACATTCTCTTTTAAATATTTTTTTCTTGTGAGTGATTAAAATTTATTAAAAATTATTCATTTTGATGAATTTCATATTTAAATTACGAGATAAAATTATAAATGATAAGTGTGATTTATCAAAATTAATGACTTTTCAATAAATTTTGACTGGTCAATTGATTAAACAGAAAATGTTAAAGAAATATGAAAGAAAGTATTACTAACATTACATAGAAACTCCTTGATAGGAAAAAAAAAAAAAGACATTAAAAACATGCCCGAAAATAAAAATGCAACAATCCTTTCCTGAGCATTATAATCTGGAGGTGACTTCATTTTTTCTGAACATACTAATTGGTCTTATTACCTCATACCAGCATTTTTCTTTACCAACAATCCCCAGCTCAAGTTTATGTTCTCAATGGTGCTACCTCTCATTTTCTTTGAAATACCAACAACAACAACATCCAAAGATATATATATATATATATATATATATATATATATATATATATATATACTCTAATAGAGAGTGTATTTACCTTTTTCATCAATATTTTTTAATAGTTTATAAATTTAAAACTCGTTTAATGTTGGAAATGCGTGCGCTGAATATCAACTCTTATACTAAACTCATATCTTGTTACATACCAAAAAAGAATAAACTCATATATTTTAATTGTGAAACATATATGTGACATTATTTTGCTCTTAAAAAGTGAATATTATTCTAGAATTATAAAAAATATTATTAATTTGGTTCTAAAAAATGTGACTTTTACTATACGAAGTTGGTAAATAATAGCCGTTCAATCTTGATCCACGGCAGATATGTCACATCGTAAATTGGAATTAAAACAGGCGTTCGAGATCATAGCCGTTAGATCTAAATCTAACGGTTCATATTCCTTCTTGCATGACATAAAAATTCCGACTGCACTAGATTAGATTCTCCGGTTTCCCTCCCAAAACCGGTTTTGGTTTCCAATTCTTCGTCTTCGTGTTGAATCTGAAGCTCTGTTTTCCTCGGCAATTTTTACGATCAGCTCTGTTTTGTTCTCCAGAAAACGAAGAAGGGTAAAAAAAAAACGCATTTTTTGTTTGTAACAATGGAGTTAGAGCATTTTCAAATTTACTGAAATATTTTATATGGAATTTTTTTTTCTTATCAGAAGAGAGATAAGACAAAACATTCTTTGTGCAGTAGCAAACGACTACTATCATATGAGGGAACCATTGATTCATCATTCCTTATGTGTGTACTGTGTAGTGTTTGTTCATGTGTGTGCATGTATGTATGTATATGTATCTGTATGAGCAGAGTATACTTGTGCTCATTCTATCCGCAAAAAAAAAATTCTCTTCCTTGTTGTTTTGTTCTGTTTATTGTTGGCCCCCAGAGTTTTAAGCTTAGATTTAATGGGAATTTTGAATTGTTGATTGTATTTAAGTGAGCATATATGTTATACATTTTCAGATAATCATTTTGGCTTTTTTGTTTTTTCCAGCATACTTGTTCCTATGTTCAGCAACCGTAGTAGCAGTCAGTTTAGTCAACAAGAAACAACATGTCTTTTGTTGCTAAAAGAAATCCTTGTGTGTGGAATGTAAGATAATATGGGATAAAGTTGGAGAATCTGATTCTCAAAGGGATGCAATGCTGCGGGAAATAGAACAAAGTGTCTGGATTTGTATAGAAAAGAAGTGGATGTAGCCAAACTATGTAGAGCACAAATTCAGCAAGAAATTGCTGATTATGTGGCGGAAATTGCTGGCGTCTGTGCAGCAATGGGTGAACAACCATTACATGTAAGTCTTGCTGGAACTCCACAATTGAGTGAATTAGCCATTTTTTTCTTGGCCACATGGAGATTTTTCAGTTGACTAGCTTTTATTGGTCTGTCCTCAGTTTGATCCAAAGGCTTGTGGAAGCTTGAAGAAAGCACGTGAAACAGTTGTTTCACAGCTTGAGGAGATGCGCAAGCTGAAAACCGATAGGAAGAAACACTTTTCAGAGGTCTTATATCAGTTGAAGAATATTTCTAGTGAGCTTTATGGCTCCATGGTGGCTAATGCTTATTCAGATGAGACCAACTTGTCTTTGAAAAGACTAGAGGAATTACAGAAGCAGTTACTTCAATTACAAAATGAGAAGGTGATTTCTGTCTTTAATTTTAATCATATATTATTTTTTGTCTAAACTTTTGGTAGACAGAAAACACATATTGTTCACGATGTGTTAAGCAATGCTGTGTGACTTATTGTTAATGCTTGAATAGATTTAGATGAAACAGTCATATTTGCTTTCTTCTAGACATAATCTTACAATCTTACCCTAAGAAAGAAAAACTTCCATAGGTTAATTTCTCTATGATTTTTCTTTTGAATTACGGCAGGCCAGTCGACTGAAGCGGGTGTCTGGCCAACTGAACACTCTCAATTCATTGTTTAGTCCTTGGTTTGGATGTCAAAGACACAATTTGTGAGATTTGCCCCACTATGGTTAATTCCACTGTGACAAAAGATGTCAGTGACAATACAATAAAGAATTTGACATCTGAAATACGAAGATTGCTGTTGATTATATCATTCTTCATTAATTGTATAATGATTCCACAGTATGTGCAATCTTAATTTAAAGCCTTTAAAGGATGCATGTTAAGTAACCAAGGCATAGGCCAGTCACAAGATCGTCTAGTGATAAATAATCATGAGCAGAAGAACAATGATATGGCTATTAATTTAAATTTCTTCCATAGGATTGCTTTAATTTTTTTATTTCTCAAGTATTTTACCAGTTTGTTGTTGTTTAACAAAGTGTGCCATGCATGTCACTAGTTGTTCTATCATCCATTTTGATAATCACTCCGCAGATCAAATTGATCACCTAATTACTAAGACAAAAGAAGAAGCTCTTAGCAGGAAAGAAATCCTTGAAAAGGTTGAGAAGTGGTTGGTTGCATGTCAAGAAGAAAGCTGGTTGGAGGAGTACAATAGGGTGATCCAGTGTTGCTATTGACATTATTGGATATTTCCTGCTTTATTTTTGTTTGCTTTATCTTTTTAATTACTGTGGTTTTTTTAGGATGATAATCGTTATAATGCTGGAAGAGGTGCACATCTTACCTTAAAACGCGCTGAGAAGGCCCGTGCTTTGTTAAGCAAAATTCCTGGTGAGTATCCCTTTATCATAATTAGTTCCTAAAATACTTTACTATCAATTTGCAGTGGCCTCTGGAATTTGGATCTAGTTTTACCTATCAAAATTTTGATAGGTGTACTGGTGTAGTATCGAGTATGTAACACCAACTTGATGTGGCTACACCCCATAAAGCTCAAAGTAGAGAAGGGGGTTGTCATAGAAAAACATTGTGTTATTGATTGAATAAGATGTGGATACAAAGAGCCCATTGTATATCTATAACAAGAAAAGAAGGGGGCAAGGCATACACTTTCTGTCTAAATGGATAGGAACCTAACAAACACAATAGAACATAACTATTGTCAACTAATACACGGATGATTTAGTTACGACTATTACTAAACTAACACTATAGTTTCTATTATTATGATAAGCTAAATTTGGATAAAATATTGCCATGTGACATGGTGAAGTACTGAATTCAGCTTATTAACTGTATTTGGTTGTTTGTCTATTGTTAGCTGCATTATTCTTCTAGTAGTGATAATGTAAAGGAGTACCATGCACCAAGAGGAGTTAAATTTGTAGTATCTAAAAATGAACATTTTTCTATTTGCAAAGATTATAAACATATAATATAGTAGTACTAGTGCATTCTATTGAAATTTTCTTATTTGAAATCAAGAAAATAGTAATTTTTTTCCTTATATTTAAGACCGTATTATGTTTATTTATTTTTATCAAAAAAGTTGTTAATTTTTATTAATGAGATAAATTCAAACCCATCACGGCACGACCTCTCACACCCCCTTCTTCCTTCAATCAACTGTATTTATGACACAATAGATGTTTTGTTTTCCAATAAAGGCTTAACTAGAAAGGTACTCAAAATCAAAACCTTTTTTCTTGTGTTTAAATGCTTGATGTCAATGGAACTTTTAAGCAGGAAAGGATAACTCTAAAGCTAGTGGTCATTCAGTGAAGACTGCAAGCAGTTCAGAAAACGGCATTGAAATTCAGTCATCATTCACTAGGAAGCCCCTCTCTCCTGTTTCTCCCGCAGTCCTATCTAAAGCCAACATATCAAATTTGGGTCATGATTCTCTGATGTCTCTTCTCAAATTATTCATATGCAATCTCTTTAAAACGACGTTCCATAATAGTTGAATTAATATTTAATACGTTATTCAATTTTAAAAATCATGAAAATAATATCATTTTAAAAGGGTAGCACAGGGACAATTTGAAAAAAGACAACAAAAAAGTCAAGTCGATCAAATTTTCAAGAAGACTATAGAAAATTACAGAACGTAGCAACATAGCAAAAAAGCCAAATTCTAACAGCAACTCCACCCTCCAGGCCATATATAGCTGGCGATGAAGAAAACATGACACCAAAGAATATGGCACTTCCAGTGCCTACCACTCCTTTGACTTTGGTCCCTATGTTGACTGCCAATACACCAGACAGTGTGTATTCTGGTGCTACTGCTGCTTCAAAGACTAGTCAATCATTTGAATATTCATTTGAGGAGGGGCTATCCAAAACCTATGCTCAATGATTCACAGTTTGGAGAGGAAATTCAACAATCAACACATGATTGTATGTTTGCTGACCAATTTTCTGCTTTGAAAATTGCAATGACAACATTGTGAACTTTTTTGGTGTTTGAGGAATACTGGTTTGGGTCTTCATTCAGCATAAGTGTATTTTGGTTGAATCTTTTTCAAAATTAAAGCAGGTTACTGTTATGAGTTTCGGCTTCTTCTTTTTTCTTTTATGATCACTTCAATATTGGCATCAAATATTCATCAATTTTATCAATGAAACCTTTTTTTTTAATCATATTTTTTTATTTATAAAATTTGAATTTGAAAACATAAACGATTCAAGCCTAGTTATATTATGCATGAACCAATGTCATATGGTGTCTCCACTTGATCCATCCAATTAATACTTTTTTTTATTTAATCCAAGATACAGTGTAAAAATGGGGGCTCTTTTCTTTTGGGCCACATGGAAATAGATTGGTTAAGCAATTTTTTTTTATATTTTTATTTGCGCTGAACCTAACCGAGCCTTCTAGTTCTGCTACTAAGTAGCTCTAATTATAAACTTTTGAAAAAATGTTAACATACTGATTAAAGAATTAAAATAATAAAATTTAATTAAAAATATTTATTATATCAGAAATGTAAAAATATAATATTATTAAATAAGTTTTTGCTATTTTTAATATTTAAATCGATATGTAAATTTTGTTTTACTTTTTCTTCATTTTCAATCAATTCGATTGGAACATAATTAGTTGGTTTCAGAAATATTAATCGTAGAAGTCAGTCCCCAATTTGCTCTTTTGGGTCTAAAGTCAGTCCCAATAAATGCTATCAAAATAATTTCAACCACGTTTGGCAATCTTTTATTATTATTTTAAATAATTTTTTACATTATTTGTTCACATTATTGTATATAATAAAATAGTCAGTTTTTATAATTTAAGAAAATTTTAATTTAATTATATATATAATATGAGGAGGGGGGATATTATACGAATATACGCGCATATAGTGCATATATGACATTAAAAATATTTTAATATGAATGGGTGAGTGACTCAGGTGACCAAATATTATTGCTTTATTGACATGATCATGGCTTTGGATTTCCTGTCGTACAATGTCGTTTCTAATCTTCGGGAATGTCGGCTGATATGTTTTATTTACTCTTTTCAATTTATTAAGTTAGATTTTATTATATGTTTTTTTTTTACTTATTGAGTTTTATATAGTATATAATGCTGATTTACTCGTAATATATTAGAGGAGGGATAAAAGATTTTAAGCATCAATCTATTTTAAATTGAGAATTAATCTCATAATTAATTAAAATAAAGGCATTAAAAATAAATCAAAATTTGCATGATAATTCAGTCTACCACAAATTTAAGTAAGTTGGATTGGAAAAAATTTACCTATTTTAATTATGCATAAAATATTAATCAATTCACTTAGAACTCGATTACCACGAGTTGATTCTTGATGGACTAAATTAGTTTGGTAAGATGCATATTAATATTATTTAAAAATAATTTCTTGTCACAACACAAGGTTAAACTTTTTTTTCTCACTCTTTTTTCTTGATTAAATTATTCTTCTTGTATTTTTTTTACGATCAACAATAAATCAAAGTCATTGGAATGTTTTTCTTATAAAAAAATCATCTTTTAATTTTTAATTTTAGATAAACTAATCCATTTAACCCATCAATCCATGATTGAACAATTCATAACGGATTGAGATATGTTGATTCACTTTTATAGCTTTAAATTTTATGGAACAACTCCAAAAATTAAAACTTGTAAAAATGTCTCTAAATCTCTTAATATGATTAAAAAGATACATATTGAACCCCTTTGTTTCAATTTTTTTAAAAGAGACATTTTTGAAAGAAAAAAAAACACTTTAGAAGTTTTTTTTTTTACATTTTGATTCAACTTTTCAAAATAATCAAAAGTTAAAAAGAATAAAAAGTCATATTAAAATAAGAAGTTACGTTAAATAATTTCTCATAAAATAAACAAATTAAAAAAAAATTATAACATATTATTTCTGCTTTTTTAAATATATGAAAAAATAACCACTAAAATATTTTATATCAAAATTATTTTTTATGTGTAGCAAATTAGCCCATTATTATATACCAAAAACAATACAATTGTTATGATACACTGGTCCAAAAAACCACTTTTATAAAACTAAAATTAGATTTTAAACTCAAATTTAGAGCAAACAGATTGTTTTTAGAATAAAATAATTTTACTTCTCAAAATAACCCTTCTATGTTGTTTGGACATCAAAAATTAATATTGAAAACTCATTTTCAAAAGATCAAATCAATGTCAAAATTAGTAATATTAAAAGATTTTTCAAATTATCTATCATTATTCATTAAAGGACAAATCATGTATATTATTATTTTTATAAAGTAAATCCATCAAATTTTTCCCCCTCACAAAATACAGAGAGTGTTTGATTTGTGTCCAAATTTGAAAATGTGTTGGTGGGTACAATATAATCATGTAGGGTTTTGAAGCAACAGAGCATGTGCAGAACAATATCCAGAGGAGAAGAGATAAAGTGACCTAGTGTGTGAGGGTAGGTGACTATTGACTAAATGCCAAAGAAACCTAAGACAAGGGTAACTGCTTGAGCTTGTGACTGAATCCACAATCCCAAATCGGTCTCATGGGTGTTCGACACGTGGCACAAGGACAATCGACCTTGGACTTTATTTATTGGAGCTTTCTAGAAATGTACCTACACTACACAGCCACACTTTGTTGAATTTCAACCCATTTCTATTGTTGTAAACAAAAGCAAAAGGCTCAATTCTTTATTGGTAAAATCCTATCTTAAATCATGAGGTTTGAAATGAATTTTGAAGCATAGAGATTCCACACTCGATTGTAAAGATAAGAGCATTGAAAAATGGCAATTAACTTACTGAGATATTAAACTCACTCAATTTTTTAATCATTGTTGGCAATTGCTTGATCTACTAGAAAATTATTAAACTTTATGAATACTTTCTAAATTTATTAAAAAATATAAAATGATTTCATCTATGACTTCTAACAATATTTAAGAAACATTGTTAATATAATTTTGAAAAAAACTTGAGGTCTAAAAGGAGATAAAAAGATTATTATTGTTCTTCTTTTTATGCTTACTGCTTGTGTTTGACCTGACCAACTAATGACATAATTCTATAATTTCAATTGTAATTTAGAAATTTTTTGAATTGAAAACTAAAAAGGCAAGGATAAATTAAAGATGTCGTCGCGAAAACCTCTTCTCTTAAAATTTCAATTGTAATTTTCAATTTTTTTTATTAATATCAAACATAAGAATCATAATTTTTCATTTTAAGATTCTCAAAATGTAAAAAAAAAAAAAATGGTCTACCAAACGTCGAATATGTAATGAAAAACTGTTTTCACCAATCAAACACGTTTTCCTAATTTTTAGTTTTTAAAAGCTAAGAGCACTTTTTAAAGGTAAAAATCAAACACACCCTAAAAGAAGTGATTTTGCTTTTCACGCTTAGCATAGAGAATTTCACTGGGCAAAGTTTTGTGTATTTATGTTCGACTAAGCGTCATCATTTTTGCGATAAGCGTGGGATAACCCTTATTAATTCATGCTTCTGTGCTTTGCGCGTGATTTCTATTAGTGCAAAATTAATAAGTTGTCATCAGAGAAAGTTTGAAACAAAAGAAATATAAATGGAGCTCTCTTATGACACCTTCTTCATTTCTTCACCTTTTTTATGTTACACATGTCTAGGAAAAGCTAAGCTCCCTATTATTAGGGTTGAATGTAAGGAAATTGAATTCTATGAACTCATTTTCATATTTTCATATCTGTTTATGCTTTAATATTCAATATTATACTTCTATGCTTTATTTAATTTTATGCTTTGTTGTTGGAAAAATATCAGTCTTAAATAATATTCATTCGGATTCAGTGACTTTGTGAAGGTCTCCCTCATTTTAGACCATTAGATTAAATTTAATTTGAACAGATTAGATTTTATCATTTGTTTAAAAAATATTTTTTAATTTAATAATTAACTTAGCTTTTATGTTTTTTATACTTTAAAATCATAAAAAATACTTTTGAATGTATAAATTAACTGGTACAGAATTATTATAGTTTAACCAATGTTCTCTAAAAATCATTTTAGAGCCTGCCTATAACAGTCGTAATTCAGTTAAAGTTGGATTACTTTCGAAGAAAGATAACAAAGAAGTGTATAAAAAAATCATCAAATATTTTATGATAATTCTTAAATTGTAGATTTTTTTCTTGCTAAAAAAATTTCTAACAGTTTAATAACTATATGAAATTTTTGACAATCTGAACAACACTAAAGAATACATTAAAATAAAATAATTTTGTGCTAGTTATTTATCCACTTAGTAATATTTATTATTATTTTAAATTATAAAAATCTAAAAAATAAATTAATAATATCTTTCAAAACAAATGACAAAATTTAATTTGAACCATCAGATTAATATAATGTACTAAAAATAAGAATGTCACAGTGACTTTGACGCCCCAAAGTCACCAAATACTCTCCCATCACCACCTAAAATATGTTATACCTTGAAATATTTAGACTCTCAACGTAATATTTTTTTTTAGCTTGACTAACATCAATCTGTTTACATAATTTAACATAGTCTAAAATTAACATTTCAGTCTTCAATATTATTATATTTTACATGTTATATTTTAATTAAAGATCATTTCTATTAATACATATGATAAATAGTTACCATAAATTAGTTTACAATAGATAACAAAATTATTAACTTTTTAGAACAAATATCATTCAAATTTTCACATCTTCAAATTAATAAACTTTCTCACCAATTTTTGCAAGTTATGCTCTCTAGTGTTGCTCTACATTATTCATTTTTAACAAAATCATCCAACGCTAAGTGATGGATCTTTATTCATCTTTAACTCAAAAATTTATAAGAACATAAAAATTACTTCCATTCTTTTTAGGAAATGTATTATTTTCATTTTAAAAATGTGGACTTCTTATAACATGCAATTTTTGTTTGTCTAAATATTTTTATAACATTTTAATTTTTATTGGTCTAAAGATATATGACATCACATTCAGAATAAAAAACGTCCAAGATATTTTGTAGTTAAATATTCCTCACAAATGTGTTTCGTCTTCAAAATATACGACTCAGTGAGCCGTATTTTTTCATGATATTTTAATTACTCTGGATTATTCTATAATTTTATGAAATAATAATAATAGTAATAATATGAAATGTCTTTGGGGTAAAATATCATTTTTCTTTATTTCTCTTTCCTAAAGTTAAAAAATATTTTTCTCTTTTATTCACAGACTAGGCAAGTCAATTGCTCTTTCCCAACTACAATGACAAATGTCCACTGTCACGTGCCAATGAATCCTTTCAGATTTCAACACAAGTAGTCAAGTATAACAGGTAACATGCAATAAATATACCTTTTTTTTGTTTTCCTTCTTTATTAGATCATGCAACTTCTGTTTAGATCATAAATAACCAATATTACCTAACCTTACCCCTATGTGATGTTATCTATTACTACCGCGGAGATTATTTTTTTTCAATCTATTGCATTAAAATATAAATAAATTTTAATTAATTTTTTTAATGATAATATTTTTCATTTAAGTTAAGTTTTATTTTTAATAATCTTTTGATTTTTGATTTATGTAATTAATATAATAGTACTTTAGAAAGTGGATTAACTTTTATTATTAACATAATTATAATTAAATGATTTTAACTAATTTTTTTTATAAGTGTGACTTATTTTTTTACTTATATTTCGGTTTGGAGGGAATAGTTACTAAAGATTTTTTATAAAAAAAATATTTAAAGAAAAAAATGTATGTAGTATGAAGTTATTTTAACTTTAAAATAAATCAGTGTAAATGTAGTTTGGAATTTTAATTTATGTAAAAATAAATATCACATCACTTCATTTTACTTTTTAATCATTATGAAGTAAGTTGTCTCCAGATTTAAATTTTTTTAATAACATATATGTAATTACAAATTATTTTCATAATTTAAAAAACAATAAGAAAAGTTAATTTATAATAAATATTAATCCCATAAATTTATATCTGTGAGTGTTGCTCTTACAACTTGAAATTTTTAGATGTCTTTGTATGAAAGTGAGAATAATATAGACATAATATGTATATAATTTTTTAGTAGTCATGTTTCTCCAGCAAAAAGTAGGTTGTGTTAAAAAGTTAAAACTTATTAATTTTATTATATAAAATATAATTTAGAGAAATTAAAACTTTTTTAAAAAAAATCAACAAATCAAATTTAATAAATTAAAAGGCATAAAAGACTCAAAGGGTGAATTTAGAACAACTTGTTAAATCAACATTCAATTTATAGGTGTTTTATAGGCGGCGAAGACCATCTAGGTCCTAAATCATAAAATAGTGCAGTGGTTAACTTACCTTATTCCTTAAAATTTGCAACAATGTCATCATAATGAATGAATCATATTTTTGAGTGTATAGATCTGTCTTAGAAAATGATGAATGAACCATATTTATGAGTCAATGATAATGTTATTCCTTCATCTCCACAACCACCAAATAGTGGCAACAAATAAGAATCCATGTGATGAACGAAGCTGGTTCTTCACCTATATCCAAGCATTATCTTGAATGAAATTGTCACGAGCATGGAATCCCAGGCGGAGTCAAATCTCCTTAGCCTAAGGGTAGTCACACATGCAATGAATAATGCCCTATGATGGATGCAAGCAAGCCTGACACTAGATATGTCAAATAAATTCCTATGCATACTAAGACTATTTGTAGGAAGAGTATTTCTGAGAACTAACCAAACTAACAATTAAATAAATAATTATTTTTGTTCTTAATATATACATGATTAATAAATTTATTTTCAAAAAAGAAGAAAATTTAAATTTTAGTTTTCAAAAGTAAAAAAAAAAATACGTTAAATTTATTTATTCGTTAACTTTTATCTATTACCGTAAAAAAACCTATATGATAAAGAGGGACGAAAATATCATAAAAATAATTATTAATATGATTGATGATATTTCCTCTTTTATATCGTTACAATCATATCATTATAATAAACACTTAAAAAAATAGGGTGAAAAATATAAGTTAAAACAAACGTAATAATAAATATAATATATTTGTTGCTATAAAATTTTTAATGTGACAAATATCTTATCTAAAATATAAAACTCAAACAAAAATGCACAATTTAATCCTTAAATAAAATAAGATTCAACTTGATTTTGTCACTACCCAATACTATCACAATAGAAATTTTAGAGAAACATACATTATACTTATTAATCAATATTATTCTTATTATTATATTTGTTCTAACTTATGTTTGCTTCCTTATTTTTTTAAGTGTTTATTATAATGCTATCTTTGTAAAAATAAAAAAAAAGATAAGAATAAAGATTAAATTATATTTTACTCTTAAATGAAACGAAATTTAGGGTGTAACAAATCAGTTCAATGAAAACTCATTAATATTTTAGTCTAATCTATTCAGTAATCATGTTAGCCGTCCCTTTATATTACGTAGATCCTTCATTAATAATAACAAATAAAAATTAGTAGATAAATGAATTTATATTTTTTTTACATTCAAAAACTAAAATTTAAATTTCTATTTTTTAAAAGCTAAAATTGTCAGCGCCATGTATATTAAAAAACAACTATTTACTCTTAACAATTTGATTTTTTTTCGGGTAGACGCAGGCGCTATAACATTTCAAATTATGTTGTGGCAATTGATTTTGAATAGTATTAGTGATAAGCCATTGATATTCTGGGCGAGCAGAATATTCTCCATTTCCATAATTACACCATATCCAAGTGTCACACATAAATGGAGTCAACGAGCCTATTTTGGTCTTAGGAGATCCAAAAAATTACTCGGGATCCGAGTGTTCAACCTTGTAGTATTCCAAACCCATCAAAATAAATATCATGAAGACTAAGGTCCATTCCATAATGTGCACAAAAGGGACTTGGTGCTAAATGAATATGCTTTTAGACCACTTTCCATGTGGATGGTCTACCGGATTTATTCATAACTACTTCTTTTATTATATGATGCTTATTTAGTCAATATTTAGATCTAATTCTATTTAAATTTTTATAATTTATTCTAATATTTTTTACTTGTTCGACTGTTGTCGAACAATTTTTGAATATCAATCGAACCTCTTTAGAAGGTAATTTTAATGTGATTGATTTCTCTTTTTTTATAATTAGTTTTCGTTACAACACTCACTATTTTACCTAATTGTTCACCCTTTTCGAATGTGATTATGAAATTATATTAAATATTTTAGGGAATAACTTTTCCTCATATATATATATAAAAAAAAATATCAAAAAATTCAATACTCATATATCTAAAACTAAATACCCATAGATTAACCACTGAACATTGATAAACTAACGTGACTTATTTTATCCGAGTAAGTTGTCTTCCACGGAGGATACTTGTGGTTTAAATTAAAAAATATATGCATTAATCAATTATTCACTCTTGTTGTTAATCAAATGTCTGAAATTTAGATTTTAGATATACATTTATATTAAATACTTAAAATATTTAAATATGATTATTTTCTTATAAAAATACTTGTGATTTAATATTATTTTTATCCTATATAAGAAAAAAATCAACATATTTTATTGAAGGTATTACTATTTATAATATTTTAAGTAAAAAGACAAAAAGCAGGTTACCGGCCGCAGGAAGGTTGGCCATCTAACACTGACTTGCATCCTTATATGGAAAATCATATTAGTTTGTTAAATTAAAAAATGGAAAACTTATGTATGTTTTTTTCCTCTATAATATAAATGAGAATATTTAGTCTTTTTTTTAAAAAAGTTTACCCTTTACAGAGGTGAAATTCTTCTTAACTAGATTGTATTTTTAGTTTAATTTTTATATATTATTAATTATTAATGGGAAGCTTTTTTTTTTCTCGATAATAATGGGAAGATTTTTATATTGGATCATTAAATAAATGGGAATTATTTTGTATATAATTTTCAAATAATTATTATAAAAATTAAACTATTTTTAAATATATGATAATTTATTATTAAACACAATATATTCACCTATTTTATTGCCCTTGAATTGCTCTTTTTTTTTTCACAATTATGATTGTTATTATTTGATTCGTGATAACGAGGGTTTTAAAAAATCGTTTATCTTTTTGTTGTCTTTTAAGAAGTTCATTTAAAAATTAATAACAAACACTGCTGTTGAAAATTACGATAAAAATCTATTAAAAAAATTAAGTATTATATATTTGATCCTGATAAAAAAATAAATTATATATTTGATATATTTTAAAACTTTTTTAACATATCAAAGATTAAAGATACAGCATTTCCCTTATTTTAATTATTATTTTAATGTTGCTGCTGCAGTATTTATTTTGAGCTTTACCATATTTTCCCATTAAAAATTTTCAACTTTCAAGTTTCAATTCAAGCAGCTTTGGAAAACCCAACCAGCCAACAGGTTTTTTTCAACTCTTGAAATTTCCAAGTTGTTTTAAATTTCTGGAGCAAACGGTTTTTCACTTTTTTCTGCTCTTTTTCCTTTTTTCTGTGTTTTTTTTTTTAATTTCATTTTCACTTTCTGGGTTGAGTGAGCAAGTTAAGTTCTGGAGGGAACTGAAAAGAAATCTTTATACAAGATTACACCTTCAGAAGAGTCTTGCCGAAGTGTGTGGAATCTTTGTGACAGGTCATGATCTTTGTATTCTGAGCAGTATTCAGAGTTTGATGTTGGTATGTAAAAACCAAGTTTTTTTTATATATATATTTTTGTGTACTTAATTTTTCCTTGAGTTTCAGCTTCCTGTCTTTTAAAAGTTTAGGTAAATGCTGGATACAAAGCAGGTTTATGCAAAAGGGTGGTGTTTTTATTTTTTGTTTTTTTGTTTTTTTTTGCTCCTTTAGAAAAACCTTTGGTATTTTTGGTTGCTTTTGCTCTGTTCAGAGTTCAGGGTCAAGAAATATTTGAAGTAAATGAGTGGTTTTTTTTGACAAAATTTATGATACTGAGTTTGAATTTTCTATTTTTAAGCATTTTTCAAAATTTTCCTACCAAAGTATGTTTTGAGGTTGTAATAATATGGCAAAACATTTTTCTATTTTTGTATTTATTTGAATGTCTTTTTTTTTATTCCTTTTTGTTACGAATCAAATTTCTGGTTTCAGTACCAGAAAGTTGAAAACTTGATAACTGAGCAAGTACCCATTTTTCAGAGATGGAAACAGAAGGAAAAAAAATTAACTTTGTTGGAAGATAACTGCATTTTTTCCTCATGATTTTCTACTCAAACCCTAGAGTGCTGTGATCAGTGATTTTTGCAATTTAATTAAAAGTTTTAGATGGATCAGCTAATTCAGCTAAACAACTTAAAAAATCCAAAGTTTGCGTCTTTGTTTTCTTTGTTCCTAGTTTCTGGGAATCCTTTGATGAGTTTTCATTTTGGTTTCCTTGCATGTTTAAGAAGATTCAAATTTTTGGTTTTGCTAAAATACTCAAATTTTTGTTATGGCATGTTTTCTAATGAATCATTTTGCTTTCTGAGTACATTGTTTGTTGATCTCTTGCTTGTAGATGTTGGTTTGATTGTGTGGACTTAGGAGTGAATAGTTTGATATATGCGCATGGAAGGAAGAGAAGGCTTCAGTTCTGGGGTTACAGTGATAGGGGCAGAAGCTCCATCAGCCTATCATATGGCACCAAGGAGTGAAGCTCCAAGTCAGGTTCCTCCTCCTGTTCCTGAAGCAACAGCTGGAGCTATTGGTGTCTCACCTGTGAGTGTGGGATTGGATGGAACAGCAGCTAAGAAGAAAAGGGGTAGACCAAGGAAATACGGGCCAGATGGGTTGAACTCTATGGCATTGTCACCCATGCCAATCTCATCTTCAGCTCCATTTGCTAATAACTTCTCATCCGGGAAGCGGGGGAAATCGCGGGGGATGGAGTACAAGCTGCTGAAGAAAGTCGGAGTGGATCTTTTTGGTAATGAAATTTGGTACTTTTAATGCTTAATAACATGCATTTCTTGTAAACAGCATGATTATGTGTCACTAACATGGTTTATCAAATATTCATTTTTGTTAATTCAGAAGTATCTTTCTATTTTTTATAACTTTTCTTGCTTCTTAAAGTTTGCTTCTGGTCAAACTTTTAGACTACCCCATACCTTAAAAGGATTTATCCTTTTGTGCTGTAGAACTTTTTGAAGTGAGGTGAATCAATTTAATTTTAGACTTTGATGACGTTTCCATGCATAGAAATCTGATTCTATTTTAGCAAGGGAGTGTTGAATTGTGGTCTGCAACCACAATTTGTGGTTGCAATACCACATCAGCTGCACTTTGTCTGCCATTTTTCCTCTCTCACAATTTTAAGAGGTTTTGGAAGTTTTTGCTACTCCGACCATGATGACAATTAAAACCTTGAATTTAACATTTGTTCTCAAAATATATCATTTTATTGATTTATTGTAATAACTTTTCTACTAACTCCACTTAACATAGGAAAATACCAACATATTAATTGGTTTTTGTTTAATTTTGCTCACACTAAGATAATTCATAATATATGTAGCCTGGGACAAATGTATGACTACTTTTTGTAGATATTATTATATTATGAGTACTACTTGTTGAAATTATTAATTACTAAAAGTTTCTACTAATTTCTGTTAATATCTATTGTTGGTACTTCTGTAGGTGACTCTGTTGGTACAAACTTTATGCCCCATATCATTACAGTCAATACTGGTGAGGTATGCCTGAGGAGGGGGAAACCATTTCTTTTAACATTATTTGGTACATGAGTTTGCTTTGAATTACTGTCAAACTATCCTTATTATACCCTTGTGTATCTGAAATATATGGGTGTATAAACTTCTGTTATCCGCCATGTTGTGTAACTGGTTTAATCAATAATGTGGAGTGGGTGTGCTTTGTTCAGTTATCTGTTGGAGGGTAAACCTTGCAAATAATGATATTATGGTTTAAGGAAGTATGATTTGTTTCCTTTATCTATCTGTTTATCTGGAATGTATTAATAAATTTATGTTTGTTTTTGTTAATTTTTATTGTTTTTTTGTGTAATATATGGACAATTATATACAAATGTTCTGTTCATGTGTTGATGATATTTTCAAATTAACTAACATTTTTTGCTTATTGTGTTTGGCTTGAAACATGCTTTCTTCAGAAAAATGTAATGCTATTTTGTTTGTTTGTTAAAATGTATATACACTATGCAACAAGGACGGAAATAAAAGACTGGAATTTGCTGTATCTTTTTAACTCTTTTACTTTTTCTTTTCATTTTTTTGGTTAAACATTTTGTTTATGAAGGGCCAAGCACATAGTTCTAGTTTCTTTCCATGGTTGGATTCGCTCCTTTCCTTTGTCGTGGTTATTAACTTCTGTTGCATATCATATTTGTTCCAACATTTTGGTTCTACATCTGCAATATAGAATGATTTGCAAATGATTATTGTCTATTCATCTTTGAGTCTCACATATGAAGTCACTGCAAATTTAGCTAAAGTTATTCATAAGTAAAAGTGAGAAAGCTCAAGTGTTTGTGTTATATTCTCCATTCAACAAGAAAAAACCTTCAATATCCCCTTAACATGATTTATATATTGTAATGCTAATTCTTCCTGCAAAAGAGACAATTAAATACTGTTATTTTTGTGAACACTTGTTTCAGGACATTACAATGAAGGTTATATCTTTTTCCCAACAAGGACCCCGTGCAATATGCATCCTATCTGCTAGTGGTGTAATTTCAAATGTTACACTTCGCCAGCCTGATTCTTCTGGGGGAACCTTAACCTATGAGGTGCTGCAGTAAATTACCTCATCAGTACATGTTTTATTTTATAATTTTTTAACTTGCCTTTTTTGTAGTTACATTTTCAATTAGTTTGAAATTTTCCTTGTCATGTTTTAGGAAAATAGGAATTAAGTAGGCATTAGATCTGATGCACTCTTTGACACCCTTCTCATATAATATTAAGGACTTTTGAAAGCTTGACCAGAGTGACGGGGATACTAGATTTTGTGTCTAGCAGAAAATACACTAAGTTTAGGCATGAAAGATGATAAACAGAGGCTTTTTGTGAAAGCCTTTGATTGCAGTGAAAGTAATCAGATAAGAGGCTCAAGATTTCAAAATGAGGATAGAATTGGAAGGATAAATGATAAGAGTGCTTAAACTATTCTTGATATGCATCATGCATGTAAGGCCTTAGAAATAGAAGTATCCCTTTATGGTCTTAAAAATTAGGATGGGAGCATTGATTAGTTTGAGAGAACTCCAGGATTCAGTTTTGCTACATAGAGACTACAAATGGTTGAAATAAACGGGCTACGCTTGGCTGGAAATGACAGAAACAAATACTTGGGTGTAGAATTATGCCTTCGGTGGTACTTGATGGAAATTTGTAATATTGTATGTGACTTTACGTTCATCATTCACTTGGAAATTGTAGTTTTTAGTTTGATTATTGGTACGAGGTTCATGATGGGTGCTATAAAATCTTATGTTTCACATTTTGGATTATTTTCTAGGGCCGTTTTGAGATACTTTCATTGTCTGGATCATTCATGCCTACTGACAACCAAGGATCAAGAAGCAGGTCGGGTGGGATGAGCGTTTCATTGTCAAGTCCAGATGGTCGTGTTGTAGGTGGTGGAGTTGCTGGTCTCCTTGTAGCTGCCGGTCCTGTGCAGGTAAACATTCCTCTCTCAACCCTTAGAAGCTATTCTCAACTCAATTATGTATGTGATCGTGAGCATGGATTGGGTGGTAGGGACTACAAGGTTGGATTCAAAATAGTCTGCAACATCCCATATCATCTGTGATGTTGAAAACTTTGCCAAACAATCTTCCTCAAATGCATCCCCAAGCAATTGAGGGTTTTCAAATGAAAGAGGCAGAATTGCATGCCTAAATAAAGGGCACTACACAAGGGAATTACCATAATGTAGCATCTGGTGCAATTTACTTTGAACAGGTTATGCATAACATTTTTTCCTCAAATGAAGGATCACTTATATCCTTATGTTATCAGGTGGTGGTGGGAAGCTTTTTGCCAAACAACCAGCAAGATCAGAAACCAAAGAAGCCAAAGTCTGACTATGCACCAGCTAATGTCACTCCTTCCATTACGGTGTCTTCTGCACCACCCCCTACTAATGGTGAAAAGGAGGATGTCATTGGTGGACACCTACTACACAACAACTCAGGCACAACCCTTAACTCAAACCTTACTCCTCCCTCGGCCTTTCGACGCGAAAACTGGGTTAACATGCACTCCTTGACAGACTCGATGAAGTCGGCTACTGACATTAACATATCTCTTCCTGATAGTTGATGATCAACCTGCAGTCTCCCTGTCAACATTCATGATTGAACTCTTTGTTTAATGGTTCCAGTGTTGTTCTATATGGCGTAGTTTCCACTCTTTTTCAAACCTATTATGATCTTTTTTTGCCTATGACTGTAGGGCGAAGTAGCTGACTAGTGGTGTAAGTTGCAGCTAGGTTTCTATAATTTTCTTTGCCTACCAGAGCATCTGATTCCTCGGCTGATTAGGTAGATGCTGCAATGTGCAGTGTTATTATGAGTAGGCTAATTTGGATGTAATCACAACTGAATTTGTTGGATCTTTTGTCTCAACCTAGCCATTTATTATTATGTCACGAGTATAGACTTGTTATTTTCTCTATATCATCTTAAACTTGCTTTAATGACTTTAGCATTTTTTTATAATGGGTATCAATATCAGTCGGTTTATAATAACCTACGTATCTTAATTAATTGAGTTAAACTTTCTTGATAATGTTTAAATATTTGAAATTTTTTGATTTGGAAAGAATGTAGGAATCTAGATAGTAAAATTTTAATGATAGGACAACTTGTTTGGAAGAAATTAATATGAAATAAAGGTAATAAAAGAAAAATACAAAATCTAAGATTCAACAAATCTCTCTTTTACCATCTTTCCTACTTGACTCGTTTGAATGAATTATTAAATTGGTACCTAAAATTACCCAAAAAATGGTCTTTTTGAAAATGATCACTGGTAAAGCACTTCGGTTCCTAATGTTAATAGAGTTCATAATTTAATCTCAAACTTCTACAACTATCATTTGAAAAAAAAAAAAAACCCTCTATTTATTTTGGTCTGTGACTTTGGTGTGCTTCTATAAATTTGGTCTTTGACTTTGTTTTACATCAGTAAGATATTAGTCCTTAGACCTTAGTGTCATTAATAATTGATCTTTATATTTTATTTATATAAGGATACATATTTAAAAGATTAAAAACTATAATTGAAATTCACTGTTAAGATCAAAAGATTTATTTTAAATCTCGTATTGAAGGGTGAGTTTGGTTGAGAAAAAGGAGAGAGAAATAAAGAAAAAATTGTGTGGATTCCATATGAATTTTATAATTATTATACTCTATTTTAATTTAAAATTTTCTCTTTTATTTTTATCTTCTCTACTTTTATCATCTTAAACCAAATACAATATAAAAGTAGGTTGGAAGAAGCCCTGTAACTCTAGTGTGGAGGGACTCTACTATATTTAAAAACAAATTATGTGTTTGATTGAGTCAATTTTTTTTATATTTAAAATAGTATAGATCAAAATTTTAGTAAGAAAATTCAAGAATTTTTTTTAAAATAAATAAAGGAATATTCCACAAAAATTAAAGATTCCTAATCCGAAATCATCCTCAACGTAGTCACTTTCCATTATTATGTTTTAAAATAAGTATGTTTTAGTGGAAGTTCTTTCAATTTCATGTGAAAGTATTGATATCTTTTAACCAACCAGTTGCTAAGCTTTTTATTCAATTTTTCGATGTAGGTCTCATTATTTATTTGATAGGTTTCATTTTCAAATTAATGAAATTTACATGAATTTCAAATAATAAGATAGTGTTAGAAAGTATCATGCTAGTACTCCTCAAATCTCAATCCTCATTACTTGAAATATATAAACCATGTGTTTTTGTGCTTATATTTTAATAAAATAAGCGTTTGGGTAGATATTATTAATCATGAATTACTAAAGTCGACAGCAACACCTTTATATAAATAAAGGGTAATAAAGGAATATTTGTCTTTTTATTACATATCTCGATACATAATACTTAAAAAATATGTAAAAAGTAAAAATAAAAGCATTAACATTTGAATAGAAATGTTGCATCGTGCCTTAAAAGCATTAAAGAAAAGATGATTTGGGTTAAAATTGATACTTAGTCTTGAAAGAAGCATGCTACCAAACCCTCTCTGTTCTAAAATATCAGTAATAATAGGAATATAGCATAGCATAGGATAGAGGTTGCTTTATCTCCCCTTGAAGTTAACCTAGTTATTGAAGTAAACTTTTTAAGAAAAGAAGAAAGCGTAAGGTGCACTCTTTCACAAGAATAAATGTTACATACGTCAAACACTTTGATTGTCACATACTCCCTATGAAGAAATCTGTGCCTTATTAATGAGCAAAATGCATTATTGTCTGGATTTAATTTCACTTTTGCTTTTCAATTATAACACATGTACAGTATAATTTTATTTCTAGATGGTTACTGGGATAATTTTTTATTATAATAATTAAAATCTTCTATTTTTATTGCTATAAAAATTGCAATAAATTTTCCTTTTTCTAAAATTCTCTAACTCTCTTTTTTCAAAAAGTCTCTAAAAATTGAATTAATCAAATCATTTTAAATTATCTTTCGTTCAAAATTTCCTGATCAAAATATTATATTTTACCTTGAATTAAAAACCTCATTTCCATCTTCAAAATCTTCACCTCAAACTTTTTTTTATCTTTCCATCTTAAGTCCATCATAAACTTCTAATTATTTAAATAAAAAAGAATTTAAAAATTTTATATAATAAATTAATAGCAGAAGGAATCGAATGTAATAATTAAAGATAAAAGAACACAAATAACCTATTGTTCGATAACTCTTAGTGGTTGTACAAACACTTTTTTCTGTAGATACTTCACAAAAATGTAATTATTTCTGAACTTAATATTTCTGTATATTGATCTTTTCTCCTTTTCTTTTTGCGGTGGCCATTAATTTTGTTGTGTATCCGAAGCCAAAGAAATTATCATGCATTCAGCGCTATTTATATAGCAAAAAAGAATGTGCGTATACGTGTGACTGACAATAACCATTGATTCATTTGAGTTTAGAAGTAACCATTTCACTGTAAATTAGTGACTTATAACTCGATGGAAACTTGGGTATGCAAGTTATAGGGCTTGTTTAAATAAACTTTCCTATGAGGAAAAAAAATTAAAAGAATGAAACAATCTTAAACTTAAGTTAATTTTAGCCTATAGAGAAAAGTTTATTTGATTTTTTCTTATTTTCTTCAACAAGCCCATAATAATCTTTAAATAAAAACTTGGGTACGTAACTCAAGCACATTAGGTTTACAAAGTAATTCTCTTACTAACCTAGGCAATATGCATACTTTTTTTACCAGGCATAATTAGTTTTTATTTATTTATCGATAAATGTCAATTATTAGAATGTTAATTTTGTTAACAGGGAAAAAAACCTGTAACTTTTTTTCCATTCTTTAACCATCCAACTCAACTTATATCTCGGAGGCATAGCTAATTGATTGTTTGTCAAGCAATTATGTACTATTAGTTACATATTATAAATTTAAAAACAATAACTATCAAATTATCAAGGTATTAATGCCTTGGATAAAGAATTTGCAACTCTATAAAAGGGTTTAAAACAACAGAAAATATTATCGGTCTTTGGTGGTGTTGCTGCTGCTACTCTTGGGGTTACATGCAGAGGAGGCAAATATGACAAAATCAAAATATACATATTAGGCAAAAAAGCCTTTTATGTTTGTGGTTAAACCACTGAGAGCTCAAATAATTTTTTCATGCCTAAAGCAGTCTAACCTTGCAGAAGTAATACAAAACTTAAAGAATCACAACTTCTCAAGCCTCTCTCTTTCTAGCCTTAGCACCAATATGGATTGTCACGTGTCCCTCCAAAGAGCTTGGCTCATCACGGATTGCTCTCACCATGGCTCTTGCCAATGGAATTCAGCTCATAAGATGGATTTGCCCTCAATGTAGGGAATGTATCAGCCTGTAACTTCTTTGATATTACCAAGAATTTAATTAGCTGGTACATTTATACAAAGAATAACACAATTCTCGAACAAAAATGTAAGCGAAACATATGGCAGGCATGGAAGGCAAGCCATCAATTAATGCACATCCTCGGTAAGGGTCCATACCAAGCTGAAACACATTAAGATGAGAGAACAGTCACCAACTTTTCCTTTGAAATAGTACAGGACAATTTACAAAAGAATGCACTTCTAATAGTAATACCTGACTATACAAAATGCAAATACCAAAACAAGATATGCAACTTTGAACAGCCGCTTCTTTTTCTCCCAATTTAGCTTATTGTAGATTTCAGTAACATCTGCTAAGTGCTCTCTTTTAATGTACCTGACATATTAGCTTCCATGTCATGACTAATGAGGCATATAATATATCTGGAAATGATGTGCATATGGAATAACAGCACATAATTACACAGATTAGTTGTTGAAATGCAATGTTTTCAGGATTCCATTTATTATCTCATACAGCATTACATTATGCTGCAAATGTCCATTTTAATGCTAAAGATGTTTGAAATTTTGAATTCAAATTTGCAATCTAATTATCCAGGTAATTTGAAGTTAATTGTATGTAGATGCAACCTAAGCTTCATACAGATAGGAAACAGAATCTCATGGCAGAAGGGTTAAATTTCCATCTCCAAAGAGTTTCAGACTATAACAATCTAAAACTACAATGAAATTTCAAGTAGGAAAAACTATGAAAGTTGCACACTTCAAATTTTCATAGTCCTTGATTAAATAAGTTTGTAATCATGTCTTCAGTCTTCTAACTTCTGAGTTGACAGTCTTCTTGTATTCATTATGAGTGTGTGTGTGTGTCAAAACTCAGAAGTATTTGGGGGGTTTTCATCATAACTATGATCAGGGTCACAAGTGTCTTTTCAAGTTATCCCTCAAATTACAATATTGGAAACTGTTTGAACAACCACTTGATGTTCATTCTTCTTTCGATTTGCAAGTGGCAGTATGAAAGTCTAGACAAAACCCTTTAGTTAAAATACCATTCGAATCCTGTAATCATTAATATTTTAGCTATTGTAAACCATCAAATCACCCTTAAAACAATGTTTTGCATCCAAAAAGGAAAGAAACATATTCATTCCATTCTATTGAGTTTTCCTTCAAGTAACCAACATTTTCAACCCCTAAATCAACGCAAAAATGCTCCTAAGAAGATTGAGAAGCCTACTTAAACAGCATTCAATAATTTAAAACTAACAACTTCAGAATCAATAAAGCACAAACTTTTGGAGAAGGAAAGGAAAAAAAAACTTACAATCGCAGATTGTAATACAGGAAAGGGAGAGATATCAAGAATATAAACCAATGCCCGGCTATAAGATTGGTGAAGCAGAAGATTCCATGGATGATAAACTCTGGCAAGACAACCTGGTTTATCTGAGACGTGGAATCATATGGGTTGATATAATCAAACTCCAGGTCCACCAATAATATAAGCTGCAATAAAAATTTCAAAAGATGTCAAATTTGTTTCATAAATAGTAACCATCAATTTTACTTAAAACTTCTTCTTTCTGGATTAGTTTTGTAGGTAAACTTTTTTTTCCTACTAGTACACTAGACTATCTTTCTGGAGTAGGAAAATTGTAGGAAATAAATACACATGACAATGATGACATAGCAGAGCTTCACCTATCCATTAGGAATGGCCAAATGCAATGGTAAAAGAACAAAGCCTTACAGAGAAAAACTTTAAAAAAAAAACGCTTTTTAAATGATGGCCATTTTCTTTCAGAAAGGCAAGGTAAAAGCCTAAAAAAAAAAGAAAGAAAGTGGAATGAAGCATGAAAATAGTGAGATTCCCACCAATGCAGTCCTTATGCGTGTTTGGTTCATCTTAAGAAAATTATCACTTTATTAAACTTTTATAAGACAGATTTTAAAAATAAGCAATCATTTCTAAAATCTAATCATTTTTCCGAATAAATGACTTACATCCAGAAATTGTTCTAAAATCTATACACACAATATACAAAAAAAATATATATAAATATGAAAATAAAACAAACAATTTTTACAATCAGAATTGAAAACTTATGCCCTTGCATGCACGCTCAAAGTAAATTATCCCCCCTCCCACAAAATGAAACTGTTGAATCTGGTTAAATTATTATTACTGCACACAATTACAGTGATTAAAAAAATAAAAAGCAACAGAACAATGATATAATCCAATTAATAGTAGTAATAATACCTGGTAACCGAGAATACAAAGAAGAGTCAAAATGAGAACAAACGTTGAGATCCAATATAACACCTCCGCCATGAAGCCCACCACTGCATGCCGTTTTCTATCTCTCTCTTCCTCGTACGCTGTTTTCCTTTCCTTAAACGGAGTTCCTTGTTTTCGGGAAATGAAATCAAATCTCAACCTCAACTCTTTCGAATTTTCCCTTTAGTATGTTCTTTTTTGGAAAAAGGGTGCTTGATTTTTCTGGGCCCAGGTATTTTGCCTGGTCCATTTTGCTTAATTAATTTGGGCCGGGCGAAAGTTATAGAGTGCTACTAGGTGCAATTAACCTAAACACTAAAAGAGAGAAATACCTCTTATAAATCAAGTTAATCCGTAAATCTTAATATGGTCAAGTTAATCCGTAAATCTTAATATGGATCAAGTTGATCTGTAAGTTAATTTTTAAGACTTACGAATCAACTTGATTCATAAGTCTTTTACAGATCACTTAAAACGTAAGAGGAGAAATTAACAAGAGTAATTTTGCCATTTTTAAAGAATGCTGGATACACCAGCAATAATACTGGGTGCACCTAGCAACACTCAAGTTATATAATGAGTTAAATAATAACAAAAGTATATTTTTTGGCCAAAAAATATTAAATTAAATTTTGGGCTATGTACATATGATAAATGTTTAATTAAAATTTATAATAAATAAATATGTATAAATATATAAATCATATTTTAGATCTACAATTAAATAATTTAAATTGTCATATAAATATATAAATCATATTTTAGATCTACACTCAAGTTTTTATTGTTCTATTATCATGGTAATTGCTACTGTAACCAGTAACTAAGATATTATTAAAGTTTGTCGGAGGTAATTCCTATGAGCAATTTTTTAGCACAGCAAAGAATATGTACCTAACAATGAAGAAAACAGAGAGAGAGGAAACCTGGTTTTTTGGTTAAAGACCAAAGTGCATTCGCATGGTTGAATTCAACTTAAAAAAATCGTCAAACGATGAATATCATCGTGAATTCGGTGGTATTGAGACCTTCTAGTTAATAATAAAATCATTGTTTTTCTTCTAATTTCCTTGAAAATTTAACTTTTAAAAACATGAAAAGTTATGCAAATAAGTGAGGATTTAATGGCATCCATTAATATCCAAACACAACGGTAAGGTATAGGGTTTAATGGTATTCATCTGTATTCATTGATCATTAGTATCCAAACAGGGTTTAGATGGTATTCATTAATATCCAAACACACTACATAGTAAAACAATTAAGTAGCAATCATTTGAAAGTGACAAATAGGAATAGGTGCTTGTCATCTCAAATATGCAATGTTGTACTACATTTTATATTCAAGTTACTACTCGTACGAGAAAAAAAAAGTTGCGTACTAATACTGTAAAATATTTGTTTAATGTATAAATTCATAATATTTATATTTCATATCCTAACTTACGTTAGATAAAAAAGTATATTAATGATTATATAAAAGTATATTCATGAAATTAATTTTAATCCTTGACATTATTCTGTAATGTCTTTAACTGAATTGATGTTTTATTTCAGTACCTACCCGTAAATTTAACTATTAAAATAAAAATAGCAATTATTAATATAAAATATCAAATTTAATTAATAAACACTATCAATAGTAATGATAATTTATTTACATTTTGTTATACTACCTCCATATTTTATATATAAACTTTTCTTTAAAAAAATTGATTTTTTATAAGATCTCTAAATTGTCTGTTACATTTCTTTATTAAAATACTTTTGATTAGTTCACAATATCTTATAGTCAATAAATAATAAATGTGATAAATTAATAAAAAAAATAAATCTCGCTTATATTGGAAAAGATAACTAGTTAAAGTTGCAATAATTTTAGAAAGATAAAATTCTTTCTTTGTCTAGGAAAGCAGAAACTTTAATTAATTAAATTAGAAAAATGAGATGATAAATTCTAACAATTTTAGAAAAATAATAAAAATAAATAATAACTTTTGAAAAATACTCTCAACCTGGCTTACAATACTGCATGCATGATGCAGTTATTAAATGACAGTTTCATATGCAATAATGCAACCGCAGAAGGACAGTGCCACAGTGGGAGAGATAACAGATGATGACGATGGGATTGGGATTATTATTATTATTTTACATCGTTATCCTTTTAAAGGTTGAGAAATACCATTTTTCTTTCCAATATTTATAATATAAAATATTGTAATTCAGGAGCCTTTCACATATATATTAGTTAATCAATGTCAATTTTACTTAATATTTATTTTATATATTCACAATTTACTTTAATTTTGGTTTGTGAAGCTTTTGATATTAATATATGTACCAATCATCAGGGAAGGATCTAAAAATCTTTGGAAAGAGGGAGCTAAATTTTCTTCTTCTTTTACAATTATTTAAATAAAACAAAAGCTTTCTTGAAAGAAATGATGCTACTCAATAGTAGGTTTGACAACATGGTTGATTCATATTATCGTGGATTGAAATTTTTTAGGTTCAGTTAAGATCATTTTTATGTCAAACTCAACGTTATTGAGCCTATTCAGATTAATACAAAAATAATTTTAAAAATTAATTATGTAAGAAAAATATTAAAAAAATTAAAGAAAATAACTTTCAAATTGATAGAAAGTTTGTCTATTTAACTGGTTAAATTATATGGACCAGGTCTAAAAGACTTATTTTTATATAATTTATATTTTTGAAATCTAACATAATTCTAGATATGAATGGGTGAAGTCGATGCATTGAGTCAGGTTGACTCTATCGACTCTACTCAATAGTATTCATGGTAGTTTGTATGTGGATTCTAGATTTCAATATTAGCAAGCTAGTTGCACTTGAGTATATAGGAGTTGTTGTCACAAAGCTTGACATAAATGTTCATGATTCAAAAACTGAGTTGCAGTTTATGAGAGTGAGGTCCAGAAATTGTTTATGATTCAAAAACTGAGTTGGATAAGATACCAGTTGTTCTTTCTCCGATGCTTTGAAATGCTTTCAATAACTGGATATATAGGAAATGGAAGATGGTGAATTTATATAAAACTCATATATCACATGGAATTGGTCAAACCTACAAATTCTTTTTCTAGGCTAGAAATGTTATACTAATATATGAATAGCATATATTTTTACTCTGTAATTTTTGTAATAACTGACATTAGTTCTGTATTTTAATTTTGATTAATTTAGTCTCTAAATATTATAAAAAAAAATTATGTCTTTCGTCACAGATTATTTTCATCGTGGGAAGAGACAAAAATTATAATTTTTAAACATAATTAAGAATTAAATTGATTAACTTAAAGTTTGAGGACTAAAATCAAATTTCATTGCTTGATAAAAGTATATTAAAGTTTATATTATTATTTGATGGGTTTGGAGATGGGAGCATGGTCAAAGTTAGGATTTGTTGTCGGGGAATTACATGGAGTTATTTTACTGATTTTGTTTTTAGCATGATTTGTTATCAAGACTAAAAACTAAATATGAAATTATAAGGAAGTGTTTGATTTAGTTATTTTTTGTTTTTATTTTTACTGGACATAAAAAATGATAATGGAAATGTGTTTGGTTGGATTTTTGAATCAGTGAAAATATTTTTTCTCAAACGAACCAAAAACTAGAAACAACAAAATCTTGTTTGAAACTAAGAACCTCGTTTTAGATAAAATGAAAACATGGTGAAAAGAATGTAATTTTAAGCAAATCTAAAAATACATTTCTTTTTGAAAATGTATTTTTAATATTTTTATTTCTTGAAAGCAGAAAATAATAAGTTAAACGAAACATATTTTCATAATTCTAATATTTTAAAAATAAAAATAATTTTCAAAAAATAAAAACAAAAAATAGAAATAGAAACCAAACATATCCTAAATGATTCAATGAAAATTCTTGCTCTTTGCCTTGTGAATTCTTGACTCTTGAGGGTGGGAGGGTGGGGTCTGGCATTGTACCTGCGAATCATGTTTATAATTTTATCTATTTTAATATGATTTATTTTAGTTTATTTGAAAAATATTTTAGCATATAATTTTAGTTAAATTTTTTTTATATGACCAACTTATAAGTTTGTTTGAAAAATAGAGATATTGAGAAAAATAAAATTTATAACCATTTTATAAATGTTGGTTGAAGTACATTTGAACTCACAACTTATTTTTTTATTTAGTATTTTTTATGAACAAAATATTTTATTAAAATGAAACCAGAACACAAGATGTGCAGAAATTTTTTTTAGAGAAAGATGTGCAGAGATTTAGAATTTCAAGGAATAAATAAATGCAAGAAAGAAAAAAAAAATCTAAATGTCTACACAAAGAAAATGCCCATCCACTTAAAAAGTTGCAGTCTACATATAATGAATCCATCCCATCTCTGAAAACAACAATACCAGTAATAAAATTTTGTGTTCTCTATCTTCTTTAATATTAAATAATTTATTTTAATAAAGTATGTCCTCTATCTACCTAGAGAAAATTAGACCCTTACATCCAGTGTCACTCCCTCAGTCTCCCATTTTCCCATTTCCCCCCTCCCTTCTTCCTTCTGTTTTCTTTTTTCCTTTTCCCTCTCTATTGCTCCCTCTTGTTTCCTTCTTCTTTGTTTTTTATTTTTCATTTCTATTGTATATCTATCCTCTTAAAATATAAATAAATTTTCTTTTATTATTTATCTTACTCGATTTTTTCTTTCTTCTTTTTCAGTTTTTTCTTTTAATTTTTCATTTTTTTCTTTCCTTCTTCTTTTTAGGCTATTTTATTTTCTTTTTTATTTTATGTTTTCCTAGAAACTTATATGACTATTGATGTGTAATAATTATATTTAGATTTTCTGAATTTAATATCAATTTTATTTCTTATATTAAATGATACATGAGTTTATTTGTTTATAATATTATAGAAACGAATATTTATATTATGATGATGAAACTTTTGTATT